>NC_072405.2:46872500-48136250 GCF_028858775.2 Pan troglodytes
CCTCTGAGATAACAAAGAGCTGGGAGGGTCAGGGAGGATTTGTCGGCCCTTCGCCCTGCCAGCTAGATGTCTAAGGGGAGACAAAGGCCCTCATGCTGGAGGGCCTGATAACTGGTTGGGGGCCTGTTGCCTCCCACATCTGTGGGAGGAGGAGACCACTGCTGAATGAAACGAAGGGAAACGGAGCTCTCCCCAAAGCCCGGCCAGCTCTCTTTGTTTGGGAACACTGTAGGAAATCCCTTCCCTGTTCCTCCAGCTACTTGTGTCCTCAGAGTTTTCCCTGGCAGAAGGGAGCTCCTCTTCCCCTCTCCCCACATTCCTTCTGCCCCTGCTCTATCTGGGTTCTGTTATTTTAGGGCTCAGCTGTGCCTACCAGGAATGATCACCCCGCTACCCTGGGTCGATACTGCAGAATTAACAATTCTTTGTTATGGAACAAGTCAGGTAAAGTAAGCACCATTGACATGGGGCAAGGTTGCAGAACTTCCAGCCCAGGCTTCGAGAGTCCCCAGGATGTGGTGAGAGCTGGCAGAGTCTCCACTCCGAGAGCTGGTTGCAGAAGGGGATTCGGGAGGGGGGAACTGTCTGGGGTTTTCCCTACAAAGTGGATCGTTCACAGGTCCTGGGAGCAGGTGGGCAGCCAAGCCTTTTGCCCCAGGCCCCTGGAGTTAGGGAGCAGCAGTCAGTCACCATCTGGCCACCATTTGGTGACCCCTGTCTGTTCCCAGAGCAGCTTCAGCATGTCAGGGAAGGGAGGGTCTTATTTGGCTTGGTGTTTTTGTAAATAACATTCACTCTCTTCTGCCAATTTGGAGTGAGAAAGGGAGCGAGCTGTGTGGCAGCTCAGCTCTGTCTGGCCTGAATGCCACATCTATTCACGGAGCCTGGGGGTGTCAGGGAGCACTTCTTGTGTGTCAGGCGCTGTGCCGGGCACAGTGGATCCGAAGATGAAAGAGATGAGTGCACAGCCTGGGGGACCTCACTTGTCTTGTGAGGGAGACCAAACATGACACGTAGTGCCACCCGGGGGCATCTGCAGGGGGCTGTGGAAGGAGAGATCAGGAAGGAAGATGACTCAGGGGAAACGATGCCTGAATCTTGAAAGATGGCAACGTGAAAATCCACAAACTCATCTGGGATAGCTGAGGAAAGCAAGCCTGGAGAGTTCGTGTTGAGGGGTGGGGGTGGGGGGTAGACAGTTGGTAGTCACTGAAGCATCGAATTATTTTGCTCTGAAGGGATGAACTTAGTCTCTGGGGTCAAACAGTTTTGAGCATGGGTCCTGATTCTGCCACTTATTGCTAGCTGTGTGATCTTGGGCAAGCTAGTTAGCTCCACTGCATTTGCTCAATGGTGAAATGAAGATAACAATGGTAACTGTTCTTCCCAGGACTGTTGAAAGGATTAAATGAGAAAATGTGTGTAATTCACTTGGCAAAGCGCCCAGAACATTGTAAATGCTCAATAAATGGTAGTCATTGTTGTTATTATTATTTTTTAGCCCAGGAACTTTCCTTTGATGGAAGACACCTTCTGGAGCCTGCATATCTTTGTGGCTTTTTTTTTTTTTTTTTTTTTTTTTTTAGATAGGGTTCCTCACTCCCTCAGGCTGGAGTGCAGTGGCACGATCTTGACTTACTGCAGCCTTGACCTCCTGGGCTTAAGCAATCCTCCCACTTCAGCTTCCCAAGTAGCTGGGACTACAGGCATGCACCACCATGCCCAGTTGGTTTTTGTATTTTTTTGTGGAGGTGATAGTCTCCTTATGTTGCTCAGGATGGTCTTGAACTCCTGGGCTCAAGCCATTCACTTGCCTCAGCCTCCGAAAGTGCAGGGATTACAGGTGTGAGCCACTGCACCCAGGCTTCTTTGTGGCTTTCTTATGTATTTACCATCTCTACCCCCACTTCCACCCTGGATTCTCTGTTCCCCAACACCAGCTGCAGAAAAGGATATATTTTTCACCCTCATCTCCCTCTTCCTTGGTGTACCCCAAGATAAACAGCCCTTTTTGTTATAGATTTTACTGTGAAATAAGAGAAAAACAACAAGAACACATACGGGGAAGCTAAGGGGCCCTATTAAACCTCAGCGAATCCTTCCAGCTATGGTTGCTGGTCTAGGATTCTGACTCCCTTCAGAACACTAACTGCAAACAAGCTGGTCTTTTGTCCTCTGTGTTTCTTCAGGGTTCTCCAAAGGCTCTCCTCTTTCTGACACAGACTTGTAAACCCTCTCCTGGTTAAAGCCACTCATCCAAGGGCTGGGGTCTGGAGAGGTGACAGAGGAGGCAGTGGCAGAACAGTGAAAAATTTGCATTTCTGAGGACCCCCCTCCACCCCCAAGAGTGAAGGACCTAGTTCCTTAGGCTTTGCCCTGCCTAGGTACAAAGATCAAAGTTTCAGGGTTAGACTGAGATACTTGAGGATTCAACTTTGAAGTGGATTCCATCCAAGGATATGCTAATAAAGTTGCAGCTGACTTCTCCTGGGTTGTTAAGAACCTTTGGCGATATTGGGCTGGGTAGGGTCAGAGAGGAAGATAATTTAAAAATAGATGGTGTTCTCCCATTCAGGTTAAATTTCCCCCTAACTGAATTTTATTATTCTGTCAAAACAAAACAAAATAGTTAACCAAATTTTTAGTAGTGGTTTTCTTTGGGAATGTGATTGTAAGAGGCTTATACTTCGGTTTAGTTTTGTTTTTTTGAGCCAGGCTCTATTTTTTTGAGCCACCTCTCTCTGTTGCCTAGGCTGGAGTGAAGTGATGTGATCACAGCTCCCTGGAGCCTTGAACTCCTGGGCTCAAGTGATCCTCCTGCCCCAGCCTCCCAAGTAACTGGGACTACAGGTCCATGCCACTGTGGCTGGCCAATTTTTAAATTTTTAATTTTTTGTAGAGACAGAGTCTAGCTATGTTGCCCAGGCTAGTCTTGAACTCCTGGGCTCAAGTGATTTTCCCACCTTGGCCTCGCAAAGTTCTAGGATTACAGGTATGAGCCACTGTGCCTGGCCCATTTTTTATGTACCTTTACATTGTTTGACTTTTTTGAGAGGAGTTTTTTTTATAGGCCCTGGGCTGGAATCCTGTGTGCTACTGCCCGGCTGCCTCTGCCCAGAGGAAGTGGCCTTCCTCCAATGTGCTCCAAGGCACCCTGGCCCTGATCTTGTACTAGTTTTCTAATCAGCAAAATATAATAATAATGATGATAATAATAATAATAGTGATTTTTTTTTTGAGGCAGAGTTTCGCTCTTGTTGCCCAATCTGGGGTGCAATGGCGCCGTCTCAGCTCACCGCAACCTCTGCCTTCCGGGTTCAAGCGATTCTCCTGCCTCAGCCTCCAGAGTAGCTGAGATTACAGGCACACACCACCACGCCCATCTAACTTTTTGTATTTTCAGTAGAAACAGGGGTGGCGCGTGCCTGTAATCCCGGCTACTCAGGAGGATGAGGCAGGAGAATCACTTGAACCCAGGAGGTGGAGGTTGCAGCAAGCCGACATCGCGCCATTGCACTCCAGCCTAGGTGACAAGAGTGAGACTCCTTCTCAAAAAAAAAGAAAAGAAAAGAAAAGAAAAGCCTTCTTAGTCATCCAAAGAGAAAGAGGGACAACATGAAAGCTGATCTCCTGATATCTCAGATGACTAAAGAATGGTTTGGGTTCTGGAAGGACTGGAGATGCCTCTGACTGCCTGTCTTCACCGAAACCTGGTTTCCTCCATGCCACTGAGTGCAGAGAGCTTTCAGGGCACCTTTTTGAGGCCTGCCTAGCCCAGGAGAAGCCAGGCATACCCTGACAGTGCCCAGCAGCCAATATAGGGTTTTGGTTAGCAGATGAGGGGGGCCTGTAGGTATCTCTTTGCTGAGTCAGCTGGGGTGGATTTCTCAGGCCTATCTAGAAAGTAATCTGCATGGGTATTGAGTCCCCTTAGTTCTTCCAGGATGTTTCTTGCTAAGGCTAGATAGAGGCCAATTATTTGCTGCTCTGTTCCTAACACCGTTTGTCTGGTTCTGATAGGTTTCCAAGCATGTGAGCATGTGAGCTTATTTTCTGAGAAATATACAGATGGACCTTGTTTGATGGTGCTTTGCTTTTTTTTTTTTGAGATGGAGTCTTGCTCTGTCGCCCAGGCTGGAGTGCAGTGGCGCGATCTTGGCTCTGCAATCTCCACCTCCCAGATTCAAGCAATTCTTCTGCCTCAGCCTCCTGAATAGCTGGGACTACAGGTGCGTGCCACGATGCCTGGCTAATTTTTTTTTTTTTTTGTATTTTTAGTAGAGACGGGATTTCGCCATATTGGCCAGGCTGGTCTCAAACTCCTGACCTCGTGATCCACCCGCCTTGGCCTCCCAAAGTGCTGGGATTACAGGTGTGAGCCACCGCGTCCGGCCAGTGCTTTGCTTTATCGTACTTCCCAGATAGTGCGATTTTTAAGCATGGAAGGTTTGTGGCAACCCTGAATTGAGCAAGGCCATTGGCGCCATTTTTCCAGCTGAGTGTGCTCACTTCATGTCTTTGGGTCACGTTTTGGTAATTTTTGCAAAATTTCACACCTTCTCATTATTATTATATCTGTCATGGTGATCTATGATCAGTGATCTTTTCATTATTGTCATTGTTTTGGGGCACCATGAATCATACCCATATAAAACAGTGAACTGAATTGATAAATATGTGTTGCAACTGCTCTACCGACTGGCTGTCCCCCACCCCTCCCTTTCCTTGGGCCTACCTATTCCTTGAGATACCACAATATTGAAATTAGGTCAATTAATAATCCTACAATGGCTTCTGAGTGTTCAAGTGAAAGGAAGAATTCCATGTCTCTCACTTTAAATCCAAAGCTAGAAATGATTGAGCTTAGTGAGGAAGGCATGTTAAAGACTGAGATAGGCCCAGACCCAGGCCTCTTGTGCCAAATGATTAGCCAAATTGTGAATGCAGAGGAAAAGGTTTTTTTTTTTGAGATGGAGTCTCGGTCTGTCCCCAGTCTGAAGTGCAGCTGTGTGATCTTGGCTCACTGCAATGTCCATCTGCCAGGTTCAAGTGATTCTCCCACCTCAGCCTCCTGAGAGTAGCTGGGATTACAGGCATGTGTCACCACACCCAACTAATTTTTGTATTTTTAGTAGAGATGGGGTTTTGCCATGTTGGCCAGGCTGGTCTTGAACTCCTGACCTCAGGTGATCTGCCTGCCTTGGCCTCCAAAGAGCTGGGATAACAGGCGTAAGCCACCACACCCAGCCAAAAGTTCTTTAAAAAAAATTAAAAGTGAGGCTGGGTGTGCAGTGGCTCACATCTGTAATCCCAGCACTTTGGGAGGCCGAGGCAGATGGATCACAAGGTCAGTAGTTCGAGTCCAGCCTGGCCAACATAGTGAAACCCCGTGTCTACTAAAAATACAAAAACTGGCTGGGTGTGGTGGCACGCCCCTGTAGCCCCAGCTACTCTGGAGGCTGAGGCGGGAGAACCACTTGAACCCAGGAGGCTGAGGTTGCAGTGAGCCGAGACCACTGCAAAAAAAATTAAAAGTGCTACTCCAGTGAACATATGAATGAAAAAAAGCAAAACAGCATTATTGCTGATATGGAGGAAAGTTTGGGTGATCTGGATAGAAGATCAAACCAGCCATAACATTCCCTTAAGCCAAAGCCTAATCCATAGCAATGCCCTAACTCTCTTCAATTCTATGAAGGCTGAGGGTGATGAGGAGGCAGCAAAAGAAAAGTTGGAAGCTAGCAGAGGCTGCTTCAACTTAAGGAAACAAGCCATCTCCATATCATAAAGGTGCAAGGTGAAGCAGCAAGTGCTGATGTAGAAGCTGCAGCAAGTCATCCAGAAGATCTAGCTAAGATCATAGATTTTTTAATGTAAATAAAACAGCCTTCTATTGGAAGAAGATGTAATCTAGGACTTTTCTAGCTACAGATAAGTCAATGTCTGGCTTCAGAGCTTCAAAGGACAGGCTGACTCTCTCTTGTTAGGAGGTAATGCAGCTGGTGACTTTAAGTCGAAGCCAGTGTTCATTTACCATTTCAAAAATCCTATTGCTGTTAGAAATTATGCTAAATCTACTCTGCTTGTGTACAGTAAATGGCATAACTAAGCCTGAATGACAGCACATCTGTTTACAGTATGGTTTACTGAATTTTTTTTTTTTTTTTTTTTTTTTTGAGAAGGAGTCTTGCTCTGTCGCCAGGCTGGAGTGCAGTGGTGCGATCTCGGCTCATTGCAACCTCCGACTCCCAGGTTCAAGCCTCAGCCTCCTGAGTAGCTGGGATTACAGACATGCACCACCACACCCAGCTAATTTTTGTATTTTTAGTGGAGACAGGGTTTCATCATGTTGGCCAGGTTGGTCTCGATCTCCTGACTTCGTGATCTGCCCACCTCAGCCTCCCAAAGTGCTGAGATTACAGGCGTGAGCCACCGTGCCTGGTGGTTTACTGAATAAAGCCCACTGCTGAGACCTACTGCTCAGAAAAAAAGGATTCCTTTAAAGGTATTACTGCTCATTGACAACATACCTGGTTACCCAAGAGCTCTGATGGAGATGTTCAAGGAGATAAATGTTGTTTTCATGCCTGCTAACACAGCATCCATTCTGCAGCCATAGACCAAGGAGTAATTTTAACTTTCATGTCTTATTGTTTAAGAAACACATTTTATAAGGCTGTAGCTGTCTTAGGTAGTGATTCCTCTAATGGATCTGGGCAAAGTCAACTGAAAAACCTTCTGGAGAAGATTCACCATTCTAGATCCCATGAAGAACATTTGCAATTCATAAGAGAAGGTCAAAATATTCACATTAATTGGTGTTTGGAAGAAGTTTATGCCAACCCTCATGGATAACTTTGAGGGGTTCAAGACTACAGTGAAGGAAGTAACTGTAGATGTGGTAGAAATAGCAAGAGAACTAGAATTAGAAGTGGAACCTGAAGATGTGACTGAATTGCTACAAGCTCATGATAGAAAGTGAACAGATGGGGAGCTGCTTTGTTGCTTCTTATGGATGAGCAAAGAGAGTGTTTTTTTTTTTTTTTTTTTTTGAGATGGAGTCTCATTCAGTTGCCCAGGCTGGAGTGCAGTTGTGCGTTCTTGGCTCTCTGCAACCTCCGCCACCTCCCAGGTTCAAGGGATTCTCATACCTTAGCCTCCCAAGTAGCTGGGATCACAGGCATGTACCACCACACCAAGCTAATTTTTGTATTTTTAGTAGAGACAGGGTCGGAGTTTCCCTTTTTTGCCCAGGCTGGAGTGAAGTGGCACTATTTTGGCTCACTGCAACCTCTGCCTCTTGGGTTCAAGCAATTCTTCTACCTTAGCCTCCCGAGTAGCTGGGACTACAGGTGTGTGCCACCACACCTGGCTAATTTTTGTATTTTTAGTAGAGACAAGGTTTCACCATGTTGGCCAGGTTGGTATCAAACTCCTGACCTCAGGTGATCCACCCTCCTTGGCCTCCCAAAGTGCTGAGATTACGGGCATGAGCCACAGCACCTGGCCGAGAGTAGTTTCTTAAGATGGAATCCACCCTTCGTGAAGTTACTGTGAGCACTGTTGAAATGACAGCAAAGGATTTAGAATATCCCATAAACTTAATTGATAAAGCAGCAGCAGAGTTTGAGAGGATCTAATCCAATTTTGAAACAAGTTCTGCCATGGATAAAATGCTGTCAAACAGTATCACATGCTACAGACAAGTCTTTTGTGAAAGGGATAGTCAATTGATGTGGCAAACTTCACTGTTGTGTTATTTTAAGAAATTGCCACAGTCACCCAAACCTTTAGCAACCAACCACCCTAATCAGTCAGCAGCCATCAACATTGAGTTAAGGCCCTCCGCCAGCAAAACGATTACAACTTACTGAGGGCACTGATGATTGTTAGCAATTTTTTGGCAACAAAGTATTTTTAAATTAAGGTATGGACTTTTTTTAGACATGATGTTATTGTACACTTAATGGACTGCAGTATAGTGTGGATATAACTTTTTTTTTTTTTTTTAAGATGGAGTCTTGCTCTGTCTCCCAGGCTGGAATGCAGGTGCAGTCTTGGCTCACTGCAACCTCTACCTCCTGGGTTCAAGCGAGTCTCCTGCCTCAGCGTCCGGAGTAGCTGGGACTACAGGCACGCGCTACCATGCCTGGCTAATGTTTGTATTTTTAGTAGAGGCGGGGTTTCACCATGTTGGCCAGGCTAGTCTTGAACTCCTGACCTCAGGTGATCGACCCGCCTAGGCCTCCCAAAATGTTAGGATTACAGGCATGAGCCACCGCACTCGGTCAAACGTAACTTTTATATGCACTGGGAAACCAAAACATTCATGCGACACACCTTATTGCAATATTAGCTTTATTGTGGTAGACTGTAGTCGAACTCACAATATCTCCAAGGTATGCCTGTATAGAAAATACAAATAGTGGACCAGGCATGGTGGCCTGTAATCTCAGCACTTTGAGAGGCTGCAGATTAGTGGAGCCCAGGAGGTCAAGCCTGCAGTGAGCCATGTTCATGCCACTGTACTCTAGCCTGGGTAACACAGGGAGATCCTGTCTCAGTAAATAAATAAATAAATAAATAAATAAATAAATAAATATCACAGTGTTAGATTTTATCTCTCTACATAAGGCTTTTTGGTGGTATGTTTTATTTTGAAGTCATGATAGCTACTATTAATGAATGCTTACTATGAGCAGGCACTATGGTAAATGGTTTTATAGGAGTGATCCCATTTCAACCTCACAGATGCTATTGTTAGCTCCCAATTCACAGGTGAGAAAACTGAGGCTACATAATTCCCCAAGTCATTATGTAAGGAAGCAAACCTATCAATGCAGATAGGCTGACTCCAGAGCCTTCATGGCCAGCCAGTCCATGTGGGAAAACAGGCTGTTCTTGATTAACAGTGTCTACAGAAGGGAATTTAAAACCCCTCTTTCTTTAAAAATTCAATTATTAGAAAAAAGTTTAAACCACACCAAACAGAACTGTAACAGTTTGAGTGTGTGTTTTTAGAGAGAACTTGTTAGTAATCTGCTTGAATCAACACCAGTGCCATTTTTCTAAAACTGTTTTACTTCATAGGATCTTGTGAAGTGTGTGTGTGTGTATGTCTGTGTGTGTGTTGAGGGAGGGGGTGGGATGATAGAAAAAAGAAGAGCTGAAATCTGACACCTGTGTGCCCAAATCTCAGTGTCACTAGGGGTGTCCCTGGGTTTCAGAACCACCCTGCCGGTTCCAGTTCTGCCAGCCCACTTGGAGGTGGTGTTCAGGAATTATGAGTTCATGCCAAAGCAGGGGCCAGTGAAAATATGGAAGGCATTTTTGAGGAGACTCAACCCACCAGTGCAGAAACTGCATTTTAAGGAACTATATTTCTGTGTTATGAATAGGTCCACAGAAAACTGAGATAGAATCTTTCAAATCAAGCGTGCTTTCTGCTAGGTATGTTTCGAGTTTATTTTTCATTTGTATCTTTTAGCATGCCTTCTGCCCGCCTATAGTTCCACCTCCTTCGTCTTTCAGAATTTTTTTTTTTTTTTTTTGAGATGGAGTCTCACTCTGTCACCAGGGTGGAGTGCAGTGGTGCGATCTTGGCTCACTGTAGCCTCTGTCTGCCAGGTTCAAGCGACTCTCATGCCTCAGCCTCCCCAGTAGCTGGGACTACAGGCACACGCCATCATGCCCAGCTAATTTTTGTATTTTTAGTAGAGATGGGGTTTCACCATGTTGGCCAGGATGTTCTCCATCTCTTGACCTCGTGATCTGCCCACCTCGGCCTCCCAAAGTGCTGAGATTACAGGCATGAGCCACCTTGCCTGGCCTTTCAGAATTTTTAGTAGAGGAGCAAGGGGTAGGTAGTCTTCTGCTTAAAGAAACGATTTTGATCGGGCATGGTGGCTCATGCCTGTAATCCCAGCACTTTGAGAGGCCAAGTGGGGTGGATCACTTGAGCCCAGGAGTGGGAGACTGGCTTGGGCAACCCAGTGAGACCCTATGTCCAAAAAAAAAAAAAAAAAAAAAAAGAAAGAAAGAAAGAAAAGAAAAAGAAAGTAAAAGAAAAAAAGAAATGGTTTTGTCTCTGACTTCGCTGTCAGGTTTCTCACCATAAGCTTTGTTTGGGTATTGCGTTCCTCACTTCTATGAAAGATCCCCTGTCCCTGCCTCCCAGCTTCCCGAGCAGAACGCAGGTCACTAGTTGCCTAAATTAGAGCTGTACTTCATACCATAATTCAAAACCAAGTTTTTAAGTGCAGTGAACATTATTAAAACCATCAAGAAGAAAGTTTGTTTTTTTGTGGGGGTGGGGGACAGAGTCTCGCTCAGTCGCCCAGGCTGGAGTGCAGTGATGCAATCTTGGCTCACTGCAACCTCCACCTCCCAGGTTCAAGTGATTCTCCTGCCTCAGCCTCCTGAGTAGCTGGGATTACAGGTGCCCGCCACCACGCCCGGCTAATTTTTTGTATTTTTAGTAGAGACGGGGTTTCACCATGTTGGCCAGGCTGGTCTCAAACTCCTGATCTCAGGTGACCCACCTGCCTCGGCCTGGCAAATGGCTGGGATTACAGGCATGAGCCATTGTGCCTGGCCAGGAAGAAAGTTTGTTATGTCAAAATGTTGAATATGGGGGCAAAGAAAAGAGAACAATCCAGGAATACAAATACTCAACACATCTCTGTCCCCTGTTCATCCTTAAGCCTGTTCCTCCACCAGGAGGGTCCCCTCCGGGACAGCACCTGGCAATCCCCACTGAAGCTGCACAGTCCTCTCCTGAGTACTTAATGGAGACTCAGGAAGGACTTGCTGATGTGGACTCCGCTCTGTGGCTTCTTCCTTCCTGCATTTTTATTGAAGCCCTGGGAAGGGAGCCAGGACATTTGATGATGTTTGTTTCTACAGATACTCCATTCCTTTTTTTTTTTTTTTTTTAACTTCCAGATTAGATTATCATGTGTTGGTGGCAGCAAAAACAGAGGGTTGATGACAGGTAGAGGATCGCTGGAGCACACATTGGGACAATAAATGCCCACACAACTTTGTCCAGACAAAGATGTGGTCGGTCCCCCTGGTCCTGGCTAAGGGGGCTTTGTCCTGGGACTGGGGAGCAGTTATGCACCCTTCCTACCTTCCTCTTCCTGTTTCTGCTTCAGGTGGCCTTTTATTTAAATTCTAAAGCCCTTCAGAGGATCTAAATGAGACTATCTCTATCCTTGATCAAATATGCAGAATAACTGCAGCCCTCCTTAGCATTTTGCTTCACTGACTTTCCAATATTCTCCTAGGAGCTGGGTAAGCATCGGTCTGTCCAATGTACAAATTTTTTCTTTTGTCACTTTGGCAAATTTAGCAGCCTCTCTGCACCTCAATTTTCTCAACTGTGAAGTGGATTTGTAGAGTTATGAGATTGTAAAGCTCAGGGCTTTTGAGCTGGGTTGGTAATAGGTGCTCATTAGATGAGGGCCACCTTTACCTGAGCTGTGTGCACGGTACCAGGAGTCACTGATGGGCAAGAAGGCCTGAACTACCCTCTGGTTTATTGCTCAGACATTTGGGGGTGGTACCAGGCTCACCTCTCCACAAAGCCATTCTGAAGCTGCCACCTAGATTGATGCCAGTTTGGGTCTAAAGAGGTGGGGGCCAGGCACAGTGATTCACACCTGTGATCCCAGTGCTTTGGGAGGCCAAGGTGGGAGGACTGCTTGAGGCCAGGAGTTGGAGACCATGTCTCTAGAAAAAATTTAAAAATTAGCTGGGCATGGTGGTTTGTGACCGTAGTCCCAGCAACTTGGGAGGCTGAGGCAAGAGGATCCCTTGAGCCCAGGAGGTCAAAGCTGCAGCAAGCTATGATCACACCACTGCACTTCAGCCTCGGAGACACAGCAAGACCCTGTCTCTTAAAAAATAAAAAGAGGTGTGGGGAGGTCCCGCCCCCTTTGCCTTCCTTATTCTCATCAGTGGTCTTACTTTGTTCCATCCTCACTCAACATTTCATCCTGCACCTGGATTTCATAAGGACAGATGTCAAAGAAAACGTGATTGAGGCAGAGAAAGAAGGGCGAGCAATCCAGGAGCCTGAAACACATTGGTGATTCTCAAATCCCTTTCCTCAATAACTTCCTTGGCAATCTCTTGTGCTCTCTGTCCTCTCGCTCTCTGGCCTCAGATTTCCCTTCCCCTCGGCGTCACTGCCAGGGCTGAAGTGATGGAAAGCTGCAGATTGATGGAGTGGCTGCAGTGCTCTGGCCCTGGCTTCTGCCCTCTGCCACTTCTCCCCTCCTGGACAGAAACTGCTGTCTTTCTTCTTTCTCTTTGGAAAGCTCCTTTCAATTCCTCTTCAATTGCATTATCCTTCTCTAGGGAATCCACTAGCGAGCTCAGGAAGACCCTCAGCATTTCCTGACCACATTTTGTAACACACAGAGCCCCATAATCTCCATTCATCAAGACTGATTTTTCCACAGCTCTGGTTCTGAAGAGGTCGGGTGGGGGTGGAGAGTGCAGACTGAGGGATGGATGGTGAAGGAAAGCCTGCAGTGGCAGAGGGGACCCTCCCCAGCAGTGGGGCTTCTTACAGACTGATTGACAGCTGAAGCCAGCCAGCCAGGCTGTAGGGAAGGCACCCAGGAGACGCCCTAAAGTCTCCTTTAGGGCTGGGAGGGGCCTGGGCTGGGAGGGGCCCCCAGTGCCCATGATTGGTTCAGCCTCTGCTGCCCATGGCCCCTGTCACTGCCAATCGAGGAGTGAAGAGCAGGAAGGCAAACATACCCAACTGCGCAGTTTCTGGATCAGAACTTTGCAATTCTCCATAGTGGCAGAGAAAAAGAAGCCATCCTGCTAGTGCTTAGAGAACTTTAAAATGGGGGCATGGCATGGCAGCACACACAACTAACTTATATCGCAGAGGCTTTTCCTTTCAATCACAGAGATGCGCTGACTCTTCCACACTCCCAGCAGCAGGGAAAGCAGGATTTAAATACAGCCTCCAGGGCGGGCGCCGTGGCTCACTCCTCTGTGTTCCAGCACTTTGGGAGGCCGAGGTGGGTGGATCACTTGAGGTCAGGAGTTTGAAACCAGCCTGGCCAGCATGGCAAAACCCCATCTCTACTAAAAATACAAAAATTAGGGGCCGGGCGTGATGGCTCGTGCCTGTAATCCCAGCACTTTGGGAGGCCAAGGCGGGTGGATCACGAGGTCAGGAGATCAAAACTATCCTGGCTAACACGGTGAAACCCTGTCTCTACTAAAAATACAAAAATTTAGCCGGGCGTGGTGGCGGGTGCCTGTAGTCCCAGCTACTTGGGAGGCTGAGGCAGGAGAATGGCGTGAACCCGGGAGGTGGAGGTTGCAGTGTTGCAGTGAGCCGAGATCGCGCCACTGCACTCCAGCCTGAGCGACAGAGCGAGACTCAGAGTGACACTCCGTCTCAAAAATAATAATAATAAATAAATAAATAAAAATACAAAAATTAGCCGGGTGTGGTGGTGCGTGCCTGTAATCCTAGCTACTCAGGAGGCTGAGGCAGGAGAATCGCTTGAACCAGAGAGGTGGAGGTTGCAGTGAGCCGAGATCGCGCCATTGCACTCCAGCCTGGCAACAGAGTGAGACTCTGTCTCAAAAAATAAATAAATAAATAAAAGCAGTCCCCGGAAAGGAGAGGGGGTACATGCTGCAGCAACTGATCAGCTCTGTGATCCAGGAATGGGGCAACCACAGGGCAGGAGGGAAGGGCGATTTTGTGTCTAAGAAACAACAGAAATCAGGAGGGTGGAGGAGAAGGAAGAGATCAAAAGGGAACAGGAGAGTTAAAGTAGATAAAAGACAAAGGTAAGAAAGAAAGGAAAAGAAGAGAGATGCCGGAGGTTGAATAAGAGAGGAGGTTGCCACAACACAGCCCCTGCCACTGCTGAAAAACAGCAACCTATTCAGAGAGCCTGTGCCACTTGGCCATTGTGGGATTCCAGAAGGGACTCATTAGGGCCTGTCACATGGGCTGCATTGTCTCCAGACAACAGTTCCGCCAGACAGTCCCACCACGGTCTGTGCAGCCAGGGCAGACTCTCCAGGTCTGCTGGACCCAGGTCCTGGGGCTGGGTGGGGAGCTGCTCCTCGATTGTTTCTGTCACCACAATGACAGCTCTAGGGAAGAATACCTCCCTTCCCTCCTGGCTGATCTGTTGTGAAATTCTGGGAGCCCGTAGCCTGGGGTGGGGTCTATTAAAACTGCACACACAGCGTCTTTCATCTGTGTAGAGCATAGAGTCTCTGGACCTCAGAGTATAGAAGTGAAATCTAACCTACGTTCATTGAAAGACATTGTTTTGAGACGGAGTCTCACTCTGTTGCCCAGGCTGGAGTGCAGTGGCAAGATCTTCAGCTCACTGCAACCTCTGCCTCCTGGGTTCAAGTGATTCTCCCGCCTCAGCCTCCCGTGTAACTGGGACTACATGTGCACGCCACTATGCCTGGCTAATTTTTGTATTTTTAGTACAGATAGGGTATCGCCATGTTGGTCAGGCTGGTCTGGAACTCCTGACCTCAAGTGATCCACCCCCACCCTCGGCCTCCCAAAGTGCTGGGATTACAGGCATGAGCCACTGTGTCGGCCCATTGAAAGACTTTTACCTACGAGCGCTGCAAGGGTGAGGTGCGGTTCCTCCCCGGTGTGATTTATTGCCTCCAGTGCAAGAAGTGGGGGGTATCTCCCAGCTTTCTGCCTGTAGCACCCTGCTCAGACCTTCACAGCTACAGGAAATCCCTAGAGGAAGCTTCTTGGGCACCTCAGAACACAGGAAAAATTGGAACAGCTAAACAAGAGGAATGATAACTTTCATTCCAGGTGTCAGGGATCACCTGCAGAGAGTACATCAGTCACCATTCTCTGAGGGTTATTACTATGTTGCAGCCTTGGGGAAATACCCAGTCCCTATCTATATTCTCTCATTGAGCCACCCTCATTGTATAGAAGTTCAAAGGGTGTTTAGGTGATTTGCTCAGGTGTGATTCAAATCTTGAAATCTTTGGAGCTAGGAAGCTCCTCTGGAATCATCTATTAGTTCCCCAATTCTTGAATCCGTTTCCCTCCATAATGAAGCTTTCAAGAGTCTTTGATGAAATGAGACAAGTACGATCACGTAGTGGAGTT
This sequence comes from Pan troglodytes, assembly GCF_028858775.2. Lineage (NCBI taxonomy): Eukaryota > Metazoa > Chordata > Mammalia > Primates > Hominidae > Pan > Pan troglodytes. Next base: position 46,887,649 of record NC_072405.2, read on the forward strand.
TTCCATATAGCTGAATTTCTTTAAAGGCCTCTCCTTAGTATTCTAAGATGATATCTCATCTACTTTTTTTTTTGAGACGGAGTCTCACTCTGTTGCCCAGGCTGGAGTGTAGTAGCACGATCTCTGCTCCCTGCAACCTCTGCCTTCTGGGTTCAAGCAATCCTTCTGCCTCAGCCTCTTGAGTAGCTGAGATTACAGGCACATGCCACCACACCTGGCTAATTTTTGTATTTTTAGTATAGACGGGGTTTCACCATGTTGGCTCAGGCTGACCTCAAACTCCTGACCTTGTGATCTGCCCACCTCAGCCTCCCAAAGTGCTGGGATTACAGGCATGAGCCACTGCGCCCAGCCTCATCTACTTTTTTAGTACCAAAATATGCTTTCTTTTTAAAACTGATAGTGATGGTGATATTTTTAAAATATTCTTTTTTGGCAGCATGAAAAGTTAGTCCCCCAAACTTTTAGTTAATTGGACTGGTCCAAAATTCAGGAAATCACTGATCAAATCCATCTCCTTCCTCACCTAGGTGAGAAAACTGAGGCCCAACCAGCTTGAAGTGTCTTCCAAGGTCACTCCGCAGGTAAGCAGCCTCTGCCTGGCTGTGTCTATTTTCATTGTGTTCCCCATTCTGGGGATTTTGTGCCACTGGACCTGTGGAATGTGACGAACACTACCTGGTCTCTGGTAGTGGGATGATCTCCCTCTGTGCAATCTCCTCTCCCTGTGTCTGGTATTAAAGCATCAGTCCCTCCCTTCTACCCAGCTGCCACTGGCTCTCTGCATTTGCTCCTGCGCTTAGTGGGCACAGTGTCCCATGCCAGGCACACCACGGCTCCCCTTGTAAACCTGATGGCAGCCTGGCCCTCCTCTTCGTGACAACGGATTGCTGGCCTCCTCTGCGAGGTCATTCCTAAAACGCAGGCATGAAAGTCATCCCCAGCAGCGGTCCCCAGGTCTGACCCGCAAGACATGTGCTTTGTGCCAGGCACTGGCTCATAAATTTTGTATTGAAGTGGCTTAGCCTTGTGCTAACCTGATCTAAATTAAACTTCCTGAGGGAAACAACTGTTTCTTCTCTTTGTTCTGTAACTCTCCACCCCTTTGGTGGGTTATCTGTAACAATGGAGTGTGCTCTATTCTGAGTTCTCTGAAGGTTGGATGGCGGGAATAATATGGCAGATAAGTCAGGGGTGCAGGAGAGGGTGGAACTGGACTGCGGAGAAAGGAATTCTTGAGGCCAAATTTGAAAGGAGAGAGGAAAGCTCAGCCCTATGGACCCAGAGCTTAAAGATGTCCCATTCTTTAGTTCTGGGACAGGATTGCAATGGGAAGGTACTGGGTTCTGACCTCTGTAGGAGGAGGAAGGCCTTTGAAGCCCCCAGAAGTCAAAGAAAAGCTGATAGAGTGAAGAAGTTCCTTCCTGTTCTGGAACCTTCCCAGCTTCCTCTCTCTGGCAGAACCAGCTGAATTGGGGAGTGGATATGTCTAGCTTTCCAGCTCCAAGGGAAAAACAATGATCCTGATCCTCCCCCTCAGCCTTGTTACTGTCTGGGAGAACCACTGCCCGCCCCATGTTTACGTGTCCTAACCAACGAGGGTGGGGCTCAGACTAAAATAGGAGTTATACTTTGCCTTGGATGCATGCACACCCCTCCCTCCACAACACACACACACACACACACACACACACACACACGAGCACAGAGCACTCCCTGCTCCAATGCCACGTTCCTGGCCAGCTCATAGGGCTCTCAGCCAGTTTGCAGATCAATGAAGGCTGAATAGATCATTCAGCTTGAAACAGGCCCATTCAGTCCTCTCTGCTGTAGCCAGTGCAGTCACCCTTCTCTGCTGAGATTCTGCTAGAAGGGAGCATTACTGTCTTCTGGAATAAAAGTGTTCACTGAAGGAAGGAAGAGAGGACCGCATTCGCGGGGAGAAGGAAGCACTAGTTCTCTTCCTGGAGAATTTCATTAGGGAGAAGCCCAAGGGCGGCCATCTGGCGGAATCCAGGGTTGGAAGCCTCTACTTCACCTGTCAATTGTCTGAATCAGAGAATAAGAAGGAAGTTGCCCCTGTCCCACTCCCTCCTGGCATATAAATCCTCTCTGAGAAGACTTGCTTATCCTGGGCTTTTTACTGAAGGATAGCAGTCTGGATTTACAGAAATAAAAAACAAATTGTTTGCATTCAGATAGCCATTGGGCAACAAGATGTGAAAATGGAGGCCTGTCACAGTGGCTCACCTATAATCCCAGCATTTTGGGAGGCTGAGGAAGGATCTCTTAAGGCCAGGAGTTCAAGACCAGCTTGGACAATATACTCTACAAAACTTTTAAAAATTAGGTGGGCGTGGTGGTGCATGCGTGTAGTCCTGGCTACTTGGGAGGCTGAGGTGGGAGGATTACTTGAGCCCAGGAGTTGGAGGCTGCAGTGAGCTGTGATTGTGCCACCACACTCCAGCCTGGGTGACAGAATGAGGCCCTGTTTCTCTTTTAAAAAACATCCTGAAGTTAGGTGATTTAGTGAAGGTCGCTGCTGTGACTTAGCTTTGTAAGTTTGGACAGTTCCATAGCCTCTTTTTTTTTGAGATAGAGGCTCGTCTGTTGCCCAGGCTGGAGTGCAGTGGCACAATCTCCTCTCACTGCAACCTCCACCTCCCGGGTTCAAGTGATTCTCCTGCCTCAGCCTCCTGAGTAGCTGGGATTACAGGTGACCGCCACTATGTCTAGCTAATTTTTGTATTGTTAGTAGAGATGGGGTTTCACCATGTTGGCCAGGCTGGTCTCGATCTCCTGACCTAGGTGATCCACTGGTCTCGGCCTCCCCAAATGCTGGGATTACAGACATTGCTATCACGCCCTGGCCCCATAGCCTCTTTGAGTGTCAGTTTCCACATCTGTAAAATGGAGGGAAAAGGTCATCTTACAGCTGGAACTAATGCAGAAGATTAATTAAGGAGGAGACATATGGGGGAGCTGGTGCTTGGCGGTCTTAACACGGCTCCTTCCCTACTGCTTCCAGCTGCCTACCTTCTCCTGAAACTTCCAAAAAGGCATGCGCCAGACTTCTGAAAAGGGAAAGGCGAGGAATTCATTCTCTCATTTCAAAAGCTGTATAGACTCCCTGTCACTGTGTCCCATCCCCAGGTGGCTGAGTGAACCCTACCATCCTTGGAGCTCATTTGTCCAGCCACTCATCTGTTGAAAGGCAGCTCAGTGTGGTGGAGAGACGTGGGAATCAGAGTCCAGATTCTGGCCCACTGCTTACCTGTCACCTGGTCTCAGAAACAGCATCGACTCTTGGGACAGGAAGGGATCTTTGATGTCATGTCATCCAACCTCACACCTGAAGCTTGAATCTCACCACACACACACATACACGCCACCCCGAATTAAGTGGCTGTCCAGCTTCTATAGGGATGATTCATTACTCCCCAAGTGCCTTGCCCTGTCTTTAGACCAGTCTGACTATGACAATGGTTTTCTTCCTATTCAGGTGAAATTTGTCTGCCTGGGGTTTCTTCCTATTCACCATCGTTCCATTCCTTAGGGCTATAAAGAAGGGCTATAAAGGGCTGTCTCCCATGATAGCCTTTCTTCATGTAAACCAGATGATTACATCTGCCTGAGTTTTCTCTGGCCCCTCATATGGCGATTTCAGTTTCTTTGTCATCCTGGTTATCCTCCTTTGCACTCACTTAAATATTGTGAGCCTTGGTTTCCTCATTTTATTTTATTTATTTTTTCGAGACAGGGTCTCCTTCTGTGGCCCAGGCTGGAGTGCAGTGGTGCGATCTTGGCTCACTGCCTCCTCTGCCTCCTTTGCCTCCTGGGCTGAAGCAGTTCTCCCACCTCAGCCTCCCAAGTAGCTGGGACTACAGGCATGTACCACCATGCCCAGCTAGTTTTAAAATTTTTTGTAGCGACAGGGTCTCACTGTGTTGCCCAGGCTGGTCTTGAACTCCTGGGCTCAAGCAAGCCTCCCACCTTGGCCTCCCAAAGTGCTGGGATTATAGACATGAGCCACCACACCCAGCCAGTTTCTTCATTTTATAAACAGGAGTGGTTATTCCTGCCTTAAAAGACTGCAGTGAGGATTTAACAATGAAAAGTGCCTTAGACCGAGGATGTGCTCTGCTAATATTTGATGATGAATGAGTAGCTGAAATAAGGATGTGGAGATGCTATGTACACCATAGTTTGCTCCTGGTACTGAATGCACAGACTGGGTGGCTAAAACAGTAGACATTTATTGTCTCATGGGTCTGGAGGCTGGAAGTCCAAGATCAAGGTGCTGATGAGGTGGGTTCTTCCGAGCCTCTCTCTGGGCTTACAGAGGGACCCTTCTCCCTGCGTCTTCACATGGTTGTCCTTTGGTCTGTGTCCTAACATCCTCTTCTTATAAGGACACCAGTCCGATTGGATTAGGCCCACCCTAAAGACCTCATTTTAACTTCAGGCACCCCTTAAAAGACCTTGTCTCCACATATGGTTACATTCTGAGGTATTGGAGGATAAGGCTTTAACAAATAATTTTTTGGCCTGGCGCGGTGGCTCATGCCTGTAATCCCAGCACTTTGGGAGGCCAAGGCGGGTGGATCACGAGGTCAGGAGATCGAGACCATCCTGGCTAACACGGTGAAACCCCGTCTCTACTAAAAATACAAAAAAAAAATTAGCCGGGCACGGTGGCAGGCATCTATAGTCCCAGCTACTCGGGAGGCTGAGGCAGGAGAATGGCATGAACCCGGGAGGCAGAGCTTGCAGTGAGCCGAGATAGTGCCACTGCAGTCCGGCCTGCGCAAAAGAGTGAGACTCCATCCATCTCAAAAAAAAAACAAATAATTTTTTTTCTTTTGAGACGGAGCCTCTCTCTGTTGTCCAGGCTGGAATGCAGTGGCATGATCTCGGCTCACTGCAACCTCTGCCTCCTGGGTTCAAGGGATTCTCCTGCCTCAGCTTCCTGAGTAGCTGAGACCACAGGCATGTGCCACCATGCCCAGCTAATTTTTGTATTTTTAGTAAAGACGGGGTTTCACCATGTTGGCCAGGATGGTCTCGATCTCTTGACCTTGTGATCTGCCCGCCTCGGCCTCCCAAAGTGCTGGGATTACAGGCATGAGCCACCGCACCCAGCCAGACAAATGAATGTTTGAGGAATGCAGTTCAGCTCATAACACTCACCAGTGTATTGTTAGCAGTTTTATTTATTGTGACACTGTTCAGAGATGATATTTGTGTGTAAAGTGGTAGGCCCTTTGTATATGAGAAATGAGTTATTGCAGGCCCACTTTAATAAATAAATATTTTGGACAGGTAATAAATTTACATGGTTCAGAATTCAAAGGGTCATAGAAAAGGAAACACAAATGGCAAATAAACAGAAGAAGATGCTCTCAATGTTAGCAGTAACCAAAAAAATGTGAATGAAGCTCGCACCATTTTACACCCACTGGTTTGGCAAAAAATTTAAAGACTGTTCGTATCAAGCATTGATGAAAGTGATAAACAAAAAAAACCCCTTCATGCTGCTTGAGAGGATTGGTACAACCACATTGGAAGCCATTTGGCAAAAGCTGGGAGTCTGTCTACCCGCTGGCCCAGTAGTTCCACTGCCGGGAGCCAACCCTGGAGAACTCTTGCATGAGTGCAGCAAGAGGCAGATACATGAATGTTCATAGCCACATAGATGGGAAAGAACTCATTGTGGATCACCAGGAAAATGGATCAAGAAAGTGGGTATATGCACTCAATGGAATGTTAGTTAACAATGAAAATACATGAATAAAAGTTGCCAGGCCAGGTGCAGCAGCTTACGCCTGTAATCCCACCACTTTGGGAGGCAGAGGCGGGCAGATCGCTTGAGTTCAGCAGTTGGAGACCAGTCTGAGCAACATAGTGAAACCCTGTCTCTAATAAAAATACAAAAATTAGCTGGCCGGCTGGGCATGGTGGCTCATGCCTGTAATCCCAGCACATTGGGAGGCCGAAGCGGGAGGATCACCTGAGGCCAGGAGTTCGATTCCATCCTGGCCAACATGGTGAAACCCTGTCTCTAATAAAAATAAAAAAATTAGCCAGGCATGGTGGCACATGCCTGTAATCCCACCTATTCGGGAGGCGGAGGCAGGAGAATCGCTTGAACCCAGGAAGCGGAGGTTGCAGTGAGCCGAGATCACACCACTGCACTCCAGCCTGGGCAATAGGGCGAGACTCCATCTCAAAAAAAAAAAAAAAAGCCGGGCATGATGGTGCATGCTTGTAGTACCAGCTATTTGGGAGGCTGAGGCAGGAGGATTGCTTGAGCCCAGGAGGTGGAGGCTGCAGTGAGCCAATATCATGCCATTGCACTCCAGCCTGGACAACAGAGTAAGACAGAGTTACCAGCATCAGCATGGATGATATTAGAAACTATGGTGAGAGCAACTAGCAAGTCACAGTAAGATACAAACAGAGTGATACCATTTTTACAAAGTTGAAAGCAAGTAAAGTGAAATGATATATTACTTAGGAATATATACATTTGTGATAAACTACAAGAAAGCATGAAAATAGGACTGAGGCCAGTGTTTCCCTCTGTGGAAGCAGGGAGGGGCTGCAGGAAGATTCAGCATTATTGGTGAGGTTCCATTTCTTAAGATGGGAGGCTGGTGGCTCCATGGGGAAGAAGTATTTCTTATTATACCTCAAGATAAACATTCATTTTAATTAAGCTTCGTATACATCAAATAATTTATTATTTTTTAAGTTTTAAAAGCTGTAAAGGCATATAGTGAAAATCTCCAAAGGCAACTGATATTTTCAGATGTTGGTGTTCATTCAGAGATAATGTATAGTTACAAAGATAATTTAGACTTATATCATTCCAAGATAAGTTAAACTTGACAGCAAGAACATACATACCTATGCATGTACATATTTATGTGTAGATATCATGTGTGTGTGTGTGTGTGTGTGTGTGTGTATTCTACCTCCCTTCCTTTTTAGACAAATAGTAGCATTTCTGCAGGCCCCTTTTAAACAACACTAACCTCAGGTAACCAAAGATCAGGGTAAGTACAAAGTCTGAGGAAGAAAAATGGGCAAGGTGTGGTGGCTCATGCCTGTAATCCCAGCACTTTGGGAAGCTGAAGTTGGGGAGGCTTGCTTGAGCTGAGGAGTTCAAGACCAGGAGTTCAAGACCAGCAGTTCAAGACCAGCCTGGGCAACAGAGCGAGACCCCATCTCTACAAAAAATTAAAAAACTAGCCAGGCGTAGTGGTGTGCACCTGTATTCTCAGCTCCTCAGAAGGCTGAGGTGGGAGGATCACTTGAGCCCAGGAGTTTGAGGCTGCAGTGAGCCGTGATCACACCACTGCACTCTAGTCTGGGAGACAGAGCGAGACTCTGCCTCGAAAAATAAGTAAATAAATAAATTGACTTTTCTATTTCTTTCATAGCTTAGATGAAAAAAATCAAAGATAGAATTGTTGCTCATGGATAGAGAGAATTCTGGGAAGCAGGAATCCAGTTAGCTAGCTGAAGCTGGTGAGACATGGAATTTGGATTTGTTTAAAGCACTGGAAATGAGAGTCCAGCCATCTCCTCATCAGACCCAAGCAAAGGGCAGAGGCATGAGATTCTCCCTTCTTGATAATGAGACCCCCTGAGTTACAAATGTCTCCGATGAACCACACAGATGTGAAGAAGCAAAGAGAGGGGACACTTGCCACCAAATGAAAGCAGGAGGCGAATACATGAGGAGATGAAAAAGTATTAACATCAAATGTACGTCAAGCTCCAGACCGGAATCGGGGCAGACTGGGGAGCTGTCGGGTGCAGGAAGGGAAGTGGGGAGCCAGGAGGGGCCTAGCAACTGGGAGGAGGGGACAAGGCCATGTGCCCGCAGGGGTGGAAGGTGGGTGCATGACACCTAGGGAAGTACGAGGTTCAGACCGGGCCAATCACAGAAGCTGCCAGTCGCTTAGTTGATCTGGGAAGACTTCCCAGAGGAGACAGGCTTTCAGGAGCAGCTTGGATGAGGGAGAGTAACAGGTTGGTGAACAGATTGAAGCCGGGAGTTCCAGGCATACTGCCGATCCACACTGGCAGAGCGCCCAAGGAACACTTGGTTATCATCTTTCTGTTGTGTCTTTCACTCTTTTGTATTTCCTTAAAGATCCTAGAATCTGGCATGGGTGTTTGGTTATATGATAAGCTGGCAGGGAGCGGGTGTGTACTAAAATGCAAATGATGGCTGTTGGGTTCTCGGTGAGGGAGGCGAGAGGAAGGTGTTTAGCGCCAGGAGAATCGGCCCTGCCAGACATGGAAGTCGTGTGGCATGAGCCACGGAGCCCTGTGAGGGAATTGGGGGCCCTGGGCTGTTGCCCCAGCTCAGATACTGACTTGTTCTGGGACAAGGGAGGTCACAACATCACATGTTCTAGCTTTTCTCAAGGACAACATGGGCGTGTTGGGCTCAATGACCTGTAAGACTTCCCAATCTAAGCAACTCAGTCATTGACAGCCAAAAGAAACAAAGTCTCCCAGTTCAATGGAACTGAATATCTCAACAGCCTCAAAGCTTCACAGTGTAAACACCCTTTAGAGTCATGCCTGCCAAGCACTTCACACAGGTCTTTCCCACACAGCGTTTCATCTGTATCTCATAATAACCCATGAGGCAGGTAGGGCAGGGATAGGATTAGCCCCATTCTACAAATGGGGACACAGAGAGACAGACTGATTGTTCAAGGTCCCAGTGCTGGACGCTGGCTAAGCTGAGCTAGACCCCTGAGGCCCTGCCCTCCCTGCCAACTCCCACTTGGATGTTAAGTGGTGTTCAGAGCACGCCCAATGCTGGCTCTGGGAGGAGGGCCTGAAGCACTGATGCCAGATCTACTCTCCCAGCCTCAACTTCAAGGCCATAGTGAGCAGCTTTCACCTGAGTGCCACCCAGCCACAGTTCCCTGCCCCACCCTGCACACCTCTGCTGCACAGGGGCTGGGTCAAAACATACCCTTTATTTACATAAAGACCTGCCCTGGGGCCAGTGAGGTGGCTCACAGCTGTAATCCCAGCGCTTTGGGAGGCAGGAGAATTGCTTGAGGCCAGGAGTTCAAGACCAGCCTGGGGGGCAATATAATAAGACACTGTGTCTACAAAAAAATTTAAAAATTACTGGGCGTGGTGGTACACGCCTGTGGTCCTGGTGCTGGGAAGGCTGAGGCAGGTGGATTGCTTGAGTCTGGGGGTCAAGGCTGCAATGAGCTACGACTGTGCCACTGCACTCCAGCCTGGGCGACACAGTGAGATCCTGGCTCTAAAAAGTGAAAAAAGAAAGACCTGCTGTGGGCTGGCACTCAGACCCCAGAGGTCTGATCCTCTGGGCTCCTGAAGCAGTGGGACAGCCTGCTTGGGCTCTAGTTTGAGGGGAGTGTCCTTGCTTTTGTCTCAGCCTGACTTCCTGTCTAGACATCTCGAATGGTCCCCTGAATTTAGCGTGCCGCATTTGCCTGCCAGCTCTGTCCAACCCACACAGGCCAGTGCCCAGCAGCTGCTGCCGCCCCCTCACCAGGCTGAGTCCTAAGAGGAGGGGCTGGCAAGGGAGGGTCGAGCCTAGAAAATTGTATAATGAAGGTACCCATCAAGATGACAACACTCTTAGAGGCAGCTCAACATCCTAGAATCCTGTCCTTTTCAGAACTCATGCAGGCGCTCGCTCTCTCCCCCACACCTGGAAGGATGGGTTGTCAAGGCAACTTCTTGAAGGCACCAGCATCCACAGTGCCATCGGTCCCCATGGACCCACTGAAGCCGGCTGTGGAGGAAGGAGGCCGTCCCTCGGGTTGGCTCTGGAGAGACATGAAGAGTGTAGTCCTCTGGAATATCCAATCCCAAGCCAAGACTCTCCCTCCTGGACCCATCTTAGTGGGAGGCCAAATCTTCCGCAAGACGCAAAGCTGAAACATCGGACCCAGCCCTGGTGCAGTGAGACCAGAACCTTTATTTATTTAATTAATTTATTTATTTAGGAGATGGGGGTCTCGCTTTGTCACCCAGGCTGGAGCGCAGTGGCACAATCATAGCTCACTGCAGCCTCGACCTCCCAGGCTCAAGGGAATCCCTCTGCCTCAGCCTCCAGAGCATCTGGGACCACAACCACGAGCCACCACACCTGGCTAATTTTTAAATTTGCTGTAGAGGCGGGTCGCAGTGGCTCTCACCTGCAGTTCCAGCACTTTGGGAGGCTGAGGTGGGTGGATCACTTGAGCCTGGGAGTTCAAGACCAGCCTGGGCAACATGGTGAAACCCCATCTCTACCAAAAAATACAAAAACTAGCCAGGCATGGTGGCATGTACCTGTAGTCCCAGCTACTAAAGAGGCTGAGGAAGCATGAGAATGGCTTGAGCCCAGGAGGGTGAGTTGGCAGTGAGCCAAGATCATGTCACTGCACTCCAGCCTATGCAACAGAGTGAGACCCTGTCTCAAAAATAAAAACCATGCCTGGCGCGGTGGCTCACGTCTGTAATCCCAGCACTTTGGGAGGCTGAGGTGGGCGGATCACAAGGTCAGGAGATCGAAACCATCTTGTCTAACATGGTGAAACCCCGTCTCTACTAAAAATACAAAAATATTAACCAGGCGTGGTGGCGGGCGCCTGTAGTCCCAGCTACTCGGGAGGCTGAGGCAGGAGAATGGCGTGAACTCGGGAGGCGGAGCTTGCAGTGAGCCGAGATCGCGCCACTGCACTCCAGCCTGGGTGACAGAGTGAGACTCCGTCTCAAATAAATAAATAAATAAAAATAAAAATCAATAAATCAATAAATTTGTTGTAGACACAGGGTCTTGCTATGTTGCCCAGGCTGGTCTTGGACTCCTGGCCTCACACCTGTAGTCCCACCACTTTGGGACTGTAGAACGTGCCCGTCCTTCTGAGCCTGTTTTCTGAAAACCTTCCATGCTTCCCCAAAGCACAGCTTTACCCCTGAGCCCTAGCTCCTCAGTTTCCCTAGACTCATGGCGTAGGGAACAGAGGCTCTTCTCGCTCCTACTTGCCCAGGGAAAAGCAGTGGTTTCAGCTCTGTGGGCCCTATCATGGTTCTGAGTGACTTGAAATCAAGTTGAGAAGAACAGACAAAGCCCAGTTGGGGGATGTTCTGCAAAATACCTGACTCCTCAAAATTGCCAAGGTCATTAAAAACAAGAAAAGTCAGAGAGACTGTCACAGCCAAGAGGACCCTATGGGCACATAGAATATGCCCAGCAACCATGTGATGGGACAGGATGAGCACTGGATTGGGAGTCTATTATTATTAACAATCCCAGCATTTTTGAAGGCTGAGGTGGGAAGATCACTTGAGGCCAGGAGCTCAAGACCAGCCTGGGTGACATAGCAAGACCCCATCCCTACAAAAAAATTTTTTTTAATTAGCTTGGCATGGTGCCACCCTCTTGTAGTCCTGACTACTCAGGAAGCTGAGGTGGGAGGATCCCTTGAGCCCAGGACTTTGAGGCTGTAGTGAACTATGATCACGCCGCTGTACTTCAGCCTGGGCAACAGAGGGAGACCCTGTCTCAAAACCAAAAAAACAAAACGAAACAAAAACCCTTGTAATGGCTAACATTGACAGAATGCCCTCATTGTTTAAAAGCACAATTACTAGACTGGGCACTGTGGCTCATGCCTATAATCCCAGAATTTTGGGAGGCCGAGGTGGGTGGATCATTTGAGGTCAGGAGTTTGAGATCAGCCTGACCAACATGGTGAAACCCCGTCTCTACTAAAAATACAAAAAAATTAGCTGGGCGTGGTGGCCCACACATGTAATCCCACCTACTTGGGAGGCTGAGGCAGGAGAATTGCTTGAACCTGGCAAGCAGAGGCTGCAGTGAGCCCAGATTGTGCCACTGCACTCCAGCCTGGGTGACAGAGTAAGACTCTGTCTAAAAAAAAAAAAAAAAAAAGCACAATTATTTTGAATAAAAATGTTCTTTTAGAACCATTTAGATTTACAGAAAAATTGCAAAAACACTACAGAGTTCCCATCTATTTGCACCATTTCCTCTATTATCAACATCTTACATGAATAGATACATTTGTTACAATTAGTGAACCAATGTGGATATACTGTTATTAACTAAAGCCCATATTTTATTCAGCTATCCTCAGTTTTTACTTAGTCCTTTTTTTCTGAATGCAGGATCCCATATTACATTTAGTTGTCATGTCCCCTCAGGCTCCTCTTGGCTGTGACAGTTCCTCTGGCTTTCCTTGTTTTTGATGAATTTGACAGTTTTGAGGCATATTGTTTGAGTATGTCTGATGTGTTTCTCATGATTTGACTGGAGTTATGGGTTTGGAGAGAAGAACTGCAGGTATCAAGGGCCATTTTCAGCCCATCATACCAAGAGTACATACTGTCAACATAACTTGTCACTGTTGATGTGGACCTGGGTCTCCTGGCTGGGGTACAGTAATTGTTAGGATTCTCCACTGTAAAGTTATTTCAGAGCATAATTTTTTTTTTTTTTTGAGTCAGAGTCTCACTCTGTCACCCAGGCTGGAGTGCAATGGAGTGACCTCGGCTCACTGCAACCTCCGCCTCCCAGGTTCAAGCAATTCTCCTGCCTCAGCCTCCCGAGTAGCTGGGATTACAGGTGCGTGCCACCATGCCCGGCTAATTTTTGTATTCTTAGTAGAGATGGGGTTTCACCATATTGGCCAGGCTGGTCTCAAACTCCTGACCTCTTGATCAGCCTGCCTCAGCCTCCCAAAATGCTGGGATTACAGGCATGAGCCACCGCGCCTGGCCTGATTTTGTTTTGTTTTAGCTTCAGGGGTATAAGTGGTTTAGGTTACATGGATAAATTGTATAGCGGTGAAGTCTGGGCTTTGAGTGCACCCATCAACCAAATAGTGTACGGTGTACCTGACTGATAGGTGATTTTTCTTTCTTTTTTTTTTTTTTTTGAGATGGAGTCTTGCTCTGTTGCCCAGGCTGGAGTGCAGTGGCGTGATCTTGGCTCACTGCAAGTTCTGCCTCCTGGGTTCATGCCATTCTCCTGCCTCAGCCTCCCAGGTGGCTGGGACCACAGGTGCCCGCCACCACGCCCGGCTAATTTTTTGTATTTTTAGTAGAGACGGGGTTTCACCGTGTTAGTCAGGATGGTCTCGATCTCCCGACCTTGTGATCCGCCCACCTCGGGCTCCCAAAGTGCTGGGATTACAAGCATTAGCCACCGCATCCGGCCGATAGGTGATTTTTCAATCCCTCGACCCCTCCCTGCTTCTGGGTCTCCAATATGCATGATACCACTGCATATGCCTTTGCATATCCCTAGCTTAGATCCCACTTATAAGTGAGAGCATGAGGTATTTTGGTTATCCGTTCCTGAGTTACTTCACTTAGGATAATGGCCTTCAGTTCCATCCAAGTTGTTGCAAAAGACATGATTTTGTTCTTTTTTTTAATGGCTGAATAGTATTCCATTGTGTATATATACCACATTTTCTTTATCTACTCATCTGTTGATGAGCACTTAGGTTGATTCCATTTCTTTGCAAAGCACATTTTCTTTTTTGTTTTTTTGAGACAGGGTCTTGCTCTGTCACCCAGTGGTGCAAACATGGCTCAATGCAGCCTCAACCTCCCAGGCTCAAGCGGTCCTCCCACCTCAGCCCCCCAAGTACCTGGGACTACAGGTGCACACTACCATGCCTGGCTAATTTTTGTATTTTTTTAAAAATAGAGACGGGGTCTTCCTATGTTGCCCAGGCTGGCCTTGAACTTCTGAGCTCAAGTGATCCACCTGCCTCAGCTTCCCAAAGTGCTGGCATTAGAAAGCACACTTTTAAATGTGTGATTTGCTTTCATCTCATTGAAGTATCTTTGGAACTTTGTGCTTCCATTTATAATCTCTAGCTCCTGGCTGTAAAAGCAAAACAAAGACCAACAGCTCTGAGGTTCTGGTTCCTAGATTCTACATTGCACTCTGTTACTCACTCTGACCTACAGAGTAAAGGCAGCAGCCACAGGGCTACCCAGGGTAGGATTCCAACCTTCCCTGGAAATGAGAGACTCACAGAACTGGGAGTGGGCTGGATGTGGGCTCCTACTTTTCTGTAATGTCTGTGCCAGGCATTATAAGGGATGACCAGGTCTAAGCCATAATCAATAAAATGTAGTGTGGGAGACCAGCTGTAAGCCAATGAATGGTGACGGATACATTCAGGCTGTCCTTTCCAGCCCATCATGAACACCACCTCCTCCACGCAGCCTTTCCTCATGGTCCTATCTGGGTGTTTTCTCTTCCTCCTCTGAACACTTCTTTTTTAAATTTAATTTTATTTTTTATTTTATTATTATTATAATTTAAGTTTTAGGGTACATGTGCACAATGTGCAGGTTTGTTACATATGTATACATGTGCCATGTTGGTGTGCTGCACCCGTTAACTCGTCATTTAGCATTAGGTATCCTCCTCTGAACACTTCTAATACTCTGTGTTGACATATGGCATGTACCTCACTGAGGCTGCTAGTAGTTTCAATGACTTGCCCTGGTAGACAGAGATTCTGCCATTTATATCAGGGAGTTATCATAAAAAGTCATTAACTATGGGCTGACTAGAGCTAAATCTGAGATCACGAGAAATTACAGTCTTAGAGGCAATAGATACACTGGGCTCTGAGAAGGGGAGATCTTGGGTGGCTTCCTGGAAGAGGTGAACGTGGAAGCATGGCTGAAGGATAGGTGGAGGTCTTTCTTCTTCCTCAGATGAGGCAATAGTGAGTTCAACACCAGGTCCAACCTCAGTGCAACCCAGGGACTAGACCCTTAATACCCAATTCTTCAAGGTTGGCTCTTCTCTCCACACCTTCCATAATCCTACCTTAAGTCTCAGTTCATGGCAATCTCTCCACCTGGAATGCTCTTGCCTTCTCCTCTTTCCCTCATCAATCCAGCCCACAGTGACGTTGTCCTCCTCTGACCACCCAGACTAGCACTTAGGGTTTGCAAGCCCTTGTGTGGCAGGTCATAAACTACCCTGGGTTAGGCGTTCTCGCGTGGGAATGGGTCTGGGTCTCCTGGGCTCCCCGGCTCAGCCCTGGCCCCTGCAGGTGCTCAGTCAGCAGTGGCTAATGGGATTCCCTCTCCACAGTCTGTCTTCATGGGCTGAAGCCTCCTGTGACCTGTGTTTATTGTACCTCCAGAGCCTACGGGAGCCTTCCTGTCAGGCTGCTCATCCTGAATGCCCAGCGGCGTCTCCATGGTGGGAAGATGCTGCGGAAGAGAACACGACTCCCACCTTCACATCGACAAGGAACTTTATCATTGCTCCAAAAACGCCCACACAGTCTGTATCCTAGCGACTCTGGAGAGCTCCTCCCAGCCTCTCATGAATGAGGAGCAGCTCGCTCTGCAGCGGTCTCTGAGACAACACTGGTGTGTGAGTGTGTGTGTGAGAGAGTGACTATATGAGTGTGTGCGAGAGTGTGTATGTGACTGTATGTGTATGTGTGTGTGTGATTGTGTGAGGGTGTGTGTGAGTGTATGTGATTGTGTGTGTATGTGTGTGAGGGTGTAATAGTGTGAGTGTAGTTGTGTGTTTGTGAATGCATGTGAGTGTATATGTGCGTGTGAGAGTGAGTGTGTGATAGTGTGTATATGTGGGTGTATGTGTGTGAGAGTGTGTGAGTGTGAGTGATAGTGTATGTGAGTGTGTGAGAGTGATTGTGTGTATGCGTGTATGTGTGAGTGTGAGTCAGTGTGTGTGATAGTATGCATGTGAGTGTATATGAGTGTATGTGTGTGTGATTGTATGTGTGAATGGTAGTGTGAATTTGTGTGAGTGTATGTGACAATGTATACGTGTGACAGTGAGTGCAAATGTGTGATTGTGTGTGTGTATGTGAGAGTGTGTATATGTGTGAGGGTGAGGGTGATAGTGTGTGTATGTGTGTGATAGTGTGTGACTGTATGTGACCGTGTGTGAGGGTGTGTGTGTGTGAGAATGATAGTGTATGTGAGTGTATGTGAGTGTATATGTGAGTGTGAGAGTGTGTGTGAGTGAGGTTGTGTGTTACATGCATGGTATGTGTGGGTGTGAGTGTGTATGTGGGTATAGGCTTGTGTGTTCTGGGGGAGTGAGAGTGTGTGAAGGGGTGTGTGTGTGTGGTATGTGACTGTGGGTGCGAGTGCGCACGTATGTGTATAAACCTGTGTGTGCTGTGTGTGGGGGTATATGGGTGTGTGTGAGTGTACATGAGGGAGGGTATGTGTGTGCATTGTAGGTATGTGAAGGTGTGTGTGACTCTGGATGAGTGTGCTGTGTGTGAGTGGGGGTTTAGATTGGGCGTATGTGAACCTGTGTGGGAGGTGTGAGTTTGTTCAGGAGTACAGAGACACGGGTTGCATGTGGATGTGTGGGGGTGTGTGTGTGCAAGTAGGTGTGTGGGAGGGAGGAAACGTGCCCCAGCCTGATCCTGTGAGAACACTCAGGACTGTATCTACTCCCGTGGGTGGAAGACAGCGTGGTCCTGGGACCGTCCCTGATGCGAGCGCTCACTCCCTCTTCCCTCCCAGCCCACACCTCTCCCTCCTACCGCCAGAGAATCTCCACACTCCAGGGCACCTTTACAAGAGGTCAAGTCGTCCAGCACCCACTGGAGATGGTCCCCACCGTGCAGACCAGTCTCCTTCTTCCCACTCTGGCCCTGCCCGCTTCCAGCAAGGGCAGGAAACCTCAAAGATGCTGGAAAGTGGTTTCCCGCTCCACTCAGGCCACGTGCCAAACCTCTGGAGTCCCCTGGACCCCATAGCCGAGGGAGATGAATTTGCCATTAGACACCAAAGGATAAGAAACTGCTGACACAGGCCCAAGGCTGTCTCGTCCCTGCTGGGGTGATGGATGATGAGTTTTCAAGCGAACTCTAATAGGAAGTCCATGCATAATACATCATTAGGGGAGCAAATTCCAATTTGCATCCCATTAGGCCTCTGAAGGCTGGGAGGCCCAGCCATGCAGCCCAAGCCTTCCTTCAGGACTCAGAGCAGGGAGGCGCCCGTGCCATCAGAGGCTGACCTGCCGGGCGCACTGCCCGACTGTAGGATGTGTGTGCGGTCAAGGGTGGGGCTGTGTTCTCCCAGCACTGTCCCCTGGTACTGTTTCAAGAGCACCTGGCTTGACTCTAAGCTGCTCTGGTCCTGTCTACTGCCTCCACAGCTCTTGTTTTTTGTTGTTGTTGGCTTTTTTTTTGAGTCAGGGTCTCACTCTGTGGCCCAGGCTGGAGTGCTGTGGTGCGATCATGGCTCACTGCAACCTCAAACTCCCGGGCTCCATCAATCCTCCCACCTCAGCCTCCAGAGTAGCTGGGACTGCAGGCATGCATCATAATACCCAGCTATTTTTTATTTTATTTTTATTTTTAGTAGAAACGAGGTCTCACTATGTTGCGCAGGTTGGTCTTGAACTCCTGAACTCATGCAATACACCCGCCTCCATCTCTCAAAGTGCTGGGTCTACTGGAGTGAGCCACCACACCAGTCCCAGCGCCATGGCTCTTCACAAGCAGGATGGAAGGAAATCTCCAGCTTCCTGGGGCTGCTGTCATTTATAGTCACTGCCGTGCTGAAAGTCAAGTATAGGGAGCAGAATAATGTGTGCCTCAGTTTCCAAAGACCTAAATGGGGGGGGCCAAAGAGAAGGGCCCCCCTGGCAAGGACTGGGAGCCATAGGGCAGTGGAGAGTGCCAAGCCAGGGACCTGCAACCTGGGCTCATTCCCTGCTCTGCCACTCACTGCACTAACCTCCTTTCTATCCTCTGCACTCAACCTCTCTGAGCCTCAGTTTTCTTATCTGTGAAAGAGGGATGGTCACCTGCCCTGCAGAGCTTTTCTGAGTATGGGAAAGTGCACTTGAGACTTTATGGTGCTGCGATGCTTTGGAGGTTGCTCTGCAGACCCTCAGATGGGATTGGGTGGGAGGTGGAGGTTGGGTGTGAGACTGATGTTTGGGGTGGGCAGGGCAAGGGGAAGATGGAGTAGAGTTTCTGGTCCTGGAGCCCAGCATTCTGTCTTCTGCTTCCTGCCTTAGGAGAGGCTTCAGTCTTCCTCTGAAGGCTGCAGGGCGGGTTAGGCGCATGGCAGTGGGGCGCTGAGAAGTCGGGGCTTAGTCTGAGAGTGTAGTGTGGTTTTCCTTTCAGGGGCAGAGCCTGTCTGGGGAGGAGGCGCCTGAGCAGGGGGTCAGTACAGCTAAACTGGAGCTTGTGATATTTTAAGAGCATTCTGGAAAAACTGGGAGAGGAGCCAGGCTTGGGTGGTTGGCGGGGCATGAAATCTGGTCAAAGATTGCCCAGTAGAGGAAGGGCCCAGCTCTGAGGCTGTATAGCAGAGTGGGCAATTCTCTCTGACAGTGATCAGGGATGGCTGGTATTCCTCCCCAGATCCCCTAAAAATGCTTTAGAGGCTTGGGCCACAGGCCACGCCCATTGGCCTTTAAAGAAGTCTCCCTCTTTTTTAAAAAAATTATTATTTTATTTTTAAGTTTTTAGAGACAGGGTCTTGCTCTGTCTCCTAAACTGGAGTGCAGTAGCACAATCATAGCTTACTGCAGCCTTGAACTCCTTGGCTCAAACCATCTTCCCACCTCGGCCTCCAGAGTAGCTGGGAAGAGGTGCAGAGTACCTGTAGAGGTGTGAGCCACCATGCCCAGCTAATATTCTAATTTTCATAGAGATGGGGTCTTGCTATGTTGCCCAGGCTGGTCTCAAACTCCTGGCCTCAAGCAAGCAATCCTCCCACCTTAGACTTTGTAGTATCCTCCTGGTTCTCAACTGGGACAGGGATGTGTTTGTGGGGGCAGGGGTCTCTGCGACAGAGCCTGTCTGTGAGCCCCACCCAGATCCTGTCTGACCTCTGCCCTGCCAGCTGCTGGCCCTACCTCACGTGTTCTGCAGCCCACCAAGGACTGATTGATTGGCACTCCCTAGACCCAAACTCTTAAATTATTTCCCATGGTTCATGGAGAGGTGCAGGGCTGTGGTCAGGTGGGTCAGGGGCCAGGACAAAATCATCCTGGCGAGATGTACCTTCCCCTGGTGATGTGGCAGGGCAGGGTGCGGAGGGAGCAGGGAGGGCCTCCCAGGTCTCAGATGCATGCAGATGGCACACTTTACATGGAAGTTTTGCAATTGTCTAGCAACTTAGGGTCGCAAAATACTTTCCAGTTTTTCCTCTCAATTATTGGGGTGACACAGGGGAAAGCCTGTGACGTGTTGGAGGGTATCATTTGGATAATATACCTTGACCTGTAGGGATGTGTCCATGAGGGGATGACTGTCCCAGTTTTGCTCCAGCGATAACCCTGGCCACAAAGACATGCCTGAAATTGCTGAGGGTTTAAGGCACTGGAAGGCCTGACTGTGCTTTAGTTTTCTCTCTTGTCAAATGCTAGCTCAGCTAGTCCCACAGTTTTCTTGTGGGTAGTAAAATGAGAGCATAGAAACAAAAATATGCAGTGAGACATGATCACGCCACTGCACTGCAACCTGGGCAACAGAGTGAGACCCCTGACTCTAAGAAAAAAAAGAAACTGAAAAAAAGAAGTTTAATAAAAGTGCAATAGTGCTTTGAAAATACTATTGATACCGTGAAACTTTAAGGTATAATGTGATTGTGTTTGTGTAACTTGTAACAGTCCTGGCGGGATTAATAGCTAACAATGTGGAAATAATCTGTTGTTGGGACAGGAATGTCATGCTGATATGGCAGTTGTCTAACTGTACTGCCTTTTGAATGGATGCCAAAGTGTGCTAAGTTCTGATACCTGAAAGATGGGCAGTGAGTGTCCGGAAACCTCTCCAGCTCCCAAAGGGATAGCAGATTTTACTACAAGAGTTTCTCAGTTTCCATAGTTACTCTAGGACTGTTCTGCTGGGGACACGCATTGTTTTATTTAAAAAAATTAATAAGTTCTGTGATTTTCTATCAAGACTTTTGTGTTTCTGCTGATAACTTCCAGAGTAATTATTCATATTCTCCAACAGACAGACTGTTTGCTCAGTGGAACAGGATTTGTTGATCTACTGTTACAACTCAATCCCAGCACATTTTGTGGTGGTGATTTTCCAAAGCATTCTTCAGGTTGTGCTACCATATTGCACGAATCCATTTATCAGCCCACATTTGAGGGCTAACTACTGCTGTGTCATCATTACATACCTGTTTGCAGGATCTGTGGGAGACAGGGTGGCACGCCCCCCAATTATACCTCCAGTCATTTCGTCAGTTGGTTGTTACCGAGCATGTTCTTTTCTTTTCTTTTCTTTTCTTTTTCCTTTCCTTTCCTTTTCCTTTTTCTTTTCTCTTTTCTTCGTTCTTTCTCTCTTTCATTCTTTCTTTCTCTCTTTCTTTTTGAGATGGAGTCTCACTCTGTTGTCCAGGCTGGAGTGCAGTGGTATGATCTTGGCTCACTGCAACCTCTGCTGCCTGGGTTCAAGCAATTCTCCTGCCTCAGCCTCCTAAGTAGCTGGGATTACAGGCGCCTGCTACTGCGCCCAGCTAATTTTTTTTTTTTTGTATTTTTAGTAGAGATTGGGTTTCACCTTCTTGGCCAGGCTGGTTTTGAACTCCTGACCTTGTGATCCACCTGCCTCGGCCCCCCAAAGTGCTGGGATTACAGGCGTGAGCCACCGCGCCCGGCTCCTCTTCTCTTCTCCTCTCTTCTCTTCTCCTCTCTTCTCTTCCCCTCTCTTCTCCTCTCTTCTCTTCTCCCCTCCCCTCCCCTTCCCTCCCCTTCCCTCCCCTTCCCTTCCCTTCCATTCCCTTCCCTTTCTTTCTTTTCTTTCCTTCTTTTTTCTTTTTTTTTTTTTGAGATGGAGTTTTGCTCTTGTTGCCCATTCTGGAGTGCAACGGTGCGATCTCGGCTCACTGCAACCTCCGCCTCCCGGGTTCAAGCAATTCTCCTGTCTCAGCCTCCCAAGTAGCTGGGATTACAGATGCCTGCCACCACACCCGGCTAATTTTTTGTATTTTTAGTAGAGACAGGGTTTTTCCATGTTGTGCAGGCTGGTCTCAAATTCCTGACCTCAGGTGATCTGCCTGCCTCAGCCTCCCAAAGTGTTGGGATTACAGGTGTAAGCCACTGCACCCGGCCATTTCTTATGTGCCTGTCATAATGTTTAGTGGTGAATGCATGATCCTGAGTCCCCTAAGCAACTGTGTAGTCCTGACCAAACATCGTACTTTATTTCAGTCACAACCTAGACCTTGCTTTATCCATATGATTTTACCTAATAGGTACGTGAAGGTTTTTTTTAGTTGTCTTATTTACATTTGCTCCAGGGGCTTTTTTTCCCCCTGTAGTTTTTCCAACAGATTTGGCTGTTCAGTTTTTAGGTTTTAATGCGAAACTGCTATAATTTTCACAGACCAGTGAGGTTGCTATGATACTCCCTGAAGACTTGCCTCATTTTGCATCAGGGGGCTGCATCTGTTGTCAATGTGAATTACTTCCTTTCCACCTGGGGAACAGGAAGGCTTTTAATCGGGGCATTTCCATAGAAAGTTACTCATTAACACTTTGATACTGTATACAAGGTCGGCTTTCAGACCATTTTATAATACCATTAATATGTTAGAGAGAATAAATGGCATTAGTTGCCTAAATCTCATTGCCTGTGTTGAGGCAACTTCTTAATTTTTTTCTCCATGGGAATTTTATATATATATAATAAATATTTATAAATATATATTATATATATAAATATTTGTAAATATATATAAATATTTATAAATATATATTATATATAAATATTTATAAATATATATTATATATATATATTTTTTAGATGGAGTCTTGATCTGTCACCCAGGCTGGAGTACAGTGGTGTGATCTCAGCTCACTGCAACTTCCACCTCCTGGATTCAAGCAATTCTCC
This sequence comes from Pan troglodytes, assembly GCF_028858775.2. Lineage (NCBI taxonomy): Eukaryota > Metazoa > Chordata > Mammalia > Primates > Hominidae > Pan > Pan troglodytes. The sequence goes on from NC_072405.2 coordinate 46,909,578, forward strand.
TGCCTCAGCCTCCTGAGTAGCTGGGACTACAGGAACGCACCATCACGCCCGGCTAATTTTTGTATTTTCAGTAGAGACGGGGTTTCACCATGTTGGCCAGGCTGGTCTCGAACTCCTGACCTCAGGTGATTCGCCTGCCTCGGCCTCCCAAAGTGTTGGGATTACAGGCGTGAGCCACCACACCCGGCCAATTTTTCTATCATTTAAAAATGAGAAATTCTCTTTAGGGTGGGGACATGGTGGGGGATGTTTTAGATTGGGAGAGGGCAGTTTGAAAAAAGATTTTTCTGCATTATACTATAATTTAGTATTTATAAATTTTTTTTTTTAAAAGAACTTATTACTTTCAGAGTACAAATCAGAGAGAGTCAAACATCTGAGAGGGGAGAGAGAGTATCAGTTATTCTCGGGGGGAGGGAGGAGCACACGGTCTTCATCACAAGTTGTTCTTTCACAATTTGGTTCAGTTTACATTTCTTCTTGGCAGTCCATCTGTGCCAGGGAACGTGGGGACCTGGCTGACCTGTCAGATATACCTAATGGATCTGGAAGCCAACTGTCTTCCGGCAGACCCAAGGAGACAAGGGAGCCAGCCTGACTTTGCAAAATCCAGCATCTCCCAATATATGCCCTGTCTTTAAAGCAGGAGAAGCCTCTCAGAGAATGGGTACCTAGTCTCTTGGCTGTCGAAGGCAGAGGCAATCTGATTCAGGGAGTAGGATATAGCACAGTGAGACCGGGGAAAAGAAAAAGAATACCCAAAAAACAAAAAGCCTGAATACAGAAAGGATTCCTTTGGAGAGGAGGGCCTGGTGGGGAACTGCAACCTTATCCCCTGAGACTGCGGCTCAGAAGCCCAGCCTGGAGGTTCAGTGAACCTGTTAGTAACATGAACTTGGTCACTGTATTTCTCAGCCCGAGCTCATGCATTATTTACCTGGCGTAAGTAAACCTGCTTCTCCCACGGTTGCTGGGGAAACCACTTTGATTTATTGAGTTCTGTTTTACTCTCCAGTGAAAAACGCTGCAGGGTGGAAAGGAGGGAGGGGGGCACTACTGGGTCCCAGGGGCTCAGGGTGTGGAGCAGTAAAAGGAATCCCCCACTTTTCCCCCCGGAAAGGGGCCAACTAGGAAAGAATGCAGATTCCAGTGCTGGGAGCTCCAAGGTTGCCATTTCCTGCTTCTCTGAGTATCCCTTTTCTCTATAACACATCCTCCAGGAAGAGTTGGGAACAGGGAGCTAAGGAGAAAGGTGTCCCTTTCCCGAGGCCCCAGTGAAGGCCACTTGCAGCTCTCCCTCTGACTGCTTGCAGAGATAACATCAGTTTGTGCAGGGCAGGGAGGGGAAGGAGTCAGGTTTCCCCAGAGGCTGTTTCCCAGGTGGATCATCCTGGGGAAGCCAACTCCATAACACAGGTAAGGTGGTCCTATCTGCCCCCAAGTTCGCTGCAGCTCATATTCGGGGAGTTGCCTTATAGACCAGGCAGCTATGGTGGCTTAGAAAGAGCTTGGGACCCTGGGCTCAAATCTCAGGGCTTTTATTTATAATTTGAACAAGCTGTATAATCCTTCTGACTCTCAATCCCCCAGTGTGTGGAAGATGGATAGTAGTGTCTGTCTTGGAGTGTTCTTGTGAAGACTTCTCAGTGAGTGATCTATGGAACACGTCCATGCCCCAGCATTACAATGTGGGGTGAAGGGTTGCCTGCTTAGACCACCTGTTTCCTTTTCTTGCCAGTGAGATTCAGACATCGCGCTGGGCTCCCTTCCTCCTCTTTACTGCATATTGATTTTTCCTTTCCTCCCTTTGTTCTATTTGTGGCTCCTCTGGCCCCACACAATTGCATTATTTCTTCAGAGGCACACTGTATGAGGAGGTCTGTTCATGCCCAGCAGCATCCTGGGACTTCCTCCATGCCCAGCCGGCCTGGGCTGCTGTCCTTCTGGTCTGTGACCTTGTTGCATTTCCTTCTATAAAATGGCACTGTGTGGAGCCTTTTCCATTCCTTTCAGATTCTTTGCTTTTACTGGAAGGAAGCTACTGCCTGTCAGGTGAGTGTGGTGATGTCCACCAGGGTAACGCAGACCGAGAGACATGTCAGCAATATGCTTGCAATGATCCAGGCATTTATAAATTCTTTAGGCAATAGCCATAAATGGGTGAAGTTTCAATTTTCATTTGTTTCATTTGTTTGTTTGTTTGTTTTGAGATGGAGTCTCACACTGTTGCCCAGGCTGGAGTGCGGTGGCATGATCTTGGCTCACTGCAACCTCCGCCTCCCAGGTTCAAGCGATTCTCCTTCCTCAGCCTCCCTAGTAGCTGAGATTACAGGCGCCCACCACCACGCCCAGCTAATTTTTTGTATTTTTAGTAGAGATGGGGTTTCACCATGTTGGCCAGACTGGTCTTGAACTCCTGACCTTGTGATTCGCCCACCTTGGCCTCCAAAAGTGCTGGGATTACAGGCGTGAGCCACCACGCCCGGCCTCAATTTTCATTTGTAAACCACCATGACATGTTAAAAGAAAAAAAACTTTCCTAGGTATCACTAACATAACTGTTTTTAGCAGCAACTTTCTAGATTTTCTTTGGTTCTCCTGGGGTTATTTTGTTATATACAGGCTTATGTTTAAGTCTGTACTTAGCTACTATTGAGATTAGAATATAACTTTTAATTACATCTTAGACATTTCTGTCTTGACATCAGGCGCTAAATATCCCCAAATGACTTAGTTTCTCTCTACTTAAGCCAGTTCACCTGCTCCAGGCGTCTGTGCGTTGTTTTCTCTGAAATGTCCATATGGCCAGAAAACCTACGTGTGTTACTGCGCTGCCTCCAGATCTTCTGACTTCATCCAGAACTGTTCCCATGGGTGAACGTTTCAAATTGGCTTCTTAAAGAGACTTCTGATTTCTTCCAAACTAAATGATAAATCAACAAAGAAAACCCAGGCCATCTCATAAACGTTTTTTGGCAGCAGCCACTCTTCAGAGAGGAATAAGAAGGAATTCCTCCGCGAGGGAGGGGCCGGGCAAAAGAAGAGCAGACCTAAGAATGTTCTCGGCCACTGGTTCTTAAACTTCAGCACACACCAGAATCACCTGTGCCCCAGAAAGCACGGCTTGCTTGTCCCACCCCAGGGTTTCTAATTCAGGAGTTCTGGGCGGGGCTGGAGAATGTGCATTTCCAATCAGTTCCCCGGAGATTCTGATGCTTTCTCTGCAGGAGCCACAGTTCAAGCAGAGAGGACTGCGGAGGCTTGAGACAGGAAAGAGTTTGATAGGTTCCAGGACAAGAAAGGAGTCCAGTGTGGCTGGAGGGTAATGACTGAGGGGATGGAGAGGGAGGCAGGTATCACAACATGCAGTGGAGACACAGACAGACACAGACAGACAGACACACACACACACACACACACGATGTTTGAAGTAGGGTGTGCATGCGGGGTTAATGACCTGATTTGCCTTTGCAATTGTTATTTCATTTGATTCTCTTCGCAGTCACCATGCTGTGAGCTCGGTGCCTTTGATCTCTGTAAACCCCCCCACCCCGCACCATCCACAGAGTAGATGCTGGCTAAGCTGTATTATGTGACAGATGCTGTCCTAAACTCTTTATAAACATGATCTCATTTAATCCTCCTAATGACCCTGTGAAGCAGGAACTCTTATAATCCCATTTTACAGATGAGGAACACTGAGGCATCAGAGAGGTTACATAACTTGCCTGGGGTCACATAACTAGGAAATAACAGCCTGGCTGGTAAACTCGAGCTGAGCCCTCAGCCTCCACCCTGCGCTGCCTCTGCTGCCCCACGGTGCTGCCCTTTTACATGAGTGACCAATCTTGAAAGGCAGCCAGGTCAGACATGATGATCATCATCTTTTTTTTTTTTTTTTGAGACGGAGTCTTGCTCTGTCGCCCAGGCTGGAGTGCAGTGGCACCATCTTGGCTCACTGCCAGCTCCGCCTCCAGGGTTCATGCTATTCTCCTGCCTCAGCCTCCCGAGTAGCTGGGACTACAGGCGCCCGCCACCAGGCCCGGCTAATTTTTTGTATTTTTAGTAGAGATGGGGTTTCACCGTCTTAGCCAGGATGGTCTCGATCTCCTGACCTTGATGATCACCATCATTTAAAGATGGGGAAACTGGCCGGGTGTGGTGGCTCACGCCTGTAATCCCAGCACTTTGGGAGGCCGAGGTGGGCAGATCACAAAGTCAGGAGATCGAGACCATCCTGACTAACACGTTGAAACCCCGTCTCTATTAAAAATACAAAAAATTAGCCAGGTGTGGTGGCGGGCGCCTGTAGTCCCAGCTACTCAGGAGGCTGAGGCAGAAGAATGGCGTGAACCCGGGAGGCGGAGCTTGCAGTGAGCCGAGATCGCGCCACTGCACTCCAGCCTGGGCGACAGAGCGAGACTCCGTCTCAAAAAAAAAAAAAAAATGGGGAAACTGAGGCTCAGACAGGCACCTGGTCATAGGTGGAGGAAGAGTATGACCCACATCTCCTGAGGCCAGATCTCAAAGGTCTTGTCACAAAACTGGGCTGCCGATAAACCACAAACCCGGAGAGTCTCCAGTGTGCCTGGTGCTGAACCAGGCAGACGAAGAAGTTAACTGAGAAAGAAAAGGCCCCCGCCTGGCAGGTGTGAGGGCGAGGCTGGTACCCTGCAGAGATGGGGCTGATAGCTTTGTTCTCGGGCTGGATGCCCTGTCCGCAGCCTCCCTCCCTCCCTGGGCTGGGGCAGCAGCTGGGCTCCTGTGCATGGAGGTGCCAACAGGGCCGGACATTCACAAAGCCACCGTTGGTTTTGTAGCCATAAAGAAAGATACAGCCCTTCCCTCTGGGGAGCGAAAGCTGATACTGTAAACACTTTGGGCTCTATCTTTGATCTGGTGGGTCATAGGAGTGGCTTTTCTCCCCAGGTAGGGTTACCAGGAGAGGACTGGGCAGACCTTTGGGAAGCTGTGCCCTGCTGAACAGATGGTGCAGGGTGGGAGGGCAGGTCTGAGAGGGGAACCCAACAATTACCCCCAGGTCTGGAACCCAGACACCAAATTTCAGGCCTCGGGGAAATTCTCAGCTTTAAAATAAATACCTGGGGCTGCTTGTAACTTTTAGTCTTTGGCTTTAAAAACAGTTCTTTTCTAGATAAAGGAAAATAATAACTTGCAAACTTTAAAAAGCCACAAACCCCTTTACGGCCGGGTGCTGTGGCTCACGCCTATAATCCCAACACTTTGGGAGGCCAAGGTGGGCAGATCACTTGAAGTCAGGAGTTCGAGATCAGCCTGCCCAACATGGTGAAACCCCGTCTCTGCTAAAAATACAAAAATTAGCCTGGCGTGGTGGCAGGTGCCTGTAATCCCAGCTACCTGTGAGGCTGAGGCAGGAGAATCGCTTGAACCCAGGAGGCAGAGGTTGCAGTGAGCTGAGATTGCACCACCACACTCCAGCCTGGGTGACAGCAAGACTCCGTTAAAACAAAACAAAACAGTCACAAATGCCTTTAAACTACAAGTTGGTAAAGGCTAGTGTCAGGCCTGGAAGAGACCTAGGGGTAGGATGGTGGATGGAGGGCCCGGGTCTGAAGTGCTTTTCTCTCTTCCAATCAGCTGATTTTGATTTTGGGTAATTTCCCTGGCATTGCATGAGTCATAGTTCTGTTCAAGAAGGTGGTTATCTTCAAACTAACTTTAAAAATTGAGAGTGGCTTCTCTTATTCTGCTTCTTCTAGTTATGATGCTCTTGTTTTTCATCTCTGTGAACTCCTAGTTATCCTTCAAGACCTTGTTCAAACATCACCTTCCAAACTGCCATCTCCTACCCTCTTCCAACCCTAGAAAATCATGACTACATCCAATTATCCCTTTGTTATGCTCCATCCAAAAGTGCCTGTTTACAACTTCACATAACATGGGAGTTCACCATCAAGGCCATTTTTTCTGGCCAGATGACCCACAGAACTTGAGAAAAGACTTTTTTACTTATCATTTTATCCCCAATACCCAGCATATTGCCTGGTACATAACAAATGGCCTTGGCTGGGCATGGTGGCTCATGCCTGTAATCCCAGCACTTTGGGAGGCTGAGGCGGGCGAATTACCTGAGGTCGGGAGTTTGAGACCAGCCTGACCAACATGGTTTCTCTACTAAAAATACAAAATTAGCCAAGCATGGTGGCACATGCCTGTAATCCCAGCTACTCGGGAAGCTGAGACAGGAGAATTGTTTGAACTCAGGAGGCAGAGGTTGCGGTGAGCCAAGATAGTGCCATTGCACTCCAGCCTGGGCAACAATTGCGAAACTCCGTCTCAAAAAAAAAAAAAAAAAAGGCCTTGAATGAATGTTGTTGAATGAATGCTATTCGCTTTGCATCATAAGTAAAGGGAAAGAAATATTTATAAGTTTATAAGCATCTATCATAGACAAAGTACTGTCTAGGTATCATCTATATGTTATTTAATTTCATCTCTATTAGAAGACCTTTCATTTGTTTAAATCTAGACTAAACGGGCAGTGATATCTTAACACAGTTAAGATACCTGGGAGGCTGGGCACAGTGGCTCACACCTGTAATCCCAGCATTTTGGGAGGCTGAGGCAGGTGGATCACCTGAGGTCAGGAGTTCGACACCGGTCTGGCCAACATGGCAAAAACTCCATCTCTACTAAAAATAGAAATATTAGCCGGGCGTGGTGGCATGTGCCTGTAGTCCCAGCTACTTGGGAGGCTGTGGTGGGAGGGTTGCTTGAACCCAGGAGGCGGAGGTTGCAGTGAGCTGAGATTGCACCACTGCGCTCCAGCCTGGGTGACAGAGTGAGACTCTGTCTCAAAATAAATAAATAAATAAATAAATAAATAAATAAATAAATAAAAGATACCCAGGAAAACAGTTGATGAATACCTGTAAGGTGCTACAGGGCTACAGGAAATGCAAAGAAGGACAATGTCTGTCTTCTGGGAGTTTCAGATATTATTGAGGACACATATATGTACACATACACACATCCCACACATATAAACCTTACCCACTCAAAGAAAGATTACTGAGCTTGTAAAACACACTGATTTCTAAATGCCTGGTACAGACCTGAATGTGATAGAAATGGAAGAATGAGAGATCACTGTGGGCTGCTGTGTTTTTGAAGAAACCACAGATGCGAGTCTCTCCCAGTGGCCTGTATTCTCATACGCCTAGAGACAGGGAACAGATTAGATGATCTCCAGCCAGTCTGCTGGCTGGAGAACTGGAGAATTGTTTATAACGATACCTTATATTTATGACTTTTCAAAAAGTGCTGTAACATCCATGATCCTATTTTTATCTCCAAAGTCATACAGCTGATAATGAAGCAGAGCCTGGGGTTGGAGTCTGTCTCTGTCAATTACTAGTGGGGCTTCTGTCTGCCCAGATGGCATCTCTGTGCAAATTGGAAAACAATGCCCCTTGCTCAGGTAAAATTGTGTTAAATTTAGTATATTACCGCATAGCTTGAACAACTGTGCGTGGCAGCCTTATCCTGGCTGTGCCCAGCAGAGAGCTTTCCGGAACATCTGCACTGCAGTCTTCCTGGCTGAGGGCACACATGTGCCACACTCTCATTGCTCATGCTCCCTGCCCACCCCTGCCCTCCAATGCCAGGGCATGTATGCCTCTGGCAGCTTGTACCTTTGCCTTAACCTGAATTCCTCCATTAAGTAAAGGGGTTATACCAGGTTCAAAGCGGGGAAGGGTAAAGAATTGGGTCTCCAAGGGTGCAGGGTCACCTGAATTTTGGTTGGGAGAGGCACAGTGGTGCATATGAGAGTGTCAGCAATGTATGTGCAGGCTCTTCTGAGTGTGTGTGTGATCCATTGTATGGTGTGGGTTTTAAGTAGGGGAGGACTCTCCCCTGCAGCTTCAGAACTTTGGCTGGTGTCTCCACACATTCCTTCATTCCCTGACATGTACGATGTGAAGATGTGAATACTACACATACCTCCCACCCCGGATCGTTTATACAGTGCTGAACCTGAACAACTGTATATAGTGATCCTTGAGTTTGAAGTTCATTAATTATTTATTTACTTATATTTATTTGTTAAATAAAGTAAGTTTCAGTATAACAGTGAGATATTTGTTTATTTTTGAGACAGGGTCTCACTCTGGTTGCCCAGGCTGGAGTGGTGCAATCAGGGCTCACTGCAGCCTCTACCTCCTGGGTTCTGGTGATCCTCCCACCTCAGCCTCCCGAGTAGCTGGGACTACAGGCCACCATATCTGGCTAATTTTTGTATTTTTAGTAGAGTCTAGGTTTCGTCATGTTGCCCAGGCTGGTCTCAAACTCCTGAGCTCAAGTGACCCACCCGCCTGGGCCTCCCAAAGTGCTGGGATTACAGGCATGAGTCACTGCTCCCAGCCTGGAAGTTCCTCGATTTTTTAAAATTGTGAAAGTTACAAAAGTTACCTGCTCTTTTCTAACAAATTAAATTAAATAGGGATACAAAAACAAATTGAAGAATCATTCTTGCTACTCTTTGCCTCTCTTATGTCTACTAAGTAACCAGTACTAAGTTTGCTCGCATATTTCCACTACTTAATGTGTGATAAAGGAAACAGAAGCAAACATATGTATGCATATATGGGTTTTTGTTTCTTTTTTTCTTTTTCTTTTTCTTTTTTTTTTTTTTGAGACGGAGGCTCGCTGTCTTCCAGGCTGGAGTGCAGCGGCGCGATCTCGGCTCACTGCAAGCTCCGCCTCCCGAGTTCACGCCATTCTCCTGCCTCAGCCTCCCGAGTAGCTGGGACTACAGGCGCCCGCCATCACTCCCGGCTAATTTTTTTTTTTTTTTTTTGTATTTTTAGTAGAGACGGGGTTTCACCGTGTTCGCCGGGATGGTCTGGATCTCCTGACCTCGTGATCCACCCGCCTCGGCCTCCCAAAGTGCTGGGATTACAGGCGTGAGCCACCGCGCCCGGCTGGGTTTTTGTTTTTTAAACGTGTTTTAATAAAATTGAATCATAATATATATGCACTTTTTAATTTTGTTGTTGTTGTTGTTGAGACGGAGTCTCACTCTGTCGCCCAGGTTGGAGTGCAGTGGTGCGATCTCAACTCACTGCAAGATCTGCCTCCCGGGTTCACCCCATTCTCCTGCCTCAGCCTCCCAGGTAGCTGGGACTACAGGTGCCCACCACCACGCCCAGCTAATTTTTTTGTATTTTTAATAGTGACGGGGTTTCACCACGTTAGCCAGGATGGTCTCAATCTCCTGAACTCATGATCCGCCCACCTCGGCCTCCCAAAGTGCTGGGATTACAGGCGTGAGCCACCACACCCAGCACTTTTTAATTTTTTAAGTGTTTAAATTTTAATTAATTAATTAATTAATTTTTTGGAGATGGAGTCTCACTCTGTCACCCAGGCTGGAGTGCAGTGGTGCAATCTTGGTTCACTGCAACCTCTGCCTACTGAATTCAAGGGATTCTCCTGCCTCAGCCTCCCAAGTAGCTGGGACTACAGGTGCGCACCATCATGCCCAGCTAATTTTTGTATTTTTAGTAGAGACGAGGTTTCACCTGTTGGCCAGGATGATCTCAATCTCCTGACCTTGTGATCCGCCTGCCTCAGCCTCCCAAAGTGCTGGATTACAGGTGTGAGACACCGTGCCCGGCCACGCCTGGTTAATTTTTTTTTTTTTTTTTTTTTGTATTTTTAGTAAAGATGGGGTTTCACCATGTTGCTCAGGCTGGTCTTGAACTCCTGACCTCAGGTGATCCACATGCCTTGGCCTCCCAAAGTTCTGGGATTACAGGCGTGAGCCACTGCACCCAGCCCTATGCACTTTTTCAAAGTTTAAGAATATAGTGTGGAAATCTACAGTCTAGGTCAATATGTTGGCATGCATTCATTAATATTTTTGATAACTGCATGATATTCCATAGTATAGTTGTACTATAATTTATTTTAAATTTACTTTTAACTTAATTTATTTTTTTTTAGAGACAGGGTCTTGTTCTGTTGCCCAGGCTGGGGTGCAGTGGTGTGATCATAACTCACTGCCGACGTGAACTCCTGGGTTCAAGTGATCCTCCCACCTCAGTCTCTTGAGTGACTGGAACTACAGGTACATGCCACCACACGTGGCTAATCCTTAACAATTTGTGTAGAAATGGGGGTCTCACTATGTTGCCCCAGGCTGGTCTTGAACTCCTAGACTCAAGCGATCCTCCTGCCTTGGCCTCCCAAAGTACTGGGATTACAGGTGTGAGCCACTGTACATGGCCCCTCTTTTTCTGATTGTCTTTTTCTAATCAATTTGTAAGCAATCTTTGTATATTAGGGCTATCAATTCTTATGTTATGGGCTACCAATTCTTATGTTTCTTTCAGTCTTTTGTCTTTTAGTTTTGTTTAAGATGTCTTTTACCATATTTCACATTTTATATAACCAAATGTGTGTTTTTAATGTCTTCTAGTACAGAGTCTGGCCTGTGCAGGTCTCCAGTTCCTGCAGCTATACAAATATTCTACATTTCTTCATTGAAAAAAAAAATACAGTTAGATTGTGAATTCATTTGGATTTTATTTTAAAATCTTGTGGGAGGTATGGAGAAGTATTTAAATCTCTCTGAGGCTTCAGGTTCCTCTGTCATAACATGGGCATCATTAGGATGAAAGAAAACGTGTGTAAAACTTACAGCACGATGCCTACAACAGGGCTGGTCCTCAGTAAGTGGTTATAAGAGTTAGTTTGTGAGTGGTGGCATGCACTTGTTGTCCCAGCTACTTGGAAGGCTTAGTGGGGAGGACCACATAAGGCCAGGAGTTCAAGTCGAGCCTGAGCAATGTAGCCAGATTTCCATCTCTTAAAAAAATAAAAAATAGGCCGGGCGCGGTGGCTCATGCCTATAATCTCAGCACTTTGGGAGGCCAAGGCAGGTGGATCATCTGAGGTCAGGAGTTCGAGACCAGCCTGGCTAACATGGTGAAATCCCGTTTCTACTAAAAATACAAAAAATTAGCCGGGTGTGGTGGCACGTGCCTGTAGTACCAGCTACTCAGGAGGCTGAGGCAGGAGAATCACTTGAATCTAGGAGGCGGAGGTTGCAGTGAGCCGAGATTGCACCATTGCACTCCAGCCTGGGCAACTGCCTCAAAAAAATATAAAAATAAAAATAAAAATAAATAAATAAAAAAGAGAACTAGAATCCTGACTGTGGCCTAGAGATTTTTTCCTCCATCTCAGTGACTTGGCTCATATTGGTGACTTTGCTTTTTTCTCTCGGGCAGATGTGCTGCTTTGAACTGGGTGAGTGCTCCCTCCTGTTGAGGTATATGCTGGAGCTGGGGTTGGGCACTGAGTCAGGATGGGAGGAAGCAAGGAGGAGTGGTTTACAGAAAGTATTTCTGTGTAAGGCATTCCACAGTTGGAAGTTCCCTCTGGATACCCATGGGACCTGAACTCATGCTGCATCAGGGCCTCCTGAGCTCCTCAGGGACATCAGGTCACCAACTCCTTGTTTAGGATGGACTCTCCCTGTGGGGACAGGGAAGGAACTGGAGCTGAAGTAGATGTGAGAGGTGAAGGTGGCAGACTGTTGGGGCTCTGGAGAATCTTCCAGACATTCCTGCTGCCTCTCCCAGCAGACTATGCCAGTGAATGAATCAGAAAGCTTGAAGAGGGAAGCAAAAGATGAAAGAAATCCTGGGACCACGCAGCTTCAGAGGGCTGGATGCCACAGTCCCCAGGCTCGGGAATGAATGCCTTAGCTGGAGCTTGGGGGCTTGGTGTCCCTGGACTACCCACACCGTAGCTCCAGGCAGGTTGCTATGCATGCTCACGTCATCATCCACATTCAGTTTCATCAATTACACTCAGTAATATCCTTGACAACTATTTTTTTCCTCAATTCAGGATTTAATCCAGGATCACACATTGCATTTAGTTGTTATTGTCTCTTCAGTTTCTTTTAAATTGGGCAAATCCTTAACCTTCTTTGTGTTTTATGACCTTGACTTTTTTTGTTTGTGTGGCAAAAAAGTTCAAATTATACCTTGACATTTTAAAATAGTACAGGTCAATTATTAAGTAACATTTCTTGTGATTAAATTCAGGTTATGGGTTTTGGGCAGGACACTGGGGAGATGCTGTGACCTTCTCAGAACACTGTATCAAAGATATACATGAGGTTGGCCTATTCCAACACTGGGGACGTTAACTTTTTTTTTTTTTTTAGATGGAGTTTCACTCTTGTTGCCCAGGCTGGGGTGCAATGGTGCAGTCTTGGCTCACTACAACCTCCATCACCCGGGGTCAAGTGTTTCTCCTTCCTCAGCCTCCCAAGTAGCTGGGACTACAGGCGCCTGCCACCAAGCCTGGCTAATTTTTTGTATTTTTAGTAGAGACGGGGCTTCGCCATGTTGGCCAGGCTGGTCTCGAACTCCTGACCTCAGGTGATCCACCAGCCTTGGCCTCCCAAAGTGTTGGGATTACAGACGTCAGCCACTGCCCCCAGCCAGCGGACGTTAACTTTTGATCACTGGTTAAGGTAGTAGCCTTCAGGTTTCATCACTGTAAAGTTACTATGTTTCCTCTTTGTAATTAATAAGTAATTTATGGGGAGATGCCTTAAGACTTTGTAAATATCCTGTTTCTCATCAAACTTTTAACTACCAGTTTAAATATCCACTGATGATTTTCTAACATCGTTATTCCTTGTTAATTTACTAGTTAACATTCTACTGTAAGAAGAGCTTTTCCTTGACCTTCTCATGTATGCATAAATGGATGGATGGATATCAGTATGAACTTGTAGACTGTTATTTTATTAGTGGGTTATAATCCATTACTATTAGCATTTATTTATTGCTCAAATTGTCACAGATTTGGCTGGTGGGTGTGGTGTGGGTTTTTGTTTTGTTTGTTTGTTTTTTTTAGCCTACCGTTTTCTCACTTATTTATTTAGTCATTTACCTATGGGTAAAAGTTTATTTACCCATAAACTTTTTCCATCTCGTGACTCTGACTTAGAATCAGAGTTTTGAAGCTGGAGACAACTTTACATTTCATGTTGCTTTCCCCAGCCCCTTTATTTTACATATGAAAGCTCTGACCGCCCCCAATACTTAAGCATGTTTTCAAGGTCATGTGGCTCGTTAAAGGCAGAGCTTGAGCTGAAACCTGTGTCCTTGGCTCCTGGGAGGACATTTCCAGCCTCCTTAGCATTGAGAAGCTTCTACTGTTACAGTTCTTTAGGCAACTGGAACTCCCCATATCCTGTGTGGGGTGTCAGGAACTGATGGTTCTAGTATTTATTGACAAGAGTTTTCACAGAGTTCTTGGGCATCCTTCCTGAATCCTTAACCTTGGCAATGGGAACAGAGGGTTCTCAGGGTCTTCAGAACTTCTGTCATGTTGAACAACTTCCAAGGGCCTTGTGGTGGCCAAGATATGACAAATAAAAAACTAATGCCGGCTGGGCGCAGTGGCTCATGCCTGTAATCCCAGCACTTTGGGAGGCCAAGGTGGGCAGATCACGAGGTCAGGAGTTTGAGACCAGCCTGACCAATATGGTGAAACCCTGTCTCTACTAAAAATACACACAAAAAAAATACAAAAAGCTGGTGTGGTGGCATGCGCCTGTAATCCCAGCTACTCAAGGCAGGAGAATTGCTTGAACCCGGGAGGTGAAGGTTGCAGTGAACTGAGATGGCACCAGTGCACTCCAACCTGGGTGACAGAGCGAGACTCCAACTCAAACAAAAAACAAAAACCAACAACAAAAAAACTAATGCCTACCAGCTTCTCACATTCTCACAGTTTACAATTTGTTGATGGGTTTCCCTTCCTTCCTTCCTCTCTCTTCTTTCCTTCCTCTCTCTCTTCTTTTTCTTTCTCTCTCTCTTTCTCTCTCTCTTTCTTTCTTTCTTTCTTTCTTCTTTCTTTCATCTCTCTCTCTCTCTCTCTTTCTTTCTAGTCTTGGCCTATTGCCCAGGCTGGGGTGCAGTGGTGCAATCATAGCTCACTGCAGCCTCGACATCCTGGCCTCAAGTGGTCCCCTAACCCCAGGCTCCCAAGTACTTGGGACTATAGGAGTCCACCACCATGCCCAGCTAATTTTTAATTGAGATGAAGTCTCACTATGTTGCCCAGGCTGGTCTCGAACACTTAGCCTCAAGTAATTCTCTTTCCTTAGCCTCTTGAGTCATGGGGATTACAGATATGAGTCACCATCCTTGTCCTCTTATTGGTAGGATTCTATGTGACATTGTGATGGTCATCTGTCGTCTGCTTGTCCAACATCCCTCCTATATTCCTTTGCCACTATCCTTCCATTTTTTTTTTTTCATGGGAGGATCACTACCCCATTTCTAGTCCATGTGATTTGGGAAGGGCTGACCCACCCTGGGCAATCAGATCAGCATGGTAGTTAATTCAGAAATGGGAATGTGACCCAAGCTAGGCCCATGACAGTCATCCCTGCACTTTTGCTGAAACTGCTGGGAATGAGGTGCTTTCTTTTCATTGGAATAGCTACTTGCAAGGCAGCAAGTAACAAGGAATTTCTGGGGCCATCTTTGCTGCTCTCTCAAAAGAGCCTGCTTGAAAAATGGAGCCAATGCAGAAGAAATGAAGGGACAGAATGAGTCTTGGTTGATATTAGCTGACCCCTGATCCCACTGAGCCAGAAGCCATCTACTCATGGACATTTTTAGTTATGAGAGCCAAATAATTTGCTGCCTTGCTGGATTGAGTTAGTTTTCAGTCACTTGCAGTGAAGAGAGTGCTGCCTCATTTCACTTCCTTTTAGGCTTGGGTCCCGCCTCTCAGAGCTTTAGAGCGGTAAAAAGGATAAAGCGAACCCAGGCAGTGCTGAGCTAGCCAGTCTCCTGGCTAAGTGTGCAAAGAACCCTGGAATTACTACTACCCTGGTCTGATCAGTAGCCTTGCCTGCTGTTTACCATACAGCAATAGGGGTATTGCTTTCTTGAGCCCTGAGGCACTATACCTGTTTTTAAAAATGATTTTTATTTAGGTCAGGTGTGGTGGCTCATGCCTGTAATCCCAGCATTTTGGGAGGCCAAGGCGGGCAGATCACTTGAGGTCAGGAGTTTGAGACTAGCCTGGCCAACATGGCAAAACCCCATCTCTACTGAAAATATAAAATTAGCTAGGCGTGGTGCCTCACACCTGTAATCTCAGCTACTTGGGAGGCTGAGGCATGAGAATCACTTGAGCCTGGGAGGTGGAGGTTGCAGTGAGCTGAGATCGCGCCACTGGGCTCCAGCCTGGGTGACAGAGCAAGACTCCATCTGAAGAAAAATAAAAGATTTTTATTTAAAAAATGTTTTGTAGAGATGGCATCTTGCTATGTTGCCCAGGTCTCGAACTCCTAGCCTAAAGCTCCGGGATTATAGATGTGAGCCACTGTGCTTAGCCAGCACTATACTTCTATTAGTTGCCAATGCTTGCTTTGTTCTGTATTTTCTAGTGCATGCTTGAGTGTGAGTGTATGAGTATGTGTGTGATCATGTGTGTGAGTGTGTGTGTCAGTGTATTTGTGTATGTGTGTGTTCCTTTTACTCCTACCTTGCAGGGTTATTGCAAGCATCAGGTGGGATAATGTAGGCGCAGCACTCAGCCCAGTGCCTGGCACATACAGTGAGTGCTCTCTGCCTTCCCCTTTTCTCCTCCTGATTCAGAGAATGACTTAAGGATCTGTGATGTGTTCCAATTTTCAATGCCCTCAATAAATAATGGGGAGTTGGAATACTGTTGCCAGAAATTTGCACTAGTTTTAATTAATTTTATCTGTTTAGAGTAAGATATCTCAAAGTCACTGAATAAATTTATGTCACATACGTTTATGCACATCAGTATTTTTCTTGAGAACTGACAGCCTTGGTCCTTGTTTTGTTCCCTGATGCTGCAGCAGAGGCCAAATGTGTCCTGATTTCTTGAGTGATGGCTGCCAGCTCTCCAAGTGTCACAGTAGATGAGGCCTCCATGGGGGCAAGCGCCAAGGATGAGTGTGGCCAGGCAGCATCTGCAAGCCCCTTTTGTCTATTCTTTATTTTTGTAATACATTTTATTCTTAAGTTATATATATGTTTATAAGTTTATTAATATATTTAATATAAGTTTATATTTATAAATATATTTATAAATTTATATATTTATATTTATAAATATATAAATTTATATATTTATAAATATTTATAAATATAAAAATTTATATATTTATAAATATAAACTTTATAAAGTATAAAGTTTGTATGTATAAGCCTTAAATATGTTTTGACTTATCCATATAAGTTTTTGTAACTTATATGGATAAGGCAAAACATGTATACAAAATATTAATTTTCTTACCCATTTTAACCCCACCCTCTGAAGTAAACATTATAACCAGCTTCACGTGTATCCCTCTACATTTTTTATATACTACACATTTTCCCACTTGTATACATTTTCCTATTTTCTTTTTTACATATGCAAATATATAAACATACATATTTACTTATAGGATACCTCTTTTAATTTTTTAATGCAAAATAAGATCATATTCTGTTCCTTGCTCTTTCTTTTCTTTTCTCTCTCTCTCTTTCTTTCTTTCTTTTTTTTTGACGGAGTCCCACTCTGTCGCCCAGGCTGGCATGCTGGTGTGCAGTAGCATGATCTCAGCTCACCGCAAAACCTTTGCCTCCCGGGTTCAAGTGATTCTCCTGCCTCAGCCTCCGGAGTAGCTGGGATTACAGGCATGCGCCACCACACCCGGCTAATTTTGTATTTTTAGTAGAGACAGGGTTTCTCCATGTTGGTCAGGCTGGTCTCGGACTCCTGACCTCAGGTGATCCGCCCGCCTCGGCCTCCCAAAGTGCTGGGATTACAGGCGTGAGCCACCGAGCCCGACCTTTCTTTCCTTCCTTTCTTTCTTCCTTCCTTCGTTTCCCTTCCCTTCCCTTCCCCTTTCTTCCTTCCTTCCTTTCCCTTCCCTTCCCTTCCCTTCACCTTCCTTCCTTCCTTCCTTCCCTCTCTCTCTTTCTTTCTCTTCTTTTCTTTCTCTCTCTTTCTTTTATCTGGCTCTGTCACCTAGGCTGGAGTGCAGTGACGCAATCATAGCTCACTGCAGCCTTGACCTCCTGGGCTCAAGTGATCCTCCTGCCTCTGCAGGGATTATAGGAGTGAGCCACTGTGCCCGGCCTCTTTTCCTTTTTTTAAACCTAATAATCCCGTGCCTCTCTTTGGGTCAATGTAGGTAGATCTAACTCCTTCTTTATAGTTGCTTATCTGCCAGTGTATGGTTGTACCATGATTGATTTACTTAACTGATGTCCTATCAATGGATTTTTCAGGTCCTTTATAGCTTTCTGCAATTACACATAATGCTGACATAACCACCCTTGCAAATATATTTTTTTATATTCAAGGAAACATTTGGTGATTCTACTCTTTTGGCCCATGTGTCATATATGAAGGACACTTACTATATCAACCCTTAATCTGTCTGTCAGTCTGCCACACGAGAAAGCATCCTTTTTTTTTTTTTTTGAGGCAGAGTCTCAAAAAATCAGGCTAGAGTGCAGTGGCGCGATCTCAGCTCACTGCAACTTCCGCCTCCCAGGTTCAAGCGATTCTCCTGCCTCAGCCTCCTGAGTAGCTTGGATTACAGGTGTGCACGCCACCACACCTGACTAATTTTTGTATTTTTAGTGCAGACGGGGTTTCACCATGTTGGTCAGGCTGGTCTCGAACTCCTGATCTCAGGTGATCCACCCCCCCCCTCAGCCTCCCATAGTGCTGGGATTACAGGTGTGAGCCACTGCGCTCGGCTGAGAAGGCATCCTTTTACCTCCCTTTCCAGGGTATGTTTTTAGCAGAGCCCTGTTGGGAAAAACACCAGTTTATGAATGTAGAACCTGGGCCCAAATGTAAGACCATTCCACTCCAGATCTAGTCTGGAGCAGTGATTTCTCTGCCCCTCCCATTCTCCCTGCCTCATGTGCCCTGAGCACCTCAGCCGCCTCCATGGTCAGTGACAAGCTGTAATTGGAGTGAAAGGGCTTTGAAGTTCTGATAAATGAGATAATAAATCTCTGCTCTCCAGGGATGTAGGGCAGTGTCTGTGCCTATTGAATGGCCTCAACAGTGCTGTGTATATAGTAACTACTTAATTATTATGAAATAAGAACAATAAATCCAGTGGTTGAAGTGATCCCTTTGAAGTTCAGGTCAACTCTGAGCCATCTGAGAAGAATGAATGGAATGGGTAATTGAAACAGATAATCCCCAAACCTCAACTTACTAGTTAATAGGGTTAGGCTCTTTACCTATTAAACCCTTTGAGATACTCAATTTGAAAACTGCTAAAATAAATCCCCTACTTTCATTTATTTTTTCATTGTTGTGGGGCAGGAGAAATTGAGCTGTGAAATGGCCACCAGGAAGGTGGCAGGATGACGAGTCAGGAGTCCTGTGTGAGACATCCGCAAACATCTCATAAGCAGCTTCTGAATCACACAGCATCAAGGCTGCCAAAGTGCCTGGCCAATCTTGGACCTAGAGACCTAAGAATGGGTCTCCCTGTGGACTCCTCCTGACCTGGGTGGGGCAAGGCTCTTGGAAAATAGGTCAAATGACTCTCAGTCTAGAACCGTCTGGCCAGAGATGCCCCAACTTTGCCTTTTGGGCTATTCATCAAATCCAGCCTTTAGGACGCGACATCAGGGTTTCATTTCATGGGAAGATCTGGGTGCATTTTAGTTAAAAGAAGTGATGTCATCACATCCCTGCTGAGAAAAGGAAAAAGGACCCACTTTGTGCTGACATACCGAGTCCTGGGCAGGGAAGTCTGGACAGACACCTGGGTCCACACCTGGCTTTTCTACCAGCTAGCTCTGTGACTCTGGGACCATTGTGTCAGCTTTCTCTGCCACAGTTCCTCCCTCTGCAAAACGAAGGGCTTGAAATGCAGGATTCTAAGATTGTGGCCATCTCTGACTCTGATAACAACCCCGTGAGCCTGAAGAATTCAGCACTGCTGCTCCATAGGGGGTTTCAGCAGGAAGCGGGCACAGATGGCTTTCTCTGGAACGTGTTCAGAAATGTGGTGTGTGATGTACGGTGTGAATGAAGCGTGGTGCCCTTTAAACACAGCTTCCCCCTGGGAGTGCTCTGAGCTCCTCGGGTTCTCTGGCTCTCATTCACATTCCACTGTCACTCTGGGCACTGGCAGCCCTCACGTGCTTGTGCACTGAGCACACACACACCCCGCCCTGACTGACACACAATTGGTGACTCACAACTGACACAATCATTACACACACGGAATGACTCAGCGGGGACACTCACATGCATGGGCTCACGCTCACCGTGACGTGTAGAAGTGGCTGTGCTCGTGGCATCAGGCACCCCCACAGCAGCCTTGGTGGAGGTTCTCGCCGGCGGCGTCTGCAAATGATTTGCATTCTTGGCTCTTTGGAACTGCCTGTTCTTTGTCTCTCTGTTCACTGCTCAACCCTTTCCTTCCCTTCTGTCCCAAACTTGGCTGGTTTTAGTCTCTTGCTCCCAAGCTCCTCAGCCAGCTTCCTGGACTGGCTCAGGCAGTCTCTAAGGCTCCTGCCAACTCCAAGATTGCTTCTAATCAACTCCTCAGCTGGGAGGAGTCCCTTCCCCAGGGGTCTCATTCCCTCCCTGACCTGAGCATCTCTTCCTGTCTTCTTCAGGAAGATCTTCAATATCTGTGCCATTTGAGCCAGCCCCTTTCGCTAGATAAGGAGCACCCAGAGCTAGTCACATGATAGAAAGTGCTGGCGGCTTCTGGAGGGTGGTCTTCAGTGTCTCTGAGGGTGCCCTTTCTCTTTCTGGCAGCCCAGGCAGATAGTAGAGTTGGGGTTCTTGAAAATCATCTTTGGGAGTTGAGCAGAACCAGCTGTTACTGGAGAAGCAGAGAAAAAAAGATGCTGCACGTCCCAGCCATAATGGTCTGGGAGGGACCTACCCCACAGCGGGAACCAGGGTGGGGAAGCAGTGCAGAGGAAAGAGAGGCCTGTGTCCATGGCTGCTGGCTGAGTTCTGATGAGAAGATAGGGGAACACGTCCTGGAGCTGCACTTCCTTGCAATTCATCTTCTGCTTTCAGATTTAAGGTTACTTTGCCTAGAATAGCTCCTGTCTTTCCTCTTTTCCTGGGGGAGCCCTCACACAGGAGAGGGAGTGTGGCAGAGTGTGATGTGAAGTCAGGGGTATAGGTGTAGCCTCTGCTAGTAGCTGTGGTCCTGGGCTAGACATTAACCATTGGAGTCTCTGCTTCCTTGGCTGTCAGATGTCCTAATACCACCTTTCTGTATCCTCTGATGTGGTGGCACAGATCAGGTGAGCTAGTAGATGTGACAGTGCTTTGACAAATTAAAAGTGGCACACAAATAAAAGTGAGAATTTGAACAGCAGCGAGGAGATGGTGGAGGGGCTGCCCACAGAGTGTCCTGAGGGTCTTTGAGGGAGACCTGTAGATTCCCCTCCTGAATATGGGATAAAGTCCTTGCTGGAATCCCAAGGCTGGATCAGGACCTCCTTTGACTCCGGCACCAGAGGCCCAGACAAGGACTTGCTAGGCCCCTGCTCTGGACCCAGCTGTCATTAAGCTGAGTGTTTTCCTGGAGAGAGGAGAAGGGGTCCTTCCATGTGGATTTTCCCTAAGTATAGATGCTGGCCCAGCAATGCCAAGAACTGAGACACCCTGTGCCTAGCTCTTGGCTGGCTGCTTATAGCTTGAAATGCCCTTTTCAACTCTGAAACTTTTAGAGTCTGGCAATCCTTGAGAGCATTTTTTTTCCTCCTACTTGGGTGAGAGCTTTATCTTTGACCTCATTCTATCCATCTGAAGAACTAGAATCCAGAGGGAATGACCTTGCTTTAGCAGACCCGAGTCTTCGTCTCTCTGCCTCAAGTCCTTGCCCTGTGAATATCCTCAGCTCTCCCTGCAACTTCAAATCTGGAAAAGGCGCCAGGTGCAGTGGCTCACGCCTGTAATCTCAGCACTTTGGGAGGCTGAGGATGGTGGATCACCTGAGGTCAGGAGTTCGAGACCAGCCTGACCAACAGTGAAACCCCTGTCTCTACTAAAAATACAAAAATTAGCCCAGTGTGGTGGCGCGTGCCTGTAATCCCAGCTACTCAGGAAGCTGAGGCAGTAGAATCATTTGAACCCAGGAGGCAGAGGTGCAGTGAGCCAAGATCGCACCACTGCACTTCAGCCTGGGCAACAGAGCGAGACTCTGTCTCAAAAAAAAAAAAAAAAAATCTGGAAAAGGCTTCTTCAGCAAACAGACTTATAAAAATTTCCAGTTAGCCCTTTCCTTACAATTGGTCTGCTGTTTTTGGATTTAAGGTTACTTTGCCAATGTGCCTGGCCTTAACTGTCAGTTAAATATTTAACACACATAGCATGTACTATGCATCAGACACGGTTCTAAGCATTTTTCTACAATATTAATTAATTTTTACAAAACCTTTTATGGGGTAGGCATTCTTATCCCCATTTTGCTGCATAGGACTCCAAGGACAGAGGTTAAATAACATGCCTAAAGTGGGGCAGATTAGCCTACAGTGGCGGGCGTGGAATTCAACCCAGGCCACCTGCCTGGGGAAATTAGCCTGTGACCCCAGCTTTCTTCTGCCCACTGGTGGGTGGTGATTCCAACAGCAACATATGCTTCTGATGGTTTTCTGGAGAGCAGCAGGAATTCCTGATCAACTGGCAAGAAGGAGAAATGAAGCAAAGCCAGAGCTGTGCCCGATACCTTTGTTCAGGCTCAGGTCCACTCCAGCACACGTGCCTGTGTTCTCATCCCCCAGGTTGGTCTCTTCCTTGGCTCCTCCAACAGCCACATCTACAAGAGAATAGAGCCACTCTTTCTCTAACTGTCCTCTCCCTTCTTCCCTCTCTGGGGGAGTCCTGTGGAGCCATTGTTCTCCCAACCTCAGCTATTGGGCCTTTCTTGGCAAGGACCTAGTGGCGTCTCTTATTTACCCATTAACAATTAAGCTCCAGGCATTTGACATATAAACACAGAAAACATCAGCATCATTACAGCAAAGATTTCAAAAGCCCTTTGGCAGGGAAGGGCTTGAATATTTACTTAACAAAAGAATTCCTTACTTTGGTTTTAAGAAAGAATTCACAATAGGATTTAACAAGCCAGTTTCTCCAGTAAATTAAAAACATTCTTTTATTCATTCAGAATATGATTTGTGTTTTTAAAAATGTGTCTCACATACAACTTTTCAAGAGAACACTCGCGGCGTTTTCCCTGAGAACTCTGTTCCCACATTATCTTCCAGTGTTTCTCATTTGTTGAGATGGTCCTGCACTAAGCAGAGAGAGATAATAGCTGCGGAGTGGGGGGTGTGCCTTAGGATCTAAGATTCCACCCTTAGCGACTCTTTCTTTTGTTTCAAGAGTGACTTCTACAGAAGGGTTTCTTTTATTATACAAGAAGAGTGTTGCTAAGTATATCTTCCATGACTAGAGGTACTTAAGCCAGTCTATTAGAGTACTGGGCCCTTGGGAAGAGGAAGGAGGAAGGGGAGAAAGAACACAGGTAGGTTTATTGGGGGAAAGAAGGGATATTCACCTGTTCATTTGTTTGTTTGTTAGTAATGACTCATATTCCTACCATTGCCAGACATTTGGAATACAAAGGTAAATAAGAAAATAGTATAGTCAAGGACCAGGTGCAGCAGCTCACACCTGTAATCCCAGCACTTTGGGAGGCTGAGGGGGGGTGGATTACCTGAGGTCAGGAGTTTGAGACCAGCCTGACAAACATGGTGAAACCCCATTTCTACTAAAAATACAAAAAATTAGCTGGGTGTGGCGGGTGCCTGTAATCCCAGCTACTTGGGAGGCTGAGGTAGGAGAATCGCTTAACCCGGGAGACGGAGGTTGTAGTGAGCCGAGATCACAGCACTGCACTCTAGCCTGGATGACAGAGTGAGACTCCGTATCAAAAAAAAAAAAAAAGGAAAGAAAGAAAGCTACCCACTAAGCAAGGTAAAAACTCAGGATGGGGTGCCCAATTAGACATGGGGACAGTGTTGGGGAAGCCACCACAGAGTGGACAGCAGAGTTTTGGTGCAGTAAGTAGTTCATGCCTGCAATCCCAGCACTGTGGGAGGCTGAGGTGGGAGGATTGTTTGAGGCCATAAGTTCCAGACCATCCTGGGCAACATAGTGAGACTCCTTTCTACAAAAAATTAAAAAATTAGCTGGGTGTGGTGGCAGGCTTCTGTAGTCCCAGCTACTCAGAAGCTGAGGTGAGAGGATTGCTTGAGCCCAGGAGGTCCAGGCTGCAGTGAGCTATGATTGTGCCACTCCACTCCAGCCTGGGTGACAGAGGGAGACCATATCTCAAAAAATAAATAAATAAATAAATAAGAAAGAAAAGAAAAGAAAAGAAAAAAATTAATTAAGAAAAATTCCTAAAACTTGTATTTGCTATGTGCCCAGCATTATATAATACTAAGCATCTTGCATTTTAACTCATATAATCTTCATAAAAATATAAGGAAAGTGCTGTTGCTATCCTTATTTTACAGAAAAGCAAACAGGCTCAGAGAAGTTAGGTAATTTGCTAAAGCCCACAGATAATGAGCAGTAGAAATGGGAGAAAAACTCAGGCTTTCCAGCTCCAGAGCTCATGGTTAGTGCTCTTAACCACTATGATATATTTTTGTATACAGAGGCAATGATTATTTTGACTATGAAATGTTAAAAATACCAAGAAAAATGCAAAGAATAACATCATGAAGGTCCATGAATCCACCATTCATCTCTACTAAATTCCAGTATTTTGCATTGCTTACTTCATTTTTCTTAAAAAGAAAAGAAGTTACAGATACGATGGAAATCTCCTTGTGTACTGCACCCTGAGACAACGACTGAATTCGGGTTTCTCTTTTCCAGGCATGTATTTATATTATTAAAGCATTTGTAGATGTCTAACAATATGTAACAGTGTTTTACATGTTTTCAAATTTGTATAACTAGTGTCATTTTTACAGGTTGCTTTTACATTTAACATTATATTTTTGAGATTTTATCTTTGTTAATTCCACATAATTTTAAGTTCATTTATTTGAAATACCATGTCAGGCTGGGTGCAGCAGCTCGCGCCTGTAATCCCAGCATTTTGGGAGTCTGAGGCAGGTGGATCACTTGAAGCCAGGAGTTAGAGACCAGCCTGGCCAACATGAGGAAATCCTGTCTCTACTAAAAATACAAAACTTAGCTGGGTGTGGTGGCAGGTGCCTGTAATCCCAGCTACTCAGGTGGCTGAGAATCTTTTGAACCTGGGAGGCGGAGGTTGTAATAAGCTGAGATCGCACCACTGCACTCCAGCCTGGGTGACAGAGTGAGGTTGTCTCAAAAATAAATAAAATAAAATATCATATCATATCATAAAATATTATATTATATGTCTTTAAAATACTACCATATAGTATTCCATTGTATGAATAATATACGATGTTTGAATTTCCTAGTTTTTGAAAATGTTTTGCTATTACAGACAATGCTGCAATGAACTTTCTTGAGCACATCCTTTTTTGTGCTTTTAGGAGAATTTCTTTTTTTTTTTTTGAGACGGGGTCTTGCTCTGTTGCCCAGGCTTGGGTGCAGTGTCATGATCGTAGCTCACTGCAGCCTCAAACTTTTGGGCTCAAGCGATCCACCTACCTCAAGCTCCCAAGTAGGTGGGACTACAGGCACACACCACCACTTCTGCCTATTTTTGTTATTAATATTTTTTGTAGAGATGGGGTCTTACTGTGTTGCCCAGGCTGGTCTCAACGTATCCTCCTGCCTTGGCCTCCCAAAGCTCTGGGATGACAAGTATGAGCCACGATGCCTGGCCTCCTAAGAGAAGTTTTAGAAGGGGCATTGCTGGGGTGAAGGGCAGGCCCATTTTCAGCTTCATCTCATTAAATTCCACTCCAAAGGGGTTGACCAGTTGTACTTCTACCAGCAGCATGTGAAAGTCTTGTAAATCTACATCTTCCCAAGACTTGCTGTTGTTAATGTTTGTGTCTGAAATAATTTCTTATTATTATTTTAATTGCATTTCCTGGTTACTAGGACAGTTGAATATTCTTACAATTTTTGTTTGTTTCTTCTGAAAATGTCCTATTTACTTGCGTCCACTTGATTGATTTGGTCTTTTCTTAATTGATTTTATAAATTTTAAAAATTAACAGTAAAATTGACTTTTTAAAGGAGGGGATATGTATAGCTCTGAGTTTTGTTTTGTTTTGTTTTGTTTTGTTTTGTTTTGTTTTTGAGATGGAGTTTCGCTCTTGTTGCCCAGGCTGGAGTGTACAATCTCGTCTCACTGCAACTTCTGCCTCCCGGGTTCAAGGGATCCTCCTGCCTCAGACTCCTGATTAGCTGGGATTACAGGCGCATGACCCCAAGTCCGGCTAATTTTTGTATTTTTAGGAGAGAAAAGGTTTCACCATGTTGGCCAGGCTGGTCTTGAGCTCCTGACTTCAGGCAGTCCACCTGCTTCAGCCTCCCAAAGTGCTGGGATTACAGGTGTGAACCAACTCACCCAGCCTAGTTCTGAGTTTTAGCACATCTAGATTCATGTCACCACTGTAGCAAGTAGGATGCAGAACAATTCTATTACCCCAAGAAATGATCAGAATATTTTAACCATTCGTTAAAATGAATTCAATTTTTTGGCTTTATCGCTTTCAAGAAATTGGTTCATTTTATGTAAGTCATCAAATTTGTATCTGTGTAGAGTGTTTGTAGTATTCTCTTATTATTCTTTAAATGTCTGTGGTGTCTGTAGTGATATCTTCTCTTTTGTTCCAGATACAGGTAATATGTTTCCCTTTCCCCACTTTTTTGGTTAATCTGGCTAGAGGATTATCAATTTTATGGATGTTTTCAAAGAAGTAGCTGTGGTTTTATTGATGTTCTTCATTGTTTTTGTTTTTAATTTTATTGGTTTCACTCTTATTTTTATTCTTTCCTTCTGATTGTTTTGAGTTTATATTGGTTTTGTTTTTCTAGCTTCTCAATGTGGAAACTTATAATATTGATTTAAGATTTTTTCTTTTAAGATAAGCATTTAATAATATGTATTTTCCTCTATGCACTGCCTTAGCTGCATCCCACAAACTTTATATTGTATTTTTCATTCACTTCAAAGTATTTTCTAATTCCCCTTGAAACTTTCTTTTTGACATATAGATTATTATGTTGTTTAATTTCCAAGTGTTTGGGATTTTTCAGTTATCTTTTCGTTATTGATTGCTAATTTAATTTTATTATGATCTGAGAACATACTTTGTATGACTTCAAGGCTATTGCACTTAGTAAGGTTTGTTTTATGACCTTGGATATAATCTATCATAGTGAATGTACCATGTGCATTTCGGAAGAATGTATATTCTGTTCTTGTTGGGTGGGCGTAGTGTTCTGTAAATGTCAATTGAATCCAGTTGGTAGATGAAATAGTTCAACTCTTTATATTTGCTGATTTTATGTTGGCTTGTCCTATCTGTTACTAAGAAAGGAGTGTTGAAATCTCTAACTATAATTGTGGACTTGTCCAGTTCTTTCAATTCTAACAGCTTTTGCTGTGTGTATTTTGAAGCTCTTTTGTTAGGTGCATACACATCTAAAATTGTGATGTCTTCTTGGGGAATGGACTTTGTTTTTTTTGGAGACAGAGTCTCACTCTGTCACCCAGGCTGGAGTTCAGTGGCATGATCTCAGCTCACTGCAACCTCCGCCCCCTGGGTTCAAGCAATTCTCCTGCCTCAGCCTCCCGAGTAGCTGGGATTACAGGTGCCTGCCACCACACCTGGCTAATTTTTGTATTTTTAGTAGAGATGGGGTTTCGCCATGTTGGCCAGGCTGGTCTCAAACTCCTGACCTCAGGTCACCCACCTGCATAGGCCTCCCAAAGTGCTGGGATTACAGGTGTGAGCCACCACACCTGGCTGACTCTTTTATTTTTTATTTTTATTTTATTTATTTATTTATTTGAGACAGAGTCCCACTCTGTTGCCCAGGCTGGAGTGCAGTGGTGCTATCTCAGCTCACTGCAACCTCTGCTTCCTGGGTTCAAGCAATTCTTCTGCCTCAGCCTCCCGAGTAGCTAGGATTACCCGCACGCACCACTTCGCCCTGCTAATTTTTGTATTTTTAGTAGAGACAGGGTTTCACCATGTTGGCCAGACTGGTCTCGAACTCCTGACCTCAAGTGATCCACCCATCTTGGCCTCCCAAAGTGCTGGGATTACAGGTGTGAGCCACTGGGCCCCACTGGGCTGACTCTTTTATTATTATGTATTGCCTCTCTTTATCTCTGGAAATTATCTTTGCTCTGAAGTCTGTTTTGTCTAATATTAATATAGGCACTTCGACTTTCTTTTGATTAGTGCTTGCATGGTATATCTTTTCCCATGGTTTTATTTTTAACCTACTTATATTATAAAATTGTAGATGGTAAATAGTTGGGTCTGTTTTTGTTTGCTTTAAAATCCACTCTGGGCCAGGTGCAGTGGCTCGTACCTGTAATCCCAGCACTTTGGGAGGCCAAGGTGGGTGGATCACTTGAGGTCAGGAGTTCGAGACTAGCCTGACCAATGTGGAGAAACCCCGTCTCTACTAAAAATACAAGAATCAGCTGGGCGTGGTGGTGCATCCTGTAATCCCAGCTACTCGGGAGGCTGAGGCAGGAGAATCACTTGAACCTGGGAGGCGGAAGTTGTGGTGAGCAGAGATTGCATCATTGCACTCCAGCCTGGGTAACAAGAGCAAAACTCTGTCTCAAAAAAAAATAAAAATCCAATCTGATAATCTCTTTTGGATCACTTTATTTCATGTAAATATCAATATGTTTGAAATTAGGTCTCCCTTTTTAGTATTTGGTTTCTGTTTGTTCTGTTTTTAAAATTCCTGTTTCCTCTTTCTTGCCTTCTTTTGGATTATTTGTTGTTTTTTTTTTTTTGTATTTCATTTTAATTTATCTTTTTTTTTTTTCTCCTTTGAGACAAGGTCTTACTCCCATTGCCCAGGCTGGAGTGCAGTGGCGTGATCAAAGCTCACCACAGCCTCCACTTCCCAGGCTGAGGTGATTCACCCACCTCAGCCTACTGAGCAGCTGGGACTACAGGCCCACACCACTACACTTGGCTAATGTTTAGTTTTTTTTATTTTTTTATTTTTTTTTTGAGACAGACTCTTGCTCTGTTGCCCAGGCTGGAGTGCAGTGGCATGATCTCAGCTCACTGCAAGCTCCGCCTCTCGGGTTCATGCCATTCTCCTGCCTCAGCCTCACAAGTAGCTGGGACTACAGGCGCCCGCCACCACGCCCGGCCAATTTTTTGTATTTTTATTAGAGACGGGGTTTCACCATTTTAGCTAGGATGGTCTCAATCTCCTGACCTCGTGATCCGCCTGCCTCGTCCTCCCAAAGTGCTGGGATTACAGGCGTAAGGCACCGCACCCGGCCAATAGTATTAGAGATGGGGTTTCACCATGTTGCCCAGGCTGGTCTGGAATTCCTGGGCTCAAACTACCCACCCACCTTGGCCTACCAAAGTCCTGGGATTACAGGTATGAGCCACCGCACCTGGCTATCTGTTGAGTTTTAACCACATCTTCCATTGTATAGTTTAACTTTTTTTTTGGCTGGGTGTGGTGGCTCACACCTGTAATCCCAGCATTTTGGGAGGCCAAGGCGGGTGGATCGCTTGAGGCCAGGAATTTGAGACCAGCCTGGCCAGCATAGCAAAACCCTGTCTCTACTAAAAAATACAAAAATTAGCCAGGCCTGGTAGCACGCGCCTGTAGTCCCAGCTACTCAGGAGGCTGAGGCACGAGAATCTCTTGAACTCAGGAGGCGGAGGTTTCGGTGAGCTGAGATCATGCCACTGCACTCCAGCCTGGGCAACAGAGTGAGACTCTGTCTCAAAAAAAAATTTTTTTTAAATAGGTTGTTCTATAATATTATGATATATATACCTAATATTTCATAGTCTACTTAGAATTCATATTTTACCACTCCATGTGGAATGTAGGAAACTTACCACCACGTGGGTTTCTTTACCCTCCCCCTTTCTGCTTGTAGTTGTTAACTATATTATATTTACATACATCAAAAACTCTTTAAACCATGAGATAATTTTTTTTTTTTTTGAGACAGGCTCTTGCTCTGTCATCCAGGCTGGAGTGCAGTGGTGCAGTCATGACTCACTGCAGCCTCTACCTTTGAGGCTAAAGTGATCCTCCCACCTCAGCCTCCCAAGTAGCTGGGATTAACAGGTATGCACCACCAAACCCAGCTAATTAAAACAATTTTATTTTTGTAGAGACGGTCTCTCCATGTTGCCCAGGCTTGTCTCAAACTCCTAGGCTCAAGTGATTCTCAGCCTCCCAAAGTGCTGGGAATATAGGTGTGAGCCACCATGCCTGGCCATGATATAATTTTTTAAATTTTATTTTTAATTATTACAGGTACATAGTAGTTGTATATATTTATGGAGTACTTTTTTTTGTAGAGATAGGGTCTTGCTCTGTTGCCCAGGCTGAAGTGCAGTGGCACGATCACAACTCACTGCAGCCTTAAACTTCTGGGCTTCATTGATCCTCCTGCCTCAGCCTTCCAAGTACCTGGGACAATAGGCTCATGCTATCATACCAGGCTGGCTAATTTTTAACATTTTTTGTAGAGACAGTGTGTCACTATGTTGTCCAGGCTGGTCTTGAACTCCTGGCCTCAGGTGATCCCCCTGCCTTGGCCTCCTAAGGTGCTGGGATTACAGGCGTGAGCCACTGTGCCCAGCCTACATGTAACGTTTTCATACAGGCATACAATGTATAATGATCAAATCAGGGTAAATGGGGTATCCATCCTCTCAAGACTTTTTCATTCTTTTTGTTAGAAACTTTCCAATTTCACTCTTTTAGTTATTTAAGAATATACAATAAATTGTTAACTAGAGTCACCCTATTGCCCTATTGTGCTACCAAATACTTGATCTTATGCATTCTCTCCAACTGTATTTTTGTACCCATTAACCATCTCTGCTTTATCTCCCACTTCCCATTATCCTTTCATCCTCTATCTCCATTCACTCAGGTTTTTTGTTTTTTTTTTTAACTTCTTATATATGAGAACATGTGGTATTTGTCTTTCTGTGCCTGGCTTATTTCACTTAACATGTTGTCTTCCAGTTTTATCCATGTTGTTGAAAATGACAAGATTTCTTTTTTTTTGGAGAAAGAGTCTTGCTCTGTCTCCCAGGCTGTAGTGCAGTGGCGCAATCTGTGCTCACTGCTACCTCCGCCTCCTGGGTCACGTGATTCTCCTGCCTCAGCCTCCTGAGTAGCTGGGATTACAGGAACCTGCCGCCACGCCTGGCTAATTTTTGTATTTTTAGTAGAGATGGAGTTTCACCATCTTGACCAGGCTGGTCTTGAACTCCTGACCTCGTGATCCATCCACCTCGGCCTCCCAAAGTGCTGGGATTGCAGGCATGGGCCACCACGCCTGGCCTAAGATTTCATTTTTTATTGCTGAATAATATTCAATTGTATATTTGTGCCACATTTTCTTTCTCTGTTGCCCAGGTTGGAGTGCTGTGGCATGATGTTGGTTTACTGCAACCTCTGCCTCCCAGGTTCCAGCGATTCTCTTGCCTTAGCCTCCTGAGTAGCTGGGATTACAGGCATGTGTCACCACACCCAGCTAATTTTTGTATTTTTAGTAGAGATGGGGTTTCACCATATTGGCCAGGCTGGTCTCAAACTCCTGACCTCAAGTGATCCTCCCTCCTTAACCTCCCAAAGTGCTGGGATTACAGGCATGAACCACCATGCCCAGCCCACATTTTCTTTATCTATTTATCTGTTGATGGACATTTAATTTGCTTCCATATCTTGGCTATTGTGAGTAGTGCTGCAATAACCATGGGAATGCAGATATCTCTTCAATATACTGACTTCATGTCTTTTGGATAGATGCTCAGCAATAAGATTGCTGAATCATATGGTAGTTCTACTTTCAGTTTTTTGAGGAGCCTCCATACTATTCTCCAGGGTGGCTGTACTAGTTTATATTTCTACCAACAGTGTAGGAGGGTTCCCCTTTCTCCATGTCCTTGCCAGCATTCATTATTGCCTGTCTTTTGGATAAAAGCCATTTTAACTGGGGTGAGATGATATCTTACTGTAGTTTTGATTTGCATTTCTCTGATGATTAGTGATGTTGAGCATTTTTTCTTATGCCTGTTGGTCATACATTTGAGAAGTGTCTATTCATATCTTCAGCTCATTCTAAAATTGGATTGTTTTTCTCCAGTGGAGTTGTTTGAGCTCCTTATATAGTCTGGTTATTAATTCTTTTTCAGATGGGTAGTTTGCAAATATTTTCTCTCATTCTGTGGGTTGTTTCTTCACTTAGTTTCCTTTTCTCTTCACTGTTTCCTTTGCTGTGCAGAAACTTTAGCTTGATGTGATCCCACTTGTCCATTTTTGCTTTGGTTGCCTGTGCTTTTAAGGTCTCATGATGTAATTTTTCTTTCAATTGTCATACATAGGGGCAGAGGGAAAGCTTCCCTTTTGTTCTCTCTAAAGATTTGCTAAAGGCTGTGCGCGGTGGCTCACACCTGAAATCCTAGCACTTTGGGAGGCTGAGGTGGGTGGATTGCCTGAGCTCAGGAGTTCGAGACCAGCCTGAGCAACACGCGGAAACCCTGTCTCTACTAAAATACAAAAAATTAGCTGAGTGTGGCGGCATGCACCTGTAATCCCAGCTACTCGGGAGGCTGAGACAGGAGGATTGCTTGAACCTGGGAGGCAGAGGTTGCAGTGAGCCAGGATTGCCCAACTGCATTCCAGCCTGGGTGACAGAGCGAGACTCCATCTCAAAAAAAAAAAAAAAAGATTTGCTAAAATGACTGACAATACACAGATTAATAGGAGAAAAAGGCATATAAATTTATTAACATACAAAAACATGGGTACAATATTAAATATGAGACCCAAAGAAGGGCCAGATGATTGAGGCTTATATATCTGCTTCATAGGGAAGAGGGAGATGGGGAAAATGCAGGGGTTGTTAATGATTTTTAGGGGAAATGAATGGGCCCAGGAGGCTCAGACATTATCTTGTAAATGATTCTCCTAGGAAACTAAACGACGCCAGCAAGTTACCGGAAGGTGAGGGGTGAAACTTAACCTGGTAGATAAAGCCTCCCAGGTTATCTCTTGGCACTGCCTCAGAGGACTAGATGAAGAGTCATCTGACTTTAGTCTCCATTCTTCTCCGGTGGTTAATCTTTTCTGATTATTTGATGAGATTCCTAGGAAGGGGATCTTAAGACAATCGCATTTCTTTTGGAAAGAAGTTTCCTTAGTCAGATAAGGAAATTCTAGGGGAAGTCTCTAGGGGGATAGAGACTCCAGAAGTCTCTAGAAGTCTCTAGGCAAATAGAAACAGATGAGGCCAGAAAGGCCTTATTCTGAGGTAGCTTCTAAGTCCTTTCTATTTTAGTTCAAAGTGTTCAGCATACCAAAGCGCCATACTTTTGAGGTGTTGTTTTCTGAGCCACAACATATACATATTATAAAGAATTTAAGATAAAAATAGTCTATTATATTTAACCAGATTTTTACCATTTTTGTTTCTCTGTCTTCATTCTTGATGTTCTAAATTTCTTTCAGGTATCCTCTTTCTTCCGTTTGAAGAACTTTCTTTGGTATTTATTTTACAACAGGTCTACTAATGACAAATTCTCTTGATTTTTCACTTGAGAATGCCTTTATTTCCCTCTCATTCTTGAAGAATATTTTCATTGGATATAGAATTCTTTTACAAAATTGTCACATAATATAAAATTCACCATTTTAACAATTTTGAAGTGTACAGTTCAGTGGTTTTTGGTATTTTCATAATGTGCAACCATCACTATTATCTAATTCTAGAAGATTTCATCACCTGAAAACTCTGTACCCATGAAGCAGTCATTCCTGATTTCCCCCCCATCCCTAGCCCCAGCAACCCCTCAGCTGCTCTTCATTTCTACAAATTTGTTTATCCTGGATATTTCATTAAATGGAATAATACAATGTGTTGCCTCTTTTTCTCTGGCTTCTTTCACTTAGCATGTTCTTTTCTTTTCTTTTTTTTTTTGGGGGGGGGAGAGAGTCTCACTCTGTCACCCAGGCTGGAGTGCAGTGGTGCAATCTCGCGTCACTGCAACCTCAACCTCCTGGGTTCAAGCAATTCTTCTGCCTCAGCCTCCTGAGTAGCTGGGACTACAGGTATACATCGCCACGCCCAACTAATTTTTTTGTATTTTAGTAGAGACGGGGTTTCACCGTGTTGCCCAGGCTGGTCTCGAACTCCTGAGCTCAGGCAATCCGCCCACCTTGGCCTCCCAAAGTGCTAGGATTACAGGCGTGAGCCACTGCGCCCGGCCAGGATGTTCCCCTCCCCTTCCCTTCCCTCCCCCTTCCCCTCCCCTCCCCGTCCCCTCTCCATTCCCCTCCCCTCCCCTCCCCTTCTCTCCTCTCCTGTCTTCTTTCTCTTTTCTGTTTTTTCTTTTCTTTCTGAGACAGGGTCTGCTCTGTCACCCAGGCTAGAGTGCAGTGGCGCGATCTCAGCTCTCTGCAGCCTCGACCTCCCAGGCTCAAGTGACCCGCCCACCTCTGCCTCTTAACATGCCGGGATTACAGACATGAGCCACCCCACCCAGCCACTTAGCATGTTTTAAAGGTTCGTCCATTTTGGCATTTATCAGCATTTCATTTTTTATGATTGAATAATAGTCCATTGTAGAAATACACCATATTTTGTTTATCCATTCATCAGCTGATGGACATTTGAGTAGTTTCTTCCTTTTGGCTATTATAAATAATGCTGCTATGAGCAATCCTGTACAAGTTTTTGTTTGAACACCTGTTTTCAATTCTCTTGGTTGTATACCTGGGGTTGAATTGCTAGGTCATATGTACGTTTAAATTTTCAAACATCCTATGTTTAACTTTTTGAGGAACTGCCAAACTGTTTTCTTTTTTCTTCTTTTTTTTTTTGAGACAGAGTCTCGCTCTGTCACCCAGACTGGAGTGCAGTGGCACGATCTCGGCTCACTGTAAGCTCTGCCTCCCGGGTTCACACCATTCTCCTGCCTCAGCCTCCCGAGTAGCTGGGACTACAGGCGCCCGCCACCACTCCTGGCTAATATTTTTTTTGTGTGTTTTTTAGTAGAAACGGGGTTTCACCGTATTAGCCAGGATGATCTCGATCTCCTGACCTCGTGATCTGCCCGCCTCGGCCTCCCAAAGTGCTGGGATTACAGGTGTGAGCCACCGCGCCCGGCCTAATAGATTTTCTTATGTCAAACATTCCATTTTTGAATTCCAGAAATTAAACACAACTAGGTCATGGTATATATATCTTTCCTTGAATATGCTAGTATTTCATTTGGAAGCTCTGCATCTATGATCATAAATGATATTGCTCTACTGTATTTTTTATTCTGTGCTTATGAGGTTTTGATATTATAGTTAAGATCCTAATGAAGTGAGTTGAGTAGCTGTATTTCTTAGAGTAAAAGCTAAGCTCCTATAACAACAACAATAACAACAACAAAAACCCCAAATATGGTTGTTTAAATAAGATGGAAGTGTACTTCTTGCTCATAGTCTAGAAATGAATGGTGCAGGCTGGTGGGGCAATTCTGCTTGGTGTAGTCATTTGGAGACCTGAGGGTTTCCCATTTTGTTTCTCTGCCATCTCCTAAAGGTGTTTGTCTTCATCTACACGGCGATACAAGTTCAGCTCTGTATGTGTGCGGCCCTTAGGAAAGGGAGAATAGGAAAGAGGAGGGTGAGCAATTTCCTTTGAAACAAATGTTGTCCCCTTGATTCATATGTTCAAGTTTTAACTCCCAGTAACTCAGGATGTGACCTTATTTGAAAATAGGGTCATTACAGATATAATTAGTTAAAGTGATATTGGAGTAGGGTGGGCCTCTAATCCAATGTGACTGGTGTCCTTATAAAAAGAGGCAATTTGGGCCAGGCACAGTGGCTCATACCTGTAATCCCAGCACTTTGCCAGGCCAAGGAGGGAGGATCACTTGCAGCCAGAAGTTGGAGACCAGCCTGGGCAACAGAACAAGATCCCATCTTTACTAACAATAAAAATTAAAAAAAAAAATTAGCTGGGTGTGGTGGCACATGCCTGTAGGTCCCAGCTACTTGGGAGGCTGAGGTGGGAGAATCCCTTTAGCCTGGGAGGTTGAGGCTGCAGTGAACCATGATGGTACTACTGCACTCCAGCCTGGGTGACAGAGTGAGACCCCATCTCAAATTAAAAAAAAAAGAGGGGTGGGGGGATTTGGACACACCTGAGGGAGAACTCCATGTGAACATGAAGGCAGAGAGACACCAAGGAATGCCACAGATTGCCAGCGCACCACCTGAAGCTAGGACACAGGGTGGAACAGACTTCCCCTCACAATCATCAGAAGGAACCAACCCTACTGACAACTTGATCTTGGACTTACAGCCTCCAGAACTGTGAGGGAGTACATTTCTGTTGTTAATCCCCCAGTTTGTGACACTTTTTTACAGGAACCCTAGGAATCGCCATTTCTCCATAGCAAGTAATGGAGAAATGGCACCATTATTTGCTCATCATCAAAGGTGAGCATTTAGTCAGACACTCCTCAGTTGCAAGGAAGGTTGGAAGATGCAGGCCGTAACTGGGCTATTCTGTGCTCCACAGAAAATCTCACCAGAAGAAGAATTTAGGAGAACAAATGGCACAGGAACAGAAAACTTTTTTTTTTTTTTTTTTTTTTGAGATGGAGTCTCGGTCTGTCGCCCAGGCTGGAGTGCAGTGGCGCAATCTCGGCTCATTGTAAGCTCCGCCTCCTGGGTTCACACCATTCTCTTGCCTCAGCCTCCCGAGTAGCTGGGACTACAGGCGCCCACCACCGCGCCCAGCTAATTTTTTTGTATTTTTAGTACAGACGGGGTTTCACCTTGGTCTTGATCTCCTGACCTCGTGATCCCCCCGCCTCGGCCTCCCAAAGTGCTGGGATTACAGGCGTCAGCCATTGCGCCCGGCCACATGAAGAGTTTATTTGTGGCCGGGTGCGGTGGCTCACACCTGTAATCCCAGCACTTTGGGAAGCCAAGGCAGGTGGATCACCTGAGACCAGGAGTTTGAGACCAGTCTGACCAATATGATGAAACCCCGTCTGTACTAAAAATACAAAAATTAGCTGGGCATGGTGGTGTGCGCCTGTAATCCCAGCTACTCAGGAGGCTGAGAAAGGAGAATGGCTTGAATTCGGGAGGTGGAGGTTGCAGTGAGCCAAGATTGCACCTCTGCACTCCAGCCTGGGTGACAGAAGGAGACTCCATCTCAAGACAAACAAACAAACAAACAGTTTATTTGTGCCTTAGTGGTTTAAGAAAATGAGTTTCTAAAACCATCTGGGACAGATATCATTTAGGGAAAGAGACTTTTTTTTTTTTGAGCGGGAGTCTTGCTCTGACTGGAGTACAGTGGCATGATCTTGGCTCACTGCAACCTCTGCCTCCCGGGTTCAAGTGATTCTCCTGTCTTAGCCTCCTGCATAGCTAGGATTACAGGTGCCCGCCACCATGCCCAGCTAATTTTTGTATTTTTAGTAGAGACAGGGTTTCACCATGTTGGCCAGGCTGGTCTGGAATTCCTGACCTCAGGTGATCCACCTGCCTTGGCCTCCCAGAGTGCTGGGATTACAGGTTTGAGCCACTGCACCCAGCATAGGGCAAGAGACTTTTGATTACTAGTTCAAAACTTTTGATGGTAATTGGTTTAGTTAGGCTTTCCATTTATTTTTGCATCATTTTAGCTATTTATGACTAGAAAATTATCCATTTTATCTGAAGTATTTAATACATAAAGCTTTTCACAAAATTTTCAAATCTTCTGTGTAAGTGGAAACAGTAATTTTTTATTCCTGATATAGTTTGCTAATGCATCCTTTCCTTTTTTTTTTTTTGAGATGGAGTCTTGCTCTGTTGCCCAGGCTGGAGTGCAATGGCGCTATCTCGGCTCATTGCAACTTCTGACCCCCGGGTTCAAGCGATTCTCCTGCCTCAGCCTCCTTAGTAGCTGGGACTACAGGCATGTGCCACCATGCCCAGCTAATTTTTGTATTTTTAGTAGAGGCGGGGTTTCACCATGTTGGCCAGGCTGTTCTCGAACTCTCGACCTCAGGTGATCTGCCCGCCTCAGCCTCCCAAAGTACTGGGATTACAGGCATGACCATTATCCTTTCTATTGTTTGTTTTTTGTTTCATTAAGTTCTGATCCTATTTATTTTAGCTTTATCTTTATATGAAATCACACATACACATAAATTAAAGAGTTAAATTGGTCTATAAGACTTATTATGAAAAACAGCAGTCCCCTACTCCTTGCCTCACATTTCCCTTTCTTCAGAGGCAACCTTTTTCAGCTCATTGATTGATTGATTGAGATGGAGTTTTGCTATGTTGCCCAGGCTGGAGTGCAGTGGCTATTCACAGGCGTGATCATAGCTCCAGGCAGCCTAGAGTTCCTGGGCTCAAGTGATCCTCCCACCTCCTTTTTCAACTCTTTCAGCTAGTTTTTTTGGTGTTTACCTCTTTCTCTCTAAATAATATGCTTATATTCATTTTTCAACTATAGCTTTTACTTATGGTCTTCCCTCTATGGACAATAAAGCTTTGGCTCTCTTCCACCTGCTTCTCCACCACTACACATACACTATTTTGTCCCTTAATCCTTTCAATACTATAATTTTGATGAGAACAATATCAAATATTTATATTACTATGACTATTGTAACACTAGTCACAGCTGAGCCATGTAGTATACTGTGATTATTTTTCCTTTTCTGCACAACCTTTTATTTTCCCTGGAGTTCATGATTGTCTTCCTTTTTCATTTGCTTCATTTTCTATATTCTTATTGCTAATTTAGTCCAAGTTATATAAACTTTTTTTTTTTTACTTTAATCACCCAGGCTGGAGTGTAGTGGCACGATTTTGGCTCACTGCAACCTCCGCCTCCCAGGTTCAAGTGATTCTCCCATCTCAGTCTCCTGAGTAGCTGGGACTATAGGTGTGCACCACCACACCTGGCTAATTTTTGTATTTTTGGTAGAGATGGGGTTTCACCATGTCGCCCAGACTGGTTTTGAACTCCTGATCTTAGGTGATGTGCCCGCCTCAGCCTCTCAAAGTGCTGGGATTACAGGTGTGAGCCACCATGCCTGTCCATGTATAAACCTTCTTTCAGTGCATCCAAACATTAAGTAGTTTATCACTTGTTTTTCTTTTCTTTTCTTTTTTTTTTTGAGACAGAGTCTCACTCTGTTGCCCAGGCTGGAGTGCAGTGGCATGATCTCGGCTCACTGCAACCTCCGCCTCCTGGGTTCAAGTGATTCTCCTGCCTCAGCCTCCTGAGTAGCTGGGACTACAGGTGTGTGCCACCATGCCCAGCTAATTTTTGTATTTTTAGTAGAGACAGGGTTTCACCACGTTGGCCAGGCTGGTCTGGAACTCCTGACCTCAGGTGATCCACCCACCTCCACCTCCCAAAGTGCTGGGATTACAGGCATGAGCCACCATGCCCGGCCAGTTTATCACTTTTATCTTCTTGAGGAAATCTTTCCTGGAGCATTCTGATCTGCTGCAATCTGGACTGGTTGCCTTCCACACTTATTCACAGCTCTTATCTTGGTGTCCCCTTTCATCATTGTCCTAGGGATTCCCTTCCTCTCTTTCCAGGTTTGGTTTTGTATTCCATAGCTTCCTCTTTTTGTTTCCTTATTTTTGGTAAAACACATCCTTCAGTCGCTTCCTGAGAGAAGGTACTAAGGAAATACTTCACAAAAATTATCTGTACATGTAAAAATATTTTTTCTCTATCTTTACTGTGATTGCAACTTTAAGTGTGAAATTTTATGTTAGAAATAATTTTTCCTTTAGAATTTCAAGGGCATTGCTTCATTACTTTCTAGATTCTATTTTTGCTTTTGAGTGGTCTGAATGAATTCTGATTCTTGATAACTGAGTATACAACTGTTTGTCCCCATCTCTGGATGCTTATAGGATCTTCTTTTTATCCCTAATGTTCTGAAATTTCATTATAATGTGCTTTGTCATGGATCCATTTTCATCCTTTGTGCTGTG
The DNA here is from genome assembly GCF_028858775.2 of Pan troglodytes. NCBI lineage: Eukaryota > Metazoa > Chordata > Mammalia > Primates > Hominidae > Pan > Pan troglodytes. The sequence continues at coordinate 46,948,830 of NC_072405.2, forward strand.
CACTAGGTGGGCTCTTTTGATTGACAAACATCTGTCCTTTTGTTCTGGGGACACTTTTTGAATTTTTTTTTTTTTTTTTGAGACAGAGTCTCCCTCTGTCTCCGAGGCTGGATTGCAGTGGCACAATCTCGGCTCACTGCAAGCTCCACCTCCCGGGTTCACACCATTCTCCTGCCTCAGCCTCCCGAGTAGCTGGGACTACAGGCGCCCGCCACCATGCCCGGCTAATTTTTTGTATTTTTAGTAGAGACTGGGTTTCGCCGTGTTAGCCAGGATGGTCTCGATCTCCTGACCTTATGATCTGCCCACCTCGGCCTCCCAAAGTGCTGGGATTACAGGCATGAGCCACCATGCCCGGCCTTGAATTTTTTTTTTTTGCTGAATTCCTTCTCTCAGTTTCCCCCCAAGTTCTGTTTCTAGAACTCCTATTTGAATATTGGGCTTCCTGAACTTGTTCTCTAATATTGTGATCTTTTCTTCCTGTTTTACAACTCTTTATTTTTTGGGTCCATTTTAGGTGGAAGGGTAGTATAGCTTCAAATACAGCCATTTGCTTTTATCAGTAAAGAACACAGAAACTACTCTAGGGCCGGGCACTGTGGCTCACGCCTGTAATCCCAGCACTTTGGGAGGCCGAGGCGGGTGGATCACGAGGTCAGGAGATTGAGACCATCCTGGCTAACACGGTGAAACCCCATCTCTACTAAAAATACAAAAAATTAGCCGGGCCTGGTGGCAGGCACTAGCTACTCGGGAGACTGAGACAGGAGAATGGTGTGAATGCAGGAGGCGGAGCTTGCAGTGAGCCAAGATCACGCCACTGCACTCCAGCCTGGGTGACAGAGCCAGACTCCGTCTCAAAAAAAAAAAGAAAAAGAAAAAGAAAAAGAAAAAAGAAACTATTCTAGGTATTTCAAGCAGAAAGGGATCAAATATAGGGAATTGGGTGCTAACAAAAAGAAAATCGGGATGCATGTAACTTTCAGATTGACCACTGTAGCTATAGTCCAGAGAGTCTAGAAGTTGCTGTTATCATCTATTAATAGATGCCAGAGAACTGGAGGAAATCTCTGCTGGTATCACACTTATCCTGCATCCCTGGGGTCCATGGGTGGCAGGGGAATGGAGTCTAGCCAGACTCTACATAAACTATGTCTGACCGAGTCTAGACACCCACTGCCTCTGCTGGAGGAAGAAAATGACTCATCTCCAATCTCCCTTCCAAATCTCTGGTACAAAGTTTAGAAGAGGGTAGCAAGATGCTACTAGAAACAGAAACAAAAAATAAAAATAAATACACAAAGCCAGCTTCTCTACTGTCCTCTTCTAGATCTCTCTTAGGCTAGAGTCCCTTAATCTACTTATGTCTTGTCTTTCATATTTTTCCTTCTTTTCCTCTTTGTATTTCATTTTGGATAAATTTTTCCATACTATCCCCCATTTCATCATTTTTTCTCTGACTACACTCAGTCTAGAGTTTAACCTGAATATTGAGGCTTAAAAAATTCAATGGCTATTTTTTGTGTCTAAGATTTCCAGTTTGTTCTTTTTCCTTGAGTTTTTTTTTTTTTTTTTTTGACAGAGTCTCACTCTGTCACCCAGGCTAGAGTGCAGTGGTGTGATCTCGGCTCACTGCAACCTCCACCTCCCAGGTTCAAGCAATTCTCCTGCCTCAGCCTCCTGAGTAGCTAGGATTACAGGCATGCGCCACCACGCCTGGCTAATTTTGTATTTTTAGAAGAGACAGTGTTTCACCATGTTAGCCAGGGTGGTCTCAAACTCCTGACCTCAGGTGATCCACCTGCCTTGGCCTCCCAAAGTGCTGGGATTACAGGCATGAGCCATCGTGCCCGGGCTTTTCCTAATCTTTTTTTTTTTTTTTTTTTTTTGAGACAGAGTTTACTCTTGTTGCCCAGGCTAGAGTGCAATGGCATGATCTCGGCTCACTGCAACCTCCACCTCCCAGGTTCAAGTGCTTCTCCTGCCTCAGCCTCCTGAGTAGCTGGGATTACAGGCATGTGCCACCATGCCTGGCTAATTTTGTATTTTTAGTAGAGACAGGGTTTCTCCATATTGGTCAGGCTGGTCTCGAACTCCCAACCTCAGGTGATCTGCCCGCCTCGGCCTCCCAAAGTGCTGGGATTGCAGGTGTGAGCCACCGTGCCTGGCCTTCCTAATCTTTTTTATTCCCACTTCTTCTTGTTCCATTCCTATTTTCATCTAATATTTATTGCTTATTTTTAATATGTTTTTATGATTTCTTTGAGAAACGTAAATGTATATATACTTCAAAACCTATCCTCTATAAAACTGATAGATTTTAGTACTAGTCTATAAAATTGATAGATTTTTATGACTTCTGCTCTATAAAACTGATGTCAACTGGAATGAATTCATGTTGTTTATTGATTTTACTGTCTTTCTTAGCATTAGACTTTTTCATTGTTAAAATGTGTTTTGGAATTTTGATTTGCAGATCCATTTCTAGTGGCAGTTTTCCCCCTTTGATTTGTTTTGTTTTTGTCTTTTTCTCTTCTCTTCCTGAATGCGCAGTTTATAGTTTTGTGGTTGCCTCCACCCATTTTCCTAAGCCGCTGTTCCAGCGCCAGCTCTTACGTGTTATTTCATGGTTCCTTATTCTGTGCCAGAATGATGCCAATCCAGATGAGGAGCTGTGGGTGGCTTGGCATGGGTCCTCACTTTGAGGCTGTGCTCTATTTCCACCCCACTTTACCTCACCCTACCCTGGTCTCCAGCATCTAAAAGTAGGGTCTTCCTCTGGGCTTTCTCCCAGGACAACGTTTTTCAAGTAAACATTTCTATTGAAATATAACAGATATACAGAAACGCACATGAATCGTAAAGGGGCACCTCGATGAGTTTTCACAAAGTGAATGCTCCTGTGTAATAAACCCCCAGAGCACAAAAAGAACATTCTTGGCCTCCAGAAGACCCCTGGTGTTCATCTTAGTCACTGCCCTTTCTAAGGTAACTGGGCTCCTGGCTTCTCTAAAACCCTTTGGGACTCAGAGCCCAGCAGCATGTCAGTCACAGCCCCATTTAGTGATTTTGGGCTCTGTTCTTGCTTCTGGTTCACAGAAAGCTTGCCTTGTTTTTCAGCCCAACTGTGTGTGTTGGGTTATATGCGAAAATGTTTTATTTACTGCTGGTTTGTGGTTGGAACAGAGAACTCACCGCTCCATCTTGACTGGAAGTCCAGCAGAACCTGTTTATGGGACAGTCACTAGTTCTGACCGGAGACCAGGGAAATGGTAGCAGATGGGCTGGGTTCAGTGGATGAAAAGCCTTTGTATGCTCACTAATAAATTCAGATGTTGTCCTCCAGTTAGTGAATGGATGATGAAAGACTGCATGCAGGAAAATGAGATGCTTTGGGATGTGTACATTTTAGAATTATTTCTCTGGCTAAACCAGGGAGGATGGAATGAAGGACAGCCACACACAAACAGTTTTACCAGCTGGGAGGGAATTTCTGTAATTCGGGTGAGGCGTGCCCAGGGTCCATGAGGGCAGTGGTTGTGGGGGTGGCAAGATTATAAAAATGAATTTGCCGGGTGCGATGGCTCACACCTGTAGTCCCAGCACTTTGGGAGGCCAAGGTGGGTGGATCACCTCAGGTTGGGAATTCAAGACCAGCCTGACCAACATGGAGAAACCCCATCTCTACTAAAAATACAACATTAGCCAGGCGTAGTGGCGCATGCCTGTAATCCCAGCTACTCAGGAAAGCTGAGGCAGGAGAATGGCTTGAACCTGGGAGGCGGAGGTTGCAGGGAGCTGAGATCATGCCATTGCACTTCAGCCTGGGCAACAAGAGTAAAAACTCTGTCTCAAAAAGAAAAAAAAAAAGAATGAATTTGGGAGATAAATAGGAGGTGATTGATTGGACGGATGTCAAGGATGACTTTTAGTTTCTGAAAACTGGTAAAAGGTGGTGCAATTTATAGGACTTAAGGAATGCTGGGGATGGAGCAGGTTTCTGGGCATTTATTTCATTTGCCAGTTTTGTTAGTGGTTGGCTCTGCATGTCTTCTCCCAAGCTTCTGGTACCATGACTCATCTGACAGATGCGTTTGTTGAGTCCCTGCTGGTGAGGGCTGGAGCCTGGGGAGATAAGGATGGGGAGGGACATAACTAGGAGACAGGGCCACCTTCAGGCTGGGGCTCTTTGCAGTGGGCATTTGTCAGCGTACAGGAAATGTCTGTGCTCAGATTTCCTGCCCACAAGGTGCGGGGGTGCGAGATGCACGTGAAGCTTGGGCCCCTTTGTGGAAATGAGGGAGAGGGAAGCAGAGAGTCAAGTGCATGAGAAGTAAATAGAGACCCTGAGAAAGAAAGGCAGACCTAGGGGAAAGGAACTCCAGTTTTTCCTTTCTTCTGGTTGGTCAGAGTTCAGTCCTTTGCCCCCACCCTAACACCTTCTGCTTCTAAAGGTCCTTCATTACTTGGGACCCAGCTTCCTACTGCAGCTCTTCCCCAACCACCTCTACAGAAGGGGTAGAGAATTCAGTGGCTCGATACAAATGTATCTTGGCATCTTGTAGTCAGGAGGACAAATTTTGCCTTCTCTGTGATCCTGCAGAAGGCATCCCAGGAGGTCTATGATGTTTCCGCCGTCTGATCCTTCTTTCTCTCCACGTACCCCTTAACCTCTTCCCATCATCAAGCCCTGTTTAGCTTGCCTGGGAGCCAGGCTGGGTGTTGCAATCCTCCTGGGCCAGGCTGTTAACTGAGTAGCAATCTGAGCAGGTTCTAGAAGCGTGTCCCTGGAGTCTAGGGTTTCCAAGGAGTCAGCTCAGAACCTAGAAGTTCACTCTATGGAGGGTCAAGGTACAGAAACCTGAGAATGAGGAATAAGCTGAAATCTATCACTGCATCTCCCTAGGCCTCAGAAACAGGTGGGTCCTGCTGCTGTGGTCTTCCTCACACTCATTCTTATTGCTGCTTATTTTAGGCAGAAACAATAGTAGGATGCTATGACCTGTGAAATCATAATCCAACCCTTACATTCCGTAGATGAGGCCCGGGGAGGTTAAACTGATTTTTCCACGTCAATCCAGGAACTTTCTACTTTGTTATTCCTTCCCCACCCCCACCCTTGGCTCCCAAAGGGCTTTAGGGTCAACTTAGTGAGCTCTAGGGTGCCATTGCCAATCCAGATATTGACGGTCGGCCCCATGGGCAGCGCAGGGTCCGAGTCTGGGGTTTGATCAGAGTCTTAAGTTCAGCGGGTTTCTCCCCTGCAGGCCCCTGCACCTGGGGTTGGGAGAATGAATAAGGACCTTGTCTGGTAGGAATTTCTTTCCTCTGCTGTTTGCTTTGGGTTTTTTCCCTCTCCATTCCTGGCGGCTAACCCAATATTTGGCTTTCTAAATTTCTAAATTTCTGTGAGCACTAAATATATTTCTTCATTTAACCCCGAGAATCATGGTTTCCTACCTGCTTCCCACGACCGGATCCACAGCCTGGAATGAAAACAGAACCCCGAGGGCATCGGCAGCTCAGGGCTGAGGGGGTGGTGGTTCCGGGGAGGGGGAGGAGCAGAGCCAGGGAGGGAGGGTGCACTCACCCACGCTGGGCATCTCAGACATCCTGAGAAAGCAGGAACAGAGGGAGGGGGGAGACGCTTTGGCTTCTCTCCCAACTCCTCGCAGCCGGGGCCCTGCTCCTCCCCTCCCTATCTAAAAGGGGGCCTGGTCCCCACCCACGGCGCCTCTGCACAGCCCCAACATCCCAGGTGCAGGCCGTGAGCTAGACCTGGGGCGTGGTGAAAGCAAGCAAAACCTGCGCCTGAAGCCCGCTCCGCCACACCTTGCCCCCTGCAGACCCCTGTAGCTGGGCCGCGGCCCTCTTGCACGGACTCTTAGAGGGCTCCTCCACCGCCCTGCCCTCCCCACTGTAAACAGTCAAGGCCGCGGTATAGCTGAGCTAAATTGTACTGGTAAATTGAACGGGGCAGTGGAAAATTCCCCTCCGGAGCCTCCCGGGGAGGAGCTCTAAGCAGCTGCTACCGAACCCCAGGGCTTGTTAGGCACCTGGCTTTCAGGTTCTCCACCCACTCAGCCCCCAGCTGGGGAGGAGGTGGCTGTTTCTTTCTCCTTCGGAGCAGGAAGGGAGAAGCAAGAGACCCTGCTCCCCAGCCCTGACCTGAGCTAATGTCTGCTAAAACATCTCCTCTTAAATCAGACTTGGTTTTCCAGATTTGGGAGCCGGTGGCAGTACATTCTGTCTCCGTCTGGCTGAGCAGGAAAACAGGAGACAGAGCTTCCTACCACCTGATTTACAGCCTTGGCGTGGTTTTGAGACACAAATCACCCAAGAGAGCGGCTCAGTTGTAGTTCTGCAGATGCGATCCTGTAGGATCACCTGGCAAGATCGCTTCCCGCCGGTGGGGAGGTCCACAGGGCCTGGGAAAAGGCCTCCTCCCAGACTGAAACGCCGCCTACTGCCCGCCCCCCGAATGTGTCTGGGACCCCACTGGGCCATGTTGGAGCCTGGGGGATGGACGATGTGGGGGATAGTAGGGCAGGCGGCAGTGGGTCCACAAGTCCTGATGACCAGCAGGGCCATTCCGACCTTCCTCGGTCCCCTCATTCCCTTCCTTGCCTGTACCTGCCTTTGTTTCTTCAACCTGAATCTGTCAAGCACTCCCCAGGCACCAGGCACTGTCGTAGCTGCCCTAGAAGGACACAAGAATAGTAAGTCTCTGGCCCTGCACTTAGTTCCAGAGGAAGAGGAGATAGGAATGTAAATGCTTGCAACAAAAGGCTGAATGCAGTTAGTGTCATGACACAGGTATAGATAAGGTGTCCTGGGACTGTAAAGATCTCTCTCAGAGTCAGGGGAGGCTTCTGTGAGGAGGTGACGCTAATGTTCATCAGAACAGAAGACAGGAGATGCCCTGGCGACAGGGCTGACTTGGTTTCATGGGGATTCTCTGTTTTATCTCCATCTCCAGGGCACTTTATCCTTTTAAAATACTTTTTTTTTTTTTTTTTTTGAGATGGAGTCTCGCTCTGTTGTCCAGGCTGGAGTGCAATGGCGCAATCTCAGCTCACTGCAACCTCTGCCTCCCGGGTTCAAGCGATTCTCCTGCCTCAGCCTCCTGAGTAGCTGAGACTACAGGTGCCTGGCACCACGCCCGGCTAATTTTTGTATTTTTGGTAGAGATGTGGTTTTGTCATGTTGGCCAAGCTGGTCTCAAACTCTTGATCTTGTGATCCGCCTGCCTCGGCCTCCTAAAGTGTTGGAATTACAGGCATGAGCCACCGTGCCTGGCCCCTTTTTACTCTTAGATTAGCCATACCCAGGTCTGAGGGTCTTGTCTGTCCTCCCTACACTGTGCTTTTTTTTTTCTTTTTTACATGGGGTCTTGCTATATTGCCCAGGCTGGTCTCAAACTCCTGGACTCAGGCAGTCCTCCTGCCTCAGCCTCCTGAGTAGCTGAGATGACAGGCGAGAACCACCACACCTTGCTCGTTTGCCCCTGTGTCAGAAGCCATGTGGTTTCTTTGAGGTTGGCATCAGGTCGCCATCAGCCCCTTTGCCCTGCCCCCACTACCAATGCTTGGGCTCAGCTGTCCCATTAAAGCGAGGTATGCTGTGGGCCTCAGTTCAACTCCCAGCTCTTGTGAGAGGGCCACAGGGCTCTTTGGATTAGGCTGCCATGAATTTGGTTGATCCAAAAGATGAGGTTTGGGGGACCCCTTATCTGCTTCCTACTCCTAGCACTGTGTGCTCATTCTCTGCTCAGGGTGGTCTGCCATGTGATGGACGCCTTGTTTGCACCCACTCCTTCCATCCGGACCATAAGAAGAATTCTCCTCTGCTTTCCACGGGACACAGTGTGGGCATGGCTTCACTCCACTCCAGTAGAGGGCTGATACTCAGTACAGGGCTGATGACGCCCCAGCATGGATCTGGGTGCTGGGCACACTGTGATACAGTGGAGGATCTCCCTGTCCTCAGGTGCTCCCAGCCCACTGACACTTGCGAATTAGCTTTGCACTTGCAATTGTCTTCCCTCCCCACAGGGCAAGGAGGTGGGTCAGTGAGGTGCTATTGCGATTCCCAGTATGGAGACAGGTGGCCCAAAGCTCAGCATCTTAGTGGTTTGCCCACATTCTTGCCATCATCTGGTGGGACTTAGGTTCAAGTCTTACTTTTGCCACTGTGACATTGGACAATTTTCTCCTCCATGAAAGACCAACCTCAGTGTGTTACTATCAGATCAACTGTGTAACATAGCATATGTCTGGCACATAGAGGGCATGGTACAAGGTCAGTTTTCCTTCCTTTCTTCTTCTTCTTCTCCTTCTCCTTCTCCTTCTTCTTCTTCTTATTTTTGAGACTGAGTCTTGCTGTGTTGCCCAGGCTGTAGTGCAGTGGCGCAATCTCAGCTCACGGCAATCTCCGCCTCCCAGGTTCAAGCAATTCTCCTGCCTCAGCCTCCAGAGTTGCTGGGCTTACAGACGAGTGCCACCACACCTGGCTAATTTTTGTATTTTTAGTTGAGACGGAGTTTCACCATGTTGGCCAGGCTGGTCCTGAACTCCTGACCTCAGGTGATCCGCCTTCCTCGGCCTCCCAAAGTGCTGGGATTGCATTGTTCATTCATTCTAGAGACAGGGTCTCACTTGGTTGCCCAGGCTGGAATGCAATGGCACAATCATAGCTCACCACAGCCTCCAACTTCTGGGCTCAATTGATCCTCCTGCCTCGCCCTCCTGAGTAGCTAGGACTGCAGGTGTGTACCACCATGCCTAGCTAATTTTTGATTTTTTTGTAGAGACGAGGTCTCACTCTGTTACCCATGCTGGTCTTGAACTCCTGGACTCAAGGGATTTTCCTGCCTTGCTGCCTTGGCCTCCCAAAATGCTGGGATTACAGGTGTGAGCCACTGCACCCAGCCTGGTTTTCCTTTGCTTGGGTATAGTAGCACATCCTATGTCTATGTAAATGTCCCCAAACATTGATTGAGGTGAAAATTTCTGCTTCCACCCCTCTCCTTTCGCCTTGATTATGAGGGTGAGAGGGGAGCGGTAGGGGTGGGGGAGGAAGAGGGTGCAGCCGCATGGTAGGAGAGACATCTGGGGCTTTACTAACACAGGAACTCCGTCCTGGCTCATCCCAGTGGGCGGAGGTCAGGCAAGTTGGTATCCTGCCCCGCCTGCTGGCGGAGGCAGCTTATGGATTTGGTGACAGATTCCTCCCAAGAGATGAATGCAGCAATTGTATGCTTGGTGTAGAAAAGATTCCAGATAGAGGAGATGTTTTCAATGGCAATAACCCTGAGATAGAGTATTTTCACTGAGTCAACAAACAGAGGTATCAGCGCCGGCTCCCTTTGATGGTCCTGTGAGCGCTTGTAAGCCTCCAAAGCTGTTCTTGGCACAGAGGGACCATGTCTAAAAGCTTCCATTCTCCTCTTCATTGGAATCACCCCTCCTGCCTCCTGGAGGGATTCCTAACTCACATTCTTGGACAACAAAGGCAGTTAACGGAATCCTGGTGGGTAAGGTCCCAAAGCAGGGAGATAATTTTCACATAGCTCCACGGATGCCTCCCCCAGGCTCTGCAGTGGTTTTCAAAAACATCTGATGACCAGATTAAAAGGGGTCTCTGAGGAGTTTGAGGGGTTTCATAGGGAGAAAGGCCCTCCTCACCTGGTTGTCAGAGTTTAAGAGGATCGCTAAGCACTTGTGGTCCGCAGAGATGGACTTGCAAATGTTTGCTTGGTGGCTGTTGGAAGGCGGAGGCAGGGCGGGTCAGGGAGGGGGTGGAGGGCCCAGAGAAGTCTCGTCTAGGGTTGTTCACAATGATGGGTTGCCGCACGCCAAGGTTTTATCTGATGCTGTTGATCACTAAATGTGAACAAGCAGTGACCACTGGGCATTGTGGCTCACGCCTGTAATTCCAGCACTTTGGGAGGCCAAGGTGGGAGGATCACTAGAGCCCAGGAGTTCAAGACCAGGCTGGGAAACACAGGGAGACCCCATGTCTTCAAAACATAAAAAAATTAGCCAGGCATGGTGGTGCACACCTGTAGTCCCAAGCTACTCGGGAAGCTGAGGCAGGAGGATTGCTTGAGCCCAGCGGAGTTGAGCTGCAGTGAGCCAAAATGGTGCCACTGTACTCCAGCTTGGGTGACACAGCAAGACCCTGTCTCTAAAAAAGAAAAAGCAATGACCGTGAAGCAATCTGGCCAGCCAGAATGTGATGGGGTGGGAGTTGAGGGTAAGATTTGGAAATTGGAAGCAGGGACGGTGCTGGCCTGGAAACATCTGGGGAGAAAATTACCCTGTCTTTTAGAAGCATCTTCCATCCTGCCTTAGAATTTTTTTTTGGGGGGGGTGCACAAAGTGAGTTTTATTTTTCATAATCATAGAAATAATTTTTAGAATACCCCAGGGCACACTGGAGAATTTGGCAGTCTGACTGGGGGGTCCCCTCAGACACCCACAGGCTGGTACATGGGTGCAGGGTACCTGGGTTCACGGTGTGGTTTGTGGCTCGGGCGCATCTTGCGGGTGGCTCTTCCTCCACATCAGCACTGCAGGCTCGAGGAGGACGGGGGGTACCCTCCAGGCTCTTAGGAAATTTCACTCTACTTCCGCTCAGTGGTCTCTGGTCGGCCGAGTGTTCTCCTGAGTGTCTCTTTTCTTCAGCTTGACCTTACCAAAGCCAGCGATTTCCCCTATGTCCAGTTTGTCATTTTGTTTGTTTGTTTGTTTATTATTTATTTGAGGCAAAATCTTGCTCTGTCATCCACGCTGGAGTGCAGAGGTGTGATCATAGCTCACTGCAGTCTCCAATGCCTGGGCTCAAGTGACCCTCCTGCCTCAGCCTCCCAAGTAGCCGGGATTATAAGCATGCACCGCCATGCCTGGTTAATGTTTTAATTTTTGGTATTGACGGGGTCTTATTATGTTGCCCAGGCTGGTCTTGAACTCCTGACCTCAAGCGATCCTCCCGCCTCTGCTTCCCAAAGCATTGGGATTACAGGCATGAGCTACTGAGCTTGGCCCGCTATGTTCTCAAAACAATCCATGGAGCCCGCTCTGCGCCCTGGCTCTGGGTGCTCCCACTGCCTTAGCAGGTAGCCCAACCCTGGATTTTGTGGTACTATCAGAGCCGGCTCAGGGAACCCACCCTCAGCCCCCAGGCTCTCTCCGGCCTGTGGTTGGTGTCCCCAGGCCAGTGTCCTCTTGGTGACACCACAGTCAGGCAGGGCAACATGGCAGCTCCCAGGGGTAGGGGAGCGAGGTCAGAAACAGAAGCTGTAATTAAATCTTTTTTTACCCACCCTCATCCCCAGCAGGAAGTTATTCTTGGTGCTCAGCGAGGGGGAAGGAGGGGCGGGATGTGAGCAAAACGGCTGCTTTTGACCTCATGGCCTTCCTGGCGATTGGGTGGAGAGGTTTTTAAAGATTGAGGAAGAGATTTCCTTGAGCATCTTCTGAAAATAGAGACTGGGGCCTCTAGTTTGGCTCATTCTGGACTCGACTTCTACTTTTTGGACAGAGAGAAGGCCAAAACCCCAGCCTGGGCACTCGATGCCTAATCCCGTCGGCTGCAGCTTCCCTGGTGCCTTCCCTTGGACATGGGTTGGGGTTGGACGGGGACAGTGTACTGGGGAGACGAGTGGGGCAATTCCCCCTAGGTGGGTGGAGGCAGGGGTGGCTGTGGCCAGCGAGCAGCTTGCATTTTCCAAATTGGTGGCTTTTGTTTGGGCAGAGCAGGCCTTGAAAACCCGCTCCAGCATCAGCACCTCCTCCTCCTCTTCCCCTGGGGTCAGACAAGGGCCCAGGACCCAGGCCTGCAGATGCTGAGTGGGAAGGCAGAGGCAGAGCATTAGCAGCATCACCAGCACTTCCTTCCGGGCTTTTCTTCCAGGGGCCCTTGGGAGGAGCCCCGTTCCTCCTCCCGCATCCCCCTGTGCGTTCTCCGCTCTATCAATTCCTCAGCCCTCTCCTCTTCCCCCCAAAACTAGAGCCAGGGCCAAGGAAGTGTAGCCAAGAGGATGACTTGGTTTGGTCTCCTGTGGAAAAGATTCCAGCATCTCCCATTCAACAAAAGCCAAAGTCTACAAGAAATAGGACGTGAGGTTCCAGTTCTTGGAACAGGGACTGCAAACCCTTCACCTTCAAGAAGAAAAATTACCAGACACGAAGGGAGCTACCTCCAAGGCGAAGACTTAGGATCCCATTCTGCTCCAGCTACTCTTTGGGGCTGCATTCTCTTTCACTTGTATTTTTTAAAAAATAAAAATCCAGTCTCCATTTCATCAGGATCATCTGTCCCCTTCAGTTTCTTCGTTTTTAAGCTCCCACTCCCTACCACCTGTGGAGCCAACTGGATACTGCAGCATTTCCCACACAAGTACCTGCAATTTCCTTCTCACAATTCGTAGGTGGTTCATAGGTGGTCACTCAGACTGTGGCAGTGCATTGTGACATCACTGGCACCTCAGAGGTGGATGAATGGCAGGGGGAGGGGAGGAGAGAAGAGAGTTCCGCAGGCCCTTCTCCTGGTGGATGGTGGCCATAGTGGATGGTGGCCTTCTTCTGGTGGATAGTGGCCTTCTCCTGGTGGATGGTGGCCTTCTTCTGGTGGATAGTGGCCTTCTCCTGGTGGATGGTGGCCACAGTGGATGGTAGCCTTCTCCTGGTGGATGGTGGCCACAGTGGATGGTGGCCTTCTACTGATGGATGGTGGCTGTGGCTGTCCAGGCCTGTTCTCACATCCATAGTGCCTCCCCTGTCACCCTCTACATCAATCACTCCCCAGCCCTGCTCTCTTATCCTCTTTAGTATCTTGCTTTGTCCTCTTCTGACCGTTGCCTGCCCCCACCACCTTTGCCAAGGCCACCCAGACACCTGCCATCACCTTCCCATTGCTCTTCCCACCTGCTCTCTTGCTCCTTCACTACACCCCACACCGAGGCCACAGTGATTTTTCTAAACTTCACTGTGGCTGTGCCATCCCCTGCTCGGAGCCCTCCAGCAGTTTCCGCAGCCTTCAGGACTATGTCCAAGAGGCTCAGGGGGACTCTGCTGAGAGCTGCTAGAATTTGGTCCCAGCTCACAGCTCTTCATCTTCTGCTGCCTCCAATTCTTGCACTAGATTCCTGCTTTTCTCCATCAGAATGTGCTGTCAAACTTGCCTCTGGATCTCTGCACAAGACCCTCCTGTTGCCAGGACACCCCTCCTTCCCAATGTGTGTGGTGTGAGTGCATGCACTAGTACACATGCATGGTATCATACACATCCTGTCTAAAGCCCATGTGTGCATACATGTGTCCTATCTAAAGCCTATGCATGGATACATATGTCCTGTCTAAAGCCTATGCATGCATACATGTGTCCTATCTAAAGCCTCTGCATGTATACACGCACACACCCACATTCTAACTAAAACCCATGCATGTATACACGTACATCCATGTGTCCTAGCTAAAGCCTATGCGTGCATACATGTGCACACACACATCTTATCTGAAGTCCATGCATGGTTTGATGCTCTTCAAGGATTGCCAGTTTTTCAGGAAGAATTTCCTCATAGATCTCCCCCATCCCACCTTACACACACATTCAATTTGGTTGTTCCTTGGCCTCTCTATAGTTTTTGCTGCTGTTGTCTACTTCCTCTTTCTTGAGAACTCTCACCTGTGTTATTTTGTATTGGATTGCCTCCCTCATGTCCAGTATTTCTGTCTTTTGGTAATAAGGTAACTCCTGTACCCTGCTTTTACTTGAGGAATCTACCCCTCTGTCTATGTGCTTTGTGGAAAATCAACTCTATCCTAAGCTCCAAGTCTGGGGAAAATGGATTTGGCATAAGCAATAAAAGCCATAGAAATTGGTTCAGAGGTGAAGATGTTACCAAATTCAAGACAATCAGTTTGGGAAAAAAATTTATTTGCAGTTTCTAGGTAAGATGTTTCTTTGATGTACTGAGAGGTCTCTGGGTATGATGGCCTGTTCCCTCTGGATTTGGAGGGGGAAGTAAGAAACCTGGGTGTTTTGGCCGCTGGCATTATAATAAAGCTAATCCTGCAGAAGGCAGAGCTGAAGGACAGAGAGAAACTGGATCCTTGATGCCATTGGTAGAGCGGTTGAATCAAATTGAACCTGAAGCCAGATCTGGCCCTGTGTTTCCAGTCACATGTCCCTGTAAATCACTTTTACTATTTAGGTCAGTTTGAATTGGCTTTGTTGTTACATGCGGAAAAGTCCTAATGCACTCCCTCTTTTTCTGCCCTGATTTTTTCTTCTCTCTCTTATTGTTCCTTTCCCCTTCCCTTTCTGTTATATGAGGGTGTGCCTCTGTGACTTATCCTCATTGTCATTTACAAACTGAATGACCTCATTTATGACTGCAGTTTGCCATTGTCTTCCAAATCTGTAATGTTCAAGGTCTAGGCAGGAATACCTAACAGTTTTTTTTTTCTTCTCTTCTCTTCTTTCTTTTCCTTTCTTTTCTTTTCTTTCTTTCTCTCTTTCTTTCTTTCTTTCTTTCTTTTTTTTTTAGACAGGGTCTCACTTTGTCACTCAGGCTGGAGTACAGTGTTGTGATCATGGTTCACTGCAGCCTCAATCTCCTGTCCCACTTCAGCCTTCTGAGTAGCTGGTACCACAGGCGTGGGCCATTATGTCTAGCTAATTTTTTATTTTTTGTATAAGTGGGGTTTCACCATGTTGCCCAGGGTGGTCTCAAACTCCTGGGCTCAAGCAATCCTCCCACCTCTGCCTCCCAAAGTACTGGGATTACAGGGGTGAACCACCATGCCCAGCCCTCTAACAGCTTTCTAGCATCTCTTATTCGTCCCACAAAAAACCCCAAGAAACTCAGCAAGTTCAAAATTGAACAGTTTTATTACTCCCCGGGAACCTGCTCCTTGTCTTCCCTTCTCTGCCTTTGTGAACAGCTCGGCTGTCCTTCCTGCTGCTGGAGCCAGGTGCTGGGCATCATCCTCCTTCTTGCATGCCTTCCACACTGTCACCCCATCCTGTTGATGCCCCTTCCTGAACCCATCAGATCGGCCCCTCTGTCCCATCCCCACCTTCACTGCTTTGGTTCAGGTGCCCATCACCTCTCACTAGACAACGGCAGGTCCTCCAACATGGCGTCCTCCAGTCGCCCCCCCTCACCGAGGCCAGGCATTTTCCAACACGTACATCTGACCACTCACGGCCCCTGCCTGAAGCCCTTTGGTGGGTTCCCCTTTTCTTTCTGAGCTCCAGCTTCCAGAATCATGGCTGTGCCAGTTCTTCTAATCTTCTGGAAGGTTCTAGGTGTTGCTTCCAGGCCTTTGCCTTGCTGTCTCTCCTGTGTTTAGCCTTGCCCTCCTCCTCCCCATTCCCCTTTCTCCAGGTGAGCTCTTCCTGTCTCGAGGCCGGCGTGCTCCTCCTGTGTCCAAGAAGACTTCCATGCCGACTCCTCTCCTGGTTTACCCTGTGTTAGGTTTTGAGGCTGTGAGCTTTTTGAGGGTAAGGACAGAGACCCCCAGCCTCCCCCACGATGTCCCACCCTCAAAGTGCCAACTCTACCGCCTGCCACTGCAGCTGTGAGCTCAGGGAGGATAATGTGGCCCTTACCTCCGTACCTCAGTCCACAGCTCAGCACTTGGCCCGTAGGAAGTGCTCACTAGACAGTCAGCGAAGTGAATGAAAGGACAAATGAAGGAATGAGTGGACTGGAGCTCGGGCCTGGGTGCTTCCCCCGGGAGCCCACTCCCTGCAGTGGCGACCTTGTCTGTGAGGGCAGCAGCCGGAGCTGAGCCTCCCCTGTAGGGAGAACACTGTAAAGTATCTAAGGCCTTCCTGGGGTGCTCCCCCATGCCTAGGGTCACTGCAGGTGACGATTCCAAGGAGTGACTCTCCTCTCCAGGTTGAGACGGGAGGGAGCGGCAGTGAGGACCCTGGAGGTCACCCCGGTAGCAGCTGCAGGTGTGAAGAGGAACCAGGAGTTATTGTCCTCACTACCAGGTTCACTAGGGGGAATTCTGGGGCAGTGAAGACCACTTTGATCCCTAGAATTCCCAGGAAAATGCTTTTTGCTGCCTTTGGGGCAGATACAGGGAAACTTCTAGGCTATTAGGGGTGCCAGGAAGGGGAGCAGAGACAGGCGCTTTAGAAGGAAAGAAGCTCTGTTTGTCCTCTCTGCCCCTCCCCTATTCAAGGGCCTGGCGCCGCCTCCCTCATGAGGCCTTCCCTGACCACCAGCTGCCCCCCACCAGCCCCCCACCGGCCCCCACCGCCTCACCCCGCCACCGTCACTCCCTTTGGTTTGGGGGAGTGGGCCACTCCCTTTCTCTTTTAGGCAGGTCTGGAGGCCTGCGTGCTTGAGGCTTCCACATGCTTATGGGTTCAAAGCGGGAATGTAGGCGTGGGGGAGCCTGGCTCTGATCAGCTGATCCCAGGGCAGCCACGGCTGGCAAGAGGGCACCAGTTTTGAATTATGAGTTCTGAATGATGATGGAAACGACTGATAATAACAACCACATGATGGGGACTCACTGTGATGCCTTAATCCTCTCTCCAGCAGGCCATCTTAATGAGGTTGCGTTCTGTGGGGCAGGCGGGATTTTCAATGAGTGTCTGAGAGCCCCCACCTCCAGCTCCTCCTCCCACTCCTGCAGTCGGACGTGGCAGGAGACTTCTCAGCATGGCCTCAGCCTCAGCCTCAGCCTCAGCGGCAGGGTACTCAGAGGGCCTGGGGGAGGGGAGGCAGGAGGCAGAGCTCTGACACTCCGCAGTAGTACCACCCTTCCCTGTGCTCCCACCCATCGTGCAGGGGAGGCCTTGCTTTCTGGTCACCAGGGAAGCGAGGAGGCATCGGCCCAGGACAGTAGAGAACTGGGGCAGGAAGGAGCCTGGGAGAAGCAGAAGTCAATAATCAGCAGATCAGGAGCCATGTGGAGCAGCCTCCGTCTGCCCGGCAGCCCAGATGTAGCTTCAGTGACCGCCCAGGGCCTCTCTCCACTCCGGTGGCTGCTGTGCTCCTGCCCAGGGCCCACGGGTGCAGCAGCTGTGTGTCATCCCTGCCCTTCCTCCTCCTCCCTCCCTGTCTCCCTCCTCCCTGCCTCCTTCCTGCCTTCACCATCTCTAAGCACCTACCTTTATCTCCAAGGAAGAAAGCTCATAGAATGACTATTTCCAGGGACATTTGAATTTTATGAGTGCTTCTCAAGCCCCAAAGGCAAAGGGAATGAAATCATATTCGTGGAATCTGACAGGCTGTTTTGGAGGGGACTAGAAGACAGGAGGGCCTCCTAGGCTCCACTCTGAATAGACACGCCTAGATCATCCCTCCCTCCCTCCTTCCTCGTTTCTCTTCCAGGGGTTTCCCTGGGCTAGGCCCTGGGCTTGACACTGGGATGCAAAGGGACTGAGTCCTGGCCTGAAGGAAGGCCTCGCTCCTGCCAACCCTGCAGAAAGTGCTGCTTTTCCCAGAGGAGAGAGCAGGGCTCCTGCTGGAGATGGCGTTGGGAGTGAATTCTCTACTCTCTCATGGTCTGTCTGATGAGCTCCCTCTGGAGTCGGTTCAGCCCTGGTGAACCGGGGGTTCCCAGTCCCAGTTTCCTTAGAGTCAGCTTTGTCAGGGCTCTGGCGACTGTGGAAGGATTTGTGGCTAGAGGCTGACCCAGGGCCTGGTGGACTGACCGAACCAGGGCCTGGTTTAAGTGTGGTCAGGCTCCTGTGCACGCTCAGAGCTGGGGACAGGGGGACCTCTGATGTCCTCCCTAAGACACAGTGAGCCCCAGAACCTCTCAGCTCTGTGCTCCCCTGGCTTCGGTGACTTGGAAAAGGCTGGTGAGGGGTAAAAAACAGAGAGTTTGGTCTGGCCCCAGGCAGGTTCCCTGAGCAGCTGCAGGCTGTGGCCTCTTGTTCTCTGTGGGCCTGAATGCAGCCGGTGAAGTGAGCCCTCAATCCCAGGACAGCTCTGCCAGCGCTCACCAGCCCCTGCACACAGTCCCACAAGGAGATTCTGCTCTGTCCTCATCCTGTCTCTGAAGACCCTTCCTCTCTGTGGCCCACAGGACTGGCTACATAATTTGCTAAGCCCAGTACAAAATGAAAACGCAAGATTCCTCCTTAAAAAATTAAGAATCTCAAGATAGCAACAGCAGAACATTAAACCAAGTGTGGGGCCCTTCTGAGTGCCACAGAGCTAGCTCTGGCTGCCCAATATTTACTTCTCAAAGGGGGACTGTGGAAACATCACGGGAACAACTCTAAATGGGAATTCTCAGGCCCTGGTGACAGGCGGCAGAGGAGTTAGGCCCACCTGATACTCTCAAATTGCACCCTGGGGACTAGGGACCACCCACACCAATTCCCACCGTAAAAGGTAGCTTCTTTTGCTTTTCCTCTTTCCTGTATTCTGCTGTGGGTATTATTCCTGTATTTCATGTCAGGGGTACAAGGAAGGAGGGTGTGTGTATGTGTGTGTGTGTGTGTTGGAGAGAGAGGAGCAGGTGGAGGAGGAGGGATGGGATGGAGTTTGGTTTTCTATTAACCTCTGTCCCACTGCTGTTCCTTCGGGGTGTGTTGTGTGCAGTTCTTGTTGTTCCGGTGACCCACGGCTCCAGGTACAGTCTCTTTCCTGCTTTCTTCTCTCCACAGTGGACCCTGCTCATCCTCCCAGCTGCTTGGAAGGGAAGATAAACACTGCAGAGTGCAGGAGCGCTCATGCTGAGAGCAGAGAGAGAGGTTTAATGGGCTTGTTATCAGGCACCTGCTGAGCAGTCCTTCTCCCAAGAAGACAGGACTCAGAGATAAATGACCTGGCCCGAGCAGCCTCCTGGTGAGAAGAGAAATGCCTGGAACAGGAAGTGGTGAATCCATAGACCAGGCAGGTCATAGGGGCAGGCAAAGATTTGCGGGGAGAAAAGCAGCCCTCCTTCTGCACAGTTGTCAACCATCCAAGGTACCAATCAATCTAGAAATATTTGCTGCAGGTCTTCTGGGCTCCCAGTGTTGTAGAGAATGCAGAGAGGTACCCATCTGGTCCCTGCCTCCAATGAGCTCACCATCTAGTTGGGAGACCCGACCAGCCTCACCTCCTTGAGGATTGGGGCTGCGAGCTGTTCACCTGGCAGGGCCTGGCCCATGGAGGAGACTGAAGAAAAACTGATCAACTGAATGAATTAAACTGAAACACTGGTAGCAAGGAGTAGAAACAATGACCTCTTCAGAGTTCAGACAAGGAGATTCAGAATGACAAAAGAGAGCATTCAGCTGATTGAAGGTGGGACACTGCAAAAAAAAAAAAAAAAAAAAAAAAAAAGCCAGGCATGGTGGTGGGCGCCTATAATCCCAGCTAGTTGGGAGGCTGAGGCACGAGAATTGCTTGAACCCCAGAGGTGGAGGTTGCAGTGAGCCGAGAGCCAAGATCATGCCATTGCACTCCAGCCTGGGAGACAGAGTGAGACCTTGTTTCAAAACAAACAAACAAAAAAGAGGCCAGGCATGGTGGCTAACACCTGTAATCCTAGCACTTTGGGAGGCCAAGGTGGGCAGATGACTTGAGGTCAGGAGTTCGAGACCATCCTAGCCAACATGGTGAAACTCTGTCTCTCCCCCAAAATACAACAAACAAACAAACAAACAAAAAACCTGGAGGTGGTGGCATGTGCCTGTAATCCCAGCTACTCAGGAGGCTGAGGCATGAGCATTGCTTGAACCTAGGAGCCAGAGGTTGCAGTGAGCCGAGATCATGCCACTGCACCCCAGCCTGGGTGACAGAGTGAGACCTTGTCTCAAAAAACAAACAACAAAAAAAGAAGAAAGGTGGACACTATTAAAGAGATAGGTTTCGAGTTGCATCTTGAGGATTTGGATTGTGAGGAGCTGGAGAAAGTGGGGTGTCAGGCAATGCAGGGTAGAGATTGAATGCTGACATGTTGGTGTTAGGATGACATGGTTTAACATGATGGCTGAACTTGGAATAGCTGTGTGGCTGGGTGTAGGTCACTTAATCTTTCGAAACTCCATTTTTCCATATGTAAGATGGGGATGAATAGTACCTACTTCATAGGATTGTTGTAAGGCTTACCTAAAATATCCCCTGCAGGGAAAACAGAGTTTTGCTGAAAATCCAACTTATAAAAGGCAGATTACCTGGAGAAAAGGCATACAAATTTATTGGATGTGTATACAGGGGAGCTTTCAGAATGAAGACCCAAGGATACAGGGCTAATTGTCCATTTTTATGCTCAGGTTCAATAAAGTAGGGACAGTGGTGCAGAAATATGATGGACAAAAAAAGGCTGATCTAATGCTGATAGATCAGTTATTATGAGTGGGAAAACCCAACAAAGCCTGTCTAGATTCTTCTTGGCCTCTCTGAGCAGCTTCCTTTCCATCTGTGTATGGAGCAGGACTTTCTCTAAAATGAAGGTCTTATGACCTACAGTCAAACAAGGTAGGTCAGATAATTTCTTTATGGCCAGTTTTTACATGGAAAGGTGAAGGGAAAGTTGGATTAATGTTTTTAGGTTTTATGGCTGGTTTTGGGGAAAAGAGGTTCTAGTTTCTATGACCTGCTCTAGTTTCTATGGCTAAGTTTGGGGGTAGAATGGACTAAGTAAGAGACAGGAGAGCAGGAGAAGGTCAGAGAAAAATGTTTGCTTTTTAGGTCTTTATTTTGGGGTATTGTTTTCTGAGTCCCAACACCTCCATAAAGCACTTAGCATGGTGCCTGGCATATAGTAGATGCTCAATAAAGGGTGACATCTTTTATTATTAACTACCAAGACATAAAGCAGGAAAGCTCAATAGGTTTGAGTGAACGACAATGGTTTCTGCTTCACTAGAGAAAAATGGAGTTCAGGAAAAAGAAGGCTTTACATTTTATGATGGGGCTAGACTTGTCTTGAATGCCAGGTTTGGAAAATGAGGTTTTGTGGAAGAGGAGATAACAAGACTTAAGTGACTCTTGGGGATCTTGGAGGGTTATTCCTTTTCTTGTAACTAGTTCTGTCAAGTCATTCTCACACTGATATTAGAATATATATAGTGTCCCTTTGTGTGCACTGTACACTTTCTTCCAATTTTTTAAATTTTCAGATGTCATGAATGTCATCTAAATTTGTAAATAACCAGGAAATATTTGGGCTGCAAGAGCAAAGGGATTATTAGAAATGAAAAAAAAAAAAAAAGAAAAAGGCTGAGTGCAGTGGCTCACACCTGCAATCCCAGCACTTTGGGCAGCTGAGGTGGGCAGATCACCTGAGGTCAGGAGTTCGAGACCAGCTTGGCCAACATGGTGAAATCCCATCTCTACTAAAAATACAAAAATTAGCTGGGTGAGGTGGCGCTTCCTATAATCCCAGCTACTCAGGAGACTGAGGCAGGAGAATCACTTGAACCCAGGAGGCGGAGGTTGCACAGTGAGCCGAGATTGCACCACTGTACTCCAGCCTGGGCGACAGAGCAAGGCTCCGTCTCAAAAAAAAAAAAAAGACCCTAGAAATTTTAAAAAATTATGTTGATTCAAGAGTTTGCCTGGATTTTGCTTGCAGTAAGGGATAAGAAAGTATGAAAAGGTGTGCTGTTCCCAATTCTGCTTCCCAGTGGGGGCTGCCTGGGGAGCCAGGAGGAGCTCCTTGCCATTCTCTGAGCTCTTTAGAGTTGTAATACTCAAGAAAGATATTTCTTTATGCAGGACCTTCACAACAGGCCTCCTTTCTAGAAGGTGGCCTAGAAATAGACATTAAAATGTAAAATATGCAACTCCTTTGCCCAGGCATCTCTCTACTTCTGGGAATTTATCTTAAGAAAATAATCAAGAAGAATGTCTGTTTTTGACTTGTTTAAAATAGCGAAGACATGAAAACAGCTTAAATATCCATTTACATGGTATTGATTTTTTAAAATGGAAGTTTTGGGCTGGGTGCGGCGGCTCACGCCTGTAATCCCAGCACTTTGGGAGGCCAAGGCAGGCAGATCACAAGGTCAGAAGTTTGAGACCAGCCTGACCAACATGGTGAAATCCTGTCTCTACTAAAAATACAAAAATTAGCCGGGTGTGGTGGGGGTGCACCAGTAATCCTAGCCACCCAGGAGGCTGAGACAGGAGAATAGCTTGAACCCGGGAGGCAGAGGTTGCAGTGTGCCAAGATTGCGCCATTGCATTCTAGCCTGGGTGACAGAGCGAGACTCCATCTCAAAAAAAAAAATGGGGCCGGGCGCAGTGGCTCATGCCTGTAATCCCAGCACTTTGGGAGGCCAAGGCAGGCAGATCACCTGAGGTCAGGAGTTCGAGTCTGGCCTGGCCAGCATGGAGAAACCCCATCTCTACTAAAAAAATTAGTCGGGCGTGGTGGCGCATGCCTGTAATCACAGCTACTTGGAAGGTTGAGGCAGGAGAATTGCTTGAACCCAGGCGGTGGAGGTTGCAGTGAGCCAAGATTGCGCCATTGCATTCCAGTCTGGGCAAGAAGAGTGAAACTCCATCTCAAAAAAAAAAAAAAAAAAAAGGAAATTTTATTCAATGAAATATTAAGTAAGCAGTTATTAAAAATTATGGCTTGAATCTATATGTATAACCATCAACAGTTATCCTGTGAGAGACTGTCAAAGAAAAATGAGTGTTTCAGGACAGTATATTTGAATGACCAAATTCACGTACATTTCATTTATATTTACATACACATTAAAATTCAGGAAGGCTATAAACCAGCCTATTATAGTGGTGATATTTGGGAAAGGGATTATGAGTAGATACTGGGTGTTTACTACAATATTTCTTTCTATATTATATGAATTTTTAAATAGATCTGATATTTCAGATTTGAAAAAAAAGTCCTTGCATCTATTTTGTGGGCTTGAAAAAAAATTAGTAAATGGCTTGAAAAGTAGCTGATTTGAGAGTAAATAATGTGACAAGAGAGATACCAGAGAAGAGAAGATGTCTGGATGTTTGGCATAATTAAAATGAAAATGGATTGTAATAAAATAATTATATTCACTGTACAGTATTTTTGAAGATTGCTTCTATCAAACCTACAACTTGTGAGTAAAGCTAAATGTGTAATATTCACACAAATGTTATGAGGATGATTCATGTTGCTCCTCCCTCTGACTCCCTCTGGCTGCTTTAGGCTCGGGGGTCCCCTGTGAAGTCGGAGCTGAGCGGGATCTAGGACTCAGACGGTGCTCAGTAGCTCTGTCTGCCAGTGACACATTTCAAGAGGGCGGATCCCACGCGAACTCAGTTGGCTGGTGGCTCATGAGAAATGTGCCACTCCAGTCCTTTGCCAGGTTCTTGTCTTGGCACCAGCAGACACCTTCAACCCATACCTCAACAAGCAGGTATTTAATTGGACACTTAGTACATGCCCTGCTGAGCTGAGGACATAGATCTGAAGGGAAAGAAGCATGGTTGGCCTCAAGGAGCCTGTAACTACCCACTTCTAGGGTGTGGGCAGAGCTGGCAATGTTAGAGCAGCAGTTCACATTGCAGGCTGCTGGCCAACCTGCCCATTACCGACTCAAGAGTGGCGAGGTGGGGGCAGCATTGGTGAGGATGATACCTATCCTAGAGATGACTAAGATGGGGCAGTATCTCACTCCTTGGTGGGGGCACCGTAGCTGTGATTTCTGAGGCAAAGATGTGGTCCCACTGGGAATTGGAATGTCTGAGGTCGTGTGAGGCAGCGTGTTGACTAAAAGCAGGGGTGATGGAGACTGACCAACTGGGGTTTGATTCCTGGCTCTGCTGTTTATGAACTGTGTGGTTTTGGGCAAGTGACGTAAGCATTAAGCTCTAATTTCTTCACTTGTTGAAAAAAAAAAGGAATAACAACAGTATGAGGTCATATAAGTGAAGCACTTTGCATCAAATTTAGTCTGTTTAATAACTTTTTCATGTCAGCATCATTGTGCCCATTTTACAGAAAGGGAAACTGAGGCTTACAAAAAAGGTGATATCTAACTCCAAAGCTCAAGCTCTTGCTTCTACTTCTGTACTTCTACTTCAACCTCTATCCCAACTTCATTCTGACACCCACTTCTTCTCCTATCTAGACTCCTAAACGTGTCTCCTGTCCCACCCCTCTACACTCCGTGCATGACTGTATAAGGCTATAGTCTATACGACTATATCATCTTATTCACCCTGCTGTTACGTTGTGTGTGAAAGACAAGCTTGAACTCTGGTGCCCTTGAACAGGGCATAATTAGGAGACTAGAAAGAAGCGTTGGGGGGAGTCCAAAAAGGAAAGTGAGAATAAAATGATGGCTTGGGAGAGATGGCTTCTAAAAAACAGAAGAACAATAGCATGTGTGGCACTGAAGATTCAGGAGAAATGTGGGAAAAGGCTGTGTTTTCTGAATGGAATGGGAGCCTGAAGGACTGGATTCTGAGGAGCCTCCCATATCCTCGGCTTGGGAGAGAACGGGTAGGTGTGAAGTGGACAAGGAAAACCAGGTGTCCTGGAGCACCGTGCAGGTAAGGTGTGCCCTGAGAAGGGGAGTGCTCAGCAGACCAAGGACAGGCAGAGGCACTGACAGAAAGGGGACAAGGCTGGAGTCTAGTGACATCGCATCCCCAGCACTGGAAGATCCCAAATTCTAAGGTCATACGGGGATATCTGCATGGGGAATAAGGTGTTATGAATGGATTATTTTTACATCTCAGACTTATCAGGATTTTATTTCAGAGCTCGATTCTTCCATTTTCTTCTGTTTCTTCTGTCATGTATTCATTTTCTCTGATGTCATGCAAGCAAGGACCTCTCTAGGAAAGGAATATACAAATTCGCTTCCTGTCCAGGGATCCATACATATATAGCCATTATTTTTTAAAATAAGAATTGTTCAGAAAGTTTAAAAACACCTGCTCTTAAACTAGCCTGTGTGTGCTGTTGGTGACAGTTCCCTGATGAAGGAGTCGTGCCGAAGGGAAGGATGATGGTGCAGGAGAGAGGCCTCTCGAAAGTCAGTAGGCAGGGGATGGAGGTGAAAGGGTACAGCTTGGAGTCCTTGGCTTGACTGGAAGAGGGTTTTGCTGGGAAGGCAGGTATGGCTGTGGGGTTTATAGAGGCTTAGGATAGTGTTTGACTTCACCCCTTCTCACTATGTGCTGGCATGAGAGCCTCAGTTTCCTCTTTAAGTAGAGATCACAGTAACTTACACAAAGCAACTGACCCATGTTCGGGTGGAGACCAGCTACTCAACAAGAACAGGCTCTCGGCTGGGTGCTGTGACTCACAATTGTAATGCCAGCACTTTGGGAGGCCAAGATAGGAAGATCGCTCAAGCCCTGGAGTTTGAGACCAGCCTGGGCAATATAGTGAGACCCTGTCTCTACAAAAAAAAAAAAAATTTAAAATTAGCCAGGTGTGGTGGCATGTGACTATAGTCCCAGTTACTTGGGAGGCTGGGGTGGGAAGATCACTTAAGCCTGGGTGGTGGAGGCTGCAGTGAGTCATGATTGTGTCACTAGACTCCAGACTGAGTGACAGAGTGAGACCCTGCCTCAAAAAAAAAAGAAAGAAAAGAAAAAAAAAAGTACTGGCTTTCCTCCCCTTTAGGGTATTCTCTGAGGCCAGTGTATCTGTGTGGCAAAAATCTTGCCTCCTGAAATGCTTGAAAACCAGTGAATAGTCAGTCAAACTGCAACATTATTGCCAGCGTCCTCCCCTGCCGACTCCTGCTTTCTGGCAAGGCCTACCTGGCTGACTTCTTTCTGGGCAGGTGTGATGGCAGGCAGCAGATGGCCGAGGTATTTTTAGCAACCTGCAGAGGATGACGTATGTGACTCCCAAGGCCACATACCTGGACCTGTGCTTATCAGACATATGTGCACAGATTCAGGGTGCAGTGAAGAAGAAACTTCAGTAGGATGATGTCAGGAAAGCCCTCTTCCTAGGCCAGACAAAGCCTTGGCTGGACACAGAGGTTGAGGTCCCAGCCTTTGGAAGTTGATTTCTGAAGGTGCCACATTCTCACATAGCTCTGTGGCTTCACACGTGCCGTCTCTCCCTACACTGCTTGTTCTTACGTCCTGATTTCCTACCAATCTTCCCAAACCTTTTCCTGACACCTTCAGGCAGAATTCAACACCTCATGTGGGCTGCCATATCACCTCTGTCACAGTTGTTAACATCGACTATTGCAATCATCTGCTTTTTTTTTTTTTTTTTTTGAGACGGGAGGCTCGCTCTGTTGCCCAGGCTGGAGTGCAGTTGCGGGATCTCAGCTCACTGCAAGCTCCACCTCCTGGGTTCACGCCATTCTCCTGCCTCAGCCTCCCAAGTAGCTGGGACTACAGGCACCCGCCACCACACCCAGCTAATTTTTTCTATTTTTAGTAGAGACGGGGTTTCACCGTGTTAGCCAGGATGGTGTCGATCTCTTGACCTTGTGATCTGCCAGTTTCAGCCTCCCAAAGTGCTGGGATTACAGGCGTGAACCACCACACCAGGCCAATCATCTGCTTCTTAAACCAGACTGAGACCTTGCTGGGGCCGGGGCCGTGCCTCATTCGTGTGTGTAGTGCCAGGACGTTGCACAGTACTTGGCAGATGGTGGGTGTTGATGAATGAATACATTACATAAATTTGTCAATTTTGTCACATCTCTTCCTTCCTCTTAGCCCCCACAAAGTGCTCTATGATTTTGCATTAATTTCTTTTTAAGTGAATTTGAATTGCTTTTGTTTCAAGAATTTCACAGCCACCCACTGAAGCCACTGGAGATCTGAGGAATCCCAAAGACAAGAATGGGAATCTCTCCCTTACCCTCAGGTTAGGAGATGATTGTCCCAGACTTCTGTGTTGTTAGCAGGATTGGGATAACCCAAGGTGGGTGTTGGGGCTCAGAAAACAATAGCCTCCAAAATGAAGGCCTCAGAAGCAAAAGTTTTCCTCTGGTCCTCTCCTGCCCTCCTGGCTCTGCTTCTCATTCTCCCCCGAGGCTGGCTAGAGAAACTAGAATCCCTGTTTTCCATGGTGGGTCATAGAAACCAGAACCCATTTTCCCCAAAGCCAGCCATAAAACCTAAAAATGTTACTCTAATGTTCCCTCTGCTTTTCTGTGTAAAAACTCGCCATGAAAAATTATCTGATTGACCTTGTTTGACAGTAGGGCAGAAGACCCCCTTTCCAGAGAGGGTCCTGCCCCACACCCAGAAGGAAGAAGTGCTGCTCAGAGAGGCCAAGAAGATTCTAGACAGATAGGCTTTGCTGGGTGTCCCCAGCCCCCAGCCAGTCCATCAGGATGGACTTTTTTTCCAATCATATTTCCACATGGCTGTCCGTACTTTGTTGAACTTAAGCATAAAAGTGGACAATATCCCCTGTATCTTTGAGTCTTCATTCTGAAGGCTCCCTTGTATACACATTAAATAAATTTACATGTCTTTTTTCCAATTGATCTCCCTTTTGTGCGCTGATTTTTCAGAGAACCTTCAGAAGGCCAAGGGTTTCCCTTGGCCCCTAGGTGGAGGTAACCCAAACAGCATGTGTCAGCTGAGCACTGGGCCTGACCTGCCCTGGACGGAAATTCCTGCCTTGGATTGACCTCTGGACCTGCCCTGGACGGAAGTGCCTGCCCTGGATTGGCCACTGGACCTGCCCTGGAGGGAAGTGCCTGACCTGGATTGGCTGCTGGACCTGCCCTTGACAGAAGTGCCTGCCCTTGATTGGCTGCTGTGGGCTAGCTGGGCTGGGGCTTCCACAGAAGAGCTGCCTTCTTGAAGGGTTAAAGCATCAGCTCCAGGAAATCAGGGTCAACCCGTGATCTCCCATTAGGGTTCAGGTGATGGTCTAACCTGCTGTGCCTCCTCCATCATGGGCTTGATGAACACTGACTGGATTTGAATGCCCAAAAGTCTGGGACTGGTATGAACCTCTTCTTCCCCCAGGGACCTCATGGGGAGGCCCTATCAGTGTCCAGCGGATCAAGGCAGAGTGGCTGGTGGTAGCCTTCAGCTACGCTTGGAGGCCTCCACTCTCGACTGGTGTGGCACTTCTGTTCTAGTTGCTGAGCTAGTCGGCCATCCTATGGACTCGAGAATAGATTGACTCGGTCTTCATTGCCTCTTGGGGAGAGGGGTGGTCAGGATTTTCTGGAGTTAGAGTTTTAAAGATGCCCCAGGGAGGATGCCTGGAGAAACGGTTGTCAGAGGGCGTGCAAACCAGAGCAACTCCATCTTGAATAGGAGCTGGGTAAAATGAGGCTGAGACCTACTGGGCTGGATTCCCAGACAGTTAAGGCATTTTAAGTCACAGGACGAGATAGAAGATCAGCACAAGATACAGGTCATAAAGACCTTGCCGATAAAACAGACTGCAGTAAGGAAGCCAGCCAAAACCCACCACAACCAAGATGGTGATGAGTGTGACCTCTGGTCGTCCTCACTGCTACACTCCCACCAGCGCCATGACAGTTTACAAATGCCATGGCAATGTCAGGTTACCGTATATGGTCTAAAAAGGGGAGTCATGAATAATCCACCCCTTGTTTAGCATATCATCAAGAAATAACCATAAAAATGGGCAACCCGCAGCCCTCAGGGCTACTCTGTCTATGGAGTAGCCATTCTTTTATTCTTCTGCTTTTTTTTTTTTTTGAGACGGAGTTTTGCTCTTGTTTCCCAGGCTGGAGTGCAGTGGCACAATTTCGGCTCACTGCAACCTCCGCCTCCTGAGTTCAAGTGATTCTCCTGCCTCAGCCTCCGGAGTAGCTGGGATTACAGGCATGTGTCACCACGCCCGGCTAATTTTTGTATTTTTAGTAGAGATGGGGTTTCTCCATGTTGGTCAGGCTGGTCTCGAACTCCCAACCCAGGTGATCCACCCACCTCGGCCTCCCAAAGTGTTGGGATTACAGGCGTGAGCCACCGCACCTGGCCCTATTCTTCTACTTTCTTAATAAACCTGCTTTCACTTTACTCTATGGACTTGCCCTGAATTCTTTCTTGTGCGAGATCCAAGAACTCTCTCTTGGGGTCTGGATCAGGACCCCTTTCCTGTAACACAATGACCATTTTAAGGAGAGGGCGTACAGATTACAAGCATGGGAAGAAAAATAAGAACTTAGCCCTAACCTAGACTCTGAAGGAGGCTCCTTGTGACAGTCTTGGAGCCTGATTTTTCAGAGCCTGGTTCTCACTAGGGCACTAGCACCTGGGGCATGAGGACGCGCCTGAAGTACTGTCCTTGGATTTTCCTCATTGCATCAACAAACTGAGATACCAGAAGCTCTGAGAACATGTTACTTCAGAGATTGAAATTATAGACTCATAGCAGTCAAATCGGCTATTTGCAGTAATAACTATTCTAGCGTGGTTGGAAAAGCCTAGTAAATGTTGCCCTTGTTTGAAATCTTCCCCTGATCCCCACCCTGCCACCTCCCCAGTGCTGAACAGGTTGGGAGGCAGAGTGACTATTTTCTGTTTGTTTGTGTTTCAGAGTCAAGCTGTCTGGAACTACTGTCTGGAAGAGCCTCTTCCCCATCCCAGCAACTGTACCCATCAATCAGGAACTGTTGCTGAACCCAGGGCTGCCTGGATAAACATTTATAAGACCCAGAGGGATCATTAGTGGAGGGTAGAGGATGTCTTTGCTTGAACCCAAGTCCAAAACTGAACTCACCCTTTGCCCTTTAACTCATAGAAATTCAAATGAGGCAAAGGTGAGGAGAGAGAACAACTTAAATCAGTGGTTCTCAACCTTGTCTGCACCTTAGAATCTCTAAGGAGCTTTTAAGAATTCAGATGCCTACGCTGTTCTCTAGAAGGATGGAATCAGAATCTCTGGGGGTGGAACCCAGGCATCTGTATTTTTCAAAGCTCCCCAGGTGATTCCAATGTGCAGCCAAGGTTGAGAATCATAGACTCAAATAGTGCTTGGAGTTCCTGCTGGTCATTCTACCCATGGCCGAAAACCCTGGGGTGAAGAAGTGGAAGACCTGATTCTTCTATTTCTGTGGAGTTCCTTGTGTTTTTCCTGTAATGAGCATCTCTCCATGCTGAGTGCGATTTTTGGGGTTTAAGATCTGTATTTCAGCTGAGAGCAGTGGCATGCACCTATAACCCCAGCTGCTTAGGAGGCTGAGGCAGGAGGATCGCTTGAGCCCAGGAATTCAAGGCTGCAGTGAGCTATGATTATGCCACTGTATTCCATCCTGGGTGACAGAGCAAGACCCTGACTTAAAAAAAAATCTGCATTTCACATATAACAAGGCCTTGGAACTTCATCTGATTCAACCAAAGCCATGATGATCTCTGCTGTACATTATGGGTAATTTAAGGGATTTTCAAATGCAATGTTGGCCATATGAAATTTTGCTTTCATCCAAACTTTCAAACCTAAGCCCTGCATGACATCCCTGCCTTCCTTTTTTCAGTGGACAGAGCCATTCCCCGTGGCCCTGCTGGCAATCCAGGCAATGGTTGTCACCCTCTTACATTCCCTCAGCCCCTACATTGGTCCTCAGATCTTCCCAATCTTCCTCTATACTCTCTGCACCTGCTTCAGGTGAGTCCTTCATCTCGAATCTATTACCATAACCTCCTAACTGGCGCCCCTGTCCCCAGCCTCATTCCCCTGCATTCCATCATCTGCCTGCCTTCTGGTGAACAAGGCAGATATGAATTGCCATGTAGTCCTCTGCTTACAATTCTTCAGAAGCTTGTGATTGCTTTCCTAAGGAAGTTGAAACTTCTTTTTTTTTTTTTTGAGACGGAGTTTCACTCTTGTTGTCCAGGCTGGAGTGCAATGGCGTGATCTTGGCTCCCTACAACCTCTGCCTCCTGGGTTCAAGAGATTCTCCTGCCTCAGGCTCCCGAGTAGCTGGGATTATAGGTGCCCGCCACCACGCCCGGCTACTTTTTGTATTTTTAGTAGAGATGGAGGTTTCACCATGTTGGCCAGGCTGGTCTCGAACTTCTGGCCTCAGGTGATCCGCCCGCCTCGGCCTCCCAAAGTGCTGGGATTACAGGCGTGAGCTGCTGCGCCCAGCCAGGAAGTTGAAACTTCTTGACATGACCTCCAGTACTCTGGTGGTCAAACACCTTTGCAGCCTCATCTCCCTTCACATCCGCTTAAGGACCTACATTCCTACCACATAGAAGGTGCTTTCCCCCAAGCCTTTGCTTATGTGCTCTCCTCCACTTGGTATGCCTTTCCTTTTCCTGGTGGGCTACTTCTTTTTTAAAAAAAATTTATTTATTTATTTTTAGAGCCAGGGTCTTGCTCTGTCACCCAGGCTGGAATGCAGTGGTGTGATCATGGCTCACTGCAGCTTCAAACTCCTGGGCTCAAGTGATCCTTCTGCCTTAGCCCCTGAATAGCTGGGACTCCAAGTGCATACCACCATGCTCAGCTGATTTTTTTTTTTTTTTTTAAGACAGGGTCTCTCTCTGTCACCTAGGCTGAAGTGCAGTAGCATGATCATGGCTCACTGCAGCCTTGACCTCCCCGGTTCAGGTGATCCTCCCACTCGGCCTCCCAAGTAGCTGGGACCACAGGTATGTGCCACCATACCAGGTTATTTTTTGTTATTTTTTTGTAGAGACAGAGTTTCACCATGTTGCCCACACTGGTCTTGAAGTTCTGGCCTCAAGTGATCCTCCTGCTTTGGCCTCCCAAGGTGCTGGAATCACAGGTGTAAGCCACCGTGCCTAGTCACTGGTTAGGCTACTTCTAACTTGTCTTTTTCTTTATAGCCAGTCTATGTGTCCCATCCTCCCCTTTCTCCAGGCTGCATCAGGTGCCTGCTGACCGTGCCCCTCCTCTGTGTGTGGCCAGAACATCCAAGGCCCTCAACCCGAATGATGAGTACTGATTCTCCCAACTACGTTGTGAACTCTACATTGAGGGCAGGAGCTGGGTCTTACCTTTCACTGCACCCTTGGTGCTTGCACAATTCCTAGACTAAAGGAAGCCTTTGTATCCAATGCCTGAACTTGCTCCAATATTCCCCAACCTTTTACCCCCTTTTGCTGATTGGAGACCTGGTTTTGACCTGCTTGGCTTGTGCAAAGCTCTGAGAGAGGAAAAGTTTGGCTTGGGCCCCCTCTCGACGGAATCTTTCCATTCCAAAGTTGTTTCTCCTTTCTTTGAGGCTCCTTTTAACCGTTCCCAATTCCCTCATTCCCAGGAACTCTTAAATTCTTTCTCCCCTTATCAAAATACTCTTTCAGAATAAGTACATTCACTCTGGAATACAACTGCTGTTTCCTTTCCCAGGCTTATATGTATTTTAGCCGAAAAAATTCAAAGGAATTAATTTCTAATTGTGGAAATTGCAGGCCATAGGAGGAGAAGGCAGAGAAAAAAATTTGAGGGTGAATCAGCCTTCTGCAGAGACTTTCTTCAAAGACTTTCATGCATCCTCTTTGATTAGAGGATTGGAAAAGGGAGAAGCTTACCCATCTTCTGCAGGCAGCTGGAAGAACAAAGAGAAGAGAGATTTTTCAAGCATGGTTTCTCTCTTGGCTCATCCCACACACATCCCTGTGGGGACTCTACATAGGGAAGGTGTGTCCCAGGGCTTGCCAAAGATGGAGGTCATGACAATGAGATCTGCCCACGGAAGTATCACAGCAAAAGGCAAGGAATCAGAAATAAGAAAGCCAAGAGTATGGAATCAAAACATGAGACTGAGGAGGTAGCAGTCAGGTCCCCGCCATAGGTGTGGGAGGGAGCAGAAGGGAGACAGTGGTCACCAGGGAGCAGAGAGAAGACAGGTGAGTCCTGGGAACATAGACCACCAACCCGGGCAGCCTAGAGTGTGCCTTTTAGGTGAGCTGTGGCAAGATGCCCCTGGCTGGGTGAGACCGTGTTTGGGGCAGAATTCAGGGCTCCCATTCTGCAGATGAGCAGAACAGACATCTGTTTCATACCATTTCTGGCTGAGATGTGACCCAGGCTCCCTAGGGGCTGTGATTCTTGGGACATGGCGACCACCAACAGTGGCTAGCCTAGTACCTTTCACAGCAGTGGGCTGAGTGCTTCCTGTGATATTAGCCACTGTGCAGCACTGGGCAGGGTTCATGTTATCACAGGTGCAGAAGTGCAAAAAGTATATGGGATTCACCTCCAGACTTCCAACCAGTGTCCAGTGGCCTTTGAGTCAGGTCCTCAAGGAACTTATTCCTGCCACATGGCCCCTTCATCAGAAGTGTGTGCAGCCACTGGGCTGTGTCCAGTTTTGGTCACTCATGAAGGAGCTCTCAGTCCTGCTTGGTACCTACTCTCTCCTTCAACCACAGCAGTTGCAGTTTCCTCCACCCCATTCAGACGTAGGAGACTTAACGTGGCAAATAGGCAGGGCAGCTTCAAAGGGTTCCACAGAGATCCCTCACTTTCCTTTCCCCTATATTCTCTCTCTCTCTGTCTCGCTCTCTCTCTCTTTTTTTTTTCTTAGAGAGAGGGTCTCACTCTGTCTCCCAAGCTGGAGTGCAGTGGCACAATCATGGCTCACTGCAATCTCCAACTCCTGGGCTCATGTGATCCTCCCACCTCAGCCTCCCAAGTAGCTGGGATTACAGGTGCGTGCCACCATGCCCGACTAAATTTTTTTATCTGGTTTTTTTTTTTTTTTTTTTTTGTAGAGACAGGGTCTTGCTATGTTGCCCAGGCTGGTCTTGAACTCCTGGGCTTAAGTGATCCTTACAACTTGGCTTCCCAAAGTGCTGGGATTACAGGTGTGAGCTACCAAGCCCAGCCTTCTCTATATTCTCTTACATTTGCTTAAACCCCCTAATTCCTTATTAGGATTTCATCCCTTTGTCTCAAGACGCTGTCTCTTGTGAGGATGCAAATATCCTAACATCCTCCTCAGTCTTTTTGCTGGTGTATGCTTGCCAGATGCTAATTGGGGCAGGTTTTCACCAAAAAGGGGCAGAGGGATGGTGGAGTCGGCTGGGCAGCAGGTGGGAACAGGTGGCTGAAAGGGTATGTGGGGATCATGAAGGCCGAATACATGTACTTTCCCATCAGCCTCTAGCAGTGATCCTAGTTTCTGAAACCCAGCCAGGAGATCTGGGCTGATGGAAGATTTTTGTACCGATTCCAAATGTGAGGGGCCATTTTTGAAATTGTAGCTTGGATGCTGAAATGTTATAATTTCCAGGCCATTTGGATGATTTATGGGGTCAAGATATCATTTGAAATGGAAACTATTCCAGAACATCCAGGCTGCTTGGTGGCCAGTCCTGTGGTAGTGAATGACAGAGGGTCCCTCTGATAGTGGCCGTCTGCTGACCTGTCTAATCCTTTATTCTGTAAGCATTTAGTGGATGGGGGGAATGTGGCCACCAGCGGTCCTGTCCTGGTCAATGTGACCCTCCTCCCAGCTCAGACCATGGCTCAGCCCTAACAGGAACCATCGCTCCCCTAAGAGTTCAGCAAAATGGGTGAGAATCCAGGAGCTTCTCTGCTGTCCTTGTCTTGTGGTCTCATTATGAGTTTTTCTTTTGTGGGAAGGAAAAGAAGAAAAGAGGGAGCGAATAAAGTACTGGGTGGGGCAAGAAACCAGCAAAACACAAACAGAGAAGGGACACACTAACCAGAACCCCTTTTGAACTTCTTGGAAGAGACCTCCAATGTCTGGTTTTCTGCAAACAGCCTGGGACCAGCCTGAAGTCTATTTTGCATTTCTTAGGGGAAAGGCAGGGGTTCTCCAGTTTTCTAGTAGAGAGGGATAGAATATAAGACATTATGAAACATTATGAAATGTCCCACGTTTCTATCTAAGTGTCTCCTACACTTGGAGGCCTGAGGAAGGTCTGTATACCCCCTTACGCCCTTGCTGACAGATTCCATCTCTCCATAAAGAGAGTAGTACAAAGCCACTCTGTGCACACACGCACAAGCCAGTCTTGCCTCCTGAGCTCGTCTCGCACTTGCTGGCAGGATCAGGGTCTATCCCTCTTCATTCTCCCCTGTCGTGCCTAACAAGGCTGTGCATGTAGCAGATGCTCAGTAAACTCGGCCATGGCCATATTAGCTTTGTGGCAGCTGCAGAGGCTTTGATTTTGAAGCTAGGAGGGACCTCCCATCACGTGATCTATGCTTTCTTCAGAGCAGGGAAGCTGTGTGATTGTAATCAGGCGGGAGCCGTGCTATCGAATCCACCTGTGTTTCCGTGTGACCTTGGTAGAGGTACATTGTTTTTTTGCCATGTCCCTTCCCGACCCCGCAGCCTCTGCCGCACACCCGGGCTCTCCCATCTGTATACAAAACGCTCCAGATTCTGGGATGAAACATAGTCCTGTCCAGGTGCAAATGATTGCTCCTTTATTACTGCAGACATCCTCCCTTTTTCCTTTTAAGTAGTCTTTGAAATTAAACTAAAAAGGAAATATTTGCACAGAGATTTCCCCAAGGCCATTTTCAATACACCTGGTAATCAGCACCGACTTTCAAAAACATGGTTATTATTGCCTTAAAATTATTGCGTCATTTGACCAAAACCCTCTTGTGAATGTTTCTGATGAAAATTTTTTATTGAAAATGTTTTTTAATGAGGCAATTTTCCTCCCTTCTCATCGGAGGGGCAGAGCTACCTCACTGTGGCTGTTTATTTAAATGGTGGAAGACTTCCTTGACTACATCACACACTTTTCTTCTGAGGGCCTTCAGATGGTCTCTGTTTGCATCTAGGGTGAAATTGAGGCACTGAGGATGGGGTGGAAGTTGCTGTTAAGGTCTTCACCTCCAATCCTACAGTGACCAGTCCTGGAATAAGGCAAGGACCTAGGTGTCCTGAATCACCCTTTGCTTTTTAGGTAAGTACCTTTGGAAAAATTATGATAGAGGAGAGATCTATCTTTACCAACCTCAGCCCGCGTCATCCTTAGAAAGGGTGTTTCATAACTATGGTAGACCTTGTTAACTTTTGACTGTGTAGTATTTTTCATTTCATTTTTTTTTTCAAGTAGCATTGCAATATCCTTTTGGGGAATTTCCTGTTTTCTACTGGATACCGGGTCAGTTGTGATCATTAATCAGATGCCTGCTGTTCTGTAGGCAAAAAGCAGGCACTTGAGTTTAGTGAGGCTGTTGGGCTGCCTGTACTTATTGTTCATATTTTCACAGAACTCTCATTAAACTGGATTATTTGATGTCAGCTTAGCATTACCGAATTTAGCAAATAAAAATGCAGCACCCCAGTTAAATTTGAATTTCAAATGAACAACTAATAATTTTTAATTTTTACTTTTATTTTTAATTTTTACTTTTATTTTTAATTTTTAGAGACAAGGTCTTGCTCTGTTGCCCAGGCTGGAGTGCAGTGGCATGATCATAACTCACTGCAGCCTCGATCTCCTGGGCTCAAGCAATCCTCCTGCCTCAGCCTCCTGAGTAGCTGTGCAAATGCAAGACACCACACCCAGCTAATTTTTTCATTTTTTGGAGAGATGGGGTCTTGCTATGTTGCCCAGGCTGGTCTCAAACTCCTGGGCTCAAGCAATCCTCCTGCCTTGGCCTCCAAAAGTGCTAGGATTACCATTGCAAGCCACTGTGCCTGGCCCAACTAATAATTTTTAAGTGTAAGTATATCCCCCAAATGGCACAGGCTATGCTTATGCTACAAATGTATTTATTGTTTATCTGAAATTCAAATTTAACTGGGCATCATGCATCTCATCTGCCTACCCTATCTTTATGCTGAGATGCACTCACTCTTGGGAAATGTTTAGCTGTTGTTGCAGCAGCGAAACGAAGCCCAAGCAAGCCAATGTTGCTACCACAGTTGTCTTACATGCAGACGTTGGGTGGGAACGGTGTCTATGTGGTCCTATGGCCCTTCTGAAAGACTAAAGGGGCAAACTCAAAACAAAACCATGTCCCTTTTAGTAAAGGAGAAGCAGGCCAAGGACTCTGTGGATTTGGTCAAGTTCCACAACCAGACGTGGAAATGATATAGAGGTTTAGAGCTGTGCTCCAGGATATGAGGTAAGGGATTTTTAGGAGCAAAAGACCCATTAGATGCCTATTAAAATATTGGTCAATGAACCAGAATATTATGAATTTTCAGTTTTAGGGCAGCAGTGAGTGAAGCTGGGAGAATTCAGCTGGAGCTTAGGAAGCGAGAAGGCTGAGAGAGGCCTCTGGTTGGTAGACGGTGCTGGGCAGGCTGGTCTGGGCTCTGGGAGAAACCAGAGATGAAGCCCAACTGACGCTGGAGCCTCAGCCAGGGTCCCCAGAGCTAGGCCCCTCCAGCGAGTCCTGTCACAGATGGGAGGGGTGGCCATTGGGCCAGATAGGGGGTGCTCAGCTTTGGATTGTGGGTGTCCTCTGCAGATGGGTCTCCAGCTACC
This sequence comes from Pan troglodytes, assembly GCF_028858775.2. Classification (NCBI taxonomy): domain Eukaryota; kingdom Metazoa; phylum Chordata; class Mammalia; order Primates; family Hominidae; genus Pan; species Pan troglodytes. The sequence goes on from NC_072405.2 coordinate 46,986,139, forward strand.
CAAAAGGCAGGGAAGACTTTCCTCCCACAACCCTCAGATGACAGACTGCCATGCCATCACATGGCGGGACACACTGAATTCACAGGAGTCTTTTCATTTTTTAATTTATAATTAAAAAATAGAGACGAGGTCTCACTATGTTGCCCAGGCTGGTCTTGAACTCCTGGCCCAAGCAACCCTCCTGCCTTAGCCTCCCGAAGTGCTGGGATTACAGGCGTGAGCCACCATGCCTGACCAGGAGTTTCAATCTGAAGGGGTCGGTGCTCCAACCCCATTTGTTGTTCAAGGGTCAACTGTACATTCCCAGTATATTTATTTGGGGGGTTAAATGTGTGTTTGCTTAATGTAAACATTTATTATAAACGCTTCTTTTGGAGATATCCTCAAAACCTGGAAGTGGCCTTGACCTACCATGACTTGAGGGGCCTACCATTTAGGAGAGAGCCCCCGGGGACTTATCCCAGCAATCCCACCTCCACTAAGTTGCTGAAAAACAGTTGAGAACCTAAGTCAGGTATATGTTTGTGGCCAGCTAAGACCTGGTATGGTCTAGGCCCTCCCCAGTGACTCCCCCAAATTTCTCTGCTTGCCGATGCCTGAAATTAAATTCTTCGACAAGGGAACACTTCTCTTTCAAGGTGGGGATGGTAAGGAAAGGGTGGAGGACTTCAGGCACCTGAAAATTGGATCCCAACTAGGGGGTACATATTTCAGCAGAAAAAGGAGGCTGGATCCAGAACACAGATTTCAGAGTCTGTGTAAGTTACCCCAGCCTGTGCGGTGCCGAGGGGAATGCATAGACCTGAGGGCTCCACTCCTGGGCTTGGTCCTGGCTCTCTCATGTTCTAGCTGTGTGACTTCAGTCTAGTTACCTGACCTCTCTGTGCCCCAGTTTTCTTAGTGAAAATGAGGATAATAACAAAATCTTCTTTATAAGTTTGTTATGAGGAACTAAATAATACATACATAAATGTATTTAATATATATATTAAGTATTTATGACACAGCCTGGCACAGAGTAAGAGTTATGTTAGAGCCAGCTGTTAATATTTGACCCCGACTGTTTCTTTGAAGCTGTCTGCTTGGGTACTTCAGTCTGCAACTCTAAGGCCACCAGCTGAGTCTCATGTGATTTAGGAAGATTTGGGAGAGTTAGTTTTCTTCTTCTTCTTCTTTTTTTTTAACATGCTGAGTCTCATTGAGGGAATACCATTCCCAGAAGGTTTTTAATTAATTATCTCTATAAAACTATGGGAAAATGCCTTCTGGGGCACTTGCATATTGATAGATCAAGAAACCCTGGGTTTCAGAATCAAATGCTGGGAAACTTTAGGCATCATTTCATTGGTAACATCCCAAGTGCCCTTTGGGTACTGGAGCGATGGCTGGGGCTGTGATAGCTTAGGAGACAGAGGTAGGATTCTGCGGGGCTGGGTTACACTAGAGGTTCTCGTAGAGGGGAGAGCTGCGCCTAGTTCTAGAGCAGTGGCTCCCAAAGCCTGGTCCCAGACCAGCAGCATCCATCTCACCTGGGAACTTGTTAGAGCTGCAAATTCTTGGGCCCATCCCAGACTGACTTAATTAGAAACTGTGGGCTGAGCACGGTGTCTCATGCCTATAATCCCAGCACTTGCAGAGGTTGAGGTGGAAGGATAACTTGAGGCCATGAGTTTGAGACCAGCGTGGGCCACATAGTGAGGCCACATTTCTACAACAAAATTTTAAAAATTAGCCAGGCATGGTGGTGCGTGCCTGTAGTCCCAGCTTCTTGGGAGGCTGAGGTGGAAAGATTGCCTGAGCCTGGGAGGTCCAGCCTGCAGTAAGCTTTGATCACACCACTGCCCTCCAGCCTAGGTAAAAGAATGAGACCCAGTCTCAAAAAAGAAAAAACAAAAACAAAAACAAACCTCTGGGGATGAGCAGCTTCAGCTTTAATAAGTCCTGTAGGTGATTCTGATGCTAGCTCAAGTTTGAAAACCTCTCTGGTCTATAGGATAAGTCAAGCCAAGGTTCAAATAACTGAGGTGAAGTCAGAGCCAGGAGATTGGAGGAAGCTAAGATAGAATCTGAGCCAAATCAGAGAATGGAGGTTCTGGGAAATTGCTCTGCACACTGGTGGCTATTTTCAGCTACCCTTCATCTTCTGCAGGTGCAGCCTGGGAGTGGGTTGGGCTAATTTAGAGGGCCAGAAGCAAGCAGACAGGTAGGGAAGTATTTGCAGGCTTTTCTGCAGGTCATTCTGACCCCTTTGAAATTACAGCTTGTGGTCTGTTACTCCTCTGCATTCAAAAGGATTCATCTTTGTCAGTGCCTTTCTGGGAGAGTGGGCCTGGCTTGGAGACATCACTGTGGATTCAGAATTTTGCCACTGGGTGAGTCTAGTCCCCTTACCCAATGCAGCAATCAACTCTGCAGCATTCTCAATAGCAGGTCAAGGATCCCCGTTAACACTAGAATTCAATGGAATGCATTCTATTTGTTGGCAAGTACTTCCTTTGGATGGTCCAAAGTGCCTATCACCTTGCAGATAGTAAGTGCTCACACATATTCATTGAAACAGTAAGTGGCTTGTATTGAACAGACATCTGATCCTTTCAACTGTCTCCCTTCTGGTTCTAACAGTGGTGGCTGCAGCAGCACAGGACCTGTCCACCCTCTCTTTCATTTGAAGGTCCCATTTTGCTTCCCATAGTCTCTTCTCTAAGAGAAATGTATCCTTCATTTCTTCCAAAGTTCCTAGTATGAATTGCAGACCCAGAAGACTGCAAGTGAAATGACTAACAAGCAGAGAGATAAGAAAGGGGCCCAGAAAATTAAATTGTGCATAAAATTAAGGAGGCTATGTTGGGGTACAGAAGAGAATGGGCAGCGGTAGAGCTAAACATGAGGCTGATGAGACAGATAAGTTAGGATTGAAGCTCACAGAGGCAGGGCGATCATGGACAGCTCTTTTTCTGTGGGCCCTACGTGTTTCACCAGGGCCCGGAGGATTTGGGTAGGAGTTGAGCAGGACTAGTCAGGGTCAGGTTGAAATGACCGTCACTAAAAGTCCCAGATTCTTGGTCCATGAGTTGCTGCCAAGTCAGGACACAACAATCCTGTGCTTCACCATTGGAATTTTGGACATAACTTTAGGGCTTTCCCTCATCCTCATTAAATTAAATCTTGTTGATTGTAATCAGCCAAAACCATTTGAACCTCATTTTTGGAGAGTGTTATCTATCCCTTTCAACTTTCTGTCCTGCATCAAATGTATAAACTGACTTTTTTTTCTTTTTCATTTAAAATTTTTTTTAGAGACAAAGTCTTACTCTGTTACCCAGGCTAGAGCACAGTGATGCAATCATAGCTCACTGCAGCCTTGAACTCCCGGGCTCAAGAGATCCTCCTGCCTTAGCCTCCCAAGTAGCTGGGCCTATAGGCACAGGCCACCACCTTGGCTAATTTATTTTTTGTACAGATGGGGTCTTGCTGTGTTGCTCAGGCCAGTCTTGAACTACAGGGCTCAAGCAATTCTTCCACCTCAGCCTCTCAAAGTGCTGGGATTACAGATGTGAGCCACTGTACCCAACCTATAATCTGACTTTGATCTCTACATCTAAATAATTGACAAAATGTGACCAAGCAGTTCATTAGTGACTGCTTTTCAAACTGAAACCTGTACAAACCATCACAATTGGCTATGGGCTGTTCAACTCGCTGTTTGTTTATTTATTCATTTGTTCATGGGTAAAATGCTATGCTGTTCAGGGGATGGTGGTATCTTGCCCTGATGGTGCTTGGGAGGAGGACTGTCTCTGGGAGTGCCTTCTGTGTCCACAGGCCTTTCTAAGGAAATGGTCCTGATGGAGGCACCATTAGCCACAGTGTTTCGCACCATGAGACTCATTCTTCTTCCAGCTGCACTTGATTGAACCTGACTCAAAAGCAGCCAACTCATGGGCTGCCCATGGCCTGTGGGAGTCTTGGGGTGAGGAGCTCTGCCTAGATGGGATGAGCTGGTCGAACCAAGTACCTATTCCCAGGGATTTGAATTTAAAAAATGGAGAGGCCCAGTGTTTTAACAGAAAGAAACTGAGGCTGACATGTTGCCCAGAGAGGCAATAAACTTATTAATATGAGGTCATGAAGTGCCTGAACAAACAATGAGGAAGCTTATTCATTTATTTATTTATTCATTCATTCTAGACAGGGTTTCACTCTTTCTCTCAGGCTGGACTGCAGTGACATGATCAGAGCTCACTGCAGCCTCAACCTCCTGGGCTCAAGGGATCCTCTCACCTCAGCCTCCTGAGCAGGTGGGATTACAGGCACACACCACCATGCAAAGCTAATTTTCTTTTTTTCTTTTTCTTTTTTTTTTTGTAAACACAGGGTCTTGTTATGTTGCCCAAGTTGGTCTCAAACTCCTGGCTTCAAGCAATTCTCCTGCCTCAGCCTTTAATTTGCTGGAGGATCAGACGTTAATTTGTCAATATGGTGAACTAATATAATTTGGGAATTCTTCTGATACAAACAACTGGAAATCCTAAATATGATATAACAAATATCCCTTTAAACATATAACTGAACATGTAAAAAAACTAAAAGAAATTCCCAGGTTCAAAATTAAAGAGTAAACTGAAAAATAGACTGATAAATATGTGGTCAGAGACTGTGGCAGCCCTGGTAGGAGCACGGCTTGTTTTCAGACCTGGTGATGGCCAAGGGTTGGGTCTGAACCTTCTCAGGGACACAGCCTTGGGCCAGCTTCAGGCAGAGGGTTGGAACCAAGGCTCTTGCTTAAAGTCAGAATCATTTGTCAGCCTCATGCACAGTAAACTAATGGACTAAAAAATATTCATTCACCAGCAGAAGGAGACAGCAAGGAGGCCTATCTGCTATGACTTGGGTCTGAATGGGAAGAAGGACCCCCTGAGAATTTGTAGTCACAGACTGTACCTTGGCTGAGTTTGGTTCTAATTTATACTATCTGGGTGGCCAGGAATCCTCCAGCTAAGACTTTAATGTTAAAATGTCCTAAGGCTGACACTACTGACGGCCTGGAGAGATGGGCAGCAGCAAACACAAAATCCCACTGGAAGGACACACCCTGATCCCTGGCTTTAAAGGATTTCCACAGATGGGATTCTGCTGGATGTGGCTCAAAATTTAAAACTCACTGGGAAACAATCCATCATTAGTGTGTATCAGCGGCCATGACTAGTAACTTCTGAAAATGGAACTACTAGATAGAAATTCATAAAAGTATATGCTCAAAAAGATTGAAGACATAAATGAAAGTAATGAAAAATGTAAGAAAAGAGAAAAATACGATGAAAAAATGACAGGCACATGAAATAAAAAATATAGGCACCAAAATTAAAATATAATGTTGTATAAAACAGCACATTTATACAAAACAGAACATAAATAAACTTAAATCTAGAATTAAAGAAATTGTCCATAATTCATTGCAAAGGTTTGAAAATATATAAAATGTAAAAAAGATGTTAAGAGACATGAAGGATGGACTAAAAAGGTTCGCTATGTATCTAACAGAAGTTCCAGAAAGAAAAATAAAAACAACGAGGCAAAGACAATATTTTAGAGGAAATGGTTGATAATTTTCCAGAGTTGATGAGAGACATGAACCATAGATTCAGAAATCATAGGGGTCACAGGCAGAATAAATCAAATGAAATAATAACCAGACACATTATGGTCAAAATACAGAACCTCAGAGACCAAAAGGAAGTCTTAAAAGGAACCAGGGCACTCTACAAGGGGAGAACAATTAGACTATCATCAGATTTCTCGATAGTCATAATAGAAGCCTGAAAATCATGTATCAAAATGCTCAGAATCCTAGTAAAAAAAAAAATTTTTTTTATACCTGGCTAAACTATCACTTAAGAGTGAGTGCAGGCCAGGCGCAGTGGCTCATGCGTGTAATCCCAGCATTTTGGGAGGCTGAGGCAGGTGGATCACTTGAGGCCAGGAGTTTGAGACCAGCCTGGCCAACATGGTGATGCCCTGTCTCTACTAAAAACACAAAAATTAGCAGGGCATGGTGGCATGCACCTGTAATCCCAGCTACTTGGGAGGCTGAGGCTGGAAAATTGCTTGAACCCAGAAGGCGGAGGTTGCAGTGAGCTGAGATCGCTCCACTGCACTCCAGCCTGGGTGACAGAGTGAGACTCCATCTCAAAAAAAAAAAAAAAAAAAAAGTGAGTGCAAAATAAAAACATTTTCAGAAGAAAGTCTGAGAAACACTAACACATTCGCTGAAAGAGGATATACTTCAGGAAGAATAAAATTGAAAGCAGAAGGAAGAATTAAAATGCAAGAAGAAATGATGAACAAAGAAATCAGTAAACATATGGTCAGCCCTTTGTATCTGAGGATTCTGCATTTGTGGATTTGACCAATTGTGGATCAAAAAATATGCAAAAAATACAACAATAAAATATAATTATGGTCAGATCATGGTGGACGGTAGGCAGGACTAGATTGCAGCTCCAACTTGGAGAGACAGAGCAGCACGCAGAGGCTTGCATTGCGAATTTTTGCTCCAGTACAACTGCAGGAATAAATCAGAAAACCTGAGAGGACCCACAGACCCCCTGAAGGAAGTGGATTGCTCCTGCAGGACCCAGGAGACACCCTAAATACTGTGAGGGCCCAAACTGTGGAAGTGGGGAAGGGAGATCGTCCACCCCCAAACACACACCCCTCACTGGGGAAACTGAAGGCCTAGATTACAAGAGAAGATTTTGACCTTACCTGAAGCTGAGTTAATTTAGAGAGCTGAGCAAAATACAGGGTAGAGGAAGCAGCGAGAAAAGTCCTGGGAGCTTGATGGGTCCCCTAGGAAGACGTTTTTGCCTGGCCTCACAGGAGTGCTTCGGGACGGTGGCCAGAAGTGCTGGGAAAAGGCCACAGGGAGAAGAAAATCTCCAGCTGAACTTTGTAACAATTTGAACTGATGGAGAAGCCTTCTGGCCAGAACTTGGGGGGAGGGCGTGAATCTGGTGTGCAGACTCCACAGGCAGGGGAAGAAGGAAAGCCTATTTGCTTTTGCAGCTGGGAGGCAGGTAGCCTGGGGCAAGTTCTCAGCCCTGCTTGCCCACTCCCTGGAAACAGACTTGGTGCTGTTAGGATGTGCACAGTGGGAGTGAGACTGGCCCTTCAAGTTGCATGGGAGCTGGGTGAGGCCTGTGACTGCCAGCTTTCCCCCACTTCCATGACAGCCTGCCTGACACAGTAAAGACAGTCATAATCATCCTAGGAACATAACTCCATTGACCTGGGAACCTCATGCCATCTCCCACAGCAGCCAAAGCAAGACTCGCCCAAGGAGAGTCTGAGCTCAGACATGCCTAGTTCTGCCCCCACCCAGTGGTCCTTCCCTACCCACCCTGGTAGCTGAAGACAAAGGGCATATACTCTGGGGAGTTCTAGGGCCCCACCCACTGCCTGTTCCTCCCCATATTGCCACCTCTGATGCTCTCTGGAAAGTGCCACCTCCTGGCAGAAGGCCAACCAGCACAAAAATAGTGCATTAAATCACCAAAGCTAAGAACCCTCACAGAGTCCATTTCACCCCCCTGCCACCTCCACCGTTACAGGTGCTGGTATCCATGGCTGAGAGACCCACAGATGGTTCACATCATAGGACTCTGTGCAGATAACCCTCAGTACCAGCCTGGAGCCAGGTAGACTTGCTGGGTGGCTAGATCCAGAAGAGAGATAACGATCACTATAGCTTGGCTCTTAGGAAGGCACATCCATAGGAAAAAGGGGAGAGTACTACATCAAGGGAACACTCCCATGGGACAAAGGAATCTGAACAACAGCCTTCAGCCCTGGACCTTCCCTCTGACAGAGCCTACCCAAGTAAGAAGGAACCAGAAAACCGACTCTGGTAATATGACAAAACAAGATTCTTTAACACCCCCCAAAAATTACACTAGCTCACCAGCAATGGACCCAAACCAAGAAGAAATCCCTGATTTACCTTAAAAAGAATTCAGGAGGTTAGTTATTAAGCTAATCAGGGAGGTACCAGAGAAAGGTGAAGCCCAATGTAAGGAAATCCAAAAAATGATACAAGAAGTGAAGGGAGAAATATTCAAGGAAATAGATAGCATAAATAAAAAACAATCAAATCTTCAGGAAACAATGGACACACTTATAGAAATGCAAAATGCTCTGGAAAGCCTCAGCAATAGAATCGAAAAAGTAGAAGAAAGAAATTCAGAGCTTGAAGACAAGGTCTTTGAATTAACCCAATCCAACAAAGGCAAAGAAAAATAATAAGAATATATGAACAAAGCCTCCAAGAAGTCTGGGATTATGTTAAATGACCAAACTAAAAATAATCAGTGTTCCTGAGGAAGAAGAGAAATCTAAAAGTTTGGAAAACATATTTGGGGGAATAATCAAGGAAAACTTCCCCGACCTTGTTAGACACCTAGACATCAAAATACAAGAAGCACAGAGAGGGCCGGGCGCGGTGGCTCATGCCTGTAATCCCAGCACTTTGGGAGGCCGAGGCAGGTGGATCACGAGGTGAGGAGATTGAGACCATCCTGGCTAACATGGTGAAATCCCGTCTCTACTAAAAAATACAAAAAACTAGCCGGGCGTGGCAGCGGGCGCCTGTAGTCCCAGCTACTCGGGAGGCTGAGGCAGGAGAATGGCGTGAACCCGGGAGGCGGAGCTTGCAGTGAGCTGAGATTGCACCACTGCACTCCAGCCTGAGCGACAGGGCGAGACTCCGTCTCAACAACAACAACAACAAAAAGAAGCACAGAGAACACCTGGGAAATTCACCGCAAAAAGATCATTGCCTAGGCACATTGTCATCAGGTTATCTAAAGATAAGATGAAAGAAAGAATCTTAAGAGCTGTGAGACAAAAGCACCAGGTAACCAATACAGGAAAACTTATCAGATTAACAGCAGATTTCTCAGCAGAGAAATTTGTCTGACAAACGACAAATATCCAGAATCTACAATGATCTCAAACAAATCAACAAGAAAAAAAACAAACAATCCCATCAAAAAGTGGGCTAAGGACATGAGTAGACAGCTCTCAAAGGAAGATATACAAATGGCCAACAAACATATGAAATAATGCTCAACATCGCTAATGATCAGGGAAATGCAAATCAAAACCACAATGCCATACCACTTTACTCCTGCAAGGATGGCCATAATCAAAAAATCAAAAGACAGTAGATGTTGGCATGAATGCGGTGAACGGGGAACACATCTACACTGCTGGTAGGAACATAAACTAGTACAACCACTATGGAAAACAGTGTGGAGATTCCTTAAAGAACTAAAAGTGGAACTACCATTTGATCCAGCAATCCCACTAATGGGCTACCCAGAGGAAAAGAAGTCATTATATAAAGAAGATACTTGCACACGCATGTTTATAGCAGCACAATTTGCAATTGCAAAAACATGGAACCAACCCAAATGCCCATCAATCAACGAGTGGATAAAGAAACTGTGATATATATATATACGTGTGTGTATATATATATACACACACGTATATATATATATATGATAGAATACTACTCAGCCATAAAAAGGAGTGAATTAATGGCATTCACAGTGACCTTGGGTGAGACTGGGGATTATTATTCTAAGTGAAATAACTCAGGAATGGAAAACCAAACATCGTATATTCTCACTCATATGTGGGAGCTAAGCTATGATGATGCAAAGGCGTAAGAATGACACAATGGACTTTGGGGACTTAGGGGGAAAGGGTAGACAGGGGGTGAAGGATAAAAGACTACCAATAGGGTGCAGTAGATACTGCTTGGGTGATGGGTGCACCAAAATCTCACAATTCACCACTAAAGAAATTACTCATGTGACCAAATACCACCTGTACCCCAATAACCTATGGAAATAAAAGTAAAAAATATAAAATAATAATTATGTTTAAGGAAGTGACACCTGTTATTTATCCTTGCTTGCCTAAGGCCTTGAAGCAAAGTATTAAGTAGACCACAATCATGAATGATTTCTGGAAGAACAGCTCCCTATTAAATATTTAGCCCTAACCCCAGCTTATTATGTAGAAATAGTGTGTCATGTACAAGTGGGATAGCTGTCTCAGTGCAAATTCATCCACAGCCCTCGCTCGGGAAAAAATCCAGAGAGAAATGCCTTACTCAGTAGTGCCATGGTAGTTTTATTTTGAGAAACTTTATTACCTATAACTGCAACTTTCAAAAAATATTTTTAAAAATGTTTATAATTGTAATGTTTCTTTATTTGTATAAATAACATTATTTAAAAAATAATTCAGTATAACAACTATTTACATAGCATTTACATTGTATTAGCTATTATAACTAATTTAGAGATGCTTTAAAGTATACAAGAGGTTGTGCGTAGGTTATATGCAAATACTATGCCATTTTATATCAGGGACTTGAGCATCTGAAGATTTTGGTATCCAGACGAGCCCCAGAATCAGTTCCCTGTGGATACTTAGGGAGGATTGTATATGAAAATATGAACATGCATTGACTGAATAAAACAATGATGATTAACTCTGGGGGTGTGACAAGAGGTGGGATTAGATACTGAGCACCTACATTGAATATGGGCAGAAACGATAAGTTATAATGCTAAATTCAAGTATTATTTAGGAAGGGGATAAAAATGCTGATGTAGGCAAATATGCATGTTATAGCAGACATAGAAATGTACTGCTTAACTCTCTCTTCAAGAAAGAACTTGAAGCTGGGCACTGTGGCTTACACCTTTAATCCCAGCACTTTGGGAGGCCAAGTGGGAGGATTGCTTGAGCCCAAGAGTTTGAGACCAGCCTAGGCAACATAGTGAGACCCCACCTCTACAAAAAAAGTATATATATATACACACACACACACACACACAAACACACATACACATATATAATTTTGCTTTTGTGTGTGTGTGTGTGTGTATATATATATATATTTATTATTATTATTATTTTTGAGACAGGGTCTCTCACTCTGTTGCCCAGACTGGAGTGCAGTGGCATGATCTTGGCTCACCGCAACCTCTGCCTCCCAGGCTCAAATGATTCTCCCACTGCAGCCTCCCAAGTACCTGGGATTACAAGCATGCACCACCACTGCCTGGCTAATTTTTGTATGTTTAGTAGAGACAGGGTTTCACCATGTGGGCCAGGCTGGTCTTGAACTCCTGACCTCAAATGATCCACCTGCCTCAGCCTCCCAAAGTGCTGGGATTACAGGTGTAAGCCACTGCAATGGTTTATATATATATATATATATATATATATATATATATATATAATTTTGCTTATACATATGTATAAGCAAAAATGGACAGACTTTTAAGAAGAAATTGGTAATTAATAATCACACTGGTAGATTTTTACATTTCTCTTGGTAATTAATAGATCAATCAGATGAAAAAATTAGTAAGCATATAGAAGATTTGAATAATACAATTAGTAAGCTTGATATAACAGATATATAAAGATCCCTGTGCTCACTCTGTTCACTCCCTCTTCACCCATCAATTATAATAGTCATTTAGTGGAAAGAAATTGTATGACACAAAATCCAGACGACATAAAAGAGACAAAATTGATACATTTGATTACATAAAGACTAACACTTTCTCCATGGCTGAAAATACTACCAACCAAGTCAAAATCCAAACAACAAACAGTAGGATATTTACAACATAAACAGCAGACAGAGGACTCCTTTCTTCAATCTATATGGAACTTCTACAAACTAATAAAGACCCCAATGCAATAAAAATAAAGGACATGCACAGAATTCACAGCAAAGGACATCCAAGTGGCTCTTAAATTACATGAGGCAGGGCCTGGCGGCTTATGCCTGTAATCCCAGCACTTTGGGAGGCTGAGGTGGGCAGATCACCTGAGGTCAGGAGTTCGAGACTAACCTATCCAACATGGCAAAACGACGTCTCTACTAAAAATACAAAAATTAGCCAGGCATGGTGGCAGGCAACTGTAATACCAGCTACTCAGGAGGCTAAGGCAGGCAGAATTGTTTGAATCTAGGAGGTGGAGGTTGCAGTGAGCTGAGATTGCACCACTGCACTCCAGCCTGGTGACAGCAAAACTCTGTCTCAAAAGAAAAAAATAATAAATAATAAAATAATAATAATAATAATATGAGAAGATACTCAGTGGCACTCAGAAAAGAAACGCAAATTTATTTTATTTTATTTTCAGATAGGGTCTCACTCTGTTGCCCAGGCTGGAGTGCAGTGGCTCAGTCATGGCTCATTGCAGCCTCAACCTCCTGGGCTCAAGTGATTCTCCCACCTCAGCCTCCTGAGTAGCTGGGACTGCAGGTGGGTGCTACCACACCAGGCTAATTAAAAAAAAACTTTTTTTTTTGTAGAGACAGAGTCTTGCCATGTTGCCCAGGTTGGTCTCAAACTCCTGGGCTCAAGCAATCTTCCTATCTCGGCTTCCCAAAGTGCTGGGATTACAGGTGTGAGCCACTGGGCCTGGCCGGTACTACATGTAAAATTTGTGTAGCTACCACTCTAATTAAGTATAGAACAGTTCTATCACCCCCAAAGCTCCCTTGTGCTATTCCTTTTTATTTCTTTCCTCCTTCCAATCCTAACCCCTGGCAACTACTGATCTCTTCTTCATCACTATAGCTTTGCCTTTCTTAGTTTGACCCTCGTTGTTGTTTTGGATTCTAAAAAATCATGCACATGTATTATCAATTAAAAACTAAATATATTTTGTTATTCATTGCCTAAATACTACCTCTTCCCTGAAGCATTTCCTGATTCCCTCAACTGGATAATTTCTCCTTCTCTAGGAAATCCCATGCCCTTCATTTTTATCTTTTATGCCACATATTATATTCTGTCTTGTGTTATGCTTGTGGACATGTTCTAGGTCCTTCCTCCTGAATTTTTAGCTTGAGAGCAGAAACTCTGTGTTGACTATGTTTCCTTGCCATCTGGGACCCAGGAAGCACTGCCCCATCCAGGGTTAACTAATTCCTAGAGATAACACACAACTTTCCTGCAAGCTCATTTATAAAAAGTGTTTAATTTTTTTATTTCCACAGGTTTTTGGGGAACAGCTGGTATTTGTTTACCTGAGCAAGTTCTTTAGTGGGGATTTGTGAGATTTTGATGCACGCATCACCTAAGCAGTGTACACAGAACCCAATTTGTAGTCTAACTTCTCACCCCCCTCCCACCCTTTCCCCTGAGTCCCCAAAGTCCACTGTATCATTCTTATTCTTTGCATCCTCATAGCTTAGCTCCCATTTATGAGTGAGAACATACAATGTTTGGTTTTCCATTCCTGAGTTACTTCACTTAGAACAATAGACTCCAATTCCATCCAGGTTGCTGGATGGAATACCATTAATTCATTCCTTTTTATGGCTGAGTAATATTCCAATATATATCACAGTTTCTTTATCCACTCATTAATTGGTGGGCATTTGGGCTGGTTCCGTATTTCCTGCAAGCTCATTTTTGATATGCAAACCAACCAATTCCAAGTCCATAGCCCCACCAGATCCCAAGGCCAGGACACTAATCCCCTGCCTTAATTGCCTGTGGGCCAGATACTGGACAACCACCTCTAAAGCCCAGAGCCTGCCAAAATTATTCAAATTTTTCATTCCTAGACCTGTTGAGCTGCTTACCCTTCCCTGCCTATTCCTTTCCAAGATAACCACACACAGGCTGTTACCTGTGTTTCTTCTTGACGGACCCTGGTGCTTCCCACGGGACCCTGGGTGGTAAGTGCACTTCCTCTGCTTGGGAACAGTTTGAATGGCAGTTGTCTCCTGATCTGCTGGTCTCATCATGCCTAAATAAATCCCAGGTACATTTTATTTTATTATTATTATTTTTTTTGAGATGGAGTCTTGCCCTGTCACCCAGGCTGGAGTGCAATGGAGCGATCTTGGCTCACTGCAACTTCTGCCTCCCGGGTTCAAGCGATTCTTCTGCCTTAGCCTCCGGAGTAGTTGGAATTACAGGTGCCCCCACCACGCCCACATAATGTTTGTATTTTTAGTAGAGATGGGGTTTCACCATGTTGGTCAGGCTGGTCTCGAACTCCTGACCTCAGGTGATCCACCCGCCTTGGCCTCCCAAAGTGCTGGGATTACAGGGGTGAGCCACCTCACCCATCCAATCCCAGGTTCATTTTAAAACAGACCCTGCCCTACTGATCTTTCTATTCCTAACTGTGCCTAATACTATTTCGTGCATGCAATGGGGTTTCCGTAAATATTTGGTGAATTGATTCTAATTGAGTTGTTTGAGCCCCATATGCTAGCAAATTTTATTTTGCTTTATTGATTATTTATTTATTTATTTTTTATATTTCACCTTTTTTATTGAATTTGTATTAAAGGAGGTAGTGAGGGGGAGGAAGCACTTAAGAGTCAGAATCCATATTAGACTCTGGGGAGTGAAAAATTAAATTAAATCAATAAGATGGGGAGTGGGGGAAGAGTCAGAGGGAACTTTGCCCACCTTTGAAGATCAAATCAAGAAATCAGGGAAAGCAAAGACTTAGGAGAGGAGAAAGACATTCTCTCAATCCACCCTCCTTCCCCAGGGCAGAGAATTAAACAACGTTACTGAGTGAGCCTCTGAGCAGAAGGCTCTCCCATCTATGCACAGACTTCACTCCTCCTCCCCAGGCCTTCCTGGAGAATGTCCAGGGCTGGCCTTAGCCAACAGAAATAGAGGGGTCAAGGGGGTCCAGGAGTAAGGAAGGGTCAGCAGGGACCCTCAATACTGATTCTCCTCTGGCTGGAGGTGGGCGGGAAGCAGACATAGCTCAAATACTGAGCAGCCAAAAAAAGAAGAAGATGGCGAGAAACAGGAAGAGGGAATCCTGTCAGCTGGAGGCCGGGTGACCCTGTCCCAGATCCACACCTGTACCCCGGCGGAAAGGCTCATGGGCATTGAAGACGATGGTGAAAAAGCCAAAGGGAAAAGCACCAACACCAAATGAGAAGTGGAAGCCCCCGGTATCACCAAATGGCTGGAATCCCGCTCTGCTCTCTGGAGCTGGTCTCTGGCCCTGGGGGCGGGGTGGAGTTTTTAATCTGGGATCCTGGGGCTTCTGGCTCCCTCGCCCATAAAGCGGGACAACCTTCTCTCTGCTGATCCCAGCTTTACATACTGGACACTCTTGCCGTTCTGGCCGTGTCTCCAGCCACTGATGAAGACATGGCCAACAGTACAGGTGGCCACACACACTGACCACAGCTTCCCGAGCAGTCTCCAAACATATATTACATTCGAAGGTCGCGCCCGCCCCGCCCCGCTCGCGATTTGGCCCTTCGGGGCCCCCGTCCTCCTCCTCCGCTGCTGCCATGGCCGGTTTTGTTTCGCCCCACGTACCCTTCAGTCCCCCCAAATACACATACACACGCCCCAACCTGCTTTATTGATTATTAGCAAGCCGCTCCCACTCCTTCTCCCAACAGATTTCCATGGTGCAGCATCTTCCACAATGCTTTCTTCACACCTTGCCCTAGAGCAGTAACAAGCTCAAGAATTTGAGTGCCCATAGCATTTTTCTCCCTGGTCTGTGTCACTCCAAAAAGCCTCATTCTGTGAAATATATGGTGGAGCTGGCTTCTTGGTAGCCTGGCAGCCCTTACTCAGCCTTGCTTCCTTGGAGAAAGTTTCCTGATGTCTGACACTTGCAACCTGAGGGGAGGGATATTGAGATTGTCTGAGGATGGATGCCAACAAAGACCTCTTTGTGCTGCAGCCCATGTAGTTCTGTGTCTGGCTTTGGAGTGACGAGGGCTGGGACCTGTTCTCACCTGGGCATGTCACTGCTGCAGGAAGACGGCTGTCTGAGCTTGGGTCCCAAGCGCCGGATGAAGGGCACAGCCTAGCTGGTGGAGGCAGCAGCCTGCATGTGACACTTTTACAAATCAGGTTCAGAGAAACTCATTATAACTGGTTAGATGGAGGAGTCTGAACTGTTGAAGTGTGAGCTTGCAATGGTATGATTTATTTTCCCCAATTGCTGCTTTCATTTATACAGTGTAGGCCCTCTGTCCCGCTGCTTCACATCCCCTAATGCTTCCTTGGATGGGTGCCATGCCTCCCCTGTCACTTTTGGACATTCACACAGTCTCATTCCAGCAGTTAAGGCTTGGGCCTGTTCACATTTCCAAACTTCAGTCTTAAGCACAATGCAACACTCTGTCCTCCCTCCTCCTGGGCTGGTGAGAGCATTGGCTCCCAGCAACCCGGAGAACAGGAGGATGGTGTAGTCTGCCTCTGCAACCCTCCCTCCTTTTCTCTCTCCTCGATGGGGCTAGGGGGCAGGAAGGAGGGGTAGAGGCAGAGCTTTCCCTACCTGACCAGTCCCTGACAGAGTGGGGAGACTTCCGGGCCTGGCTTTCTTGGGGGCAATGTTCAGCTTCACCTCGGTTTCCTCCAAAATAAGGAACCCCCTCCAGGGTGGGCGGCAGTCTCCCTTTGGGTGCTTGTCCCCTCTGGTTTAGGTGTCCTACTACCCAGCTCTGTGGCTGTCCTGGAACTCCTGGTTCTTTTTTTTTTTTTTTTTTTTTTCGAGACGGTGGTCTCACTCTGTTGTACCGGCTGGAGTGTACTGGCACAATCATAGCTCACTCCAGCCCCTCTTGGGCTCAAGTGATCCTCCCACTTCAGCCTCCTGAGTATGTGCACCACCACATGGTAGAGAAGAGGTTGCCCATGCTGCTATTGAACTCCTGGCATCAAGTGATCCTCCTGCCTCGGCCTCCCAAAGTGCTGAAATTGCAGGTGTGAGCCACCACGCCCAGCCACCACAAGCTTCTTCCTGCACAACTGCAGGAATCCCTGAGGTCCTCTTTATAGAGAACTGGAGCAGGGTGGGAGTGGCCCCATCTTCTTTCTAAGTGGTCTATGCTACAGTCCCTTCAGATCCACCGGCCACTCCAGTGAGCCTCTCACTTTCAGAAACCTTTAGTTCAGAAACAGGCATCAGTATGTGTTATGGGATGTGTTCCCCAAAAAGATATGTGGAAGTCCTAACTCTCAGTACCTTATGCCTTACCTTATTTGGAACTGGGTTGTTGCAGATATAATGAGTTCAGATGAGGTCATCCTGGAGTAGGGTGGGGCCTTAATCCAACATGACTGTTGTCCTTGTAAAAAAGGAGAAGAGACAAAGAGACAGAGTCACACAGGGACAAAATGGCTGTGTGATGATGGAGGCAGAGGTTGGAATATTGCAACTGCAAGCCAAGGAATGCCGAACCACATTCCTGCAAACCATGAGGAGCTAGGAAGAGGCAAGGAAGGATTCCTATAGGTTCCAGAGGGAACATGGCTCCACCACACCTTGATTTTAGACTTTCAGCCTCCAGAACTATGTGACAAGGAATCTCTGCTGTTTAAGTCACCTGTGTGTGACACTTTGTTACGGCATTCCTAGGAAACTAATGCAGCATCTCTGCTCGCCAATTTCAAAAGTTCAAGGAACATGTGTCAAGCACTTTCCTTTTGGTCCCCATAGGTGGAAGAGGGGAACTAAAATGCCATGCACCATGGTCCTTTTTCCAGAATGTTCTCTGAAGAGTTTTTCAGCACCTCCACTCCAATAGGCGCTGTAGCTCAGTCATTATCTGGTGGGGATGAGAGGTCAGTGCTTCCTTCTTTCAGGCCTCGCCAACATTTCCTAGTGGTTCCCCTGGAGTTCCCCTCACTCCTCTTCTGGGCGGGGAAAGCCTTCATGCCCACTGCAGTGTTCCAAAGACCAAGGGGCCTTCCTTCCTGTCCTCGAGCCTCCTCCTTTGGGCTGTGTTGGTGTTGGGCAGGCTGGGTCTGACTCCTCTTAGCTTGCCCCATGTGACCTGGTTGGCAGCCCTCTGGATGTAGGTTATGAGGTCCTAATTGTGGTTTTTCTTTCTTGCCCTTACCCTGGATCCTGGCCATAATTCTGGGTAACCAGAAGAGCCCTGTTCAACATCTTGTCCCTTCATTTAGGGCACACCCTAAATGTGCTTCACCAAAGCAGCCCCAAGGGGCTGTGCCCTGAGGTTGCCCCAGGAAGAAGCTCATCAAGCCTTTGGGCTCCCTCCAGGGAGGGCTGGGTCTCAGACAATCCCTGAGAGTCAAGAGACTGGAAGTGGAAACCTGATTATGTTTTTTTCCCTGAGTCAGTATTGGAGGGGGGAATCTTACTCTTGTCTCTTGTGAGCGTCTAGAGCAGAACTGAAAATGGAAGAGAAGATTCTGCGAGAGGCCTGAGGTGGGTGAGGAGATGAGGAGAGTCACCCTTGAGCCTCACCTTGGTTCTAGTGAAAAGGAAGGGAAATGTCCTCCCGGGAACCACAGCTTCCCGCCCTTGCTGTCCACAGATTCCTCTCTGAGGGGCTGCCTATTTTTCACAGAGCAGGGCTCAAGGTTTGAGGCCCCTAATAGCTCTGTTGTCCAGGCCCACCATGAAGACCATGGAGACAAACATCGGATGTCCTGTGGGGGCTTGAGCAGGCCACATTGGCCGCATGGGAATAAAGAAAAATCTTGAGTTACTTCAAGGGAAATTCCAGGCACCTAGCTGACCTAGAGAGTAGATGAGCAATTTGATAAGCAAGAAGGTAATAGTAGCCTAAAACAATAGCCAAGAAATGAGAAGCAGGAGATGTTTTGTCCCTTACAGAAACTAAAGATAACATCTAAGCATATGTCCCTGAGCTGTTTTTCAGAAACCTGGACCCCTACTGAGTGGATCTGCTGGCACATAGACCTCAGATAAGGGGGAGCGGAGGACTGAACTTTGACTGCTGATCTTTGTCCTAAAGTTCTTCCTGAGGGGCCTGGAGGAGGTCATGCCCCTGGGCCAGAGCTAACATTCTTGTCTGCTGACCCCAAAGTTTTAGACAAAGCTTTTCCTCCTTGACAAAAGACTTCTTGCACATTCTGAGAAATGCGTCTTTAGGCGGTTTGATAGTTATGTGAACATCATAGAGTGCACTTATGTAAACCTAGATAGTAGAGCCTGCTACACACATAAGCTATTTCATATAGCCAATCAGAATTTCTTTAAATCCACCTATGATCTATGCCCCCCCCCACCCACCCACTTCAAGATGTCCCACCTTTGAAGCTCAAATCAATGTATAGCTTCCAAGACTTGATTGATGACTATACTTGTAACCTCTGCCTGTTCACTTTTAAAAACCCTTACGTCTAAGCTGGCCAGGTGTGGTGGCTCACGCCTGTAATCCCAGCACTTTGGAGGCTGAGGCAGGCAGATCACTTGAAGTCAGGAGTTCGAGACCAGCTTGGCTAACATGGTGAAACCTCGTCTCTACTAAAAATACAAAAATTAGCTGGGTGTGGTGGTGTGCGCCTGTAATCCCAGCTACTCAAGAGGCTGAGGCAGGAGAATTGCTTGAACCTGGGAGGCAGAGGTTGCAGTGGGCCAAGATGGTGCCATTGCACTCCAGCCTGGGCAACAGAGCAAGACACCATCTCAAAAAAACAAAAACACAAACAAACAAACACCGTTACCTCTAAGCTATTGGGGAGTTTGGGTCTTAAGCCTGAGCTGCCCAATTCTTCTTGCTTGGCTCCCTGCAATAAATGCCTCACTCTCTCTTGCTGCAGACCCATGTCAGTGTTTGGCTTTGCTGCACAGAGCAGTTGGGCCCAAGTTTGATTTGGTAACAATATCTAGAGACTTTCTCTGGGCACAATCAATGTCTTTGCTTGCCTCTGTCATTGGCAAAGAACCAGTGCTTTCCCAGACCACCTGGAGCAAGGGACCATGTGGTGCCTGAGCCCTGGAATCAGAGAGCTGCTAGTCATGAGGGGGCTCTGGGAACTGGCTTCCTGCCCCGAGCTCTCTGGGGCCATGTGGCATCCCGGTCCTGGCAGGCTGGCTTCTCCTCTTCTGGTGTGTCTCATTTCTGACCAGTTTCCCAACCTTCTCTTTTTGTCTATGCCAAATGTGGAGGAAGCTCGTCAGATGGGCAGAATTCTTCATTCCAGGCCTGCTCGAGGGTTGCCAGCCAGCCTGTGGGTGGGATGCCCTTGGTCACATGGTCAACTCTGGTCCGATTATAGACCACCCTGGGCAAAGAGCAGCAATCCTTGGCCCCTCCCTGAGCTGAGGCCACGGGCAGGCAGGATGAGCTCAGCAGCTTCACAGCGGACGCGTCCAGTTTAAGGGTTTGTTTTGCAGTGATTTCTCCATCCCTCCTAACTTCTCCTTTTCTTTCTAAATCAGCCCTGGGTGGGCTAAGGCTATAATTTTCCTCAGTGTAAATTGCTCTGGGACTGGGACAAGAGGCATTAGGAGGGCAATGAGCACTGGAGAAGTAGATGGAGGGGGTGGAAGTTGGGAAAAAGGGCAAGTGACTAACCCCGCTCTTTTTGTCCTGCCTGGAGAGGTGAGACCATGGGCACTTTCATGATGACAAAGTCCCAGGAATCCCTCTCCCGCCCATGCCCAATGAGGGGAGTGACTTAATGTCTGCCAAAGGTGGCGTGTGGAGGCCAGCATTCAGGTCACCTCCTTGGCTTGGCTCCAGGGCTCCCAGGCTCTTCTCCCACCCTTCTGAAAAGAGGTACAATGTCAACAAATCCAGCAGTGCTGTATCTGACAGTAAGCCTACCTGTAGACCCGGACACAAGAGAAGCAACGGCTCTCCCCGGCTTGCATCAACCCGGGTATGAAAGTGCCAGCATGTGTCTAACTCCAATATTTAGGAGAGACACAAAATCTGTCCCTAAGGAGCTTCCAACAGAATTGAGATATCAGTCATCTCTAAAGTACCGTCATATGTTGCTTAATGATGGGGCTACATTCGGAGAAGTGCATCTTTAGGAGATTTCATTGTTACGTGAACATCATAGAGCACACTTACACAAACCTAGATAGCAGAGCCTACTAAACATATAAGCTATTTGATATAGCCTATTACTCCTAGGCCACAATCCTGTATAGCATGGGTACAGAATACGGTAAGCAATTATAATACAACGGTATTTGTGATCTAAACACAGCTAAACATAGAAAAGGCACAGTAAAAATACCGTATTACAATCTTATGGATCACCATTGTATACGTGGGCTGGCGTTGACTGAAACGTCATTACGTGGTGTGCATGACTGTGCTGAATAATGCAGGCAGTTACAAATCAGTCCTGAATGATCTGCGTTGAACACTATATGCTACTGGCGACCCCAGGATATTACAGTGCAGGCTTCCTAGAAGGAGGGCTTCCTAGAAGTCAGTGAACAGGCAATTCTCACTACGGATGAGAGAGGAGGTAGGATTAATATTGGAAATACTTGGAGCTTGTAACAATTACAAATGTTTCAGTCTCTTTCCCTGAGATTCTGAAAGTTCCTCCAAGGGGACGGGAGAATTTATTTTGAAAAGGTTCTCCAGGGGATTCTAATTCTCTCGCCTACTCCGCACAGATCTCTCTGAGAGCTGCTGCTCTACGCTTGTGGTCTCTAAGCTTTTTTGATGAGGCACTCCATGGATAAAATGTTTAGGGTATGTGCCTTCAATATTTGGGTATTTATTTATTTAAAAATAACACCCAGCAGGACGTGGTGGCTCACACCTGTAATCCCAACACTTTGAGAGGCAGAGGTGGATGGATCGCTTGAGCCCAGGAATTTGAGACCAGCCTGGGCAATGTAGCGAGATGCTGTCTCTATAAATAAATAAATAAAAATAAAATTAGCTGTTGTGGTGGTGTGCACCTACAATCCAGCTACTTAGGAGGCTGAGATGGGAGGATCACTTGAGCCCAGGTGGTCAAGGACCATGATTGCGTCACTGCACTCCAGCCTGGGCAACAGAGCAAGACCCTGTTTCAAAACAAAACAAACAAAACCAAAACCAAAAAACCCTCTCATATACTTCTGTATTCATATATTAGTCATCATAAAGGAAGCACAAACATATAGTTCAACAGGGACAGGCTTAAAAATAAATAGAAATGGAACTTATAATGTTTTCTTATTGACTTCTAACAGATCACCTGGCTCCCTCCCTAAGGCATACACCCCCTTTGGGAATCACTGCTCTCGGTTCATATACGTATCCCTCATGCCTAGCTCAGTGTCTGGCAGGCAGTAGGTGTTCAATAAATAATTCTGTGGGATGGATGAATAACAAATGAATGCATTAGGGCAAGATCTCCAAGAATATGAATATTTTGAAAATATGCAAGTGGGGAGATGGAATGAGCTGAGATTCTCCTTTATGGTTTACCATTATGATGCATTGACTTTTCTTAACAGTAACATGAAGATTAGATCTTGCAGGAGGACATTAAGTCTGAGTAATGATGGATCGTTTAGTTAATTAAATTGAATGTATTTATTTATCACTCATTTCCATTAGCATGGCAGCCCCATATTCCCACATTCTGACTACTTGACCATCTCCCGGCCCCGCCGATCCGAGCTGCGAGATTCCATCAGCCAGACAGGGACATGCTCTGGGAGATGGGATTCGGTGAGGAGTCTCTCAGGAGAAAGAAGCCCCAAATCTCAGCTCTTAGTTAATTAGGTGCTCTGTAAAACAGGCTGGACAGGCTGAGTGAAAGGGATTATTACAGGCTCCTAATGGCTGGGAACTGATTTATTAATGTGGCACAACATTTGCATGTGAGGTGGAAAGCTGGTGATAGTGCAGAGGGGAGTTTTGCAGGCTGTGGGATGGAGGGTTCAGGGCTGCTGGGGTACTCTCTCCAGGGAGTTTTCTTTTTCTTTTGACAGGGTTTTGCTTTGTCGCCCAGGCTGAAGGGCAGTGGCATGATCTCGGCTCACTGCAACCTCTGCCTCCCGGGTTCAAGCCATTCTCCTGCCTTAGCCTCCCAAGTAGCTGGGATTACAGGCACACCACCATGCCCAGCTAATTTTTGCATTTTCAGTAGGGACAGGGTTTCACCATGTTGGCTAGGCTGGTCTCGAACTGTTGACCTCAGGTGATCCACCCGCCTCTCTCTCCCAAAGTGCTGGGATTATAGGCGTGAGCTACTGTGCCTGGCCATGCGGGGATTTTAAAAAACATTTCTCTTCCTACCCACTCCAGGAGCCATCCTTGGGGGAGGAATGAGGCACTCTCCTTCCAAGCAAGAGGCCACTCTCAAAGACAGCCTCCCGACTTTGTCAGTAGAATACCAGGACGGTCCAGGCTCCCGCCCTAATTTTGTAGATAACAATACAGGCTGAGCATCCCAAATCCGAAATTTTGAAATCTAAAATGCTTCAAAATTCAAACTTTTTGAGAGCCAACACAATGCTCAAAGGAAATGCTCATTGGAGCTATATTAGTCCATTTTCACACTGCTGATGAAGACATACCCGAGACTGGGTAATTTATATGTGTGTGTGTGTATACATATATATGCACGCACACACACATATACACATGTATATACACACATATATGTATATACATATATACATATGTAAGTTACCATATATACATATATATTTATGTATATATGTATATACGTGTGTGTGTGTATATCTATATATGCGTGTATATATATATAGTTTTTGAGAGGGAGTCTTTTTCTTTCACCCAAGCTGGAGTGCAGTGGTGCAGTCTCGGCTCGCTGCAACCTCTACCTCCTGAGTTCAAGGGATTATCCTGCCTCAGCCTCCTGAGTAGCTGAGATTACAGGCACCCGCCACCATGCCTGGCTAATTTTTGTATTTTAATAGAGATGGGGTTTCACCCTGTTGGTCAGGCTGGTCTTGAACTCCTGACTTCAAATGATCTGCCCGCCTCAGCCTCCCAAAGTGCTGGGATTACAGGTGTGAGCCACCGTGCCTGGGTAATTTATAAAGAAAAAGAGGTTTAATTGACTCACCATTCCATGTGACTGGGGAGGCCTCACAATCATGGTGGAAGGCAAAAGGCACATCTTACATGGAGGCAGGGAAGGGAGAATGAGAACCAAGCAAAAGGGTTTTCCTCTTCTAAAACCATCCAATCTAGTGAAACTTACTCACTACCACGAGAACAGTATGGGGGAAACTGCCCCCAAGATTTAATTATCTCCCACCAGGTCCCTCCCACAACACATGGGAATGATGGGAGCTACAATTCAAGATGAGATTTGGGTGGGGACACAGCCAAACCATATCAGGAACATTTCAAATTTTTGGATTTGGGAGGCTGAATTAGTATAATGCAGCTATCCTGAAATCTGAAAAAAATAAATAAATAAAAACCAAAAGACTTCTGTTCTTAAGCATTTCAGATAATGGATACTCAACCTGTAGTGACACTTCTGTGATGTTTACTTATAGCACAGTTGCCAGTCTCTGTTCTTAAACTGCTTCACACATATGTTGACATATTGAATCCTTTACAGCAACATTGGGGGAAGGTGCTAAGAGTTTCTTTCTTTTACTGCTGGGGACACTGAGACACACAATGACTAAGTAACTTGCCAAAGCTAGTTAGTGGCTAGTTAGTGGCAGTTCTAGGATTCAAACCCCAGCAATCTGGCCCCAACAACCTGCCTTTAACCAAGATATCATTGATGAGTGAGCAGAACTTCCCCTGACTTAAATGACCGTGGTTACCTCTGACTCAGTTCAGAGCCCAGTTTCTGCTGATCTTCTCATTTCCCTTCTCCTCAGAACTCTGGTATCCTAGGCGTCCCCACTCCTAATTCTCTAAATTAATTTGTTCTTAGCTCCCTAATTCACACTAAAGTGTAAATGACTATGAACCCCTTAAAGGGCTAGCCTCTCTGAGAAAACAGGTAAGCAGCATCCAGAATGTTAAAGCAAGGGATGAAGTTTCTTCAAAGATGGAATCTGAAGCAGCTTCTGGGGGGTCTGCTGTGGGGTGGGTGTTTGGAGGCTCAGGGTCAGAGTACACCCGCTGGCAGGCAGGCAAGCACTTTTTCCTCTGGGGGTGCAGCCTCCCAGATGCTGGAGTGGAATGCAGCCCTGGCCTTCCCCCTCTCTCCTTGGTGGTCTCCGCTGGAACCCTGGGGGGATCATGGAACAGAGCAGCTGCCAGCCACCAGCGACGCCATCGTTAGAAAACTGGGCACAAAGTTTATAGCACATTTCACAGTTTTAAAAGTGTTTGTTTGATATAAATCTTCTCAAACTACTCACCCTTGTGGGGTAGGTTGGTTTGTCCTCATGCCAATGCCGCAGCCATCTTGGACACGTGGATGTTTGAATGGCAGTCCCTGCAGCTGGGATTCAGGGGTAGGGGTGGGGGCGCCCTGGTGACAACCACGGCCTCTTGGAAGGCTAGGGAGAGAACAGAAACCCCACTGAGTGGACACAATCAGTCTGGATCCTTATCAGGTGTCGTTACACATGTGGCCTGCAGAGTAGGGGTTTTGATGGGGTTCCGGGGAGCCCAGGGTGGAAGGCAGGGATCATAGAGACTTCTGAGGCTCCGTCCACAAGGGATGCCGGCCTCGCCTGGGCTCTGTGACTCGTGTGTGGCCTTTATGAGCCGTGACCAATGGCTCAAGGCCTGGGCTGGCAGCCGCGAGCCTTCATCCTAGGCAGGAATTCTAATTAAACTGGGGCTCCTGGGTCTCACTTACAAAGAGCTCAGCCCCAGACCCTGCTTTTCGGGGCCCCACCCAGCTGGACATACTCTTTCACGCAACCTGCAGTGATATGCAGCTCAGGGAATCCCTGCTTCATGCTGCTGCGGGCTGCGGAGGGCCGGGGCCTATGCTGATGCTTGGGGTGGGCCCTGAGCTTTGACTCAAACAGATGTTTAGAGAAAACTCTCGCTGGACTCTGGGATCATCCAGGGACTTGGCTTCAGATGCTGTCCCTGTTCTCTGTGCTGTTATTTTCTATCTATGGTCATCTATTTTCCTCACAGTGAATGTGGTTGGTTTAGGTGTTCAGGGATCCAGGGAAATTTGGGGTGGTGGAATCCTCTCATCCAAGCTTCGCCAAGGGACCAACGGGAGGGGTTTCATTCAGCAGTGTCCAACCGAGTACCAGGTGGACTGTGAGCTTTGAGCAGCCCGGTCCCCGACTCATGAGAGTTGGATGAGGAACGGGGTGCTTTCCAGAGAGCTGACCTGAGGGATGGGTAGAATTTGCATAGGCAGAGAGGAAGCCTGAGCGACAAGGACATAGCCGCTTTACACATACTCAATAATATTGGAGGGCTGGGTGAGGTAGCTTACGTCTGTAATCCCAGAGCTCTGGGAGGCTGAGGCAGGAGGATTGCTTGAGGCCAGGAGTTCAAGACCATCCTGGGCAACATAGGAAGACCCCCATCTCTACAAAAACAAACAAACAAACAAACAAACAAACAAACAAACAAACCTGGACATGGTGGTGCTGCCTTTAGTCCTAGCTACTGGGAAGCTGAGGTGGGAGGATTGCTTGAGCCCAGGAGGTGGAGGCTGCAGTGAGCTGCGATTATACCACTGTACTCCAGCCTGGGCGATAGAGCAAGACTCCAACTCTAAAGTAAATAAATAATAAATAAATAAATAAATAATAAATAAATAAATACATACATACATAAATAAATAAATTAGGAGGTTTATCTGCACATCAGACATCCTTAATTCTCAAATGTATCTGATTCTGCTAATTCCCAAAGCAAAGAACTGAAACAACTCTGCTCCCCTTCCTCATTCAGCAATCAGGTTATCCTGTGGCTACTTATTTTCCTCTTTAAATCGTGTCCATTTCAGTCTAATTTCAGCAGCATAAAATGAGGACGTGTGTGGATGTGGCCGATGGAGGCTGTGACAGGCGCTTTGACTGAAGTTGTGTTGACAAATGTATGACTGTAGTTGCTCTGTCCCTGCCTTCTCTCCAGGGCCTCCTGTTCTTGCCACAGCCTCCCACCACCCCAACTCAGTCCAGGCCTGGGTCCTCTTTGACAGGCTGTCCCCTGAGTACTGTTCATTGGTGAACAAAGAGTTCAGTGAAAAGAAGGCAGAAGGCCTGGGGTGAGAGAAAATCTCCGAGGGGGACCTGATGCAGCCTTGGGGGAATAGAAGCTGCCTAGCTTCTTGGGGTCTGCACAAGCTAAGGCCTGGGCTCCTGGCAGACTTTCCTGCTAGCCCAGAAGACACCCACACACCCAAACCACTGGGAACGTGGCTTGCTGACCTTGGCAGGAAGAAGGGCTGAGTCGGCCTTTTGCGTAACATAAATACTCAGCACAGCTGCCTGCGACCTGCCCACTTCTTGTCAAATCCAAGAAGGAAGGGACCTGCTGGCCAAACCCTTTTTTCCCACTGGACCTCAGACCCCAAGGAACTTGGAGTCTGCTCAAGTGAGTGAGTTGGGGCTCTTCACCCTCCCAGAACTGGCTGTTGATGGAAGAAACCCCTGCGTAGGAAGGATGGTAAGAAAATCCAAGGAGCTGCCTGTTCTATTGGGAAAATAAAAGGTCTGCTGTGAACCAGCATTCTTGGGAAGCTCCCTGTAAACTCTTATAGGGAAGCTCTGAGCCTTTTCACCTAAGCTGATCCAGGAGGGAGGAGGGAAGAAGAAAGCACAAAATAACTTGGCAAAAGAAGTTGTATTTCCCAGCGCTTTGCTCACCCATCTCCACACAGATGCTGGAGCCTTCAGCACCCTCCCAGCCCTATACTCGGGGTCGATCCTGACTCAATCCTTTGTTCATAATGTGCTGTCATCACCCCCAGCCCTTGTCACCATTTGCAGTTTCCCTTCCTTCCCTCTCTTTGTCTAGGTCCCACACATCCTTTTAGATCTGATTCAAATCCCACGACTTCCATGAAGATGTGTTCCACTTACTCTGATTTCTCTCTTCTTGGAACTCCTGTCACCCTGGATTCATGGTTAGCACTTAATTTTTGTCTAACAGTTTTGTGAAAATTAGCACTGTCCTATCAGCCCCTTGTCACTATGTAGCTAGCACAGCCCAGATGGATACTGGGATGGGCTCAGTAAGTACAGATTGACAATGACTTCCCAAAAAGATGGCAAGTTCTTCCAGCAGCTGGGGATGGGCCACTGTACCTGTTTTCTGGGGCCTACCAGACCACAGGACACGTTGGAAGGAGGGTCTTTGGTCTTGAAATTTGGAGGTGAGGCCCCAGCAGGAAGGAGAACTAAGGTGACAGATGTATGCCTTTTGGATGGGGCCTGGTTTGGGGGCATTTCATAGTCCCATGCCAATCCCAGGGCACCACTGGTAGCCCCTTTGTGAGGATCTGTCAGGGAGAGAGTGAACAAGATGTTGCCTCAGCATTTTAGGACCACAGTTTCCTCATCTGTATGAGTGGTTTCAGTAGGTGGTCTCAATTTTGGGGAGACTGAATTGTGTCTTCCCAGAATTCATATGTTGAAGCCCTGACCCTCAATGGGGCTGTATTTGGAGATAGGTCTTTTAGGAGATAATTAAGATTAATTGAGATCATAAAAATGGGGTCCTATCCAATAGGATTGGTGGCCTTATAAGAAATCTCTCTTGCTGGGCGTGGTGGCTTACGCCTGTAATCCCAGCACTTTTGGAGGCCGAGGTGGGTGGATCACGAGGTCAGGAGTTTGAGACCAGCCTGGCCAATATGGTGACACCCCATCTCTACCAAAAATACAAAAAAAAAAAAAAAAAAAAAATTAGCTGGATGTGGTGGCTTGCTCCTGTAGTCCCAGCTACTTGGAAGGCTGAGACAGAAGAATCGCTTGAACCCAGGAGGCGGAGGTTGCAGTGAGCTGAGATGGTGCCACTGAACTCCAGTCTGGGTGACAGAGCAAGACTCCATCTCAAAAAAAGAAAAAAAAAGAAAGAAAGAAAGAAAGAAATCTCTCTCTGTGAGTGCATTCATGGAGGAAAGGGCACAAGAGTACACAGTGAGAAGGTGGCCATCTGCAAGCCAGGAAAAGAACGCTCACCCAAAGCCAAACCCTGCTAGACCTTAATCTTGTGCTTTATAGCTTCCAGAACTGTGAGAAAATAAAAGTGTGTTGTTTAAACCACCCAATCTATGGTTTTTTGTTATGGCAGCCTAAGCTGACTAATACAAGAGTGCTCACTGTGTGCCAGGAACTCATACCTGTTCCGAGGTTGTAGCAGTGAACAAATAGATAACAGGCCCTTCCCTCATGAAGCTTACACATTTTAATAGGGGAAGACAGAGTTTAAAAAATGAAGTAAAATAGTAATATGTCAGATGGTGATAAGTGCTACAGAGAAAAATAAAGCTGAGAAGGAGACAGGGAGTGCTAGAGAGGTGTGTTGAGGCAAGGCCAGGGTTCCTGGTGGGCTTGTCTAGAAAACCTCGCCTAGAGACATTTATGCAAAGACCTGAAGGAGATGAGCAGGTCATCCACAGGAATATCTGAGATTTTAAAAATTACACTAAAATTATCCATTGTACAAGTAAAAGGTATGGAAACTGAAGTCTAACATTGGTTCGTAATTTAGGGATTTAGTTGACTGCAAGTTCACCAAGAGTCCTGGGTGTTCTGTGCCCACTCAGAAAGTTAATGATACATGAACAGAAGTATAGTGGCCAGACTGGGTGGTGATATTCCAACTGTATCCAGACTTTTGTATAGACTCAGAGGATGTTGCATAGATGCCTCCTCTATCCAGACTGTTGCATATCTAGACAGTTCTGGACACTGCATAAGACCACTCCAGACCACAACAGCAAGGCTGAGATTTGGAAACCACGTCTTTGGGGAACAGTTGAGGGAACTGGCAATATCTAGTCTAGAGAAGAAAAGACGGCCAGGCATGGTGGTTCATGCCTATAATTCCAGCCGTTTGGGTGGCCAAGGTGGAATAATTGTTCGGGGCCAAGAGTTTAAGACCAGCCTGAGCAACATAGTGAGAACCTTTCTCTACAATAATTAAAAAACTAACTGGGCAGGGTGGCATGCCTATGTACCAGCTACTCAGGAGGCTGAGGTGGGAGGATTGCTTGAGCCCAGATGGGCAAGGTTGCAGTGAGCTGTGATCATGCCACTGCAATCCAGCCTGGGCAACAGAGCAAGATGCTGTCTCCCCTCGACCCCCACAAAAAGAAAGATTTGTACGGCTGTGCAAGGGGATATTTTCCACTAGATGGAGGATTGCTAGAAGGGCTTATCGTGTGGAGACACTGAATGCAGAAAAAGAACTGATGGGCAATAATCCCAAACCCAGCAAGTCAGTGCCAACAATGGGACAGAAGTCAGGCAGGTATACTTGATAATTAGACTTTCCCCTAGGATTGGTGGAGGATGATTGCTCAGGGGTTGGAGGAGGATGACACACATGGTCACACATCAAACATACTGGGGAAGAGATGCCAGCACCGGGGAAAAGGAAGGACTGATGGTTTTTTGGTTCAGTCAGCTCTGAGAGGTCAATCAGAATGTGCATAGAATACCATGGCATAATGGGAAGTTATTGAACTGGAAGATGGGATCCTCCTATCCATCAATTAACCTCTCTGGGGTCCAATTGTCTCCTGTGAAAAATGTGGATAACAACACCTGCACAGTTCAAGGGCAAGGGCAAACCACACAATTGTTTGAGAGTCTTTCCAGCTTAAAGATCCACTAATCTAAGTTACAGGGAGAAAATTTCTAACCCTAAGTGCCACTGGACATGAAAGGGGTATCTCGCCAATGGATTTGTTTCCTTAGGAGCTGGAAGGCATCCAGTGAGACACACTAGAGGAGAGATGGTCTCTGAGGTTGTTTCCAGCACTAAGGGTCTTCTGTAAGATGATGACTCATGTGTCTATGCTCCTTGCTCTGTCTTCAGCTACACATTAGCCACTTATAGTCAAATGTGACCCCATATTATACCCTAGTATGAAAATCAGAACACGGTGTACAGCAAAGTCAAACTGTAAGATTCTCCAGTTTCCCAACTTGATAGCTATTACCATTTGCCTCTTGAGTAGTGGAGTGGTTTTTGTCTCAGGACCTGGGTCTTCCAGTCATGGAAGCTGAAATAGGGTAAGATATATCCTGCAAACACAGCTAGTGAGATGGGGGCTTGTAGAGGTAAGAATATATGATGGATACAGAGCAAACAGCTACTCAATTGGAGGACAATTTCTGAAAGTGTCAAGGGCTTACTGCCCCTCCTGGGTTCTTGCAGAGCAGCCTAAGCTTCTCTCATCTCTTCATCAACTGCCCACCTGTCTTCTTCCAGACCTCTCTGTGTTCCATTCTAATGGGCATCCTTATGGATCGACAGAATCCTAACATTTCTGATCTGGAAGGATTTTTTGAGAATATGTAGCTCAATGTTTCCCCAAATGTCAGTCTTTCACAGTTTTGTCATATACATATGCCAACTGTTCTATTATTTACTCATGGTTTTATTTAAATTGAGACCTTTCAAAACCTTGTGTGTTTTTATATTACCAACATAAATTGAAAACCAGCCTTACCAGACATTTAAGATAGCCATGATTAATATAAACATGAAAATTTAAAAATGTTTGCCCATTTACCCATGTAAAAGCATCTTAAGTGCCTTATCATAGTACACCCATACCATACTTTGGAAACATGGATCCACTGCAATGCTCCTCCTGAACAGATTTGAAAACGATGACCCAGAAAGGTGAAGTGACTTGCTCAAGTTCCACAGTGGTGAGTGTCCTAAACTCTTGACTCCCAACCAAAGTCTGTCAGCTTATTCTCTCTTATAACTCTTTAGATGAAGCTGATGAGGATTAAAGATATCTACCATCTGAATTAGAGTTCCTAGGGCTGCAGTCGCAATGCATCGCAAACTGGGTGACTTAACACAACAGAAATGTTTTGTCTCACAGTACTGAAGGCTCTAGTCCAAACTCAAGGTATTGACAGGACCATGTTCCCTCTGAAGCCTCTAGGGGAAGATGCCTCCTTTCCTCCTCCATCTTCTGGTTGCCCCAGATGTCCCTTGGCTTGTGGCAGCATTACTCCAATCTCTGCTTCTGGCTTTACATGATGTTTTCCCTGTGTATTTCTGTCTCATGGCCATTTTGTTACAAGAACACTATCTTCTTACAAGGACACCAGTCATATTGGATTAAGGCCCCACCCTACTCCTGTATGACTTTATCTTAACTTACCTAATTACACCTGCAATGACTCTATTTCCAAATAAGTTCACGTAACATATCTTTTTAGGGGTATACAACTCAACCCATAACACCGTCTGAAAGGGACTTGTATCTAATAGGGGACAGAGAAAGACTCCAGATATATCATGAATAAAAGTAAAATGATGGGACTACATACATCAATAAAATATTAACTTGCATTGGCATTGTACACTGTGGTATGCAAGCACTGTCTCATTGGTTCCTCACTATAGCTCTGTGAAGCAAACAGGTATGGTAGATTGTTGCAGTAACAGTCCCCAGTAAATCATTCTCCCTGAGTCTATGCCTTTATGTAGCCCTTTTGACAATGATTCTGGGCCTGGCCGTGTGGCTTGCTTTGGTCAGTGTGATATTAGCAATTGTGATGCAAGTATAGGCTTGAAAGCACTTGTGTATTGGTGTTTTGCCTTCTCTTGCTACCAGGAACTCTCCTGCTATCATGTGAAGCAGCATGGACTAGCCTACAGAGGATGAGGCCTCATGGAGCAGACAAGCTGTCTCAGTTGAGGCCCTCAAAACCAATGAAGCTCCAGCTGAACTGCCAGGTGACTGCAGCTGCATGAGTGACCCCAAGCAAGATGAGCAGAAGAGGCCCCAACTGAGCCCAACCCAAATAGCTGACTCATGGAATCATGAGCAAATAAAATGGTTGTTTTAAGCCACTAAGTTTTTAGATGGTTTGTTACCCAGCAATACATAATTGGTTTATCAGATATCACAGCTATTTTATAGATGAAGAAACTGACTCTCCAAGAATTTGATTGACTTGCACATCAGGACAAGGACTGGGATGGAAAGAGAAAGCCATGTCCTTCTTTGGTTTAAGAACCTAACAGACAAGTACAGTGTAATGGACATTTCTGACACTGGAAAGTTAGTAATATATGATGGGGTTTGATAAATTCTAGAAGACAGAAATAAAGTGTTCTAGGGGCTGAAGTCTGGCCAAATATAAAGAGACTGCAGAGATGTCGTCCATTTGGACTGGGAAAGTCAAATGTGAGTTGGCAGAAGTGAAGGCTGCAGAAACATGTTGGATACAGACTTGGCTCCCAAGGCTGAGAATTACAAAACTGGGGAGCAGGGTGAAGACTCCAAGCTCAAAAGAGGCAATTTTAGGACAAATTTTTTAATTTTTATTTTTATAGATTTAGGGGATACAAGTGAAGTTTTGTACATGAATACATGGTGTAGTGGTGAAGTCTGGGCTTTTCATGTAGCCATCAATCCAAATAGTTTACATTCTACACAGTAGGTAATTTCTCATCCCATCCCATCTCATCCCACCCCCTCCCATCTTCCACCTTTTGGAATCTCTATTGTCTATTATTAATTTTAGGATGAATTTTTTAAAAAGACAACTTTTCACAGTGGGCATTAAATTAATGGAACTCCTTACTTTCAAAAGCGGTTAGGTTAAAAATATAAATAGTTTTGTCTATGTATTAATATATTATATCATATTTACTGAGGGCTTATTATATGCTAGGCACCATGTTTGGAGATGGAGATTCAGAAATTAGTAGAACATGATCAGTTCCCTCATATTCCAGAAAGAGAGACAGACATACTGACTAATCCATCTACATGTGGTTATCGAGTCCTGTGTGCAGATCCTGTGCTGTTTTCTGTGCTAGTTCTGCAGATTGAGGAGTGAGCAAAATAAACTTGCTTCTGCTCTCCTTGAGCTCACAGTTTGTTGGAGAAGGCAGATATTAGATAAATAACTAACTAATCATAATACATGATTGATTATTCATAGTGTTGTAAGAGAGAGGTACAAGGAGCTTTAGAAATAGATATAAAAGGGAGTCATTTTCTAATCTGGGGAGCCA
Organism: Pan troglodytes; assembly: GCF_028858775.2. NCBI lineage: Eukaryota > Metazoa > Chordata > Mammalia > Primates > Hominidae > Pan > Pan troglodytes. The sequence continues at coordinate 47,020,082 of NC_072405.2, forward strand.
TAAAAGACTTCCTTGAAGATTTTAGGCTTAAGCTGACAAAAGGAGGCTGAAGATGGGTGAGGTTGGCACATACAGGGGAAAAATATTCATAGAAGAATCATCATGCAGCAAAGGGATGAAGAGAACTATTTGAGGAACTGAAAGATGTCCAGTATGCCTGTGTTGGAAGGAACAAGAGGGCAAAACCAGGCTGGAGAAGGTCCTACTCTGTCTTGCTGTGCACCCCAGGAGGGTGATCACTGAGACTGTGCCTCCTGGGCTCCCTTGCCCTCTGGCTTCCAGTTGGGTCTGGGCGATGGGAGGCATGAGTAGGAGATAAGAGAACAGAGGGAAGAGAAGCCATGACATTTCCCCTCCTGCTTTCTCCCTGCCTGGGTGCTGAGTTTCTGGTGGTGCCTGTATTCTACAACAGCAGTTCCTGTTGGGTGGCCCCGTTCCCATGGTTCCAACTTTGCTGGTTCCTGTAGCACCTTTTTCCCTCTGCCCATTCAGGCCTAGGAGTCACGATGGCTTCCCACATTTGCTAATCTTGGAATGCCTTAACTTCTCTTTTTATTTCTTTTAACCTTTGTATATAGTCTCTTTATCAAACTATCCTTGAAATCCTGGTTGAGGGTGCTGTGACGGTTAATTTTATGTGTCATCTTGACTGGGCCAAGGAATGCCCAGACGGCTGGTGAAACATTGCTTCTGGGTGTATTTGTGAGGGTGCTTTTGGAAGAGATTAGCCTTTGAATTGCTGGACTGAGTAAAGTACTTGGCCCTCCCTTGTGTGAGTGGGCATCATCTAGTCTGTTGAGGGCCTGAATAGAAGAAAAGGTAGAGGAAGTGTGAATACATTTTCTGCCTGATTGCTTGAGCTGGGATACCAATCTTTTCCTGCCCTCAGTGCTCATGTTCTTAGGGCTTCAGGCTCAGACTGGAACCTGCACCATTGGCTCTCTGACTCTCAGGACTTTGAAATATACCGCTGGCTTTCCTGGGTCTCCAGCTTGCAGATGGTAGATTGTGGGAGTTCTCAGATTCCATAATCATGTGACCCAATACCTTATAATAAATTTATTTATAGATATATCTTATTGGTTCTGTTTCTTTGGAGAGTCAAATGTAAGTTGGCAGAAGAGACAGGGTTTTTCCATGTTGGCCAGGCTGGTCTCGAACTCCTGACCTCAGGTGATCCACACACCTGGCCTCCCAAAGTGCTGGGATTACAGGCATGAGCCACTGCGCCCAGCCACAGTATCTTATAAAGCGAAATATATACTTACCCTATGACCCAGCTATCCCACTCCCAGATATTTACCCAACAGAAATGAAAATGTATGTCCTCACAAAGTCTTGTATGTGAATGTTCACAGCAGCTTCATTCAAAATAGGTCAAAACTGGAAAGAACCCAAACTTCACTGCTGAGTGGATAATCAGATTGGGGTATACTCATACACTACTCAGCAATAAAAGTGAATGAAATTATTAATACATGCAACATAAATGAATCTCAAAAATACCATACTAAGTGGAAGAAGTAAAAAACAAAAAGATAGCATGCTGTCTGATTCCATTTATATGAAATCTTAGAAAAGGCAAAACAGAGCAATCGTAGTTGCCTGGTTAGGGGTAGGGAGAAGATATGGACAGCAATGGTTGCATTAATAAAGTTTTTATGGTAATGGAAACATCTATATCTTGATTGTGCTCATGCTTACAAGACTGTGTAAAGTTACTAACATTTCATCAAACTACCCAATTAAAATGGGTGAATTTTGTGTATAAAACTATACCTGGCTGCGGTGTGCCGAACAGAACGGAAGTGCGCATGAATGGACGGAGGGAGGCCAGTTGGAAGGTGTCTCCTCCCCACCACCCCTCATTACAGCATTCCCTTCCCAATAGCTTTGCTGTCTGCCCTAACAGAGTTGGGGGAACCTGGTTCTTTTCCAACTGACTGTCATACAAAGGACCAAATCACCACTCTCATCTCCATCTCCGTCTCCCTGGCTGGTTCCCAAGGGTGTTATTAGGATAACTGAGATCTTGTCTACAAAGAAATCCCAGTTCCATGGAGACAAATATTCACTAAGCCCAAGGAGGTTAAGCGGCTTATCCATTGCAACTTTATTTCTTTAGCCCCTCTGTGTTCCTGTCTGCAAAAGGAAGGGCTGAACTACACAGCCTCGAAGGATCCTTTGAGCCCTAACAGCTTGTGATTTTAAGTCCAATGCAGGTTTGATTTGAGTTATTATTTATAGTCTTCATGTGTATGCTCCTCTGCAGGAATGCCCTCTCTTCCTCAGCACCCGGTTGCATTTACTCAGCTTCCAAGGGCCAGCTGAAGTTCCCTTCACACTCCATGAAGCCCCTTCTTACTATTCTCAAGTTCCACTGATCTGGACTCCTCTTGCAGTGACAGCCTGTACTGAATCATCCAGCACTTCCATATGATAGAATGCAAACTGCTTTGGGCTGTTATTATGTATATAATAATGGTATTTTCTCCTCAACCAGTTTTCAAGAGCCTTGAAAGGCTTCTATTTCTTATGTTCTCCCCTTCCCCAACCTCCCTGCCCCAGCAAACACACACACACACACACACACACACACACGACTGTGAGTTTTGAGCATTAAGTACATCGTCAATCCAGTCTTGTTAGATTCTTGTTGCTCTTCTTCTGCATCTACAACTTGCTTTTCTTTAATTCTGTTTAACTCTCACCTTCTCATCTGGCTGCCCTTGTGCAGGAATCAAGGAGTTCAGCAGCAAGTTCTCAGAAATCAGTAGGAAGCAGAAATCTTACCCACAGCCCTGATACCTCCCACCGTCCTCACGGTCCCTGATTTCACTAGAAGTTGGCAGTGTGCACACAGAAATCTTCCCACCAAACAGATGTGTGGCCGGGCAGTGAGGAGGAGGAGATCCACACGTGAGAACTTTCTCCATATTCTCTCAGAGAACTTCACTGGCTCTAAAGCATGATTTGTTTAGACACAGATGAATTTCTATTTGGCCTTAAGCACACGAGTCCTATACACGTGTGGATCAGGGCTTATTTCCAGGGTTTTATAGAAATAAAATGAATTTGCCATATGTTAAAATGTGTGGTCCTGGAAGTCAGCTAGACCTAGGGTGGAGCCCCGGATCTGCCATCTACATGCTGTGTGACATTGGTCTAATTGCAGAGCTTCTCCTTTTCCCAGTTTCTATGTCTTTAGAATAAGGTTTATTAGAGACATGAAGGAAATGACACAGGCACTGTGCTCTGCACAGGGGCAGACAATTAATTGCTCAACAAATGGTACTTGTTATTAGGCTTTTCCTGTCATGCATAAAATGTAGGGTGCAAGGCAAAACAGTTCTCCTTTTCCAGTGGGGAGACCTTGGCGGGGTGTGCACTGGACGGGTGGCTGGTTCCATCCTGCTCTATCCACGGGATATGTTCTCTGATTCCCATCCCGAGGGATTCTCGAGGGCCCTGTCAGGAAGCAAGAAAGGCTGCAGCTGGAGACTGTGGGATTCTGGGCGGGTCTGTGCAGGCTTCAAAGACTCAGTGTTTTCTTTTTGAAGAGGAGTCTTTGCAGCTCATTAGCTCTGTGGCAGAGGCCACCAACCAAATCAAATAGGGGTCTGACTTAGCCTCTGCGAGTTCCCCTAAAGACCTCTGTATGGGGATTTTGGAGAAGAGAAGCTTGTTTGCACTCCACTTTTAGACTAAAGCTCACTGTGAGGAGAGGCTGGGCGCAGAGCACAATTGTATGAGTATCTAATAAGCAACAGCTCTTGGTGCTGATGAGAAAGCTTCCAACACAGCACAAGGACCCACCTTCACTGCCCCGTCACAGTGTCATGCACATCTGGACACTTGGAAGAAAATATCATTTGATGATGATGTTGCTGATAACATGCCTCTCCTCCCCAGCCCCCGACCCACCAAAGAACTCTCTGTTGAGATGCACATTAAATTCCAAGACAAATGTGCCCCTGCGGTACTCACCACACACCCGTCAATGGCGTGGTTTTGATCTGTGCCTTTGAGTGAAAGGGTGGGGCTTCTTATTTTTTTCCAGCATGGGTAGAAACCATGGGTTGGGACCATAGAGAATCCCACAATCACGGGGTTCCTGGAAGATCTAGCCCAGGATTCTGTGTCCAGGCAGGAATGTGTCTAGGTTAATCTAGTACACTGAGTTCTGTCTCCAGACCCTTGGGAGGTGAGGGAGGGAGCGAGATTTCACAAGTCCCCTTGTTCTCCATTGGTGGTATTTCTTAGCCCTTTCTCTACCCTGGAAGTGAGGACAAGAAGCTTCTTAACGTGGTTTCACGGGTTGGGGATGGAAGCTGTCTTCAGAGAGAATTGCATGTGTAGCTGCATATATAAGTCTATACTAAGAAAATGCAAAGATCACTTTGCCCCCTGTAAACACCTTTCCCCAGGCAGGTGCTGCCTGAAGTAATGTTAAAGTCTTTAATCCCACAATTAGGGAAGATTAAAAGGCAAATATCTCTACGTTGACCTAACATGGGGTTTTAAATTCACACATACATAAACATGACTGAGCTTGGGAGACTTTTCTTCTGGGGTGGAGAGGGTTAGGTTTTACAAACCTGGTGGGAGTGGGGCTATGAAGGAGCAGAAATGGTGTCAGAGGCGATTGAACCACAGCATCTGCGTCTTGAGTAGGGGCTGGGTACAATGAGGCTGAGACCTACTGTGCTGCATTCCCAGATGGTTAAGGCATTGTAAACCATAGGGTGAGATAGGAGGTCAGCACAAGATACAGATCGTAAAGACCTTGCTAATAAAACAGGTTGCAGTAAGGAAGCCGGCTAAAACCCACCAAAATCAATATGGTAATGAGTGACCTCTGGTCTTCCTCACTGCTACACTCCCACCAGCGCCATGACAGTTTACAAATGTCATGGCCACGTCAGGAAGTTACCCTATATGGTCTAAAAAGGGGAGGCACTGGCCGGGCGTGGTGGCACATGCCTGTAATCCCAGCACTTTGGAAGGCCAAAGTGGGCAGGTCATTTGAGTTCAGGAGTTCGAGACCAGCCTGGCCAACATGGTGAAACCCCGTCTCTACTAAAAATACAAAAATTAGCTGGGCATGATGGTATGTGCCTGTCATCCCAGCTACTCGGGAGGCTGAGGCAGGAGAATTGCTTGAGCCCAGGAGACGAAGGTTGCAGTGAGCTGAGATCACGCCACCACACTCCAGCCTGGGCGAGAGAGTGAGACTCTGTCTCAAAAAAATAAAAAAAGGAAAGGCATGAATAATCCACCCCTTGTTTAGCATATCATCAAGAAATAACCATAAAAACTGGCAACCAGCAGCCCTTGGGGCTGCTCTGTCTATAGAGTAGCCATTCTTTTATTCCTTTACTTTCTTAATAAACTTGCTTTTGCTTTGCGCTGTGGACCTGCCCTAAATTTTTTCTTGTGTGAGATCCAAGAATCCTGTCTTGGGATCTGGACTGGGACCCCTTTCCTGTAATAATGGTATTCATGGAAGAGTTCTGCCTGAGGCCTTTACTTGGGATCATGGATTAAAGGCCTGTGTGGACCAGAATGGCCTTTCTTTATTAGAAATGAGCAGGGTTGGACGTGGACCCATTGGTGAGTATGGACCATGCCAAGTGGTGGGTGTTTGCTACTGATTTCAGATATACTCCTGCCCTCAACAGGTTGACATTCTGATGACCTTCTGTCTTCTCTATGTATTTAAGATGCGTAGATGTCCCCAAGGAAGTGAGAATGCCAGCATTCTACCTCATTTAACCAGAGGAGACTCACGGGGCAGGAGGAGAAGAAGGGCAATGGAGAGAGACAGACACCTTGCAGAGAAGTGGGTGGGAAGGAAAATGGATTCAGGCACTTTCGAGTGTCAGAGAAGTGGGGCTGGGGTGGAATTTGAGATGGGCAGGGAATTGGGGGTGAAGAATGAAGGAAGGAGGGAAAAGGAAGCAAGAGAGTGTTTTTATTTATTTACATTTTAAATGGAAACAAGTGCATGGAGAAAAAGAGAAGGAAAGAAGGGAAAGAGATGAGGGCAATGTCACACAGAGAATCTTCAGACACTTTAAAATGGACCTTTACTTCCCTGCAGCAAGGATTCAAGACAGCTTTTTTGCGAACATGTTTTCTCGTGCAGCTGTGCAGGGTAGATGCCACATGTCACTTCCAGATCCTGGTTCTTCTGAGAATATTTTTTGAGGCTTTTTCTTGCCTTCCTAAGGCTGCCTGGCTAGCCAGCTAATAGTAAAGGCTCTCACTTCTTCTCCCCTCCCCACCACCCCATCCCCAGCTCCCTCTCCCTTTCCTCCGCCCCACTGAACTCCCTCTCCTCCTCTCCTGGGCAAGCCCAGGCTCCTCCTGCAGGAAAGGGCAGCCAGGATTGTGCCAAGCAGCCCACAGCTCTGGCAGAAAGTGCTGGAGAAACTTTAATGAATTCAAGACCTGCTGGGCTGTCCCAGAGAAAGAACTGGGCTTCAGCCTTGCAGGAAGAAGCAGAAAACTGCCCCCTTGTCGGGAAGATTTACGCCCTGGAGGCCCAGCAGGCCCTATTGCATCAGGCAAGCAATTACTTGGAAAACTACATTTTGTTGAAACAAAGAACACACAAAAAACCATCGAATTCCTTGCTGCTACCTCCCCCACTGCCACTGTACTTCCCCAAGTCGCAAAGAACTGGGATTTGGCTGCTTTGAAATCAAATGAGTGAGCTGCAAGGCTGGACCCAGAGGAGAAGCTGCCCTCTCTAGGGAGATGAATGTGGAGGCAGTGAACTGCCTCCAGCCCAGGAATTACCTCTTGTTGGAACCCTTTACCCTTCTAGTGCAAGCATCTTGGAATTCCCTCATGCTGGGGTGGGGCACTGTGGGCTTCCAACTCCAGAGGCAGTTTCCAGCCCTGCAGCCCTGCTACAAGATTAGCGGCAACCAGGCTCTGCCTAGCTCCAAAATCCAACTGGTTAGGAGCAGCCACAAAATGTAGGTCCCCAAAGGCGGCCACAAGTCTCTAGAGAGTTTTCTGTGGGACTTGATTACTGTTTTCAAATACTTAAAAGGCTGTCATTTGGAGAGGGATAGATTTATTCAGTGTGGAGCCAGAGGATAAAATTAAGACCAAAGGTGGATGCTGTAAGAAAGCAGATTCAGGGCTCAAGAAAAAGAACAGTTTTGCTGCTAATGTTATCAGGCAGGGTAATGTACGGCCTTGGTAGGTAGTGAGTTCCCCAGCACTGGAGGTGTTCAAATAGAGAGAATTTGGAGAAAGTCTTTTCAGTGTTTGCTGTCTCCCCCTGTACTTCTAGGGGATAGGTACTCAGCTTTTCATGTCTGTATGCCATGCCTGGCACAAACATAGCAAGGACTGGATGGCTGTTGAATGAATTAATGATTCAGTGGGTTACATTAAATGACATTTAAGATCTTTTTCAACAGTGATGTGCTGGGGGTTCTGAGTGTTTTCTCACTCTTCAGAGGCCAGGAATGAGACAAAGTTTTGCTGGGCGAGAGCTGGGTCCACATATCGAGCTCACGGGAGGCCAGCATGGGGATAGGAGCAAAGCTGTGGGGCTCCTTTCCTGTGGCTCAAAAGACCAGGCTCGTTTCCAGCAGGATCCAGCCCGCACACAAGGGTTTGGGGCAGAGATCTCTTTCCCTCTCATCTTTGAATAGAACTGCTTACAGCTCTCTGAGAGAACCCCAGGGCTCTGTAAACCTTCTCAAATGGGGAGTGACAGGGTTGGGGTGGGAGCAGATGGAGTGGGACTTTGGTTCTGTACTCCCTAGTTTGAACAGAGCCACTTTGCTTTCATCTGTCTTATATTTTTGGATTCCTTACCATATTTTTTGAAGAAATAATTATACACTAAAAAGTTGAATGTCACAGGCTTGCAGGATTCATTCATTTATTTATTTTTTTTTTGAGACAGAGTCTCACTCTGTCATCTAGTCTGGAGTGCAGTGGTGCGATCTCGGCTCACTGCAACCTCCACCTTCTGGGTTCAAGCTATTCTCCTGCCTCAGCCTCCTGAGTAGCTGGGGCTACAGGCACCCACAACCATGCCTGGCTAATTTTTTGTATTTTAGTAGAGACAGGGTTTCAGCGTGTTGCCCAGGGTGGTCTCGAACTCCTGAGCTCAGGCAATCCATCCACCTCAGCCTCCCAAAGTGCTAGGATTACAGGCATGAGCCACCGTGCTCAGCCTCATTCATTTATTGAGTACTTACTATGTACTAGACAGTGCTCTAGGCACTGGGGATACAGCAGTGGATCAAACTGACAAAAATCCCTGCTCTCATAAGCTTGTATTCTACTGGGGGAGACAAACAAACAAGAAAGTAAAGTACAGCACATTAGAAAATGATCAGTGATATGGAGAAAAATAAAGCTGGGGAAAGAAATGAGGGTGGTCAGCCAGGTGTGGTGGCTCATGCCTGTAATCCCAGCACTTTGGGAGGCTGAGGTGGGTAGATCACCTGAGGTGAGGAGTTTGAGACCAGCCAGGCCAACATGGCAAAACCTCGTCTCTACTAAAAATATAAAAATTAGCTGGGCATGGTGGTGGGCACCTGTAATCCCAGCTACTCGGGAGGCTGAGGCAGGAGAATTGCTTGAACCCGGGAGGCGGCAGCTACAGTGAGCCGAGATCAGGCCATTGCACTCCAGCCTGGGCGACACAGCGAGATTCCATCTCAAAAAAACACAAAAACAAAGAAAGAAATGAGGGTAGGGGAAAGGCTGTTGCAATTTTAAGTAAGGTGGTCAGATATAGCCTCACTGCTGTGGGAAGAGCATTCCAAATGGAGGACCAGCTGTGGCAAAGGGCCCAGGATACGAACATGCCCCACTGGTTCAAGGAACAAGGAGGTCTGTGCAGGTCAAGAAGTGGGGTGTGGTAGGCAGCGTCTATAATGGCCCCCAGTGAGCCCTGCCTCCAGAATCCCTGCTATTGTGTAGTCCCTGTTGTTGAGTAAGGGCTGGACCTGGGGATTTGCTTTAAACCAATAGAATATGCCAAAAATGCTGGGTGCCATTTCTGAGAACCAGTTACTGAAAGACTCTGGCTTCTGTCTTGCTTGCCTTCTCTTGTTGTGTAACTTGCTTGCTCTGCTGCAGGAGGAAGCCACCTGCTGCATCGTGAGCTGCCCCATGGAGACACCCCCATGACAGGGCACTGAGGGAGGCCTGTGGTCAACAGCTAGTGAGCAACTGAGGCCCTTGGTACAATGGAACTGAGGAACTGAGTCCTGTCAACAAACAGGTAAGGAAGCTTGGAAGTAGATTCAACCTTCAGTTGAGAGGACCACAGTTCCAGCAGACACTTTGACTGCAGCCTTGTGAGAGACTGAGTTGGAGGACCTAGCTAAACCACACCCCACCTCCTACCTGGAAATGGTGAGATAATAAATGTTGTTTTAAGCCATCAAGTGTTGGGGTAATTTGCTATGCAGTCAAAGATAACACCGACACAAGGGGAGACTAGTAAGAGATGAGCTCACAGAGCAAATGGGAGCCAGATCACGTAGGATCTGTTGGTTATTAAAGCCCTTTGACATTTCCCTGTTGGAGGTGGGAAGCCCTTGGAGGGCTTAAAGGAGAGAAGGGAGATAGGTCATCCAACTTAAAAACCTATTGCCATAAGCCAGGTGAGAAAAGATGATGGGTTGGACCATGAGCATAATAGTCGAGGGATGGAAGTGGCCCAAATCTGAACATATTTTGAAGTAGAGTCAATGGGATTTCCTGCTGGATTGGATGTGAGGTGTAACAGAAAGGAGTCAAGAATGACTCCAGGTGTTTCAATGGAGCAGGTAGAAGGATGGAGTCGTCATTAAATGAGATAGAGAAGCCTGGGGGAAGATCAGGTTTAGGGGAAAAACTGACATGCTTATATGCTAAGTGAAATATGCCAGTCACAAAAACACACATTCTGTATGAGCCCACTTATATGAGGTCCCTAGTGTAGTTATATTTACAGAAATAGGAAGTAGAATGGTGGTTGCCGGGGGTTTGGGCAAAGGAGGAATGGAGGGGGCTTGTTTATTGGGTAAAGGGTTTCAGTTTTGCAAGATTAAACGAGTTTTGGACATCTGTTTCACAACAATGCCAATGTACTTGATACTACTGATCTGTACTCTAAAAAATGATCAAGCTGGTAAATTTTATGTTGTATACATTTTTTCCATATTTAAAAAAATTGGCCGGGCGTGGTGGCTCATGCCTATAATTCCAGCACCTTGGGGGCCGAGGCGGGCAGATCACTTGAGGTCAGGGCTTTCAGATCAGCCTGGCCAACATGGAGAAACCCTGTCCCTACTAAAACTACAAAAATTAGCTGGACATGGTGGCGGGCACCTGTAATCCCAGCTACTCGAGAGGCCGAGCAGGAAAATCACTTGAACCCGGGAGGTGGAGATTGCAGTGATGTGAGATCATGGCACTGCACTCCTGTCTAGGTGACAGAGTGAGAATCCATCTCAAAAAAAAAAAAAAATTAAGACAAAAGAAAAAGTAAGCAAACACTGGCTTTAAAATAAAATGAAGGCCGGGAGTAGTGGCTCAGGCCTGTAATCCCAGCACTTTGGGAGGCCGAGGCAGGTGGATCACGAGGTCAGGAGATCGAGACCATCCTGGCTAACACAGTGAAACCCTGTCTCCACTAAAAATACAAAAAATTAGCCGGGTGTGGCAGCAGGTGCCTGTAGTCCCAGCTACTCGGGAGGCTGAGGCAGGAGAATGGCGTGAACCCGGGAGGTGGAGCTTGCAGTGAGCCGAGATCGCACCACTGCACTCCAGCCTGGGCAACAGAGCGAGACTCCATCTCAAAAAAAAAAAGAAGAAGAAATCCAAGCCAGAGCCCTGGGGTACTCAAGTGGGAAGAGGTCAGGGAGATGGGGAGGAACCAGAAAAGACTGATCATAGGGAGCATTTCATGAGGTAGGGGGAAAACTGGGACAGTATGGTATCTGGAAACCAAGTGAAGAAAGCATTTCAAGGTGACAGTGTTGATCAACTACGACAAATGCTCTCGAGGGGTCCAGAAAGGTAAACATTGGCTTGAACAATGTGGAGGTCATTGGTGACCTTGAGAAGTACAAGCTGAGCATCTCAAATCTGAAAATCTGAAATTCAAAGTTCTCCAAGATCAACAATTTTTGGAGTGCCCACATGATGCTCAAAAAAAAATGCTCATGGGAGAATTTTGAAATTTGCATTTTCAGATTTGGCCTGCTCAACTGGTAAGTAAATTGCAAATATTCAAAAATCAGAAAAAAAATCCAAAATTCGAAACACTTCTGGTCCCAAGCATTTGGGATAAGAGATACTCAGGCTGTATAGTCTCAGCAGAATGGTAAGTGTGACAGCCTGAAAGGGTGGGCTGTGAGAGGTTAGGAGAAGGAAAATTGGAGACAGTGAGTGTAGCTAACTTCCTAGGAGCTTTGTTCTAAAGGTGAGCAGAGGCATGGAGTCAAGGAGGCTTTTGGTTTTGTTTTGAGATAGGTAAAATAATAGCATATTTGGACGTTGACAGGAATGATACAGGAGGGGAGAAACAGGAATGCTGCAGGAGAGAAAGAGGAAAATTGCTGGAGGGATGTCCTTGAATAGGCAAGAGGGGACGTGATCTAGTGCACACACGCGAGAGAGTACACTCCAACCTCAAAATCCCAAAGGTTCCAGTAATCCCCAACTGCGTAGCCAGATTCTCCCCCTACTCTGTATTTTTGCTCATGGTGCTTCCTCCCCTAGAAACATCCTTCTGTCACTGTGGCACACTGAACTCCTGACCTCAAAAGCCCTGCTAAGTTCTATCTTCCCCTCAAAGTCTTCCCTCATCACCCCAAGGAGAAGAAGTTTCTCCCTTACCCCCACTGCCCAGAGTTCTTCATCCATGCCCTCTTGATTTTATTTTCTCCCTTGAATTTCTCCCAGTTTCATCTCCGTCCTAAATGGAAAGCTACCCAAGTGAATGAGTGGGATCTCATCATCATTGTCATCATCATCTTCATCACAGTTGTGCAGAGCTTACTATCTGCCAGCACCATGCTAAGTGCCCTATGCCATTTAATGAAATTGAAGCTTAATTTTACAAAGGAGCAAACAGAAGCTTGGAATAACTTGTCTGAGTCACAGAGACAGAAAGTGATTCATAGAGAGGTCTGTGTAACTCTGGCTGGTGCTAACAGTAGCTTGTTCCTACCTCTGTACTCCCTGCTGTATCTCCCGCTGCTCTGGGCCCGGCACACAGCGATGCTCAATGTACAGAGAGATCTAGAGAAATACAGCCTGCCCCAGGAGGAATGGCTCCACACATGTGACTGACTCTGCCTGTTATGTGAACCCGTTTTTTGAAGCAGGGAAAGAACTAGACACCACAGCCTGGCTTGCTGTGGAGACCGTGGGCCCCAGGGCTCTGCTGTGTGCCAGGTGTGTGCTCCACAGAGGCAGCGAGGAGATGCAGGGACCATCTCTAGGAGAGACCTAGAGACTCCTGGCACCAGCTCCAAGAACTCTCCATGATGAGGAACCACAGCCAGAGAAACACTCTCTGCAGAAAAGGAGGAGAAGCAGGAGGAAAAGGAGGGGGAGGAGGAGAGAGAGAAGACTTGGGAGGGCACAGGAAAGGAAGAAAAGGCGAATGAAGAAAGAAAGAGGAGGGGAAGAAGAAGGACAGGAGAGGAGGGGTGAAAGGAGACCAGGAAAATGAAGAAAAGGGGGAAATGAGTTGGGGAAAGAGCAGGAAAGCAGGGAACAAAGTGGGGGAAAGAGGAAAGGCAATTCCTTGGGACATTTGATTGTGTGCTGCAGGTTGACTATGTCTGTGAACCAGTGGGCTGCTTGAGCTATGCCACGGCTCTATTCTAAAGAGAAGGGGTGCCTGTAATCCCAGCACTTTGGGAGGCTGAGGCAGGTGGATCACTTGAGGTCAGGAGTTCCAGACCAGCCTGACCAACATGGTGAAACCCCATCTCTACTGAAAATACAAAAATTAGCTGGGCGTGTTGGCGCACGTGTATAGTCCTAGCTACTCTGGAGGCTGAGGCAGAAGAATCCCTTGAGCCCAGGAAGCGCAGGTTGCAGTGAGCTGGGATTGCACCACTGCACTCCAGCCTGGGCAACAGAGTGAGACTCCATCTCAAGAAAAAAAAAAAAAAAAGAGGTGGGTGACTTTTCCTGGGAAGCAGAAAGGGGCCTTCTCCATTCTGTTCACTCAGTCACACTGCTCAGGCCAACAAGTCAAGAGGAGTCAGGTGCAGAGCCTGGGCCTCTGGCCTATGGAGAGCAAGCTCCTAATAGGGCTAGCCTTGCACAAACCTTTCTCTACTTCTTGCAGCCCTACTTCATCCAGTATGTGTTCAGCATGGTCTTAACAGCCACTGAGTCAAAATAGTTACCTTTAAAAGTTGTGACAAGGAGGCTGGGCATGGTGGCTCATGCCTGTAATCTCAGTACTTTGGGAGGCTGAGGTGGGAGGATCACTTGAGCCCAGGAATTCAAGACCAGCCTGGGCAACATAGCAAGACCCCATCTCTACAAAAAAACAAAAACAATTAGCCAGATGTGGTGGCACACACCTGTCATCCCAGCTACTTGGGAGTCTGAAGCGGGAGGATGGCTTAAGCCCAGAGTTCGAGGCTGCAGTAAGCCATGATCATGCCACTGCACTTTAGCCTGGGTGACAGAGCAAGACCCTGTCTCAAAAAAAAAAAAAAAAAAAAAAGCCGTGACAAGGTACTATTTTGAAAAACGTGCTCATATGGAACCATCATTTCTCCCTAGGACCTCACTCCAAAAAGCAATGTTTCTTTTGATAAAACTATGTGAGTTTCTCAGGTTCTCCCTTGAGAGCAGCTTTTGGCTGGGGAAACGGCTGCTGGGGCATCAAATTGTGGGGAATGAAAGAATAGCACGGAGGGTGATGCAGAAGGAGCTGGAGTTGTGCCCAGACCACAGCTCAGCTCCAAAACCTAACCATTTTGAAGGCCTCCAAGGCCCAAAGGTCAGCTCGGATATGCTCTGTGGACTCCATCAGCACTCCATCAGCACACTCCAGGGCCCAGGTGAGAGGCCTTGGTCTTTGTTCCCGTCCAGTGGTCCCAGAATATGCTGGGACTTCCTGGAACTGAGCGAGCCTCCTGAGCCCCTCCTTAGGACCCTGCCTTCTGAGGCTGTGGGGAGGTGAGATGGGTAAGGCTTGAACCTTGGGCCCATGACTTGGGGCAGTGTAAGGGGCAGGGAACGTCCTAGAGCAGAGCCACTGCCTTCTGCACAGAGGATTTGACTTCAGGCCTGAGTCATTAAGGGACTGCCATGGCTATAAAAACAAGTTTGGCAGGTTTTTAAAGAGCTAAAATAATTGCCTATGCATGCCAACAGCTCATTAGCTCTAGCCAGATGCTTCAGTGCGGACAGGAAGCCTCGCACCCTGGGCAGGGGGTGCCCTGCGATCTTCTGCCAGCTGGGAAGGGGTGCTACAGCTTGGCCTGCCTGGGCAGCCAGCTCCCCGTCCAGCCAAGAGACGAAGTAGACAGGCGTTTATCAGACAACAGGCACCTCGGCACTGAAATACCTCCAGTTTTCACACTTTCAGCTTCCAACTACCCAGTGGAAAAGCAGAAGAAATACAGACAGGAAGAACCCTGGCTGGAAGTTTTGGTTCTGTTCCCTTAGACAAGAACAAGAGCTTTAGAAAATGGCTTTGTTCGTAGCTGAGGAACATCTCCACGGCGCTCAGGGAGTCTTGTGATTTGCAGACATGCTCAACTTCCTGCCATCCCACCTTTCCATTGTACAGAACTCAGCATTTTTTTTTTTAATTAAAAAAATTTTGATTTTAGACTCAGGGTGTGCACATGCATGTTTGTTATATGGGTATATTGTGTGACGCTGGGATTTGGGCTTCTAATAATCCTATCATCCCAGTAGTGAATATAGTACCCAATAGATAGTTTTTTCAACCTTTGTCCCACTCTCTTCCTCCTTTCTTTTGGGGTCCAGTGTTTACTATTCCCATCTTTGTGCCTGTGTGTACCCAATGCTTAGCTCCCACTTATAAATGAGAACATGCGATATTTGGTTTTCTGTTCCTGTATTAATTCACTTAGGCCAAGGGCCTCCAGCTGCATCCATGTTGCTGCAAAGGACATGATTTTGTTCTTTCTTTATGGTTGTGTAGTATTCCATGGGGCATATGTGCCATATTTTCTTCATCCAATCCACCATTGATGGGCATTTGGGTTGATTTCCATGTCTTTACTATTGTGAATGGTGCTGCAATAAACATTTGAGTGCAGATGTCTTTTTGGTAGAATGATTTATTTTCCTACAACCAGTAATGGGATTGCTGGGTTGAACTGTAATTCTGTTTTCAGTTCTTTAAGAAATCTCTAAAATGCTTTCCACAGTGGCTGAACTAATTTGCATTCCCACCAACAGTGTATAAGGGTTCCCTTTTCTCTGCAGCCTTGCCAACATCGGTTATTTTTTGACTTTTTAATAATAGCCATTCCTGAGTGGTGTGAGATGATATCTTGTTGTGGTTTTGATTTGCATCACTTTGATGATTAGCAGTGCTGAGCATTTTTTCATGTTTGTTGGCCACCTGTATATCTTCTTTTGAGAAGTGTCTGTTCATGTCCTTTGCCCACTTTTCAGTGGGGTTGTTTTTTACTTGTTGAGTTGTTTGGGTTCCTTATAGATTCTAGATAATAGTCCTTTGTCATACGCATAGTGTTTGTAAATATTTTTTCCCATTCTGTAGACTGTCTGTTTACTCTGTTGATAGCTTCTTTTGCTATGCAGAAGCTCTTTAATTAGGTCCCAATTTTCAATATTTTTTGTTGCATTTGCTTTCGAGGACTTAGTCATAAATTCTTTGCTTAGGCCAATGTCTAGAAGGGTATTTCCTAGGTTTTCTCCTAGGATTTTTTATCATTTTAGGGCTTACATTTAAATCTTTAATCCATCCTGAGTTAATTTTTGTATATATTAAGAGATAGATGTCCATTTTCATTCTTCTGCATATGGTCAGCCAGTTTTCTCAGAACAATTTATTGAATAGAGCATCCTTTCTCTATTGTTTATTTTTGTTGACTTTGTCAAAGATCACTTGGTTATAGATGTGTGAGTTTATTTTCAGGGTCTCTATTCTGTTCCATTGGTGTATGTGTCTATTTTTGTACCAATAGCATTCTGTTTTGGTTACTGTAGCCTTGTAGTTTAGTTTGAAGTCGGGTGATGTGATGCCTCTGGCTTTTCTTTGCTTATGATTGCCTTGGCTATTTGGGCTCTTTTTGGTTCCATATGAATTTTAGAATAGCATTTTTCTAATTCTGTGAAAAATGACATTGGTAATTTGACAGGAATAGTGTTGAATCAGTAGATTGCTTTGGGCAGTATAGACATTTAACGATATTGATTCTTCCAATCCATGAGTATGTGATGCTTTACCATTTGTTTGTGTCAGCTATGATTTCTTTTTTTTCTTTTTCTTTTTCTTTCTTTCTTTTTTTTTTTTTTGAGATGATGTTTCACTCTTGTTGCACAGGTTGGAGTGCAGTGGCACGATCTTGGCTCACTGCAACCTCCGCCCCCTGGGATAAAGTGATTCTCCTGAGTAGCTGGGATTACAGGCACCCACCATCTTGCCTGGATAATTTTTTGTATTTTTAGTAGAGATGGGGTTTCATCATGTTGGCCAGGCTGGTCTCGAACTCCTGACCTCAGGTGATCTACTCACCTCGGCCTCCCAAAGTGCTGGAATTACAGGCATGAGCCACTGTGCCAAGCCCTATGATTTCTTTCATCAGTGTTTCATAGTTCTCCTTGTACAGATATTTCACCTCCTTGGTTAGATGTATTCCTAGGTATTTTATTTGTGTGTATGTGTGGCTATTGTAAATGGGATTCGATTCTTAATTTGGTTCTCAGATTGAATGGTATTGATGTATAGAAATGCTTTCAATTTTTGTATGTTGACTTTGTATCTCAAGGCTTTGCTAAAGTTGTTTATCAGATCTAGGAGAATTTTGGCAGAGTCTTTAGGTATAAAATCATATCGTCAGCAAAGAGAGATAATTTGACTTTCTCTTTTCCCATTTGGATGCCTTTTATTTTTTTCTCTTCCCTGATTGCTCAGGCTAGGACTTCCAGTACTATGTTGAATAAGAGCGGTGAAAGTGGACATACTTGTCTTGTTCCAGTTCTCAAGGAAAATGCTTCCAGCCTTTTCTCATTCAGTATGATGCTGGCAGTGGGTCTGTCATAGATGGCTCTTATTATTTTGAGGTATGTTCCTTCAATGCTTAGCTTGTTGAGAGTTTTTATCATGAAGAGATGTTGTATTTTTCGAGGGGAGGGGAGATGGTGTTTCTCTCTGTCATCCAGGCTGAAGTGCAGTGGCACAATCATGGCTCACTGCAGCCTTGACCTCCTGGGTTCAAGCAATCCTCCCACTTCAGCATCCTGAGTAGCTGGGACCATGGGTGTATGCCACCATGCCCGGCTAATTTTTAAATTTTTGGTAGAAATGGGGTCTCACCAGGTGGCTCAGGCTGATCTTGAAATCCTGGGCTCAAGTGATCCTCTCACCTTGGTCTCTCAAAGTGTTGGGATTATAGGAATGAGCCACCACACCTGCCTGGATGTTGGATTTTATCAAAAACTTTTTCTGTGTTTATTGAGATAATCATATGGTTTTTAATTCTGTTTATGTGATGATCCACATTTATTGGTTTGCTTACATTGAACCATCCTTGCATCCCAAGAATAAAGCCCATTTGATCATGGTGAATTAACTTTTTGATGTGCTGCTGGATTTGGTTTGCTAATATTTTGTTGAAAATTTTTGTGTCTATTTCATCAGGGATATTGGCCTGTAGTTTTATTTTTTTGTTGTTGTGTCTTTGACAGATTTTGGTATCAGGATGATACTGGTTTTATAGAATGGGTTAGGGAGAAGTCCCTCATCCTTGATTTTTTGGAATAATTTCAATAGGATTAGTATCAGCTCCTCTTTGTATGTATGGTAGAACTTGGCTGTGAATCCATCTGGTCCAGGTCTTTTTTTTTGGTTGGTAGGCTTTTTATTACTGATTCAAATTCGATTACTCCTTATTTGTGTGTTCAGAATTTCTGGGGTTTTTTTTTTGTTGTTGTTGTTGTTGTTCAATATTGGGAGGTTTGTGTGTTTCCAGGAATTTATCCATTTCCTTTAGATTTTTTAGTTTGTGTGCAAAGAGATGTTCATAGTAGTTTCTGAGGATCTTTTGTATTTCTGTGGGATTGGCTGTGATGTTGCCTTTGTCATGTCTGATTGTGCTTATTTGGATCTTCTCTCTTTTTTCTTTGTTAATCTACCTAGCAGTCTATCTTTAAAAAAAAAAAACAACTTTTCATTTTGTTGATCCTTTTTTTGGGTCTCAGTTTCTTTCTTTCTTTCTTTCTTTCTTTCTTTCTTTCTTTCTTTCTTTCTTTCTTTCTTTCTTTTTTTTCTGAGACAGAGTCTCACTCTGTCACCCAGGCTGGAGTGCAGTGGTGCAATCTAGGCTCAATGCAACCTCCACCTCCCAGGTCCAAGCGATTTTCCTGCCTCAGCCTCCCAAGGCTGAGGCCCAGCTAATTTTTTTGTATCTTTAGTAGAGATGGGGTTTCACTATGTTGGCCAGGCTGGTCTCGAACTCCTGGCCTCAAGCAATCCGCCCACCTTGGCCTCCCAAAGTGCTGGGATTACAGGCGTTAGCCACCGTGCCTGGCTTTGAGTCTCAATTTCATTTCAGGAACTTGGCATTTAAAATCAGAAGGTTTCTTGGCAGGAGATTTTGCTTTGAATCCTGTCTTGCCTGTTTATCAAAAGTGTAACCTTGGGAAGGCCAATTGGTCTTTCTGAGTCTCAGTTTCCTCATTTCTATATTGGGATTGTTGTCATTTTGTGAGATCACATGTGAAAGTGCCTTATAAATAAGGAATCCAAGACATTGTGGGTGGAGAAATTGCAAAATTAGTGAGTGTCATAATGAGGCCTCATTAAATCTGGCTAATGAGGTCTGGCTTCCAGGACTATTTTATGACTCTCTAGGTCCTCATGGTAGAAATGGAGAAGACATCTTTGGGGCCAATGTCTAGGTCTACTAGGAAGGTAGGCTTGTCCTGTCCCAAGGACAATGAAATATTCAGCCTTAAAAAGGAAGGAAATTCTGACATATGCTACAACATGGATGAACTTTGAGGATATTATGCTAAGTGAAATAAGTCAGTCACAAAAAGACAAATACTATATGAATCCATTTATATGACAGATCTAGAATAGTCAAATTCATGGACACAGAAAGCAAAATGGACTCATAGGAGGGGAAATAAAGAGTTATTGTTTAATGGGTATAGAGTTTCAGTTTTGCAAGATAAAAGAATCTTAGGGATGGATACTGGTGATTGTTGCACAATACCATGAATGTATTTAATGGCACTGAACTGAATACTTTAAAAATGGTTAAGATGGTAAATTTTATGTTGTGTGTATTTTACCACATTTAAAATAATAATAATAAATGAATATTTTTAAATGGCCACCCGAATTTTATAAGCTACTGCCCCACACAATTGGAATCTACTCTTGTACATATGGTATATAATAAAATATCATCTGATAATTTCTTTAAAGGAAAATCAAGATTAAATAAAGACTACTATGTTGGGCATGGTGGCTTGTGCCTGCGGTCCTAGCTACTTGAGAGGCTGAGGCAAGAGGATCACCTGAGCCCATGAGTTTGAGCTCCAGTGAGCTATGATCATGCTGCTGTGCTCCAAGCTGGGTGACAGAGTGAGACACTCTTAAAAAAAAAAATCAAACATGTAGGAATAAATCTAACAAAAGAGTTATAAGATCTCCTTACTGCAAATTACAAAACATTACTGAGAGAAATTAAAGAAGAGATAGATGTTTTAGTCTGAATATTTGTTCTTTCCAAAATTCATGTTGAAATTGAATCCCTAATACAGCAGTATTGAGAGGTAAGGCCATTAAGATGTGATTGGGTCATGGCAGCTCTGCTCTCAGGAATGGATTAAGCTGTTCATGGATTTATAGGCTAATGGGCTAATGGATTAATGAGTTGTCATGGGAATGGGACTGGTGGCTTTATAAGAAGAGGAAGAGAGACCTGAACTAGTACACACAGCCCCCACTGTGGTATTCTATGCCACCTTGGGACTCTGCAGAGAATCTCCACCAGCAGGAAGGCTCTCATTAGTTGTGACCTCTTGACCTTTGACTTCTCAGCCTCCATAAGTATAAGAAATAAATTTATTTTCCTTACAAATTACTGAGTTTCTGATATTCTGTTGTAAGCAACAGAAAACAGACTAAGACAGTAAATATATACCATGGTCAGGGATTGGAAGACTCAGTGCTGTAAAAAGTCAATTCTCTCAAAATTGATCGATAGATTCAATACAATTCCAACAGAAATCCAAGCCAGGTTGTTGTTTTTTTTGGTAGAAATTGACAAGCTGATTCTAAAATCTATGTGGAAATGGAAAGAGCTATGCATAATAAAGACACTCTTGAGGAAAACAAAGTCAGAGGAGTTATATGATCAGCTATCAAGACTTATCTTAAGCTTTGATAATTAAAATTGTATGGAATTGGTACAAAGACAGACATAAAGACCAACAGAACATAACAGGACCCAGAAATAGACCCACATAGACACAGTCACCCGGCTTATGGCAAAGTTATCACTGAAATGTAATGAGATGAGGGTGATCTTTTCAGTAAACGGTGCTAAGGTTAATTAGAAGTCCAAATGAAAAAAAGTAAATTTGGTCTCTAGAACATGCTATACACAACAATCAATTCTGGGTGGACCACAGACATAAATATGAAGAGTAATACAATAAAGCTTCTAGAAGGTAGCATGTGAATATTCTCATGATATTAGAGTATGTGAAGATTTTGTAAACAGATCACAATAAAACCCACTTGTCAAAAAGGAATAAAAAACTGTGAAAATTAAGAATTTCCATTCATAAAAAGACACCATGAAAAGAATGAAAAGGCAATATATATTTTTGTATTGCATATATCTGACAAAGGACTCATCTTTAAAATATACAAAACACTTCTATAAATCAAGAAGTAAAAGAAAGACAACCTAATGAAAAAGAACTTGGCAAATCAGTATAGGCACTTTACAGGAGAGGGTCTCTAAGTAGCCAGGAAGCATATGAAAAGGTGCTTGTTGATGCAGCTACAGTGTGGAGTTAAGGTTGCCTTCTGGGACTAAAGCGCTCATCTCCCTAGCTTCTGGGAGCCTTCTCCTCCCCTGTGGTCCTCTCTAGGAACTGCCCTTGGCAAAAGAGAACTCTACTACCCAGTCATACTCCTTTCCAAGGACAACCTGCATTCAATGATGGGTCAAAACCACATTCAGTGATTGCTGTGAAGGCTTGGCCCCCTTGCCTCAAGGCAGGACAACTCTGAAGGGTCAGGCCAGCTCCTGAGTTCCCATGGGATCAGCGGAAGCCTATTGCAATGAGACGTCCATCCTGTTGCCTTCTGTCTCTGACAGGTGTCCATCTAAGGGCATTCCCCAATCAACTTCCTCATGCAAACCTCCATCTCAGTCTGTTTCTCAAGGGACCTGACCTGAGACAGTAGTCAACTTCATTAGTTATTGGGAAAATGCAAATTCAAATGACCATGGGTCTAAAATGACTAAAATTGAAAATATTGACAATACTAAGTATTCGGGAGGATGAGAAGTTGTGGGATTGTAAATTGGTACAAGGATTTTGGTAAATTGGCATTATTTACCAGAGTTAAAGGTACAGATACCCTGTGGCCCAGAAATTCCACTCTTGGGTTTATACCAAAATGAAATGTGAGCATATGTTCACCAAAAGACATATATAAAAATGTTCGTAGCAGCATTATTTGTAATAGCCCCAAACTGGAAATAACACAAACATCCATCAACAGCAGAGTGGTTAAATGAATTGGTATATCTATATGATGGAATAAACAAGAACAAATGCCATAATATCAGATGAACCTAAATATTGAAGAAAAGAAACCACACATAGAAGAGTACTGATATGGTTTGGCTCTGTGTCCCCACACAAATCCCACTTCAAATTGTAATCCCCATGTGTTGAGGGAGGGACCTGGTGGGAGATGATTAAATTATGGGGGCAGTTTCCCCCATGCTGTTCTCATGATGTAAGTTCTCACGAGACCTGATGGTTTTAAAAAGTGTTTGGCAGCTCCCCTCTGTGCACTGTCTCTCTCTCCTGCTGCCATATAAGACTTGCCTTCCTTCCCCTTTGCTTTCTTCCATTATTGTAAGTTTCCTGAGGCCTCCCCAGCCATGCAAAACTGTGAGTCAATTAAACCTCTTTTGTTTATAAATTACCCAGTCTCAGGTAGTATCTTTATATCAGTGTGAGAACAGACTAATACAAGTACATACTGTGTGATTCTATTTCTATGAACTACAAAGACAGGCTCAACTAATTTGTGATGATAGAAGTCAGACTAGTGGTTATTTTTAGAGGACTGGTAGTAACTGGGAGGGGCACTAGTGTGCTGGGGTGCTGGTAATTTTCTATATCTTTATTTGGGTGTTCACTTAATAAAAATTCATTGGGCTTTAATGTATATATGTTATGCTTCAACACAAAAATTAGAGATTCAGCCATAAACAGAAAGGCGCTCTCAAGCCATTAAAAAAAAAAAGAAGAAGAAGACCCTTAAGGGCACATTACTAAATGAAAGAAGCCACTCTGAAAAAGCTATATACTATACAATTCCAGCTGTATGACATTCTGGTAAAGGCAAAACTATAGAGACAGTAAAAAAGATCAGTGAATTCTGAGGGTTAGGGTGGGAGAGAGAGGGAGAAGGAATAGGTGGAGTACAGAGGGTTTTTAGGGCTGTGAAAGTATTCTGTAGGGTAATGTTGGGTACATGTCTTTTTTTTTTTTTTTTTTTTTTTTTTGAGACAGAGTCTCACTCTGTCACCTAGGCTGGAGCGTGGTGGCATGATCCTGGCTCGCTGCAACCTCCGCCTCCTGGGTTCAAGTGATTCTCCTGCCTTAGCCTCCCAAGCAGCTGGGATTACAGGTGCTGCCACAACACCTGGCTAATTTTTGTATTTTTGGTAGAGACGAGGTTTCGCCATGTTGGTCAGGCTGGTCTTGAACTCCTGACCTCAAGTGATCCGCCCACCTTGGCCTCCCAAACTGCTGGGATTACAGGCCTGAGCCACCATGCCTGGTCAAGGGTACATGTCTTTACATTTGTCAAAACCCATAGAATGTACAACCCAAAGAGTGACGATGTTAGTAACAGAGGAAATTAGTGGGGAGGGCATATAAGAAAATTCTGTACTTTCAGTCTCATTTTTCTGTAAACCTAAAACTGCTAAAAAATAAAGCCTATTCATTAAAAAAATTAGAAGCTGGGTGTGGTAGCTCACACCTGTAATCCCAGTGCTTTGGGAGGCCGAGGCAGCAGGATCATTTGAGCCCAGGAGTTCAAGATCAGTCTGGCCAACATAGTGAGACCCCCTTCTCTATAGGAAAATAAAAAAATTAGCTGGACACAGTGATGCACACCTGTAGTCTCAGCTAATTGGGAGGCCAAGGTAGGAGGATTGCTTGAGCCCAGGAGGTTGAGGCTGCAGTGAGCTATGACTGTGTCACTGCACTCCAGCCTGGGTGATAGAGTGAGATCCTGTCTCAATAAAAGAAGAAGGAAGGAAGGAAGGAAGGAAAGAAGGAAGGAAGGAAGGAAGGAAGGAAGGAAGGAAGGAAGGAAGGAAGGAAAGAGAGGGAGGGAGAGGACAAAAGGAAGGAGTGACGGAGGGAGGGAAAAAAAAAAGAAAAGAAGAGAGAGAGCATGTGAGAGGCCCAGAGCAGTGAAGCAATCTGCCAGCAGGAGCCGGTGGACCGAGCATGCATCTGGCTTGCCTCATTCCCATGCCCTGTGATCTTGCTGCCAGTCATTGTTCTGGGTGCCATTCAGGTCTGCACTCCCTGGGGAAGGTGTTTCTATTCTGAACCTTGTCTTTTATTTATTTATTTTTTTTTTTTTTTGAACCTTGTCTTTTAATATCTATTCTCAAATTGTTGAAAAATCAGAAAGTAATGTTAATAGAGGGGTTTTATGTTTGTTTTTTGAGACATAGTCTCGCTCTGTCGCCCAGGTTAGAGTGCAGTGATATGATCTCCACTCACTGCAGCCTCGACCACCTGGGCTCAAGCAATCCTCTCACCTCAGCCTCTTGAGAGCTGGGACTACAGGGGTATGCCACCACACCTGGCTAATTTTTTATTTTTTGTAGAGACAGGGACTTTCCCATGTTGGCCAGGCTGGTCTCAAACTCATGGGCTCAAGTGATCCTCCCGCCTTGGCCTCTCAAAGAGCAGGGGTTATAGGCATGGGTCACCCTGCCCAATGTACCAGTGGTTGAGGATTGTTCCTCTTTAGGGTGTTTTCATTTGAGCTTCCAGGAATGGTGCCAGAGGAATGGTGGTACTTGTGAGAGAGGGAGGAAGGCTTTTCCGTCTCTGCAGCCCTCTCACTATCCCAGGGCATTCTGAGAGCCTTGCTGACTCAGACATTTTGATATTGAAGTGATCTCTAAATACCAGCCTCCTCTTTCCTTCACCATCGTAGCAAAAGCTCCTGCCCATTGAAGAGAGAAAGGGAAGGAGTGAGGCAGGGGAAGATGTGAGAAGCTATTTTTCGGCTTCAAAATCACAAGATCTTTAGGTAGACATCATCCTGGGTCATAGGAAAATGATTGCACTTATTTCTGAAGTTTGAAACACCCTCAGTTGACAATCAGCCAGGACATAAAGTATCTAACTTTGTACGTGGCACATAAAGAACGCTCCATAAATATCAAATTTCCTTTTCTCACTAGGGTGTGGCATGATCTGAGGATCCTAGAGGGGATACAAAGATAAGGCACCATCCTAGCCTTTAAAGAGCTTAGTGATTTAACAATATTCGGCTGTGAATCCAACCCACCGGAACGAAGAAAAAAGCACAAAAATCCCTCCCCACTGAGCCCCAGCCCCTTTGGAAGTGAAAATCAGAGGCATCAGTCTCTGCCTGCTAAGCCTCCTGCCCTTCTCTTTCCATCCCCCAAGTTTAATCTGTTTAATTATTTCTTCATGTGTGCTCTAGAGAGCCTGTTATTTTTATGGGTCTGTGTCTATTAATTTTTCTTCCCTAACCTTCCCTCTTTCAGCACAACCAGAGCGGTGCAGACAGAGGGCTGGAGTCAGGCTCCAGTGAACAGAGATTATACAGATATATATAGAGATGAGAGGAAGAAGGCAAGAAAATGTGGTTACCTCTGAGGCTGCAGAGAAGCTGTTAAGTGCTGGAGATTTAAAGCTTCGTTCGCCTCTGTACTAACTTCAAGCTGTTCTAAGCTCAGTCTCCCAGACGACAAAACTCAGACCAGCTGCGAGAGAAAGGATATGACTCTCTTGGGAGCCTCGGGTCTGATTTAGAGGGTGCTTAGAGGGACAAGTGGGAAGGAAGGAGTTGAACAATCAGAGTTTTATTTCTGGGGAGACTTTCTGTGCTGAAGAGAAGGCTAAGGACAGAGAGAAAACACTCGTTGGTTATTTGTCACAGTTACAAAGAATAGGCTGAGAATTGGGCCTAAATTAGGGCAGGAAAAAAATCAGGTTTAATCTAAGGAAGAACTCATCTAAAGGAGTGATTAAATAGTAGCAGAACTATCAGAAGATAGAGTGGAATAATTATCTCAGTAAGATTTGGGCCGGGTACGGTGGCTCACACCTGTAATCCCAGCATTTTGGGAGGCCGAGGTGCGCGGATCACCTGAGATCAGGAGTTTGAGACCAGCCTGGACAGCATGGTGAAACCCCTTCTCTACTAAACCCCTTCTCTATTAAAAATACAAAAAATTAGCTGGGCATGGTGGTGGGCGCCTGTAATCCCAGCTACCTGGGAGGCTGAGGCAGGAGAATCGCTTGCCTCCTGGAGGCAGAGGTTGCAGTGAGCCAAGATCGTGCCATTGCACTCCAGCCTAGGCAACAAGAGTGAAACTCCATCTCAAAAAAAATAAAAATAAAAAAGATTTGGATAGTCACCTGTCTAGAAGCAGGAGGCTGGACAAGATGACCTCAGAAAGTCATTTCCCACTGTTTTGTTGGTTTTAAGAGCCGGTAGCCCGGGCACCCTGAAGCATGGCAAATCAGGTTTCCAAATGCAACTGAATTTGGTGAAGGTGGCAGTACCTTTGTAAGATTTTACCTAGCTGGCTCCCCGACTGGAGCAGAAATAACCTTGCGGACCCTGCAGTAGAAAAAGCCTGGATCTGGAAAAGGAGCCACAGAACAAATGCTTTTTTGAGTGGCAGCTGGGAGGGAAGGTGGAAGTTGAGGAGGAGCAAAGAGAAAGAGAATTTCATCTGTGGAGAAACTGGGAGAATTTCAGAGCTTAAACTGAGTATTCATTCTTGCAAGGGTGGTTGGGGTTGATCCTGGGTCTGACTGAATGAATCCCAGTGGCAGGGTTCGGGAATATGAGGGGGAGTTTGAGCTGACTGCTGCTGAGGAGGTGTTGTGTTCATCCTCAAGTCAGTGGCAAAAGCTTTCTGTAATGAGGGGTTCTCTGGGACAGCTTTGGAGCTGGTTAGCACTCAGGCTTAAGGACCTACGGATAGAAGATGACTTTGTTTCTCTTCCAAAGGTGTGTGATTGGGCAAAACAGAGAAATACTACATTTTCCTGTAAAAAGCGTCTGGGATGGAACTGCTACAGGGAGCAACTGGGCATGTGCCCAGCAGCCTGTGCAGTCTTGGGCCTGCTTCCTAGGCTGGAGCTGTGCTAGTGGCCTGCATGCATCGTGGGAATTTCTTAGACGGGCTTTGCCTTAGCAACAGGAAAGTTTGAATCTTGTTCTAGGGTTTTATCATCTCCAAAAGCCGTCCTCAAAATCTACCCTGTTCCCCTTTCATCTGGGACTTTCCTCCTTCAGTGTTTTGCCTTCCCAACTAAGGGGTGGCTGAGAGTCAATGAAAAAAAAAATTATTATGGCTGAGTGCAGTGCTGCACACCTATAATCCCAGCACTTTGGGAGGCCAAGGCAGGGAGATCGCTTGAGCGCAGGAGTTTGAGACCAGCTTGGGCAACATGGTGAAACTCCGTTTCCACAAAAACCACAAAAAAATTAGCCAGGTGTGGTGGCACTTGCTTGTAGTCCTAGCTACTCGGGAGGCTGAAGTGGGAGGATCACTTGAGCCCAGGAGGTGGAGGCTGCATTGAGCCAAGACTGCACCACTGCACTCCAGCCTGGGCAGCCAAGTGAGACCCTGTTCCCCCTGCCACAACCCCCCCTCCAAAAAAAGAAAAAAATATTTATTGAACCCACCATTCACTAGGAAGCACAGAGTCCTTCATGTCACCCCCTTATGCCTCAGCTGCCAGAAAAACAAAGGCCAAATTTGTTGCTAAAATATCAGAAGCAGAGCATCCTCAGTGCCTGAAACCATCAATTTCTTCTGATTCCTTCAGATGGATTCCATTTAAACTGCTCCTGAACTGTATCCTTCTTTGGTGCCACCTTGAGTCATCTTGAAAATAAATTGAGCATAAGAGTAAATCAATTATGCATTAACTTTCATGCTCTGGACAATGCTAGGCAAGTAGATGGGGTCTGAAGAGCATTGTCTCTGCATCATCCTTTCAATAAACACAAGACGGAAGACCAGATGCACACAAAGGTGAGAGCTGCATCTCAAAGTGGTTCAGCCCTACGTGGTAAGAGCTAGAATTGAATGTAAAGATAACTCACTCTTTACCCTTCTACCCTCCTTTCAATCAGAGCTTGTCCTTGGGCTTAACTAGAATTTCCTGCTGCAAGTTAGAATTTCTCTTCTCTTAGTCATTTTACAAAGGGGGATGTTGTAGTCCAGAGAGGAAAAGTGATTAGCCCAAAGTCACAGAGCAAGTCCCTGGATGAAAAGTGCCAAAATCATACAGAACACTAGCATTTCAGAGAAGGAAGAGAGCCCTTTTGCACAACATAAGGGGATCTGGCACCCTCAGTTCCTCTCCAGGGTCTGTAACAGAGAACTATTGAATAATGGAAAGCTTCAAGGTTCCCAAGGAATCTAACAGTGGGGTTCAGAAGAGGGCAGATTTTTTATTTGAGAAAGGAAGGCATCCCTAGAACCCCTAAAATTGCCTGATTGTGTGTGAGGCTGGCCTGAGTCTAGTCTGTAGTTCTGAGCACTTTTCTCATAAGAATGGAAGCTTCTAGGGCTTCACCCTTAGAACACAGCAGAGAAATGTGGCAGAATGTGTCCATGGAGAGGGAGTGAGTTTGAAGAGAGAAAACAAGGGTATACTTGAAAGAGAAGAAGCATTCAGGGAAGGAAAGAGGGGGCAAGATGCTGAAATGCCCAAGCTCCATAAAGGACAGCAGAGAGGCATGAACTTCCCTCTTAAGGACTCTCTGGGTGCTGTGTGAACTCTTCCTGGAGAGCTTAGGTCTTCCCAGCTAAGACAATGATTGCATAACCTCTCATTTTCAGCAGACTAATGGGCTGCATTAACAGCCTTTTTTATTAGCTTTTTATGAGATGATGATCTAGTCCTGGCTCTTTGGTAGTTAGTCAAATTGTCAAGTTGCTCATAAACCAAGACAAATTAGAAATGACCATCCTCTCTTCTGAAGGAGTCTGGCTTGCCCACTGGCCATCTTTTGAGTGTTCAGACAGGAAGGCAGTGGTGGTGGATAGAGCGGAGGTGATCAGGTTGTTCCCTAGAGCTTTATGCACTTTTAATTCAACAACCCCAGGGATAAAGGAAGAATGTGATTCTGGACTCAGGAGCAAGGAGCCAAAAACAGAAGCCAGGAGTTATGATTTAATGGAATTTAATTAAGTACTATTCTCGTTTGAGGAAGATTTTCTAAGTCGTTAACCTGTAATCTTCCTATTACAACCGATTGCCCCCAGGGAGAAAGGGAGAAAGTTTCTTCTTCCATTAGAAGGAATGAAGCAAAAGGACTTCAGGAATTTAATACCCAAATTCCCCTTTGTGATGATGTCTCAGAACCCCACAAGTTTAGGAAACCCTAGGGCAGAGATTTGGAGTTTAGTCAGAAATGGTATGTTAAATTTGGGTTCAAAGATGGTTTCCAAATGAATTATGTGAGGTAAGAGCTAAAAGAGTTTGGAGATTATTTCTCTAAAAGTGCCTCATTTTTGTAGTCGAGGATTGGGAAGGAAAAGCCATCTGTCTTACCCACAGGGCAGAATGGCAGAGACCCACCTGGCTCTGTGACTCCTATTCCCTTCCTACCTTGTTACATGGCCTTTCTCCCATGGAAGCTAAACATCCTATTTGGCTGGGCAACCATATCAAGGAGGCACACTTTCTTTTTCCCTTGGTAGTCCCCTCCTTCCTTCTATTCCTCTCCTTGATCACTGGATCCTACTTATCCTGTTACATTCTTACCCATCCCATATAGCAAGGATAGAGCAGGGTGCTTTGCATTTGTATCAATGCATAAAAGAAGGACAAAACCCAAAAGATTCCATCTACGGCTTGAGATGCTCAGTCTTTCCCAATGCTTGCTGCAATGGCTTGTCTTAATTTTGAAAACACTAGACACTCACAACAGCTGAATCCTGCAGCTACTTATGCTTGTTCCTTCCTTATTCTGCCCTTTCTCCACGTCGTATGTGTATCCATGTGGCTTTGGTGCTGGGCAGGTGAAACACTGATTGATGGAGACTGCCGCCCTCTAACTCCAGAACAGATCTAGAAATGGTGGGGAAAAGCTGCGCTGAGGGGTATCCCTTCTCAGTAGAATGTCCCCAGCTCTGTCCGTTACCAGGAAGAGGCCACTGGACACAACTTTTTATCTTTTTACAGAGGGAGACTAGAGCCATACAGAAGGTGAATGATTGTCCAAGATCAAAGTTAGGGACACTCTTGGGAATAGGATTCAGATCCTCTGACTTTGTACCCTGGTTCTCTTTCCACTACACTTCACTTTTTAAAATCAATTATCAATGCACTATAGCTGGCAGAATTCCAAATTAATGGAATCTCAAATTAATAGACTTCTTCAGGTATTATTATTAATTTACTAGATTTTTAGAGCTATCTTTCCAAAAAGTTCAAGACATACTACACGTAGACATTGAGTCTTGTTATGAAAAATAAAGGAGATAACAAAATTACGTGGAAAGACCAGAAAGCGTTGATTCATTTTTTCTTAATTAAGAAAATATTAATTCATGCTTTTATCCAACTGGGTTTATGGAGGGCTTGCTATACTTCAGCACACCATGTTTATTGCTGAAGGAGATAGAAAAATGTAAAACGATATTTCCTCTTCATGGGCTTATACTTAATTAGGGAAACACACAGAAGGAAAGATCAGTGGAAGCTTGAGAGGTCAGGAAGGGCTTCATAGATGAAAATAAACTTGAGGTAGACCTCAGAACGGGGAACAGATTTGGATTGACCTGAAGAGAACAGGGGATTCCACGCAGGAGGAAAAGCTGGGGTCAGAATAAGCCTGACTTCTGTTAGTTAGCCTTGCTGAGTAGTCGTATTTGCTTTGGGAAAGGAACAGGAGATAAGTTGAGTAGGTAGGGTAGGGCTAGAGCATTGAATGCCAGGAGAAGGTAGAGGGTATGAATGGAAATGGGATGAGAGCCTAAGCAAGGTTTAATTTAAAACTTCCAGCAAACTGAGATCAAAAGAACGTGGCCTTCTAGCCAGTCTTTCCATGGAGACAACCGAGGAGCCTGGGGTGGGCAAAGGACCCTCGGGCTTGCGGTGGCCAAGGGCACCCCAGAGGGACGGAGGGCGCCATACCGCGGTTGCCATGTTCCTGCATGTGTTTGAAATCTGGGCTGACAAGAAGAGCTGGACAATTTTGCTCCGTTACGTATTGAATTCTCTTCTCTGTGGTACAGGATCCCCTTGAAGCGTGACAGCTGCAATGACTTCCAGATGTCCGCCTCCTGTCTCCTAGCCGACTGGGGTGGATGTGGTAAACTCCGCGATGGAAACCAAAACCCCCACCAGATGTGCCATGTCAACGTCAGCCTCGCGCACATCTGGCTTCAATGCCGGCCGCCAGCCCCAGAACAAATGGCGGCTTTCCCGCTGTATTCAGCTCGTCAGCGTTCCCCGGTTAAAAGGCGCTGGGGCAGGAACGGCCGGGGCCTTCGGGGGCGCGACTCGGCGACGCCCAGCCTGGGAAGGGGCGCGGGGCCCGTGTTGGCCGCGCTGGGTCCCGGCTCCCTGGAGGCTGAGCCCCGGCCGCTCTTTCCTCGCGGCGCTGCCGTGGGGTGGCCGGGAGGGCAGAACGAGGGGCTGCGGGACGGTGTTCGGAAGAAAATCGTGCGAGTTTAAAATCATCCAAAGTGAGCCGAGCTGGGCCCCAAGCCTCGGCCTCGCGCACTCGCCAGGCCCAGGAGGCGGAGCAGGCGTCGGGACGGCGGCGACCAGAGCCTGCTGGACAAGCGGGGCCGGGGTGCCTCAGCCCGGCCTCCTCCTGGCCTCCCTCTCCCCAGCTCACGCATCCACCAGCAGGACCCCCTACAGGGCAGGCGCAGGAGTGAATCTTAGCTGTCATTACTACTGAGGTGGTATTTTTCTAAATAAAAAAATCAGACAAATGGATATCCTGAAAACAGGACAGAGCGTGTGAAACCTGGACTCAGGGAAGGATGGTGGCCACACCCAGGCCCGCTTGTCCACGGCAGCCGGCAGGAGCGGGCACTAACATGTTTACGAGCTGCCCTTCTACCTACCCACGAAGTCTCATTTAGTCACAACAGATGCTGTATATTGGAAAAGGCCCCCAACTGAGCACCAAAAGACTTAGGTGTGGGTCCTGGTTCCGAATGAGCCAGGAGATATGGGGTATATCTTGGTTCTTCCTTTATAAATTGGAATATATATCTATTTCTTTTTACTTCATAGAGTTCTCTGACTCTTAATTGAGCAAAGCTTACAAAGAGAAGTGAATTAGATCTAGAAATAGAATTCAGGTTCCACCGATAACTGGCTGTATAATTTTATGCTACCCACCTCGGGGAAAAGGAAAATGAAAAACGGCTCTGAAAAGTATGATGTGCTATACACATGCAGGCTTTATTACATTTATTGTTTGAAAAGAGAAAACTGAGGCTCAGGGAAATTAACCGACTTGCTCCAAAGCCATGTAGTAGACAGACATGTTTCATTATTTACTTTGGTTTGGCCTGGGTTGACACATAATTAGGGTTTTAATCAGTCACCTTATGGCTTTGCAGTTCATCCTTCCTTCTGTCTTCAGCTTTAAGGCCAGAGCCGTTTCTCTCAGCTGAGTTGGTCACTGAGGAAGGAGGAATCTCATGTTAGAGGCCCAAATCAAAACCATTCTGCATAAAGCCACTGGAGTGCTAATTCAGTGGCTTCTCTGGATTCTGCCCACAGAATTTCCATGAAGTAGTTGCTCCCTTCTGGGTATATAGCCCATGACAAATGTTCAGTGTGTCTCTGCCCTGGCTGTTGAATCTCATCCCTTCTCATTCTCTCTGGCTCCCTTAAATCTGCTTGTCATTCCTCCAAAAACATCATCCTTTTGTTTCCACTTCTCTGTGGAAATTTCTCTCTCTCAATCTCTCTCCCTCTCTCTGTAACTTTCCCTGTTGGTTACCTTGCATACTTGACCCATTCTCTAAGTTAACTTAGCCAGGGGCATTCTTTTTGCCATCTTGTATTAAAAGAAAAAATTTATTTATTTATTATTTATTTATTTTTACAAAGCACCAACCACTGAAGAATAAAAAATTAATTTTGACTGAAGTGATGTTTAAAAGCTTTTAAAATTCAAACATTACTACTAGACTGTAACAACAATAAGAAAAACAGCAATCCTTTGACCACTCCCAGTTACCCCCCAGCCAGAAACAATTACTTTCAACTCTTTTATCTGTTTCTTCTTGGTATTTCTGTCTTTATTTATAAATCACAGCTTATCCAGTTTTTCTTGGTTTACTGATTTTAGGAATTGTCTTTTGACTTCCTATCATGGAAAATGTGACCATATAGCATACTAGTGGAGAGTATGGACTCTGGAGAGAAATTACCTGGTTTAAATCCCAGGTCTAATACTTACTAATTGTGTGAGTTTGTACAAGTTGCTTGACTGCTGTGGGTCTCGATTTCCTCCTGTGTAAAATGGATGATAATGTCAGAGGTGTTTGAACCACAGCAACTCCATCTTGAATAGGAGCTGGGTAAAATGAGGCTGACACCTAATGTGCTGCGTTCCCAGACGGTTAAGGCATTCTAAGTCACAGGATGAGATAGGAGGTTGGCATAAGATACAGGTCGTAAAGACCTTGCTGATAAAACAGGCTGCAATAAAGAAGGCAGCCAAAACCCACCAAAATCAAGATGGTGATGAGAGTGACCTCTAGCTGTCCTCACTGCTATGCTCCCACCAGCTCCATGACAGTTTACAAATGCCAGGCAACATCAGGAAGTTGCCCTATATGGCCTAAAAAGGCGAGGCATGAATAATCCACCCCTTGTTTAGCATATCATCAAGAAATAACCATAAAAATGGGCAACTGACAGCCCTTGGGGCTGCTGTGTCTATGGAGTAGCCATTCTTTTATTCCTTTACTCTCTCAGTACACTTGCTTTCACTTTATGGACTCATCCTGAATTCTTTCTTGTGCAAGACCCAAGAACCCTCTCTTGGGGTCTGGATCAGGACTGCTTTCTTGTAACAATAATATTATCTTCCTCATAGAGTGACTATGAAGATTAAATGTGGAATATATAATGGGCTTAGAATAATGTCTGGTGCACAGTAAGCGCTATATAAATATTACTTATTATCATCATTAAACTGGCCTGCACACACTTTCCCTCTGCTCAACCTCCCAACATAGTTATGCCACCATTTTGGGTAAAATCAACATTAAATATTTATTTTATGACTATGTAAATATTATTCCCAGGTAAGCCACATAGAATCCTATAATTATGTTTCCTTTTTCATTCAGCCTTTTGTTTTCCCTGGAATTAATAGTTTTCTGTTTTTGTATTTTGTTTAGTTTTCTGTGTACCTATTATTAATTCATCCACAAAATCTCCTGAAAATACATTCAAATACAGGTATTCTCTTGGTTTCATTATTTTCATTGGCCACCCTTCCTAGAGCTTTTTGGCTTTCCTGTTCCCGTCTGGATTCTTTGCTCTGTGGCCTGATTCACAGCTCTAGCCCTGTGAATAGGACATTCTAGGGGTACCTTCAACATCGTCTGGGATTTATCTTTGTTGGAGTCCTGTTGCCTGGATTATACATATGGTGGAAACTGCTGGTTATCCTCCCAAATCCTTTCTTTCCTTCTTTCATTGTAATAGAAATGTAGCTATATGAGGTTGCCCAACTAAACGCTACACTTTCCAACTCACCCTTAAAGCTAGGGATTACCACATGACTAGATTTTGCCAAATAAATGCTAGTGGAAGCAACTGTATATTACTTCCTGGCCTGGTCCATAAAAACCTACACACTTTTCCTCTGGTGAACTGGAAAATGAAAGTGCTTGCAATCAAATTTTCATCATGCAGAAAAGGATAATGCCCTAGGATAGTCATCTTCAAACTTTAGCATGCATAAGAATCACGTGGAAGTCTTGTTAAAACACAGATTTCTGCCCTCTATGCCCAGAATTTCTGATTCATTAGGTCTGGTGTTGGGACCTGAGAATTTGCATTTCTCATACGTTCTCAAGTGATGCTGATGCTACTGGCCTGAGGATCTCATTTTTGAGAACCACTGCCCCTAAGACACAGCAGAAAAACAAGATATGCAGAAGGAACCACAATCCCTGAATGACCAAAGGAAGCAGTTGTCCACGACCTGAAATATTTATCTTGGGCTGTTATGTGAGAAAAAAGTAAGTTTGCATCTTCATTAGCTATTCAATTATGTTTGGTTTTCTAAATTGCAGCAGTCAGCTTTCCCATCACCTGTCTTTTTCTCCTTTTCTTACTCCCATATTTTAGGAAGCACACCCACCAATAGTTTCTTGAGAAAAGAAGATAAATTTTTTTGAGACTTTGAATGTCTGAAACTGTTTACTATATTGGTACACTTGACTGATAGTTTGGCTGGGTATAGAATTCTGGGTTAAAATCATTTCCCCCAGAATTTCTCTATTACCTTCAATTGCCATTCTGATTCTCAATCTTTTATAAGTGACTTGTATTTTCATTTTAAAATTTCTTTTTAGAATCTTCTATGACCTTTTTACTCCTGGTGCTATGAAACTAGAGAATGAAGTGTCTTGGGTATGTTTTTTCTCATTCACTGTATCGTGCATCACTCTCTTTCAGTTCAGACCCAGTATTGATTCTTTAATGATTTCTTCCTGTTTTCTTGGTTCTGTCTTTCTGGAACATCTGTCTCAAGTTTTCTTATCCTTTACATCTAACTATATCCTTTATCTATATCTTTTATTCTATGAATTTAGCTTTTTCTTCTACTCTTCTGGGAGATTTCCTCGACTATCTTTCAAAAGAAAAGTTGATGTTTTCCCCCTCATATATGTAACTACTCAGAGCATTGCCTTGTTTTCTAATTTTTTAATAGGCTCCTGTTTTCATTTCATGGATGCAGTATTTTTTCTTCTGCTTCCTGCCCTGGTGTTTTTTGTTTGTTTGTTTTTTGTTTTGTTTTTTGTTTTTTTTTTTCCCCTGAGCTTCTCTTTTTGGTTAGTTTGGTTTCTTTTGGTGTATTTCATATTTGGAGCTTTCTCAAAAGTGATCCTCTTCCACGTGGAGTGGGTAGACTTGTCAGTTGTTGGACTTCACTATAGCTTATGTGGGGCCATTTCCTTAGGGGAAACTCCATAATCTTTTCTCTTGGACCCATCAGTTGCTCTCAGAAGAATGCCCCAATTTCCCTCCAGGGAGCAGGGATGGGGAAGGGGAAAGGGTGTATGAACCTGGCTGCCAGCATGCTGGGACTTGAGTTAAGGAAGGGGCTGGGAGTCTTATTTTTCAGTGGGTATGTCAACTTTCACTTAAATACATGTCTTTCATGAAGATGCCTCATCCTACCCTCAGCAGTGCTTCCTATTTCTGATTCAGAATGGTCTGATTTGGCCTCTCCAGGAGGTAAATTGTCTGTCTTCTTTTAGGGCTACAGAGGGGATCAGAAGGATCTAGCTGCTCCATTTAAAGTCAGTGTGGAGTTTCAGTCATGGCATGAATTTTAGTTTCCTCTGATCCACGAAGTCAGTTATTGCTCATCTGATCTGCTTTTCAGCTCTCAAAATGTTGTTCACATCTTTTGGCTGTTGACATCTCCTATTCCATTCTTTTTAACATTGTGGGCTTATGAGTTTTTTATTTTGTTTGTTTGTTTCTGTGTTTGTTTTTAGTTCTTTCTTGTCATTTTAGTGAGTTTAAGAAGGGAGCAGAAATAATAAACATCTGCCCATCTTTTACTTGAAGCTTCTATCTCTTCTAAGGAAAAATAAAGCCATTGGAAATTCTAAATTGCCCAAATTATATTAGTGTGTATTAGTTCAGTGGAATTGTATTTTTCCTTTTCCTTATTTTCTGTAATGCACTTATTCTTTTTGGAATATTTTAATTGCATTTCTTTTGATTCAGTGCTTCTAGTTCTGGGAATTCATCCTAAGGCAGCAACTAATGATGTGTGCAAGAAACCTCTACAAAGCGGTTCCTCAGAGTGTGTTTATACTATCAAGTATTGGAAACAACCTAATTGTCTAATAGGAGATTGGTTAAATAGCCAGGGTACATTCATGTAATGGCATACTCTGCAGCGTTAAAAATGTTGTTCTGGGAGATTAATGATGTATAAAATGTTCATAATACATTGTAAGTTTAAAAACAATTACAAAAACCATATGTAAAGTATAGTTTACTTTAAAAAAGAGTCTATGTAAATGTATATATTCATAATTAAAATGGCAAGGATATATGTATTAATATATATTATAATGCTGATTGTTAACACTGACATTATTGAATACCTACTATTTGCCTGGTTATGTTCTGAGCCTCTTATGTGGATGACTTTAGTTCATTCTCATAAGAACGATGTGAGGTCAATGCTATTATTATTTCCATTTTACAGATGAAGAAACTAAAGCCTAGAGAATTAATGTAATTGCCCAAGGGCACATAGAGCCATGACTCACACTAAGGCCCGCTGACCCCAGAGTCCATCCACTTAATCATAATCACTATACACCAAAATATTAAGGCTGGTGGTATTTCAAGTGACCTTTATTTTGTGTGTGTGTGGCTGGAGTGAAGAAGAGGGAGGGTGAAGAAATAGAAGGGATATGAAGAGGTTGACCTTTGTTGCATTGTTTTCTTTGCAATTAATTAGTGGAAAGACACCCCTCTCCCCAGTTGCACAATTTTGTTTTGGAGGTCTGGGATCTAGACAATTTGTCTCTAATATATGTTTAAGGCCAGTACTTTTTTGGTGCTTGTCACATATCATTAGATGAAAAGTCAATGGAAGGCACAAGCTGTCCATGTTAAGCCAGATTTCATTAGAAACCAAACCCTGTGACAAGAAATCTGAGCAACAAAAAGAGACACAAGCCCAACTTTCCAACTTCTTTTGAGCCATATTCTGTTGACTAAAGTTCCAGCCTTTTTTCTTTCTTTTGCTTGTGTTTTTTCATCATACCTCGTGCAGAGTGGTTTATGGGCTCTCAGCAAAGGCTGTGGGCCTGCTGACGAGTTGTCCTGAGCAATAATTTGAGAAACCAGTGCTGTTGTTGCTGCTTCCCCTCCTCAATGTTGGTGCTTTGAGCCTAGGACTCACAGAGCTAGGCTCAGGGCCTCTTGGGCTACAGTCAAGGACAGGCGCTCTCAGGAATATTTGTGGGATGCTTGTACCTGTCATCCTCCTAGCAGTCCCTGTGGGTCCCAGCTGAATCTGATTAAAGGTTCTTCCTGATTTATAGAGTCCACCTCCTCCCACCCCTTCCCCCATTCTCACTCTGCTTGAGCTGCTTGAGCTAGATCATTAAGATGCAGCAGGTGTACAATATTGTTTTGCTATAAAACTAAACGGGCTTAAAGTGTTCAGAGATAATGCATTCCTCTATCAGAGTATTTATGAAAGAGTAAAGATACTCTGGTTTGGCCCCTTTCCCAATGTATGCTCTTTTCCAAGCTCCACACATTAAAAACTGTGAGTATTTTTGTTACTTTCCTTTTTTAAAAAAAAATGTTTTTTTCTGCAATAGTTGCCTCTGATTAATATCCTTGTGCTCTCTGAGACCCAGAAAGTGGTTTAGTTTCCCTAGGACACTTTAACAATAGTGTGATTTACAGAGCAATTCATTGGAGCCAGGGGGCAATGTAATATAACAAAGCATTTTTCACAGCCTTTCTCCCCGGAGTTGCCACAAATGCAAAACCACTGTGCAGACAACACAGGAATGAAGGTAAATTCACTGAAAGAACAAAAGGCACAGGTTTCCCAAGGTCACTTTGGATAATCAAACATCCAGTGGGGACACATTAACCTTGGTCGACTCAAGCCGAGTGAAAAGCAGGCAGAGGTGGAGTGGGGCCAGGTTGCCCTCAGTGGGATTCTAATCTGAGAAATTGGTGTTGCCACTTAGCAACAGCAGAGTGCAGTTGATTGGCACCCCTGTCTATTATCACCAGCACTGGGCTGAATACAGCATCCCAAATCACTGAGGGTTGTATGATTTGGTGCTAAGGAGCAGACTAGAATCAGAACCCTATAACTTACTAGTGTGTATGGATGACGTTGTGCAAGGCCAGTGGCCCTTCTGCTCTGCAGAGCACTTGCTTCCCATGTCAGAACCATTTCACAAATGCTGGAGAGATTTAAAAGAAAGTTCTGCTTGTTAGGAACCATTTCCTCTTGAAGCATTAGTGTTCACTTGGCCAAATGCACACAACCAGCCCACAGTGTACAGGAACAAGGCTTCCAACAGCCTCATGAGTTAGTGGGCAGCTCAGTGCAAGAAAGGCTGCATCATTAGCCCAAGCTAAATGCAGCAGGCAGCCTCTGAGCCTCGGCCTAAGAGCCAGCCTTCTTCCCCCAGCTGGGATCAGCAGCTGCCTATGGAGTTTTGCTCTGGACTTGAGTGATGATTCATCTGACCAAGTTTTTTCCTCGCTGACTCCTCAAATTCCCAGACTATAAAAAGTAGGATTTAAGGAGGGTCTCAAAGTCAATCAGTCAGTGAATAACTCTTGATTAAACAACCACCTTGTGTCTAGCAGAGGGCTTGCCACTGTGGTCCCTTCCAAATAAAAAGAAGACATATGTTCCCTTCTCATAAGTAGCCTACAGTCTAGTTGGGGAAGCCATATAAGTATATGCAGTACAATAAAAAAGTGATAAAGTGCTGAACTATATACAGTGCTGGTTCTAGATGCAGGTGAAGTTGCATTTAGAGGCTGGCGCTATGCATGGAAGGTCCATGAATGGAGGGGGCTGGAAATGCTGGGTCCACTGGAGATCAAAATGCAGGCAATATAAAGTGTGCAAAGTTTCCTATACTGTGATCAAGTTGGAAAAAAAAAAGCTAAATGTAAACCTCATAGGTTGAATTGTCTTTCCTTCTGGCTGTTTACCAGATTCTGTACAGGATTGAGGGCTCACCAAAACTTTCACAGCATGGTAGCCATCCTCCAAGATGGCTCTGGTGGGGACCTCTGCCTCCTAGCATTGACACTGTTGTGTTATTCTCTCTCACATTGTTCCAGGGATGGTCTATATGACCAATTAGAATACGGCAGAAATATTGGTATGCCACTTCTGAGATTAGGTTATAAAAGATACTGTGGCTTCCACAGAGATCTGAGTCTCTCTTTGTCTCTGTGCCACTCTGTCTTTCTCTCTTACACTGGGCAAAGCCAGATGCTACATGCAGCCCAATGGAAAGAAACCATGTGGAGAGGCCCACATGGCAAGGAACTGAGACTTCTACCTACAACCATGTGAGTGAGCTTGGAATTGAATCCTCCAGCCCCAGTCAAGCCTTCAGATGACTGCAGTCCTGACCAATAGTTCGACTGCAACTTCATGAGAGACCTCAAATCAGAATCACCCAGATAAGCTGCTCCTGGGCTCCTGACCCACAGGAACGATGTAAAGGAATATACATTTGTTGTTTCAAGCTGCTATCACTGAGCACTCTTCTTTTCTGGGCCAGCCCTAACTCTGTAGTCCAGTCTACAGCTCAGGCTATGCTCTGTCTTCTTCAGGTTCAGTAGAATGATGACATCTGATTGCAACACTCTTCAACCTGGGGTCAAATTCATAGCAGCTCTTTCAAATTCAGGACTGCCAAAACTTCTCTCAGTAATCAGATCAGACTCTGCTGCCACAGTGGGTTTTCAGGAGTAGTCAGAGACTTCCCTGGCTGTGGGTACATCACACAGCACCAATGTGTACTGTACAAGCATGAGTCTTCAGCCTGCTGATTGGACAGGAATGTGTAGTCTTCTATGTGGTTTGTGAAAACCACAAGCTGGAAAAAAAATCTGCTAAGGAATGAATGGCATCTCCACCTTCCCTGCAGTAGTGGACATGAGAACATGAGATGTTCATTCAGAGACCTTTCAGCGGCTTTTGCATTTGCAAGAATGGTCTGAATCAGAAATTGTGAAGCTGCCCACAGACATTATGGTGAAATCCTGCCATTGGTGAAGCACTTGCTGAACACACAGTTTTCTTTTGGCCAAAGTTGAGAACCAGTGATGTTCTCAAAATGACTGGGCTGTGTGACACTTTGAGAGGATGGCAAAGAAGCAGATTGGGAAACACTAGTGGACTGTTGGGGAGAGGAGAGCCATGGTTCTGTATCACGGACACTCCGCCTTCATGGGAGCACAGTTGGCTTCTCCTCCCAGTATTCTCTGTTTTGGTGAGAGGCAAGACCATCACTTAGTTTTTTTAAAGACATGGGAAGGAATTGTTTTGGAGCCCTCACAAGTCTCCATCTCCTTATTATGTCATTGAGTCTTGTAGAGAAACTTCTATTTTTCCAACCCTTCTCCTCTCCTCCATCCCTACTGCAATTGTTTAGTTTGGGCTTTCATCATTTCTTGCCTGGATTATCACAGTTGCTTTATACCTGAGAATCAGAGTTACCATTCCATGGCAAAGATCTGATAAGTGTTGCAGAAAGTCAGAGACCCCGAATGGAGGAACTGGCTGGAGCTGCAGCAGAGGAACATAAATTGTGAAGATTTCATGGACATTTATCAGTTCCCAAATAGTACTTTTATAATTTCTTATGCCTGTCTTTACTTTAATCTCTTAGTCATGTTATCTTCGTAAGCTGAGGATGTACGTCACCTCAGGACCACTGTGATAATTGTGTTAACTGTACAAATTAATTGTAAAACATGTGTGTTCGAACAATATGAAATCAGTGCACCTTGAAAAAGAACAGAATAACATCGATTTTTAGGGAACAAGGGAAGACAACCATAAGGTCTGACTGCCTGTGGAGCCATATTTTTCTTCTTGCAGAGAGCCTATAAACAGACATGCAAGTAGGAGAGATATCGCTAAATTCTTTTCCTAGCAAGGAATATTAATATTAATACCCTGGGGAAGGAATTCATTCCTGGGGGGAGGTCTATAAACGGCCGCTCTGGGAATGTCTGTCCTATGCAGTTGAGATAAGGACTGAAATACGCCCTGGTCTCCTGTGGTACCCTGAGGCTTACTAGGATTGGGAAACTCCACCCTGGTAAATTTTTGGTCAGACTGGTTCTCTGCTCTCGAACCCTGTTTTCTGTTAAGATGTTTATCAAGACAATACGTGCACCGCTGAACATAGACCTTTATCAGGAGTTCTGATTTTGCCCTTGCCCTGTTTCCTCAGAAGCATGTGATCTTTGTTCTGCTTTTTGCCCCTTGAAGCATGTGACCGACTCCCTGTTTGTACACCCCCTCCCCTTTTGAAACCCTTCATAAAAACCTGCTGGTTTTGCAGCTCAGGTGGGCATCATGGTCCTACCGATCAGGTGGGCATCACGGTCCTACCAATATGTGATGTCACACCTGGTGGCCCAGCTGTAAAATTCCTCTCTTTGTACTCTTTCTCTTTATTTCTCAGCTGGCTGACACTTATGGAAAATAGAAAGAACCTACGTTGAAATATTGGGGGCAGGTTCCCCCGATAGGTAAGGTAATACCTTTGCTCAAAAACATTCAGCATGGGCCAGTCTTGGTGGCTCACACCAGTAATCCCAGCACTGTGGGAGGCTAAGGTGGGTGGATCACAAGGTCAAGAGATCGAGACCATCCTGGCCAACATGGTGAAACCCCATCTCTACTAAAAATATGAAAATTAGCTGGGTGTGGTGGCATGCACCTGTAGTCCCAGCTACTCAGGAGGCTGAGGCAGGAGAATCACTTGAACCTAGGAGGTGGAGGTTGCAGGGAGCTGAGATCGTGCCACTGCACTCCAGCCTGATGACAGAGCAAGACTCCATCTCAAAAGAACAAAAACAAAAACAATAACAAAAAAACAACAACAGAAAACATTCAGCATGGTGGACAGAGTTCTTCTACTTCCATTACTGAAAAATTAAAATAGGGTTTACCCACATGGTGTAAAGACCCTGGCTTGAGTTCTGGTTCCACCAC
The DNA here is from genome assembly GCF_028858775.2 of Pan troglodytes. Classification (NCBI taxonomy): domain Eukaryota; kingdom Metazoa; phylum Chordata; class Mammalia; order Primates; family Hominidae; genus Pan; species Pan troglodytes. Next base: position 47,062,809 of record NC_072405.2, read on the forward strand.
TGATTAAGTTCTCTAAGCCTCAGTGATCTCTTTAGTAAAATGAAATAATAGTGCTTGCCTGCTATAGAGATTGGCACATAGTAGGTGTGCCTCGAATAATTGTTGATTGAGTATATATATTTTTTATAAACATACAAATATCTCTTATATATGGTAGTGGTGTTAGAGAGAGTGTATGTATTAGATGACTCTCTTTCTTAATTGTAATGATATTACTGTTACCGGGTGTGTGTGTTTTAAGAAACAGTTATCAAACAACTTCTTATATAGTCTGACCTCTCTCTTTTCATCCACATTGAGGCGTGACAGTCATTCTTTAATTATGTCCTCAGGTGATTGGTCTTCTCTATATAAAATAGTGTTTTCTTTATGCTTCTAGTGAACTTTTTTTTCCTGTTGTTATGCTTTATTTATTTATTTTTCTTGTAGGTTTACCAAAATCCTTTTGAAAAAGTAAGCCTATTCTTTCAGGTATTGTCAGACCTGTCAACCCCTCTCTTTTTCTCACAACACTTGTGAACACACTCTTCATGTCCTCATTACTTGATAGAAATATGGTGAGTCCATACCTACAGGTCACTTTCAGATATTCCGCCACTGTATCAAAGCCCTCAACAAAGAAGCCTTCTACATCCTTTCTCAGTCATTAGCCAAGCAAAAGCAATTGTCAATGCCTCAAGTAAGTAATATCTCTCCTCTGATTCCAGAAACCCCAAGACCAAGAGAAAATGATTTATTTGGAAAGACACAGACCCACCTAAAACAGTTAAATGTTATGTCTGCAAAATAGTAGAAAACATGAAGAAAAGAAATTAAATGAATGTATGCAAGTTCCTGACACATGATAAGCATGAAGGACTCTATCTCCCCCTGTGCTTCCCTTTATATTCATGTCAGTTGATGTTTTCTGGTTGCAAGCAACAAAAACCAATTATACCCCACTTAAAGAAAAGGGAATGAATTAGAGAGATTTTTATTAGGTCCCGTGCTGGAATGAGTGCTCGCTAAACTTTTTTGTGTACGTGTTTTCCTTCGTTTCACTCTATCTTCAAAGCTCCAGGAGAGGGAATCTGGCATTATTAGTCTGGTCTGACTTGTGACAAGTGCCCAACCTGTAGGTGCCATTTGGAGTGGTGAATAGGTGGGTGGTCAAAGAATCAACCAATGTCCACTCCATGACACGTAAGAGACTTCCCAGCCTGACTTCCATCTGTGCCTCCTCCCTAGATGTGCTCCAGTCTCACAACACACTCTTTCCTACACTTAAGATGTTTGTTACTTTTTTCCTTCTGCATGATATCACCTTCCCCATCTCTCCCCTTAAAAGTCCTTAGCCAGGCGTGGTGGCTCAAGCTTTGAGTAATCCCGGCACTTTGGGAGGCTGAGGCAGGAGGATCACTTGAGTCCAGGAGTTTGAGATCAGCCTGGGCAACATAGTGAGACCTTGTCTCTACAAAAAAATGAACAAAATTAGCCGGGTGTGGTGGCACACTCCTCTAGTCCCAGCTATGTGGGGGGCTGAGGTGGAGGATCACTTGAACCTAGGAGGCAGAGGCTGCAGTGAGCTGTGATTGTGCCACTGCACTCCAGCCTGGGTGACAGAGCAAGACCCTGTCAAAACAAAACAAAACAAAACAAAAACCCAACCGAACGAAAAAGGTGCTATTCGTCTTTCAAAACTCAAATGTCATCCCAAAGAAGACATGAAAATGGCCAATAAGTGCATGATAAGATGCTCAACATTACTAAGTAATAGGGAAATGAAAATCAAAACGAGATACCACTTCACACCTATTAGGATGGTTACTAGGAAGGAAGGGAGGAAGGGAGGAAGGAAAGAAGGAACGAAGGAAGGAAGGGAGAAAGAGAAGGAAGGAAGGAAGGAAAGAAAGAAAGAAAGAAAGAAAGAAAGAGAAAGAAAGAAAAGAAGGAGAAAGAGAAGGAGAAGGAAGGAAGGAAGGAAGGGAAAAAGAAAGAGAAAATAACAAGTGCTGGTGAAGATGTGGAGAAATTGGAGCTCCTGTGCTCTGTTGGTGGGAATGTAAAACGGTGCAGCCACTGTGGAAAAGTGTGGCAGTTACTAAAATAATAATAATGATAATGAAAAATAGAATTACCATATGATCAGCAAGTCCACTTCTGGATATATATCCAAAAGAAATGAAAGCAGGGTCTTGAAGATATAATTGTAGATCCATGTTCGTAGCAACATCATTCACTATAGTCAAAAGGTGAAAGCAACCCAAGTGTTCATCAACAGAGGAATGGATAGGCAAAATGTGGTGTATACAAACAATGAAATGTTATTGACCCTTAAAGAGAAAGAAAATTCTGGCTGGGTGCAGTGGCTCACGCCTGTAAACCCAGTGCTTTCTGAGGCTAAGGCAGGAGGATCCCTTGAGCACAGGAGTTCAAGATTGCAGTGAGCTATGATCACACCACTGCCTTCCAGCCTGGGGGTGACAGAATGAGACTCTCTAAAAAAAATTCTGACACAGTTTTCTACATGGATGAACCTTGAGGACATTACGCTAAGTGAAGTAAGTCAATTGCAAAAAGACAAATATTGTACGAGTCTGCTTATATGACGTACGTGGAGTAGTCAAATTAACAGAGACAGAAAGTAGAAGGGTGGTTGCCAGGAACTGGTGCAAGGGAGAAATAAGGAGTTATTGTTTAATGGGTACAGAGTTTCTGTTTTGCAAGATAAAAGAGTCCCGTGGATGGGTAGTGGTGATGGTTGCATAACACTGTGAATGTACTTAATGCCATTGAGCTGAATACTTATAAATGGTTAACATGGTAAATTTTGTTACGTATATTTTACCACAATAATAATAATAAATGAATATCAAAAAATGCCCACCCAAATTTTATAAGCTACTTCCCCCACAAAATTAGGACCTACCCCTGTATATATGATTTATTATAAAATACCCTCTGATAATTTATTTTAAGAAAAATCAAAATTCAAATACAGGCCAGGCTCGGTGGCTCACTCCTGTAATCCCAGCACTTTGGGAGGCTGAGGCGGGTAGATCACTTGAGATCAGGAGTTTGAGACCAGTCTGGTCAACATGGTGAAACCACGTCTCTACTAAAAATATAAAAATTAGCTGGGTGTGGTAGTGTGCACCTGTAATCCCAGCTACTTGGGAGGCTGACATGGAAGAATCGCTTGAACTTGGGAGTCAGAGTTTGCAGTGAGCCAAGATTGCACCACTGCACTCTAGCCTGGGCGACAGAGCAAGAGTCTATCTCAAATTAGAAAAAAAAGAAAAAAGAAGAAAAATTAAAATAAAGACTATTACTTAGAAACAGAAAACAAACCCCTCAAGTGTCATCACTTCTGTGCACTCTTCCCAGAACAGTGACCCTCTGATTGGAGAGTGGTGCTCAAAATTTTGTGTAAATGAGAATTATGTGAGAAATTTGTTAAAATACATCTTCCTGGGGGCCTTCCTCCCTGGGATTCTGATTTGGAAGATTTGGAGGCCTGAGAGTCTACATAAAAACGTAGATTAAAGACAAGTTAAAAAGTCTGAATCTGCTTCCTGTGGTCTGTGCACAGCCAAGAGAGTTCTTCTGCTCTGTACTAGTGGCTCATTCAACATGTCTCCATTATGGCCCTTACCCTGTCCTGTTCCCTCCGTTCCCGCCTCTGCCTCCTTACCCCGACAGAGGTTCCACCCCTGGTGCCTGGTATCCTCGGTACCCAGCACCGTGCCTGACACGTAACAGACACTTTTCATGTATGCTTATTTGATTACTCTCTCAAGCAGTGTTTGCAATTGTCAATAATCAAAAGACACTTGTAAAGCATCATATTTTAAAATAGATTATCACTGACATGGGAGTCAGCCAGGACATCCCCACTCCTAACCTCAACCAGCCTCATGGGTGCAGGAGATGATGGCAGACCCTGCAGGGTGAGGGTAGGTGGTGATTATGGGAGTTCTGGAGTGAGAAGAAGATGAAGTTTATCAATAGACATAACCAACATCCTGAAATATACCAAGAGAGAGAAAAAAGGAGCCGGAAGATGACTGCTTTTGGCCAGGAAATCCCCAGAAAGAAGCCCTGGCTTTTCTGCCTGCTTCAAACTAGCTACTTAAGAGAAGTGTGCCCTGCCAGAGAGTCAGGAAGACAGGCTCAGGCAGAGCCGCCAGCCTGGGGGATTGCCAGCGCCCGCTGTCGGGCCCCTCCACCAAGCACAGGGGCTTTTTTGTGAGGAAACGAGAACAACGAATAATCCCAGTTGGCAGGGCACCCCCAGAGGAAGTCAAGAGGCTTGGCTTGCAGTCGCCTTCACTTCCCATATGCCGGTGTGTTTGTTGGCATCGCACTCTTGTTAATTAAAGGAAGTGTGTGTGCCTTGGGCGCTGGTACCCTGGCCCCATACATCATTCTTTCCAGGGGTCTTCACCACAGTGCTGCCGCCAGTGGAATCAATTAGGCTCCCTCCCAAAAGTCAGGCTGATTTCCAAGCCCGGAGGTAAAACAAATTCCCCTGCTGCTGGAGCCTGGGGCTCACATGGCAGCCTCACGTCCCACCCAGGCCCAGGAGCTCCAGGGGCCTGATCTGAGGGACAATCACCAAAACAGATAGAAAAAATAACTAATCGGGGTAACTCACTATCCTGAGAGATCCAGGGTCTGCGGGGAATCTGCTTGTTTCACAGACTGGAGTCTCTCATAATCCATCACAATCCTGCTATACTGTTTAATTTTATTTGGGCCTGGCCTTATAAACAATTTTTTGTGAAGCCAGAGGAAAGGTGCCCCAAGCAGAAGTGAGCAGGCTTCCCCAGGAGTCAGTAAAAGTTTTCTTTTTTCTTTTTTTTTTTCGAGACAAGAGTCGCTCTGTCGCCTAGGCTGGAGTGCAGTGGCGCGATCTGGCTCACTGCAACCTTCACCTCCCAGGTTCAAATGATTCTCCTGCCTCAGCCACCTGAGTAGCTGGGATACAGGCATGCGCCACCACACTCCACTAATTTTTGTATTTTTAGTAGAGACAGCGTTTCACCTTGTTGGCTAGGCTGGTCTCAAACTCCTGGCCTCAACAGATCCAGTGCTGGGATTATAGATGCGAGCTACCACACCCAGCCTCCTAGGAATCATTAAAAGTTATACCTGAGGCTGGGCGCAGTGGCTCATGCCTATAATCCAGCACTTTGGGAGGCCGAGGCAGGCGGATCACCTGAGGTCGGGAGTTCGAAACCAGCCTGACCAACATGGAGAAACCCTATCTCTACTAAAAATACAAAATTAGCCAGGTGTGGTGGTGCATGCCTGTAATCTCAGCTACTTGGGAGGCTGAGGTAGGAGTATCTCTTGAACCCGGGAGGTGGAGGTTGTGGTGAGCCGAGATCACGCCATTGCACTCCAGCCTGGGCAACAAGAGTGAAACTCATCTCAAAAAAAAAAGTTACACCTGAAGTATAACAGTCTTCATTAAAACGCCACCCGGGAGCTTCCAACAGTCCAGCCCACTCTCCAAGCCATTCACCCAAGAGCCAAGATAGAGAATGGACCCATATGGGCCATGTTTGAGGAAACCCAGGGCTGATGGGCTGCTCCAGACAGGCTCTGGGCGTTCTTGAAGGGTGTTGAAAGGACACACACTCAGTCCTTTCTCAGTTCTCAGGCATCATCATGGGGAAGGCTGGCAGACCAGCAAGATGCCTTGGGCACTCAGACTCTTACTGAACTGGGCTCTGCTTGCTGGTGCAATAAGAACAGATATCCACATTGAGGTTTGCAGGGGAAGAAAGGAAGGTATTTATTTGCAGCGACCGAAGCAAGGAGGACCAGGCAGCCAACCCCGAAATCTGACCTCCTCAATGGCGCATGGGTAAGGGTTTTTAAAGGCAAGCATAAATTTCAGGAAATTAGAAGTTACTGGCAAAATCATAAAGCAATACCTGGAGGTTACACATTGGTTTTGGCTTAAAAGGGTGGGATATCTTGAAGCGGGGGCTTATAGGCCATAGGTAGATTCAAAGATTTTTCTGATTAGCAATTGGTTAAGGAAAAGAAGCTTTATTTTAAAATTTGGGCTCAGCAGAACAGAATGTTAGCTCCAGCTGATGGGTGTGGCCCCCCACCAAGGCCCCTCAGAAAGAAAGTTAGAACAAAGAACCATGGTCTGACTCCAATCTTCAGTGCCCCCTTATCTGAGGTCTACATAATGGCAGATCTATTGGACAGAGGTCCAGGTTTCTGAAACACAACTCAGAAATGTATGTTAAGATGTTTTGTTTATCACCGATCCTTAGAGAAATGCAAATCAAAACACAGTGAGATACCATCTCACGCCAGTCAGAATGGCGATTATTAAAAAGTCAAGAAACAACAGTTGCTGGTGAGGCTGTAGAGAGATAGGAACGCTTTTACACCGTTGGTGGGAATGTAAATCAACCATTGTGGAAGACGGTGTGGCTATTCCTCAAAGACCTAGAACCTGAAATACCATTTGACCCAGCAATCTCATTACTAGGATATACCCAAAGGAATATAAATCATTCTGTTATAAAGATACATGCACGTGTATGTTCATTGCAGCACTATTCACAATAGCAAAGACATGGAATCAACCCAAACGCCCATCGATCATAGATTGGATAAAGAAAATGTGGTACACCTACACCATGGAATACTATGCAGCCATAAAAGGAATGAAATCATGTCCTTTGCAGGGACATGGATGGAGTTGGAAGCCATTATCCTCAGCAAACTGATACAGGAACAGAAAACCAAACACCACATGTTCTCACTTACATGTGGGAGCGGAATAATGTGAACAGATAGACAAAAGGAGGGGAACAACACACACTGGGGCCTGTCAGGGTTGTTGAGGGGAGGGACAGCATCAGGAAAAATAGCTAATGCATGTGGTGCTTAAAACCTAGGTGATGGGTTCATAAGTGCAGCAAATCACCATGGTACATGTTTACCTGTGTAACAAACATGCACATCCTGCACATGTACCCCAGAATGTAAAATAAAATTAAATTTAAAAAAAAGAAAAAAAGATGTTATGTTTAGTTTCTACAGGGGAACCAAATATCCTACAATTCTAGCTTCGTTGCTATTGTTTTAGGCTACTATTACCTTCTTGCTTAGCATACTGCTCATTTACTTCTCAGGACTAGTTCGGTGTCTGGAATTTTCCTTGAAGAAACTTAAGACTTTCTTTTATTTCCATGCTTGGGGGTGGTGGAGGCGTGCAGGCCACTAAGAGTGGGGGTCCCTGCTGTCTCAATAGGAGACCAGCCCTCAGAGAGTTCATTGGGGCTCAGCACAGTGTGGGCTCTGGCAGATCCTGGAGCTCCGTCCTTCCTGAGCCCATGCTCACTGCTCTTATTATGTCCTGATATTCAGAGTCATTACAGAAAAGGCTCACGGACCATCCCACGAACCACACACATTTAAAATATTTTATTTTATTTTATTTCTTTGAGACAGGGTGTCACTCTGCTGCCCAGGCTGGAGTGTAATGGCACTATCTCAGCTCGCTGCAGCCTTTACCTCCTGGGCTCACCCAATCCTCCCATCTCAGCCTCCCAAGTAGCTGGGATTACAGGTGCTTGTCACCATGCCCGGATAATTTTTGGTATTTTTGGTAGAGACAGAGTTTCCTCTATGTTGCCCAGGCTGGTCTTGAGCTTAAGTGATCCGCCCAACTTGGCCTTTCGAAGTGCTGGGATTACAGGCATGAGCCACCACGTCCAAAACATTTTAAGTCTTAATCTCAGCCTTATAATGAGACAGGGATAATTGTCGCCCATTTAGAGATGAGAGAAGTAAGGCAGACAAAGGGGGTTGAGTCAGAATTAAACCCCTCTTCTTTGGACTCCGAACCCAGAATTCTTTCTGCTAAATCACTCTCCCTGGACTTCCTGCTCCAGTTGACTCATTTGCCTCAAACTGCTTTGGACTTGGTGTGCTTTAATTTCCAAGAGTATTTCAAATTTCCTTCTTTTCCTCTACCAGTAATCTTAACACTGGCAGGATTGCTAATAACAGCAATGGAATGAATAGCAGGGCCCACTAGGGGAGATTACTGAGAGGAAGATCGCCCCTAAAATTATGCTACAAAAGCAAGTTACTTTGAGTCACTCCAACCCTGAAGGAGAGAAAATTATGTCAAAAACCTGTCAGCCCTGAGGTGGTTTTTAGCTCCTATGATGGTTTTACGTGAAAAGGTTTGACTCTTACTTTTAATTGGCCTTTGCAGCCATAGCACAAAATCAGCTAAAAAGTTAAATGAGCAAGAATGTGAAAGTAAGAAAGAAGATAAACTTTAAAGAAACACCTGGCCAGGTGTGATGGCTCATGCCTGCAATCCTAGCACTTTGGGAGGCCAAGGCAGGAGGATTTCTTGAGGTCAGGAGTTGGAGACCAGCCTGGACAACATAGCAAGACCCTATCTCTACAAAAAAATTTTAAAAATAAAGCTTATCAGGGCATGATGGCACATGCCTATTGTCCCAGTTACTCAGGAGGCTGAAGTGGGAGGATCACTTGAGCCCAGAGTTTGAGGCCACAGTGAACTATGATTGCACCACTGAAAAAAAACGGACACGTATATCATTACCAGTTACAAAGGAAATGTAGAAACTGTAGGGGTCCAAAATCCCAGCCTGGAGATTCTTTCCAGAGGTTCTACATGTTGGAGCGTCTGTGGGTAAATACGTGACAAGACTCTCTGCCCCAGGGCTGGGTAGGATTCCTGGAAATGAGGTACACCGCAGGACTGCTGAAGCAGTGGGGTCAGCTGGGACCTTGTGCTCTCAGCCAGCAGAACTTGAGAAGGATTGGAGGGAAATACTGCGCAGCCCATCCTGGCTGAATACTTTCCTCTCCTGGAGGCTTTCGGAGCTAGGCTCCCGTTAGCAGGAGAGTATGAACCACCAACAAGCGGCTGTGAGGTTTGCCACCGTATAATGAGTTTGGGTGGAGCACTTTGGCTACCTGAGGAAGCAGGGTTTGGAAACTGGTGTTCTGTTTGCCAGCCCTCCTCAAATACAGCCATTGTGCTGGAGAACCAAATGAAAGCCCTGGTAGTGCTAGCTTCAAGGACCACACTGCTTCTTTGACAGAGCCAAGCCCTGCACCCCTGTGGCTTGGATGAGTTCCCTTTGACCACCAAGGAAGAGGAGTGCGCAGTCCTCGTGCAGCAGGTTCCTAGCATCTGACGAAAGTCTTGGATCTGGGGTGGAGAACTAGACAGACACTGGAAACGGAATCTTTTTCTTTTTTTAAAAAAGAGCATCTTGTACCAAGTTGTTCCAAGTTCACAAAAATCTCCCAAGCTCCCAACATGGAGTGACTGTTAGAGGAGTTTGTTGTACATGATTCAGAGCCACATGGATTACATTTCTCTTAAAATATACATCAATTTGAAAATTAAAGGGGAAAGCGCCTGAGACGAGACATGTTTGGATTTCTGTCAAACTCAGGGCCTTTGGAAAGCAGCTCAGAAGCCAGGATGTGGCTTCTCAGGGCTCTGCCTGTCCTCTGCCTCTTTCCTTTGTGTGTTCCATGCTCAGGTCATCCTCCAGTTCTGCAGGGCTGCACTGGCTTTGGCTTTGTCAAATCCTGGAGCTAAGAACCAATTTTATGTTAATTTCTTGGCTTGGGGTTCCCTTCTGATGCAGTTAGTAGATATTTGGACTCTAAACTTGGGCCAAGCACATGGCTGGGGTTTTGATTTTTCACAGGGGTCTGTTCTTCCCCGCAGCTAGAGCCAGGGTAGAGATGAGCTTCCTTAATGTCTTTCCGGATTGTTGGTTGGCTTTTCTCAGAGCATCTGGGTTTTATGTAGGGGACTCAGTTCCAACCAGTCACTTTATCCAGGCATGAGGCCTCATCTCCTGTCCCTGCATGGGTGTTAAAAGCCAAGCCTTTGGCCATAACTGGACATGATTGTCTCCCCACGACCACTGTTTTCAGCTCTCAGCTTCCTCTTCACTTCAGCATCTGGGGACTTCCTTTTCTACCTTACAAGCTCATCCATGCATTATTTGTTAACTTATTTAATTTTATTTTCAAAAATTGTGTTAAGATACACATAACATAAAATGTACCATCTTGGCCAGGCATCATAGCTCACGCCTGCAATCCCAGGACTTTGGGAGGTCGAGGAGGGCAGAATGCTTAAGCCCAGGATTTTGAGACCAGCCTGGCAACATAGTGAGACCCCATCTCTACAAAAAAATTAAAAATTAGCTGGGCTTGGTGGCACACGTCTGTAGTCCCAGCTACTTGTGGGGCTGAGGTGGGAGGATAACTTGAATCTGGGAGGTCAAGACTGCGGTGAGCTGTGATCACACCACTGCACTTTAGCTTGGGTGACAGAGTGAGCCCCTGTCTCAAAAAAAAAAGTACCATCTTAGCCATTTTTAAATGTACAGTTCAGTGGCATTAGGCGCATTCGTGCGGTTGTGCAGCCATCACCACCATCGAGCCACAGAACTCTTCTCATCCGGCAAAACTGAAACTCTGTACCATTAAATGATAACTCCCTATTTCCCCTCCCCTAGCCCCTGGCTTTCAGTCTCTGTGGATTTAAGTGCTCTTGATACCTAGTCTCATTCAGTATTTGCCCTTTTGTGATTGGCTTATTTCACTCAGCAAAATGTCTTCTCCATGTTACAGCACATGGAGAAGACATTCAGTCTTCCTTTTTAAGACTGAATAATGGTTCATTTCATATACATAAATACCACATTTTGTACATTCATTCTTCTGTTGATGAACACTTGGGTTCATTAACTTTTTGGCTATTTCAAATAATGCTGTTCTACAACATGGTATACAAATATCTCTTTGAATCCCTGCTTTCAATCCTTTTGGGTATATACCCAGAAGTAGAATTGCTGGATCATATAGTAATTCTATTTTTAATTTTTTGAAGAACTGCCATGCTGTTTTCCATAGCAGCTGCACTATTTTACATTCCTACCAAATGTGTACAAGGGTTCCAATTTTCAATTTCTCCATATCCTCACCAACACTTATTTTCTGTGGGTTTTTTGTTTTTTTGGTTTTTTTGGATAGCAATCATTCTAATGGATATGAAGTGGTATCTCACTGTGGTTTTAGTTTGCATTTCTCTAATGACTAGTCTAGTATCTTTTCATGTACTTATTGGCCATTTGTATATATTCTTTGGAGAAAATGTCTATTCAAGTCCTTTGCCCATTTTTAAATTAGGTTATTTGTGTTTTGTTGTTGTTGTCCATGCATTTTAAGAGTTTTCTTTTATCTATAAATCATTTCTATGTGTTTATAGTGAGTATTTCCATGCCACCCTTTGGCCATTTTGCTGGCTCTCAGAGTGTCTGCCTTTCTGATGGCTTTCACTGTACCCTCTCCAATATCCCGTTTCGTAGCCAAGAAACTTCTCTGCATCCTTAGCCTTTTCTGGAATGTGTCCTATCTGCTTCCTTGTCATAACAAACTTGGTTTTTCCCTGATGAGACCACTGTCCCTGAAACCCTTTCAGGTGAAGGACCCAACACTCCCCTCCCACCCTTTCAAAGCACACACAGGGGGTCTCAAGTTCAGTCGAAGAGCTTAGCATTTATTAAGATATTAGTCTCCTCCCTACTCCAACTTCTGCCATCCCCTTCCATGCCCAGGCTGTGATCCTATTCATCATCTGAGCCTCAGAGTCACCTGATGGTGTGAACAGAAGCTTCACTCTGGAGATAGATGGATGGGACTTCAAAATTCCATTTCCATGATCACTGTGGTTCCTAATCACTCTGCACTTTAATCTCCTTGCCTACAAAAAAAAAAAAAACAGGATAAGAAAACTTATCTTAAGAGGTGGTTATAAAATTTAAATGAGATAATGCATTTTGGATGCCCAGCCAGTTGTTAGCACAGGATAAGTGCTTATGATGTTTATTTCCATTTCACTTCACTTCCACTCCACTTTCAACAAGCAGAAAGCTACAAGTGGTACTTTATTCTCACTCAGAGCGACTCTCCTGTGTGATGTGGAACCCTGGAGCTCTCCTTTGTGGCCCTATCTTCCTAACTGCTGTATTGGTTTCCTGTGGTTGACGTAACAATTTTCCACTGGCTTGGTGGCTTAAAATGACAGAAACGTATGCTCTCATAGTCCTGGAGACAAGAAATCTAGAATCAGCATCACTGAGCTGAGATCATGGTGTTGAGAGGGCTCGCGCCTCACTCCCTCTGGAGGCGGCAGGGGAGGATCTTGTGTCTTCCAACTTCCAGTGGCTGCTGGCCTTGCTTGGCTGGAGGTTGCAGCACTCCAATCTCCACCTCTGTGGTTACTTTGCCTTTTCTTCTTCTGGTGTCAAATCTTTCTCTACAAGGACACCTATGATTGCATTTAGGACCCAAATGGGTAGTCCAAAATAATCTCCTCATTTCAAGATCTTTCACCACATCTGCAAAGTCCTTCTTTAGCCAAATAAGATGACATTAATAGGGCCCAGGGACGAGGATGTGGATGTGTTTTGGGGGGCCATTGTTCAGCCTACCACACCATTCTTCTTCCCACTCCCTGCCTGCTAAATCTGCTTCTCAACTGCATGACGTTGTTCAGTCCCCCCTTACTTCCTGTACTTAGAGTTATCATTGGTCCCCTACCTTCATTCCCCTCCTCCCCACACACCCCTCCCTCACGACGACACCCCCTTGCTTGTCATCTCCACCACACTCCCCAGAACCTTCCATGCCCTCATTCCTTTGGTCTTCAGCCATGTTAGTCCTTCTAATCCACCCAAGAACACAGACACTTTTAGGTGGGAACTCTCCCAATTCCTTTCCCTTTCCTCTAAAGTAATAAACATATTTCCTCCCCCCTGCTCTTTTCTCTCCCTCCTTCTCTTTATCCATATCTTTCTCTACTTTTGGGTATAGGTTGTGTTGAATGGGATGGGGGCTGGGGGCTGGAATGAGTGGAAGAGAAGGAGGGGTCTGAACACAGACCTGATGGGAAGGGGGGCTCTGGGACATCTGGGAATGTGAAGGTTTCCCTTGGTTCAGCCAACATGGCCATCAGCCCAGCCAGAGTCAGAGCCAACTTAAGAAGACGTGATGGTCAGGCTCTTGCTGCTGGAAGTGAGGATGGGGCACTGTCACCCACTAACCAGGTGGCAGGTCACATGAGGCAGATGGTGCTGTGGATGTGAGGCTTCCTGCACAGTGAGAAGAGATAGCATCTCTGGGTTGTATACTATCTTTGTCTATGTATTATGTTGGTAAAGTCTCCCCCGTGTCCCTTGGAGGTGGTGCTGTAGTCACCTTATCCAGGTGTGTGTGAGTCCCAGAGGTGGTTTCATATCTAAACAGCAAAGCCGCACATAGCCCTCCTCCCTGGGTGGTTTCCAAAGTCCTCGAGGAGATAAGATATTTCACTCTTAACAACACGGTGCTCTACACAACGGACATGCTGAGGTCAGAAGGAGATCTTAGGAATTTAAAAAACACATTAGAGATGAAAATCTTAATAGAAAAGAATGATGAGAGAGATGAAGAAATCCCCAGAAAGTAGAACAAAAAGAGAAAGAATTGGAAAATAGGAGAGAAAAAGATAAGAAAATTAGAGGACAAATCCTGGGGATTTGATATCCAAACAATAGGTCCAAAAAGAGGGAACAGAGTCTATGGAAGGAGGGAAATCATTAATAAAAGAACTCAACTTCTCAGACGCTAGGACTTGTGATTCCTGATTGAAAGGGCTTCCTGAGTGTTTGGCCCGGTGGATGAAAACAGGGTTACACCAAGTACATCATCATGAATTTTCAGGATGTTGGGATCAAGGAAAAGCTCCAACAAGCTTTCAAAGACAGAGAGAGAGAGAAAAGTTACATGCAAATTATCAAGTATCAAAAGGGTATTGGATTTCTCAATAGCAACCCAGAAAGTCAGAATGCAGTGAAGTAATGCCTTCAAAATGCTGAGAGAAAATTATCTCCTGTCTAAAATTCTATATCCAGCCACACTGTCAGAGAGAATAATGTGTTTTCAGACAGTCAAGGCGTCAAACACTTTACTCTAACATACGCTGTCCTCAGAAGCTCCTGGAGGACAGACTCCACAAAAACAAGGAAGAAAACCAAAACAGAAGATAGGAAGGACAGGGGATCCCACACAAGAAACAGTGGAATTCCCCAGACTTGTGGTGAGGGCGTGTCATCCTGCTGTGGCCTGAGGAGGTGGCTGCTGGAAGTCATAGGGCAGTGAGAATCATTCCCTCAAGAGATTTCAACCTAGTGGGAGGAGGACAATTTGAGGAGCTCTTGGGGTTGAATTAGTGGCAAGTATACAGAAAACTAAGAAAACAAAGAAGAGGACAGTCCTAATATGAATGTTGATGTAACCAAATTATAACTGTGTTGAGCTGACATGGGGGCTGGGAAGTGGGAGTTTGGGGGCTGGGGTGAGGATGCCAGAAGAGAGTGAATCATTATTTTCCATTGAGGGAAGTCAATAGGTAATTAAAGCCAAAAAAATGAAGAAGTAGCAATATAAGCACCTAATTAGAAATATGAGGGTAAACATTAAATACCCTATAAATCAACCCAGAGAGTTGAAGTTATTGTTTCTGGGAAGTGAGAAATAAAGAATGAGTCTTCGCTGTTTGGTTTGGCCTGTTGTTGTGTTCTTCTCTTTTCAGAGAGCGTCTCACTCTGTTGCCCAGGTGAGATTATAACTCACTGCAGTCTCGAACTCCTGGGCTCAAATGATCTTCCTGCCTCAGCCTCTGCAGTTGCTGGGACTAAAGGTGCACACACCACACCCAGCCAATTTTTAAAAAATGTTTTGTAGAGATGGGGTTCTACTATGTTTCCCAGGCTGATCTCAAACTCCTGGCCTCAAGCAGTCCTCCTGCCTCAGCCTCCCAAAGTGCTAGGATTACAGGCGTGAGTCACCCACCCAGCCATGGTCTGGTTTTGAATGTGCTTTGTAGAACTGCCCATCCCCTCAAATCTAAGTCAATGGCTCACATCACCACTGCATATGAGAGTCACCCAGGGAATTTCAGAAACACCAGTACCCAGGCCATCCATCCAACAGACTCTTACTTAGTTGTTCTGCAGGGAAGTCTAAGCTTCAGGATTTTAAAACATTCCCGCAGATGAGTCTCAATTTTAGCCATGTTTGGGAACCACTAAAAACCATGCATGTATAACTTTGATAGAAATTAAAACTGACTTTGAAAAAGATGAATGTATAAATGAAGCATGTGGGATATTTCTGGGCACTCTATCCTTAGATATTAATACTTCCAGTGGGGCTTGTAAAGGTTCTGGAAAAGGGTGGCTTGAGATACTCAAGGCAGGCTTCACTCAGAACCTCCAGAATTTGATTCTTGTCTGCCAAGAAAACATACCTCAGGATCAACCTGAAATTCCTTTAATAGACGACAGCTTTTCATTTGGGGTTACAGCTGAAAGGGAATAGTGGGAGATGCCAGAGGATTAATTTTACTTAGAGGTGTGAATGGCGTGCAGCTGATCGTGCCTTAGCAGGTCAAAGGGCAGAGGTCAAGAGAGTAATGCCTGAGAAGGGGAGGAAAAGCCTTGAGGTGGGGGAGGATAAAAAAGGGGTTGGTTGAAACAAAAGAAATCAAACTTCAGCTCTTTTTATCTAATTATAGATAAATAGCCTCTTCTCCTGCTCTCTTAAGAACCCCCTGAAGATGCCAATTTTGAGTTGTACATTAACTCATGGCCCTGGCTAGTTGCTGGTGACTTTCAGAAGGGGGAGTCCGGCCAGGTGCAGTGGCTCCTGCCTGTAATTCCAGCACTTTGGGAGGCCAAGGCAGGAGGATTGCTTGAGCCCAGGAGTTCGAGACCAACCTGGGCAACATAGTGGAGACAGGTCTCTACAGAAAATTAAAAAAATTAGCCTGGCATGGTGGTGGGCACCTGTAGTCCCAGCTACTTGGGGGGCTGAGGTGGGAGGATCGCTTGAATCCAGGAGGTTGAGGCTGGAGTTAGTCCAGTGATCACACCACTGGACTTCAGCCTGGGCAACACAGCAAGACCCTGTCTCAAACAATAATAATAAAATAAAAATAAAGGAGAACCTCTGTCCTTAGTTTCTCTTCCAGTCCCTGAGTCAAAGACAGCTGTGTCTCATGCCCCCGTGGGAGGGTGGCTGCCTGCCTCTTGGGGTCACCTGAGCAGAATGGCGTTATTCTCGTCGTAGTCCTCACTCTCTTCTTTAACACATCCACAGGTGCACCGACCCTTTTTTACTGTGCCTCACACAGGCTGTTTTTTTCCTCTGCCATCATCCTGCTCAGTATACAGGAACCCGTTGTTCACCACACAGTGTACCGTTATCCCCTTTGATATGCTGCTGTTTGAGCCAGATGCTGTCTGTCTTCTAGCATTTCATCCTTTGAAAGGTTGAAGGAAGCAATTTCTATGAAGGGTGGCTCCTTATAAGAAAGCGAAGTCATATTGCACTTCATGCCAATCTTGCGCGGATTTACCTGTCTCCACTCCCACTCTCAGAGATTAATGAATGAAGAAGTATGTTTTGGTGGCTTTAAGCTGGCCATCCCCTGAGAAATGCCAGCACATGCCAGTGATCATGAGGAGGCTGGAGGGCTCAGCTGCTGGTCCCCTTTCTGCACTGGGACCCCCAACTCTATCCTGCATTGTAAATCTAGGAGAACGTGAATCCCCTTTCTATAAAAATGATGCTCTTCCTCAAGGCATGTTAAATGTCTGGAATGGAATAGACATGGTCCTGAGAGATTGCTTTTAAAATAAAATTTAAAAGCCTTTCTATATTGAATCATTTGTATATCTTGAATAATTTTTTCCTATTGACTTGTATTTACATGTTTAGATATAATGGGAATGAGATTGTCAAAATAAACTAAATCACGCTTCAAATAATTCAATTAGCACTTTTAAAACCTACAATAAATGAAACTATGAAAACAATCCCACTCAGATGAATGAATCAGAGATGTCCAACATACGGCTTGCAATCCAGTGGAACCCTCCAATCAACGGGGGACAATGGCTCTTATTGAATCTTACAGATGCTACAATTAAAACTTACATTGTGGCTGGGTATAGTGGCTTATGCCTGTGATCTCAGCACTTTGGGAGGCCAGGGCAGGAGGATCGCTTGAGCCCAGGAGTTTGAGACCAGCCCAGGCAACATAAAATAAAAAATAAAAAACATAAAAAACATAAAACAAAAAATAAAAAATAGCCAGGTGTGGTGGCGCACGGGCCTGTGATTCCAGCCACTCCAGAGGCTAAGGTGGGAGGACTGCTTGAGCCCAGGAGGTTGAGGCTGCAGTGAGCCATGTTCACTGCACTCCAGCACTCCAGCCTGGGCAAAAGAGTGAGGCCCCGTCTCAAAAAAAAAAAAAGTTATATTGCATCCTCTGAAACCTAAGACATGAGGGCACTCTGAGTAACTAATATTAGAGAAAAAGATATTTTTATACAAATAAGTCTAATAGAAAAAAAGCACTAAAACAGTGTCTGGCACAGAGAAAATACTCAGTAAACACTTTTACTGGAATACTATTTTAACAGGAAAATGTGGGCTCATGGCCCTGCCCTTGGTACCCACTATGTGTGTCCAGACTCCATGGCTCTGAAGATACATGGCTCCTGGTTTAGTTAGGGATAGGAGACAGAGCCTAAAAAGAAGGAATGATGCATTTTGGGGTGTGGGGTGTGAGGGGAGAGGCTGAGATGTTTTCTGAAGGAAGAGATCTTCAATCTGAGTCCTGAAAAATGAGAAGGTGTTTCCTAGATGGACCCAAGAGTAGGGCTTTTCCAGGCCGAGAGCAGAGCTTGCATATGAGTGAAGGTGGGAAAGCAGTTGGAAAATAGTGGTGGAAAGAGAGGGTATGTTTCAGGGAAGTTGGACAAATGACGCAACTGGAAGGTAAGCAGGGATCAGGTACTGGCAGACTCTTAGGTCCCACTTTAAGGACTTTGGACTTGATTCAGTGGAGCTGCAGAAGGGTTTTCAGCACAGGGTGTGTTTGCATGTGTATTTGGCATATTTGGGCTGTGTTGAATGACCACAAACATTAAGGCTTTCCAGGGGTTAAAGGACAATTCCGGAAAGGAGCAGAGATTAGATGAACGAGTTGAATAATGGACATGATCCAAAGGCACCCAATAATCTAGGAGCTACTCAGATAGCTAAGACAATGGAGAAAGACGTTAAGGAAGGGGAATCTTCTAGGAAATGTTGCTAGGGGCGGAACCGTGGAAACTGATGAATGTTAGCTCCTTCCTCTGGGTTGGGGGCGGATAGTGAGCTCCTCTCACAAGCCTTTATTGAAGCGCAGTTGGTTTGAGAACTGGGAGGTGTAAATAGCTCCGCAGGTAATTGTGATACATATTAATCGTACTGCTCATTTGTGTTGGGGGCACAAAAGAGAAGGGAGAGACGAGGCGAGAACTCATATCACGAGCTTGCTAGGCAGAGGTGACTCCCACATGAGAAGCAGTCTAGAATCTAGAACCTGGGCCACGTCTAACCTGGGCAAAAGCGGCCTCCATGCATCTGCTCCCTTGACTCATGGATGGTCTACATCCTGATCAGCTCTCACCCCAGCAGGGCAGTAGCTTTTTGCTCTCCTGAAAACAGCCATGTGTGTGTTGTACACAAAGCCAGGGCAGAGGAAGGAGCCCTGAGAACAAGCCTGGAAGAGCTGGGTCCAACCATCACACTGCTCCTTACTGGCTGGGTGGCCACGAGCAAATCACTTGACCTCTCTGAGCTACAAGATGATAACTTTTTAAAAGAAGGCAATGGAATCTGCCCCAGCTCCCTCACCCGGCTGTGGCGAGGGTGGCTAAGGGGAGGGAAGAACTGCAGCCTGTGTTGGTGGCAGGCTCCAGAGTGACAAGGAGGACAAGCAACTCCAAGTGAGGTCAGAGCTCAGTACCACTGTAAGACCTGCATGTGATTAAACATTAAACAGTAGCTGGGTGAGGTGCCTCACGCCTGTGATCCCAGCACTTTGGGAGGCTGAGGTGGGAGGATTGCTTGAGGCCAGGAGTTTGAGACCAGCCTGGGCAACATAGTAAGACCCTGTCTCCACAAAAAAAAATTTTTAAAAAAACAAGCCAGGCATGGTGGTATGCTCCTGTAGTCCCAGTCATTCAGGAGGCTGACAGGGGAGGATTGCTTGAGCCCAGGAGCTGGGGGCTGCAGTGAGCTATGGATCATGCCACTGCACTCCAGCCTGGGTGACAGAGTGAGACCCCATCTCTAAAAAAATAATAATAAAATAAAATAAACAGCAGAAAGGGCACAAGGGGATTTCCCGGGACCTTCGACAGGGTCTATAGTCTCAGGTGGTAGTTAACTGAAAGTATATATTTGTCAAAATTCATTGAGCTGGCTGGGTGCAGTGGCTCATGCCTGTAATCCCAACACTTTGGGAGGCTGAGGAAGGCAGATCACCTGAGGTCAGGAGTTCGAGACCAGCCTGGGCAACATGGTGAAACCCTGTCTCTACTTGAAATAAAAAATTAACTGGGTGTGGTGGTGCACGCCTATAATCCCAGCTACATGGGAGGCTGAGGCAAGAGAATCACTTGAACCCAGGAAGCAGACGTTGCACTGAGCTGAGATCACGACACTGCACTCCAGCCTGGGCGACAGAGCAAGACTCTGTCTCAAAAAAAAAAAAAAAATTCATTGAGCTGTAGGCTTAAGATTTGTGCGTTTTACTATATACTGATTATGCCTCAATTAAAAAAAAAAAGAAACAAGAAGATGAAAACATCTGCATTGAGAGTGGCTAGCTGTGCTTTCATCCATGGCACACGCGGCCACAGCAAGGCCACAGGGAAGGGCCACTCCTCAGAGCCGAACCTGGGGCTGCTGGGTTCTGGGCCGCAGCTCCCTCCCCAGATTCCTCAGCAGAAGGCCAGCACAGCTCTTTCGAGTTGTTCAAAACCTGCTGGTTTCAGTGCATTCTGGGAAAATTGTTGGCTTTTAAAAACAAACAGGATGCCCCGCGCTGAAAGGAGGGGGAGCCTCAGAACCACAGCTGAAGTAATAATGAAAAACGCAGCCGTCAGTGAATCAGTGGGAGAACAAATTCCCTGGAACGCTCTGGCAGAGGGGCCTGAGAATTCTGGAAAGACGTCTTAACGAGATAAATGTGTATCCATTCACTGATTTGTGCCTCCTGACGGGACATGCTTCTCTAGCAAAGTGTCTGTATACAGTTGTGTGAGTGTCACAACTCTGGTGCCCGGGGCTTTTTGTATCCCACTGATTTGCACTTGACGATGAATGTCATTTCCTGTTGGCTCCCTGAACAGTGCTCTCTCTCCCGAGAGGGGACTCTGTCAACGTGGCTGCCTGGCTGTGTCTCCATGACCTTAGCTACCCACAGCAAAACACATCTTTTCCCTCTGAGCCACATGACCTCCTCTGATGGAACAGAACACAGTTCCCTAAGAGTTTACAGGACAAACATAACAAACCACCTCCCCGAGGGGGTGTCAAGTCGTCACTGGTCCAGGCAGGAAGCTTGGAATCTAAGCAGCCACCTTTCCTGCAAGGAACTGTGGGGGCAGAGACTCCAGCCCCACGCTCCTCTCACTCATCTCCGGAGGCCGAACCCTGTGGAGGAAAAAATAAGGCGGGGAGGGATCCAGCTTTCTCCAGAAGACAGGAACAGGGGAAAATGATCCCAGTGCTGTTTCTCCTGGGAGCCACTGCAGGGATCATTTCAAATTCTCCTGTACGGCTGTTGTAATTAAGACAATAACTCAAAAGTTTTAGTGAGGCAGCCAACATGAAAAGTCAAGGACCTTAGCCATCCAAATGTTCACGGTACCTTCCCACATATTCTGCAAAGGGGAACTTTCAGATAAGGCAGCAGGAGAAATATTGATGTGGATGGAGAGTGGCGGGGAGCAGTGATGGAGCTGGACTACAGAGCTGAATAGTGGCAGGAAGCCAGCTCCTGGCCCCATCAGGAGCAGCACATTCAGCATTTCTACCTTTCCCTCTGAGCCTTCTAGCAAACGCAGCCACGACTCCCTCTGAAATGAGCTCAGAAACACTGGCTCTCCCCCTGTCCCTCTGGGACCCCTCAGGGTCTTGGGGCTTCTCCAGGGTCACCACGGACTTCTACTTTTCTCTGACAAGTTAAAGGGCTTAGTTCTTCTTTTATTTCCAGAATGCAAACCATAATCACTTTGCCTCCGCCGTGGTGCTGGCTGGCCCCTCGCATGATGGTTTTCATCAGAGAAACACCCGTGAGCTGCAGTGGTATTCAGAATGACGTGATGCCAAGCCGAGGGGAAAAAATTGTTCAGAGACAGTTTACTGATATAAAACTGGCCAGGACTTGAGGGAACAATGGACAAGTTCCTGGTTCCCCACCCAGTTGTACAGGCTGCAGGCTTGTCCTGGTGGCTTGTGTGACCTTGCCCCGGTTCCTCCCCTTGTAACTTCAGTTGGTTCCACTTCTGGACCTCAACACATGAACACACAGACATGTGCATGCACACAGAGACACACACGGACACAGAGACACATGTATGCACACACAGACACGTGCATGCACACACACACATCACACAGACACACAAAGAGCCCAGGGCACCAGGGTTGTGATGCTCACACAATTGTATACAGACACACATGCGCACACAGACACACACATGTACACAGAGACACATGCATGCACACAGAGACACATGCATACACACACACAGACTCTCACAGCCTTCTACCCCTGGCAGCAGTCTGGGGTTGCACTAAATATCAGAAGCATCAGCATAAATTTTACAAAGATTAACCTCAAACAGACAGCGCAATGCCTGGAATTTCTACCTACTATGCGTACCTGCAAACATCTCAATTCACCCGATTGTGACAATTATAAATGCATGGGCCTTATTGCAGTCTCATGCTGTCTTTTCAGACTTGGTAACACACTTTGAGGGCTGGTTTTAGTCTTTGAGGTAAGACTGATGTCAAAGTGTCCAGTTTTTCCATTCATCCGCAAGTTTGCTGCCTGCAAAACATGTCTAAAATTATTCCTAATTCCAAGTCCTCTCTACGCAGTCAACCTCTCCAATGTAATAATTCCAAAACCTTTCTTGACTCCTGCTTTTAATAAAGTACGTTTACAGAGGATATGAATTCCAGATTTGATTTCAAACTCTAGGGATGTATATTCCTCTTCTGGAACTTGTATATCCGGTCTTGGGATGAAAAAAAAGGGGGAGGAGAGAAAGAAAGAGAAAAAGAGGGGGATGGAGGGCCCATAGCATCACAAGCATTCCTTGTATTTCTTCTGTCTTTTACATGCTGAGCATGTAGGGCAGAGACAAGCTGATGCACAGCATCTGGTTAAAGTCAGGTAAGCTACACTCTGGGGAAAAAGCCTGAAGTCCGTTGCCAACCTCTTTCTCTTTCTAGTGTGTTTTTGCAGATGGATGAAAACTGCAGCCAATAAAGGTTTCAATTTTAGGTGATAAAGGAAGGAAGGAAGGAAGGAAGGAAGGAAGGAAGGAAGAAAGAAAGAAAGAAAGAAAGAAAGAAAAAGAAAAGAAAGAAAGAGAAAGAAAAGAAAGAGAAGAAGGAAGGGAGGAAGGGAGGGAAAGAGAGAAAGAAGGAAGGAAGGAAAGGAAGGAAGGAAGGAAGAAAGAAAGAAGGAAAAAGAAAGAAAGGAAAGAAAGGAATGGAGGAAGGGAGGGAGGGAGGGAAACATTTTGTTCAATCACTGTCCTATCAGCTCCATGCCATTTGGAACATTTGACACAACAAAAGGAACATGGAACCATGCCACCCCCAGACATCACCATGCCAGGAACATCTTCAGCCATGGATTCTCCTGAATGAAGGCTTGCAGATATGACTGGGCCTGGACACAGGAAACTGAAGTTGTGCTTCTGAGCACAAACTCCTGTCACCATTGTTCCATGGGCATGTCCTGCAGTTGTTGAAGGGGCTTTAACCTGAGGGTCCACAGCAACTGAAAAACAGCTCACAACTTGTTACATAAAAGTTGAACCAGACTGGTCTAATGCAGATAAACTTGTTCTCTCCATATGTCAGATGGGGATACTAATATCTGCCTCCCCTCTCTCCCACACTGGCCCAGAGTCCAGAGGAGCCTCTTCCCGTACCTTTTAAGAAGAAGGTTAGAGTGTGGTGCAGGGTCACCAAGGCACTCACCCTACTCAGAGTATGGAGGACTTGTGAATATGCTCTGATTTTTCCTAGGAGCCCCAGCCCCACTATGATGTGGAAAACTAAATTTACTCCACCCTCTAATCTCAGTCCAATCTCATGCTCTGGAAGTTTTCTTAAGATTTCTCTTTTGAAGAAATACCCAGAGTTTCAGATGTCTCTCTCCTTTCTTTCTCTCACTAAGATGGCACCAGGGTGTAGGAGGAGGGTGGATTGTATTCTCATGGCAGGAGAAGGGCAGGCTTGATTCCACATGGTGTTTTCTGGATACTCGCTCTGTTTGTTGCATGGTGGCTGATCTGGGCTGCCCCCTGGACTGGTGACCACTGATGTGTCGCTTGTCCCATACCTTGGCATTCTGCCAGTATCTGCCGAAGACTATGGGTTGGGTAACTTGTGGTTCATTTCATCTCTTGGCTGAGTCAGAGCCCAGCCCCCACCTACTTTTTTTTTTCCTAATTTGACCCCTTTGGCTCTCTATTCCTGTGGGTCCCTGGGTCTGGCTATGACTCCAGTGAGGTCAGGACTCAGGCAGTTCATTTTGCAGTCCTTGGCCACAGCACCATCTTGCCCCCCACCACAGTCATCCTCTCTGGTAAGTTCTCCAGCCAGACTCAACCAGCATCTGTGCCCCACCCCTGCAGAGGCATGCAGGAGATCCTGAATTCTTTCCACACCACACAGGAACTGAGGGCAACTTGGGAAAGCCAAACTTTAGCCCTTCCACTGCTTAACCACACTGGACTGCTGAGTTTACAATGATGTGGCCGCTCCCAGATGGACCTGGGAGCCTATGTTTCCATGTAGAGTCTTGAATATGAAATGGGGGTAAAGAACCCTGTGTGGATTTTAACTTATTGAACACACCCTTCCCTCTGGGCATTCCAGAAACAGAAAATCAAGATCGATGTTTCTCTCCAGCATCTGTCTCCCTTCTTCTTCTCATGGTCCTTTGGGACCAGAAATGGGCAGGCTTTCTGCCTCTACAATTTATCATTCTCCTTTTACCCTAAAGCATCTGCCTCCCTTCCCAGCCCAGTCATTTTAAACAGAACCAGTGCTTGCAGGCATGGAAATGACTCTGTGATCTGAGTTTTACCTACAACCTTGTTTCTCAGATGTTCAATGGCAGCTAAAGAAATTTAGAAAATCCTATTTCTCTCCCAACAAAGCCTAGGTTTTGCAACTACTGCTTCTACAAAAATCCTACTTTTGATTGGAAGACTTTCAATATTAACTTTTTTTGCATTGATGCTGTAGAAATCTAAAGGTAAGTATGTCTCTGGCAAAAGGGTAAAGGGTAAGCCAGTCAATAAACACAAAAGAGAAAAGTATATTAATGTTATTCCAAAAATGTTATCAGACGACCTTCAAAATGCCTTCCAACTTAAAAGTATTTGATTTCTGAGATGATGGTGCTTGAGGATTCAGTTTGGAAAGATAACACACTTTTCAAGTGTATACATATATACTAACTTTATTATCATTTTTCTTATGTTTTCAAAGTGTTAACCCCTCAGAAGCTGGCCCAGGGCAGTGTTAACCTTGATGAATGGCCATTTAACCTGTTGATTCTGAATGATGCTTAGCAGCATCTAGCAATGTCTCTTCTGGCAAAACTGTTTCATGAATTATTCTGAAACCTCTGCCTTGAGCTAGTTTCCACTCTAATATGTCACAGTCCTCCTATGCCCGGTTCTGCATGCACAGACTCACCCAACTGGCTGGGGATCGAAAATATTGCAGGCGGGGGAAACCACAATAAAAATTAGGCTGGGTGCAGTGGCTTGCACCTGTAATCAACACTTTGGGAGGCTGAGGCTGGAGGATTGCTTGAGCCTAGGAGTTTGAGACCAGCCTGGGCAATATAGTGAGACCCCATCTCTACAAAAAATTTATTTTAATTAACCAAGCAGCACAGCCTGTAGTCCCAGTAACTTGGGAGGCTGAGATGGGAGGATTGCTTGAGCCTGGGTGGTTGAGGCTGCTGTGAGCCAAGATCTGCCATTGCACTCCAGCCTGAGTAATAGAGTGAGACCCTGTGTCAAAAAATAAGAAGAAGAAGAAGAAGAAAACAATACAGGTCAGGTGTAGTGGCTCACACCTATAAACCCAACACTTTGGTAGGCTGAGGTGGAACGATGGTTTGAGCCCAGGAGTTTGAAACCAGCCTGGGCAACATAACGAGACTCCATCTATACAAAATTTTTTTAAAAAATTAGCCAGATGTGGTGGTGTGCATGTGTAGTCCCAGCTACTTGGGAGGCTGAGGTGGGAAGATTGCTTGAGCCCAGGAATTCAAGGCTGTAGTGAGCTATGATTGCATCACTGTACTCCAGCCTGGGTGACAGAGTGAGACAGGAAAAAAAAAAGAAGGAAAGAGAGAGAGAGAGAGAGGAAGGAAGGGAGGGAGGGAGGAAGGGAAAGAAAGAAAGATGAAAGACAAAGAAAGAAAGAAAAAAGGAAAAAAGAAAGAAAGAAGAAGGGAGGGAGGAAGGGAAAGAAGATGAAAGAAAAAGAAAGAAGGAGAGAAAGAAAGGAAGGAAGGAAGGAAGAAAGAAAAGAAAGAAGGGAGGGAGGGAAAGAAAGAAAGAGAAAGAAAGAGAAAGAAGAAGGAAGGAAGGAAAAGAAAGAGAAAGAGAAGGAAAGAAAGAAAGAGAGAGAAAGAGGGAAGGAAGGAAGGACGGAAACAATACAGTATAGTAACCATTTACATAGCATTTCCATTGTTTGAGGTATTATACATAATCTAGAGATGATTTACAGTATATGAGAAAAGCCAGGCATGGTGTCATGAGCCTAGAATCCCAGTTACTTGTGAGGCTGAGGGGGAAGGATCCCTAGAGCCCAGGAAGCTGCAATGAGCTATAATGGCACCACTGTGCTCCAGCCTGGGCAACAGAATGAGGATGTCTCGAAACTAAATAAATAAATAAAATAAAGTATATGGCAGAATGTGCGTAAGTTACAGGCAAATACTACACCATTTTATATGAGGGACTGAGCATCCTCAGATTTTTGTATCCTTGGAAACCCTGGAATCAATTCCCCATGGATCCTGAGGAACAACAGTGCTTTGGAGATTAGAAATCAGATTCTGCTTGCTGTGGCTTTTCACTTGGGTGACTCACTTTATCCCCACCCCACCCCTTTGTTCTCATACCTCCTGAAAGAACCAACTGCCATGAAGTGGGAAAGGAATTAGAGAAGATGGGTTCCTCAGCTGCTCAAGAAAGAAGACAGACAAGTCTACTATAGAAGAGAATTTGCCTTTTCAGCGGAGGAGATAAAATTAATACTGAGACAAATAGAAAACAAAATTAAACATTAAGTATCTTCTATAAGAGCAATATAAATCCAAGAAAAAAGACTGGTCTGAGATTTCACAGATGACTGGAAGGATGTCTAGATTGGGATAAGCATGAGAGAGGAGAAACGACTTAGCAGGGGAAATAACAATGAAGTCATAGGCATAAGAAGATGGGCAAGAGATGGGGACAATGAGGAGACCCGCTTGACAGGAGAGAAGAGAATGGAGGACCCAAGAACCAGGGCTACTGTGACAGACAGTGGAGTGCCACTGGAGGCTCATAGCATGCAATGTGATGAGGACCGCTGAGCTTTTAAGATGACTGGGGACAAGATGGCTGTAATGTAGGAAGTGCCTAAAGCTGGAGAGGCCGTTGTCTGGTTAGTCAACTGGACTATGGTCATGGCAGTAGGAGAGAAGAAGAAAAAGCAAATTCTAGAGACACATACAACAAACAAATAGGAATTCCTGATAATTGGCTGGATATGGGAAATGAAGGAAAAGGAACTTAAGGGATTTTGGTATCAAAGATAGGGAGAAGGGTGATGGCTTTGTGAAGAAGAAAATCAGCTGACTGGAAAGGAGGCCTATGATAAAGTGGAAGGGTAGCAGAGGAAGAACCCCATCTAAAAGAAGAGTAATGGTTTCTCTTGGTTATTGGGAACTTGACCTCCCAGCTGGAACAGTCAAATTGGACCCGAACAATACCAAACATTTTGGCAATGTGGATGGTTCTGTCTACTAGCAATTGGACCTATGGCTCTCAATCATCAATTAAAGAAGTCATAAACCTGCCTGCTTCACCAGATGGATGTGAGGACAGGAGGCTGCACACCACTGCAAGTTAGGCTCTGGAGCCATGCTGGCTTTTTTCAAATCTCTGCTCCACTACCTACTAGCTGTGTGGTTTGGGCAAATTACAAAACCTCTCTGTGCCTTACCCTCACCCATAAAAATAGTGATAATTATACCTACCTCATAAACAAGATCATTTGTGTTGAGCACTTGATACTCAACATAATGACTCAACTTAATCTTGACTCAAAAATTGTTAGCTATTTATTAGTACCATCAAATACAATAATAAAAGTACTAAAATAATTTATAAATTTCAAAGTTTTCAACAAAGGGAAAGATTTTTTTTTTTTCTGGTAGAGACAGCGGGGTGGATTGGAAAAAGTACTGGACTTGGAGTCTTGATTGTAATCTCCTAAATCTACTACCAGTTTTGTTACTTGAGGCAAGCTTTTTTTTTTTTTTTAATAGAGACAATTTAAAAAAAAATTTTTTAACTAGAGACAATTTTTTTTTAAAATTGTTCTGTTGCCCAGGCTGGAGTGCAGTGGTGCAATCACAGCTTATTGCAGCCTCGAACTCCTGGGCTCAAGCAGTCCTCCCACTCCAGCCTCATGAGTAGCTGAGACTACAGGTGCATGCCAGCAAGCTTGGCTAAGTTTTAAAAGATTTTTTTTGTAGAGATGAGGGTCTCGCTGTGTTGCACAGGATGACCTCAAACTCCTGAGCATGAGTGACCCTCCTGCCTCGGCCTCCCACAGTGTAGGGATTACAGGTGCAAGCCACTGCACCTGGCTAGGGCAAGCTTGTTAACCTCCAAGAAGTCTTAGTTTTCTCATGTAATTAATGTAAGTAATAATGCATGTCCTACCTACCATAGGGTTCTGAAAATAGAAAGAGATGAGTCATGTGAACCTATTTTGTAAACTATAAATGTTTTAGAAAGGAAAGGTATTAATTAGTCATTATCATGATGGATATATTAAAAACCCATACTTCATTTATGTGCTATGGTCAGAATTAATACCCAATTCTTGGAAATGCTTTCACCACGCCTCAAAATAGCATTCCATCACAATCTTATTTGCACAGGTTCCATGGCTTAATTGCCATAGAAGATGTTCAGTAGTCCCCTGAAGAGGAGTGAAGTCTTGAGTTACTTTACATTGGCCTGAGCTTTGGAAATGGAAGGCAGTTACTCTGAATAGAATCATTGTAGAGCTTTGCACATTTATTATTTGTTTTAGTTAGGCCAACCCACAGGGTGGGGATGGATGTAGAGGGGCCTGGTCAACCATGAAACTGAATTTCTAGCTCTAATCAATCCTTTTAGAAAAAGCCCCAGCCTTCCTAATTTCTAAGTAATGTCCATCATGAACTGCACCTCCTTGAAGGTGAAGGCTCTTCCTGAGCCCTCCCTGGCTCAGCAGTGCTGAGTCATTAGTATGGATGGTTCATAAGAAAACAAAGCTTTGAAAGGCAGGACAGAAACAAATTCTGACTTGACCCCAAACTGCTCCCAAAGCTCAGGGTTTACTTTCTCACTCTATACATCAATCTCAGCCCTCGGGGGGCTAGCAAGATTGGAGCAGAGTTCAGGGCACCCTTCAATCAGGAGTGGTGCTTTAGGCAGCATGGACAGGCCATGAATTATGTGAGCTCATTAAAAATATCTTTCTTTAGTCATTTCATATTCCTTTATAGAATGTAGCTCTGTTTTGACCTTGGACCAGAATGGAACAAAGATTTTAACTTAACAACCCCTTCATCTGCTAATGAGAGGACACCTCTTGCACTTCAGCTTCCTCTCTCACTTGAATGTTTTTTTGGTTCAGTTTTAATTTTTTGTATTATATTCATTTATGTGCTCAATTTAGGTATTGAAAGTTCTAACTGTTGCCTGCAGAAAGGGTACAAGCCTCACAACTTTTGCCATGAATATGCATAGAGATTGACCTTTGGGAACCATTGTTCTACACTTCAGCATGGGGCCAATCTGAAATCAGGGTACATTTTCAAGCCATCAGGTACAACTTACAGCTCCATACACCAAGACCTGTCCTTGGCACCATTCCCCCTGGCCTGTGGCAATCACAGTAGGTGGAACTGGCTCCAGTTCTGGATCCGGCCTTAAAGCTCTGAGCAAGAAGCTTTGTCTGCCACTTCCGGTTTCCAGTAATCCTCATATGAGTAACCTTCAGGAATAAAGCACATTCAGAATGCCTAAAAAATAAAATGTAACTACAGAACATTTCAGAATGTGTGGCTTTATGTTTTACTTCACAGAGTATTGAGGTGACATTTGGAAATCACAATTAAAGTACAATTTAGTGCTATTAATATGGATTTAAAAGATAGAAAACCACTAGTTTGGTTCTTGACATGAATTTTTTTTCCTTTCTTTCTTTTTTTTTTAGAGATAGGGTCTTGCTCTGTCACCCAGGCTGGAATGCAATGGTTTGGTCCTTACTCACAGCAGCCTTGAACTCCTGGGCTCAAGTGTTCCTCCCACCTCAACCTTGCCACATATTTTAAACTGACACTACTCACCCTCTCCAAATTCTTTATTAAATCAGAATGGGGGAAGACAGGGTCAGAAATCTGCCTCCTACTCTAAAAGTACAGGCATTTTCATGTGCATTACAAGCATATTAAAATATATATGCATTTTGAATTTAGCTGTGTTTAAATGGATTCACCACATTAATGAAACCACTGTCACAGGGTTAACTGGAATTATAAGCCAGGCTTTAGGCAGAATTATAGCTAGGCATTGTCTGGGATATAAAAACTGATGCACTTTGACCCATTTCTCTGCAGCTGCTAAGTAACCAGAAGTCATGTAGCTCACTGACAACATGTTCCCCCGTTGTTCCCATAGATAGAATCTCTAATGACTGGACCTTTTTACCCAAGAATTGCTTTGCTTGAGGTGTTTTTCAGATCCTGAATTCCAGCAGAATGGCTGACTCCAGCTGGTCTGAAGACCCCCATCAAGGAACTGACTCAGCACAGGAATGCAGTTTCTTTATCTCCCTGTCCCATGATGTCATCCCTCACTTCTCAATCAGTGATGATCATACTTTTTAGTCCTTTGCCAAACAAGATCCCTTAAACACTCCATCCCCAAACCTCTTGCGGGGGCAGATTTGAGGTTTTTTCCCATGTCCTCATTTGGCTGCCTTACAATTGTTAAACTCTTTCTCTGCTGCAACTCCTGCTGTTCCAGTGTATTGGTATGTTACCACACAATGGGCAATTGAACCTGGTGGTCCTGTAACATTAACATCTGACTTAATTATTTTACAGCAGTGTATCTGGGAATGAAGTTGTGGTTTTCAGTCTCCCAGCTAGCCTGCCTACCACAGTAGATTTGGATAGAGGAAGCAAAATAACATAAGTAATTTCTAACAAGATCCTACTTCTCTTGCAGTGGCAAATTTTCAGTAAGGGTAACTGTACCTTTTTGACTTTGAAAATAATTACCTAATAAAAATTAAAAACCTACTTTGGGAGGCCGAGTCAGGATTACTTGAGGACAGAAGTTCAAGACCACCCTGGAAAACACAGAAAGGCCCTGTCTCTATAAAAAATTTAAAAATAAAAAAATTAGCTGAGTGCAATGACATGTGCCTGTAGTCTAAGCTACTCAGGAGGCTGAGTGGGAAGGATTGCTTGAGTCCAGGAGTGTGAGTCCAGGACTGTGACCTTGACATGGTTTGGCTATGTCCACATTCAAATCTCATCTTGAATTGTAGCTACCATAATCCCCATGTATTGTGGGAGGAACCCAGTGGGAGGTAATTGAATCAGGAGGTAGGTTTTTCCCATGCTGTTCTCATGATAATGAATATGTCTCCCGAGATCTAATGGTTTTATAAAAGGCAGTTTCCCTGCACACGCACATGCTCTCTTGCCTGCCACCATGTAAGACGTACCTTTGCTCCTCCTTTGCCTTCTGCTATGATTGTGAGGCCTCTCCAGCCAGGTGTAGCTGTGAGTCCATTAAATCTCTTTTTCTTTACAAATTACTCAGTTTTGGGTATTTCTTCATAACAGTATGAGTCAAACTAATACAGACCTATAATCATGCCACTGCACTCTAGCCTGGGCAGTGGAACAAGATCTTGTCTCTAAAAAAAAGGAAAGAGAAAAAGAGAAAGAAAGAAAAACATTAAGAACCCTGAAAGACTTTAGCTTAAAGTTCTGCAAAGTAGAAAAACACAATTTGGTCCCAGTGAACTCTTTCATCTCACTATTGCCAGACTCTGGGTTCTGCATTCTCAGCTAATTCAGAGAAGTAGATTTCTGCAAAGACAATTCTATACAGAAGTATAAATCCTTCTGCAGTTCCAGCCCAGGGATTCATGAGAAGTTTACCCCCATCATCCTTTCCTCTTTCTCCCAGTTCTAGTAAGAAGACAGCTTGGAGGCCAGCCATGGTGGCTTACGCCTGTAATCCCAGCAGTTTGGGAGGCTGAGGCGGGTGGATCACCTGAGGTCAGGAGTTCAAGACCAGCCTGGCCAACATGGTGAAACCCTGTCTCTACTAAAAATACAAAAAATACAAAATATAAAATACTAAAAATACAAAAAATACAAAAATTAGCCAGGCATGGTGGCAGGCACCTGTAATTCCAGCTACTCAGGAAGCTGAGGCAGGAGAATCGCTTGAACCCGGGAGGCGGAGGTTGCAGTGAGCTGAGATTGCACCATTGCACTCCAGCCTGGGGGACAAAAGTGAGACTTTGTCTCAAAAAAAAAAAAAAAAAAAAAAAAAAAGACAGTTGGGCACCATGAGGAATTTGCTTATGTGCATCATTCTGCTGTCATCAGCTGAATGCCACCTCATTTTGGGCACAAGATAGATAGTGATATTGTCTTTCAGTCACTGCAAACCATGTCATCAATGATGTCAAGAGGAAAACAATTTTCCCTAATTCTCTTTCTAGGTTCCTTCTATCCAGTGTACTAAAACTTCCATAGCTATAGACAGGGCAGCTGGATAATTTCAGGCTCACAAATGGATAGAGCAGCACTGTATCCCATCACATAAGGGTTGGTCATTTCTCATTTACAGTGCATTGCAAAGAGCCTAGGTAGGGAGGCTGAGTGTGTCTTAACTCCCATTTGGATAATTGGCACTCAGAGTCTATGCAAAGAGAAGAAAGATCAGTTAATAAACTCTCATCACTGCCCAACATCCTGCACATCCGAAGTGACCTATGAAGCTTCTTTTACTTTCTGGGGCCCCAAAAACATGCCACCAACTGATTCAGGATCAGAACCAATGAGTCCAGGATAAACAGGTCATTGGGGATCCTTGCCTTCCCTGGGGGTTGGGTTGGTCTGCTTGGCTGATCTGAGTCTGGAGTCTGGTGTGCCTGGGATGAGCACCTCCAGAGACTGAGTGTCACCCAGAACATTTGCCCCGCCTCCAGCCATCCCAGGGTTGACTTCACTGTTCCAGGCCCTTGAATTTGGTCATTTGGACTGTTGCTCCTCCCTGATAGGAATCTACCTTTTGTCCTCTTTCACAGTAGACAGCCTTGACCTCCTTCCAGTGACAGGTCATACAGGTGACCTGCCACCAGTCTCTATATGACTCACATTTACAAGATACTTGTATTAGAATAGGCTAGGTTGTGCTGTGATAAGAAATTAATCCCCAGATCCCAAAGCCGAAAACAAAAAAAGTTTATTTCTTGCATATGCTATATGTCCATTGCAAGTCCAAGTTGGGCATGTATGTGTTGAGGGAATTCTGCTCCATCAGTAACTCAGGGATCCAGGCTGATGGAGGCTCTACCATCAGTACCGGCAACAGCTAGGACATCTACAACACAGGACTCCTTCGGTCTCCTCGGCAGCCTGGACCTCTCTCCTGCGCTTCAGTGCTTCAGTAGGAGTGATCGGTGTCACTTTTGCTCACATCCCATTGGTATGGAGTCACCAAGCCCCATCTAACCCAAAAGCGCTGGGAAAGCTTGTCTTCTGTATGCCTAGAGAGAGTGGGAAACCAGATTTTGGTGGACATTAGTAATATCTACCGCAAGGTGTATACTTTTGCATATAATGAATAAATACCAGGCACCACAAGGAAGATGTCACTCTGAGCAGCACAGATGTTTCATGAATCCTCACAAGTTTGCCTCTGTAGCCTCAAGCAGGCACATGCAGTGTTCAGAGGATTTTTCCTCCCACTGAAGAAGTCAAAGACCAAAAATGTTTTCAGGAGTGCTGTTTCAGATAGCCAAGCTCCAGGGCAGCAACTTGGATGCCCTGAACAGTGGGGTCCATGCCACACTGAAACAGCCCCTGATGAGTTAATGCCAGAGCAGTCTGTGGTGCTGTCCGCTTCCAGGCGTGCATACTTGGTTGGCACTTAGATTTCATGTTGAGCATGGCAGGCCGGGCCCGCTCTGAGAAGCCAGAGTATAACTTACTGGAACAGAAACCACATCAAAAAGCTTCTCACATGAGGAACCCAAACCCCACATCAGAATGCTTTGGATAGTGTAGAACTCCCAAAATGTAATGTGTATTCTTCCCTGGGAATTAAGAACATGTGGGCCCAGTGCTAATTATAGCCCACCCTTAATGTGTTTTTAATTAGAGATTGAGACACTTGGGTTTTAGGGGCCAGAACTGACCTGGCTATTAGATGGAGGCCCCACTGACTGTGTCTAACTTCTACAGAACTTAAACAAGCTGCACACTGTAAGTGCTCAAAACGTTGTTCTTTAGGATGATGATATCTTGTGTGATTTATGGTGATAGGGATAAAACTCAGCTGAATTTACTCTGCTGGTTCTTTAAAAGATAAAGACATATACCCAGGTGCCGCCTTAATTTCTTGGCAGCCAGTAGAAAAAGCTGGTTGCTTTCAGGATCTGAGAACCACTAGCAAACTAGTTATTAACAACAACAATAATAATTTTTTTTACCATTCATTGTATGTCTACTCAGTTCTAAGGCACCGTTTGAAGAATTTAGCACAAATTATTTCATTTAATCCTCACAACGGCCTAAAAGGAAGGGACTATTATTATCTTGTCTATACAAGTGAGGAAACTAAGGCCTAGAAAGTTTAAGGAACTTGTCCAAAATCCAGAAACTTTAGAAATACTGGAGCTGAGTTCTAATGTGGGTATGTCTGATTGCAAAGTCCACGCAGGTTTCAGAATAATTTCCTTTTAACAACCCAACTAATAGGAAAATTTTAAAATATTAAAGTGAAAAATTAACAAGATAAGTGTCATTTGTCATCTACTTTTCAGAGATATTCACTCTCACAGTTTGGTGTGAGGATAGCTTGGGCTTTTCCAAGCTATTCCAATGTTGCTCACAGGTGACTGGACTTCCTTGTCCTTCCTCTGTGTCTATCTTCAAGGCACGTCAACATCCCCTGGGGTCATTCCCCTAAAGAATCCAATCCAACACAGAAATAATTGCCAGATACAGTCATGCAGCTTTTACTGACACGTTTGTAGCAATCTAGAGGAGACTACACGCAACCATCTAGCCAAATCATCCCCCACCCCAGCCCTCTGGACAACTCATTGTCTGTCCTTTTGTCTCCTTCAGACATCTCTTGCTTTCTCATGAAAAACAATTTTTTCACTCTCTTCCCTTTTCTAATTTGCATCCTCACCTATCACCTTGCTCTGGAAAACAGCAGGTTCTTCTCAGGATACTCTCTCCTCAAAGGCAGGGGTCAGGATCATAAGCAATGAATAAATTTACTCTCATCTCTCACATACATTTCCTTACAAAGATAAGTTTATACTGTTAAGTAACCAACTTTCCTTTCCTCAAGAGTATATTCTGTTATAGAGGAGAAATCTTCAAGTTCTGTTTGTGATTATTTTTCTAGGTTGATGAGGAAGGAAGAGCAGGTTGTCAGCCTGTGCACTGGGAGATTTCTGGTAGAACAGTTTCAGTCATATGCTTTTGAGTCATGAAAGTCATTCTGTCTATATTTAGGTTAGTATTTAATATATTTTGGTTTAAAGTATACTGTGTGAAAGAGAAAACTTTGTACAGGTCACCAAGACCTGACCATATAAATGTTATTTCTACTATTAGTCAAACTCTGTTTTATTGAGTAAGAGAAAGCAATGGCACCAATAATAGACTCTATTTTTCCTCCATTGTCCTGCATCTATTCTTCTGACTACAGAGTCAACAAGCC
This sequence comes from Pan troglodytes, assembly GCF_028858775.2. Classification (NCBI taxonomy): domain Eukaryota; kingdom Metazoa; phylum Chordata; class Mammalia; order Primates; family Hominidae; genus Pan; species Pan troglodytes. Next base: position 47,098,322 of record NC_072405.2, read on the forward strand.
ACTAAGACAGAAGTCTGAGCCTCATTTCCGATGGAACATTCTTTGCGAGCTGCATGGGTGGAGCCAGGCAGACCAGCTTCTGGCAGCCAGGAATTCCTCATGTAAGAGTGCTGAGGCCCAGTCAGGGGAGTGGGGCTTTGGGACACATTTGTTTGTCTAAATTATTGGTCTTTAGACACTTGTGATCACGTATTATATGGTAGATTAAAGATGGCCACAAATTATTTGGCAGACTACTCATTAACAGATGGGGTCTATCCCTCTAGCCCTTGAATCATGAACGGACTCTTGAACTGCTTTGACCAATAGACTATGATACAGGTGATGTTATGGCATTTTCTTGCTCCAAGCCTTAAAGACTGGCAGCTTCTACTTCCTATCTCTTAGAACATTTCCTCTTGGAACGCAGCTACCATGCTGTGAGGAAGCCCAAACAGCCCACTGGAGAAACCATATAGAAAAAACTGAGACTCCCATCAGCCAACAGCCTTGGCTGAGCTCCCAACTGATAGTCAGCACCTACTTGCCAGCCATGTGAGTATACCATCTTGGAGGCAGCTGCTCCATTTGATGCTACTTGGGGCAAAGATGAACAGCCCAGTTGAGTGCTTTACAAATTCCTGGTCCACAAGATTATGAATGAGCCACCAGCTTTTCAGTTTTGCATTCCTAAAAGAAGAATGGTTGATTATAGACAAACAATGGATATGAATAAGCATTGTCAAATTTATCTCCAGAAAGTTTGCACCAGTTTATAATTTCTCCAACAATGTTAATTACCCAGCACCCTCAGCAATAGTTCGTATTGTAACTTAAAAAATAATTTTTGGGCCAGGGGCAGTGACTCACGCCTGTAATCCCAGCACTTTGGGAGGCCAAGGTAGGCAGATCACCTGAGGTCAGGAATTCAAGACCAGCCTGGCCTACATGGTGAAACCCCATCTCTACCAAAAATACAAAAATTAACTGGGCTGGTGGTGGCGGGCACCTGTAATTCCAGCTACTCGGGAGGCTGAAGCTGGAGAATCACTTGAACCCAGGAGGTGGAGGTTGCAGTGAGCCGAGATCATGCCATTGAACTCCAGCCTGGGTGAAAAGAGTGAAACTCTGTTGCAAAAATAATAATAATAATAATAATAATAATTTTTGTCAACTTAATATAAAGAATGTGCTAAACATATACACATGTATTTCATGTATTATACACCCTTTGTGCCTATTTTTCATATTTACTTTTATAAGCTGCCTCTTTTTTGTGGGAAGGAATAAAGCATACTGCAAATAAACAGCTTTAAAGAAGTATTTCCTAATTCTTGGAGAGATAGAAATGGCAGTTTTATTAGTCAAAAACTCCTTTCATTTGCAAGTATCACAAACACGACTCCAATTGGCTTAAGCCAAAAAGGAATTTCTTGGCTCACTGAAGAGTTTCAGGCACAGCTGGACTCAATGGTCCAAATAATAACATCAGGACTCTCTCTGTCTCCATGTCTCAGCTTTGTGGCCTCTGCTCGCCTTCATTTCCAGACAGACTCTTACTTCATGGCAGCAACGACCTAGAGAAACAGAAGAACGTTAACAAAAGGCCCAAGAAAACTGATTGGCCAACTTAGGTCATGTGCCCCTACCTGAGCCAATTGCGGTGGCCGGGATCATGGAAGATTGACTGACGAGGTCTTCGTTCCATATCTTTAGTAGAGGACAAGGTGGGTTTCGCCACAGCCAAACTAAGCGAGTAGTATTATAGAATTAGGGGCTGGGAGATTCCGTAAGGAAGGAAAGCTGGACAGACGAAAAAAACAAAAGCATATTTCCACTTGAACAGATCTGATAGATTTTGACCAACCCACAGCTCTTTCTGGGTTCTGTAATGAAAGGCAATCGGATGCAATGGAAATCCTGTCTAGGAGCCAGGAAACCTAGAATTAGTCCTACCTTGGTCACTACTACCTGTAGTAGCTCTCTAAGCTCAAATATCTCATTCTGATGAGATAGGGAAAGATAAATGCCCACCTTACCTAAAATGATTCTGGTAAAACTTCAAATGAAATTATGAATGCAAAAATGTCAAGAATAAAGGATCATGCAAATATATGTTGCATGCAAATAAAAATTAACCTTGGAAATCTGTGTTTCCCATTGTGGTTTCACATACCTTCCCTTTGAGAAGCCAAGAGAAAAATCAGTGCACTGTGGCTCTGAGGCCCATACCTCGCTTAACCTTGGCAGTTCACTTTAACTGTGCTCGAAGTCATGTTGAAATGTCCTCAGGAAGCAGGAAAGGGTAGCAGCTAAAAGTTGAAAACAGTACTGACGTCACACTATGCTAGTTTCTTTCTAGGAACATTTGTATCCTGTCTGTCTTTGCTTTCCAGCTAATTAACAAGCCCGTGACCTTCCTTAGCACGAGGATGACCACAGTCCAGCGTGGAGCAGCAGGAAGTGGACGGCCATGGAATTGCAATCCAGCTGCGTCCCAGCTCGGTGGAGGGCCAGAGCAAGAAGCCAGGCATGGGGGTTCTCTGAGAAGCTGAGCACTTCTGCATGGGAAATTTGTTTGAAAATAGTCATATGCAGGCAAGGGGTGAGCACGTAGAATTATGCACAGGGCCTGTGTTTCACCCAGTTACCCAGAGAAACCTGCACTAATTGTTCTCAGCCAACAACACAGAACAGTTAATGCTCTGCTCCGAACAGGAAAGCAAGGCTTTTGCCCACGTTCCTGCTCATGCCTGCCAGACTACGGCAGGAGATGGGAGGCGCAGCCAAAGGAAGCTCCAGCCAGCTTCTCAGCAGGGAATGCTCATGTGTAGGTGACTGTCTGCAGAATGGGGATTTGAGAGGTATACCCGCTCCCCAAATGCAACCCTCTTATCCCCTCAACAGCCTGCCAAGTTGCTGCCTCAAATCCCCACAATTCAGACAGTTCCTCTAGAGGCACAGTATTGTCACCAGAAAGCCCAGTTAAAATACAGATATGGGGAGAGGGTAGATAGGGAGAGAGACTAAAAAAACCATTAAACCATTATCCTCCATTGAACCATTATCCCCTAGGAAAGGTAATATCGGGGGAAGGGGATTCAGAGAGGGTGATTAAATAGGGGACCAGAATGAGGACCCGAGATACTTGAGGGGAATGAAGAGTCCTGAAGATACATTTTGCCTGTCTCTGAGGCTGTTAAAAATTACTTAAATTGGAGGCAGGGTGCAGGGGAGTGGGTATGATTAATGGGTACAAAATATAGGTAAAAGAAATGAATACGATCCAGTATTTGATAGCACAACAGGAAGACTGCAGTCAACAATTTATTGTACATTTAAAGAATAACTAAAAGAGTATAATTGTAATGTTTGTAACAAAGAAATCATAAATGCGGCCAGGTGCGGTGGCTCATGCCTGTAATCCTTACACGTTGGGAGGCCAAGGCAGGTGGATCACTTGAAGTCAGGAGTTCGAGACCATCTGGGCCAACATAGTGAAACGCTGTCTCTCCTAAAAATACAAAAAATTAGCCAGGCGTGGTGGCAGGTGCCTGTAATCTCAGCTAGTAGGGAGGCTGAGGCAGGAGAATCACTTGAATCCAGGAGGTGGAGGTTGCAGTGAGCTGAGATTGCGCCACTGAACTCTAGCCTGGGTGACAGAGTGAGACTCTGTTTCAAAAAAAAAAGAAAGAAAGAAATGATAAATGCTTGAGGTGATGGATACCCCATTTACTCCAATGTGATTATTACACATTGCATGGCTGTATCAAAACATCTGATGTACCCCATAAATATATACACCTACCATGTACCCAGCAAAATTAAAAAGAAAAAAAATTACTTCAAATGCCTCACTACAAACTGTAACATCTCCATGCACTTGGTCACATCCGACCTCACTTCTTGATTTACATAAAGAGAAGACAACAGCCTTCGTCTGTCATTTTGACTCCGGATTTTGCTAAATGATTGTTTACATCTCAGTGCCCTGCTGGAGACTTCTGAGATGTGAGGTTCCCTGGCTGGAGCAGGTTTTCAGTACAAATCTGTAAAAACAAACTCTGAGTTTTGATTTCCAGATGGTATCTGTTAATGTGAACACTGCTGCTTCAGGGACACTTTCAAGCTCATTTTCTCCTCCTAAACAAAATGAAGCTCTGGGCCCAGGGCAGCTTCCTTCCATTTTGCACTGCTTGGGTTCCTAGCAGCCTGGTCTTTCACTCTTTCTTAGTAGTTCTGCACTGGCCCGGGATTAGGGACTAGAACTGTATTTGCTTTCCTTGGCTGTGGCGCCCCCATTCAGAGCATCTGTATTACCTCACAACATATGGCACAGTGCACACTTTTGAAAGCAAGGAAGTGGAAACTTTCTCTTTTGGCAACATTTCCCCCAGTCGCCCTGGTGATTTCCACATGCAACACTTTCCATACTCATTGAGCACGGAGTTTAGAGGGTTTGAAATAAAAGGCCTCTCAAGCTTTCAGTCCTGGCTAAGAAAGCCCTCTCCACTGGATGCCAGAACAACGGGTTACTCCAAACACTTTGGATCTGACACATCAGTCAATGCAGAGGAATTCAGGGGGCTCATGTCTCTTTGTACGGGTAGCCTTAATGGTAGATTTTTTCCCCCCATGGTGACATTTAGCCCAGTTATGAAATCAAGCAATGAGACGGTCAGCTTTTGCAAAGGCAGGACTTCTGCTCCTTAAAAAGAAATGCAGCCAGCTATGCTGATGGGAGAAAGATAAGAATTACCTTGGGGAAGGGTGGCTAGATAGCCAGGGCCGCAGGGAGAAATTGCTGCATAGGGACCTAATGTCAGTTTCAGAGAACCAGACAGCAACAGGAAAGCCACGGTGAAGCCACATCAGTGTATTGCTTTGCGCTGTGGTCAAGCCGAGAGAGCACACATTAAATAGCCTTTATGCCACCTTAGAATGCCAGGCAAGTAGTCACCAGGTAGACACAGGAAGCCCCTGAACATAAAGAATGCTGAGGATGTGTCTGAGATGCTCCCACCCCACCACCGTCCTGTGTGACCCACACACATCTCTTTCTTTGTGTACCCAGACAGGGGTGAGAAGTAGTATCTTAGGGTGAGAAGTAGGCAGAGCTAAAGGCTGCAAGGTGGAGCATTTTAATCTTATCAGATACTGTACCTACCCAAAGTGACAATTTAAATGATCGAAGCTTTAAACTAGGTTGTCTGGACGTTAGTGACTTATTTGCCTTCTAACCAGGATGTGAGGCAGGGTAGGGGGAAGGCCAGCAGAATTACAGACAACATAAACGAATTGCCTCTTTCTGCACAGCCTGCTGAAAGATGGGGTAATTGTCATTTTGCTACACGAAAGGCAGGACCTGCCCCTCTGCTTCTCAGCCCACACTGTTTCTGTATCTTGCCACACAAACAGAAACTTCTGGGCTTTTGTTCCTGCCCAGATCCTCCCTGCGGATGAATACTTGAGATTACGCTTACAATCTGCTCCTGGAGATGTGGGCTATCAGGCGCCCCCATCCCTCACTCGCTTCTGCTGGCAGTGCCGGCACATTTGGCATTTGCTCATTTTCCCTCTGCACATTCTTCCCAAATCGCAAACTCCAGGGAGTTCCCCTTTGTCCCCTCCTGCAGTCCCAAGGGGCAGGACCAGACTAAAACTCAGACTGACTTCAAAGCAATGAATGAAAATGCAGAAAGAAATCTTGGACAAGAGTCTCAAATCAACGTGCAAACTGACAAAAGGCAGGCTCCTTTAGTGCATCTTACATAGAAGATGCAGTCCACAGTAGACCCATGATGAAGGCCAAGAAAAGATAAACCAGCCCTTTGTGCTTCAATTATTCCCTGCTAAAGACAGCGCCCCCCCACCCCCCGCCTTTTACCTCATTCCCACTCTCACTCTACCTACCTCATGTCTGTCCTTCTTGTTTGTATATTTTGTTCTTAAGGACTCTTTTTGTTGAGAGGGGGAGCAGGGACAGGGTCTCATTCTGTCGCCCAGGCTGGAGTGCAATGATGTGATCATAGCTCACTAAAGTTTTGACCTCCTGGGCTCAAGTAACTGTCCTGCCTCAGCTTCCCAAATAGTTGGGACTACAGGTATGCACCACTATGCCCGGCTAATTTTTTTATTTTTTGTAAAGATGGGGCCTCACTATGTTGCCCAGGCTGGTCTTGAACTCCTGAGCTCAAGCAATTCACCTGCCTTGGCCTCCCAAAGTGTTGACATTACAGGTGTGAGCCACCATGCCCAGCCCTTAAGGACTGTTAATTAATAAAAAATGATGACAATAGCTAATGCTTAGTGAGCACTTCCTATGTGCCAGGCTCTCTGTGAAGAGCTGGTCCTATGAAGCCACGTAATCTCCTCTGAGATTGAAAATATATTTAGGATTGAAAAATAAGCTGAGGAAACTGTGGTAGGGGATGTGGAAAAGCCGACTGAAGCTGCTGGCTTGGAATAGGAACAAGACACACACTCACAAAATACAATGCTCCACTCTCCTCTTTTTTAGCTAATTTCCAGACTTCCCGCTTCCTTTGGCTGCCAAAATCCTCCACATTGTGGCTGACACTCAATGCCTCCATCTACTGTTCCCTAAACCGCGGACTTCCACCCCCACAATTCTATTGCAACTGCATTTGCTGGAGGTTGCCAGGACTTTCTTCTGGCCAAACACAATGGTTTTCCCCCCTAGTCCTCAGCCTTGCTGACCTCAGGGCAGTACTTGACATTGTTTATGACCCAGCCTTCCCAAGGCACTTTCCCACCTTTTTCTCCCCTGTTTACCTATTTGCTGTGTCTTCCAAATGTGCCTCTGAGCGTGGCTCTTCTGCAGGGCTCTGATCACCCTGGGGCTCTCTCTCCCCTAGACAGCTCCTCTCATGGTTTTAACTAGAAGATCTCTGCTATGACTCCCAAATTTACCTCTTTATATGGTTTGGCTCTGTGTCCCTACCCAAATCTCATCTTGAATTGTAATTCCCATAATCCCCATGTGTCAAGAGCAGGACCTGGTGGGAAGTGATTGGATCATGGGGGCAGCTTTCCCCATTCTGTTCTCATGATAGTGAGTGAGTTCTCATGAGATTTGATGGTTTTATAAGTGTTTGACAATTCCTCCTATGCACACATTTGCTCTCTGTCACCTGCCGCCATGTAAGACATGCCTGCTTCACCTTCCACTATGATTGTAAATTTCCTGAGGCCTCCCCAGCCATGCTGCACTGTGAGTCAAATAAACCTCTTTCCTTTATAAATTATCCAGTCTTGGGAAGTTCTTTATAGCAGTGTGAAAATGGACTCATACACTTCTCCAGCCCAGACTCTGCCCCTGTGCCCCTAAGTGCTCCCTGGTTCCCCTTGGCTCTCAAAAGTTTTGCTGAAAAATCAACTTGCAGAAGGCAGATTAATTGGAGAAAAGGCATACACATTTATTTAATATATGATTAATATATTAAATATTGTCCAATAATATGATTGGACAAAAAGGGAACCATCTAATGCTGATAGACAGAGTGGGAACACCCAGCAAGGACTGTCTGTCTAGAGTCTTCTTTGCCTCTCTGAGCAGCACTCCTTCCTTCTGGGTGTGGGGCAGGACCCTTTCTGGAAAGGGGGTCCTATGACCTACAGTCCAATCAGGGAGGTCGGAAAATTTCCTTATGGCAAATTTTTAAACAGAAGGCAAGGGGAAAGTTAGAGAGTAATATTTTTAGTTTTTATGGCTTGCTTTGGGGGGAAGGGGTTCTGGTTTCTAAGACCTGCCTTGGGTTGTTCTTAGATTCTAGTGTCTCTGGCTAGTCTTGGGAGGATGGGACTGAGAGACAGGAGGACAAGAGAAGATCAGAGAAAAACTTTTGCTTCTGAGGCCTTCATTTTGAAGTATCGTTTTCTGAGCCCCAATAACCCAAATCCTTCATGGCCCTGAATAAATTTATCTTCTTCCCTCAAATTAGTTCTTCTTCCAAATATGCCTATGTCCCATTGTCTCTAAGGAAAGCCCAAGCCCAATACCTTGAGGCATGTTCTACTCCCCCACCTCTTCCAATCTACACATCCAGACTCCAAAACTGCCCCACTGCATGCTGTCTCCATCTCTCTCAAAGATGCTACATCTCCATACCTCAATATTTTCCTAAAGTACTTCATTTGAAAGCAGTTTTTGCTAATCAACACTTTTAGAATAGACATTCCACTTAGAGAAATCTATCCTAGGGAAATCATCAGAGATTCATGAAAACAAAGACTAATGTGTCTGAATCTCAAATAGGAACAACTTAAATGAAGAGGACTGAGGGCCTTAGTTAATACAGTATGGTGTGTCCACTGCAAGGGAATGGTGCAGCCTTTCACAATTGGGCTTCAAAAGGATATTTGATGGTATGAGAAAATGTTTATCCTATATTGTTAAGCAAAAAAAAAAAAAAAAAAAAAAAAAAAGACAAGGGAGAGAGGAATGAATAGGCAGAACACAGAGGATTTTTAGGGCAGCAGAAATATTCTGTATGATAATGCAATGAGGGATATATTATGTCATCCTACATTTGACCAAACCCTGGCAGGTCTTAGAAACCAGAACCCCTTTCCCCCAAACCAGCCATAAAACCTAAAATACTACTCTCTAACTTTCCCTCCGCCTTCTGTGTAAAAATTGGCCATAAAGAAATAATCTGGCCAGGAGCGGTGGCTCATGCCCGTAATCCCAGCACTTTGGGAGGCCAAGGTGGGCAGATCACTTGAGCTCAGAAGTTCGAGACTAGCCTGGCCAACATGGTGAAACCCTGTCTCTACTAAAAATATAAAAATTAGCCGGGCATGGTGGCAGGTGCCTGTAATCCCAGCTACTTGGGAGGCTGAGGCAGGAAGATCGCTTGAACCGAGGAGGTGGAGGTTGCAGTGAGCCAAGACCATGCCATTGCACTCCAGCCTAAGCAACAAGAGCAAAACTCCATCTCAAAAAAAAAAAAAAAAAAAAAAAGAAAGAAAGAAAGAAAAAGAAAGAAAGAATCTGACCTACCTGGTTTGGCTGTAGGTCATCAGACCCCCATTCCAGCAGTGTCTTGCCCCATACCCAGAAGGAAGGCGCTCTGCACAGAGAGGCCAAGAAGAATCTAGGCAGACAGGCCTTGCTGAGTTTTTCTGCTGAGTCTGTTAGCATTAGGTCATTCCCTTCTTCTCCAATGTATAATAAAAGTTAAACAGAATGTACAACACCAACAGTGAACCCTAATATAAATTACACTATTTGAATTATAATGATATGTCAATGTAGGTTCATCAGTTGTAACAAATATACCCCTGTGGTGAGGGATGTGGATAATGGGGAGGTGGTGCATGTGGGGTCAGTGGGTGTATGGGAAACCTCTGCACTTTCCACTCAATTTTGCTGTGAATCTAAAACTGCCCTAAAAAAGTTAGGTCTTGAAAAAAAAAAAAAGAGGCTGGGCACGGTGGTTCATGCCTGTAATCCCAGCACTTTGGAAGGCTGAGGTGGGTGGATCACTTGAGTTCAGGAGTTCAAGACTAGCCTGGCCAACATATAGTGAAACCCTGTCTCTACTAAAAAAAAAAAAAAAAAAATTAGCTGGAAGAGTTAGCGGGCACCTGTAATCTCAGGTACTCAGGAGGCTGAGGCAGGAGAATTGCTTGAACCCTGGAGGCAGAGGATGTAGTGAGCCGAGATTGCGCCACTGCACTCCAGCCTGGGCAACAGAACGAGACTCTGTCTCAATAAATAAATAAATAAATAAATAAATAAATAAATAAATAAATGAAGAAGAAATAAGCTTTACCTTGACACACACAAACACACAGCCCACAAATGGGAACGTACACCATGAATCCTATCTCAACCACCCTCCTCCTGGCTCATTATACCCCAGCAACCTCCTCTTCTTTCATTTCTCTTAAGCTGTTTCCTTCCCAGGACATTTGCACACATCAGGACAAACTGTGAAAGGCTTTGAAATGGGGGAAGAATTTGTAGGCATTCTGACTTACTCTTCCTGGTCATCTCCATCTTTCATTTTCTGAGCTAGAGACAACTCTGCAAGTTGTAGATGACTAAGAGCAATGTAAGGATTATTTTCCATATGCCAATACATTCTATCCAGCAGAGGGACAACTGCCCTTCATCCACCGAATTTGGAATCTTTGACGTGTTCATTTCAGCATTCTTGATTGACCTATGTAAGTGTGGTACTTTGAATTAGCCTTTGAACCAGTTGTAAGATCTTAATGTTTCCCTCATTCATTAATGAGGTTAAAGATTAAATAAAAACTTTGACAGATGTTCATCTTATGATGATTCACCTGGTTTTTTTTGTTTTTGTTTTTGTTTTTTTGAGGGTCTTACTCTGTGGCCCAGGCTGGAATGCAATGGTGCAATCATGGCTCCCTGCAGCCTTGACCTCCCAGGCTCAAGTGATCCTCCTACTTCAGCCTCCTGAGTAGCTAGGACTTACAGGTGCATGCCACCAGGCCCAGCTAGTATTTTGTGTGTGTGTGTGTGTGTGTGTGTGTGTGTTTGTAAAGATGAGGTTCCTCCATGTTGCCCAGACTGGTCCCAAACTCCTGGGTTCAAGCGATCTGCCCACCTCGGCCTCCCTAAGTGCTGAGATTACAGGCATAATTAGCTTCTTAAAGAAATGCATCCTTTAACACACCTGTTATGTGCTTCTCTCTCTCTTCATCCATCTCAACCCTGCTCATCCTTCAGGTCTCAGCTTCAATGTTGCATCCTGGGAGAGGCCTCCTCTATTCTAGATCAGGTCTCTCAGATTTATTCTCTTGCTGGTCTCTTTCTTCACTGCACTTGTTACAGTTGATAATTATGTATTCTGTGAGCTCACTCATGTCTGGGAATGAAATTACCCGTGATTTGAATCTCCTTCTTTATATTTTTCTTCATTTGACATGTTTCTATAATGAATATTTACACTTTTACAGTTTTTTAAATGTTGTCTTTAATCACTACTTTCAAAAGGAAAAGAAAAAAAAAACTGTGGTATTTTTACTGTCAATTGCCCTTTGCAGTTCCAGGGAAGCCTCCCTCTCCAACTACCCCAGCCCACCCAGATTACTCCCGTACACAAACTCCTATTGCAATTCTATTGTGTTTCACGCAATTATACTCACCAGAGCATCCAGTAACAACATCACAAGCACCTGTGCTGAAAGCTGTAGGGGGTGGGGGGATGCATGAGACCCTAAAAAGGGTAAGTTGTGCTTCCTACTTTAGAGGAATTTATGACCTTATGGTGGTACAAGACATAGAAGAAAAGTTAAATAACAATGTGCAGTATTATTTAATGAAGCACCATAGCTTTACATATATGTTCAGGCTTGGGTTTACCGAAGGCCAGAATGGTCATGTGGCCTTATCGTATGATCTCAGCCCACATGTCGTTAGTCTTGTGAGTTAGACTAGGGTGCAACTTCACGGATGGCAGGACCACATCTTTCTTGGCTTCTTTCGTATAAACTACAGTACTGAACACACAGCCCAGGCGCATAGCAGAGGCTTCTACCGATTGATTCACTTACTGTCCAGGACAACTGGCTGGGTCAGTTCTCAGCACATGGCTTCTCTGGGAGATAGGAAGCTTTACTGAGCCTCTCCTCACTCCAGCATAACGTGGATCTAGTCTTACCATGTAAGTGTCCACGTTGTTGAAAAGTGATAGGCTTGCAATGGTTGGATTCCTGCTGGGTCTGCTTAGGGAGGTGATGGAGAATCTTGCAGCAGCTGATAAAACAGAGAAGCCTGGGCACCTGGGCAGGAGATTTTTCTACAGTGGTGGAGCAGCAATGGCCACTTCCGGCAAGTGGTTCTATTCCAAGATCCCAGGGCTCAGAGAGCAGGAATGTTTCCAGGAAGATGGGCCATTGCTTAAACAGAAGCTGGAGATTAACCACGTTTACACACTGGGTTAAAATATCTAACTCTTTGGTCCAATCACAGGGGTGTCAGCTGTTGGAAAACAACCTAGTCCTAACGACCACCTCTAGTTCAGGAGCATTGAGGTCAGAGCTCTGCCATCACCCTGCTGTTTTGCATCATGCATAACACCTGCCTTCTCTCAGGCCTCCTTGAAAATGCTCCCCACTATCCGCAGCTGAACCCCTAGTATAGAGACATGACCCTGGCCACTTCCAGAATGGATTTACAGCGTAGCCACAATAAAATAAGGTGGACTAGTCCAGGTGTGGTGGCTTACGCCTATAATCCCAGCACTTTGGGAGGCTGAGGTGGGTGGATCACCTGAGGTCAAGAGTTCGAGACCAGCCTGACCAACATGGTGAAACCCCATCTCTGCTAAAAATGCAAAAATTAGCCAGGCATGGTGGTGGGTGCCTGTAGTCCCAGCTACTTGGGAGGCTGAGGCAGGAGAATCGCTTGAACCCAGAAGGCAGAGGTTGCAGTGAGCTGAGATGGTGTTGCGTACTCCAGCCTGGGCAACAAGAGCGAAACTCATTCTTAAATAAATAAATAAATAAAATAAGATGGACTAGAGGAACTAGGATTGGAGAGGGAACTACTTTTAAATCATAATATTCTACATGTGGTATACCCTGCTTTTTTTTTTTTTTTTTTAAGAGACCCAGTCTTGCTCTGTCACCCAGGCTGGAGTGCAGTGGCATGATCTTGGCTCACTGCAGCCTTGATCTCCTGGGCTCAAGAGAGCCTCCCGCCTCAGCCCCACAAGTAGCTGGAACTATAGGCATGCACCACCATACCTGGCTATTTTTTTTTTTTTTTTTTTAGAGATGTGGTTCCACCTTGTTGCCCAGGCTGGTCTCAAACTCCTGAGCTCAGGCAATCCTCCCGCCTCCACCTCCCCAAGTGCTGGGATTACAGGAGTGAGCCACCATGCCTGGACTACCCTGCCTTCTTTAGGTGGTCTTAGAAACTAAAAATATGTTTCTCACTTTTCTGACCTCAAATTAGTTTGAACCTCCTCCTACATCCTTTTTTATTTAACTCCCCGTTTGTACAATCTGACCCTCTTCATGAAATGAGACACCGAGAGGCTGATTATCTCTTTCTCTCCTCTCTCTCTGCTTTAGGAGGCATGCTTTCTCTTTAAGCCCGACATCAAAGCAGTAGCTATGACGTCCTCCGAATTCTCTGTGATGCTGTTTTCAGGAAGGCCTCCTGGGTAGGGTGGAGCCGGGCCTAACTTATCGTGGTGATGATTCCTGCTCTGGAGGGGCATCGCTGGGTCAGGATACCTGGGCATGTAAGCCATAGGCACTGGTGGTGGCTGGGAAGGGCAGCAAGTTCCCTAGACATGGGACTTTCGGGGCCGAGATGGCTCAAGAACACTGTGGGGGGTCCTGTCTGAATGTGAGAGTCCAGAGTGTCACCAGAGCAGCCAGGTGTGGGCTGCAGCACCGGGGCAATTGTGTTCATTCCTCATCGTGGGGCCTCTCATCCCACCCCAGGACAGGATAAAAGAGTGTCATGGAAGTTTTGCAACTTGGCTGGATGATTTGCTCACCGCATGTGGGCCACATTGTCCTGCCCCTCCTGGCAGATCTTTGGCTCTGGAAGTGGTGTGGCACTCACTCCCCATCGCTGGCTCACTGCAGGCCTTCCCTCCTGGCAGCTCTGCTCTGGGGCCTGCCTGCCCAGGCCTGATTAATGCAGCCCAGTTTCCTCCAAAGATGCCTTGGAGGTGGAGGTGGGGGGGCGCTCAGTGAAGTCATTCTCACAGCCTAATTGACTGATCATTTTTATTTCTCCTTTGCTGTGGACTTCCTGTTTATTGCTCCTTCCAGCTTATGTGAAGCCATTTGCAGCCACATGATGTTTTAAGATTCTCTTTATTCAGGGATAGTCAAGAGACAAAACTGGAGTCTGCCTGGAAAAACAAAAGAGGCAATAGTTCCAGAGCATTCAGGCTCTGATTCCTCCGTTGCGGGGGTGGCTGCCGACTGCTTTGCCCTGCGATGTGATGATTGCCAGTTATTAAGCCTGTCTGGTGGAGGGGGGAAGCCAAGTGAGGAAAACAACAATAAAAGGAAATAAATGGTTCTGAGGGACTGAGAACCGTGCAGACCAGAAAACACACACATACACACCAAAAGAAAACAAAACAAAAAAGCTCCTGCACTCTGTTTAGAGTTCATAGCCAGGAGGATAAACACCACTTAATTTGCAAACAATTACCATTTGGAGATGATAAAAAAAATTAAATATCACTGGAAGAAAAGTTTACACAGAAATTGCCAGATCATGTGCTGGGAACATTTGTGAATTCCTCCCCAGCCGCCTCCTGGACAACAGTTCACGGCTAGACTCCACGGCATCTATTCCATGGCTGGTTTGGTTTAGTGGCTCTCAAACCAGGCCAATGTTGTTACCTTCTCCTTCTACCTCCCCCAAACATTTGGCAATGTTTGTAGACATTTTCTGTTGTCACAACTGAGACGGGGAGTGAGGACTGCTAGCAATTTGGTGTAGAGGCCAGGGATTCTGGACAGCCCCTCACAATGCACAGGACAGCCCCCCACAGTAACAAAAATTTCCAGTCCAAAATGTCAGGAGTGCCCAAATTGAGCAAGACTGGTAGGAAGGTATCCAAGGGCAGAAAGGAAAACACAGAGTTGAACTGGGCTTGAGTTCTAGCTTTCTCCTTGGAAGAAGTCGTGGTAAAGGCAGGAGGTCCACCCAGGAAGTTCCAGACTTCCTGGAAACACACTAGGCCAGTAAGGTCTATGGAACTGTATTCTTGTCTTGGTATGATCAGGATGTCTCCGTCTTCTAAAATCTAGGTGAAGTTGGCTGGGTGCAGTGGCTCACGCCGGTAATCCCAGCACTTTGGGAGGCTGAGCCAGGCGGATCACGAGGTCAGGAGATCGAGACCATCCTGGCTAATATGGTGAAACCCCGCCTCTACTAAAAATACAAAAAATTAGCTGGGCATGGTGGCACACACCTGTAGTCCCAGCTACTTGAGAGGCTGAGGCAGGAGAATCACTTGAACCCTGGAGGCGGAGGTTGCAGTGAGCTGAGATTGTGCCACGGCACTCCAGCCTGGGCAACAGAGCGAGATTCCATCTCAAAAAACAAAACAAAACAAACAAAAACAAAAAACTAGGTGAAGACGTGGACACCCATCACTAACCAGCTAGTGGTCCAAATGCGTCCGATGTCCATGTGTGTGCAGCCACTGCCCTCTAGGGGCAGAATTGTGTGCGGCCGCTCACCACGGGTGTGTGTTTTGAGGCTGCACCATAAACCCTCAAGGCTCCTTCTTCACTCTAGGGGTCTAGGGGAAAGAGTCCTAATTGTATGGTTAGCTTTAGCTCTACCATTTGCTCACAGTGGCAAACCTCGTAACTTCTCTGAGCCCCAGGCGTGCCCTTTGTTCTTCACAGGTCATGGGAATCTCACGAAAGCATGGATGAGGAGACACTGTGTATTAAACCATCGCACAAATAAATGTCCATTGCTGAGGCACCTCTGGAATCTGATGGTCAGAGATGTCCAATCATTAACAAATAGGCATTGAGGGCTTATGCACATGACGAGGTCCATGGTGGGCAGAGAAAGGTGTGATTTCAGATGGTGTAAATTGCTATGAAAAGATCATACGGGACAAGGGGACACAGAATGGTTGGGGTGGTGCAGTATGGATGCCACATCAGTTATTCAGGGTGGCCAGAGAAGGCCTTTCTATAAGGAGGTACCCAGGAGGCATGAAAGAAGGAACTACCCTTGGAACAGGGCAATAGGGGCCCCTGTCCTGGGCCTGGGGATTTGGAGGACCCCAACCACTCTGATTATTTAACACGGTTCAGACTCCAGGGAAACGCTTCTCCACCACCTCGTCCTAATGCCGTCAAGGTTGTGGGTGGTGCCGGAGAGAATTTGTGTGGCGAAAGTGCTTAGGTGAGAGAAAGGACAAATTAACTAATTTGTTCAAACCTTTCTCAAAACAGCATCAGAGCACTAGATTATTGCATAAAGAAGAATTGTTTCCCAGAGTTCTGAGAATCTGTCTTTTTCTTCTCTTTGTGTTCTGGAGATGCTCATGGATTAAAGAGGTATTTAGGATGTTTACACATGATGGATGAGGAACATTTGCAATGTCAAGTAATTCGCATTTCTCTTAAATGTGTATGTATGTTGGTTTAGATGTAAGATGCTCAAAGCATACCAATTATTTACCTTGACAGCACTGAACACCAAAATTGAGACACGTTTTCTCTTTTGTTTGTTTTGAGACAGGGTCTCCTTATGTTGCCCATGCTGGAGTGCAATGGCACAATCATGACTCACTGCAGCCTTGACCTCCTGGGCTCCAGTAATCCTCCTGCCTCAGCCTCCCCAGTAGCTGGGACCACAGGCATGCGCCACCACACCTAGTTACTTTTTAATTTTTTTGTGGAGACAGAGTCTCACTATGTTGCCCAGGCTGGTCTCAAACTTTTGGGCTCAAGTGATCCTCCTGCCTCGGCTTCCCAAAGTGCTAGGATTACAGGTGTGAGTCACCATGCTCAGCCTGAGAATTTTTTTAAATAGTAAGAATATCTAATATAATTTAGCTAGATTTTCCAAAAGAATTTTTCAGCTTTATTTAAATAATTGTAATTTAAACTTTTCATATTCACTAATTAGAACACATATTTGTTTAATTATAAATAATGTTGAATACCTGAGAAAAATAACTTTTTTGAAATGATATATGAAAACTATTTTAATTTTCAAATATTTACTTTCAGTTATATTTTAATGATAATATATTTTAATTTTTTACACTTTGAGGACAATAACATTTTAAAAAATATTTTATATCATTCATCTCAATATAACACAATTATTTGAAAATGATTATATTAGTGATTACATCGAAATGAAACAAAAAAATAAACTTTGTGGAATAAACATATAAGTCATAGATAATACATATGTCTCTATTTTTATTACTCATTCAAATATCACCAACCAGTCAACAGAACAGTTAAATATGCACAGTAATAAATTTAATTTTCTTTTGTATTTTGCTAACTTGCAGTCATCAAAACCATGTGTTTACACATATTTTTCAATTTTGTCATTATGAAGGCATTTGACATGTTAAGAGGCTGGAACATGTTTTATGTGATAGGTTTTAGAGTGATCTATAACTTTTAAATACTTGGAGATATGGTTTATGGGTTTCCATTCCAGCCCTTGTTCCTGGACCCCACTAGTGTTAGAGGTTGGGGTGTGTATGAAGATCTGGAGAAAAAGGTAATAACACGTTCTAAGCCATGAAAGAGCAAAATGCTTGGCCTGTGTGAGGGACAGAAAGGCCAGAGTGCCTGGGCCTTGGACAGAGGTTGAGAGGTAAGCAGGGGCCGTGCCAATGTGGTAAGGAGTTTGGATCTCACTGGACTAGCAATGGAAACTGATTGGAGGGTTTTCAACGGGAGATGATGGTCCTGTCTGCTCTCTAGAGAATGGTCTTTAGGGGAACAAGAGTAGATGCAAGAGAACAAGGGAGGGGGCTGTTGCATTCGCTCTGACATGATGACATGACTTTCACCTGAGTTTTAGCAGTGGCGGTGATGATATGCGGGCAGATAGGGGACATATTTGAAGGAAGAGAGGATTGAATTTGCTGACAGACTGCGTGTGAGAGGCGGGGAAAGGAGACAATGGTTTCCAGGTCTTCGGTGTGTGCAACTGAGTGGATGGTGGAGGGAACCCTAGAGAGAGAAGTGGGGAAGTACAGAATACCTTGTATTTGGAACGCAAGTCCTGCTTTTGTAGAAGTACATGTGTTACTAATAATGGCTAGAGGAGAAACTAACACGGTAGGATCAATTTCACTTAAGTATCTTCCTCTCTCCCTATCAACAGCCTGCAGCGTCACTGGGGCTGATTACCCAGGTGCCACTAAGAGCCTGTCTCATCCCAGTTGCCTGTCAACAATCCCTGCAAGGTTTTGATGGGATAACTGAAGTATTACTTGCTAAATCCTTTCTAGCTTGAAATCCTAGGATTTTAAGGTAATGAAATGGGACCCAGAAAAATTTGAATTTTAAGAGAGGACTTTCTGAAGACAAAAAAGGAATCAAACTGCAAAGGTAGGAGGGTTTGCAGGACAATCTGCCAATTGACCACCACCCTGGCCACAGTATTGTTGTCCACAATCCTTGTCTTGGTGCACACTTCAATGCACATTCACGTACATGGCCTATTTTTAAAACTAGCAAGTTTGCTTAGATGTCATTGTGCATTCTGTGAACTCATAGCTCAATGCGCTCAAAATAAAATAACAGAATATCAGAACAAGAAAGAAGTTGTTCAGCGGCTCTGATTCTTTGTTGCCCTGATAAGGGAAGTGAGGGTTCTGACATGTGACCCTCGATGATCACACAGCTGGCTGGTGACAGACGTGGGCCGGATCCCAGGCTTTGAGACTTTCTGCCTGGTGTGCTTCCCACAAACACAGCCTCTGCACCAGGGATGAGTAATAGGTTGTGCAGGGCGAGGACCTGACATTAAAATAAGTCTCAGATTTCTTCTTGCAACGGCTGCAGATTTATGTCATTTTCTGCAATGTAGAATATGGTCATATTCCCAAGAGCTCAGAGCTCTTTCATAAATATAATAATATTGATCTCCACCGTCATTCATGTAATCATCCAACATTTATTGAGTGCCTCCTTTGTGGACAAGCCCAGTGATGCTGAAGACGTAAAGAACAGGGTGTGCCCCCAAGGAGCTCCCACTGCCTGTTTGTGGTGGACAGGGTGGAGACACTGACATTGATGACCCCAACGCAGTGTGTGTGGTGCTATGACGGAAGTGTGCATAGGATCCCACAGGATGGCCCAGCACTGACAGAAAGGAAGGGTAGGGAAGGCATCTGGAGTCGTTGAGCCTGGGCTCTGCAGAAGGACTACCGGGAATTAAACAGGAGAGAAGGAGCGGTTCTAGGACAAGGGAACAGCATGTGCAAAGGCAAAGAAGGCAGCAGAGTTGGACACATTCGAAGAACTGCAAGAACTCGGATCTGCCTGGAGCATGGAGAGAGAGGAAGAGAAAAGCCATAAAAGGGATGGCGAAGTGGGTGGGGCCAGGAGTTGTGATCTCCATTATACTGGTGGTGCATCTAAAGCAGACATCAAATTGGCAGCAGGTGAATTTCCCAGGCCTTCATGCTATTTACTCCCGAGAGTCAAGAAATGCCCAGGTGAGAGCTGCATTCAAGTCGCACCTTCTGCCTCCATCAGTCATGTCTCCCCAAGAGCAGAAGTTTTAAACAGGTGAAATCTTCAGAGTGAAAATCAAGGATATGATTAAAAGTTTAGGGATGGTGGAAAAGACAGCTATGGACTGAGTCTACAAGTGGGTTTTTCCTCTTCCCTTTAGCAGCACCTGCTGTAGCCTCCTCCTCCTACTCTTCCTCCTCCTTCTCCTTCTTCTTCTGTTTTGAGACAGGGTCTCAGTCTGTATCCCAGGCTGGAGTGCAGTGCCACAATCATGACTCAGTGCAGCCTTGACCTCCTGGGCTCAAGCAATGCTCCCACCTCAGCCTCTGAGTAGCTGGGACTACAGGCGCCCACCACCACACCCACCTAATTTTTAATTTTTTTTTTTTGTAGAAAGGAGTCTCATTACGTTGCCCAGGCTGGTCAGCAACTTTCGGCCTCAAGCCATCCTCTTGGCTAATTTTAAAAATTTTTTTGTAGAGACAAGGTCTCGTCGTGTTGTCCAGGCTGGACTCAAGCTCCTGAGCTCAAGTGATCCTCTCCTCTTGGCCTCCCAAAGTGCTGAGTAATTTGCAGAGCCCAAGACAATCCCCGAGTCTATCCGGGGATGGCACAGGGTCAGCAGGAGACAATAAGCTTATTAATCACAGAGTATCTGGCACATATTAAGTAGGTGCTTAATATGTATGTATCAAATGAATGAATGATGTGAGTGTATCGACAGAGATTCTTTGTTTTCCCCCCGGGATTTCTCTGATTTGCCAGGACTCCAAGTCTGATTGGCTTGGGTAGGAGGAAGAAGAGTCCTTGGGGCCGCCCAGGTGCTTCAGGCAAGGTGTCTCCCTTCATCCTTATAAAACTCTTTACGCCCTTCCGGTGTGTGCAACCGAGTGGATGGTGGAGGGAACCCTAAAGAGAGAAATGGAAAAGTACATAATATCTTGTATTTGGAATGGAAGTCCTCCTTTTGTAGAAGTATGTGTGTTATTGATAATGGCTAGGGGAGAAACTAACAAGATAAGATCAATTTCACTAAAGTACCTTCCTCCCTCCTCCCTCCCTTCTTTCCTCCCTCCTCCCTCCCTTTACAGTCAGTAGTTCAGATTTACAATCTCTTACCCTAGAGCCGGGTGTGCTTCGGGATTCTGGATTTTCTCAGGTTTTAGGAAGGTAATGAGAGGTGACAGTGTGCTGGCAGTCCTCACAGCCCTCGCTCGCTCTCGGCGCCTCCTCTGCCTGGGCTCCCACTTTGGCCACACTTGAGGAGCCCTTCAGCCTGCCACTGCACTGTGGGAGCCCCTTTCTGGGCTGGCCAAGGCCGGAGCCGGCTCCCTCAGCTTGCGGGGAGGTGTGGAGGGAGAGGCGCGGGCGGGAACCAGGGCTGCGCGCGGTGCTTCCGGGCCAGCGCGAGTTCCGGGTGGGCATGGGCTTGGCGGGCCCCACCAGCCCCGGGCAGTGAGGGGATTAGCACCTGGACCAGCAGCTGCTGTGCTCAATTTCTCGCCGGGCCTTAGCTGCCTTCCCGTGGGGCAGGGCTCGGGACCTGCAGCCCACCATGCCTGAGCCTCCCCCGCCTCTGTGGGCTCCTTTGTGGCCCTAGCCTCCCCGACGAGCGCCGCCCCCTGCTCCACGGCGCCCAGTCCCATCGACCACCCAAGGGCTGAGGAGTGCAGGCGCATGGCGCAGGACTGGCAGGCAGCTCCACCTGCAGCCCCGGTGCCTGATCCACTGGGTGAAGCCAGCTGGGCTCCTGAGTTTGGTGGGGACGTGGAGAACCTTTATGTCTAGCTAAGGGATTGTAAATACACCAATCTGCACTCTGTATCTAGCTCAAGGTTTGTAAACACACCAATCAGCACCCTGTGTCTAGCTCAGGGTTTGTGAATGCACCAATGGACACTCTATATCTAGCTACTCTGGTGGGGACTTGGAGAACCTTTGTGTCCACATTGTATCTAGCTAATCTGGTGGGGAGGTGGAGAACCTCTGTGTCTAGCTCAGGGATTGTAAACGCACCAATCACAGCGCCCTGTCAAAACAGACCACTCTGCTCTCTGTAAAATGGACCAATCAGCAGGATGTGGGTGGGGCCAGATAAGAGAATAAAAGCAGGCTGCCCGAGCCAGCAGTGGCACCCTGCTGGGGTCCCCTTCAACACTATGGAAGCTTTGTTCTTTTGCTCCTTGCAATAAATCTTGCTGCTGCTCACTCTTTGGGTCCACACTGCCTTTGTGAGCTGTAAGACTCACCGCGAAGGTCTGCGGCTTCACTCCTGAAGCCAGCGAGACCACGAACCCACCGGGAGGAACGAACAGCTCCAGACGCGCCGCCTTAAGAGCTGTAACACTCACCACGAAGGTCTGCAGCTTCACTACTGATCCAGCGAGACCACAAACCCACCAGAAGGAAGAAACTCCGAACACATCCAAACATCAGAACAAACAAACTCCGGACACGCTGCCTTTAAGAACTGTAACACTCACCGCAAGGGTCCCCGGCTTCATTCTTGAAGTCAGTGAGACCAAGAACCCACCAATTCCGCACACAGTAACACAACCCAATATACCTTTTATTATATCAAACCCCGAGTGGGCTAGGGGAGCACCTTGTAATCAAACATATAAACCCTTTCTGCAGCGAAATGTAAGAATATTCACGCTAAGTAGGATAGTACATAACTTCAGGTCAGTTGAGGTCAGGTTTTGCTGCCCCACAGTTACGAAATGCTTGTGGTTTCCAGAGTGGGGAAGTTTGGAAATGTGGATAAGGGATCACGGACCTACAAAACCATCACCTTTTGGATGAGGTAACTGAGATTCAAAGAGGTGAAGTAATGTGCCCAAGGTCACTCTACTGGGCGGAGGAGTCCAGGTTAGGACACGGCGGTGTTGGGTTGCAAGATCCATGCGCTCTCTACTGCATAATTCTGGCCTGCTTCCTGCTGTCCGGTACAAAAAGGAGTAAATGGCAGTCCCTCCGGTGCTCAGCGGCAATGGCAATCAGACCAAGTTTGCAAAGAAGAGTCTTTCTGGAACAGCAATGCCTCCACCTACTGGACATATGTGAGAATACCACCTGACTCCCCCAGAAAACGGAGTTTATTGTCCTGGTAATGGACTCTTAAAGGAGGGCAACGGAATTGTCTTTCTGCGACTCTGCAAATGACATTTCAGGAGCCAGGAAGTGGTTACTAAATTGCTGTTACATAACTATCCTTCAAAATAATAACAACAACAAAACAACAATAATAACGTTGGAACCGTCAATGAGATTTGTTTGCTTGCTTGCTTTCTCTACTGGACTCAGCTCCTGCACCTTGAAATGTACCGGGAATAAAGTAAGAGGTTGGGACGGGCGAGGTGGCTCATGCCTGTAATCACAGCACTTTGGGAGGCCAAGGCTGGAGGCTTGCTTGAGCGCAGGAGTTCAAGACCAGCTAGGGCAATATAGGGAGACCCCCGTCTCTACAAAAATAATTTTTTAAAAGATTTCTTTTAAAAATTTTCTCTTTCATCCAATTGCCAGAAATTCTATTGTTAAATGCCAATTTTACCATTCTCAGCATCTCCGAACATCCATTCTCAAACATGGCACTCTCCAAACCTTTCAGGAGCTCCTTATTGGCCACAGACACCTGCTGCTCCAGCAGATTTGCCACGTCGTATACCTCTGCCCTAGATGGGCCGTTATCATACCGCTATATCCTATTATAGTGCCCAGAACCGCCTATGAGATCTGTTTGGTTAGTTGCTTTCTCTACTGGACTCTTAGCTCCTGCACCTTGCAATGTACCTGGAATAAAGCAAGAGTTTGGGTTGGCCACGGTGGCTCATGCCTGTAATCTCAGCACTTTGGGAGGTCAAGGCCGGCAGATCGCTTGAGCCCAGGAGTTCAAGACCAGTTTGGACAACTTAGGGAGAACCCCGTTTCTACAAAAATAATTTTTAAAAAAATTAGCTGGGCATAGTGGAATGCGCCTCTGGTCCCAGCTACTCTGAAGGCTGAGGCAGGAGGATTCTTTGAGCCCAGGAGGCCAAGGCTGCCATAAGCCATGCTCACATCACTGCCTTCCAACTTGGGTGACAGGGCAAGATCCTGTCTCAAAAAACAAAAAACAAAACAAAACAGAAAACCAGAAACCAAACAACAAAGAGTTTAGTCATTTTTGAGGAAGGAAAAATGAGAGTGAATTTATTTCATAAAATTACAAAAATAAAAAATTTTTACATTAATTAAATACAAATATAGTCATCATTGCCTTCTAAATTTCAGTGTGATTACACATTTAAAATCCTTTCTTGAATATGTATTTTGGTAGAAGGCAGGATGAAGAGAACTCGGGGATACACACATTGCCGGAGAAGGGAGATCTTCAATAAATGTAATAACCACAATATACAGGATACTGTGTTCATATAAGAGATGGTTCTTTCCTTCAATCTCCCACATCATCTCTTCTTTTCTCAGACAGTGCCTTGAATTTCTCAAAAATACCTTATTCTTTCCTTCCTTCTTTTCTTTTCCTTTCTCTTCTTTTCTTTTCTCTTTTTTTGAGACTGAGTCTTGCTCTGTCGCCTGGGCTGGAGTGCCCTTAGAATGAATTAGCCAAGGAAACAAAAAAGTGTACATGGAATGTGACACTTTGGAAGCTGGAGTGGTTACAAGATAAGTGGATAGTTATTTTTTCAGGTATGTGTTTTGTTTCTACAACAGTTCTCTATTTAGATATCATTCACACACAATAAATTCACCCATTTAGAACATGCAGTTCAACAATTTTTAGTATATTCACAAAATTGTGCAACCATTGCTGCAATCAATTTTAGAAAAAAAATTTTTTTTTTTTGAGACCCAGTCTTGCTCTGTTGCCCATGCTGGAGTGCAGTGGCTTGATCTCCTCGGCTCACTGCAACCTCCACCTCCCAGGCTCAAAAGATTCTTCTGCCTCAGCCTCCCAAGTAGCTGGGATTACAGGTGTGCCCACAACGCCCAGCTAATTTTTGTTTTTATAGTGGAGATGGAATTTCACCATTTGGCTAGGCTGGTCTTGAACTTCTGGCCTCAAGTGATCCACCTGCCTTGGCCTCCCAAAGTGCTGGGATTACAGGTGTGAGCCACTGCATCTGGCCTAGAACATTTTTATCATGCCAAAAAGAAAGCCCGTATCCTTTAGCTGTCAACCTCCAAGCCCTCTGCTCCCCACGCCCCCAGGTGCTGGCAACCACTACTTTCCATCTCTGTAGATTTACCCATTCTGGACATTTCATAAAAATTGATCATATAATATGTGGTGTTTTGTGACTGGCTTCTTTCACTTGGCATAATGGTGTCCAGGTTCATCTATGTTGTAGCATATATCAGTACTTCATTTCTTTGTGTGGCCAAATAATATTCTATTGTGTGGATATACCACATTTTGTTCATTCATCAGTTGATGGACATTTGGGTTGTTTTCGGAAGCAGCTGTTATGAATAATGCTGCTATAAGCATTCGTGTACAGGTTTATGTGTGGACATTTGTTCACATCTCTCGAGTATAGACCTAGAAGGGGAAATGTTGAGTTAAATGAGATAGGTATTTTTAAGCCAGGCGAAGTGGCTCACTCCTGTAATCCCAGACCTTTGGGAGGCCAAGGCAGGCAGATCACTTGAGGTCAGGAGTTCGAGACCAGCCTGGCCAACATGGTGAAACCCCATCTCTACTAAAATACAAAACTTAGCTGGGCATAGTCACCTGCGTCTGTAGTCCTAGCTGGGAGGCTGAGGCAGGAGAATTGCTTGAACTTGGGAGGTGGAGGTTGCAGTGAGCCAAGATTACACCACTGCACTCCAGCCCAGGCGACAGAGCAAGACTCAGTCTCAAAAAAAAAAAAAAAAAAAAAAAAAAGAAAAAGAAAAGAAGGAAGGAAAGAAAGAGGTATTTTTATCTCATCTCCCTTCTAGATTACAAACATCCCTAGGGCAGGGTTTGAGTTATTCCTCTCCTGGCTCGGTGCTATGCACGTCGACATTCATTAAATATTTATTGACTGGGACGAATCAATGGATGACATTTTCAATTTTAACATATAACATGGTAGGGAGTTGCAGGACTAGAGAGGCATCATGAATACAATAAATCTTTTTTTACAAAAGCAAAAAAGAACAATCAACACTGACAAGTAAAACTGCAAAATATATATCTCAGAACCTCAGCTCCTCTTCTGTAAAATGAGAGCAACAATACTTTATAGTGCTGTTGTATGAAAAATTGTGTTCTATCTGAGAAGGCCTCAAAGAGACGTGGCACACATAGTAAGCACTCAATCAATACTTTGTAGCCAGTTCAATTCAATACGGTCCCTCATCCACAAACCAATCCAGCATTTGGCCTTTTGTGAAATATTGTTTAGCGTTCACCTTGAAAAGCCTGGGTTTTCATCTCACCTTCAGCTCTGTCTTTTGCTGTTCAACAAGAGATTTTTATACTTGTGTCTATATTCATGATATCAAAGCAAGTAGTTTAATAATTGAAAAAGAGGTGACTGATCTAGTGAATCTTGCTCTCAGGGTAAAAATTAGAAGTGACAGCCAGGCGCGGTGGCTCATGCCTGTAATCTCAGCACTTTGGGAGGCTAAGGTGGGTGGCTCACAAGGTCAGGAAATCAAGACCATCCTGGCTAACATGGTGAAACCCCATCTCTACTAAAAATACAAAAAGATTCACGGCTATAATGCCAGCACTTTGGGAGGCCGAGGCAGGCGGATCACAAGGTCAGGAGATCCAGACCATCCTGGCTAACACGGTGAAACCCTGTCTCTACTAAAAATACAAAAAAGTAGCCGGGCATGGTGGCAGGTGTCTGTAGTCCCAGCTACTCGGGAGGCTGAGGCAGGAGAATGGCATGAACCCAGGAAGCGGAGTTTGCAGTGAGCCGAGATTGCACCACCGCACTCCAGCCTGGGGGACACAGCGAGATTCCGTCTCAAAAATAAAAATAAAAAATAAAAATACAAGATTAGCCGGGCATGGTGGCGGGCGCCTGTAGTCCCAGCCACTTGGGAGGCTGAGGCAGTAGAATGGCGTGAACCCAGGAGGTGGAGCTTGAAGTGAACACAGATCATGCCACTGCACTCCAGCCTGGGCAACAGAGCGAGACTCCGTCTCAAAAAAATAATAATACTAATAAATAAAAAATAAAATAAAATAAATTTAAAAAAAGAATTAGAAGTGCTATCCCACTAACTCTGCTAGGCAACACCCCGATATCTCTGGTCAGATGTGTTCATGAGGCTACAGAGTCTTCAAGTCTGTGGAATTAGACTTCTGCCCTTAAGTGGGGGCATAATAAATCTTTTTAAAACTTAGTTTGCCTATTGTTTAGATATCAAATAGACTCAATCTGTCTACCTCTTTTCAGAGTCTGGTTCTTGAGATCATATGTTTATTTTAATATTATGTTTAAATATGTTAGACTATAAAATAGACATCTAACTACATACTTTTAATGTTGGGTTAAACTTTGTTGATTAGGATTATCTCCACACTACACTGAGTTTGAAATGATAGAATATCTAAATTTCAGAGTATAAATGCATTTCAATTACTTTCAAGTTTAGGTACAAAACTCAAGCCAGAACAGAAAAATATCACCTAGGGTCAGTCTCGCTTCACTGACTAGATAAAAATCATGTGTAATCAGTACATCAACTCAACAATCTAGAAATTGCTAGCTTTAGTCTCTTATGTGTACAGTATAATTTTTGTAAATGAAGGATACTCCTAAAACATTTGAAACTTTCTAACCTGATGAATTGGCAAATTTTTTTTCTTTTCTTTCTTTCTTTCTTTCTTTTTTTTTTTGAGATGGGGTCTTGCTCTGCTGCCCAGGCTAGAGTGCCATGGTACAATCATGGCTCATTGCAGCCTCGATCTCCCAGCCTCAAGTGATCCTCCTGCCTCAGCCTGCCAAGTAGCTGCAGGTACAGGCACCACCGCACTGGCTAATTTATTTTATTTTATTTTTGTAGAGACAGGGCTTCCCTAGGTTGCTCAGGCTTGTCCTGAACTCCTGAACTCAAGTGATCCTCCTGCCTTGGCCTCCGAAAGTGCTGGGATTACAGACATGAACCACTGCACCTGGCCTAACAAACTATTTTTTCTTACAATCTTACTCGCACTATGAATGTGCAAGTAATGATAATAATAGTAATAATAACAATAGCTAGTAAAAGATTGCAGTGCAGGCCAGGTGCTGTGGCTCATGCCTGTAATCCCAGCACTTTGGGAGGCCAAGGTGGGCAGATCACCTGAGGTCAGGAGTTCGAAACCAACCTGGCCAACATGGCTTCTTCTTTTAATGCATAGAACAGAGGAAATGTTCTCATTTCCTGCTTGTGAACAAATTCCCAATTAACACTATGAAAACTACTGAGTTTTGTTGCAGGGGTCAACGAGTACCCTAAAGGTTCCCAATTTGTGGTAGCATTTGACAATTCACAGACATGCTACTCCCTGGGCAGTTACCAACAACTGAATCTTATGATCAGCCTCTCAGCCCTGTGTACTTCCACCCAATCATCTCCACAAATCACAACCAGGGGTCTTTCAGGCCTATCCCTGCGGTGGGGGGTGGGGGCAGGGAGCAGAGGAGATGGAGTTTGTAATTTGAAATGGGACCCCATTTGAAAAAAGTAGCCAATTCTTGTGTGACTATTATAGAAAGACCTAGAACTAAGAGAGAGCCTTGAAGACCTGAATCATTACCTGTTACTCCTCTTTACCACACAGGATGCACACTGTGCTGTGGGGAACATGATCACACAGACAAGGCTGAGTGAGGCAGCACCCTACTGCCCACAGTTTAAGAACAGGAACACCTGCATTGCGATTTTTTTTTCTTTTTTTTTTTGAGAGGGAGTTTCGCTCTGTTGCCCAGGCTGGAGTGCAGTGGCGTGATCTAGGTTCACTGCAACCTCCGCCTCTAGGGTTCAAGAGATTTTTGTGCCTCAGCCTCCCGAGTAGCTGGGATTACAGGTGTCCACCACCACACCTGTCTAATTTTTGTATTTTTAATAGAGATGGGGTTTCGCCATGTTGGCCAGGCTGGTTTTGAACTCCTGACCTCAGGTGATCTGCCCACCTTGGCCTCCCAAAGTGCTGGGATTACAGGAGTGAGCCACAGCACCTGGCCTGCACTGCAATCTTTCACCAGCTATTGTTATTATTACTATTATTATCATTAGAGACAGGATCTCACTCTGTTGCCCAGGCTGGATTGCCGTGGCTCAATCATAGCTCACTGCAGCCTCCAACTCCTGGGCTCAAGTATTTGGGACTACAGACACAAGCTACTGTGCCAGGCTAGTTTTTAAATTTTGTGTAGAGACAGGGTCTCACTATGTTGCCCAGGCTGGTCTCAACCTCCTGAGCTCAAGCAATTCTCCTGCCTCAGCCTTCCAAAGTGCGGGGATTATGGGCACAAACCACTGTGCCCAGTCCAACCAGCTATTATTACTATTTTTTAATTAGAAGGAAAAAAAAAACAAAAAGCAGAGGGATGTGGGTGTGTATGTTTCTTGGAATCCAAGCGATCAGGGGGAAAAAATCCGTCAAAAATGTTCTCAGTACAAAAGTTGGCAAAACAGCTCGCTTTTTTAAACTGAACTTTGTAATAGGAGAAATACTCTCACAAGGACAGGATGTTTCTGAGCCAAGTTGAAGCAAAAGAAACTTTTTCCAGCATGTCAGGAACGAAGCTGACGTTCCACTAAGAAAAAAAAAAAAAAAAAAAAAAGAAGTGCTAGAGGAAGGAGTAAGAGGGGAAAAGGCACCAGAATTCAGACGGAGCTTTAAATTCCAGACAGGGCCAGCGTCGGGAGCACGTAGGAGGCGCCCCTCGGAAAGGAGCCGCAGACCCGGCTGACTTCGCACTTGAGCTCCAGCCCCGTGGACATTTCCTGTTCTGCCTCTGGAAATTCAAGCTGAAAGTTACAAAACATCCTTTTCCCTGGAACCAAGTGCTTGGTTGGGAGACCATGCCCTCCCCTTCCTTCCTCGGAACTCCTCCCTGATCGCCCCGTGGCTTCCCCAGGAGAGATGCGAAATCAGCGGTAGCAGGTGGCGCAGAAGGGAGAGGGGAGCGACCCTGGGGACCGACTCTGGGGACCCCCGCCGAAGAGGTAGGAAACGGGGGACTGCACGTTCCTGAGGCCACTTCACACTTATTGAGCAAAACGAGGTGATGTCCTTTAAGCCTGGGGCTGAGGTGTTTCCCTCGCTTGGGTATGCGCCGGGTGGTGGGTGGACTGGCCTCGAATCTGGAATAAGTTCAGGCATTCCTTTTCCCTCTCTCTTTCCAAGTTGAACTTTAATTCTTGGGTCTCTGGAACCACATATTTTGTTTGGTGTGGGAGGTATTAAATGGCAGAATTCTAGGAAGTAAATATTGTGAATCCCTGATTTTGCTCTTTTCTTTATTTTCTTTTCTCTTTTCTTTTCTTTTCCCTTTTCTTTTCTTTTCCCTTTGCTTCTCTCTTCTCTTCTTTTTTCTTTCCGCCCCTGAAATGCCCAGGAGCAGTCATAAATACCTTCATCTGGGAATAGATTCGGGGAGAAGTGAGAAGGGGACAGGGCTGGGAAAAGCATTCTCACCACGGTGAACGGGGCGCGGCTGTTTTCCGGGACCTGGGCCATGTGTTCTTCTGGCCCAGATGCTCTCTCCGTCCCTTCCTTCTGCCCACTGCCATAGGGACAACTACCTTGAGTTGTTTCTCCGGGTGCAGGGATGTGGCACAGACCCTGGTCAGGGCCCTTGAGCATCAGTGCCCTGCGTTTATGGACAGAACTCAGGTGCTGTCTTAAACGTTTCTGTCTGGGGCAGAGCTAACTGGTCTACCCAGGAGCCTGCGTGTAGTCCTTGGCTTCGTGAGGGACACCCGGCAGTCGGTCTCTGGAAGGCCAGCCTTGGCAATACATGTGCTGACACTGGACCTGCTCAGAGAACTCAGCATGGCTTTTGCATAAGGAGTACTCAGCTGGGTTCACGCTTATTATATACATTTGTTTCTCTTAGAAAATGGCTTTTGAACTTAAAAAACGTCTTGTGTGGCCGGGCGCGGTGGCTCACACCTGTAATCCCAGCACTTTGGAAGGCCGAGGCGGGCAGATCACTTGAGGTCAGGAGTTCGAGACTAGCCTGGCCAATATGGTGGAACCCTATCTCTACTAAAAATATAAAAATTAGCTGGGCGTGGTGGCAGGTACCTGTAATCCCAGCTACTCAGGAGGCTGAGGCAGGAGAATTACTTGAACCCGGGAGGTGGAGGTTATAGTGAGCTGAGATCATGCCACTGCACTTTAGTCTGGGCAACCGAGCAAGACTGTCTCAAAAAAGAAAAGAAAAAGAAAAGAAAACATCTTATGATCTAAGGACATCCTTGCTCCTTGGAAGGGATGCAGGTCCCCTTTGTGGAGATCAGCGTGGAGCCTGGGGGCACCAGGGGCCTCCTCTTCCCACTTCCAACAAAGTAGCTCCATCCTTACCTGACTTTTATGTCGAGGTTCCCAGTTAAAAGCATGCTTTTAAAACAATTTGCAGAACTGCTGACCTGCAACAAGCAGTGCTTTGCCTAGACTGAAAATGACTGCTTATGGAACAAAGTTGATTGACGGAGGGATTTCTAGCTTGCCCCTGTCTAGGCTCTTACTCCGTCCTCCCATCCGCCTCCTTGAATGATCGCCTTCTGCCCTAGGGAACCTGCTGGAGGTGGGAGTGCCAACAAGGCTCAGCGAGCCAGCTGTTCCATCTCAGGCACCTGACCTCTCGTGCAGGGACAGACAAGGGGCAGAGCCCCGGAGAGCTGACATTACAACTCGGCCTCTCTCTCCAAGTCTTTTCTGAATTTGTCCTTCTAATTGTGCTCACGGTTATGAACTACATGATCAATAATTGTAACAGCTAATTATTGATCTTCCTTTATGATAACGGATTACTTATTGAGCCAGGCATGGGGCTGAGCACATTACACAGATGAGCTCATGGAATCCTCAGCCCTATAAGGTAGCTTTTGGCATGACCCCTACTCTGCTGTGTGGAGCGGAAAGGAAGAGCCACTGAGTGACTGGCTTGAGGGCACCCTGCCACTTAGTGGTGAAGGTGGGGCTGGGGCCCCCTCCCCCTGAGTCTGAGCCATACTGCCTTGAATATTTTTGCAGCCCTGTTTGACAGAAGTAAGAAGGACATTGTTGTGAGTGTGGCTTTTTTGTATTTTGTCGAAGAATGCCCCTGAGAATAGGCTGGGAGGAGCAGGGTCACGGGGCCAGGACGGAATGTTCTGTGGGAAGGAAGAGTGCTCCTAAGAATAAGTGGAGTTAGAATTCTTGTCCAAACTGTATCCCTGATAAACATCACTTTTTCTCTGAGAGGTGGTATAGTTTTTGTTTGTTTGTTTTATTTTTTAGATACAGGGTCTTGCTGTGTCATCCAGGCTGGAGTGCAGTGGTACAGTCCTAGCTCACTGCAGCCTCAACCTCCTGGGCTCAAGTGATCCTCCCACCTGAGCCTCCCCAGGAGCTGAAACTACAGGCATGCACCACTATGCCTGGCTATTTTTTTAAATTTTTTAATTTTTGTGTAGAGATGGGGGGTCTCCCTATGTTGCCCAGGCTGGTCTTGAACTCCTGGTCTCAAGCGATCCTCCTGCCTCAGCTGCCCAAAGTGTCAGGATTACAGGCGTGAGCCACTGTGCCCTACCAAGGTGGTAAGGTTCAATGAGAAAGTGCCAGGCTCTGTAGCCAGAGTGCCTGGGTTCACATCTCAGCTCTGTCACATTTTAGCTTGGTCATCTTGGGCAAATTACACAAACCTGTGTGCCTCAGTTTCTTCAAAATAATATCCTCTGGAGAAGGATGATAATAACAGTACCTATTTCACAAAGATATCATGAAGATAAGATTAGTTAATCCACATGAAGCATTTAGAATTGCATCTGGCATATGATAAACACTCAATAAATATGTTATGTGTAAAAGAGGTTGTTGTGTTAACCCAAGGAAAAGTAGTTTGGGAGCAGTCTGGAAATATGAAGTCACTGGTGTTTGAAACTATAAAATGCACACCAACAAATGCAATGTAATTTCAATTTGAGCTGGGGAGAGGAGGATTGTGCTTGGAACCCAGCTAGGAAGGAACCTGGGAGACAGCCTAGGACCTTCAGGGAAGAGCTTAGCTGTTCTCCCAGAGATAAAACTGAAAACAACAACAACAACAACAACAACAACAAAACTAGTCTTTAGGGTTGGCATTGCCAAATTACATCCTTGCATTAAATGAAGTAAGTGTAGGCTGGGTGTGGTGGCTCATGCCTATAATCCCAGCACTTTGGGAGGCCAAGGCAGACAGATAACTTGAGGCCAGGAGTTTGAGACCAGCCTGGCCAACATGGTGAAACTCCATCTCTACTAAAAATGCAGAAATTAGCTGGGTGTGGTGCCAGGTGCCTGTAATCTCAGCTACTCCAGAGGCTGAGGCAGGAGAATTGCTTAAGCCCAGGAGGCAGAGGTTGCAGTGAGCCAAGATTGTACCACTGCACTCCAGCCTGGGTGACAGAGCGAGACTCTGTCTCAAAATAACAACAACAAAGAAAAGAAAGAAAAGAAAAGAAGAAAGGAAGGAAGGAAGGAAGGAAGAGGGAAAGGAAAGGAAAAGAAAATGGTATAAGTGTAATTTATTTACCTTTGTAGTTGTGGAAATGAGTCCCACCTCTGACCTAATGTTATATAAAGCAAAAATATGTTTTTTTCTTGTTTTTTTTTTCAATGCCATCTGCTGAACCACTTGTATTTTTGGAAGGATGACTTTAGGATTTCAAACTGAGATATGAAATTTAAGAGCTAAATATAGCTGATTTAAAACAACAACAACAAAAAACCCAGGAGATCATGACTTACAAAAGAATTGTGTGGCTTTTTCAAAGAACAAATTTGTGAGCTCAGCCTGAGTCTGGATTACATGTATAATGATCTTGAAACTAGTTTGCCAACTTTTACTTGAAGTAGAAGTAGATGAGAAATAAATCAATGGCTGACATTGACTGAGCACTTACTATGACCCAGGCATTGTGCTAAGTGCTTCCCCTGCGTCACCTCATTTGTTTAATCCTCATGGCCGCCTGTCAGGTGAATACTATTATTATCCCCGGTTTGCAAATAGAAATAGCAAGGTTTAGAGAAGGAGACAAAATGCACAAAAGCAGACAGCTCGTAAGCATTGGAGTTGGCATTCTAATTTAGGGCTATCTAATTTGGGTATGAGTGCTTAAACCCAACATTATAGTTATAGTGAATCTAATAATTCCCAGCTTAAGCCATTTGTGTCTGTTTGAAGAGTACTGCACATAGAAGCTGATGGACAAGAGTCATAACTCTTGCAACATGGGCACAGCGCTAGTGTGGGCAAAACACAGTTAGGCATTTTGGAGAGCAGAGTTTGGAAGACTCAGAGGGCACTGGACAGGAGATGCACGGCGTAATCGCATCTGAGCAAGGAAACTGTTCCAGGCAGCTCCAGGTGTAGGTAAAATCGTGAAGCAAGTTGCCTTCTTCACCTTTCTCTGTGCTCTCCTAGAGGCTTCCCTGCTCATCCCAGGCCACTCAAGATATCAGGGATATCTTTTTCTTTTTTCCAGAGATCTCAGTCACACTCTAACAAGACAGAGACGATCCCAGCTGTGGACTCCCACCAAGCCCCGCTCTGCAATAAATACCCTCCATCTCTCATATCCAGAATTGATCCTCTTTTTTTTTTTTGGTCCATCAGAACCCCCTTTAACCAGCACTTGATGTTTAGCAAACTGTTTGAAAGTAATCAATGAATTCATACACTGGTGCAGCTCTCTTGGGGGACTTTTAGGCTTCAGTGTGACAGTGACTAGGGGAGATGCACTTAGGGCAGGGAGATTCCCAGGAAACCCCTGGCCACATGCCACTGTGGTTATCTATTCCCTGGTGGGAAAGGCACTCTCCTTTCTGATGGTCTGAGGTCCGGACTGCAGGCTCTTGCTGTGTTCCTTCATAGGAGGCTGCTTACCTGAATTTTCAGAACAATTCCTAGCACCCGCTCAGCAGGGACAGCGCCCGGCAGCAGTAGGAAGCGGGTGTGATGTTCTTCCTGGGTGCCCAGAGCCCTCTCCCTCTGTCCTTTTTCTTGGTGGCCCCTCTCCCACCCCATTCCCAGCCTCTCCCAGGCTCCCCTTCCTTCCTCACCTCCAGGACAGCCTCGAGGCTCTTAATTCATGGGACAACCTTAAAATGCACACTGGCCAAGCATGGGCGTGTTTATAACAAGAATCAAATTGTTTTGCTGGAAACAAGAGGACAATGGAATTTAGGAATCAGCAGTTCTGGGAGAGTTTTTTAAAATGTTGGAATTCGGGTCCTCCTTAGACGTCCCTGCCTCAAATAATGCCCTGTAAACCGTTCTCATTCATGGCCCATCAGTCATTGCGCAGGGTCCTAGTTTAATAAGTATGGGGAACTGGGGAAAGGAAAGGAAACCTGTTGCTCATCCCAGGCCTCCCAAGATTTTGGGGATGGCAGAGAGGGGAGGGCTTCCACATCTTCTGCACTTTCAGTCTTCTAGAGGCAATGAAGATACCAGATACCTTCTTCTTTAGTTTCAGCCTGTTTGTTTGTTTGTTTTTTCTAGACAGAGTCTTGCTCTGTCACCCATGCTGGAGTGCAGTGGTGTGATCTCGACTCACTGCAACCTCCGCCTCACAGGTTCAAGCGATTCTCCTGCCTCAGCCTCCTGAGTAGCTGGGATTACAGGCACCTGCCACCACACCAGCTAATTTTTGTAGTTTTGGTAGAGACAGGGTTTCACCATGTTGGCCAGGCAGGCTGGTCTTGAACTTCTGACCTCAGGTGATCCGCCCTCGTTGGCCTCCCAAAGTGCTGAGGTTATAGGTGTGAGCCACACGCCTGGCCATAAGCCTGTGTTTTTAAAATGAGGTTCCAGACAGATACAAGCAGAAAGGAAGAGTTGCAAAAGCAGACACGATACAGAACAAAATGCCCCAAGGTAGCAGGGAGGACTTGGTATGTTTATTATGCAACAAAGGACTCTCCTGGCCCTTGGAACTTTCCATAGTTTGACTTTCGGGTTAATCATTACCATCTGCATGGCTGCTGGCAGCCGAGGCTTTGCTTGGCCTGCCGGGCCTGGCAGTCGCGTTGCTGGCCAGCCTGAGGGCTGCACTAGCCATAGTTAGCTGCGATGCCCCCTTGAGTTTCCTGCAGGAACAAGCAAGGGTGCCTGCGGCCTGCTGACGCAGCCTGGCGGGGCGTGGCTTGCCTTAGGCCTGTCTCCTTGTCTCTCACAGCTGGCTCTCCAGGGCCGGTCTGGTTTTCATAGTCTCACGTTTCCTTTTCCAGCACACTTGTGTGTGTCTGCATACCACGTGAGAACACAGCCTGCTCTCTCCCTTGGAGTGGCTGGATTTCCAGCAGGCACCGCACGTGCTTGTTCAGATGCAAGGATACGTCATGGAAAAGAGAGGCCTGAATAGATGCATCTTAGTTCATACACAGCTGTCAGGACTTGAGGCACGCATCAGCAGAGCCTGGGAAAAAGCATGAGATCTGCTTTTAGAATCATGAGCACCAGAGCTGAAAGGGATCTTACTCTCTATTCGAAACCCTTCATTTCACAGCTTTGGAAAATGAGGCTTAAGAGAGGTGGGGAGTTGCCTTGGGTCACAGAGCAAGGTCCAGGGGTCCTTCTATTTCTTGAAACCAAACTGGTTGTGTGGAGAGTCTTGAGAGGGAGCTAAAGTTACATTGGTGCTGGATTTTTCCATCTGGCCTTAGAAATCACTCTCCACCGTTTTCCACCCGCGCTGTGCCTGGGAGGCTGGCCAGACTGGCACCCTTACATCTGGCTTCCGGGTAGATTTAGCCAGAGGAGGGCACCTGCAGGTAGGTTTAGAGGGAAGGGAGTGTGTCATGGAGGATTTCGTCCACTTCTTCCTTTCCCGCTGCTTCCATGGGCTGGTGGCGTCCGCTGACTGAAGGCCAGGACTCCTGTCAGCAACCACCCCCTGCACTCAGCTCTCTCCCCTGACCCTTCAGGCCTAAGGCAGTGACAGCGTCTCCTACAGTGGGCAGCTCTGGGCTACGCTGCTGTCTCCTGTGGCCTCCCAAACCCTCCTCAGACCTTCGTAAATGGTCCCTTTGTTAAACCCTCAAGTCAAAGAGAGAGTGTTACCTGCTGGGCTCCTGACTGAAAGAATGGATCCTGACCCACCTGACAGGTGGCTTTGTTTGTTAGCATAAAAGAGAAAATCTGTAGGAAAGGAAGATGTCCCTGAAATTTAGGAAGAGGGTGTGTTAGTTTCCTGTGGCTGCTCTAACGAATGACCACGAACTTGGTAGCTTAAAACAGAACAAAACCAGAAATGCATTCTCTCCCAGTTCTGGAGGAGAGAACTGGGGTCGACCGGCCGGTACTCCCTCCAGTGGCTCCAGGAAATCATCTGGTCCTTGTCCCTTGCCTCCTTTGGTGTCTGGTGGCTGCCAGCATTCCTTGGCTTGTGGCCATGTCCTTTTGATGTTGACCTCCGTGGTGACACTGTGTGTATGAAATCTTCCTTTGCCTCTCTTGTATAATGATGCTTGGGGTTGCATTTAAGGCCCACCCAGATAATTCAGGATAGTCTCCCTCTCTCAGAAATCCTTAATTTCATCACATTAGCAAATACAGTAAGATATTTACAAATAATAAGACATTGTTCCAAATAAGATAACCTGGCTGGGCACTGTGGCTCATGCCTGTGTGGTGGCTCATGCCTATAATCCCAGTGCTTTGGGAAGCCGAAGAAGGAAGATTGCTTGAGCCCAGGAGTTCAAGATTAGCCTGGGCAACACAGTGAGACCCCTGTCTCTACAAAAAATAAAAAAATTACCCGGGCATGGTAGCACACGCCTGTAGTCCCAGCTACTTGGAAGGCTGAGGTAGGAGGATCGCTTGAGCTCAGGAGGTCAAGGCTGCAGGAAGCTATGATTGCACCACTGCACTCCAGCCTGGGCAACAGAGCATGACTCTGTCTCCAAAACAAAAGAATAAGATAATGATAACCTTTACAGGTTCCAGAGATTGGGACCTGATAAATTTGAAGTCATTATTCAGCCTCTGGCAGAGGGTGAGAGAGGCACATCAGAGTTCCTTCAGGACATCTCTAATGGCACACATTTATGGATACCTTCATGCTTGACAAAAGTAGTGACCAGTCTCTGGGGGCAGACACATTTTTGAGGATTCTGTTCAGCTCCATACTCTCTAATTCTCTTATCTTTTTGGCTGGCAGCCAGATATCATTGTGATGGTCCCATTCTGAAGCCAGCTGATTTGTTACCAGGCAAAGCACTCAGAGAAGACAACATAGTGGGCCGCAATGAGGACACAAAAATTGTGGAAGGGCCCAGCGTGGGGACATTTAGGGCATGGAAGTCATTTGACTCAAGGGTTGGATCCTAGAGGTCAAAAATTGGGAGGCCCTAAGAAATGACCTAGCTCTGCCACCTCCTTTACCAGGTGGGGAAAATTAGTCCTGATGTGGGAATTTCCTTATCTGCCGCTGGTCAGTGACAAGGCCCAGACTAAAACAGAAGTCTTGGCACTCAATCTAAGGACTTCTCCTCCGTGCCTCCCTATCACGCCTTCCCACCAACTGGCCTCCTCCCCAGCATCTGTGAGAATTCTTTGTAGGAATTCTACCCCCAATAGTTTCATTTACTGAAAGGCAGTGGGAATGTACTCGATGTCAAGTCTGTGATGCAGCATGAAAGAAGAAACAACACTGGGGACAGTGGCTTCGCTCAGTGCCACTCACAGTGCCAGTTCTCGATGAGATCAGGAGACTGGGCTGGAACAGAAAGCTACATCCAGCTTCCTTCATGGAGAAAATCTTGCTGTGGAGGCCAGGCAGGGGAGCAGCAGTGCTTAGTGAGGTAACTGGCTTACCTTCTGCCACAGGCTCCTTATCTCAGCACTGGCCAGTGTGATGGTCCCTGGCTGGAGAACACCAGGAACAGCATTGCCTCACTGCTGCTTGAGCAAACCCACCTCCCAAATAGGGCATGGTGATAGAAGAATACGCCAGAGGAGACAACAGTCCCTCTGTCCAGATCCCATCTAGACAATAGAGCTCAGATTGGGAGCCATTCTTTTTTTTTTTTGAGATGGAATTTCGTTCTTGTTGCCCAGGCTGGAGTGCAATGGTGCGATCTCGGCTCACCGCAACCTCTGCCTCCTGGGTTCAAGCGATTCTCCTGCCTCAGCCTCCAAAGTAGCTGGGATTACAAGCATGTGCCTCCATGCCTGGCTAATTTTGTATTTTTAGTAGAGATGGGCTTTCTCCATGTTGGTCAGCCTCGTCTCAAACTTCTGACCTCAGGTGATCTGCCCGCCTCAGCCTCCCAAAGCGCTGGGATTATAGGCATGAGTCACTGCGCCCGGCCTGGGAACCATTCTTTAAGGGAGGTAATGATATTCTAGAGATCTTCCTGTAGTTCCTGACTCACAGAGCACAATTTTTGTGAAGATTAGAAGAGGCTAGGTGTGGTGGCTCACACTTTTAATCCCAACACTTTGGGAGGCTGAGGCAGGAGGAGCCCTTGAGGCTAGGAGTTCAAGACCAGCCTGGGCAATATAGTGAGACACCCCCATCTCTCCAAAACATTAAAAAAAAAAAATTAGTCGGGTGTGGTGGCAAGTGCCTGTAGTCCCAGCTACTTGGTAGGCTCAGGCAGGAGGATCTCTTGAGCCTGGGAGTTCGAGGCTACAGTGGAGCCTCGGCTTCCCAAAGTGCTGGAATTATAGGTGTGAGCCACCATGCCTGGCTACATAAATTATTTGGAATTCCA
This sequence comes from Pan troglodytes, assembly GCF_028858775.2. NCBI lineage: Eukaryota > Metazoa > Chordata > Mammalia > Primates > Hominidae > Pan > Pan troglodytes. Next base: position 47,137,425 of record NC_072405.2, read on the forward strand.
TCATGGACATTTGTCTCTTCTCTTCATTTATTTATTTGTTTAATCATTAACTTATATTTGTAGGGGCTTGTGGATTTCTTTTAATACTTTGAGTTGTAATCAAATACTGATTTATTAATTTTGTTGCTCAAATTGTTCCAGCTTCGCCCATTGAGCGCTCTCTCATTTGGCTTCTGTGTCCCTTTGCTAGACCCCATTATTGTGGGTCTTGGTGTTGTATTTGTGTTTTGAGCACTTTTTTTTTTTTTAACCTTCTGGTTCTACAAGATACTCCAGGCTCATCTTATATGTTCCCTGACCAAGTCCTAGAATCAGCCATTTCTTCAAGTATCCCTGGTTCCTTTCGTTGGTGCATGGTGTTGAAAACCAAAATCTTGGTGCTAGATGTGCTTGTTGATACTGGGGTGCCATTGGTTCTAGGCCCTCTCAGCTGATAGGGCAAGGAGATATATGTGTGTGTGCTGACTTCTTTTTTTTGAGACTGAGCTCACACTCTGTCGCCCAAGCTGGAGTGCAGTGGCACAATCTCGGCTCACTGCAACCTCCGCCTCCCAGGTTCAAGCGATTCTCCTGCCTCAGCCTCCTGAGTAGCTGGGATTACAGGCACCTGCCAACATGCCCGGCTAATTTTCGTATTTTTAGTAGAGATGGGGTTTCACCATGTTGACCAGGCTGGTCTCCAACTCCTGACCTCGTGATCTGCCTGCCTTATGCTCCTGAAGTGCATGGGCCACTGCACCCAGCCCATGTGTGCTGACTTCTATGTGTAACCATCTGTATCTATATTAAGCTAAACATGAATTCATACTGATGTCTATAACTCTAATTCATTGTCATATGGGTCACTGTAGACCTCCCCTTGCTTACCTGTAACCTTCCACTACAACCTGAAACCTGGCTCCCACCATCTGCCATTCATCCACTCAATTGTTCAACTGCAATGTACACATATAGTGATATTAGAGTGGTTAACGTGGATCCCCATGAGAAGCAACTTTATCAACCAGATGACAGTGCTTATGTACAGTTTCTTTCGCCTTTCGTCTTAACGGACTCCACTCATTCCTAAAGTTACTTAGGTCAACAGTTTTTCCCTACACCATTTTCGGTGCAGTTGTTTTATACATTTGTAATACAGTTAGATTGATTTGTCACAGTCGGCATTTCATCTGCATTTCCTCTGACTGCCTAAATGATTTTTCTTTGATTTGCATACGTAAAGGTTCACTTTCTGTGTTGTAAAGTTCTATGTGTTTTGACAAATGCATAGTGTCCTGTTTCCACCATTACAGTATCATATAAAACAGTTTCACACCCTAAAAATCCCCTGTGGTTCACCTATTAAGACTTACTGAGGAGTAACACCTAGGGGAGGAGAAGGACGGAAAGCAGGATTGGATAATAGAGCCTTCAGGCTGTGATGCAGGAAAAACAAAGTTTCTGCCTGCCCCATGGGGAGCACCATAGCAAAGCTTGGCCCTTAGAGAGTACCCTGTTGGGCAGCAGTGGCCAGGACTTTATCCTACTGCCTTGCTCAGCCATTGTTTGGGGCTGCCAGAGAAGACTGATTTCAGCTCAAGAGAAGAGACAGACCCAGAAGGCACTAACAGCTGGAGGTTCTCAGCTAACCACATTCCTTGAAGCTGGGTTGCTAAGTCCTTTCTTGGAGAGAGATCTGAGTGCTGTAACTCTGGGTCTGCCAGAAATATCTCTGAGGATTCCAAGCAGGGGTTGGCTGACCACTGGTCAGGAATCTTGAGCAGAGGATTCCTCCATCACATGGGATTTGGGACCAGATGATCCCATTGGCCGCCTTCAGCCTGCTTGAATCCAGGTGATCCAGCCATTCCATTCCACACATTCAGCCCACTTTGCTCAAGCCTCTGCTTCCCTTCTTGCATTAGTTATCTTATGCTCTGCTGCATCCTAGAGGTAGGCTCAGAACACCTCCTTTTCCCCAGGGACCATTCCTGGAGGGCCAGAGAAGCCAGAAGAAAGAGTCTAGGGCTGCCCGCACCTTTTTGATCCCAAATGTGGCTGTCTGCACCTTTTTGATCCCAAATGCTCAAGAAAGTGGTTACAGTATCCATAGCAATATAGATCAAGGAGTTGAATGCACATAAAAAGCATAAAAAGTTTGTGATGATGGGCAAAAAAATGGAAACATTCTAAGCTAAGACTTCAAAAACTAAATCTTTGTCTGAAATGTCTCCTCCCTGTGGAATGTGCAAAAAGCAAAACAGCACTCCCTACTGATCTATGCATATACTATATCTGGCAGGTACCATTCTTTTATTTTCTTCCATCTTAACTCTCATTCTCATGGTGCTCCTGGATTTCCATTTGCAGGCACAGAGTCATTTTAGTGCAATTCTGATCTTTCTCCGCAGGAAGATGGAAAACTTTCAGACCTCTTGGAGAAAGCATGGCTCTGATGTTGTGCTCTATCTGTGCTTATTCTTCCTTGTATTTAACTTGCTTAAGGTTAAAAGCCTGTTGTGTTTTGTTGTACCTTGGCAGCTCTCTCTGGCTCGTGAGTATCCTAAAGTCACTATATGGCCTCTAAGGACAGTCTTGACTTCTAAGCCAAAAGAACCTTTTATTTTACTTTGTCTGTCTTTAGAGATTTCCTTTGAATGTTTGCTTCTGTTCTGCAGCATTTTCAGGCTCTGTAGACCTTGATTGTTTTGCTCAGCCAGGGCATTTAAAAAAATACTCATGCTGCTATTTTTTTTTTTTTTTTTGAGACGGAGTCTCCCTCTGTTGTCCAGGTTGGAGTGCAGTGGCATGATCTCTGCTCACTACAACCTCCACCTCCTGGGTTCAAGCAGTTCTCCTGCCTCAGCCTCCCAAGTAGCTAGGATTACAGGCACCCACCACCATGCCTGGCTAATTTTTTTTGTATTTGTAGTAGAGATGGGGTTTCACCATGTTGGCCAGGCTGGTCTCAAACTCCTGACCTCGGGTGATATGCCTGCCTCTGCCTCACAAAGTGCTGGGATTACAGGCAGGAGCCGCCGCGCCTGGCCCATGCTGTTATTTTTACACAGTGAACCATGAATACTGATTTTAATTCCAAAGGCTCACAAATTAAAGAGCTTCCTGGAACCCTGGCCCTCAGGATTCTTTCAGTCTCCTGGTTTTTCTGTCTGCTTTGTCATTTCTCAGTGGAATGACTAAAGCCAGAACCTGCTGGGTTAGTGAATGGAAATAAAGTATTGGTGGATGAACTCTTCCTGCCCTGCCCGTCCAAGACTAGACTGTGGGGTTGGAATCCATGTTTCAATACCCAAACACTGCACCAGCTCACGACTACAAAATTAGATGAGACCCAAAAAAATACAAAGAGTCAATATTCCAAGAAGATACTTGCGGTTACTGGGTCCAAGATGTTTGAATTATAGGTAGACTCTATCTCTGCCAGGGACTGAAATACGGCCAGGGCATAAAAAATAGCCTGTTTAAAAAAAAATCAATAAAAATCTCAGAAAGGGCACACTGTCCCTGGACCATTATATACAAAAAGAAATGACAAGTAAATGGAACAAAACAAAAGAAGTTTATAAACACAAATGCTTTTATTCCTCTCTCTGAAAATACAGACTGACACTGTACACTTGGCAGCTGTTTCCACAGCAGGGAAGCAGGGTCACAGGTCTGAAGCATGAGTTCTCTTCTGGAAACCACCTACTGATTATAGGTGACAGTTGCATCACCTTGAAATGGAGGAACAAAGACTTTTTTTTGCCAGAATTTGGCATTGCTAGCACAAAGTGTTAGAAAACGGTGACACACAGAGTGGCTGGTAGAACTGCAGAGGAATTTCTGAAAGTGAGCCTTAGGCAAAAGGTTGGAAACTTGTGCTGGAAACTTACCTTATGATTAAGCATGTGACTCCCACGGGACTTAATTCTCTTCCAGTCCCAAGGGTTCCAAGGCCAGAGAAAGGTCCTGGTCTTGATTGCTGGCATGTTTACTCTTCCAAGTACACTGAGATCAAATGCAAAGACAAACCATCAAAGGTAATTCTTTTCTTTGACATTGAATATACCTGGGATGGATTTTAAAGTAAAAATTTTTATTTCCTAGTGAAAAATAACAGATATGTAATCTTTGTATTTGGATTAAGTGTGAATGAAGGAAATAATGATCGAGGAAAGAACAAAGAACTGGGTGGTGGTGATGCAAGCTGAGTCCTGGTTCTGGCTTTGCTACTAACTATAACTTGGGCAAGTCTGTACTTCTGCTGCATAGAATATATTTACTTACTTCTTTTTTTGCTTGTTTGTTTTGATTTTATTTCGAGACAGAGTTTCACTCTGTCACCCGGGCTGGAGGGCAGTGGCACGATCTCAGCTCACTGCAACTTTCGTCTCCCAGGTTCAAGCAATTCCCCTGCCTCAGCCTCCCAAGTAGCTGGGGCTACAGGTGCGCACCACCGCAACTGGCTAATTTTTGTATTTTTACTAGAGACAGGGTCTCGCCATGTTGGCCAGGCTGGTCTCGAACTCCTGACCTCAAAAGATTCACCTGTCTTGACCTCCCAAAGTGCTGGGATTATAGGCGTGAGCCACTGCACCCAGCCAACTTACTTCTTTACTTGTGTAAATGAAAGAAGGTAGAACTACATGGCCTCTGAGGGCCTTTCCAGCTCTGTTCTGTGAGTCAGTTTCTTATTTTTTATTTTTCATTGTTTAGGCAGTGCCAAAACAATAATGTCAGGTGGGTTAGGGTACAGATTTGCAAGACGTTCATCCTGAGGCTGGTAGCAGGCCCCAAAAAACTCTTACCTCATCCATCATTTTTGCAAAGATGAATTCAGAGTAAGACAGACATCAAGGTGGGCATTCAGTATATATTTGTTGAATGAATGAATGAATGAATGAATGAATAACTCAGGCAGCCTTGAGGAGGAAGAGAAAGGAAACATTCTGCCAGAAGAAATACAAGAGGAAATGTATTTGGGACAGGGGATGGATTTGCTTGATAATAATGGTTGGGGGGCGGTTTTATAGACATTTTCAGCTGCAGCTGAACTTTAGGCCTGGGCAGTGTTAGGGTTAGGGCTAGTTTACAGAGCACTCCTTATCTATAGAGTAGGGTGAAATGATTGCTGGCAAGGCTGCTAAGAAATACAGTTCTTCCAGGTACAGGTGGCTTAACTACAAGATAATGGTACTCTTTTTCTCCTCAATTTAATAATGAGTATTAATTAGGATTTGATCTGGCTGAGTGTCATAGAAACTCAAAATAATAGTGACTAAATGATATATATGTTTATTTTTCTCTCCCATAAAAGAAATCTGGGCCAGGCTTAATGGCTCATGCCTATAGTCTCAGCTATTTGGGAGGATGAGGCAGGAGGATCACTTGAGCCCAGGAGTTGGAGGTTGCAGTGAGCTATGATTACACCACTGCACTCTAGCCTGGGCAACAGAGTGATACCCTGTTAAAACAAAACAGAACAAAAAAGAATTCTGGGTGGGCAAGAGAGGGCAGGTTCAGAGCCTCCATGGTTTCCGGGATTCAGGCTCCTTTAACCTCAGCACATGGCTTGTACTTCAAGATTAATTATGGCTGCTTGACGACTGGTCCGAAGGTAGTGAGTTATGTCAATTGATTGTCCACAGTCAGTTACAGATCAGACTCCTTATTCTACTCTATCCCCCTTCTCACTAATGCACTCGACAGGTCTTGAAAAATAGTATGTGGCTGCTTGAATTCAGCGATCCCATCAGTATCACAGCCAGCAGGGAAAAGAAAAGACCAATAAAGGGCTCACCTCCGCACTCCCCATTCAGGACACTTCCTGGAAGTTGAACTTGACACTTCTATTTTCTTTTTTCCTTTTTTTGTATTTTTAGTAGAGACGGGGATTCACCCTGTTGGCCAGGCTGGTTTCGAACTCCTGACCTCAGGTGATCCACCCGCCTCAGCCTCCCAAAGTGCTGGGATTACAGGCAGGAGCCACCGCACCCAGACTGACACTTCTATTTACATCCCATTGACTAGAACCTAGTTACTTGGCCAAACTTAGCTGTCATGGAGACTGGGAAATGCAGCTTTTCTTCATAATAGCTGTGTGCCTAGCTATCAGGGTTGGGTTTTATTTATTTGTTTGTTTGTTTGTTTTACTTAGAGAGAAAGGGAGAAGTGATACTAGGAAATAGTAGCTTCTGCCACTTTGAGAGATGACAGACTTATTCCAACCACATGATGATGCCCCCATTGCTCAATTCCTTTGGCCTGGATCACTTAAAATTGCCCATCAGGGTCCATAGGAACTATTTTCGGTATTCTTTGATTTTAAAAGTAGTTCAAGTCCACACAGGACAGCTGTGATGAGTAGTCGGCCGGGGGTGGGGGCGGGTGATAAAACTGAATATGACCATAAGAATAATATATGGGCTTCTGCTTCTGGGTATTATAGGTGATTCTGGGTATTATGACCATTCCTGCAGAAAATAACTCTAAAATCTGGACATGATACACAAAGTGACTGCCTAAAGGAGCTGAAGAGAGGACATAAGTGGATCGCCTCTGCTGTTGCATGTTGGCTTGGAGAACAGAAGATGAGGAGCCAAATAAGCAAGTCCTTCAGCCCCAGGCTTCTAGCACGGGGCTGCATGTAGGCTATGCATTCTGGGGAGTGAGGAGATCATGAATGCTGAAAATAAATGAAGGAATCCAGAAAAGCAAGAGTCAAAGAAGGCATCTGCAGGCCAAATCTCTGATCAACCCCTGACCCACATACACACAAAATACACTCAAAGCAGCTCAGCTAAAGACAAAGATCTGCACTCAGAGTAGAGCTGCCTCCCCAGAAACAGAGCTCGCAGTTCAGGCCCAGCAAGAAAATTACCTGCAAAACACAGGAAAAACAACACTCATCAGAGAAAAAGAACAGAATCTGGAATCTTCACAACCTAGCATTCATCATATCCAAGATTGAAACCCAAATTATGGGACATATTTAAAAACCAGGAAAATGGAACGTAGTCTTAAGAGAAAAGTCAATCAAATCTGACCTGGAGATGAATAATATATTGAAACTTAAAGGGCAAGGGTTTTAATTTTTGTTTTCTTGTTTTTTTTCTGTTTGTTTGTTTGTTTTTGTTTTTGTTTTTTGAGATGGAATCTTGCTCTGTCGCCCAGGCTGGAGTGCAGTGGCGCAATCTTGGCTCACTGCAGCCTCTGCCTCCTGGGTTCAAGCAATTCTCCTGTCTCAGCCTTCCGAGTAGCTGGGACTACAGGCGCACGCCACCACACCCAGCTAATTTTTGTGTTTTTAGTAGAGACAGGGTTTCACCATATTGGTCAGGCTGGTCTTAAACTCCTGACCTCAGGTGATCCACCTGCCTCGGCCTCCCAAAGTGCTGGCATTACAGGCATGAGCCACCGCACCCAGCCTTGTTTTCTGGGGTTTTGTTGAGACGAGGTCTCACTCTGTCACACAGGCTGGAGTGTAGTGGTGCGATCCCAGCTCACTGCAGCTTTAAACTCCTGGGCTCAAGCAATCCTTTTGCCTCAGCTAGCATGCTCAGTTAATTTTTAAATATTTTTTGTAGACATGGGGTCTTGCTATGTTGCCTAGGCTGGTCTTAAACTCCTGGCTTCAAGCAATCCTTCCTCCTTGGCCTCCCAAAGTGGTAGGATTATAGGTGTAAGCTCTCCTGCCCAGCTGGCAAGGGCTTTAAAGTGTTATGTTATTTTATAGTTTTAGGAGGTTTTGTAGCTCTCTATGATGAAGTTTAAAAATTAAGAAAAAAAGCTTGTTTTTGATTAATCAAAATCTCAGCACAGAAATGGGACATTTCATCAGAGAAATAGATACAATGAAGAAGAGCCAAATGGAAAGCCCCCTTTTTTGGTTGCTCTTTTTCTGCTTTCAAGGTTTATATTAGCTTGACTTAGATGTGCCTTGGAGTGGACTTCGTTATGTCCCTTCTGCTTAGTGTTTGTCTAATATCTTGAATCTGCAAATCTCTGACTTTCATTACAGCTGGGAAGTGTTTGGTTATTATTTCTTTAAATATTTTTTCTACTTGAGTTTCCTCTCTCCCTCTGAGATTTCAATTACATGTATGTTTGTTTGATATCATCTAACAAGTCTCTGAGATTTTGTTCATTATGTTCTAAATCTTTTTCCACTCTGTTACTGATTTTGAGTAATTTTGATTGATCTGTCTTAAAATTTACTCTTTCCTTTAACATGTCCACTTGGCTGTTAACTCCATCTGGTGAATTTTCTACTTAAGAAATTATACTTTTCAGCTGTAGAATTTACATGAAGAAGTACATTATCAACTGTAAATGGGCCATGAAAAGTTAAGGTTGAATTTTGTAATTTATAAATCAACTATTAAACAGTGCAGAATAGCTGTAAAGCATCAGGAAAATTAAAATAGAATATATCTTAAAATATTACGTAATTTTTAAAGGCGGGAAATAAGAAATGAAGAAACAAATGTCAGAGGAGACAAATAGAAAACAAAATAAAACAAAAATGATAGACTCATACCCAACCATTTCAAAAATTACATTAAACATTTATGAGCTAAACACTCCAATTAAAAGATAGAGATTAATAATTGTTTTTAAATGGGTACAAAAACAATTATAACATCTCACCAAAGAAGATACACAGATGCCAAAAAATTTGAAAAGCTGTTTAATAGTATATGTTATTAGGTAATTACAAATTAAAACAACAATGAGATACCACTACACATCTACTAGAATAGCCAAAATTCAAAATGCTAACAACACCAAATGCTGGTAAGGATGTGGAACAACAGAAACTGTCATTCATTGTTGATGGGAATGCAAAATGGTTTGGCCACTTTGAAAGACAGTTTTGACAGTTTCTTGCAAAACGAAACATACTTTTACCATATGATTCAACAATCTTACTCCTGAGTATTTACCCAAATGAGCTGAAAACTTATGTCCACACAAAACCCTGCACATGGATGTTTATAGCAACTTTATTCATAATTGCCAAAAGCTGGAAGCAATCAAGATGTCCTTCAGTAGGCAAATGGATAAACCGTGATATATCCAGACAATGGAATATTATTCAGTGTTAAAAAGAAATGAGCTGTCAAGCCATGAAGACATGGAGGAATGTTAAATGCATATTACTAGCTGAAAAAAGCCAATTTGAAAGGGCTGTGTACTGGATGGGTCAAACTATATGACATTCTGGAAAAGGCAAAACCATGGAGACAAAAAGATCAGTAGTTGCCAAGGGTTGGGCAGAGGCAAGGATGAATAGATGAAACATAGATTTTTAAAGGAGTGCAACTATTCTATATGATACTGTCATGGTGGCTACATGTACATAAATACATTAGACATTTGTCAAAACTCATAGAATGTATAATACCAAGAGCAAACTCTAACGTAAACTACGGACTTTGGATAATAATGATACATCAGTGTAGGTTCATTGATTGTAGCAAATGCACCACTCTGGTATGGGATGTTGATAGTGGGGAGGCCATATGTGTAGGGGTAGGGGGTGTGTGGGAACTCTCTGTACTTTCATCTCAATTTAGCTGTGAATCTAAAACTGCTCTAAAAAAATAAAATCCATTTTTTAAAAACCTAAATATAAACTATGTGCAAAGACATACTTTCAATATAAAGACAGAAGGAAACCAAATATAGATGGATAGAAAAAGATATATCATGTAAATACTAAGCACAAGAAAGCTGGAGTGGCTACATTAGTATCAAACAAAAATAGATTTCTAAAAAAAAGTATCATAAAAGATAAAGAAGGACACTTTAGAAGAAGAAAAGGAATAATTGATCAAGATGACATAAAATTTACAAATTTATTTGTGCCTAATAATAGTCTCAAATTACATAAGGCAAAAACTGATAGAATGAAAGGAAGAAATAGGCAATTATAATTGGAAATTTTAATGTCTCTCAGAAGTTGATAGAGTAACCAACAAAAAATCAGCAGACAGAAAACCTGAACAACATTATCAATCACTTTGACCTAATTAATATTTTTAGAACATTTCACTCAGCAATAGCAAAATGCACATTCTTTTCAAGTGCACATGGAATGCTTACCAAGATAGACCATATTCTGGACTATAAAAAAGTTTTAATAAATATTAAAAAGGTTGAAATCAAATAGTTTGTTCTCTGACCACAATGAAATTAAATTGGAAACCAAAAACAATAAGATAACTAGGAAAACCCCAAGTATTTGGAAACTAAGCAACACACTTCTAAATATTTATTGGGCTAAAGACTAAATCACAAGAGAGATTGAAAATATTTTGCCCTGATGATAATATAAATACACATTTCAAAATTTGTGCAATGTAGCTAACATAGCACTTTGAGGGAAATTTACAGTTTTGAAAGCCTATACGAAGTGGGGAAAGTTCTTAAATCAATGATCTTAATTTTCACTGTTAAAAAATAGAAAAAAAGAGTAAATTGAACTCAAAGCAAGCAGAGCAAGAAAATAATAAAGATAATGACAGACATCAATGAATTAGAGAACGAAAAAAAGAGATAAAAAAATCATTAAAAGCAAAAAGCAGTCCTTTGAAAAAACTAATAAAATTGATAAATCTCAAGCCTGACTGGCAAAGAAAAAAAAAATGAACAATATCAAGAATGAAAGAAGGGACATTATTACTTTGGATATTAAAAGAATAACAATTCTCTATTGTTATGAACAACTTTATGACATTAAATGTGTCACAGATGAAATGAACACATTCTGGGAAATACATAAATTATAAATCTAATCAAAGATGAAATAGAAAGCTTGAACAGCCCTGTATCAATTAAAGATATTGAATTTGTAATTAAAAACTTACTGAGAGAATTCTGGGTTTAGATGCTTCATTGATGAATTCTGACAAACATTTATGAAAAAATAATACCAATCCTACAAAAACTGTTTAAGAAAATAAAGGAGGAGGCAAGATTTTATGATGCAGTATTATTCTAATTCTACAGCCAGATGAAGACATCTTAAGAAAAAAACTACAGTCCAATATCCCTCATGAATATAAATGCAAAAATCCTCAACAAAATATTAGCAAGCCAAATCCAGCAGCATAAAAAAGGTTATACACTATGATCAAGGGGCAATGCAAAGTTTTTTTTTTGTTTTGTTTTGTTTTTTGGGTTTTTTTTGAGATGGAGTCTCAGTCTGTCGCCCAGGCTGGAGTGCAGTGGTGTGATCTCAGCTCACTGTAACCTCTGCCTCCCAGGTTCAAGCGATTCTCCTTCCTCAGCCTCCTGAGTAGCTGGGATTACAGGCGCGCACAACCACGCCTGGCTAATTTTTGTATTTTTAGTAGAGACAGGGTTTCACCATGTTGGTCAAGCTGGTCTCGAACGCCTGACCTCATGATCCACCCACCTCAGTCTCCCATAGTGCTGGGATTACAGGTGTAAGCCACCGCGCCTGGCCAATGCAAAGTTGTTTTAACAGCTGACAGTTAATCAATGTAATTCAACAAATTAATAGAATAAAGACAAAAACACAGACACAGTGGTGCAATGTAGCTAACATAGTACTTAGAGGGAAATTTATCATTTTGAAAGCCTATAAGAAGGGAGTAAAAGGTCTTGTAGTCCTAGCCACTCAGGAGGCTGAGGCAGGAGGTTCGTTGGAGACCAGGAGTTCAAGGCTATAGTGCACTATCATTGCACCTGTGAATAGCCACTGCATTCCAGCCTGGGCAACATAGCAAGATCCTGTCTCTTAAAGAAAAAAAGGAAGAAGGTGAAAACAATATGATCAGTTCAATAGGTGCAGCAATAGCATTTGTCAAAATTCAACTCCTTTTTATCATTAAAAAAACTTTCAGCAAATTAAGAATAAATTAAAACTTCCTCAACCTGATTAAGGGCATCTACAAAATCTGTCAGCTAACATCCTACTACAATGTGAAAAATCAATGCTTTCTACCTAAGACGAGGTAGAGGGCAAGGATGTTGGCTCTCATCATTTTTATTTAACTTAAATTGTATAGGAGTGCCTAGTCAGTGCAACAAAGCAAGGGAAAAATAAGGCATACATGCTAGAAAGAAATAAGTAAAATTGTCCTTATGTACAAGTGACATTGTATAGAAAACCCTAAGAAACCCACAATAAAAGCTATTAGAGGTACAAGGTTGCAGGATAAAATATACAAAAATCAATTCAAGGTTGCAGGATAAAATATACAAAAATCAATTCAAGGTTGCAGGATAAAATATACAAAAATCAATTCTGTCTCACATACTAGCAACTAACATTTAGAAAGTTAAATTATAAGACACTTTGTTTACAATAGCATAAAATACTTAGCAAAAGACATGTATGACCTGTAGGCTGAAAACTATAAAACATGACAGGAAGATCTGCATAAATGAACAGCTATACCGTGTTCATGGATTCAAAGTCTAATATTGTTAAGCTGGCAATCCTTTTTGAATTATTCAATAAATTCAATGCAATTCTCATGAAAATCGTAACTTTCTTTTTTGAAAAAAATTTGCAAGAGTATTTTAAATTTTATATGGGAAGTCAAAGGACCTAGTATAGCCACATCGTTTTGAAAGAGGAGAACAATATTGGAACACTTCAACTACCTGATTTCAAGAACAATATTTGGCTCTGAAGGAATGAACCAATTTTATTCTTTGATCTATAAATTGGCATTTAAATAATTTCCAAATGAGGAGAGATGGGTAGCTCTGAGATAAGCATGTGACTTCCCAAGGTGGCCAATTTGAAGGGTAATTCTCCTTTGGGATGATTGCTAAGGGAAAAAAAAATCCATGTTGAACATAAGGTTTGTAATCAAGACAACTGGATTTAAATATTGGATGCACCATTCAGCTCTCTAAAACTGAGTATCTTCATCTTAAAATGGGATGTGCAGTGTAAGGATTAAGGCAGTAAAGTATAGAGGCTAAGCCGTGTGCTATAGCACTGGAGCTATCTTACCCAGGTTTGAATCTAGCTTGGCCATTTTCTAGCTATGTGGCCTTGGGTATGTTTAACCTTACTATGCTTCATCTTGCTCATTTGTACAAGCACTGCTCGTTTTATTGCATTTCACTTTATTGCACTTCACATATATTGCATTTCTTACAAATTGAAAGTTTTTGGCAACCTTGTGTGGGATAAGTCTATTGGTGCCATTTTTCTAACAGCATGTACTCACTTCATGTCTCTGTGTCAGCACTTTTTAGCAATAAAGTATTTTTTAAATCAAGGAATGTACATTTTTTGGACATAATGCTATTGCACACTTAACAGACTATCATATAGTGTAAACATAACTTTTATATGCACCGAGAAACCAAAAATTTTGTGTGATTCGCTATATTGCAATATTCACTTTATTGCAGTGGTGTGCAATGGAACCTGCAATATTTCTGAGGTATGCCTGTAAACGAGAATACTAAAAGTGCCTAGCCATAGGGTTGTGGTGAACAGTAAATGAGTCAATAAATCTAAAGCACTTAGAACAGAATCTGAGCACATAAAAAGTGCTCTATAAGTATTACCCACTGTTATTTTCTTCCTGGTGCTATGAGGCCCGAATGTGGTTACTTTCGTTAACCACCAAGCGTAGTTCCTAGTATCCAACAAATGTTAGTGCCCATCCCTCTGCAGAGCATAAGTAGCATTCTGGGGGTAGCGTTTGACACTGAAGGATGTATTTCGCAATCTTATAGGCAATCTTGAGTTTCAACAGCTTAAATTTTCTTTCCTTGCTATTTTTCCAATGTTTAAAAAATACCTTCTTGGCCAGGCACTGTGGCTCATGCCTGTAATCCCAGCACCTGACAGGCTGAGGCAGGCGGATTGCCTGAGCTCAGGAGTTCACAACCAGCCTGGGAAACACGGTCTCTACTAAAATACAGACCCCGTCTCTACTAAAATACAAAAAAATTAGCCAGGTGTGGTGGCGTGTGCCTGTAGTCGCAGCTACTCAGGAGGCTGAGGGAGGAGAATTGCTTGAACCCAGGAGGCGGAGGTTGCAGTGAGCACAGATTGCACCACTGCACTCCAGCCTGGGCGACAGAGCGAGACTCTGTCTCAAAACAAAAATAAAAACAAAAACAAAACCCCAAAAACCCCAAAAACAAAAAACAAACAAAAAAAACCTTCTTGACCGAATTGTAATGTGCGAGTGGAAACCTTAACCATGGACATGAAATTCTACCCCACTTGGACTCCATCACAGGCCATGTGTCCTCTTTGGCTCCAGCTGGTCATTGTATTCAGCAGCCCACTGACCCAGAGGCTAACAAATAAGGGCTGCCTCCTTCCCTCTTTTCATTATCCTCCTCCTCCTTCTTGTGTCACAGGCAGGCATAAATTACAGGGCACCAAAAAATAGTAGATTTTATTATCTCTGTGTTCTGTATCAAATGCAATACCAAGTAGTGTCCAACTATGATCCTCCTGCCCTCTGCTTGAAGGAAAACTCAGTTCTGTGAACGATTCTGAGCCCCAGAATTGGCATTACGAAATTTCTCAGTCACTGGGGACAGACAACAGCAGGGTTGCCCATAACTTACAGCTGGCCTCTGAGTGTACCATTTTAGAACCACACCAAGGGAGAGGACATGTTTCCATTTCTTTAATAACTTTCATCAGAGCATAAATTGTGATTGCATAATAACTATTCATATCATCATTAGGGATGCTGAAGTGTTGTGTTTTGTTTTGCTTTGTTTTTTGGAGACAGACTATCACTGTGTCGCCCAGGCTGCAGTGCAGTGGTGTGATCACAGCTCATTGCAGCTTTGATTTCCTGGGCTCCAGTGATCCTCCTACTTCACGCTCCTGAGTATCTGTGACTGCAGGTGAGCCCCACCATGCTCAGCCAATTTATTTTTTATTTTTTGTAGAGACAGGGGACTCTCTATGTTGCCCAGGCTGGTCTCAAACTTCTGGGCTCAAGAGATCCTCCCCTCTTGGCCTACCAAAGGGCTGAAATTACAGGTGTGAGCCACCATGTCCAGCCTTTTGTTTTTAACTGAAATATAAAAAGCAAGAAAGAGTTTAAACCCAGGGACATTAATCAGAGGAACTGCAGACATCCCACAGTCTATGCCTTTCTTGGAGATCTGCAGCCAGGCTCTGAGATGGAGAAACAGATCTTGGTTCTGCTTCCATGAGAGGGACAAAGCATTATATGTTGTGGGGTAAGATGTGTCTGGGGATCTCTGGTCTGTCTTGGACATTTTTCCCTAAAAGCCCTCATAAGTTTACTTCACAAAGATAACACTTCCCTTCACTGTGTCCACTCAGCCTGGCCCAAAGCCCCAGCTGCCATGCCAGTCAGGGCAGCAAACCCAGTAAACAACATAAAGCAAAACCAGCCAACACACAAGCATCTTTGCAGAGATGCCCTTTGGGTCCCATATGTTAAATCTTTTACATTATTTTACAGAGTTCCTTTTCCCCTTGTCTCAATTTCTCTGCAACACAAGAGGGTGTAGGCTTCACTCTTTCCTCTCTTTCTTTCTTTCTTTCTTTCTTTCTTTCTTTCTTTCTTTCTTTCTTTCTTTCTTTCTTTCTTCTTTCTCTCTCTCTCTTTCATTTTTTGGGTTTTTTTTTTTGTGAGGCAGAGTCTTGCTCTGTCGCCCAGGCTGGAGTGCAGTGGCACGATCTCCGTTCATTGCAACCTCTGCCTCCCGGGTTCAAGCGATTTTCATGTCTCAGCTTCCCAAGTAGCTGGAATTACAGGCATGCACCACCACACTTGGCTAATTTTTTAAATTTTTAGTAGAGACGGGTTTCGCCATGTTGGCCAGGCTGGTCTCAAACTCCTGAACTCAAGTGCCACCTGCCTCAGCCTCCCAAAGTGCTGGGATTACAGGTGTGAGCCACCGTGCTCGGCCTTTTTCCTTTACTTTCAACCATTTTAGTGGCCCCACCCTGTGCCTTTCTGCACTAATAGTAGTAAGATTCTTCCCGGCAGCCCATCCTGTCTACCAGAGAAGGAAAACTTTCCCATTCTCACCCTTTTCTCCTGCCTCTCCTGCTCCTGTCTTCCCTCAGAATAACCGACTGGGAATAAAGACCTTTCTCACCAGGAGAGGCTGAGTGTTCCTCTGAAGGGAACCGCAGCTCTGACAGGGTTGTGTTTGCATTATCAATGACACTTCAATCACATTGCCATAGTGTTCCAAACAGACTGTGGGAGGAACTTGAACTTAAAAGAAAAATTATCTCAGGAGTTCAAGGCTGCAGCAAGCTATGATCATGCCACTGCACAGAGCAAGACCCTGGCTCTTAAAAAAAAATTATCTTCCAAGAGTCAACTTTTCTTTAGCTATTTGAAATTCTTCATAAAAAAATCTCAATTCCAGCCTCACTATACTTTTACTAATTGTTTATTTTCCCACTTCATAATACTGTTTATGTCTACCATGTGTCAACCTTCTGGACCCTGGGAACTTTCTGGCTAAGTAGACTAAAGATAATTTATAAACAGGTAGTCGAAGTCTGCTACATAAAAGAGAGATCTGGCCGGGCACAGTGGCTCACGCCTGTAATCCCAGCACTTCGGGAGGCCGAGGCAGGCGGATCACAAGGTCAGGAGTTCAACACAGTCTGGCCAACATAGTGAAACCCTGTCTCTATTAAAAATACAAAAAATAGCCAGGCGTGATGGTGTGCGCCTGTAGTCACAGCTACTCGGGAGGCTGAGGCAGGAGAATCATTTGAACCTGGGAGGCAGAGGTTGTGGTGAGACAAGATAGTACCACTGCACTCCAGCCTGGGCAACAGAGCGAGACTCTATCTCAAAAAAAAAAAAAAAAAAATCTGTTGTCAATGTAAATCTCCATTATGCGTTTTCTGATTCTTTCTGGAACAACTAAAATGTAGTCACATATATCTTTATTCCCCTACAGCTTCAAGAATGAAGTTAATGTTGAAAACAATGCTGTGTGCTTCACCACTGGCTCATTCATTCATTCAGCAAATAGTTATTGTATATAAAACAAGAACCAGGCACTGTGCTGGGCACTAAGCTAGAATACAGAGAAAAGGAGCATTCCCAGCTGGGTGTGGTGGCTCACACCTGTAGTCCCAGTGCTGTGGGAGGTCAAAGCAGGAGGATCACTTGAGGCTAGGAGTTTGAGACCAGCCTGGGCAACATAGTGAGACCCCATCTCTACCAAAAAAAAAAAAAAACTTAGCTCGGTGTGGTGGCATTCACCTGTGGTCCCAGCTGCTGAAAAGGCTGAGGCAAGAGGGCTGCTTGAGCCCAGGAGTTCAAGGCTCCAGTGAGCTTTGATCGCACCACTGCACTCCAGCCTGGGCAACAGAAAGAGACACGGTCTTTCAAAACAACAACAACAACAACAACAAGAGTGTTCCTGCCTTTAAAGAACTTATATTCTAGTGAAAGATAGACAAGTGAAGAGATTATTATTATTATTATTATTATTATTATTATTAGAGATGAAGTTGTGCTCTTGTTGCCCAGGCTGGAGTGCAGTGGCGCGATCTCGGCTCACTGCAACCTCCACTTCCTGGGTTCAAGCGATTCTCCTGCCTCAGCCTCCTAAGTAGCTGGGATTACAGGCGTGTGCCACCATGCCCGGCTAATTTTTGTATTTTTAGTAGAGACGGGGTTTCACCATGTTAGTCAGGCTGGTCTCTAACTCCTGACCTCAGGTAATTCACCCCCTAGGCCTCCCAAAGTGCTGGGATTACAGGCGTGAGCCACCGCACCCGGCCATGAAGAGATAATTATAAAATAAGATCGGTAAATGCTTCGTTAGCAGAGTTAACAAGTGCTATAGGAGCCCTGGGAAGGACAGTGATAACATGGGTGTAGGATGCCCGCATCCATCACCAATTGTGAGCGCCCACTGTGTGCCAAGCATGTTGGAGGAGCAGTGAAATCGAAACAGATTCCCTGTCTTCATGGAGCTTACAGTTCTAGCAAGGGAGACAGGCAGTAACAAAGAAGATGTAACATCAAGATGCAGGATGGTGTCATAGAAGGGAGGTTTGGAGAAGGATTCCAGTCTGCTGGAAAAAGCGCTAGAATAAGGACAGGTGGCTGGAGAGGAGGTGGGTGTGAGGCAGGAATGGGTGAGGAAGGGCATGAGAGATGCTCTAAAGGGAGTTGCTAGGTGTAGCTGGATCGCAGATAAGATGATAGGGATAGGTGTTTGTTTGTTTGTTTGTTTGTTTGTTTTTTCCTTACAACAGAGTTTGGAGGAAAATTCATTGCCTGGTTGTCAGAGCCTAAAGGGACATTAAAAGCTAAAGATGAACATACTCCCTTGTTTTATGGATAAAGAAAACAAGACTCAGAGAGGGTGAAATAACTTGTTCCAAGTTACTCAGCTAATTGGAGGCATAACCAGAGCCCAGTTTTCTGTGCAGCGCAGGCCAGGCCTCCCCCAGTCTCAGGAGGCAGAAGCGGTTTAGGGGAAAGGCCACGCCCTTTGCAGGGCCGCCTGGGTCCCCTGACCCCGTCACACACCGCCCCCTCCTGCTGCTTCTCTGAACAGCAGCTCCCGGGGCCTCTCCCGCCGCTTCCCTTCCAGCCCCGGACCCAGCGGGCGGAGAGGGCGACGTCCGCGGATCGCGGGGTCCCGGGGGCGCCCGCAGGCCTAGCGCCCTCCACCTGCTGCCCCGTGCCACCTAGGAGTTCCCTTGCCGGGCGAGGAAGCGCCGCTGCCCGGGCTCCCCGCAGCCCCGCACGCCCCAGGCGCTCCGCATCTCCAGGCGGCAGCACCCGCGGGGCCCTGCAATCCGCGGAGAAGTTGGCGGCATTTGAAGCCACCTCCTTCCCCGCTTTCCCAGCGGCGGGGACCCTACGGCCCGGCGCCCCACCCCGCCCTCCCTCGCCCCACCCTTCCTCCCGCCCCACCGCCTCCCCGCCCAGGGTCTGGGCACAGCCGTCCGCCGCCCAGCACAGGAGGGTGCAGCCCCGGCCCCAAGTTCTGCGCCATGGGAGGCTCCCACTCTCAGACCCCGAGGGGCCGGGAACCCGCCGGGGAGAGGCACCCGAGACCCACGGAGACCGCGTGAGTCCCAGAGCCCTCTCCAGGGGCCGCCTTTGGGGGTTTGCGTGCCAGCCCGGGATGGAGCGCGCTGGGGCCCGTCCCAGAAAGGCTGGGAAGGTGGGGTTCCCGCTGGCGGCAGCGGGGCACGAGCGCTCGGCAGCGGGGCACGAGAGTTTGGCCAGCAGGGCCCCAGGGGCGTCCGGCTGGGAGCGTCCTGCCAGGACCCCACCGCGACCGGATCGCGTCCGGGCGTGACCGTGGTCCTGCCCCAGTACACGCTGCACTGGGGAGACAAGGGGACCCCGGCCTCGTCCAAGCAGAAAACGCACGTGTCCTAAAGAGCTCTGAAACATTCACAAGACAGGGTTATTTGCAGGGAGGTGAAACTATGAGAGAGGCACTCAAGTCTCAAAACGCAATTGGCGTTGGCGCTCGGGGTCCAGGAATTTTGACGCAGTGCTTGCTGCTTGCAAGAACTCCCTCTCTTGTTTGCTCCAAGGGTTTCATGATGATCTCAGAAAAAAAGGGCAGTATTGTAGCAGCAGCAATTAGGCTTTTGTTCTGGGACAGCAACAATTGGGGACACCAAGTACTGTAATGAAAGCTGTGAAGGGAAAGTTTTAGAGAACGTGATTAGGAGCAAGTCCTACGGTTTGAAAGATGGCCAATGCTTATTGACAGAGAGGGGATAACAATTTATTTGGAAACCAAATAGTCTTTAAATATTTATTTATTTATTTATTTATTTATTTAATTTATTTATTTATTGGAATGCATGCGTGTTTTGGAATTGCAGCAGTGTCAGGGAATCCATACTCTTTATTTTAATTCAGCCCATGTCGAAGCTATTTAGTTTGAGAAAGATACACTTAACCATCACAAAAGCAGCCTGGACCGCGGGAGGGCTTTTGAATCATCTTTTCAAGGCAAAATAGCTTCCGGAATATCCAAATGGCTAATTTTGTCTCCTAATGTTACCGATGTTCACAAATATAAACTTAGTTCAGGCAGCTTATTAATAAGAATAGCTGACGCCGGGCGTGGTTGGCTCACGCCTGTAATCCCAGCACTTTGGGAGACCAAGGCGGGCGGATCACTTGAGGTCAGGAGTTCGTAGACCAGCTTGACCAACATGGTGAAACACCGTCTCTACTAAAAATACAAAAATTAGCCTAGCATGGCGGTGCGAGCCTGTAGTTCCAGCTACTTGGGAGGCTGAGGCAGGAGAATCACTTGAACCCAGAAGGCGGAGGTTGTGGTGAGCCAAGATCGGGCCACTGCACTCCAGCCTGGGCGACAGAGGGAGACTCCATCTCAAAAAAAAAAAAAAAAAAAAAAAAAAAAAAAAAAGCTGAGATTTACTGAGCACATGACATGTGCAAAACACTTCTAAATGCCCCACATGTTATTTAACCCCCAAGAGCCATTGAATTACTATAGTTCTTGTTACTGTCTTCATTTTACTGGTGAGGGAACTGAAGCACAGAACGATCAAGTAACCTCTCCAAGGTCACACAGCTAGAAAGTGGTGGACCCCAGAGCTCATGCCGCAGCCGCCTCCCACCCAAGAGTTGGAACTATCCTAGGAAACAATCAAAACTTGTCTCAACTGGCAGAGCACACCATCCTTTTTCCTTTAATTTTGTTTGAATAAGGAGTAAATCTGCAATAGCAATGCTTAATAGCTAATTAGACAAAATTGCCAAAGTCGATTTAACTTTCAAAAAACAAACAGGAGAGGCAATATCACATTGAGATGAAGTTAAGAGTTTGGGAGGCAAAGAGCCATGGGTTGAATTTCTAGGTGCTGCTCCTTAATGCTGGAGATCTTTTATCTGTTCCTTAACTCCTCTGTGTCTGTTTCCTTATGTGTGAAACAGGAATGATAACAA
Source organism: Pan troglodytes (assembly GCF_028858775.2). NCBI lineage: Eukaryota > Metazoa > Chordata > Mammalia > Primates > Hominidae > Pan > Pan troglodytes. The sequence goes on from NC_072405.2 coordinate 47,158,343, forward strand.
TATCTACTTCACAGGCTATTCTGAGGTTGACATAAAATCAGTATGTATGAATAATAAGTTATAGTTTATCTCTGAGCAATATACTATTTTAGCTGAGGATGAAAGTTGACTATTTTTTGTAAATGTCTGGCCAAGTTTACTGTGTAACTTGAAAGTAAATAATGGAGTCTTTCACTGACTGTATGCTGAAGAAATGAACTCAGGATGTGAGGTAGGGTTCAGTTGTTAGGGTGTTAAATTATCCAGTGGCTTGGCAGCCTACTTGTTTTACCCGTATAATATAAACATGCATAAAGGATCTCTCTCTTCACTGAGGCTCTGCATGCACCTTGAATATTTTACAAAGCTTGCCTAAAAACAATCAACATGAAAGCCCATCCTTGGTCTTTGCCTAGGAATACAGCCCCTCCCTACTCAAGTGAATACATGAAGCACATAAACACATGCAGTCAGTACTGGGATTACTGGCCTCATCTGTATGTGTAGACTCTGCTCAGTGAGGCAGCCTCACAAATCATTTGGCATGTCCAGGTGAAAGACTCTAGAAATGCAAGATTCCAACCTGTAATATACATGAAAAGCAAAAAGGATGCTTTTTATCCAAGTTCTGCCTTGTTCAGATGTACAAGTGACAAGTCTGTCCAGGATACAAGAAAGTAGGAGGTTCATTGTTAATGTTACCGGGCTACAGACTTCCTGCCGAACATATGGCTGTCATGGATAACGCTGACCTCAAGGAAGTTCTCCTACTGAGGCTGTAGCCTTTTTGAAATCTATTGTTCTTTTTTTAAAAAAAAAATACATGAAAGTCATATGAATAATACATCAATGCTGACATTTGTCTTTTGAGGGAGAAAGTATGTTTCAGAATGTTCACAATTTGTATTTCAGAATAATCTAATCAGGTACTAAAAGTAACTAGATTAAATCTCTCTTACAAGAGCTCTATTGTGAAATATAAACAAGCATAGATGTACATGAAAAGAAATGTCTGATTTTAAGATACAATTCATTATTATTGAGAATTGTAGCTGCTAACCTTCTCCAAACCCAAGAAGCCAATGAGCCAGCTTTGGTAAAAGCTAGTGGAAATTTCACTTCATTTATTCAAGGAGGTTGTACAGGAAGGTGATTAAGAGCAGAAATTGTGGAGTCAGGCAGACCTGGGTTGTAATCCCAGCTAGATCACTTAGGAGGTTAGTTTAGGAAACATTGGAAATACAGTTATTTAACTCTTCAGTTAGGCAAATTTCTGCATCTGTAAAATGGCAATAATAATCAGACCTAATTTTTTTTTTTTTTGAGATGGAGTCTCACTCTGTTGCCCAGGCTGGAGTGCAGTGGCACATCTCGGCTCACTGCAACCTTCAGGTTCAAATGAGTCTCCTGCCTCAGCCTCCTGAATAGCTAGGATTACAGGCGCATGCCACCATGCCCGGCTAGTTTTTATTTTTAATAGAGATGGGATTTCGCCATGTTGGCCAGGCTGGTCTCGAACTCCTGACCTCAAATGATCCACCCACCTCACCCTCCCAAAGTGCTGGGATTACAGGCGTGAGCCACTGCGCCTGACCTCAGACCTAATTTTTGAAGTGGTGTATATTAGTAACACAATGGCCAGCACTTAGTGAGTGTGCAATACGTAGTTATTATGAACACATTTGCACATGTATGTACCCATGAACCAGATGCCATGCTGGGCTCTTTGGAAGGTATATTCATGAGTAAGGCAGGGTCTCTTCTGCAGGGAAGTTTGATTTGTGTGCTAATTCTACAAGGCCTCTGAGAAAAGCAAGGCAATAACTTTTTTGAGTTAATTTTTCCCTCATTTTTCACTTCCATTTTCCAGAAAGTTGTACTACCAAGAGGATGGAAATGCATTTGGGAATATGATAGTTTGATGAAATGTTTGAAATCACTCATTCCTTAGTTGTTTATTTTTGGCGATGTGGCCAAGGTAGGTTTTCTACAAGTAGTGGGGAATTTGTGGAGAGATTTGAAGGATGAGACAAAGCAGAACCTGTGATTCATTGGGGAATATCATCTGGTGTTTGTTGTTTAGCTTCTCTGCCTGGAATGTAAGATCTGCACCTGTTGTCAGTTCTTACTAGTTAAGTTTCCAGACCAATCGTTTGCATTTGGAATTTAGCATAAGGTCAGTAGCAAAGTCAGGAGGAGTTTCTGACGTCTTCATTGATTTTGCCATGTGAATTTCTGATCAATTAGGTGCAGGCTATGTGATATTCTAGTGAACTGCAAAGTCAGCAACAGCTAGGGTGAAGTGCCTTTTAATGAGCACATCACTGTGGGACACATGTCCCTGACACCAAGAGGGAGGTGCTGGCTTGGAGGTTTTAGACACAAGAAAACATGACTTAAAATAACTAAACTTAGGGAGCAACATTTGTAAATTCATTGCTTTCAAATTTATAATATTGTTTACCACCTTCTCAACACAAAATATTTGTTGTCATTAAAAGCATGTCAGTTCCCATTTGCTATAGAAGTTTTTTAAATGTCCATGTGAAAATGTCTTAGTATAAAATTAAGAGAGAGATTTAGAGCAAGTTTGTGGAGAAGACCCAGAGCAACCAGCCCTATGATGAAAAGGTAAAAGAATTATAGTATTTAACTTGGAGAAGGGACCCAAGACATGTGGAAATATGTAATTTTTAGGAGATGTTGGCTGGCTCTATCTCCCGTGAAGCCAATCCCGAAGGAAATGATTTGAATTGCATGACAAGGGAATTATTTGTATCTACTGAATTTAGATATTGCAACTTCTAGACTATGAGGGTAGTTGAAATAGAAAAAAGAGTTAATAATGGGAAGAAAAATCCCTCTCTGCAAAGCGTTAAAAAGTAAGATAGATACTCTATCAAGAGTGCAACTCTGAGGGAATTCAGGCACAGTTTTTAAGTATACAACTCCGTGGCATTAAGTACATTGGACAACCATCACCACCACCCATTTCCAGAACTTTTTCAGCATCCCAAACAGAAATTCTGTACCCATTAAACAATAACTTTTCACTCCTCCTTCCCCCAGCCCCCGGCACCCACCATCCTATTTTCCATCTCTACACATTTGACTACTGTAGGTACCTCATGTAAGTGGAAATGTACAGTATTTGTCTTTTCATGACTGGTTTATTTCCCTTAGCATAATGTCCTCAAGGTGTGTCCATGTCGTAGCATGTATCAGAATTTCTTTATGGCCGAACAGTATTCCATTGTGTATATATACCACATTTTGTTTATTCATTCATCTGTGAGTGAATACTTGAGTTGTCTCCACCTTTTGGCTTTTTTTTGTTTGTTTTTTTTTTGGGGACAGAGTCTCTGTCACTGATGCTGGAGTACAGTGGCGTGATCTTGGCTCATTGCAACCTCCACCTCCCAAATTCAAGCGATTCTTCTGCCTCAGCCTCCCTAGTAGCTGAGATTACAGGCATGCGTCACCAGGCCCGGCTAAATTTTTTATTTTTAGCAGAGTCAAAGTTTTGCCATGTTGGCCAGGGTGATCTCAAACTCCTGACCTGAGGTGATCCACCTGCCTCGGCCTCCCAAAGTGCTGGGATTACAGGCATGAGCCCGGCCCCACTTTTTGGCTCTTGTGAGCAATTCTGCTTTAAGCATCGTTATACAAGTACGTGTGAGTCCCTGCTTGCAGCTCTTTGGAGTATAAACCTAGGAGCTGGATTGCAGGATCATGTGACAACCCACTTCACTTTTTGAGGAACCACAAAACTGTCTTCCATAGTGGCTGCACCATTTGTCATTCCCACCAACAAATGCATGAGGGCTCTAATTTTTTCACATTCTAACACTTGTTATTTTCTGTTGTTGTTTTTAAATAGGCATCCCAATGGGTGCGAAGTGGTATCTCATTTGTTGTTGTTGTTGTTGTTGTTGTTTTAGACAAGAGTCTAGCTCTGTCACCCAGGCTGGAATACAGTGGCACAAACATAGCACACTGAAGCCTTGAACTCCTGGGCTGAAACAATCCTCCCACCATAGCCTCTCGAGTAGCTGGACCACAGGTGCACACCAACATCCCTAGGTATTTGTTTAAAAAAAAAAAAATTGTGGAAATGGGGCTCTTGCTATATTGCCCAGGATATAGTCTCAAACTCCTGGCCTCAAATAATTCTCCCCCCTCAGCCTCCCAGAGTGCTAAGATTACAGGTGTGAGCCACCATGCCCGGCCTCATTTTGTTTTAGCATAAACAAGACATCACTTTGGAGATCTAAGGATTTTCGGAGTTGCATGCCAGGAAATGGAGTCAGAAACCAAATACAGTATTTACAATATCACAATTGTAAAGAAAATAAACTACCCATAATCTCATCATCTGGAGATAATTGTTAACATGCTGGGACATTTTTTATAGTCTCTTTTTGTCCACCAAGTATATTTTTCAAAAATGGGGTTATGCTATGTCTTTTGTATTCTCATGTTTTACTTAACATTATAAACATTTCTCTATATTACTTTACTGAATTCAAAAATATTGTTTTAATGCTTGCTTAATGGTTCATTATCTGTATATACCATAATTCATTTTTTTCTACATGTTTGATATTTAGGTTGGTTATCATTTTTGCTCATATAAACAACACAGTTAATAAACATCCTTGTAATTCTGTGTACATTTCTGAGTAATAACTTAGGATACATTCCTAGAACTTCAATTACAGGGTCAAATAATGTATAGCAAGATTCTAAAAGTTGCTACATATTACTATATATTGCCAAATTTCCCTCCTCCCCACAATTAATACCAAGTTAGAATCCTCCCAGCACTTCATGACAGTGACTGCTCAGCATCCTTTTCTTTTCTTTTTTGAGACTGAATCTCACTCTGTCACCCAGGCTGGAGTGCAATGGTGCGATCTCAGCTCACTGCAACCTCCACCTCCCTGGTTCAAGCGATTCTCCTGCCTCAGCCTCCTGAGTAGCTGGGATTACAGGCGCCCACCACCATGCCCAGCTAATTTTTGTATTTTTAGTAGAGACAGGGTTTCACCAAGTTGGCCAGGCTGGTCTTGAACTCCTGACCTCAGGTGATTCACCCTCCTCGGCCTCCCAAAGTGCTGGGATTACAGGCATGAGCCACCGCGCCTGGCCCAGAGCATCCTTTTCAATGCTGGGCACTATCATTTTAAATCAATTTGGTAAAAAAAAAAAAAAAAGCAATCCTGTTTTAATTTTTTAATTCATTAGTAAGGGTTATGTTTAATTCATTAGTAAGAGAATGTTATGTTTATTAGCCATTTTGAATTCCTTAATTTCTTGTTATTTCTCCTTGCCTGTTATGGACTGGTATATTAATTTTTCCATATTTATTTGTAAGAGTTCTTTATCTTTATATGGTGAGGCCAGCTAGCATTTATTGAGCACTTACCATGTGCTAGGAAAATGCTAAGGTCTTGGCCGTGCGCAGTGGCTCATGCCTGTAATCCTAGCACTTTGGGAGGCCGAGGAGGGCAGGTCACCTGAGGTCAGGGGTTTGATACCAGCCTGGCCAACAACTTTGAAATACCATTTAAAAAATTTAGTATCAGGCTGGGCACAGTGGCTCACACCTGTAATCCCAGCACTTTGGGAGGCCGAGGCGAGTGGATCACCTGAGGTCAGGAGTTTGAGACCAGCCTGGCCGACGTGGCGAAACCCTGTCTGTACTAAAAATACAAAAATTAGCCAGGCATGGTGGCAGGAGCCTATAATCCCAGCTACTCAAGAGGCTGAGGCAGGATAATCGCTTGAACCGGGGGGATGGAGGTTGCAGTAAGCCGAGATCACACCACTACACTCTAGCCTGGTTGACAAAGTGAAACTCCGTCTCAAAAAAAAAAAATTCCGTATCATAACCTCTCTTTCTTTCTGTTTAACTCTTGATGGTTTTGTTTCTTTTTTTTTTAATGTGTAATTTTATTTCTGCCTCATTAAACCTCCTCTTGGTCTAGGCCAACATGAGTTTCTTCCTCCTCCAAGCACACATGTATTGGGCACTTGATTATGAGAAAATCCTCAGATTATTGGAACTTGGTATGGAGTACATACCTGTCCCTCCCCTCCAACCTGTGTGCTAATTATCTTATGGAAAATAACCTTTTTCTTGCCTTTTTCTTCCAAGAGAGCCTTGAGTCTCATCCAGAAGTCAGATAAGTGCTGGATCTCTTCTCTTTGCTTGAGTGACAAGTTGTTTATTTCTGATTCTAAAGAAGGAGATTGCTGTCCACACATGAATATCCACAAGGCTAACACTGCCCCTTTATTAGTCAGGAAGATATTTGGTTTTCAGCTTTCCCTTGATGGTTTTTGTCTTTTTATTCCCATTCATTGAACAAATGTTAATTTTTTCTTTTCACTCTCTTTCATTCAACAAGTATTAATTGACTGCCTTCTTATGTTCAGGCACTGTGAACATTATTATGTATGTGGGAATTTACATGAGCAGAAGAAAGCATTTCTAAATGTATGAAATCTGAATATTTGTTTATAATACTGCGGACGGGACATATGCCGAAAAGTCAAACAAGAGGAAATGACCTTGTGAATGGAGGGGGATGTGTGGAGCTGAAAAAAAATAGGACATCTATAACTGAGCTTTTCTCATAGATTTTTTTTTTACCAGCCTAGTCAATTTTCAGTCCATCTTAAGGTTGCATTTTAAGCATTTTCGCTTCCTCTGCTGAAATAGTGGCACCTTCAAATGCTCTCGGTCATCAGTAAGCTTTGTCAGGCATACATTTTTCAGGGACAGTCTTTAGAGTTTATTTTTTGTAATAATAGGACATAAAGCACAAACAGATTTAATATAAGGAATGGCAAATGATGAACCACTGTTCTCTGCTCTTCCTTTATCTTCCAGCTCCTTTACTTTTATTTGTGGAGACTTGGTACCCTTGATGAGTGACTATCCACAAGGATACCTTACTTTGACATTGCTTCATTCCCAGAACACTTACTGTTAGATACTTTGGATGTAATTTTTTCATTGTTTGTACAATTGTACAATAGTACAGTTTTATCTTTATCAATCTTATATGTCTGCTACATATGATATTAATGACACTTCTAGGCAAAATACATTATATTTAGCCTCCTTAAATTTGGGAATGTTACACAGAAACTTTAGAGTCCTGTCTATTTTTGGAGGTAGAGTAGTTCCGTTTCTGAGAAAACCCATCCTGTTTATCTCTTATACTCTGCATGTTCTCATAAAAACCTGACGGCATGGAATGTCACTGGTAAAGATGGGAGCTCCCAGAAACCTTACAAAGATGCTTTGCTGTACAGCAATAGTTCTGAAAACTGTTCAGAGATCCCTTGATAATATGATCGAACTTTTAGGGATCTTTCCCTGTGAAAATACACATATACACAATATGTGAAATGAGGACTGTCAGAGACCCTGAAATCTGTGCATTATCCCATTTAATCCTTTCATGGATCCCATGAAATAGACATTTTACAGATGAAGAAACTGAGGCCTGGAAAAGTTGAGAAACTAAGGCCACAGAGCTAGGTTTCAGTCCTGATGAACCTGGCTGAAGCAGAGGACACAAATTACCAGTCAATTCCAGAGTGTTTCTGCCACCCAGGCAACTCATTAACCAGTGGAGGCTTCTGTTTATCTACTAGAAAAGGAGTTTTTATGGCTATTTCCTACTGATAAGATAGTTTCAGGGAAGTAAATGTTTGAGAAAACATCGCCCAGCCCATTCTGTAGCTAAATAGCTATAGAGAAATCCTGTATTGCATTTACACAGAGCCGACAGAAGACCTCTCCTGGGTTTCTGTGCTGAAGTATTTTTGTCTATGAGTCTTGCTTTCCTAACAACGGCAAAATGTTATGTTTCTATGGCTACATCAAAATTGTTCTTAAATAGGGGTTTGAGAAAACAAAACTAGGAAGGCTTGGGCAAGATACGAAGGTAGGAAGATGACTGACGTTTCCTCTGCCTTTTCACACCTGTGTATCCATTGGCCTCAGAAGGCCCTTGAACCTCTTGATGATATTCAGGCTGTGGCACTTCTGGGCAGATGTGTGTGAAGCCATGATTCCTAATAAGTGCCCCGTGGGCCATAGTAATGGCACTTGGGACCACAGGTCAAGTCCTTATAACCTGGGCCCTTTACAGTTGATACCCAAAGCAGAGATTGGCAGGTTCTCTTGAGGACAAGACTAGAACCAAGAGATGTGTGCAAATTTCAGGAACAGCTGGCAATAATGGGGAAGAAGAGAGACAGAGACAGTAGAGTCTAGAGTGGGCTTCTTTTACCTGTTTTCCATCTCCTTCCTGCTTCTTGCCAGGTGGAGGGCTCTATCCTCCCACCAGGGGGCGCCAGCCACCATCCACTAAGTTTTTGGCTTGGGGTTGGCCTGGTGGGGAGCAAGAGTTTCTTCAATCAACTCCTTTGCTGGGTGGAATAAAATGAGAGGGCCATTCAGATACTAATTTATAGTACCCGTAGGATAAAAGAAAATAGATTAGGGGCCGGGCACAGTGGCTCACGTCTGTAATCCCAACACTTTGGGAGTCTGAGGTGGGAGGATCATTTGAGCCCAGGAGTTTGGGACCAGTCTGGGCAACATAGCAAGACTCTATCTGTACAAATAATTTTTTTAAAAATTAGCCAGATGTGTTGTCGGCGCCTGTGGTCCCAGCTACTTGGGAGGCTGAGGCAGGAGGATCTCTTGAGCCCAGGAACTTGAGGCTGCAGTGAGATGAGATTGTGCCACTGCACTCCAGCCTGGGTGACAGAGTGAGACCTTGTCTGGAAGGAAGGAAGGAAGGAAGGAAGGAAGGAAGGAAGGGGAAGGGAAGGGAGGGAGGAAGGGAAAGAAAATAAAGGAGGACAAAATTGACTTTTTGACACCCCATTCCTTCTGCTGGCCGGGATCCTGTCTCTCAGGGTGTGTCTTCAAATCCTGTGATTCACAGAGAACTTTCTGTAGCTTCTGAGAAGTTGGGAGTCTCCCTTCTGCAGTCGTTCAGTGCTTGTTCATTTGTATCTGCTGGTTAAACTGCAGTATAAACACCCTGCATTGGATGCAGAGGGGACTCATTGTGACTTTTTGTATTTATAGAAGTACAAATGTTGAAGAAATTCTCTTCACACACAAATGTGTTGATGGACGGTGTGATGGAACGTTCTAGTGCCCTCTGGTGGCTACTGCGGCTTCCGGCTGGTGAAGCTGCACAGCAGAAGGAACGGGAGTGTCAAAAGTTCAATTTTTTCCTCCTACATCCTTGATAATTGTGTGTCTTGTTTGATCGATTCCATACCCCTGTATGAATGGTCCAGGGGCTGAGCAAGAAGCTGTGTGTTAGGACTGAAGTGCTTGAGGAGTGTGTGTGTGTGTGTCAGACAGAGAGAGACTTTGAGGGGTATATGTGCAATGTGTGTGTGTCACCATATATATATGTGAAACTGTGTGTGGGAGGTATGTGTGTGACTGTGGGCTTATGTGAGAGTTGGGGGGAGGTGTGGTGTGTGTGGTTATATGTGTACCAGAGACTCAATGTGTGGGTGGGGGTGTGTGGTGTGTGTGAGACTGTGTATGTAAGACTGTCGGGGGAGGTGTGTGTGTGACTGTGTGTGGTGTGTGTGACTATGTGTGTGGGGTGTATATGTGTACATGAGACTGTGGGGATGGGAGTGTGTGATATGTGTGGTGTGTGTGAGACTGCGTGGTGCGTGGATATGAGGCTGTGGGGGTGGAGGTGTATGGTGTGTGTGTGAGACTGTTGTGGGGAGGTTTGTGTGACTGTGTGGTGTGTGTGTGTGAGAGACTGTATGGGTGGGGGTGTGGTATATGTGTGACTAGGTGTGTGGTGTGTGTGTGTATGAGACTGTGTATGGGAGGGTGTGTGTGGTGTGTGTGATTGTGTGGAGTGTGTATGTGTATGAGACTGTGTATGGGTTGGGGGTGTGGTGTGTGTGACTACATGTGTAGTGTGTATATGTGTATGTAAGACTGTGTATGGTGGGGGGTGTGTGTGGTATGTGTGTAAGTAGGTGTGTGGTGTATGTGATACTGCATGGGTGGGGGTGTGTGGTGTGTGATTATATGTGTGGTGTGTGTATGTGTATGAGACTGTATGAGGTGGGGGGGTGTGGTGTGTATGTGACTGTGTGTGGTGTGTGTGTGTGAGACTGGGTATGGGTGAGGGTATGTGGTGTGTGTCTGTGGTGTGTGTATGTATATGTGAGACTGTGTATGGGTTGGGGGTGGGGGTGTGGTGTGTGTATGACTGTGTGTGGTGTATGTATATGTATGTGAGGCTGTATGGGTCAGGAATGTGGTGTGTGTGACTACGTGGGGTGTGTGTGTGTGAGAGAGAGACTGGGTATGGGTGAGGGTGTGTGGTGTGTATGATTGTGTGTGTGGTGTGTGTGTGTGAGACTGGGTATGGGTGAAGGTGTGTGGTGTGTGTATGTGTATGCGAGACTGTGTATGGGTTGGGGGTGTGGTGTGTATATGACTGTGTGTGGTGTGTGTATGTATGTGAGGCTGTATGGGTCAGGGGTGTGGTGTGTGTGACTATGTGGTGTGTGTGTGAGACTGGGTATGGGTGAGGGTGTGTGGTGTGTGTGTGATTGTGTGGTGTGTGTGACTGTGTGTATGGTGTGTGTGTGAGAGAGAGTGGGTATGGGTGGGGGTGTATGATGTGTGTGTGAGACTGCTGGGGGAGGTGCATGTGTGACTGTGCATGCGTGTGGTGTGTGTGTATACATGAGACCCTGTGTGGTGTGGCGTGTGTGTGTGAACATGCGTGCTCCCTGCGCTGCCGGCTCTGGCTCTCCCCCATCCTTCCTCACAGAGCAGCGCAGGTTTGGCCACAGATGTCAGGAGCCCGCGGCTTCCCTGCTGAGCTAAGAGCCCTCTTCAGGCCTTGTGGTGTCACTATAGCTGACAGTGTCAAGTCTCACGCCCTTTACGAAGCAGAGAGGGGTTTTGATGCCGCATTGTTTAGCAGTATGCAGACCTCTCCCTAGGGGCGGTAGATTTCCTGCCTTCTGAACAATCTCGAGGGGAGCGTGGATTTCGGTCCCGGCGCCACCCTCGGGTTTTCCCTCCCCTGCCCCCTCCGCCGCGCTCTCCCCCTTCGCACATTCGGAAACCCTCTTGGGAGCTGAATCATGTTCTCGCCTTTTTTGGTCCTAGTTGAGCTCTCTTCCACTTTCATCACCAGAGGCTTGAGATCTGTGAAAGAATCAGTTCCTCGCAGGCTGCGGTCTGCGCCGCGCCTCCTTTGTATGTCACGCTCAGAGAGGAGCAGTGCCCTTGGAGTGCCCTGCTCTTGCTGAGAGCCGCACGATAGATGTCTTTGAATGACTGACTTTAATTAAAGTGTGGCGGGCTGGAGATAAAATGATTCTGAATATCTTATTTGGGGGGAAAAAAGCCAGCTTCTTTCTTAAGGGAGAAAAAAAGGACTCCAGCGCCAGGAGTCTCTTCGGTATCCCCGAGAGTCGGGGGAACCCTTTAAATGCGGCCCTTGATGGTGTTGTGGAGGGAGAGTGAATTCTGGGAATCTCTCAGCAGCTTTTTGCCAAACAGATGGGCCAGGAGCCGCGGAACCAGGCTGAGGAATGTTGCCTCACGATCTCACATATCCATTCCTGGCACCCACCAGCCCAGGGAATGCCTCTACCAGTTGTCAGCGAGAGGCTTACACAGCATCTTAAATAAAAGGGATTATTGAACCAAGAGGCCAGGGACTGATGGAAATGCCCACCTTGCTGGCTCATTGAAAAAGTTTGGCGAGGTTGTCAGGAGACATGAATTAGATGGGCTTGAGTCTTGTGCCCTTTGCTAAACCAAGTGCTGTATTGGGAAAGAGACGGGGAGAGAAGGGTTGGAGATGCTCTTTAGTCAGGCCTGAGTCACTTGCCCAACCCTGGAGTTGGAGTGGGGGATGGAGCCAGGATCTCCAAACCACATGCCCCTAGAGTTTCAGGGAAAATATGGGTTGTGGATTGAAGATGGGGGGTGATGTGAGGCAGACAAGGACAGAAAATCCCTCTTCCAGCTGTGATTTGGCTGTGAGTTTGGCGCTGGAGACACCATACGCTCCTGAGGTTTGTTAAGGGGTTTCAGGATATTGTGGACAAAAGGGAATAGCAAATAATGTTCAGTCCATAAGTACCATTTGGAGGAGGAAATAATTGAAATTGCTGCTGATCAAAAAGCTTTTTGTCTCCAGTTTGGATGTTGGAGACAGGTTTCTGTGTGAGAGAGTGAGGGTGTACAACATGACTGAGAAAGAAAACAATGAGTTAAGGCACATAAGTGCGCATGGGTGTCACCTGGAGGCCTTCTTATAACACAGATGGTCAGGCCCACCCCAAGTTTCTCATGCAGTAGAGGTGGAGCTCAAGAATTTGCATTTCTATTTTATTTTATTTATTTACTTTATTTATTTTTGAGACAGGGCCTTGCTCTGTTGCATGGGCTGTAGTACAGTGGTGCAATCATAGCTCACTGCAGCCTCCAACTCCTGGGCTCAAGTGATCCTCCCAACTCAGCCTCCCTCCCAAGTAGTGAGGACTACAATCACACGCCACCATGCCCGGCTGTATAATTTGCACTTCTAAGGTGTTCCCAGGTGATGCTGATGTTGCTGGCCCAGGGACCACACATTCAGTACTGCTGTTAAGGCAAAAGACTTAAACACTCCATATATGAAAGAAAGAAAAAGAGAGAGAGAGAGAGAGAGAGGAAGGAAGGAAGGCAGGCAAGCAGGCAATGCTTCAATAAATCCATTAAAACACATTCAAACTTCAGAAATAAACGTGTTCAAATAAGACCAGCAATCCTTGGTGGTGGCTTATCATTTCACCCATTTGACAGTTTTAAAAGATTGACCGAACTCAGTATTGATTAAGGTTTAGGGGAAAGGCTGTCTCATACACTGTGTTTACAAATGTGAATGAGTACAGCCTTTCCAGAGGGCAGTTTGGCTATGTGTATCAAAATATAAAATGTGTTTGTTTTGACACTACAATCTCACTTCTAGAATTTTACTCTAAGAAAAGATAAGTGTGTGAAAAGAAATTTAAGTGTGTGAAAAGATGCATATGCATGGGATTGCTCATCACAGTTTCATTTATAATGAGGAACAGCAAACCCGTTAAATATCCCTCCATGGGGAGCAAGTCAGGCAAATTCTGTACAGACACACAAAGGCATGTTATGCAGTGAAGAGAAGGAGGCACATGTGGGTTCTGCAGAGAGGCAGATCCCAATGAGGGGTCAGGACGGGTCTTGGCTGCACATCCTGGTTTCCTCTTCATCCATGGGGAGCAGCACCTTATGAAGAAAACAAGCGGCATAATGAATAAATACTCACCTCTAGCAAAAGATAATATGTATAGTTAAATCAATAAATATTAATTTGTTAAATGTTAATAAATGTAAATAAATATTCATGTATATTAATGTGTTGATTTGAATATTACTATTCATTAATAATATAAACAATAAATTGATATTCGTTAACATTAAATATCAATAAATTTTATGTATTAATATAAATAAACACTAATAAAACAAATATTTAAACATGCATAAAGTACTCACCTCTATTGATTAAGGTTTGTATTAAGGTTTATAATATTAAGGTTTAATAATTAAGGTTTATTGTTGTATTAATACTTAACCTGAATAAGTACTCACCTCTAGCAAAAGACAAAACGTATACTTAATAAACATTAGGCCCGGCGCGGTGGCTCACGCCTGTAATCCTAGCACTTTGGGAGGCCGAGGCAGGTGGATCACAAGGTCAGGAGTTTGAGACCAGCCTGACCAACATGGTGAAACCCCATCTCTATTAAATATACAAAAATTAGCCTGGCGTGGTGGCGGGCACCTGTAATTCTAGCTACTCAGGAAGCTGAGGCAGGAGAATTGCTTGAAATTGGAAAGTGGAGTTGTGGCGAGCCGAGATCGTGCCACTGCACTCTAGCCTGAACGAAAGAGTAAAACTCCGTCTCAAAAAAAAATTCATTATTTTAAATATTGACATAAATATTAATATGCATATCAAATAAATTAAAATATTAATATAATATAAATTTTTATATTTAAATATTAATATTTATATTAAATAAATACTAATGTAATATAAACATTAATATTTACACTGGTAAATATTAATAAAATCAATAAATATTTAAACATACATATTGTCTTTTGCCAGAAGTACTTATTCACTATTTGTGTAAAAGTATCTAGCCAGCTAGCTAGCTATCTATCTAGCTATCTATCTGTTGTTCCATTTGTCCAAATAAGTACATGCTTGTGTATATGTAAGAGAGAGATTTGCAATCTTTATTCAGTCATCAAATATTGAGCAGAAGAAACAAGATAGGTAAGGTACTCTGTGTTCATGGAGCTTATGTCTAGTAGGGAAAGACAGATTATAAATATTAATAGAAAAACATAAATATTTCAATTCCAGATGTAAAAAGTACTCTGAAAAAGAGGGAAAAAAGGGTATATCGCTCACCAACATTTTAACAGTGGCTATTTATGAAAGACAATACTATGGGCAGGTTTTTCTTTCTTCTTTGAACTGCCTATGTAGTCAAAAATTCACTTTTTCAGAGACAAGGATGCTTAACATGGTCTTCTAGGCTGTCATGCCTTGTGCCTCTCCCGCTTCACCAGCCTAAGCCCCTCTCCTCCCTCCAGCAGCTGCTCTTCAACCACGCTTACTCAAAACTGGAGGCTGCTTCTGTCCTTAGTGTCTTGATGAAGGAACGCTGTTACCCTACACTTCACCCAGGCAGCTTCTGCCTATCCCCGAGGCTTCAGTCTGTCACTTCTTCAGAGCAACCTCCCTTGACATCTCCACCGATGCCGTCCACCAGCCATTCTCAGAGCCCCCTGCAGTTCTTATATTTCATACATGACAATTTATATATTACATATTTATTTGTTGGCTTACTAAGCTCACTAATATGCAAGTTCTATGAGGGCAGGAACTGGGTCTCTTTTGTTCAACACAGTGTTCAGCAGAGGCTGGCAAAGCTTGGTCATTTGTCAAATTTGTGGAATGAATGAATGAATGAATGAATGAACATGTATTATTTTGCCTTAAACACTAAAGGTATTTAAAAATACATTTTTTATTATTGTTTTGAGACAGAGTCTCACTCTATAGCCCAGGCTGAAGTGCAGTGGTAGCATCACAGCTCACTGCAACCTTGAATTCCTGGGCTCAAATGATCCTCCCATCTTGGCCTCCCAAGTAGCTAGGACTACAGGTGTGCATTGCCACACCAGGCTAATTTTTTTTTGTTTTTGTTTTTGAAGGGATGGGGTCTCACTATGTTGCCTAGGCTATAAAAATATTTTTGAAGGCCAGCCACGGTGGCTCACGCCTGTAATCTCAGCACTTTGGGAGGCCGAGGCGGGCGGATCACGAGGTCAGGAGTTCGAGACCAGCCTGTCCAACATGGTGAAACCCCCTCTCTACTAAAAATACAAAAATTAGCTGGGCATGGTGGCACATGCATGTAATCCCAGCTACTCGGGAGGCTGAAGCAGGAGAATTGCTTGAACCCCAGAGGCAGAGGTTGCAGTGAGCAAAGATCGCACCACTGCACTGTAGCCTGGGTGACACGGTGAGACTCCGTCTCAAAAAAAAAAAAAAAAAAAAAAGAAAACCAAAAACTTTTAAAACAAAGTACAAGATTATTTGTATGTATTTGCTTTATAAAACAATTTACAGTGCCTTTTAAAATGAGGTGAATTTTGGGGAGAAGTCATATCTCTATTATACATACCAAGTGGGCATATCTTTTGGGGCTGGGGGGGAAACTCTAGAATTCATACCTTCATACCTTCCTTGCAAGGGTTATGAATCCTAGTTGTGCACTTTGGTGCCTGAGTAAACCTTCTTCCAAAAAGAATGATATTCGACCCAGTGATCTTTGGCAAAGGTCCTTTCCAGCTAAAAATTTCTGTGGTTCTATGAGATCTGAGATGGATGCTTAGGTTAGGAGTCAGTGATTATCTTAGTCTGTTAAGGCTGCTATAAGGATATAATTGCCTGGGTGGTTTATAAACCAGTCATTTATTTCTGGAAGTTCTGGAGGATGGAGGTCCCCATGATTAAGGGACCAGCAGATTCCACATCTGGTGAGGGCTGACCTCCTGGGTGTCTTCTCCCTGTGTCCTCATTTGGCAGAAGAAGGGAGAGGGAGCTGTCTGGGGTCTCTTTTATAAGGGCGCTGACCCCAGGAAGAACCCTCATGACCTAATCACCTCCCAAAGGCCCCACTTCTTAATATTCTCACATTGGAGTTTAGGTTTTAACCTATGAATTTTGGGGGGATATAAACAGTCAGTCTGTAGCAGTGATTTATCATTTGTTCAGAAAATAACGTAAAACAAATATATTCTGCTCAGTGTCTATGCCTTGGCCAAAGGAAACAGAAAACACATATGATATTCCTATATCATACATGATGAGGTACAGGGAAGACCGGTAAGGATAAACTTGCTCTTGCTTGTCATAGTTCTATAAAATAATACAACAAAATAACTTGACTAATTGAGCCCATAAGAAAACAATTTCTAAAAATATTTTGTGTGTGTGCTAGAAATCGTCACTAGCACCAGTTAGTGTTGAAGCCAAAGAACAATGATTAATTCACTTATAGGATTTGGGTCAGTTATTATTTATTATTGTTATTATTTATCCTTAGAATTGGGCAAATATTGGAGTTATACAATCATATGATTTCAAGGAAATCTCCCCAAAGAAAATAATAACCTTCATCAGTATGTAAATCCATTCTACTTGGCCTTTGTGGAATCTAAATATTGACTCCCTCCTTCTTCAATGTTTTTGTCCACATCAGTCATCTTTAAAAATGCAACTGCCTAATTTCTAGAAAGTCAGTATCACAGCTCAAGTCATTACGGCAGAAGGAAGGGTAGTCTCAGTCCTGTTTTTAGGATAATTAGGACATCATCCACGGGGCAGGCTTGAGTCTTTTGGTTCGGGAATTTTCTGCCCTGAGAAAAGACATCGTTGAGATACAGGTAGAGTGTTCCTTATCCAAAATGCTTAGGACCAGAAGTGTTTCAGATTTTAGATTTTGGAATATTTGCATATACATAATGAGATAGCTTGGGGATGGGACCCAAGTCTAAACATGAGATTCATTATGTTTCATATACACCTTCTACACATAGCCTGAAGGTAATTTTAAACAGCAGTTGTAATAATTTTGTGCATGAAACAAAGTTTTGACTGTGTTTTGACTGTGACTGGCCACATGAAGTTAGGTGTGGAATTTTCCACTGTGGTGTCATGTTGACAAGCAAAACGTTTTGGATTTTAGATTGTTGGATTAGGGATGCTCAACCTGTGTAGATTTATCATTTTTAAAAATGCTTCCATCTTTGAAGGAACTTTCATGTAATCCTGTTCAGAAGAATGTAGAACGAAATTTAAGGCAGTTTCTTCCCATACCTTCATCTAAGGAAGCTTAGATGCTGAAATCCCCCAGAGGAGGTTGTAATGTGAGGGTGGAGATGAGGCTGCTGTTACAAAGGGGCCCAGTGACACAGTCCGATAAAGAAGATAGACTTTTAGGCTGGGCACGGTGGCTCACGCCTGTAATTCCAGCACTTTGGGAGGCTGAGGCAGGCGGACCACCTGAGGTCAGGAGTTCGATACCAGCCTGGCCAACATGGTGAAACCCCATCTCTACTAAAAATACAAAAATCAGCTGGGTGTGGTGGCACGAGCCTGTAATCCCAGCCACTCTGGAGGCTGAGACAGGAGAATTGCTTGAACCCGGGAGGCAGAGGTTGCAGTGAGCCGAGATCACGCCACTGCACTTCAGCCTGGGCAACAGAGTGAGACTCCATCTCAAAAAAAAAAAAAAAAAAAAAGAGAAGATAGACTTTTCTCTCTCACGGAACAGTCCTCAGGCAGCAATTAGTCTAGGGCCGCAGGCAGCTCTGCTCCCCAGTCAGCCTGGTGCGGGTTCTGTCTGTTCTGTGGCTCTATCCTGTCCAGAGTGTGGTCCTCACACAGCAGAAATTGTGACACGCAGTTCACAACTTTTCGGCCGGGAGAGGCTGGACATGCAGTTTTCTTTTTAAAGACATTGGCCCAGGGGCCAGGCACAATGGCTCATGTCTATAATCCCACTGCTTCTGTAGGCCAAGGGGTGAGAATTGCTTGAGTCCAGGAATTTGAGACCAGCCTGGGCAACACAGCAAGACCCTGTTTCTACAAACAAAACAAAACAAAACAAAAAACATTAGCTGGACATGGTGGTGTGCACCTGGATTTCCAGCTACTCAAGAGGCTGAGGTGGGAGGATTGCTGGAGCCCAGGAGCTCGAGGCTACAGTGAGATATGATTACACTACTGCATTTCAGCCTGGACAATAGAGCAAAACTCTGTCTCTAAAAGAGAAAAAAAAGACACTGCCCCAAATTTGCACTTACCCCTTGTGCTCACATCCCATGGGTGAGAACTGAGTCACAGGCCACACCTAGTTGTAGAGAAGGAAACGTGGCCTCTTGCTGTGTGACCATGTGCTCAGCAAAAATTCAGAGGGTTCTTTTGCCAGAAGAAATAAGGAAATGATGGATACAGATGGATACAGGATGTGGGGTGAGGGAATTAGGCTCTACCATAGTGATCTTGTGGAAATTCAAAGAGTAGAGGTGCATAGACACACAATGTTAAAGAAGCATTTAAAGAAAAAAAAAAGTTTTTCTTTTTTATCTTTGTGTGTGTGCATGTGTGTAGAGATGGGCTCTCACTGTGTGGTCCAGGCTGGTTTCAAACTCCTGGGCTCAAGCGATCCTCCTGCCTTCGTCTCCCAAAGTGTTGGGATTACAATCATGAGCCACCACACCTGGCCTTTTGCTTTTTTATCTTAATAATTAAAATTGTGTGTGTGTGTGTGTGTGTGTGTGTGTATGTGTGGGTTTACAACGGGTACAGAAGGAACAGAGCCATGAATTATGTTTCACAATCTGTGTAGGAGATATCTTTTGACAGTTTTATCCAGTTTCCAACAGTTAAATATTTTTGTTTCCTCTAAGAAGACAGAGGTCAGTGTGACCCCCTCGCTCCATAAATGGACATTTCACTTACTGAGTTGAGGCCAGCTGAACCACTCCTGAGCCACAGGCAGGAATCTCTTTTGTTCTCTGGGCAGAGCTGAATTTACTATGAAGCTGAGGAAGCCTAAGCTTCAGGCCCCTCCCTTGCATGGGCCCCTTCATACTAGTGTGGCCCTAGCACTGTGTTCATGGGGTCCTTTAGCATTTTTCTTAAAGAGTGCTTCCCCAGTTTTTAGGCTTCCTGCTTCACAAAATCAGGCCTTGGCAACCTGTTTGATGCCTCCTTTCTTTGCTGAGCCTTGCTACTTTTTCCCAGATGGGGAGAGGCTCCTGGGTGTCATTTCCCTCATCAACATAGTTTCTTGGAAGAAACCACCCTAAAAGGAAGTATAGCGAAAGAGCATCCCAAAGAAAGAGATGTTAAAATTAATCCTTTTGCACCTCCCACATAAAGTATGCCTTTTATGCTCTGGCCCAATTTTTTGTGCCTTTGAGGATTCTCATTTGTATCAGTAGTGGTCCCTGGGTTTTTTTTTTTTTTTTTCTTTTCTTTTGAGACAAGGTCTCGCTCTGTCACCCAATCTGGAATGCAATGCCACAATCACGGCTTACTTCACAATCACGGCTTACTTCAGCCTTGACCTTCTGGGCTCAAGCGATCCTCCTGGGCTCAAGATTAGCTGGGACTACAGGCGAACACCACCACGCCTGGCTACTTTTTAATTTTTTTATAGAGATGGGGTTTTGCTATGTTGCTCAGGCTGGTCTCAAAGTCCTGGGCTCAAGTTATCCTCCTGCCTCAGCCTCCAAAAGTGCTGGGATTATAGGAAGACGCAACTATGCCTGGCTGAAATGCTTTTTTTTTATGGTACTTTGGCTCAACTGGCAAATGCCTTCTTGAAATAAGCATTTCACACTTTGATCACCACACAGTCACTTAGATGAAACCCACAGGCTGCCCAATAACATAGGCTCCCACTGGGCATTTGGGAAAGGGCACACCCTGCCTGGAGTGGTGAGCACTGCTAGGCCTGCTCTCCGCCCTTTTCCACCCTCTGGGTGTCTTCAAAGCTGGCTGTTTTCTACACTAACTTCTGGCAGGTCTGGATTTTCCGTATAAGGGCTTTTTTGGCCAGTACTTCCTTATACTGAAGAATTTTATATTAGTTCCCTTTCAGATTCGAAAATCAATCTTTAGTCAACCTAAAACATTATTCCTGGAGTGGGGCCTGACTGTATGTGGGGAAGAGGAGAGGGAGAGACTGATGCAAATATGCACACACACATACTTTTTGCATACAATTTCAGGGAGGCCAGGACCTTCTGAAACCCTTCCTTGCTAAGCCTCTGCTGTAGAGGGTGAAATGCAGCCAAGTTAACTTGTTAACAACAACAAAAAGGCCATAACAATACTTTCCTCCTGAGATTGTAGGAGTAAGTGGGGGAGATTAAATGAGACGATTCATGTAAAGTGTAGTGTCTAACACATAGTAAGCAGTTATAATTGTTCACTTTTCTTTTGGGGCTTAAATGATCTTACTGGTTTTCACGAGTTCCTTAGGTAATAACAATACTAACAGCCTTTGTTTTTCCATGGCCTGTTGTTTGCCTTTTAACTTGAAGGCACACAATCAGAAGCTTCATTTTTTTAAATGTAACCAAATCTATCTTTATTTTGTGTCTGATTTCATTAATTACTTGTAAGTTGGATCCTCATCCTTCCTGCAGAGCTCTGACAGATTCTGTTGCTTGTAGACTGTTTTCTCCCAATGGTTCGATTTTTATTATTTAGTCATCTAATCCATCTGGAATTTATCCTGGTATATGCTCTGAGGTAAGGGTTTAACTTGATCTTTTTTCCCATTGCCAGCCAACTATGCTCCAATCATAAATCTTCCTTCTCCTTACATATTGTAACATGTTCTTTATTTTTTTGTTGTTTGTTCTTTTTTTTTTTTTTTTTTTTTTTTGAGATAGAGTCTCGCTCTGTTGCCCAGGCCGGAGTGCAGTGGCACGATCTTGGCTCACTGCAACCTCCGCCTCCCAGGTTCAAGCCATCTTTTTTGGTATATAATAAATTCCTGTATCTTGTAAGATCTTTTCCTGGGCTTTCTGTTCTGTTTTACAGAACAAAGATCTGGCTATTTTTGCATAAATGTGTCTCAATGTCTTGTAGGACTAGTCTATTCTTCACTCTTCTTGTTGGTGTTGTTTTTTTTTTTGTTTTTTTTTTTTACAAAATCTAAAATATGTTCACCAGTTTATTTTTCCAGATAAACTTTTAAACATTATTGACGAATTCTAAGAAAAATCCCCTCAGAATTTTGATTGAAATCAAATTAGCCCTGTAAGTTAACTGGGTGGTATTGCCATCTTAGCAACAGTGTTTTACCAACTTGGAGTTTCAGGACCAAAATACAGTAATCAAAATTTTACTCCAAAGAGATAAAAGCTGGAGTTTACAGGATGCTGTGTATCATGTCACAGAGTTGGCTGCTTATTTTCCCATCTTTTTATTTCCTAGAAATACAGGAAGATTATTGGTCACAAACACATGAGTTACTGTAATGAAATTCCCCCAAATCCCTAGACTAAGGAATTAAGTTGGAGTTGGTGTCACAGTTATTTTCGAAAGCTTTTTGTGATTTTATTCTTCTCTTCTGGGTGGACCTTTTCTCCCCACATCCTCCTAGCAGTGAATCTGCTTTTGCCTTTCACTGCCCCTTCCAACCACCATCCCAATCTGTTACCTTGTAACTTCTTAGTGACAAGAAGACGTATGGTCTCCTGAAGATTCACAATATATTTATGAGGATAGTGAGTAGAATATTTTATATTAGGGTGATCTCAAAACATTTGGGCTATATGATTAATGTTCTACTAATCCATAAGGATGCATTGTTTAGGACATTTATTTTATTTTGGAGGTGGGGAAAAGAAGAAGGAATAAAATGGCTGTAGGAGAAGAAATATTCTTCTTTTTTTTTTTTTTTTTTGAGGCGGAGACTTGTTCTGTCCCCCAGGCTGGAGTGCAGTGATGCAATCTCGGCTCACTGCAACTTCTGCCTCCTGGGTTCAAGCGATTCTCTTGTGTCAGCCTTCTGAGTAGCTAGGATGACAGGTGCGTGCCACACGCCCAGCTAATTTTTGTATCTTTAGTAGAGACGGGGTTTCGCCGTGTTGGCCAGGCTGGTCTCGAACTCCTGACCTCAGGTGATCCACCTGCCTCGGCCTCCCAAAGTGTTGGGATTACCGATGTGAGCCACTGCGCCTGGCCAGGAATATTATTCTACTTAAATGTCCTGAATTCCTTCAGCCTCTTTAATTCAAGTCTTAAATTCCACCCTCCCCACAAACAGGTAAGTGTAGTAAAGCAGATATCTCAAATTTGAAGTAATGTCCTTTACTAGAATCTTAAATTTATAAACAACATACAGGAAGTTTCAGATGGTTTTCTTGTCTGAGCTCTAGGTATAAAACTCTCAGACTTGGAGTTGGACTTGGACAGCCCTCTTTTTTATTTTTTATTTTTATCTTATTTATTTATTTATTTATTTTTTACATTCTTGTAAATCTTTATTTTTTTATTTTTTATTTTTTATTTTTGCAGATTTCTTTTTTTTTCTTTTATTATTATACTTTAAGTTTTAGGGTACATGTGCACATTGTGCAGGTTAGTTACATATGTATACATGTGCCATGCTGGTGCGCTGCACCCACTAACTCGTCATCTAGCATTAGGTATATCTCCCAGTGCTATCCCTCACCCATCCCTCCCCAGAGTGTGATGTTCCCCTTCCTGTGTCCATGTGATCTCACGGTTCAATTCCCACCTATGAGTGAGAATATGCGGTGTTTGGTTTTTTGTTCTTGCGATAGTTTACTGAGAATGATGATTTCCAATTTCATCCATGTCCCTACAAAGGATATGAACTCATCATTTTTTATGGCTGCATAGTATTCCATGGTGTATATGTGCCACATTTTCTTAATCCAGTCTATCATTGTTGGACATTTGGGTTGGTTCCAAGTCTTTGCTATTGTGAATAGTGCCGCAATAAACATATGTGTGCATGTGTCTTTATAGCAGCATGATTTATAGTCCTTTAGGTATATACCCAGTAATGGGACGGCTGGGTCAAATGCCCTCTTTTTTAATGCCTAATCTGCTCGAAAGGAATCTGAGTTCAACAGAAGGAAACAAAATGTGCTAAATCAGTAAGAGTAATCCTCCAAGATGATATTCCTGTTTAACAGGCTCTGTAAATACAATAGTGTTGTTTAGCAGGAAAGACCAAACATATCTATTGGAATAGAAGATATTTCTAAATTTAAAGATAGTTCACTGCTTTAAGTGGAGCTTTGTGTTTGTTTTTGGTTTGCTTGTTTTCAACTTTGGATTTGTGGTAGTTGGTGGGAAGAATTAGGGATAATGTTGGGGTTATTTTTCTTCACTTAGAATAAACAGGCTGACCTAATTCTGTTTATATCTTTTGCACTCAACAACTGCTTCTTTAATATGTTTACATCACAGAGTAGAGAACTAAAGTGAACTTTCTTATAAAGTCAATAAACATATAGTCATGAATATTTGATGGGAATGAGAGAATCTCACAGAACTGGCTCTTCAATGACACTAGTGTAGTATAAATATCATCTATCTATCTATCTATCTATCTATCTATCTATGTCCCCCCAGCTTCTCTGAAAGCTGACACAGTGTAACTCTTCTGTGTGGCAGTTCTGCTATAGGTTTGACCTGTGACCTAGGTTGAATGGTATACTTCCTGGGGAAAGCAAACTTTTCTTCTGTGATACAGAAGAAAACAGATCAATGGGTGGATATGACAAGAGTTGTTCACCAGAGCAAAGTCTGGGCAAGGGTCTTTGAGCAGACCCCAGGTGGGGGGCTCAGCCAAGTCTTTAATAAATGCAGTTTGGATCTTTGTTAATCTTCCTGGAACTCTGAAAGAGTATTTTCTTTTTTTTTTTTTTTGAGATGGAGTCTCACTGTGTTGCCCAGGCTGAAGTACAGTGGCATGATCTCGGCTCACCGCAATCTCTGCCTCCCCGGTTCAAGTGATTCTCCTGCCTCAGCCTCCCGAGTAGCTGGAATTACAGGCGCCTGCCACCACACCTGGCTATTTTTATATTCTTAGTAGAGATGGAGTTTCACCATGTTGGCCAGGCTGGTCTCAAACTCCCGACCTTAAGTGATCTGCCTGCCTTGGCCTCCCAAAGTGTGGGATTGCAGGCATGAGCCACCGCACCCAGCCTGAAAGAGTATTAGCTATGAACATACCCTGACACCTCTCTTTTAAAAAATTAGAAAGGAGCTTCTCTTTATAATTTTCTGTATAAATGCATTGTACACATTCCTGATTTCAGTGTTTGGGTAGTGGAGGGAAGATTGTAATTCTATAGATGTTTGTAGTCTACAGGTAAAGGATAATTAGGTAAATATCTGATCTTGCAAGGTTAAGACTGTCATGTTAACATATTTGAATGCGGTCAGATGCTGTTATTGGCAATGTTGTCTTGATTAGACATCATCATGCCCTTGCCTGGTTAGACTGAGGTAGGGCAGAAAAGCAGATAGGGTGGCCACAGCCTCCTGTTGGCAATGGCACGTCTTCACTGACAGGGCTAGAGTGTTCCTAGTTGTGACTTTGCAACCTGTACCAGGTAAGAAGGAAGCCAGGACTAGGAGCAGCAGACTGAGAGGAGTGGTCCAGCTGATGGACTCATATTCATTACTGCTTACACTAAGTTCAAGAACTTGCAGAGGAGTGATTTTCAGAAACCTTAGGCATTTATTTGCTAGTCCAGTCTCAAGAAGTTCTGCAGGCCGGGTGCGGTGGCTCACACCTATAATCCCAGAACTTTGGAAGTGGGTGGATCACCTGAGGTCAGGAGTTCAAGACCAGCCTGGCCAACATGATGAAACCCCGTCTCTACTAAAAAATAAAAAAATTAGCTGGGCGTGGTGGCAGGAACCTGTAATCCCAGCTACTTGGGAGGCTGAGGCAGGGAGAATCGCTTGAACCCAGGAGGCGGAGGTTGCAGTCAGCTGAGACTGCACCACCGTGCTCCAGCCTGGGTGACAGAGTGAGACTCCATCTCAAAAAAAAAAAAGTAAATTGCTGCATAGGTGAGGCTTAATCTTACTGGGGCCATCACTTGGTCCTGGGTTCTGTTATTTTCTGGCCCAGAAACTAGATTTCCCCAGGGGGAGTCAGGCTTTAGGAATTTATGTCACCTTAGCCAAACTCACAAGGACTATTTGTAAACTAGAATGTTTGTTTTTTCTTACATATATATTGAACACCTACTGAGTGTGTGGTTCTGTCCTAATTTCTGGAGGAAGTCCCAAAGGGGGGTAAAGTCCCTTTAGAAGCTTGTGGGACAGATATGTAAATAAATACGTTATATATGGTGTACTAAGTGTAGAATGGCCTTACATCCTGGTCTTCTGGAGACAGTCCTGGTTTATGCCTGTAGTCCCTGTGTAACTATTAAGAATGCTGTCTTTCACTTTCAGATCTAAGGCCACAGGAAGTGTTCTTTATGGATGTTCGGGGTATAGAAATGATAGAAAGGAAGGACAATCAGCCTGCTTCCCCCTGTAGACACTTGAGCTAAGTGCTGAAGGACGTTCGAGCAGCTGAAGCCTGGGAACTTGGGGTGGGCTGGGGTGGGGGAGGAGGTGTGTTCCAGGAATTCGCAAAGCTCCCTCTGCAGGCAAAGGGAGACTGTTCCCGAAGCAGTAGCAGTTGGTTCAAGCTAGGCACTGTTTCCCAAATTTACCCTGTGATAACCGTTCCCCAGGACACTTAGTGAACACACAGATTTCCAGACTCTGCTGGCAATTTGGATTTTTTTAAGAAGGCTGGCGGATGATTCTTGGGCATATTAAAGATTGACAACGAGTTCTCTACTCACTGTGGCTAGGAATACAAAAGGATGGGCATAGAGGGGAATGGGAACCGAAAGATTAGAGCACGAGTCACTGATCAGCCAGGCAGGGGTGACCTCAGACAAGAAAGCCTTCAGAGGTAAAACCAGGTGGGAGTTATTTACAGTAGATCATGAAAGATGGGGAGTGCGGGAACTATGTCAGTCACCACAGGGATGCAAAGGAATGAAAAGATAAGAGAACTATTCAGGAGGAAGAACAGGTCCTAGTGTATGCTAGTTACTGATTTGCTGGGGTAATATTATTTCCCAGAAACAGAACCCTGTGTCAAATCCAGGAGGCTGGGGGACTGTAGAACCTGAAGTTTTACTGGGTGAGCATAAACCTAAAACTACAACAGTTGGATAAGTGGTGTGATATATTTCACATGGACCTCCTGCCTAGTTCACTTCTTTATAGTCGCTAGAACGCTCATGACAGTTTATTTCTGGGAAGAAGCCAGGACGAATTCGAAAGCATCCTGACACCCCACCCCTTTCTTTTCTCTAGACTTCAGGTTAACTCCTGCCCTTCGGTTTTGGTAAAACTACCCTGCCAAGCCTTATCTTGTATTTTGCTCCTGTTTTTGTTATCAAATGTGTAAAACAGTCACGATGAATATACATGCCAACTGCTTTCAGAGGCAACGGTTAGTCTCTCGCAAGTTTCAACGTGCACATTTTGGAGCTGCTGTCTCTGTGGGAACCTGCAGGCACCTCACGGATGCACCACAACTCGGAAATTACAGTACCACCTAGAACACCTTATCCAGGCAAGGAGATCATTAAGCCTGGTGTTTGAGGCAATCGATTCACCTGGAAGAAGGTGCATTGGTGGTTTTGAGGGGAACAATCCCTACATGAAATCCCTCCATGGGAAATGGAGAACATCAGCTATTTCCCATTGCCTTCAAACCTAAAGATGTCACCAGGCCTCTTGGCTTGTTACTGAAGCAGCGAAATAAGTCAGAAATCAAAGACTTAGAAGTTACGAAAAGAAAATCTCAAAAAGGAGAATGGGGTCAGGCGCGGTGTCAGGCCTGGAATCCTAGCATTTTGGGAGGCAGAGGCGGGAGGATCGCTTGTGGCCAAGAGTTCAAGACCAGCCTGGGCAACATATCGAGACGCCTGTCTGTATTTTAAATAAATAAATATGGAGAATGGGAAACCCATCAGGCTGTAATCTCACAGGGAATTTAGTACCCTTTACCTAAGACAAGACCTGGGCACTTGGGAAGCCTCCCCGAGTGCGGTTTGGGGAGGGGGAGGGCATCTTAAATTCCAGTCCTCGGTCACTCTTGTGGCTTTGCCAAGGGATTTTCAAATCCCGGGAATGCCAGGGATGGAGACGAACAGGCTGAAATCCCCCACGCTGCCAGGGTTAGGGAGGGGAAAACAACAGTCCACAGCGGCCGCGAAGGTTTGTATTTTTTTTTTTTTTTGGTAACAAGGGGCTTGTGTGCAGTCCAATATCACCATCGCCGTGAAGTCACAGTGGCAAGATGAAAATGTTTTTAAAAATTTTTAAAAGGAATAAGGAAAGAGGAAGAGGGCAGCGTGCCCCGGCTCAGAAAACGGTCCTCCTCTGCCCCGGACGCCGGCGGACCTGTGGGGTATGACCGAATCTCCCGGCGCAGCCGGGAAGCCCCGGCCCTCAGTCGGGCCGCGACCAGCGTGACGCCGCGGCGGGGGGATCCGGCGGGCGCGCGGCCGTCTTCAAAGCCCCGGCGCCGCCGCCGCCCCCGCGCGCGCGCGCGAGTAGTACGGTCCGAGGGGGCGGCTTCTGGGGCGCGGCTCCGGCGGCAGCTGATGCGCGCCCCGCCGGCCGGGAGGCGGGAGTCCGCGAGCCGGGAGCGGGAGCGGGAGCAGCAGAGGTCTAGCAGCCGGGCGCCGCGGGCCGGGGGCCTGAGGAGGCCACAGGACGGGCGTCTTCCCGGCGAGTGGAGCCCGGCGCGGGGCCCGCTGCGGCCGCACCGTGAGGGGAGGAGGCCGAGGAGGACGCGGCGCCGGCCGCCGGCGGGAGGAAGCGCTCCACCAGGGCCCCCGACGGCGCTCGTTTAACCACATCCGCGCCTCCGCTGGAAACGCTTGCTGGCGCCTGTCACCGGTTCCCTCCATTTTGAAAGGGAAAAAGGCTCTCCCCACCCATTCCCCTGCCCCTAGGAGCTGGAGCCGGAGGAGCCGCGCTCATGGCGTTCAGCCCGTGGCAGATCCTGTCCCCCGTGCAGTGGGCGAAATGGACGTGGTCTGCGGTACGCGGCGGGGCCGCCGGCGAGGACGAGGCTGGCGGGCCCGAGGGCGACCCCGAGGAGGAGGACTCGCAAGCCGAGACCAAATCCTTGAGTTTCAGGCAAGTACACGGCGTCCCCGCTGAGATGCAGACGCGCTTGCCTCCATCCATCTGCGACTCCCTCTGTGTGCGTGTGTGTGGTCGCCACCCGCGAAACCGTCCTCACGGCCGTGCCGCGTCCCTGCCCGGAGCCGGGTCCCCGTGTGCGTCCGAAAGTTCAGGATCTTCTGTCCTCCCGTGGGGTTTCTGGCCCCCGTTTCGCTAGGAGAGTTCCGAACCCAACCCAGAATCTGCAGTCTCTCCGCATCCCCGCTGGCCTCGGTCACTTTCTCTAAGCTTCGACCCCCAGCCCCCGCCCCTCCACACTGGAGCAACGTCACTGATCTAACCCAGTGCAACTTAGGGCCCCCCCGTGGGGAAGAAGTCGCTCCCCGGCCCTTCCCGGGGCCCTACCGTGTACCCAAAACGCAGCCGCGGTGAAGAAGGTCGCGTGATGACAGGCCCCTGGCAGCTGCTGGGAAATGGTGGTCTCTGCCGGGCTGTCATCCGCGTGATTGCGGAAGGCAGGTGACACCATTCTTAGCCTCGGGCCCAGGGAGTTCCAGCAGGTAGAGGCCTACCGAGCAAAGAGGAATGCCTAGCATCGGCCTAACTCGGGGGTGGGACCAGTATTAATTGTTAAAGCCTCTGGGAAAGGGCTCTTGTGACAAAAGGAGTCTGTTGGAAAAGCGCATTTTTCAGGTGTCTGAGGGAAGGATGACCTCGAAAATAAATGGTGCTGGAGAAAAGCTCCAGGGAATGGAGGAGCTTTCAGAGAGACAGGATGCCAGCCTGAGAAACCCAAGGAGGGCACTGCTCAGAGACCGCAGTTGCCTCCCGCAGGTCAGACCCTGCTGAGGACCGGTTGGTTGTGAAGTTAGACAAACGTGCTGGACTTTTAGCCTCTGTGAATATGTAGATTTCAAAGGGTGTCGGAAATACCGTTGAAAGTGGTAATTCCTCATTTTTCCTCCTTGGCAGCTCGGATTCTGAAGGTAATTTTGAGACCCCTGAAGCTGAAACCCCGATCCGATCACCTTTCAAGGAGTCCTGTGATCCATCACTCGGATTGGCAGGACCTGGGGCCAAAAGCCAAGGTAAAGAAAAACTTGCATTTTTCCTGCCTGTTTTGTTTTAAAAGTTTTGAAAAATATCAATGAAGGAAGGAAAAAAGTGTAAATTTAGGACCATTTAAGAGGGTTTGACCAAGGAAGAGCTGTTTGAAATCTCTTGGCTTATGTATTTTTAGGGGTGTGGTGATCGAGGCTTTCTCCTCTGAGTAGAGTTTGTGCATTTGCAGTATAAGATTATCATTATCAAACATTCCTACTAGGCCTTTCTCCTCAGCCCCTAAAAAAATATGTATAGTAATGAAGTAGGAAGATCATGTTTATATTTGACTTCACAAATTCCTCAGGCTAAGTTGCTTTCTACTGGGGTGTGGCTGGAGACAAAAATTACAGGTAAGACTTGACTTAATTTTTGATAGGGAGGTTCTTAAGAGGCTTTTTCAGAATCACTCACCTCGCCCACTTCCATGCAGGGATGTGGTGAGAGCCCTTCAGTCTACTTAGGAAAACCTGGCACATGGATTCCCTTCCAGCCCCTCAGAGCCCAGCCCTTCATCTGCAGGAGCTTCCGCTGTCTCACTTAATTAGTAGAAACCTTTTTTGTCACACAGCCAGTTCAGAATAAAATTTCACCTATCCCAACAGAATTCATATGCTTATTTACTAAATAGAGTGCACTGTGATTCAGCAGTGAAGTCCTGCTCTCTCGAGCTAACATTGTGGAGGGAGAACCTGTGAAGGGTTAAGCAAAATATCTATGTCAGCTTGTGTGAAGCACTGTGGAGAAAAATAAAGCAGGGGAAGAGAATAGGGAATATGGAGTGGGGATAGGGAAGGCTGAAGGGGAGTTAGTGGGGGCATTCATGATTAGGTGACTTGAACAGAGACCTGAAGGCAGATTGAGGGAGCAGGCCTTGGAGGTTCCTGAGGTGGGAACCCTTCCAGCAGAAGGAGTGGCATCTGCAAAGGTCTGACAGCACCAGCCTGCTGCAGGTGAGGCCGTAAGGTGGAGGGTTCATGGTACAGTTTGAGGACCAGCCAGGAGGTCAGTGTGGACTGACTACTCAGAGAGCAGGAGGAGCTGAAGTCAGCGTGGTCAGAGGAGGTCCAGATGCTGCTGCAGTGAGGATTTGATTTTCTTTCTCAGTAAGGTGGAAAGCCACTGGAGGGCATATGCATTTCCAAGGGCTGCCATAACAGAGTAACTTAGCGGCTTACAATAACAGAAATTATTCTCTCACAGTCCTGGATAATTGAAATCAGAACCAGAAGTCTCAAGTCAAGGTGTTGGCAGGGCCTTGCTCTTCTGAAGGCTCCAGGAAGTCTGTCCTTGCCTCTTCTAGCCTCTGCTGGGTGTCTGCAATCCTTTGTGTTCTTTGGCTTGTGGCAGCAGAACTCCAGTCTCTGCCTCAACACATGGCCATCTTCTCCCTACGTATCTGTCTTACCGTGCCCTTCCTGTGAGGACACCAGTCGTTGAAGTTAGGGCCCACTCTAATCCAGTTTGACCTCACCTTAACTTGGTAACATCTTCAGAGGTACTATTTCTAGATAAGGTCACATTCATAGGTACTAGGAGTTGGGACTTTAACATATCATTTTGAGAGACATAATTCAGCCCACAACAGAGAGCTTTGAACAGAGGGATTGTGATTCAGCTTCTTTTGTAAAAGGCTCCCTGGGCTGCTGTGTGGAGAAGGGACTCTAGGATGGAAGTCCTTTTTATGTGGTTTCTCTGTTCCAGTATCTGGCACTGTCACCCTGAAGTGGCAGCGCCAGCTTTCAGTTATCTAGCTACCTAAACTTTGCGCTGATTGTGACTTTCTCCTCTCCCTAATAAGTATTTTTATTGCTTAGCAACTTCTTCATAGGTTGCCTAGGGAAGTCAAGTTACTCTGGTAATAGACTGCATGATGGAGCTGGAATTGTTGGTAAAATGACATCAGCAAAAGGCTGATTTGGTTTTGCTTTAAATTGATAGCTCCATGCTGTGCTTACCCAGCTGAGAATTCAGCAATACCCTCAACTTGCCCTAGGCTGCATTTTGCCATTGTTCTAGGCAGGGACAACATGGGAATAGGCAAGCTTATATACTGGAGAATTTGTGTGCGACGCATAGCTGTGTAGCACTCTCAGTGATGAAGATAACACTTATTCCTCATAGCTTCCCTTTTCTTCCGTAAAGATTGGCAGATCAGAAGGGAGATTTTGAAGCTTGAAAGAACTATTTGGTGGCCTTTCCATCAAATTTAAATAAAGCTCATAAGACACATGTTAAGGAGCTGTTTGAAAGCCTTTTTGAATTGCCATCAGCTTGGGCGGCCCTTCCTCATCGTTTTGTCAGCTGCTAGACTGATTCATCCCGCCAGATTCTTTGCCAATTGAATAGAGGCCTGGATGACCTAGGCCCCCAAAACCACAGAGACCCAATTGTTTGGTCCTTCCTGTACCAGTGACTCTCACATTTTTTTCATTCTCTCTAAAAGGAAAACTTTTAAATGTTTATGGATCATGAAAGCTCTATGGGGTAGTTCATGAATGCAGACTGTAATTGTAGGGGTGGAGGAGTGTCCAGTCCAGGAAACAACCCTGCATATTATGAAGGCTTTCAGTTTAGGGTCTTTAAACAATAGGATGATTGCTCATCAACCTGGTCGTACCCTGACTTCCAGGGTCCTTGGGTGCAACATCCGGAGCTAGTCCAGAGTACCGCTGATGGCCTTGTCACACATACACAGCAAATGTGCAAAGACAGCCAGAGCACAGGTCTGCCTGGAGAGGATTTCAGTGGGCAGAAAGCCCTTCAGAGTCATTTCATATTGAAGTTTAATTTCTGGGACTGGATAAGTTCCCTTTCTCCCAAAATTATTGATTGTTTTGTTCCTGGTAAAGATAGTCTTTCATACTTTTGTGGTTCCAAGACATGGTTGGACCGCAGTTATAAATTATATAAGACTAAATCATTCTGGAAGAATGATTTACGAGGAGTTAGTCAGGAGTTGGAGTTGAAATATGTAAAGATTCTGGCTTCCTGGTACATAATGGCCCTCAAACGTGTGGGCTATATTTACCATACCCATGGCTCCTGTGCTGACTTCTGTATAGTTCTTTGAACTCAGGGAAACATCTAAGACTATTTTGAAATGACTTTTCTTATACTGGAACTGCTTTAGGAACTTGCAGTATCTAAACTCTATAATGACTCTTCCTAAGAGTTGTATGCCAGGAGTTAAGTGGTGGATAAGGTTGTAGATTTTTTTTGAAGCCACATATAGAAGCAGGTTTTAGGCTTACTGGTAAAATAAAACTCTAGCTAAAGATATTTCCTGGAAATAACCAGACTGGTAGCTGTAAAGCTTGGGCTGGTCTGTATTTGCTATCTGTCTGTTTTCTCCCACTAAAGTTGTTTAACGCTGCTGCTGTTGTGGTGGTCTTTCTCTTTGCTGGGAAATATATTGGTGAAGAAACATCCTCTAGGAATGGACTTTTGAGGAGGTACAATCTCAAGTTCATCCTCTGTTTTGTTTTGCTTTGAGACAGGATCTATGTCTAGACTGGAGTGCAGTAGTATGATCATAGCTCACTGCAGCCTGCAACTCCTGGGCTCAAATGATCCTCCTGCCTCAGCCTCCTGAGTAGCTGGGACTATAGGCACACACTACCATGCCTGGCTAATTTTTTGTTTTGTTTTGTTTTTGTTTTGTTTTGTTTTTTGAGATAGAGTCTCACTCTGTTGCCCTGGCTGGAATGCAGTGGTGCGATCTCGGCTCACTGCAAGCTCCGCCTCCTGGGTTCACGCCATTCTTCTGCCTCAGCCTCCCAAGTAGCTAGGACCACAGGCGCCCACCACTACGCCCAGCTAATTTTTTGTATTTTTAGTAGAGACGGGGTTTCACTGTGTTAGCCAGGATGGTCTCGATCTCCTGACCTCGTGATCCGCCTGCTTTGGCCTCCCAAAGTGCTGGGATTACAGGCGTGAGCCACCACGCCTGGCCAGTTTTTTTATTTTTTGTAGAGATAGGGTCTTGCTATGTTGCCTAGGCTGATCTCGAACTCCTGGCCTAAAGGGATTCTCCTGCCTCACCCTCCCAAAGTCCTGGGATTACAGGCGTGAACTACCATGCCTGGCTTTTGTGTTTGCATGTGTGTTTATGGAGGACTTAGGGGTTGTGGCTTTATGTAGCTGTTTCAGTCACAAAAACTGCAGTGGGTGCCCTCTGCCCCTTGAGTTTCTCCTTCACCAACATAGCCCCCCTTCCCCAAACACACACACCTTTATCTACAGATTGTTACCTCTCTCTGAGAAAGAGAATCTTAATTAGTGTAGAAGCTCTCACATCACCCTTGGAACAACTCGTTAAACCTCTCCAGTTTGATGTGTTAATTAAATGCCTAGGTATTTCAAAGACAAACTGTAGTTCTCTGGACTTTTCCCCAGAATAGAAGAAAAGAGATAAATGGGATCTGTGCACAGATATTTACTGCCTCAGGCCTGTGAGGGAATGCCAAGTTGTTTGTTGACACAATTTTGGTAGTCTCGATCAGAATCAGCAAACTGTGACTCATAGACCAAGCCCTGCCTGTCCTGTTTTTTTGCATGGCCCTGAACAGAAGAATGAGTTTTACATTTTTTGATGGTTTAATGGTGATGTGTGAAAATAATGTGAAATCCAAATTTCAGGGCCCATCAATGGTCACACGATTATGTGAATTTACTAAAAACCATTGCATCATATATTTTAAAGGGTGGACTGTATGGTTTGTGAATTATATCTCAATAAAGTAGTTCTTAAAAAAAAACAAAACAAAATTTCAGGGCCCATCAAGTTATATATATATGAAATATATATTTTGGTAGATATGGGATCTTGCTATGTTGCCCAGGCTGATCTTGAGCTCCAGGGCTCAAGTAAGTGATCCTCCCACCTCAGCCTCCCAAAATGCTGGGATTTCAGGTTTGAACCACCACTGTCATCCCCATAAATAGTTATTGGAATACAGCCATACTCATTCATTCATGTATTGTCTATGGCTGCTTTTGCTCTACAATAGCTGGGTTGAGTACTTGGAACAGAGACCAAATGTCTGGCAAAAGTCTAACATATTTACTATCTTGTACAGAAAAAAAATGTCAACCTACATCTATACTTATTACAATTTCAGTAAAAATACAGAGTTTAAGTAATTTGGGAAAATGGCTTTAAGAATGAAAAGGTGCAAGGTTATACCGGCTGAACAAATGAACTGTGGGCGTGAGGTGCCATTAGTCTAGGCCTGCATGTTCAGGGAAGGCCCAGGGGAGAGCCTGATGTGGCCTGGCTATTTGTCATCTTTGCAAAGGGGAAGTGATGTAATTGGTCTGCAATGAACTTGATTTTCAATTGACTCAAAGATCTAAGGAGGAATAAAAATTATTTAAAAAGGAAATTAGGGAAGAATGGGGAGAATATTGGAATCATTTCATAGAAGTACAAACACATAGGCTTTTAACTTTTGCCCATTAAATTTTTTTTAACATTTTATTTTCTTAAATTTTTTTTAAAAAAATAGTGATGGGGTTTCACTGTGTTGCCCAGGCTGGTCTCGAACTCCTGGGCTCAAGTGATCCTCCCACCTTGGCCTCCCAAAGTGTTGGGGTTACAGGCATGAGCCAGCCTCACCCAACCCATTAAATGTCTTTAATGTAACTTCGGGTGTATGAGAATTTGTAAGTTGACTGTGCAGATCTCTTAAAAGGTTGATATGGTGTATTTTTAGAATGTTTTAGACTGCACGTGTGTGTGTGTGTGTGTGTGCGTGCTATAGAAAACACAGCATGGAAACCTTGTTAAAATCAGAGGCTTTGATTTTTTATTCTAAAGCTTTGAGTTATATGTTTAATCAGATACTATGTGAAAAATTTTCATTAGGTACATATTGAAGTGTTCCATTCAAGTCTACAAGTATATCCTCCTAAGGATTTAGTTTAACGTCCTTTCCCTGCTCCAACAAGGGAATGCTTTATTAGAGTTTCCTAGAAATAATGGGACTAATTAGGACCTTTCATATTACCTAGTCCAGCAGTCCAACCCATGTGGCTCCTTCAACAGCATCACAGCCTAATGCTTTTAATTTAATTTTAAATTTTTAATGTTTTGCTGTGATTGCCTCTTCCACAGTTTGATTTTTTTGTACTGTATAATTCCATGTTAAGGTATTTAAAGCTTGAAAATCTTAGCATGATATAGCTACTTTGTTTTTTCATGTATTTTTAGCTCTGAAGTTGGAGATTCCAACCAGCTAATAAATGAGATCAGAATCATGTGTTTTTTTGTTGTTGTTGCTCTATCACAATGTAAATGTGCCCCTAGGAAGCACCTCTGCTTCTATATGGTGCCTTACCCAAGGGAGTGTCTTCCTGGGGAAAAAAGTGTAGTTTTTCCAGCAGAAACTTGTGAGAGTGCAGAACCACAGAGGAGCAACAGTGTCTGAATAAAAAATTCCAGGGCAGGGAAGCAAAGTCTACCTGCAGAAAGGAAAGATTTTAGTAACTATCAAATCACAATTTTTCTTTTAAGATGAGTGACAAAATCAAGACCTTGCACTCCCCCATTTTGGGCTTACCCAAGCATCGAATAAAGCAGTAGAACTTACTTTGGTACTTGCGGGTGGCAGAGACACTTTCTACCTGTGTATGTGTTTTGGGAGCTGGCAGTCCTTCTAAAATTATATTGCTGCCATGTAATGTCCCACCTACAAAATGGATGTGGCCTAAAGCCATTTAAACATTTAAATGAAAGAGCAGTTGCAGTGTCTTTTTCAGGTTACCAGTTATACTGCCCAGAGGAAATCTTGGAGGGTATAAACCATTTTGTCACACTCTCCTAAATCCAGAGTAGTGATGGGAGATCATGGTTTATCCACCCAAAACAACCCTCTCAGTGGAGATTTCATAACCAAGGTTGCTAAATTGCCTGGTGACTATTAAATCTGGGCTTAGAAAGGCTTTGCTACTTGTGAGTTCAAGATCTCACCCTCACCTTTGCATGTACATGACCTAATTTTATGAGTTCAAACAAACATGATTAGATCCCCAGGGTTTAGATTGATGATGGCCAGACTCACAAGGGAATAATAATAATGGCATGGAGTATTTTATTAATTCACAAATGAAAAATGTATCTTGACAGTTTGGCAGATGCAGATACTCTCCTAGCCAGTCGAGGACCCTCTTTCTTATATCATAGCTGGAAATATGACAATAAATGATTGATCTCCAGCTTTCCCATTACAATATTCCCACCTAGCAGATCACCAGCTATCTGTTTCAGCTGTATTTATTTATTAGATGTGTTGGGAACAAGTAATCTTTGTTTGCAGCATCTTGTTTGATTTTTATGACCATGATTCTGCGAGATAGGACACAAGTGATTTCCATTTCACAGATTGGGAAATTGAGGCCAGAGCCTTTACTGCTAGTAGTGGACCTGGGTTTTGAATTCAGCTTTTAAGATTGCAGATCCAGAGCTCTTTGGAACATATTATACAGCTTTTTTCTCCAGGAAATTTGTGAATCCCTCTCTGTTGTTCACTCTCTGAAGAGAAGACATATCAGAGGAAATAAAGGGTCTTAAAATGTTGCCAGAGCAGGGTGTGTGATGGGCGAAAGCATCGTCTTAAGTATCCTGTCATGTGATAGTAGTTTAAAAAATCAAAAAATACATCTTCCACATGTGTGAACTTGGCACATATTATTCTGAAGTATGAAATGTATTTTAGGAAGTTGAAACATCAGAAGTTTGGAAGCTTGCAACATGATTTAGATATAAATTAATAGTCAAGCAAAAATCATCACTGGATAAGCAGTGCAGTGGGATTGAAAACATTTTGCTTCCTCAATGCCTAGCTTCAGCTCATCAGTGAAAAATAAAGAAGGAGTAGACAAATTCAGTACTAGCCTTTGCATTCTGTCTCCACCTGAGTCATGCATGGTTGAGAAGAGGCAGGTGTGTGGAGGTGTGTGCAGCTGCCAGGGGCTCTGCGCCTGTTTTATGGTAGATAGAGGAGTTTTTAAGAGGCGTTTGTTGGTGATCTCTGGCTGCATAACAAATTACTCCAAAACTGAAAACAATGAACATCTCACATAGTCTTTGTAGTTGGGAAATTTGGGAGCTGGGTGGTGTGGCTCAGGTCACTTTTGAGAATGCTGTCAAGATGTCGGCTGGGACTGCAGTTGTTTAAAGACTTGACTGAGGCTCAAGAATCCTCTCCTAAGGCGGCTTACTCATTTGCCTGGGCTGTGAGTGCTGGCTGTTGGTGGGAGGCTGCAGTCCTCACCATGTGGACCACTGCTGGGTTGCTTGAGTATCCTCACAGCATGGCAGCTGGCTGCCCCAGAGTGAGTGATCCAAGAGGAAGCGAGATAGAAACTGCAGAGTCTTCTGTGACTTAGCCTCAAAAGTCACACTTATTTCCACAGTATCCTTTTGGTTACACAGGTCAGTCCAAGGGCATGTGTACCAGGAGGTGAGACATATAGGGGCCGTCTTGGAGGCTGGCTACCACAAGGCCCTTTTCCACTTTTTAAAAAACTTGCATGAAAGGATATACAAGGGTATACATTCTTAGATGGCAAAGCTTTTCCCATTGCTTTCTTCCTTTGGCGTCTCTTCACTATGCCCTTCCCAACCCCACTCCTTCTTGCTGCCCTCTTTCTTAAACAGGAGCAGAACTGGCTGAAGAAATTATATAGCCGCCTATTGGCTTGTGGTCCTGCCATGGATGTGTCTCATGCACCCAGCATGCTGGCTGAGATTGCTCTGTCTGGAGGCCCCTCTCTTGCTGAACATTCCTCCCTCTTCTTCTTTATCCAGCATCAGCTTCTCAGCTCCATGTGGGTGGTTGCTACTTTGTGAGAGAGGCAGTTGGTATTTTGAATTTTCCAGTAATTATTTCTGAAGAGATGCACATTATGGTTGTTTGGCAGCAACAGATTGAAGTTACACAATCCCAGATCTCTGCACAGGAGCCCCATCTGTTAGCACGTGCTCTTTCCCCCCTTGCTCTTCCTGCCAGAATAGGTTGGGGATGGGGGAGAAGTTTCGTGGGGAGGGCCTTCTATGATTTCTGTCTGTGGAAGGGGATTTCTACTCTGTCTAAAATATAACCTCAAACAAATCCAGATGGTTCCAGAACCCATGGGCATCTCATGAGTGAGAAGAGAAGACACATTCATTGCTGGATTGGCTTCTCTGGAGGAGGCTTTGGCTTCCTGGTGGGTGGACACTTCCTGATAAGCAAGTCCCATCCTCTTACCTTATAATCTTGGCCTTTAGAGATACGGTTTGGGTCTCTTTTTATTTTTCTTCTTTTTTTTTTTTTAGAGACAGGGTCTTGCTGTGTTGCCCAGGCGGGAGTGTGGTGGTACAATCATAGCTCACTGCAGCCTCAACTCCCAGTCTTAAGGGATCCTCCTGACTCAGCCTCCCAAGTAGCTGGGACTACAGGCGTGTACCACTACACCTGGCTTGGGTGTCTTTTTAAATAAAATAGCATAAAGTGCTGTTTTGGAAATTTGAAGTGCTTTCTTCATCCTTAGTACAAACTTTTTTCAGTTTACCAAGTGGTTTTCCAGATTATTCTTTACCTGTAGAGTCTTAGGTTTTAGGGGGAGCCTCTCTCAGGAGTTAGAAGCTTATCTCAGGAGAACAGCAGTGTAGCTGGTGCCCTGTCTCTTAAAAAAGCAATGAAATTTGCCCTACCGTGACTTCTGGGTAATGTTTTTGTTTGGTGGTTTTTTGGAGGTTAGGAAGGGGTTTAAACAGGTAGTTTGTTGTCTGGGTTCTGCCTGTGTGTGTGTGTGTGTGTGTGTGTGTGTGTGTGTGTGTGTATGTGTATTTTTCTGCTTTGGTTGGTGAGACAGCTTAAAACTATGATGTACCTAAGAGGATGGTCTGCCTTGACTCACCCACTCAGAATCCCGCTGACCCACCCCTCTCCCATGCTTCCGGGGATCCTGGGCCCCAGCAGTTGTTGGGGAAATGTGAGCTATGCAGCCCATACCCTTAGATTCTATCCCGCATTCCTGGAAAAGGGCCTATTGTACGGTTGTTCCAACCCTGGACAATAAATTGTGTACTTCTCCATTTTAAGGCTGATGACTAAGTGAGAACGAACATATATAAAACACACTTCAACTTTGGAGGAATCAGAGAGACTGGGAACCCAAAGACATGAAACTGGGGGAAAAAAACCACTCAGATTTTGGACTTTTAGCATTAATGCTAATATACATCTGATTAACAGTCTCCTCAGGGCAGACCACTTGAGCAGAAAGGGTTGGTGCCAGAATCGCGCTTGTTTCCCTCCTGAAGCCCTTGATTCAGTGTGGGGGAGGAGGGCTGGGAGGGCAAGACCAAGGCACGGAAAGGAGGAGTGGGACCTTCAGGGCAAAGGGCCAAGGGAAGAGCTATGCCAAGCCATCCCCCAGCCGTTAGCCTAGAGCTGAGCTGCGGCATCACTGAACAATTAGCTAGGCCTTCTCAGTATGCGACAGATGAGGTGAGGAGGAGTCCTTTATGTATCAGACACTTGCCCTGCAGTGGGCACTGATTGAGCATCAGCTCTGTCTTGGACGCTCAGTTTCTGCTCCCAGGGATACAAAGAGTAAGGCCCCTGTGGGGCTCCGAGTCTGGAGGGAGCTAGCCCTGTCCTGTTTCCCAGACCTCTTGGCCGCCTTGGCATCCCAAGAAGTTTTAGCAGCAAAAGATAGGGAATTTGTGAGGGAAGAAATTCCCCCGCAAATCTGGAGGTCAAATGTTAAAAGGAAGAAGGAAAATGTTAAAAGTTAGAATTTTAAAAATCCCCCTGCCCACAAAGTAAAAAAAGCCTTTTGGGCTTAACAATTATAACTCTAGGATGTTTCATATACCATACTTGGCTACATCTGTTGTGGAAAAGAGGGATGATGTCATTTTTTTCACCTCTTTCTGTAAATAGAATTTATGTAGCACATGTGGGCTTCCTCAAGAGAAATTTAAAACCCCAAATTGATGGGATGGTGAGACCTACCACCTCTCTCAAGCATGTGTCTCTCCAAGTGACACACATAAGACACTATTTAAAGCATGTACTTTGGATGTGTGTGCTGGCTCACTCCTGTAATCCCAGCACTTTGGGAGGCCAAAGCAGGAGGATTGCTTGAGACCAGCCTGGGCAACAAAATGAGACCCCGACTCGACCAAAAACAAACAAACAAAAAATTAGCAGGGCATGATGGCTTGTGCCTTTAGTCCCAGCTGCTCAGAAGGCTAAGGTGGGAGGATCACTTGAGCTTGGGAGGTTGAGGCTCCAGTGAGCCGTAATCGCCCCACTGTACTCCAGCCTGGACAACAGAGCAAATCTGTGTGGTACAGTTGAACATTTTATTAGAAATCACAGGACATTCCTCCTGCTCCATTTCCCTCGGGTCTGAGTCTCCATGTTCTTTTTTAAAAATAGTTTTATTGAGATATAGTTTACCTGCCATACAATTCACCATTTAAAAGCTTTATGATAGTTTTTAATTTATTGACAGAGTTGTACAACTATTATCTCAATTTAATTTTTAGAACATTTTATCACCCCCAAAGGAAACCCTATACCCATTAGGTGTCACACTCCATTCCTCTTCCTTCC
Source organism: Pan troglodytes (assembly GCF_028858775.2). NCBI lineage: Eukaryota > Metazoa > Chordata > Mammalia > Primates > Hominidae > Pan > Pan troglodytes. The sequence continues at coordinate 47,199,474 of NC_072405.2, forward strand.
CACCTCCAGTCCTAGGTAACTGATGATCTAGTTTGTGTCTCAATAGATTTGATTATCTAAATGTTTCATGTAAGTGGAATCGTAGAATATGTAGTCTTGTATGACTGAATCAGTTCACTAACCATGTTTTCAAGGTTCAGCTATGTTGTAGCAAGTATCAGGACTTTATTCCTTTTTTATTGTTGAACAATACCCCATTTTATTGATATACTATATTTTATTTACCCGTTTATTGGTTGACGGACATTTGGGTTATTTACACTTTTGGCTATGATGAATAATGCTGCTATGAACATTCACATTCATGGATTTATGTTTTCATTTCTCGGGTATATACCTAGGAGTAGAATTGCTAGGCCATATGGTAACTTCATGTCAAACATTTTGAGGTACTGCCAAACTTTTTCAAACTGGCTGCACTATTTTACATTTCTGCCAGTAGTATTTGAGCGTTTCAATTTCTCCATATCCTCTCCAACACTTCTTATTGTCTGTCTGTTTGGTTATAGCCATCCCAGTAGGTGTGGAGTAGTTTTGATTTGCCTTTGGTTTTCATTTGCATTTCCCTAATGGCTGATGATACTGAGCAACTTTTCATGTAGCTATTGGGTATTTGTATATATTCTTTAGAGAAATGTCTATTCAGATTCTTTCTCCACTTTTTAATTAGGTTATTTATCTTTTTTATCACTAAGTTATATATTCTAGATGCAAATTCCTTATTAGATATGTGACTAAATATTTTCTTCCATTGTCTTTTCATTTCTTGATGGTGTCATTTGAAGTGCAAAAGTTCTTAATTTTGATAACGTTCAGTTTACTTGTTTTGTCTCTTATGCCTTTATGTCGTGTATAAGAAGATTTTGCCTAACCCACAATCACAAAGATTTACTTCTTTGTTTTAACAGTTTTATAGTTTGAGCTCTTACATTTAGATTTGTGATCCATTTTGAGTCCGTTTCTGCATATGGTGTAAGGGAGTAGTCTAGCTTCATTCTTTTGCATGTGGATATCCAGTTGTCCCAGCACCATTTGTCAAAAAGACTATTCTTTTCCCTATTCAATTAACTTTGCACCCTTGTCAAAAATCAGTTGGCCATAGGTACAAGTATTGATTTGTAAACTCTTAATTTTGTTTCTCTGATCTATATGTCTCTCGTTATGCTGGTACCACCACACTGTCTTGATTACTATAGCTTTGTAGTAAGTTTTGAAATCAAGAAGTATGAGGCCTCCAAATTTGTTCATTTTTTCAAGATTGTTTTAGCTATTCTGAGTCCATTGCATTTCTATATGAATTTTAGAATCAGTCTGTTAATTTTTGCAAAGAAGGCAGCTGGGATTTTGATATGGATTGTATTCAATCTGTAAATAAATTTGGGAAGTATTGCTGTCTTAACAATATTAAATCTTCCAATTCATGAACATGGGGTGTCTTCCATTTATTTAGGTTTTCTTTAATTGCTTCAAGCAATGTTTTTTGTTGTTGTTGTTTGTTTGTTTTTTGAGACATGGTCTTGCTGTGTCACCCAAGCTGGATTAAAGTGATGCAAGCATGGCTCACTGCAGCCTCAACCTCCTGGGCTTAGACAGTCCTCCTGCCCAGCCTCCCTAGTAGCTGGAATCACAGGCGCATGCCACCACGACCAGGTAATTTTTAAATTATTTGTAGAGAGAGGGTTTCCCTATGGTGCCCAGGCTGGTTTCCAACTCCTGAGCTTAAGTCATCCTCCTGTCTGCTGCTCCCAAAGTGCTAAGATTACAGGTGTGAGCCACTGCTCCTGGCCTTGCAGTTCTTATAGTATAAGTTGTCTCAGTCCGTTTTGTATTGCTGTAAAGCAGGGGTCCCCAACCCCTGGGCCTATTAGGAATGGGCCACACAGCAGGAGGTGAGCAGCAGGGTGAACGAGCATTACTGCCTGAGCTCCACCTCCTCTCAGATCAGCGATGGCATTAGATTCTCATAGGAGTGCGAACCCTGTTGTGAAAGGCACATACCGGGGATCTAGGTTTTGTACTCCTTGTGAGAATCTAATGCCTGATGATCTGAGCTGGAACAGTTTTATCCCAAAACCGTACCCCTACCTCCCATCTCCCCGGTCCATGGAAAAATTGTCTTCCATGAAACCGGTCCCTGGTGCCAAAAAGGTTGGGGACCACTGCTGTAAAGGAATACCTGAGGCTGGGTAATTCTAAAGAAAAAAGGTTTATTTGGCTCACAATTCTATAGGCTGTAGAAGAAGCATGGCACAGGCATCAGTTTCTGGTGAGGGCATCAGGGAGCTTCCAATTATGGCAGAAGGCAAAGGTGGAGCAGGTGTGTCACATGGTGAGAGAGGAGAAGGAGAAAGAGAGAAAGAGAAAAGGAGGCGCTGGGCTCTTTAATAATCAGATCTGAGGAGAACTAATAGAATGAGAACTCACTCATTACCTTCAGGACAGCAACAAGCCGTTCATGAGGGAACCACCCCCGTGACCCAGACACCTCCCACTAGGCCTCACCTACAACACTGGGAATCAAATTGTAACATGAGATTTGCAGGGGACAAATATCCGAACTACATCAACATCTCATATTTCTTTTGTTAAATTATTTCCTAAATATTTTTGATACTGTTATAAATGGAATTGTTTTCTTAATTTTTTTTGGAATTTTCATTGCAAGTGTGTAGAAATACAATTGATTTTTACACATTGATCTTGCATCCTATAGCCTTGTTGGTTTCATTTATAGTTTTTTGGTGGATTCCGTAGGACTTTCTATATGAAAGATTATGTCATCTGCAAATAGAGATAGTTTTACTTCCTTTCCAATAGGGATACCTTTTATTTCTTTTCTTGCCAGTTACCTTGGTTAGAACTTGTAGAACAGTGTTGAGTAGAAGTCGCAAGAGCTGACATTTTTGTCTCGTTCTTGACCTTAGGATGAAAACATTCAGTCTTTTATCATTAAGTATGACGTCAGCTGTGAGTTTTTCATAAATGCCCTTTATTGAGGAAGTTCTCTTCTAGTCCTAGTTTGCTTAGTGTTTTTATCATAAAAGAGTGTTGGATTTTGTCAAATGCTTTTTCTGTGTGTATTGAGATGATCATGTGTGTTTTGTCCTCTGTTCTGTTGATTGTTGTGTGTTATATTAATTGATTTTCAGATGTTAAAGCAACCTTGCATTCCTGGGATAGATCCTGTTTGTTTGTGGTGTATAATCCTTTTTATGTGTTGCTGGATTTGGTTTACTAGTATTCTGTTGAGGATTTTTGCATCTATATTCAATAAAAGATGCTGGTCTGTAGTGTTTTTTTCCCCCTTGTGATGCCTTTGTTTGGTTTTGGCACCAGAGTAATATTGGCGTGATGGAATGAGTTGGAAAGTGCTTCTTCCCTCAGTATTTTTTGGAAAAGTTTACAAGCAATTGGTATTAATTCTTTAAATGTTTGGTAGAATTCATCAGTCTGGTCCAGGTCTTTTCTTTGGAGGAAGTTTTAAATTTACCAGTTTAATCTCTGCCTGTTTTAGATTCATTCAGATTTTCTGTTTCCTCTTGAGTTGGTTTCAGTAGTTTGTGTCTTTCTTGGAATTGATCTATTTTATCGAAATAGTCTAATTTGTTAGCTTACAGTTACTTATAGTATTTTTTCTTATTTTTTAATGGCATTAATAAGCCTTACTGTGCCTTTTACACAGAGTTGATTTGAGGATCAAGTTAGGTAATGTTTATGGAAGTGCTTTGAAGGCTATATAAGTATGAAGTATTTTATTTGTTCTAAATTTTTAATTATAGGAAAACAGTTGTTCTAGAACAAATTTTCATTAAATTTCTTTGCATTTTTCACACTCAATGTCAAGAGTAGCCCACTGTTAGCACTGTTGCAATTTTTTTTTTTTTTTTTTTTTTTTGAGACGGAATTTCGCTCTTGTCGCCCAGGCTGAGTTCAGTGGCGCCATCTTGGCTCACTGCAACCTCCGCCTCCTGGGTTCAAGCAATTATCGTGCCTCAGCCTCCCAAGTAGCTGGGATTACAGGCACCTGCCACCATGCCTGGCTAATTTTTTGTATTTTTAGTAGAGATGGGGTTTTGCCATGTTGGCCAGCCTGGTCTCAAACTCCTGACCTCAGGTGATCCACCAACCTCGGCCTCCCAAAGTGCTGGGATTACAGGCGTGAGCCACTGTGCCTGGCCTGTTGCAATTTTTTATTTTTCAGATGGGTTCTCACTCTTTTTCCCAGCCTGGAGTGCAGTGGCACTATCACAGCTCACTGCAGCCTCAACCTCCTAGGCTTAAGTGATCCTCCTGCCTCAGCCTCCTGAGTAGCTAGGACTGCAGGCAAACACCACTGTACCCAGCTAATTTTTAATTTTTTTGTAGAATCAGGGTCTCCCTATGTTGTCCAGGCTGGTCTCAAACTCCTGGGCCCAAGTGATCCCCCCTACTTAGCCTCCCAACTGTCTACAGTTTATGAAGTTAACATTTGTGATTTGCTCCTCTTTTGTGAGTTGCACTTGAGGGGAGAGATTATTGCCCTTGTTACCAAAGGAATATGAACTAAGATTGAGTTGAAAGGGCAATTAAAGTGATTTTTCGACCTATTTCCCTATTTCTTGAGAGATAGCAGAACATAGATCCTATAGTATCAGGCTCAAAGGGCATCAGTGCCCCATTAGAAAGTCATCTTTGGGCTCTGACCCATTTGTTCCTGGGTAGCATTGAGAGCAGCTGTTTCCTTTCCTCCCTGAGGAATCGCTGAGCGTGGTCTATTCTTTGGCTTCCTAACCTCTCTCATAGCCCATACCTTAGATGAATTATTTGCATTCCCACCTCTTCCCAGCTTACTTCTAAGTCAATAATAAAGGTCCTTTAAAAATACAAATCAGTTGGCTTTCAAAAATAAAGCATCATTTTTTCTAGAGCTTTCTTCTTTTGCTGAATACGAAAACAAATGTAAAAAGGAAGTAACTCATTGAGAAAGGGAAGCTGGTGACACAGGAAATGACTCCTTTAAAAGCAGAAGTCCAGCTGCAGGGTTTTCTGTGCAAATGTGTTGTGGGCCTTGAGGTGGCATTCTTATGAGGCGGTGGTAGGGCTTTCCCCTGATTCAGTACTCAGCTGGTCTCAAGGGGCTTTGAGTGTGGCTTTTGCCTCCTTAACTGGATGCTGAATAGGCTCCTTGCACTTATTTTGGGACTCCGTTGTGCCTGTGCCCAGCACAGGGTGTGCTGCTGGTGGTAAGGACCTGTGCTTGGTTGGTTGGTTGGTTGGTTGGTTGGTGATCTGAGAAGATAACTCTGTGGTTCAATTTTAGGGCTTCAGGTCCTGGCAAAACTGCCAGTTTAAATGAATTACAGAGTGCCGACATTGAACATCTGGTTTGGATCTTTATTAGAATTTCTTAATACTATGGCTTACAGTCAATTGCTTTTATATGTTTGTAAAATTTCACCATTAGTGCTGAGCCTTCCAAATTTGTGGCATCCTTTGTGTGTCTTATGTGGCCCTTAGTGGCAGAGACGCACACTTGGGGCTTGAATTCAGCAATCTAGGCCACTGCCTTGGTAACCAGGGCTTCTATTCTCTAGTTGTCAGAGGCTTGCTTAGTATAAGACATATTGCAACCTGGGCAGTTGTGTGAAGCTGTGAGGTCACCTCCACTAATGAGGACAGAGTAGAGGAGCGAGGGGATAATTCTATCTGTTTGAGATACCTGGCCCCAGTGTGGTCGTGTGGGTTCCCTGTCTGACTTCTGGGTGCTCAGAAGCATGGCCCCGGGGGTCTGTAGAGACATGCCATCTGCTTCCATCCTGGCTCCATGCCTGCCTGCTCTCAGTGGTGTGACAGTACAGAGCAATGACCTTGACTCCGTCATGCCATCAGCAGGAACCCTGGAGCCCTTCCTTGGTTTATGGTCCACTTGGGTTTTCTCAGGTTCATCCTGTGAATGAAGAGAAATTAGATGAACGAAGATAGCTCTAGAATTAATTGAGGGGGGGCTCTCTAGCATGATTGAGTCATGGTCTGCCTGTGTGTGTGTGTGTATGTGTGTGTGTGTGTGTGTGTGAGAGAGAGAGAGAGAGAGAGAGAGGGAGAGAGAGAAAAAATAAATTCCATCCGTCTGTGTTGGGAGGAGAAACAGGGATGGGGCTGGCTAGGTTGAGGATGGGAGTCCTGTGATGAAATGGAAGCAGAGGAGAAGTGGGTAGAAGGGGACTTGGTTTTGGGTAAGAAGATATTTTTGTGCTTACTAAGAAGGATTCTAGGCCTGTATTCTTACTGCTCAGTAGACTGTGTTCATGTATCAGTGGCTAACCTGTACTTGTGGAATATGCGGTTCTCTTCTATACCAGTTCTCTGATTCTCCAGCCCCAGCTGGGTTTTCAAAAACTCAGTTCTATTCTGATACTTACTTCCTCGAGTTAGCCTCAGACTCCACAGGCTTAAGGGCTCAATCTCACAAAACTGCTCTCGCTTCAGATGCCAATTGCAAGTCCCAGATCCCAGTCACCTGCACTTCTGTCTGACTTGGCTACAAATTTTGGAGTTTTCATACCCTCGCCCAGGTTTGATAATTCATTAGAATAACTCCGAGAATTCAGGAAAATGCTAAAGTTTACTGGTTTGTTATAAAGGATACAACTCAGAAATAGCCACATGGAAGAGCTGGGTGTAAGGAGTGTGCAGAGCTTCCATGCCCTCTCTGGGAATGCCATTCTCCATGCACATCTAAGCGTTTGCCAGCCCAGAAGCTCTCTGAAGCTCATACTTCGAGAGTTTTTATAACTTGGTCTTCAGCCCCCTTCCCTTCCCAGAGATGGAGGTGGAGAGGGCTGAAAATTCCCATCTTCTAATCATGCATTTGGTCTTTCTGGTCGTCAGCCCCCATCCTGAAGCCACTTGGATATGAGATATTGTTTATGTGTTTTGAGGTCAGAAAGAGAGCCAGCGTGTGTATGTGAGAATACAGGAGACTTGTCCAAATTCTGGCAGCTTTCTCAATTATATGTCAGCTGTCTAGAAACCCGTAAAAAGGGCTGTCTATCTAAAGGAGAGGAAGTGGTGGACAAATCTGAAAGGAGCTCTTAGACAATGTTTTGCCATACAGTTAAAATCTGGAAGGGAAAAGTCAAGCATAGCTGAGAATAATGCCAAATCTGAAGTGTTAATGCACATTGTTTTCCAAGTGGTTGCTGTTTTATCTCATCTTAAATGAGATTCTACATGTAAAAGCAGCTAACCAGTTGATTCTCAGTATGTTAGTTGAATATACTTCTCTGAAGTTTCAAAAATATTTTGTGATAACATTTCCCCTCTTCTAAGACTTTCAAGTTTTTTCGTAGATTTGAATTTTAACCCAGTATATTTTCAACATAACAGAGTACAAACTAGAATATTAAGCTGTTTCCCTCAATCCTTAAAATTTTTCATTCCATACCTTTTCTTTTAAAAATACAGAGAGGGAGAGAACTCTTTTTACTGCAAATAGTCTTTATCCTGAATAAGCATAAAAAGCATCTACTGTTTAAGATCACCCGTGGGCGATTCACACAACCTTTTAGATTTAGGGAAGGCTGACTATTGAAAGGAAGAGTTTCATTAACAGCAACAAATGGGCCAGAAGTGGAAATTTTGGTCTATTTGTGGATTTCCTCTGTGTTTGCTTTTAATTCATCTACTGATCTAATCTCTGTCTGTATTCACCAAGCCGCCAGGCAATGCTGTGCTTGTCAGAATCAAACTCATCAAACTCCTTCTAGAGAGAGAGCCTTTCAGTGCCCTGGAAGAAGGTTTTTAGGGAACACAGGATTTCTGTAAAAATGGAAAGGCACATGAAGGTAGGTTAGTTACATAACAGTGCTTTCAGATGAAAAGCAAGGCCTGACAGCTGTGGCCCAAACTCTTCATTATGGGAGATTGGGACCTGGAGCCTACTGAGGATCTGGGTATGTAACTTCTTATAAAAGTGACTTGTGGTGTGATACTTGAAGTTTAGGTTCTTTCCTTTCCTTTTTCTTTTCATTTCCCAGGGACTTGCTCTGTTGTCCAGGCTGGAGTGCAGTGGTGTGATCATAGATTACCGCAGCCTCCAACTTCTGGACTCAAGTGGTCCTCCCATCTCAGCCTCCTGAATAGCTGGAACTACAAGCATGTGCCACCACACTTGGCTAATTTACTTTTATTTTTTGTAGAGATAGGGTTTCACCTTGTTTCCCAGGTTGATCTTGAACTCCTGGGCTCAAGCAACACCCCCTACTTTGGCCTCCCAAAGTGTTGGGATTACAGGCGTGAGCTGCTGGTCCTGGCCTAGTGTTTTAGGGCAGCACTAGGTATATGGGGTTAGCTGGTACTGAGACACTTGCTGATAGTGTAAATGCAAATAGAATCTTACCCAAACATACCTTTTCAAGTTATGTGGTTAGTTTGTTTTTCTCTTTTTTTTTATTCTCAGGGCTCCCCAAACTGGTTTAAGTAAATGAGCATTCCTCTCCCACCCACCGCCTCTGCTTGTTTGGACCTTCTCTTGGTGACTGAAGATGCCAGACTGAGATATGGGGTCTGCAGTGACTTGGTATAGGGCTGGGCAAGTTTATTTACCTGGCACCTGCCCCGAGCTGGCCAAGAAATGACTGGGCCGGGGGCGTATTTTCAGTGGAGTTCCTTCAGCCCTCTGCCCAGCCTGGGGACTGAGCGGGGTGGTGTTTGTTTTCCTTCTCCATTCCACCATGACAGGGCCATGCGTTTTACAATGTAGCAGATAAGGGTCCCTATCACTGATGCTAACTTTGCATAAATCTCTTGATTCCCAGCTGCTTGACTGATATAGGAACACAAGTACCAGTGAGAGGAGCATGTGGGGGTGAAGCCATCTCATACAGTACTACCCTTCCTAGGTGTAGAGTGAGGAGATGTGCCACGGCTGTTGACCCTTCTTAAACTGCAGAGCGTTTGATGTCCAGGGACAGTTGTTGGGGCAGGGTCAGACTTAGAGCTTTTGTCTTGTGCTGAGATGTGCTCCTTTTTCTTTCCTCCCCCTTCCCTAGCTCTTGGACGGCTTTGCCCCATCACTGATTGGTGCACACCCCCTTTTGAGAATCTCAGGGACTCAGTTTGGTAAAAGCAGCTGGTGGAGATGATGGAGAGAGGAGGAAGACTCTTAAAGGAGTGGGTATATGTGGAAGAATGAGGGAAAGGCCCTGTCCTTGTGTTATGGAGATTAGGGCAGAAATAGAAAGCTAGGAGAGAGTTTGGCAAAAGGTGATTCTCATAGACTCCTTTCTTTGGGGGCTGTGGGACTGATGGTGAAGGAGTCTGGGTAACAGAAAAAAAAAGAACCCCAAGAGGTGGATGAGTGTGGGACCTACAGAAGGAGGGGAAAAGGGCTTCTCAGCTCCTGACAGCTGAGTGTTGGTAGCGCTTTACTTCCCTTCCCTTTAACCCTTAGGTTTTCTGGAAGCTGTAGGGAAAGAACACATAGCCCTGGATATTCTGGCTCTGGGATCCTATGAAGGAGAATGGTAGTAAATGTTTAGGAGTCCATGACAAAAAGAGTGGGAGAGAAATTATGTAACTGTAAAAAAACTTTAAAAAACTAGGATCCGCTTCCAACACTACATACAAAAGTAGACCTTCTATTTCCATTGCCCAGATAAAGGACTATCAAGATTTTGCCATACTTGCTTCCACCATCCTCTTTTTCTTTTTTTCCTTTTTTTCATTTTGTTACTTAGGTATTTTTAAAAGCAAATTCCAGATATCATGTCATGATACCACCTATGATCATGTCATTATACCTGTGATGTAATTATCAATAATATTACTCTTTTAATTTAAAAATATATTTAAAATTCAGGTTTTATCTTACATTAGATTCATATTTTTTAGGTAAACTTTTTTTTAAATAAACTTCTAGCTGGGTGCAGTGGCTGACACCTGTAGTCTTAGCATTTTGGGAAGCTAAGGCAGAAAGATCAGTTGAGGCCAGGAGTTTGAGAACAGCGTGGACAACATAATAAGACCCCATTTCTACAAATTCTTTTTTTTAATTAGCTGGGCACACTGGCTGTATGCCTGTTGTCTCAGTTTCTCAGGAGGGTGAGGCAGGAGGATTGTCTGAGCATAGGAGGTTGAGGCTGCAGTGACCTACGAGTGCTCCGTTGTACTCTAGCCTGGGTGACAGAGCAAGACTCTGTCTCCAAAAAATAAATAAATATTTAAAATTTAAAATTAGGATTTAAAATATGTTAAAGCTCAAAGATGAAAGTGTAGAATGGATATCACTTATTATTATGTAGTACTCAGTGTGAATTACGATGATCACATCTATATCCATGGCTCTGGTGATGTCAAATATTATTCCCAGCCCAGATTTCTTCTCTGAACATACTTCTACCTATTCAACATCTCTGCTTCAAAATCCCAAAACAGGCCAGGCATGGTGGCTCACACCTGTAATACTATCCCTCTGGGAGACTGAAGTAGGAGGATGATGTGGGCCCAGGAGTTTGAGACTAGCCTAGGCAACGTAGTGCGACCCCGCCATCTGTACATACAAATTAAAAACTAGCTGGGTGTGGTGGTGTGCCTGTAGTCCCAGCTACTTGGGAGGCTGAGGAGGGAGGAAAAGTTGAGCCCAGGAGGTCGAGATTGGAGTGAGCCGGGATCACGCTACTGTATTCAAGCCTGGGTGACAGAGTGAGACCCTGTCTCTAAAATAAATAAAGTATAACAATGTATTTAAGCTATGTTTAAAATTTTTTTTGGAATGAAATATGGAATGATAAAAAAACAAAAACCTGAAACAGATCTCAACATGTCCAAGGCTAAACCCATGGCCCCACTCCAACAGTCCCCAAGCATTCACTAGTATTTCCTGAATCTCACTGAATGGCACTAGTCTTCTAGTTTCAAAGGCTAAAACTTACAAATCATCTTTGCTACCTCCTCCTACTTCAGTCCTGTATCCAGCTTATCACCCAGCCTTATCAGTCTCACCTCCTTATTTCCTCTCTAGAGCATAACTTCTCCTCCTGTTGTGGGAAGTCAGGGACCCTGAACGGAGGGACTGGAAGAACATAAATTGTGAAGATTTCATGGATATTTATCAGTTCCCAAAATTAATACTTTTATAATTTCTTATGCCTGTCTTTACTGCAATCTCTGAACATAAATTGTGAAGATTTCATGGACATTTATCAGTTCCCAAATAATACTCTTATAATTTCTTATGCCTGTCTTACTTTAATCTCTTAATCCTGTTATCTTCGTAAGCTGAGGATGTATATCACGTCAGGACCACTGTTGTACAAATTGATTGTGAAGCATGTGTGTTTAAACAATATGAAATCAGTGCACCTTGAAAAAGAACAGAATAACAGCGATTTTCTGGGAACAAGGGAAGACAACCATAAGGTCTGACTGCCTGTGGGGTCGGGCAGAATAGAGCCATATTTTTCTTCTTGCAGAGAGCCTATAAACGGACATGCAAGTAGGAGAGAGATTGCTGAATTCTTTTCGAAGCAAGGAATATTAATAATTAATACCCTGGGGAAAGAATGCATTCCTGGGGGGAGGTCTATAAATGGCCGCTCTGGGAGTCTCTGTCTTATGCGGTTGAGATAAGGACTGAAATACGCCGTGGTCTCCTGCCGTACCCTCAGGCTTACTAGGATTGGGAAATTCCAGCCTGGTAAATTTTGGTCAGACCGGTTCTCTGCTCTCGAACCCTGTTTTCTGTTAAGATGTTTATCAAGACAATATGTGCATAGCTGAACATAGACTCTCATCAGTAATTCTAATTTTGCCGTTTGCCTTGTGATCTTTGCTTTGCCCTTTGCCTTGTGATCTTTATTGGCCTCAGAGGCATGTGATCTTTGTAACCTACTCCCTGTTTGTACACCCCCTCTCCTTTTGAAATCCTTAATAAAAACATGCTGGTTTTGCAGCTCAGGGGACATCATGGACCTACCGATATGTGATGTCACCCCCGGTGGCGGCCCAGCTGTAAAATTCCTCTCTTTATACTCTTTATATCTCAGACTGGCCGACACTTAGGAAAAATAGAAAGAACCTACGTTGAAATATTGGGGGTGGATTCCCCCCAATACTTCCTATTCATTAGCATCACCCTTGTCAAAGCCCCTAGAATAAAATACTAGCAGTTTCACATGTTCCATTTTTACACTCTTTAATCCTTTTCCACATTGCAACTGGGGTCTGTTCAAAATATAAACCTGAGTATATTCTCTGCTGCTTAAAAACTCATGGCTTCCTGTTGCTCTTAGAATAGAACCAGATTCTTGACAAGGCCTGTAAGGCTCTGTCAGCATGATGCCTTTCTATTTCCCATCCTCATTTTTCCCCTTCATTCTTTCAGTATTATTTAATCAATATCTCTCTTTCCTGCTAGTCTCTAAACTGCATGAGAACAGAGCCCTCCTCTTTTTTGCTTGCTGTTACGTCCCCAGTGCCAAGCACAGAGCCCAGTACATAAAAATACTTAGGTATTTGTTGAATGACTGAGTGAACATGTGAGTGAAATGGAGGGGTGAACCATTCCTGATGGATAGGGAGCTGGCTTCTCTTTGCACTCATTGCATGATTGTTTGTTTTCTCTTATATTGAGTTGAAATCCACTTTCCTCTTAATAGTTGTCCATATGATCCTAATTTTTTCCCTTTACCTCAAACGCCCTTAAAATATTTGTAGACTCTATCGTGTTTCTTAGTTTTCTAGGCTAAATATCTTAGACTAATTGTTTACAGATATACCACCTTGATCCACATTCCTCTAAGGACGTCCATTTTTGTTCACAATTTTTTTAAGATGAGGAGCTCAGAACTGAATTCAGAATCTAACTGAATTCACAATCTCAGATGTTATGTGATCAAGGAGACTACAAGAAACTGTTCTGGCCATGAAGAGATGAATTTAACATATGGTTTAGCACCCAGGCCTTAGAGTTTCGACAGATTTGGTAAAATTTGTCATTAGTGGTAAAGACTGATGTCTTGGTTCAATAAGATAGTCCCGATGAGCTCTTAGTAGCCCATTGCCTAGTCCATCCAAACCCTCAGTGCATTTTACTCAATCCTGTTGTCATTGATGTTTCTGTTTATCTGTTGATAGGATCTGAGATTGCATATGCTTTGTGCTCAGTTATGCCACCATGGGTTGTATTGAGTTGCAATCACATGTTAACTGCAATCACATGTTAGAAAATGTTGACTGGTTGCTCAGGTAGGTCTCTCATCCTGTACTTATATGCAGGTTTTCTCTTCACCTCTGGGCTCCTTGAAGACATTGCATAGGACATGGTTGTAATGCCCATCCTTTCATATCAGAAGGGTTTATGTGTTTGTCTCTCGTTAGGTGACATCAGTTGATCTCAGAATCTTGGGACTTGAGTTCTCTGTGCACTTTAGTTTGAATACATTTGGTCTCAGAGGGCAGAAATCCACTCACACTAGCTCAAATATGTATACATCATTGAGAAAAGGGAGTTTCATAGAAATTAAGCTGGGGCAGTGTAGGTAGGCCTTTGTGGGCATTGAAAAGTCCTCAGGTACCTCCATTCTCTATCACTTGCCCACTGGGATAGGATGGTCTTCTGTCTTTATTTTATCCTGACCTCAGCCTCCTACAGATCTACTTACTGTCTTAATTCAGATTCTTGAGAGAGAGAATCTGTTATTTGTGTCACTTGGATAATCAAATAGAACTTATTTAGGAAAAGACTAAGTAGAACAAGGGTCTACTGCAGTATGTCTGATGTGATATTAATATTCTGTAGGTCCAGAGGAGCCATTGGACATCAACAACTTAAATGTTAGGGATGCAAATGGGTACTGAGTTCCCAGGCACAGCCTGATAGTTTCAGGGTCAGAATTTTATGCAGTGATCAGATTTGAATGTTTGGAAGTTAAAAATACAGTCATTCACCATATAATGATGTTTTGATCAACGACTGACTGCATATATGATGTGATCATGTAAGATTATAATACCATATTTTTACTGTACCTTTTCTGTGTTTAGATACACAAATACTTAGCATTGTGTTACCATTGCCTACAGTATTCAGTACGGTAACATGCTGTTCAGGTTTGTAGCCTAGGAGCAATAGGCTATACCATAGGTATGTAGTAAATATACCATCTAGGTTTGTGTCAGGTACACTCTATAATGATCACACAGTGACCTGCACAATGATGAAATCACCTAATGACAGATTTCTCAGAATCCGTTGTTAAGCAACACATAACTGTATTCCCTATTCCACAGAACAGGGTTTAAATAATCAGACTGTTTCAAAAATAAATGGAAAACCTCTCATGTCTGGCCTAGAATCACCTCTCTATAGACAGAAGTACTAAAAGAACCAAATAAAAGAACCAAATAAAAAATCCATTGGAAAACAAACCCAAAGCAAATGAAAGGAGGTAGTTCTTGTCCTAACATTTAATATAGGCTAATTAGTTTATGGGTAAATACACTTTATAAATTGTACACAAGAAAATACACATGTAATACCAATATTTTAGAAGTAGAATTTTTATTTTTAGCAAATCCATCATGATTTACTTAGGTAACAAGTTCTTCCAGTATATCAGTTTGATTTATAGTAAAATGTAGTGTAAAATAGTTTTCTAGATGGAGAAACAGTGGCTCCGGACCATTTCTTGCTTGTCAGCATATGGAAAGGGTGGCTCTCCCACCATGCCACACCATCCACTCCTGCTGGGCGCACCAGGATAAAGATGTTAAAATACAACCTCTTGTATAGGGTTTTCAAGATCTGTTACTTAGAGTGGGATCATCTGTGGTACAACTGAGAGATGCTGAAGTTCTCCTTAAAAGGTCACGTGTATTAAGTTCCTAGAACGCCTGTTCATCTCCACTTATTTCCATATCACCATTTTTAGAGATGCACTTCCCACTTTAACCATAGTTTTCAAAATCTTAAGGCAGTGGAACCTTTTCCTCAAAAAACAAAAATTATGTGGACTCTAACATATAATAGATTTTTTGTTTGTTTGTTTTTGAGACGGAGTTTCACTCTTGTTGCCCAGACTGGAGTGCAGTGGTGCGATCTCGGCTCACTGCAACCTCTGCCTCCCAGGTTCAAGCGATTCTCCTGTTTCAGCCTCCCAAGAAACTGAGATTACAGGCATGCGCCACCATGCCCAGCTAATTTTGTATTTTTAGTAGAGATGGGGTTTCACCATGTTGGCCAGGCTGGTTTCGAACCCCTGACCACAGGTGATCCGCCCGTCTCGGCCTCCCAAAGTGCTGGGATTACAGGTGTGAGCCACCGTGCCCGGCAATATATAATAGATTTTAAGGTGATATATATTATAGTTGTAAAGATTAAAAACATTAATTTTAAAAACAGTGGGATTTGTGAGATTGAAACATACAAAATAACTAAATCAGAGTCTAATTAAAAACTAAGCCGGATGTGGTGGCATGCACCTGTAATCCCAGCTACTCAGGAGGCTGAGGTGGGAGGATGACTTGAGCCCAGGAGTTCAAGATCAGCCTAGGCAACGTAGTGAGACCATGTTTAAAAAAAAAAAAAAAAAAAAAAAAGAATAAAATTTATTTCAGTAGTGTTTGGATTACATGTTATTGAAAGAACCTTGATTTATGCAGGTCAGTAGTTGCAGATAAGTTTTTAAATAATTCAGCTTAGTACCTGAGAGCGTGCCTTAATTAAACTATTCCAAAAGTCTGTAAGAGGAGCAGAGGGGAATTTGTGTTTCAGATTTGAGTTATTAACAATATCTAACAATTCATCCAATTTATTAATTTTATAGATGTAAATTTTAGAAATAGTACATAAAGTGGTTCCTCATGAGTTTAAATCTTTTTGGTAGAAAATACAAAACTAAGATATTTAGAAGTATCATTTTTAAAAAATCTCAGATAATTTAGTGCTGTGTCTGTTAAATAGTCACTGTTAAAAGGCACATTTCCTGTTCTGGATGTTCTCAGATTCTCCAGCACCAACTGGGTTTCCAAAAATTCAGTTCATTTCTTAAACTATCTGTCCTTAGTGCAGACCCCACAAGTTAAGGTCTCAGTCCCACGAGACTGCCGCCACTTCAGATACCAGTCACAAGTCTCGGTGCTTCTGAGCAACTGGCTATAAATTTGGGGATTCTCATAACTCCTCTTCTCAGTTTCAGTAATTTGCTAGAACAACTCACAGAACTCAGGAAAATACTTACATTTACTGGCTTATTGTGAAGGATACAACTCAGGAAATGTCAAATGCAAGGGATACATAGGGCAAGGTATCCCCATACCTGCAGCAGTGCAGAGCTTCCACTCCCTCTGGGCACACCACCCTCCCAGTAAGTCAACATGTTCACCAACCTGGAAGCTCCCTGTCCCTGTCATTTAGGGGTATTTATAGAGGTTTCATCATGTAGGTGTGATTGATTAAAGTATTGGTCTTGGTGATTGAGCTCATTTTCCACCCTTTCTCCCCTCCCTGGAAGGAGTGGGGACGGTGCTGAAAGTTGCAACCCTCTAATCTTGGCTTGGTCTTTCTGGTGACCAGCGCATTCCCGCGGCTGTCAAGGGACCCCCAGCACCCAGTCATTCATTAACACACAAAAGACACTCTGACCAGTCAGGAGGTTCCAGGGGTTGTAGGAGCTCTGTGCCAGGAACTGAGGACAAAGACAAAATACGTATTTTTATTATACCACCTGTGTTGAATCTAAAAAGCTGACAATAAGCACCAAAACTTAAAAGAGTGATAACTATCTAAACCTTGATATAATCAAGACTCATTGTTGTACAACTGGCCTGTCTTTTAACTGAGCCAGTTGTACATGGAAACACATGGATATTTGCAGCCTTAGGGTGCTGATGGCTTGTTTTTAGTTGTCTGCCTCCGCATCATCAGCACAAAGAAACAATAACACATTTATAACAGTTCACATGCATGGACAGAGATAATAGACTCTGTACACATAAGTGAAATTGTCAGTACAGTTTAAAATGTTCTTGTTAAAATTTTGTGTGTATTGCAGTTGAGTTTTTAAACTTTTTATTTATGAAAAGTTTCACAACTGTATGACAGAGAAAATAGTACAATGAAAACTCCCATATACCTATTCCTGGACAACAGTTACCAAGATTTTGCCATACTTACTATCTCTTTTTAAAAAAATCCTTTTGAAATATGTTAAACCAAATTCTGGTTTTGAAGCACTGAGACGTTTTAACACATTTTAGTATTAATAATAGTTAAACATATATTTAAAAGAAAAATTTTAATTGGACATTTATAGAATATCTGAAGTATGTTTGTGAAGTATAATTTATAAACCAGTACCCAATAATAATCATAGAAGATTCATGAGAAAGGTGTGTGAATGCTTTAAAAAAACTATTCCAAATCCCAGCTACTTGGGCAGCTGAGATGGGAGGATTGCTTGAGCCCCAGAGTTTGAGGCTGCAGTGAGCTGTGATCACACCACTGCACTCCAGCCTGGGCAACAGAGTGAGAGACCCCTTAAAAAAAAAAAAAAAAAAAAAAACAGGCTGGACGCAGTGGCTTATACCTGTGACCCCAGTGCTTTGGGAGACCAAGGCAGGCAGATTGCTTGAGCCCATTGAGACCAGCCTGGGCAACTTGGCTGTCCTGTCTCTACATAAAAAATAAATTAAAATAAAAATTAGCCAAGCTTAGTGGCTCATGACTGTGGTCCCGGTTACTTGGGAGGCTGAGGTGGGAGGATCACTTGAGCCTGGGGAAGTCAAGGCTGCAGTGAGCCATGATCAGGCCACTGCACTCCAGCCTGGGTAACAGAGACACTGTGTCAAGAAAAACAAAAATAAAAACTATAGCTATGATATTCCAGTGGTACTTGACTCTGATCCTGGATTAGGATTAGGAAGTAGGATTAGAGGGTCATCTTTTAATTTCCTTTAAAATCATGAGATATTATAACCAATTCACTGAGTTTTTCTGTGCTACTCTTGTTTCAGATATCTACGTTAGGAAATCACTTTTTGCTTTAACGAAATTACCTCATTCACACCTTCCTAATATTTGCAGCACTTATCCTAGTAAGACCACAATTAAAAAGGATTTTTATTTTTCACAAGTGATTTAGAGAATTCCTGGTCCGACTTAGAGACAGAGGTTCTAAAGAAAAAATAACTTTATTGTTTTACAATTTGTGTCTTAGTAAAATAAGGGCTATTTGTTTTAAAGCCATTTCCATATCTGGTTTTTCAAATTAGCTTTCTTATTTGGTTCTTTTAGTTTTTAGGTCTACAGAGAGATGATTCTGAGCTGGTCACAGTAGATTTTTTAAATTTATTTTTGAAACAGTCTTTTTAAATTCTGTTCTGTGGATACATGGCTTTTTTTTTTTCTTCTTTTTTTTTTCTTTGAGACAGAGTCTAGGCTGGAATGCAGTGGCGCAATCTCGGCTCACTGCAGCTTCTGTCTCCCGGGTTCAAGTGATTCTCCTGCCTCAGCCTCGTGAGTGACTGGGACTACAGGCGTGTGCCACCATGTCTAGCTAATTTTTGTATTTTTAGTAGAGATGGGGTTTCACCATGTTGGCCAGGATGGTCTCAATCTCTTGACCTCATGATGTGCCCGTCTTGGCCTCCCAAGATACTTATGTTTTTAACATTCAAAGATTCAGATCTGTTCACTGCATAAAGTTCTGACCCTGAAGCTGTCAGGCTGTGCTTAGGAACTGTCTCAGCACCAATCTGCCTCCCTGCACCATAGCTGTTGGTTTCTAAATATTCCTCCAGACCAGTTTTACCCTACAGAATGTTAACATCACATAATAATACATTGCAGCAGACTCTTGCTCTATTTATCCTTTTTCTAAATAGCTCTTTTGGTGTACTTACTATTCGTATCACTTGGATAATGCACATACACAACTTGGGATAGGAAAATTCATTTTAGGGTGTTGTGCCAGCTCTTCTCTTTCAGGCTGTGCTGCCATCCTTCCTGAACTTTAGAGATGCTTAATAAAAGCAAAGAGGGAAGAACTTGCTATTTGTTTATATGAATTTAGGTAAGAGAGGATATTTACCAGTGACAGATAATTCTTTAATAGATGGTTTTTGTGTTTTATTTTAGAATCACAAGAAGCTGATGAACAGCTTGTAGCAGAAGTGGTTGAAAAATGTTCATCTAAGACTTGTTCTAAACCTTCAGAAAATGAAGTGCCACAGCAGGCCATTGACTCTCTCTCAGTCAAGAATTTCAGAGAAGAACCTGAACATGATTTTAGCAAAATTTCCATCGTGAGGCCATTTTCAATAGAAACGAAGGATTCCACGGATATCTCGGCAGTCCTCGGAACAAAAGCAGCTCATGGCTGTGTAACTGCAGTCTCAGGCAAGGCTCTGCCTTCCAGCCCGCCAGACGCCCTCCAGGACGAGGCGATGACAGAAGGCAGCATGGGGGTCACCCTCGAGGCCTCTGCAGAAGCTGATCTAAAAGCTGGCAACTCCTGTCCAGAGCTTGTGCCCAGCAGAAGAAGCAAGCTGAGAAAGCCCAAGCCTGTCCCCCTGAGGAAGAAAGCAATTGGAGGAGAGTTCTCAGACACCAACGCTGCTGTGGAGGGCACACCTCTCCCCAAGGCATCCTATCACTTCAGTCCTGAAGAGTTGGATGAGAACACAAGTCCTTCTTTGCTAGGAGATGCCAGGTTCCAGAAGTCTCCCCCTGACCTTAAAGAAACTCCCGGCACTCTCAGTAGTGACACCAACGACTCAGGGGTTGAGCTGGGGGAGGAGTCGAGGAGCTCACCTCTCAAGCTTGAGTTTGATTTCACAGAAGATACAGCAAACATAGAGGCCAGGAAAGCCCTTCCAAGGAAGCTTGGCAGGAAACTGGGTAGCAAACTGACTCCCAAGATACAAAAAGATGGCATCAGTAAGTCAGCAGGTTTAGAACAGCCTACAGACCCAGTGGCACGAGACGGGCCTCTCTCCCAAACATCTTCCAAGCCAGATCCTAGTCAGTGGGAAAGCCCCAGCTTCAACCCCTTTGGGAGCCACTCTGTTCTGCAGAACTCCCCACCCCTCTCTTCTGAGGGCTCCTACCACTTTGACCCAGATAACTTTGACGAATCCATGGATCCCTTTAAACCAACTACGACCTTAACAAGCAGTGACTTTTGTTCTCCCACTGGTAATCACGTTAATGAAATCTTAGAATCACCCAAGAAGGCAAAGTCGCGTTTAATAACGTGAGTGACAGTGGGCGCTGGGTGTCGTGCTCTGTGTCTTCTCTGTTGAGTTTGGCAGCCAGCTACTTTTGGCTTTGGTGAACTGAATTTACCTTTGAGGTGCACCGAGGTTCATACAAAGCTTATAATGTTATCCTGCAGTCTTCACTATTTGGCTTAACTGTTGTGTGGAATCAGAAATACCAGAGGTTTCCTTTTCAGATTGTTGTCTTATTTCTGAATCCTTAGCTTAATCAGCTAAGTTCTTTTCCCTTGACCCTAGAGACTTTTTTATGTTTAAAAAAAATAGACCAGGCACCGTGGCTCACACCTGTAATCCCAGCACTTTGGGAGGCCGAGGCAGGTGGATCACTTGAGGTCCAGAGTTTGAGACCAGTCTGACCAACATGGTGAAACCTGTCTCTACTAAAAATGCAAAAATTATCTGGGCGTGGTGGTGCACACCTGTAGTCCCAGCCACCCGGGAGGCTGAGACATGAGAATTGCTTGAACCCAGGAGGCAGAGGTTGCAGTGAGCCGAGATCACGCCGCTGCTCTCCAGCCTGGGTGACAGCAAGACTCCATCTCAAAAAAAAAAAAGAATGGCATGAGATAGACAGGTAGAGATTTGATGGTTTTCAGAAATCCTGGCTGGACTGTTAGGAGTCGTGTTATAGACAATTCAAATGTCACTGCTGGCCACCGTCTTCATACTCTATGGATAAAACAGAAATTCCAGTCCTGTAACTTACCTCTGTAGCGTCAATAACGTGGGAAATGGTCCAAAAGGGTCTTGTAGAAAGAAGACTTTTTACATAAACAGAAAGCTGTGATTTTTGTGGGAAACAAACCTACCACTAAAATTGATGAGAATTCTTGTCTCCATGTGTAATTTCTGGCTCATCAGCCAGGAGGTAAAATTTCAATAAGAATCAAGAATATTTTAAATGATCAGTTAAAACTGAGTAAATTAGTTGGTTTAGTCAATCCCCCATCTCTCCTGGGAAATTATCTGACTTTTGCAAGGTCCTTGGTGTTTTCAGTGTAATTACCTAAGGTCCTATTCCATATCAAGTTTCAGTTTAACTTTGCTACAGGATTACTTTATCACAAAACTTGAGTAGATGATAATACAATCATACATCACTTAGCCACAGGGTAAGCCACAGGGAAATGCATCCTTAGGTGATTTTGTTGTGTGAACATCGTCAAGTGAACTTACTCAAACCTAGGTGGTGAAACCTACTACACACCTAGGCTATATGGTACAGCCTGTTACTCCTAGGCTACAACCCTGTACAATACAGCACATTATTGTACTGAATAGGTGCTAGGTGTGGTGGCTCACACCTGTAATCCCAACACTTTGGGAGGCCAAGGTGGGAGGATCCCTTGAGGCCAGGAGTTCAAGACCAGCCTGGGCAACATAGTGAGACCCCCCCTCCCACCCCC
This sequence comes from Pan troglodytes, assembly GCF_028858775.2. Lineage (NCBI taxonomy): Eukaryota > Metazoa > Chordata > Mammalia > Primates > Hominidae > Pan > Pan troglodytes. Next base: position 47,221,136 of record NC_072405.2, read on the forward strand.
CCCCCCCACCGATTCCCTGTCTCTTAAAAAAATTTTTTTTAATTAGCTGGGAGTGGTGGTGCATGCCTGTAGTCCCAGCTACTCAGGAGGTTGAGGCAGGAGGATTGCTTGAGCCCAGGAGGTTGAGGTTGCTGTGAGCCATGATTATGCCATTGTACTCCAGCCTGGCTGGCAGAGCAAGACTCTGTCTTTAAAAAAAAAAAAAAAAAAAAAAAAAACTACTATAGGCAGTGTAACACAATGGTAAGTATTTGTGTATCTAAACATATCTAAGCATAGAAAAGGTACAGTAAAAATATAGTATAAAAGATAAAAAATAATACACCTGTATAGGGCCCTTACCATGAATGGAGCTTGCAGAACTGGACGTTGCTCTGAGTGAGTCAGTGAGTGGTGAGTGAATGAGAAGGCCTGGGACATTACTGTACACTACTGTAGCTTCTATAAACACGGTACACTTCAGCTATGCTAAATTTATTTAAGTTTTTTTCCTTCAATAATAGATTAAGTTTAGCTTACTGTAACTTTTACTTTATCAACTTTTAAATTTTTTAAGAAGTTTTGACTCTTGTAATAAAACTTAGCTTAAAACACAAACACATGGTACAGCTATACAAAAATATTTTCTTTATATCCCTATTCCATAGGTTTTCTTTGTGTAAAATTATTTATTTGTTTACTTTTTAAAATTTTTGTTAAAAACTAAGACACAGACACACACATTACCTAGGCCTACCCATTACCTAGGCCTACTCAGGATCGTCAGGACATCACTAGACAATAGTTTTTCAGTTCCATTATAACCCTATGGGACCACCATCGTATGCATGACTGAAATGTCATTACATGGCACCTGACTGTATATCCTTTTGTGGCCCTAAAAAGGGCCACATTTTACTAAAAAGTTTGAGTAAAATGTAGATATAAAGAAGGACCAATGAGATGCAGGATGAAATATGGGAGTATGAGAAGCACTGTGTTTGTACTTGTCACTGTAGATCAGTTGGGGAAATGCTTCTCAGCATTGCTATGACTTAAAGAAAAACTCCAGATATCATGGTGACTTACAGCAGAAAGGAAGACGCCCAGAGGTTTAAAGAGCAGAAGGATCAACTTCAGTACCAAGAAAGTAGAGAGATATAGGAACCAGTTCCTCAGCAGCCCCAGAATGGCTAAGGGGAGTGAAATGTCATTAGTAGCTCTCGATCTGTTCTTTGATTATATATAAGCAGTTAAATGGTTGTTGGAAAATATTATTGATTGGGTGCCCTCTTTTGTGGCTTTTAAGGTTGGTTACTCCTCTCTAGACAGCACTTAGGGTATGTACTGGGCACGTCACTGCCTAGGTACTTCCTCCCCTAAATGTGGGATGCTTCTGCATACTGAAGTTGATAAGGAGTCATTTGTGAGTCTTTGAGTTGCATGCAACCAATGCATTAAATAAGATGAAATCTGGGCCAAAGAAAGGGTAATTTATTCTACACTTTATATTCGGCAGCAAGAAGCACCGTCTCTCGAGTCCTGCCACCCTCACCCAGTAGCCTTTTTCCCCTATTCTGTTTTTGTTGAATGAACTTCTTGATCTAATACACTTAATAGGGCTTTTTTTAAGGCCTTATGCAATCAAAAATGTTGTCGTCTTGTTCTTTTTAGAAGAAAGGAGTGCTAGACCTCTTGGAAGTTTATTTTTCATCTGTAAATTTGAATTTGTGGCATTTCTGAGTGTTTCTACCAGTCTCCTTTGTAGTTGAGGTCTGTTCATCATTCACTCACTAGTGATAACATTCATGAATACGACATTTTTAATTTGTATCTCACCTCATAGAAAGAATTGTGCAGCTTTTACATCTGCCAGACTAGAGTTGAATATTCCAGTCTTTACATGATTTTTTTCTCCATCTGTCTGTCTCTTTCCTGTCTCTAATTTTGTTGGTGCATCAGGACTACTGAACAAGTGAAATTTCTCTGTTTTCTGTTGTAAGTACTCCTGCTGTTTCTTTAGTCCCTGGGACCGTTGGCAGTTTCCTCTCTCCCCTCCCCCAGCCATCTCTCCATAGCATGTTTGCTTCTAATTCTGAGTTTGATCTTCTGATGATTTTTTTGCATTTCATCAGTCACTTCATGAGTCAGCTTAGCCTTGCAGTTGTCCATACCTAAGGGAGTGGGGCTTGGCCTTTACACCTTAGGTGCTAGAGCTTGCACTCCCTGGCTTGGCAGGTGTCACGTGGCGCTTTGACAATACCAAAAGCTGGCTTGGCCCCAAGATCATCACAGCAGTGGTTTGAGGGACTGTTCTGCTATTTAATATTGGAAATCATTGGCTTTTTTGGCAGGATAAAGCTACTGGCTTGGAACAGTTAATAAATTTTACTGAGTCAGCTCAACTTGAGTTTGGTGGCAGAGGGTAGCACTCAGTAAGAAGATTAGGGAAAGAAGATCATGAACTAGTGATTATGCACATTCCGGTAACTTATGTGCTTGTCTTTGTATTTTTTCTCACAAAAGAAAAAAAGTTGCAAATAATTTTTTCTCTTTTTTTGGTCACAGTGGTGTTTTTCCTGGAAATTCTAAGTTTATTAGAACAGAATCTGATTTAGTCCTGTGATCACAAGTTGTGTGCTAATCTACAAATAACAGATGGTTCAAGCTTCCCCAGTTTCAGGCTTTGTGCAGCGTGTGACATTCATCTTCCATCTTACTACTTAATAGGAATGGTAACAGTTTACTCACATATTTTTATTTTTATACTTTTTATTGATGACAGTTCTTCTCTGTGAGCACACAAGTCTAACTGGAACTGTTTTATGAGACGTCTATGGCTTTTAGTGCAATAAAGAATTTTTAAAGAATTTGGTCCAGCGTGATGATTTTTCTAATGAATGTCAAAGCCAAGCGAGTGAGGCTCAGAGGAACTGATTGTCTCCAGCTGCTAAGGCTCTACTGTCTGCAAAGCTTTTGGTGGCGTGTAATTAAAAACCATAGACATCAGAGTGCTACTGTTTGACAACTCATAGAAGCAAGCTGAGGGGGTCTTTTCAGAGAATGAGCCCCGCTGTAGGTCTTTGCTTACCCCGTCTCTCTGGAGAAAACTCAGAGGCATAAAAGGTGTCCCTGCCTCTCTCCTGCGGCGATGTATGATTTGTGTGGTGCTGTATGCTTTGGCTTCTATCCGCACACACTGCTGTCTGCTCCATTTCATACCTTGACAGTTGTCAGTGTGATTGCAAACTGGCTTGTTTGTGTTTCTTCTCTTTCCAGGAGTGGCTGTAAGGTGAAGAAGCATGAAACTCAGTCTCTCGCCCTGGATGCATGTTCTCGGGTGAGTCTGTGCCCATCTCCAGAACGTCTCTGAGACCAGGGGTCCCCCAGTGGGAGTTTGCATCCCCCTGGCGGGTGGTTCAAAAGGACTTTCCAATGGGTACCTGAGTACTCAGCTTTAAGAAGCCAATTTCCAGATCCTTACTGTCCCTGAAGAGAAGGCCCGTGAAGACAAGGGAACCCTTTCACAATGACTCTTTTTTTTTTTGGTAAAATTCCCACTTTAAATGCTACAAAGATGCATCACCACAGGGTGTGAAAGTCTCCAGGGCACCGAAGGGAAGATCTGAAATACTGGTGTAGGTTCTAATAAGATAATTGACTCTAATAACTGGATGGTATTTTTCTTAAGTCAGATGGTTTTCTAATTCATTGCTTTCAACAATAGAGGAAAACCTGAGTTGTCAGCTGATAGGTCTAAAAATAATGTTTGATGATAGATTTTTTTGGGCACATAACTTGGAAAGGGGTTCAAAGAATTGAAAGGCACTTATGTTACAGAACTACTTTCTGTTTCATCTATTGTTTATATAAATAAGGTTTCTTAATGATTATATTGATAAAAATAGAAACCAGGAATAAAATTGATGTTGACCTTTGTTACATTCTAGCAATAAATAATATCCATCCATGACCGTATAAACTAATTGCAAAACAAAGCGAAGCCCAGGCCCATCTGATTGCAATGAGATCCTTTTGTTCTTTTTAAAACTTTCTCAGTATACTTATTACAGAAATACATTCATTGGTTAATAGAGTTCAATTTAACATAACTTTTCCTCTACAATTTGGATCAGAAACTTGGTATATGGTGTAAGATGTAAAAAAGGGGTGTGATGGGGGAAATTTGCAATCTGAGTTATTTTTCATCTGTTAACAAATGTGTAAAACATTCTCCCTCAGATTTTGCTAAAGTAGGCAGCAAGAACTATGAGAAATTTATCTTTGGTTTTCTTTAAAAAAAAAAAACAAAAACCCAAAACCCATATATTTAGTGCACTGTAAAAGTTTTTAAGAATTAGTGCAATAAAACATTTTGTAATTGATCTAACAACTTACTTTTGTGTCTGATAATACTTATCAAAACTTGCAATATTTTGAAAATAAGTTGTGCATTAATAAATGTGATAAGTCTCCAGCAGAAAAAATTTTAAGACTTAAAGAAAAAAGTTTCACAGAGACATTGGATAGAGACTTTTAAAAAGACTTTCAACCATGCAGATGTTTTTCATTTGGATAGTTTCTTGATGGAAGTGGGATGGAAATACAGATTTAGAGAGGAAAAGGAATAACATAAATTTCTGACTTATTCAGGAACTTGTTCATTTAAATTTACATATGGTATCAAATCACTAAGGTAACTAGATAGCATTAAGTAAATTCAATATTTAGAATATTCCAGATATTACATTCTTTGCAATTATTTAAACTTATGCCAAAAAGTTTTTAGATGTCACTTGAAAATGCAATGGGGGACATAGATTTTCAAAAAAAAATTAGGTATATGAGCAAAAAAATTGAAAACCATTGTCTTAAACCACTTAAACTGCTTGCTTATAAACTTAACCTAGAGAAGATCATTTTTTAAAACCTCAGACTCAAGTTACAGAAACTAGGTTCTATAAAACAGCATCTCACAATTGAAAGACTCCAACTTCCTCCTTGCTTTGTACCCAGGTCTGTGGTTAACCTCTCACATATCTGTATGGAGTTGTGTCTACTTTGTTCCATTCATGGGATGTCACTTTTCCCCATTGCTTGCCCTCCTAAAGGGTAGCATCTTCTCTGTTGTGTTTCTCAGGATGAAGGGGCAGTGATCTCCCAGATTTCAGACATTTCTAATAGGGATGGCCATGCTACTGATGAGGAGAAACTGGCATCCACGTCATGTGGTCAGAAATCAGCTGGTGCCGAGGTGAAAGGTGAGCCAGAGGAAGACCTGGAGTACTTTGAATGTTCCAATGTTCCCGTGTCTACCATAAATCATGCGTTTTCATCCTCAGAAGCAGGTATGGAAGCATATCTTCATCTTTCTAATGTACATAAGCATGGAAATGCCTGAAAGCCTAATAAAGCAGGAGGAGCCTTACAGAGATTAAAGAATTGGGTCACTTGAAGGATAGATTTAGGATGCTGACCTATGCTTTGCTTCTTTACCTGGAAAAGGGACACAAAGTGCTTATTGAAGTACTAGGAACGTAGAGATACTTGTGACAAGTTGTATAGGAGATGCTGATGTATGTGAGACTGCTTGAATTTCTTTATAATTTTATGTGAATATGGCCATATCTTAAAGTATAGTGGTGTGTTAGTTCATTTGCGTTGCTGTAAAGGAATACCTGAGAATGGCTAATTTATAGGAAAAAGAGGTTTATTTGGTTCATGGTTCTGCAGACTGTAGAATAAGCATGGCGCCAGTGCCTGCTTCTGGTGAGGGACTCAGGAAGCTTCCAATCATGGTGGAAGGCAAGGGGGAGCAAGTGTGTCACATGGCGAGAGGTGGGAGGAAGAGGGGGCGGGGAGGATGCCAGGCTATTTTTAACAAAGATTTCACAGAAACTAACAGCAAGAAGTCACTCATTACCACAAGGAGGGCACCAAGCTATTCATGAGGGATCTGCTCCTATGACCCAGCCACCTCCCATTAGGCCTCACTTCCAACTGTTGATCAGGTTTCAACATGAGATTTAGGGGGCAAATATTTAAACTATATCAAATGGCCTATAAATATGTCATATGTTTGACTTTTTTGTGATTGTTATACTCATTGTTTAACTTAGAGAAATAACAACTAACATGTATGGTGCCTTACCATGTACAGGCATTGTTTTAAGTGCTTTGCATATACTCATTCATAGCAAGGTGTTACCCTTTTCTCACTTCTTCAGAGAAACAAAGTAAGTCAAAGAAGTTAAGTGACTTGATTAAAGTCACTTGGCTAGGGTAGGACAGAAAAGTGGTATCTTTTTCCTCACCACAAGGTTCATGGCTGAGACATCTCTAACAAAAGATCAACAAGAGAAAAGTGTACAAATATATTTAATATAAGTTTTACATGACATTAGAGCCTCCAGAAATGAAGACCCAAAGGGACAGGGAAAACTGTACTTTTACAGATAGTTGTGCAGAAGTATAATTGGAGGACAGAAGGGTGTGATCTATGGTAATAAACCAGGGGAACTTAGCAAGTCCTGTTTGTTCCAATTCCTCTTGGTGTCTGTGTGTTTCTGGATAAGGACATTGTTTTTCTCTGTGTACAGGGAGGACCCCTCTTGTAATGAGGTCTTATGAACTATTTTCAGGGGAAGGTCTGAGGGGTTGCTTTATGGCCTGCTTCAGGAAAGGGGGCAGGAGAGGGGCCGAGAGACCTCCCTGCTTCTGCTGTGTCCTCAAATGCGAAGGCACCATATTTTGGTGAAGTGTGTTCTGAACCTCATCATTAGTAAATGGTAGAACTACATTTGACTCTAAGCAGTCTGGTTCCATGGTCTTTTCGCCACAATGCCAAAGTATGAAGAGATTATTTTCATGATACTAGGCTACTGTAAATTTTCCTGGTACAGATGTGGTAAGTTGAGATTGACCAGTGCACTGTAAAATCTTTCTTAACATGCCAATGAGGAACCTGGGCTAACCAGGGTGGAAGCCTCTTATTGATGGACTCAGCAGATCATTCTAGAGCTAAGCCCCTCTTTCTTGGGACCCCAGTTACATCCTTGGCCTTAAACTTTACTTATGAAAAGTTTAGAACCATGTTCCTGACTACATTAAACATTATTAAAAACTCAGATCTTCTTAACATAATTTTGTTCATGGGCTTTTACATATAGAATTTTAAAAGTCATGATCTGCCATTAAGCCAGGGAAGCAGATGGAAAGTCAGGACTTGGAGCAATTTATTCCCCCTGGCCTCCTTCTCATCCCAGGCCTCAGTCTCTCATCTATAAAATAATATGCCAGGCATTGTTCCTGATTTCTTCCAATACTGCCTTCTGCCCTGACATCTTTCCCAAAGATATTGTTCGCCATTCCCCCAGTTTCTTGGGGTTAATCCTGAGTATTCTTAACACCTGCCTTGGTTTTTTTTCCATCTGAAGTGTCTTCCTTTGCTGCCTCTTACACAGATCTGCACATCCCTTCAGGTCTCTCCAGCATGCTTTTGCTCCCACATTTCCTTTCCCCCTTCCTGTTCCACAGTACCTAGTGCAGTGTGTTAATTACAGGAAGGTAATATTATAAACTTACTGAGGTTAGAGACTACCAGTCATCTTTGAGTCACCTTTGACACAGTACATGGTAAACATTTATTGAATTATATTCTTCCTCACTAGAGGAAATTCCTTCAACAAAAATTTATGTAGAGAGCTGGGGCCCTGTACATACAGTGCTGTCTTCAAAGTTAGCAAACAGCAAGGGGAACATATTTAAACAAGTGGTTACATTGTAACTGATCAGCAGCATCACAAGCAAGTGGAGGCTGCGGTCCTGGGTGTGGGAATGGCTACAGGCCCTGTTAGGTGAATCCTGACTGTGTCCTGGTGAGTGTCCCCTTGAAGCTGGGTCCTGATGGATACTTACTAGATGTTCTCCAGGAAATGAGATTTTCACACAGCCATGGGAAGAAAGCTGCCATGTTGGTAAAAGGCCTGGTTGCTTTCTGTAAGTATCTGGCCAAGTGGGAAACAAGGTCATACCGTGGAATCTGGGCTTGATCCTATAGGTAGGGAGGGGGAGGTTGAAGGTTTTTGAATAAGGGAGTGATGGTCACATTTGTGTTTTAAATAATTAGCTATTGACAACAATAGTAGTTAGTGATTGCCATGTGGAGGATTGTGACTTTAAACTTTTGTATGCTTTTCTGTATTTTTATGTTTAATTTAATGAATGCATCTTCTGGTTATTTTATTTTTTATTTTTCTTATTTTTGAGACTGAGTTTCGCTCTTGTTGCCCCGGCTGGAGTGTGGTGGCGCTATCTCAACTCACTGCAACCTCCAGCTCCCGGGTTCAAGCGATTCTCCTGCTTCAGCCTCCCAAGTAGCTGAGATTATAGGCATGCGCCACCACGCCCAGCTAATTTTTGTATTTTTAGTAGACGAGGCTTCGCCATGTTGGCCAGGCTGGTCTCCTGACCTCAGATGATCCACCCACCTTGGCCTCCCAAAGTGCTGGGATTACAGGCATGAGCCACTGTGCCCAGCCATCTTCTGGTTATTTTAAATGTCATCCTCTACCCTAGTAGAGTAGAGGATAGACCTGAGACAAGGAAGCCCATTTGAAGGGTGTGGAGGGGAGAATGAGTTTAGTTTCGCTGCCTTGAATTTTAAAGCTTATTATCTTATCTGCTGCATTAATTAGATCAAGGCCACCCTTCTGGGCTGGAATTTAAATTCACTCCGACTTGATGATTAAAAAAAAGCATTCGGTGTTACACAGTGTCCCCTTTCTGAAATAATGCCATAGTTAGTAAGACACATTTTTGCAAACTTTTAATGGACACAAGGGGGCAGCCTTGCTGTTCTTTCAGCCTGAAGGCTGACGACCTGTTTGTGGCTGACTAACCATGTGCTCCTCTTCTGAATGTCATGGACTTATAACAGCACTCAACAAAATGCCAGCGCTCCTTTTAAATAAAATCTTAAAATGCTTTTCATGTGTTCATAAGTCATTCTCGCCTGCACTGGGGTTTCCAAGAGCCTTTCACTAGGGAGGAAAGGAACCGACTTCTTGGGATAACTATAAAAATGACTTTCTGTCTTAGGCATAGAGAAGGAGACGTGCCAGAAGATGGAAGAAGACGGGTCCACTGTGCTTGTAAGTTCCGGAATGTGGAGGGCCGGGTGGGACTCAGGTTTCCTTCAGTATTTGTTTTGAAGCCCATGTGAATTTGTTAAATTCTGGTCAGTGTTAGGTGATGAGGATAAAATGTAAATGAGATAGTTTCTTCACTTGAAGAACACATAGTCTCTGCATTGTAACCCTAGCCGCAGGTAGCTGTGGAGCACTTGAACTGTAGCTACTCAGAAAAAGAAGAAGCATAAATGTCTCAACTTTTTATATTAACTACATGTTGAGATGATAATATTTTGGATGTCTTGGGTTAACTAAGTTTTATTATTATCATTATTATTGTTGTTATTATTATTATTATTATTATTGTTATTTGAGACAGTCTCACTCTGTTCCCCAGGCTGGAGTACAGTGGTGCGATCTTGGCTAACTGCAACCTCCACCTCCTGGGCTCAAGTGATCCTTCTACCACAGCCTCCCAAGTAGCTGGAACTAGAGGCACGTGCCACCACACCCAGCTAGTTTTTGTATTTTTTGCAGAAATGGGGTCTTGCCATGTTACCTAGGCTGGTCTCAAACTCCTGGGCTCAAGCAATCTGCCCATCTCCGCCTCCCAAAGTGCTGGGATTACAGGCATGAGCCCCTGCACCTGGCTGGTTTACTCAGTTCTTTTTTTTTTTTTTTTTGAGACAGAGTTTCACTCTTGTCACCCAGGTTGGAGTACAGTGACGCAATCTCGGCTCACTACAACCTCCACCTACTGGGTTCAAGCAATTCTCCTCCCTCAGCCTCCTCAGTAGCTGGGATTACAGGCATGCGCCACCACGCCCGGCTAATTTTTGTATTATTAGTAGAGATGGGGTTTCACCATGTTGGCCAAGCTGGTCTCAAACTCCTGACCTCAGGTGATCCACCTGCCTTGGCCTCCTGAAGTGCTGGGATTACAGGCATGAGCCACTGCGCCCAGCCCATTTACTCAGTTCTTAAACTTTAAACTTCCTAATTCCCAACTGATTCATCCATAAAATGAGTAGCACCCATCTGCCTTATCAAAGTGGTTGTAAGGATAAGATGAAATGACAACGTGAAAGATTTAAGCTGTAAAGTGCTAGAATACACTGTTGTGTTAGAATACACTGGTGTGGTGTTGATAGGAAACACGTGGAAAAGAGAGTGAAAAGGAAGAGAGTGAAAAAGAAAAATGGCAAACACTGTCTCTGAAGCCAGCTGGTGAGGAACATATCATATGCTGTGACCTTTTAAAAGCAACTCCTTTTGAACTTCCCAACATAAATTAATTTCTGCTTCCTTAGAACATTGAATAAACATTGTATAAAGAAATTTCACCATGCAAAACATTGAATGAAAAAATCATCTATTTAATCCATCATTCACTTTTTAAGTTTATCTGTGTTGCTCTGAAGTCCATTCTTATGTGGTCTTGTGCCCAGCAGTAGGTGGTGGCTGGACTAAGGCCAGAGTACAATCAGTGGTAGGAGTCAGTCTCTCCTTGCTTTTCAGCTGTTGTTCCACAGCATTTTTCACGTAAGAAGTTAACTTTTCTTTTTAAGTTTTAAATGTTTTAAAAGGTGAGTTCATTTGGCTTTTTTGGGCACGTCTCTGTTAGAGTACGGCAGGGGCTGATACTGCTCCGTTGTGATTGAGGACAAATGAGCACAGTCAGCACACTGCCACAGATTAGTGATGCGAATTCTCCACAGCCACGGGAATCAGTGGCATCTGTGCTCACTGTAAATTTGCAACCGGGAGTCCATTGAGTTCTATTGTCTATAGACTGGTCTTTGTTGGTCCTCAATTGTGAATGTTTTGAGGGACTGGGAGAAGCACTGGCAAACATGAAATAAAGCCCTTTTGGAAGGATATGATTGATTGATTTAGCGTCTTCATTAAAGACATATTAGATGGCCCAGGCCTAAAACAGATCTTCTGGCCAATTCTCTGTGATGGTAGATTCTATAACAAGCTTGTCCAACTTGCTTAATTTTGTTGTTGTTGTTATGATTGGTTTTGTTTTAGGCTTTTAGCAGCCTGAAGCCATAGTTTTTAGTTTCTGTCTCTAGTGATAAGCGGAAAAGAGGGATGAGGAAGGGGCTTTACTGCCCCAACCAGAAACAGAAACTAAGAACCCATGACTGCATTCTCTCCCTTGGACACCCCTGTGAAATGTTCTGCACTTTTTGATAAGCAACCTAAAGGACTAAGGAATGTAAAAAGTTAAATCCTAGGAGGCTGGAAAAGATGGCTAAAGTAAGCAAGGGCATACATTCCTGCCCTGACACCTGTAAGAGTTGTTGCATTTTGAGTAGTGAGGTTTGTAAATGTGGCCAGGCAGAGAGGAGAGTGGCTGGGGAGAGTCGGCAGGCTGAAGAGCCCACTCACCTGGAGACATTAAACACCATCTAAGGTTTGATCTCCTACCGCCTGCTCAGGATGCTGCCTCTTCCGGACCCCACATGTGTTAGCATTGAGTTGTTAGGCAGACTGAATTCATTTACCCTCTCAACAAATGAATGAGATGCTGAACTCTGTAATGGATGTTGATGTTTTCCTGGCTATGAAGATTTTTAGGGGGCGTATTTCCCATATTCTCACGAAATTGGTAGCCATGGAAAGCACTGAGAGTCTGTTTCCTAAAGTTGACTTAACCTGGGGACTCTGGCTTAAACTAAGAACTCAGAAGAGACTGACCCATGAAATGTTGTTAATTTAGAATCAGAAGTTTAACAGTGAGGTGAATCAAGTCTCAACTTGACCTCCTGTATTACCTCCCTTTAGGCAAGTAAAAGTTTCTTGATAAGAAACAAGGCACAGGAAGTTAGTGAGATGATTCAAATGTCCAGGGGTGTATCAGCTATCTGCTGCTGTGTAACACATTACTCCAACACTTAAAGCAAGTGTTTATTATCTCATTGTTTCTGTGCGTCAGGAATCTTGGGCAGCTTTGCTGGGTGCCTCTGACTCAGGATCTGTTACAGGCTGTGCAATCCAGGTGTTGATCAGGGCTGCAGTCATATCCAGGCTTGACTTGGGGAGGATCTGCTTCCAAGCTCACTCATGTGGTTGTTGGCAAGTCTCAGGTCCCCACTGGCTATTAGCAGAGACATCGGCTCCTTGCCACATGGGCCTTTCCCTGTAGCTTCTCAAAACATGGAAGTCAGAGTTTGTTCAGAACCTAACCTCAGAAGTGACATCCATGACGTTTGCCATATTCTAATGAGTCACTAGGTCCAGCCTACACTCAAAGGGAAGAGATTACAGAGGGAGGGGATTAGTACTGGAGGTAGGGGTTACTGGGGGGCATTTTAGAGGCTGCCCACTGCAAGTGCCTTCTGGTTCTAGTGGTAGATCTATCCCAAGAGAGAAAAGGGAGGTTTTGTGGGTACCTTGGACTTCTGTTGGCATGGTGGGCTGCCCTCCCCCAAATGCTGCTGGAACATGGGCGCACTGCCAGCTTGTGGCTTTTGTATTTTGCTTTTCTGTGGCCTGAGACAGGTTTCTATTTTGGGCCCATGGCTGAGGTCTGTGAAGCTGCATGCTAAAATTCTGTTTCTGAGCATTTTCTAGAGAGAGGGTAAAACTATAATGACTCTGAAAAATTTAAAAGCCACTCGTCTACGTTCACCTTGGACTTTCTGTTTAGTGTTGATTCACACAAGATGTAACTGGTTGATTATAATCAGTAACTAATTGATTAGTTATCCCACATTTAAGATTAAGATTATTCCAGGTCACTTCGGCATTTTGGATGTTCCCAAAGTATTAGATGACTCATTTATATAAAAAGTTTACTTCTGGCCGGGCGCGGTGGCTCACGCCTGTAATCCCAGCACTTTGGGAGGCCGAGGCGGGCAGATTGCAAGGTCAGGAGATTGAGACCATCCTGGCTAACACGGTGAAACCCCGTCTCTACTAAAAATACAGAAAAATTAGCCGGGCGTGGTGGCGGGCACCTGTAGTCCCAGCTACTCAGGAGGCTGAGGCAGGAGAATGGCGTGAACCCAGGAGGCGGAGCTTGCAGCGAGCCGAGATTGCGCCACTGCACTCTAGCCTGGGCCACAGAGTGAGACCCCGTCTCAAAAAAAAAAAAAAAAAAAGTTTACTTCCGTAGGTAGGAGGAATAGCCAGCAAAAACGTCTTTTAGGAAGGAAAATAGTACAAAGTCCATGTTCTCATGAAAAGAAAAGTTTGCCAGTGTTTCGCTCTGGAACCTGAGCTTATGAAAGAAGCTCCTCAGAGCTTCTGAGCCAGCACCTCAGAGGGCGAAGTGCTGCCAGAAGGGAGTGGAAAACTTAGTAGCAAGGAAGAACCAACACACAGGCATGGTCCTTGACTTATGTATGGCCATTTTGCATATGGGCAACAATGGCACACACCCAGCAGGCTGGGTTACAGCAGGAGGTCGCTGCGGAGCAGCGGAAGTTCAGGATGATCCTGAATCATCCGGGTGAAAGGGTGGGGGTGAGAGTTCAAAGAGTTCAAATATATTTGCTATTTCTGCCTTCTTAGGCCTGAAAGTTAGTATTTTAGAAACATTTCCATCTGCAGTGGCTAAAGATACATACAAAGCATCGATATGTAACAGGAGCAGCTGTCACTTGTTTTTGTTTTTGCTTTTTTAAAAAAGAAATTCCCATTTACATGGAGCTTATCCCCAGAAACTTAATCATGGGTGTGTTTCTCTTTTATCCATGTGGTTCTTTGGTGACTGGCCGCTATTATAAGTACACTGTCTCCCTTTTAGATCAGAATAAAATTTCTCTAGGTTATCTGCTCAACAGAAGCTAAGACCACTCTGATAGTCATTATAACAGTTTTTCTTTAGTTACTTCCATAATTAGATTTGTTTTTTAAAAAGCTTCCCCCTGCTGACTTTTCTTTAAACATGGTTTTAAAGGATGTGATCAATTGAGTAATGAGGAAGTTGTTGAAGGATGTCTGGGGTTAAGAAGCTGAAAGCTGACAGATTCAGTGTAATCCCTTTCCCCACAGGGGCTGCTTGAGTCCTCTGCAGAGAAGGCCCCTGTGTCGGTGTCCTGTGGAGGTGAGAGCCCCCTGGATGGGATCTGCCTCAGCGAATCAGACAAGACCGCCGTGCTCACCTTAATAAGAGAAGAGGTAAAAGCTCTCCTGTTTAGTCTGCTTATCACTCCATTTCTTTGTAAGGCCCATGTACCAGCAGGTAGATTGCATCTCTGCTGGCTCAAGTTATCACAGGCTGGAAGTTCTTATTACCTGCAGCTTGTTTAGGTCGTAAAAGGGCCCCCTGTGGCAGTGGTGCTGGAGTCCTGACATTCTGGTCTCCAGGGTAAAATGTTGACAATCTGAAATATTCTTAAGAATTTTGTACCCTTCTTTATCTTTCAGCCCTGACATTTAAAATACCTAATTTTGCCAGCTTTGCTCCCATGTGTAACTAAATCAGTGCTTTTATTTTACAGAGGATATATGCTAATGCCTAAACATTTGTAATTTTTTTGCAGTAATACACAGTTGTTTCCTACTTTCATCCATTCTTTAAACCGTTCAACTCTCCGATTCCTGTATTGTGTTTCTTGAACAGCCTTTGTTCAAAATAGATCACTGCTAGGCCTTTCCTGGTTATCTGAAAAATATGAAAGACACTGTTGTGTACCATTAATAAGTTGCCCACCCTCTCCTGTCATATATCTATGCTGTATTTTGTGTGTTTGGTTTGTGTGTTTCTTGACAATTCCACCTGTTCTTAAAGGAAGGTGTGGCAATTTTATTTTTATAGTTTTTAGTTTTATAGTTTTTTTTAGTTTTAATTTTTATAGTATGCCGAAAGTGGTTAAGCACCTCAGCTGTAGGTCTTTTATAGCTTTCTAAAATAGCATCAAGTTGGTAATGAGGGATGTCAGCTAGTCCTGTTTTCAAAACTTGGGAGCAGTGGTAATAAGGCCCACCAAAATCTTTTTTTTTTTTTGAGATAAAATCTTGGCGCAGTAGCTCATGCCTGTAATCCCAGCGCTTTGGGAGGCCAAGGCGGGCGGATCACCTGAGTTCAGGAATTCGAGACCAGACTGACCAACGTGGAGAAACCCCATCTCTACTAAAAAAAAAAAAAAAATACAAAATTAGCTGGGCGTGGTGATGCATGCCTGTAATCCCAGCTACTTGGGAGGCTGAGGTGGGAGAATCGCTTGAACCTGGGAGACGAAGGTTGTGGTGAGCTGAGATCGCACCATTGCACTCCAACCTGGGCAACAAGAGCGAAACTCCATCTCAGAAAAATAAAAATAAAATAAAAGACAAGATCTCACTCTGTCACCCAGGCTGAGTGCAGTGGCACAATTATAGCTCATTGCAGCCTCGAACTCCTAGGGTCAAGCGATCCTCTTGCCTCAGCTGCCTGAGTAGCTGGGACTGCAAGCACGCGCCACTGTCCCTGGCCAAAATCTTGTAAATGAGAAAAATGACTTGATGTTTTTCCTGGGAGTTAAACTATGAGATCACCACCTAATGGATCAAAGTAAAGAGGTGCCTGATTACCTGAAGCACACAGGATACATCCTTCTATGTTCTTGAGATCCTAATAAATATAACGAAACTACCAATTAGGAAGAGAGCGGCACGGCCAGGGAAGTACAGTAAGAGGAGCACCATGGCTGCCCATGCAAGC
Source organism: Pan troglodytes (assembly GCF_028858775.2). NCBI lineage: Eukaryota > Metazoa > Chordata > Mammalia > Primates > Hominidae > Pan > Pan troglodytes. Next base: position 47,236,904 of record NC_072405.2, read on the forward strand.
CCTGCCCAGGGCAAATAGAGTTTGAGGCAATGAATTTAGAGTATTTCCTTCCAGTTAGAAAGAGCATCCCAAATATGAGCCTAGGTTCCAGGCTAACTAGCAAGACTCTACCCATAAGTGACGGATGCTATAGCTAGATGTAGCCAGCTCATCTGAGCCCCCTCCTTCTGACTCTGTTTCTATGAAGCTGTCAGAAATCTCTATAGAAAGAGAATGTGTTGCTCATGCCAACTTCCAATGGTCTGACTTTGTGGCAGTTTCACTCTGGTGGCCTGGCATCAGCCGTGATTACATGGCCTTAGTTAAGAGTGAATACCTGCCAATCAGATGGCTCTGTTCTTGGTGTCTGTCCCAGTCAGGGCCTGGCCCTGCAGAGCTGAGAGCTAGACCCTGGACCAAGGTAAAGTTCACAGAGGCTGTAAATACCACTTGGGATTTCTGGGAGATGTTCTACTCATCTTTATTCCCGTGTCTGCATCCCAGCATTCAGTGTGGCTTAGAATATACTTTTCCAAATGGTTACAAACATTTAATATTGAAGTTTATATTTCTAATATAGATTGAACATCTTGGGTTAGACCTGGTTGTGTGCTATTTCAGTTCCCAGTCTTAAATGCAAATTGTAATAGATTGGGTAAAACTAAGCTTTATTGTACTCTAGATAATTACTAAAGAGATTGAAGCAAATGAATGGAAGAAGAAATACGAAGAGACCCGGCAAGAAGTTTTGGAGATGAGGTTAGACTGGAGGTTTTGGGGAGGGGCTGGATACTTTTATGCACTGTTAGATTTGATACAGATGAAGTGATGACAGTGTTTGCTTGCCACAGAACCAAGTGTTGAGAGCTCGAGGGCTTTGCTGTTTGCACCTTGCTTTGTGATTGAGAATGTTATTTCAGGAGTTATTGCTAACCAGTTATTATATTCAAATACTGTAGTTTATCTTGGGTTGTTCAGAACATATAACATGTAAACAGAACCCACATAATTCTTATCTTCTTAGAATTGACAGAAATTTGTATCAAAATATCCATTTGGAATACAGAAAAATAAGATTTATCCAATGATAGAGACACTGAAATTCATAATACTACTTTTTTTTTTTTTTTGAGGCAGGGTCTCACTCTGTCATCCAGGCTGGAGTGCAGTGGTGTGATCATGGCTCACTGCAGCCTCAACCTCCTGGGATCAACTGATCCTCTCCCCTCTGCCTCCCAAGTAGCTGGGACCACAGGCATGTGCCACCATGCCTGCATAATTTTTTTTAGAGATGAGGTCTCGCTCTGTTGCCCAGGCTGGTTTGTAACTCCTGAGCTCAAGCAATGCACCTGCCTCAGCCTCCCAAAGTGCTGGGATTGCAGGCATGAGCCACAGCGCCTGGTCCATAATACTTTTTAAAAATTAATTATGCATGAGAGTTTCAAATTACATAACCACCAAATAGATGATAGAAAGCTTGTTAACAAGAAACAAAATTGATTGACTTGAAATCGAAATCTTTTTATTTTTCCTCACTTTTAGAAAGGAGAGTTATGAGCCATGAAATGACTAAAGATGAAATCAAAGTAGAGAAGAAAAAAAGGCATAAATAATTCACACACAGTGTGGTCAACACTTGAATGATTAAAAAACATTTTAAGTATATCCCTCTAATTTGTTGCTCTTTTATTATTTGTCTTTTAAGCATTTCCTAGGTGTAAGGCCCTTTGCTGGGCTTGATGGAAAGGAAGGGACATTCCTGCTCTTAGAGAGCGGTAGCCATCCATAATAACCAACTTGGATATGACGTCAAAAGTGATGGGGGCACCACCATTGAGGGCAGGGGAGGACGTGATGCGACTCACAGAGCACCCAGCACTGGACTGGGTCAGAAGGACATTGTCATTCTTCACTAGAAGAAAGGTTAACCCAAGAGGTTGATCTTTAAAGTCTTCGAATAAGTGAAATACTTTTGGAATTAGGACACAAAATAAAACTTGTAACTGAATCAGAGGTAGGAGTGTCTGAAAGGGTGGATTGACTCAGGAAAGTCTAAAGTCAGATCGCATCTGTTAGGAAGAGCCCAGAAGAATATCTTTAACTTAGTTTGTAAAAGATTGACTCATCTAAGCAGAATGAATCTATTTCCTTGCAGTATTCAAATAGGTGCAAAGAGAAAGGGAAGGCAGTTGGTTCTATAAGTAAAATATAAGTTTGACTAAAGATAAAATCTTAACAAAAACCTTTTTAGAACCTTAAGAAACCTTATATAATGTTAAAAAAAAAAAAAAAACGAGAGCCCCAAAGCAGATAAATGGATTACATACATTGTCAGTGTACGTTAATGTGTTTAATTGTTTGGGACAGCATTTCTCCAACTTTCATTGTCTGAAAATCCTCCTCTGGTAATAAGTTCTTTTTTTCTCATTTAGGAAAATTGTAGCTGAATATGAAAAGACTATTGCTCAAATGATTGGTAAGGAGAACATTTTGTTTTTTGAGGGTATGAGCCATAGGATCTGTCTTAGTCTGTTCAGCCTGGTATAACAAAATATGTAAGCTAGGTAGCTTATAAACAACAAACATTTTTCATAGCTCTGGAGACAGGAGAGTTCAAGGTGCCCACAGATGAGATGTCTGGGGAGGGCCCATTCCTCATAGAAGGGGCTGGCTAGCTCTCTGGGGTCTCTTTTATAAGGACACTAATCCTGACATAATCACCTCCCAAATTCCCTTCCATGCCCACTTTCACCCTGAACATACTCACACACTGGGGATTAGGTTTCAATACACAAATTTGGGGTTGGGGGGTGGCATAAACTATAAGACCATAGCCAGATCCATTTATGATTTTCAGACCATGTCACAAACTTGTATTTGTCTGTCACTTAGATACAGTCGTCTCATTATTCGTGGGAGGTATGTTCTGTAAAGTTGCTGCAAACACAGAGTTAGTGAATACTAAACACTGCTCCTGGCCTGGCATGGTGGCTCACGCCTGTAATCCCAGCACTTTGGGAGGCTTGGGTAGGTGGATCACCTGAGGTTGAGAGTTCGAAAACAGCCTGACCAACATGGAGAAACCCCGTCTCTACTAATAATACAAAATTAGCTGGGCGTGGTGGTGCATGCCTGTAATCCCAGCTACTCGGGAGGCTGAGGCAGGAGAATTGCTTGAACCTGGGAGGCAGAAGTTACGGTGAGCCGAGATCGTGCCACTGCACTCCAGCCTGGGCAATGAGCAAAATTCCGTCTCAAAAAATAAATAAGTAAATACACACTGCTCCTAGGGAAAAGACAGAGTTAGAGTCTTGCATCTGGCCACAACATTTTCATTGCTTGATCAGTATATAACCTTGTTTTACGTGTGTTCCTGTTTAAAGACACCTTATTTAATATATATAGTTGATTCATTAACATTGAGCTCACAGTCAGCGGCACTTTGGCTCACGTCTGAACAGAGCTTCTGTAATGTATGTATTTTAAGGAACCTTACTGCCTTCTTGTGCTTGGTATCACTAGACAGCACTGTAGCACTGCCCTTGGAGGCCACTTAAAACAGTGAAGTCTCCGGCAAAAAGAACACAAGTGCAACAAACATGGCCTGAATAGACCAAAAGAAGAACACTTGTTTATAGAATGAATCAAGAAGGCAGAGTATTGCTTTGTTCAGTGTCAGCTGAGAGTGTGCATATCAGGTGACTAAAGCATTTTTGCACTCTGCACACATCCACAAATGACTGTCAAAGTCTAGGAGGATAGATTTTAGGATTACAAATAAATTTTAGCAAGTAGGCGAATTGGGAGGTATGGACTTGGTGAATAATGAGGGTCAACTGTAGTTAGGTTCATTTTAGAAGATGGCAGGCCTTGAATTCTGTGACTGTTGGTGGCCTGGTCACATCACTAACACCCACTGGGAGCATCCTGTGTTTTGGTGCAGGGTTCTTACTCTAGTGCAGATTGTAATTTCTCTGCATCAGACCCAGTGGTGCCTTTACAAAACAACAGGGATTGATCCTCCTGCATGGAATTTAGAGTCTCTTCTCATCTATATCATAAGGATTGACTCCCTAAACCAGAGTCTGTCCTTTCTCCCCTAAATTGCCGAAATGATACTTTCTATCATCCACATCACCTAACGCCTTCCCAGCTCAGGGCCTTACCACAGCTGTTCTTCTCTATGGAATATTCTCCCAGGTAGCTGTATGGCTCACATCCTCATTTCTGTCCGGTCTATGCTCAAATCTCTCCCCTGAGAGCAGGTACTTTCTGTACAGTAACAGCCCCCTCCCCGCCCCCATTCCTCCTTACCCTGCCTTGTTCTTTCCCCATCACTTGTTACCACGCGTCTCCCCCAACTAGAGTATAAGCCATAAGAGCGGGAATTTGGTCACATCCCCGGCTGTGTCCCTACCACGAGAACACTGATTGTCTTCTAAGGAGTGTCTATTTTTTGAATAAATATGTCGTTCCTTTTGACTTGTGATTCCCAGAAGATGAACAAAGGACAAGTATGACCTCTCAGAAGAGCTTCCAGCAACTGACCATGGAGAAGGAACAGGCCCTGGCTGACCTTAACTCTGTGGAAAGGTCCCTTTCTGATCTCTTCAGGAGATATGAGAACCTGAAAGGTGTTCTGGAAGGGTTCAAGAAGGTAGAGTGTTTTTTCCCTCTGTCTCCTGGTGTATTTCCAGTAGTGTATTTCCTTGGTAACTGGTCATCAAATACATATGCCAGAGGTTGTGGGTATCCTTTTAAATAGGAGCTCAGGGCCTACTGGCCTTGTGTCCTCTATTCCAGTGAAGCTGGATTTTTTTCCACATTTTTCCTTCTTTGGTTGTTCAGGCATCTGGCCCACTGGGTGCCATGTCTTGGCCATTCCTCTCCTGTGTCAAGCCAATAAGCCCCAGGCTGTGGCGTAGACTGCAAGAACTATTAATTGAACCCTCAGACCTCAGGTGAATTCTAGAAATGTTCTTTCTGGTAATTCACCTTTTCAGTTTTAGTAAAAGGGATTAGAAGGAATTCCATGTCTCTGAAAAATTCAAGCTACATATTCTAGAAGACATTAGTATAATGTTTCAAATTTAGATGTAAATGGGCCTGTTGATTTAATTTAACTTTACCATATCAACCAGACACAATTATAGCAATGAAATGGCTTTATTTTCATATTAAAATAAAAATGAAACTGGCCAGTTTATCAAATATGGAAATCGAATTGCCATTCAGTTTTGAATAACTGCCTTCCTAAAGTAGGCATATTGGTATAACTGACCCTTACTGTATGATATTGAAAATTAACACATGAAGACATTATGTAGAATTTCCTCAGTGAGAATTACATGTGGCTATTTCAAATTACTGAAGAGTATGAATAAAAGCCATCTGAATTAATTAGATTTTTCCATTCTTTAAAAAATGAAAACTCTGATATGTGGTAGATTAGAAGAAACAAAATGACCTGTTTATTTTCAATTTTTGCTTTGGAACAGAATGAAGAAGCCTTGAAGAAATGTGCTCAGGATTACTTAGCCAGAGTTAAACAAGAGGAGCAGCGATACCAGGCCCTGAAAATCCACGCAGAAGAGAAACTGGACAAGTAAGAGCTTGTAAATTTTGAATTTCACTGTTCATGATGTTGTGGGAAGATTGAGAGAGGAAAAAAAAATCACTGTTTCGCAACTCCAGGTTGTATTTTTATGTGTGTGTTTATTTCACTTTTTAAACCCTTTTCCCATTGTTAAAACATTAAAAAGTAAAAAAAGGTATATCTGCTCCTGCCTCCTTCCACTGGGTTCCCATCTTTCTCTATGCCAGGTAATCACCATTGTTGGTTTCTGTTTTTTCTTCCTATTACAATTTTTTTCTTTTTTATATGATTATAGCATACTTCGCTATTTTTGCTTAGCAATATAATTTTGAGAATCTTTCCATGTCAGTGCAAGAAGAGCTTCCTCTTTTTTTTCTAATAGCCACATGGTATTCCATTGTTGGAATGTATCATTTATTTAACAGTCCCCTCCTGTTAGACATTAAAGTTAATTCAAATGTCTTGCTGCCACAGACAGTGCTGTAGTAAGTGACCTGGTAGGTGATCGTTTTGCATGCCTGTGAGTTATCTTTATGATCTGTATGTTAGAAAAGGAATTGCTAGACCAAAGCATATGTGAATTTATAATTATAAGTGTTGTCAGATTGGCCCCATTAGACTTTTATCATTTGATAGCCCTAGATAATATATGAGAGCATCTCTTTTTTCTACAACTGTGCCAATAGGTCAACGTTTTTATTTTCTGCAAATCAAATAGGTGAAAATGGTATTTCAACATAGGTATTTGTTTTTGGCAAGCAACAGAGCATTTATTTATTTATTTTTTTATTATTATTATTTTTTGAGACGGAGTTTCTCTCTGTCACCCAGGCTGGAGTGGAGCGGTGCAATCTAGGCTCACTGCAACCTCAGTCTCCCGGGTTCAAGTGATTCTCCTGCCTCAGCCTCCCAAGTAGCTTGGATTACAGGCACACGCCACCACACCCGGCTAATTTTTTGTATTTTTAGTAGAGACAGGGTTTCACCATGTTGGCCAGGCTGGTCTGGAACTCCTGACCTCAGGTGATCCACCCGCCTCAGCTTCCCAAAGTGCTGGGATTACAGGTGTGAGCCACCGCGCCCAGCCCCAGAGCATTTATTTTAATCAATGTAATTTTGATTTGCATCTATCTTATGAATGAAATTGAATATATTTCACCATTCATTTATTAATATATTTGCTTTACTATGAATTACTCTATTCTTTGCCCATTTTCCTATTGTCATTTTATAGATTTTATATATTAGGGACACCAGCCCTTTGTGATAAGAATTTTGAATAATTTTTCAAGTTTATCATTTGTCTTTTGCCTCCACCTATAGTGTTTTTTTGATATTCAGAAATTTACTTTTATGTGCTGAAATGTATTAGTCGTTTCTTTTACAGCTTCTGGATTCTTTGTCATAGTAACAAAGATCTTCCCCATGCTGGATAGAAAATATTCTCCCATGTTTTACTTACACTTTATGGCTTAGTTTTTTTAATCCTTAAATCTAATACATTTGGAGTTTATCCTGGGGAGTGTTATCCAACTTGATTTTTTGTTGTTTTTTTTTTGAGACAGAGTCTCACTCTGTCACCCATGCTGTAATGCAGTGGCACAGTGTCAGCTCACTGCAACCTCTGCCTCCTGGGTTCAAGTGATTCTCCTGCTTCAGCCTTCCGAGCAGCTGGGATTACAGGCACCCGCCACCATGCCCAGCTAATTTTTGTATTTTTAGTAGAGACGGGGTTTCGCCATGTTGGGCAGGCTGGTCTCGAACTTCTGACCTCAAGTGATCCGCCCGCCTCGGTCTCCCAAAGTGCTGGGATTACAGGCATGAACCACTGAGCCTGGACTCCCAACTTGACTTTTTAACTAAAAGGTAATACATGCTTGTACATTTTGCTGCCTACATTTCTATTTGTAGAAACAGAAGTTCCCCTGTCCCTTTCCCACTCCCATAGTACTGTATTAGATTTCTTATGCATTCTTCTCCATAGGTTATACAGATGCCTCTATATATTATACGTAGGTTTATTGTATATCCCTCTAGTCTTTTCTTTGTGTCTTTATAAATACTACGATTTTGAACTATAAAAAATATTTACAATATTGGAATCACATTAGACAAATTTCCTTTTTCCCTTAATTAGCATATCCTGACCATTTTTTCATGTCAGAACATACAGCTGAATCTAATTCTTTTTATTAGGTCGTGGAACTATAGCATTTCTTTATTGATGGGCACTTAGTTACAAACATTTTTACATTGAAGGTAACACTACAGCGAACATCCTGTGCACTCACTGTTATGCCAGGTGGGAGTATTTCTGTGAATACATAACTGAAAGTGGCATTGCTGCGTTGGAGGGCGTGTACACTTTAAATTGCCCTGGTGACTACCACATTGCCCGCCACAAGGCAGCGCCAGTTTTCAGCCGCCCATTGGCACATGAGCCTGCCTGTCTCCTTGTATCTCGGCCCACACAGGACTGTCCTTGTTAATTTTTGCCAATTCAATCAATTTTCAAAGCTTATCATTTTAATTTACATGCCTCTGATTGCTAATGAGGCTTTAGCATCCTTTCATCAGTTTAATGGCTGTTCATCAACTGACATTTATGGTTTTTAAGAATGCCTTTCACATCTCATTAATAAACTCATTCCCTGTAGGCCCGTGTCTCACAGATGTCAGTGGTTAGTATCCCAACTCTAGCTGTGATCGTCTCCAAAATTATGCAGTCTGCTTTTGTACTGGTCTAAAAAAAAAAACAAAAACTAAGACTGTTATAGAAACCATTTGCTAGTGAGATACAAATTTTGAAGTTGTCTGTAAATTGAATTTTTATAAATTAAAATGGAATTATTTAGGTCACCGATTTTTGTTTTTTTTCTCTCATGCAGTCAATTCTTTGAGGCCTGTGCCTCACAGACGTCAGTGGTTAGTATCCTGACTGGCTTTGACTAGTGGCTAATCATGTGCTTTTTGTCTCTTTATTCCACCCAAACACCATAAACAGAGCCAATGAAGAGATTGCTCAGGTTCGAACAAAAGCAAAGGCTGAGAGTGCAGCTCTCCATGCTGGACTCCGGAAAGAGCAGATGAAGGTGGAGTCCCTGGAAAGGGCCCTGCAGCAGAAGGTACAGAAAGGGACCTGATCTGGGTGGCCACAGAGACGTTTGGTTTTCCTCCTCAGCAGTGACTCACTTAATGACAGATCTGGGTGAAAGAGGCCTTGGCTTTCTACTCAGACACTTCAGTCCAGCTCCTTTCTGAACTGATCCAGGTAGAAACAAACAAGTCAAACCATTAAATTTTCAAGCACATCATGTGGAAATCATCCACAGGCAGGGTGCAGAGAGGAAGTTGCATTTTAACTGAAGTTCAGAACACCTTCCTAGTTGGGGTCATGAGACTGCCTTTCTTTCTTTCTTTGTTTTTTATGCAATGTATTAATATGAAGCCATCTTCCCCCTTCATTGCTTTAGATCAGTGGTTTGCAGTTGGGGGCAGTTTTGCCCTCCAGGGGATGTTAGGTGTTAGGTAATGTCTGGAGATATATTTGTTTGGTTGTCACCACTGGGAGATGCTACTGGTATCTAGTGCAGGAGGCCAGGGATGCTGTTAAACATCCTACAATGCACAGGACAGCCTCTGACAACACATTTACCCATCCTAAAACATCAGCAGGGCTGCTTTGAGAAACTGCTATAGATAAATGAAAACCAGGACTAGCAACAATCCCTGTTTCTCACTAAGCAATTTTTAGCTTTCCGTTTTTATATGTCTCCGGTGTATTTTCTTTACTGCATTTCCAATTATGTACTCATACCTGTGCCATCCATTCATCAAGAGCAGGAGTTTTTATCACAGGGTCTGTTAGCCCCTAGAACGGTGCTCCCTGGGAGATTCAGACTCCAGCATCCCTAGATATGCTAATGGATTGAGTGAGACCCAGATACTTATGTTTTTGACAAGTACCCCAGATAATTCCTCTGATAACAAGAAAATTGGGGAACTAAGAGATTCATGGACAAGTTTCAGAGGGCTGGTGACTGTCCTCACCCTTTACTCAATTTAAGCATGATTTTATGAGTACATTTTTTGAGATGTGTAGCCTTTTTTTCTTTAAAGCATCTCTGATGTAGAAAAGTTAAAAATCACTGAATTAGGATGTCTAGGGTAGGGTAGATCCAGACTTGGGACTAGTTAACTCTATTTGCCTTTATTTCAGAATACAAAGTGGCCTGCATAATTATGTCATTTGTCTTTCAGAACCAAGAAATTGAAGAACTGACAAAAATCTGTGATGAGCTGATTGCAAAGCTGGGAAAGACTGACTGAGACACTCCCCCTGTTAGCTCAACAGATCTGCATTTGGCTGCTTCTCTTGTGACCACAATTATCTTGCCTTATCCAGGAATAATTGCCCCTTTGCAGAGAAAAAAAAAAAACTTAAAAAAAGCACATGCCTACTGCTGCCTGTCCCGCTTTGCTGCCAATGCAACAGCCCTGGAAGAAACCCTAGAGGGTTGCATAGTCTAGAAAGGAGTGTGACCTGACAGTGCTGGAGCCTCCTAGTTTCCCCCTATGAAGGTTCCCTTAGGCTGCTGAGTTTGGGTTTGTGATTTATCTTTAGTTTGTTTTAAAGTCATCTTTACTTTCCCAAATGTGTTAAATTTGTAACTCCTCTTTGGGGTCTTCTCCACCACCTGTCTGATTTTTTGTGATCTGTTTAATCTTTTAATTTTTTAGTATCAGTGGTTTTATTTAAGGAGACAGTTTGGCCTATTGTTACTTCCAATTTATAATCAAGAAGGGGCTCTGGATCCCCTTTTAAATTACACACACTCTCACACACATACATGTATGTTTATAGATGCTGCTGCTCTTTTCCCTGAAGCATAGTCAAGTAAGAACTGCTCTACAGAAGGACATATTTCCTTGGATGTGAGACCCTATTTTGAAATAGAGTCCTGACTCAGAACACCAACTTAAGAATTTGGGGGATTAAAGATGTGAAGACCACAGTCTTGGGTTTTCATATCTGGAGAAGACTATTTGCCATGACGTTTTGTTGCCCTGGTATTTGGACACTCCTCAGCTTTAATGGGTGTGGCCCCTTTAGGGTTAGTCCTCAGACTGATGATAGTGTCTGCTTTCTGCATGAACGGCAATATGGGACTCCCTCCAAGCTAGGGTTTGGCAAGTCTGCCCTAGAGTCATTTACTCTCCTCTGCCTCCATTTGTTAATACAGAATCAACATTTAGTCTTCATTATCTTTTTTTTTTTTTTGAGACAGAGTTTCGATCTATTTTAAGTATGTGAAGAAAATCTACTTGTAAAAGGCTCAGATCTTAATTAAAAGGTAATTGTAGCACATTACCAATTATGAGGTGAAGAAATGTTTTTTTCCCAAGTGTGATGCATTGTTCTTCAGATGTTGAAAAGAAAGCAAAAAATACCTTCTAACTTAAGACAGAATTTTTAACAAAATGAGCAGTAAAAGTCACATGAACCACTCCAAAAATCAGTGCATTTTGCATATTTTTAAACAAAGACAGCTTGAATACTGAGAAGAGGAGTGCAAGGAGAAGGTCTGTACTAACAAAGCCAAATTCCTCAAGCTCTTACTGGACTCAGTTCAGAGTGGTGGGCCATTAACCCCAACATGGAATTTTTCCATATAAATCTCAATGAATTCCCTTTCATTTGAATAGGCAAACCCAAATCCATGCAAGTGTTTTAAAGCACTGTCCTGTCTTAATCTTACATGCTGAAAGTCTTCATGGTGATATGCACTATATTCAGTATACGTATGTTTTCCTACTTCTCTTGTAAAACTGTTGCATGATCCAACTTCAGCAATGAATTGTGCCTAGTGGAGAACCTCTATAGATCTTAAAAAATGAATTATTCTTTAGCAGTGTATTACTCACATGGGTGCAATCTTTAGCCCCAGGGAGGTCAATAATGTCTTTTAAAGCCAGAAGTCACATTTTACCAATATGCATTTATCATAATTGGTGCTTAGGCTGTATATTCAAGCCTGTTGTCTTAACATTTTGTATAAAAAAGAACAACAGAAATTATCTGTCGTTTGAGAAGTGGCTTGACAATCATTTGAGCTTTGAAAGCAGTCACTGTGGTGTAATATGAATGCTGTCCTAGTGGTCATAGTACCAAGGGCATGTGTCTCCCCTTGGTATAACTGATTTCCTTTTTAGTCCTCTACTGCTAAATAAGTTAATTTTGCATTTTGCAGAAAGAAACATTGATTGCTAAATCTTTTTGCTGCTGTGTTTTGGTGTTTTCATGTTTACTTGTTTTATATTGATCTGTTTTAAGTATGAGAGGCTTATAGTGGCCTCCATTGTAAATCCATAGTCATCTTTTTAAGCTTATTGTGTTTAAGAAAGTAGCTATGTGTTAAACAGAGGTGATGGCAGCCCTTCCCTAGCACACTGGTGGAAGAGACCCCTTAAGAACCTGACCCCAGTGAATGAAGCTGATGCACAGGGAGCACCAAAGGACCTTCGTTAAGTGATAATTGTCCTGGCCTCTCAGCCATGACCGTTATGAGGAAATATCCCCCATTCTAACTTAACAGATGCCTCCTCTCCAAAGAGAATTAAAATCGTAGCTTGTACAGATCAAGAGAATATACTGGGCAGAATGAAGTATGTTTGTTTATTTTTCTTTAAAAATAAAGGATTTTGGAACTCTGGAGAGTAAGAATATAGTATAGAGTTTGCCTCAACACATGTGAGGGCCAAATAACCTGCTAGCTAGGCAGTAATAAACTCTGTTACAGAAGAGAAAAAGGGCCAGGCACAGTGGCTTATTCCTGTAATCCCAACACTGTGGAAGGCCGAGGCAGGAGGATCACTTGAGTCCAGGAGTTTGAAACCTACCTAGGCAACATGGTGAAACCTTGTCTCTACCAAAATAAAAATTAGCTAGGCATGGTGGCACGTGCCTGTGGTCCCAGCTACTTGGGAGGCTGAGGTGGGAGCCTGGGAGGTCAAGGCTGCAGTGAGCCATGATCATGCCACTGCACTCCATCCTGGGTGACAGCAAGATCTTGTCTCAAAAAAAAAAAAAAAAAACAGGAGTGAAAAAGGAAAGTAGAAGGCAGCTGCTGGCCTAGATGTTGGTTTGGGAATATTAGGTGATCCTGTTGAGATTCTGGATCCAGAGCAATTTCTTTAGCTTTTGACTTTGCCAAAGTGTAGATAGCCTTTATCCAGCAGTATTTTAAGTGGGGAATGCAACGTGAGGCCAACTGAACAATTCCCCCCGTGGCTGCCCAGATAGTCACAGTCAAGGTTGGAGAGTCTCCTTCCAGCCAGTGACCTACCCAAACCTTTTGTTCTGTAAAACTGCTCTGGAAATACCGGGAAGCCCAGTTTTCTCACGTGGTTTCTAGCTTCTTCAGACTCAGCCCAAATTAGGAAGTGCAGAAGCACATGATGGTGAAAAACCTAGGATTTGGCAGCCTTCCAGAATGGTATGGAATCTGAGGGAAGATTTATGTTTCGTTTTGGAGGATAGCTCAAGTTGAATTTTCTTTCCAGCCAGTTACCCTTTCAACCTACCCATACTTTGTACAACTCTCACACAAATACTTAGATATTTATTCGATAGCCCTGAATTCCCTCTAATTATAAACAGGGAGTGTAAACTGCCCCCAGATGTTCCTGGGCTGGGTAAAAGCAGCTGGAGTGAAGCACTCATTTTCCATAAAGGTAACAAAGGGCAGCTCAGTGGTTACTCAAGCTCAAAAGGGTTTTTTAAGAGCAAGCATTGGTTAAGTCTGTGTATACTGAGTTGGAAGTGATTTCAGCACATTCTTTTTTAGTGGAGTGAAAGTTCTGAAGCCCCCTTTTAACTTCCTTTTGGTTTTTCATTATAATTGGTAGCCATCTCATGAACTGTCTCTGACTGTTGTCTCTTTGTGGTCATGTGATTGTGAGCTTGCTCTCTGACTTGCATTTCTGACTTTATCCTGTTGTTAGGAAGACAGAAACTAGGTTTTGAAAGATTATATGATTCAAGCGAGGGATTTTAAAGTAAAGATGTATGTATTCTGAAGAATCTAAAAGATAACAGATTATTTGCTTATGAAAGAACAATATAGTCTGGGAATCCCAGAATGTCAAGCCAAAGGTCTAAGAAGTCATCTCCTTCAAATACTTTAATAAAGAAGTATTTCGAGGAGATATCTGTCCAAAAAGGTTTGACTGGCCTCCAGATTCCAGTTATTTTTAAAAAGCAATTTACCACTAAATCCTTGAGTCTCCATAGAGTAACAGTAAAGAAACTGATGTAACAGACTCTCCTCTCAAAGGATCTCCTCTGGAAGAGACTATCAGCGGCAGCATTCTCCAGGGAAGACCCATCCCCTAGTGCCAGAGCTTGCATCCTGGAGACTAAAGATTGCACTTTTTGTAGTTTTTTGTCCAAATGCAATCCCATTTCTGTGCCTCTTAGCATGCAGTTAGATTTGGACAAACAAGATTCCTAAGGAATGACTTTATTAACTATAATATGGTTACAGCTATTATATAAATATATATTCTGGTTATAGTTCTAATATGGAGATGTTGTGTGCAATGCTGGCCTGTGGTGGTCTGTGTAATGCTTTAACTTGTATGGAGGAGGCCAGGCTCAGAGCTGAGATGTGGCCTGAACCTTCCCTGTATCGATCCTTTAATTTAGAACTGTCAAGATGCCACTTTCTCCCCCTCTGCCTTTTAGTGGTATCTGACATATACTCAAAACAGTAATTTCCTGGTCACATCATTAACTGCTAATTCTGTATTTATAAAGAATTTTCAGATGGACATGTACAAATTTGAACTCAAACCATCCCCAGTCCAGATACAGGGCAGCGTGTAGGTGACCACACCAGAGCCTCAGCCTCGGTCCTTCTCAGCCGTCGGGATAGGATCCAGGCATTTCTTTTAAATCTCAGAGGTAGCAGTAAACTTTTCAGTATTGCTGTTAGCAAGTGTGTGTTTGCCAATAGATACCCATTATACTAATGTGCCAAGTAAATGTTCATTGCACATCTGCTTCCACTGTGTTCCCACGGGTGCCATGAAGTGTGTGAGGAGCCCCTCATCTGGAGGGATGAGTGCTGCGTTGACTACTGCTATCAGGATTGTGTTGTGTGGAATATTCATCTACATAAATTTTATATGCACAGTAATTTCCCTTTTTATATGTCAAGTAACTATTTGTAAAAGTTATACTCACAAATTATTATAATGATTACTAATATATTTTTTCCATGTTTCATTGCCTGAATAAAAACTGTTTACCACTGTTAGATTTGGGGGTGTGTGTGGTGTTGGTACTTTTCCTGGTTATAAATTGTATCCCTGAATGTGAAAATTTATGGCAGCCCTGCTTTTATGAGCCCCATATTTCAACCTAAAAATAGGAAAGATCACATTTTCTCTACACTCATTTTGTGCATGTGGTTGGGTGTGTAACTAAAAACAAAACAAACTTTGGAATTCAGATACTGCCATGTAGATGTCGTGCCTTTGCATCTGTGCAAACAAAGTTTTTAGCTGGGTGCTTCTTGGTTTTGCTTAGAGACTTCTTATCTGCCCTGGCATTTTTCAAGTCACCCCAAGCTTTCTGACTCGAAGGACCTGGGGTAAGGCAGAACTATGTAAATAGTGCAGAGGAAAGAGTTGCTGTGTTTTGTTTCTTCTAGGTTCAATGCGGTACCAGGAATAACTTTTTAAATACTGGCTAAGCCAACTCTCCACTTTAAAGGGATAGGAGATTGGGCAGGAAATTTTGTGGGTTGTATTACAGGAAAAGACAAATTAAGAGGATAGTTAAGGCTTCATTTTACAACTAGCTGGAGATCCACTTAGGAAAATCAGAGAACTATCACTTTTGTTGCTGTTGCCACATCTTAAGACAGTGCAGCCTCTGTATGCAAATATGCCAAAAGGCATATTTCTCACCCCTGCGCGCCTGAATCACCAGGAGAGAATCTTCTAAAAGTCTCTGATGGAGACTGCCATTTGCAGAATGTGAAACACAGTAGAAATATGTTTCTAAGAATTATTGGGAAGAATAAGATGGAAATTAACCTTGCTACTCTCTTACAGAATTATATTCTTAGATAATTTAAGACCACCAATGTTTTTCATACTTTTACAAATAGGGGATCATGGGGCCATTTTAGTGAATAGCAATTAAGCGTAAGTATTTCTTCATGGAATCTATTACAGATATAAATGAATATATGTGAACTTGGTCATGACAAAAAATGACTTTCTTGCTGTGGCTAATGGTCAAAGCATGAAAAACCCTGATCTAGCCAACTGAAGTCCTTTTACAATGGAAACAGGCCCAGTGGGAGAAGCAATGAAGCGAAGATCACATGGCTTGTATGTCAGTAAGCATTGTTGCCCTCGCTCAAAATGAGGGAAAAAAAAATTAATTGCAACTTAGTTCTTTTCAAGCTCTTGAAATCCAAGTCCTAGGTTTAGGTAGTATTTATATCATTTTCCAAGTTTGTAGGCACTTAAGGACCGATGAAAACCAAATACCTTTTTCTCAACACTTATTCATTCACTCATTTATTTGCAGAGTTTAAAGTGAAACATGAAAAGTTTGAGGGACAGTTAGCCAAAGAAATTGTTTTTACATTTTATTGAAACAGCATTTAAATATAAATAATAGGGTAATGAAAATGATTCTTCCCGAGAAGAAAGCCATCCCTAGGTTACATTTCTTGAAAGAAAAAATGTAGTTGTGAGTTGTTGGTTAGTTATTATCTGAGTTATTTCCTGAGAGTGGATAGATAGTGGTGCTTATGATCTATGAGATAAATCTAACCCGGACAGGCCTGTATTTTCCACCTTTTTTTTTTTTTTTTTGGAGACAGATTCTCGCTCTGCTGCCCAGGCTGAAGTGCAGTGGCATGATTTCAGCTCACTACAACCTTCACATCCCAGGTTCAAGTGATTCTCCTGCCTCAGCCTCCCAAGTAGCTAGGATTACAGGCGCATGCCGCTACGCCATGCTAATTTTTGTATTTTAGTAGAGAGGAGGTTTCACAATGTTGGTCAGGCTGGTCTCGAACTCCTAACTTCAGATGATCCACCCGCCTCGGCCCCCCAAATTGCTGAGATTACAAGCGTGAGCCACCGCGCCTAGCCCTATTTTCTGCATTTCTGAGAATTAACAAAATGTGCCAAGTTAAGATGTGCAAACTCCTAATCACAAAACATTCAACTGTGAGACATTATATAGACCAAGAAGACATTTTTGTTTTAGACATCAAAAATGACAGCACAATTAGCTAATTGGGTGCATTCAGGCATAATCACAATATTTTACTAAAATATTAAGGAGTCCAGACAGCGTCTCTTGGATGTGCAATGATGAACGTGCCTTCTATTTCACTGTAAGACTGGCACTCTAATTTGTCTTTTATGTAGTCCGTACTTTCCAGATACATATTTTTTTCTTTCTCCCTTTCAGTTGATTTGTATAACATCATGAATTTTCAGCAAAAATGCCATGTGTAAAATATGATTCAGTCAAGCATGGTGATTTACGCCTGTAATCCCGGCACTCTGGGAGGCCAACGAGGGTGGCGGATTGCTTGAGCTCAGGATTTTGAGACCAGCCTCTAACATGGCAAAAACCTGTCTCTACAAAAAACACAAAAATTAGCCGGGCATGGTGGTGCACACCTGTAGTCCCAGCTACTCGGGAGGCTGAGGTGGGAAGATTGCTTG
Organism: Pan troglodytes; assembly: GCF_028858775.2. NCBI lineage: Eukaryota > Metazoa > Chordata > Mammalia > Primates > Hominidae > Pan > Pan troglodytes. The sequence continues at coordinate 47,254,242 of NC_072405.2, forward strand.
AGCTGGAGGTCGAGGCTCCAGTGAGCCATGATTGCACCTCCGCACTCCAGCCTGGGCGCCAGAGCAAGACCCTATCTCAAAAAAAAATTTTTTTTACATTAAAAATTTTTTAAATAAGCAAAATACGATTTTACTTCCTGTGTCAACTTTCAGTGCAAATGTGTATGAGTGGTCACAGGGGGCCTCCATTCCCAAAGGCTTATTCTCTCTCGGGCCACGTCTTTCAAACTGCAGGTCAAAACCCATTTTAGAGGTTATGAATTAGAACAGAAGAATGAACGCTTGTAAAAGCAAATAGTGAAGGTGTAAGTGCTGTTTCATGAAATTTTATTACACTTACATGATACCATATATGGGTAATGAGTTGTAATTTTAAACATCTTGGTTTGGGGGCCTAAAAGCTAAAAAAAGCAAGTTTAAAAAAGCTTAAAAGCCACTAACTTTAGGTCATGGGGAGACAGTTGTTGGATCAGTCAAGGATTTTATAGGAGTTAAAAACAATGATTGCAATCTCCATTTGTTAAAAGTAAGCTACAGAGTTAGAACACAGTAATCCACAACCACAGTTTATGGCAACTTGAAGAAATCAAAACTTCAGAACGGAAACATGAAGCTGCGTTCAGAAAACACAACCTAAAAATTCCTTTCTAATCCTCAATTGAGATGGAAAGAAGAAAAGAGAACGTTAGAACGGGAGTACATAAAGAATAAAAGCCTGTGGACCTAACAAGCCCTCTAGAAAATAAAGTCTAATAAAAAATAAGAAATGTAAAATTCTTCCTTCCCTCTGCCTTCCCAACATAAACTCATCCTCCTCCTCGAGGCAGCAGAGGGCGAGCTACTCAGGTTCAGAGACACATTTCTGTTTTGCTGCCACTGCCAAAAACTAACCCGACTCTCAACTGAAAAAATGAAACCTCCTCTGTTAGAAGCAAAAATTCTCCTTGATTACAACTTCTTAGACTTAAATTTCTTTGCACAGTTCAATTCTAAATTACAATTGTTCCTATCTGCTGTAGACAAGATCTTTCATTTAAATCTTAACTAGATGTTGGTGTCTGTTCTTCGATGCCACACTTCAACTGAGTAACTGCAAGGCAATGAATACGTGTATATGAAGTAAGTGACCAAGTCTTGAGGTTCCACATATTTTCAGAAATGTGGTCAGATTTGAAGTTGAATCTGAGGGTTTGAGTTAAGAAAATAAGCTTAAGGAGACAAGATCATTCACCACAATGTCACACAGGCAGAAATCAGATACAAATCAGAGAATGCCAGAGGTGTGATAAAATAGTTGGTCAATTGGGGCCAGGCACAGTGGCTCATGCCTGTAATCCCAGCACTTTGGGAGGCTGAAGCGGGTGGATCACGAGGTGAAGAGATCGAGACCATACTGGCCAACATGGTGAAACCCTGTCTCTACTAAAAACACAAAAATTAGCCCGGCGTGGTGGCGCATGCCTGTAAACCCAGCTACTCGGGAGGCTGAGGCAGGAGAATCACTTCAACCCGGGAGGCTGAGGTTGCAGTGAGCCGAGATCGCCCCACCGCACTCCAGCCTGGTGACAGAGTGAGACTCCGTCTCAAAAAGAAAAAAAAGAAAATATATATATATATATATTTGGTCAATTGGGATGTTTGTGGAAATTAATTTCTCTAAACATTTAAAAATTATTTTGGAATCATTTTAGATTTGCAGAAAAGTTGCAAAGATTCTCTAAACTTTCCTTCCTTTCGTGGCTAGCTCTATATTTCCACCCTTTCCTTGTTCTTCCTTTTTTTTTTTTTTTTTTTTGACAGAGTTCTTTCTCTGTCACACAGGCTGGAGTGCAGTGGTACAATTATAGCTCACTGCAGCCTTGACCTCCTGGGCTCAAGTGAGCCTTCCCCCTAAGCCTTGTGAGTAGCTAGGACTACAGGTGCACGCCACTGCACCTGCCTACTTTTTTTTTTAATTGTAGAGATGGGGTCTTGATACGTTGTCTAGGGCGGTCTTGATCTCCACAGCCCATCCTGGGCTCAAGTGATCCACTCACCTTGGCCTCCCAAAGTGCTGGGATTACAGGTGTGAGCCACCACACCCAGCCTCTTCCTTATTTTGTATCCTGCTGGTGTTTGGCTATTAATTGGGCATTTGCCATGTGCAGAGTCCTGGGTAGGCGCTGATGGGAGAAAGCTATCTTCCCCCTGCACACCTCTCTTTATACAAGCACTATTATGAGGAAAGGCTATGAACTCCTCAGCCCTACTTTAAAAACAAGCATTACTGTGGTTATAGCAAAGTGGTGGTATCATGGGCCATCTCTTTTCCAATAAGATATACTTAATATATTTTTAAAGCTATAAAAGGTCAAATCAATACTTGGTAATTTGCTATAGACGAAAACAAGGCCGCTTTCTTTTCCTCTCTGCATCTTCTATACAAAGAACTTGGGTCAAGTTGAGAAGAGAGCTGGGTTTGAAACCTTGGCCTGTGACCTGGGGCCCTGGGACAGTCACTCTAATGCTGTGGACCTCTTTCCTCACCAGTGTATCTATAAAATACCAGAACTTTGGTCCAGGTGCAGTGGCTCACGCCTGTAATCCCAGCACTTTGGGAGGCCGAGGCGGGTGGATCACCTGAGGTCAGGAGTTCGAGACCAGCCTGGCCAACGTGGTGAAACCCCATCTCCACTAAAAATACAAAAAGTTAGCCGGGTGTGGTGGCGGGTGCCTGTAATCCCAGCTACTCAGGAGGCTGAGGCAGGATAATCGCTTGAACCTGGGAGGCGGAGGTTGTGGTGAGCCGAGATGGTACCATTGCACTCCAGCCTGGGCAACAAAAGCAAAACTCCATCTCAAAAAAACAAAAAACAAACAAAAAAAACAGAACTTTGGACTCTATGTTCTTAAACTGTGTATGTGTTTAGGTGTTCTAACATTTTAAATTTGTCTTTAAAACTTGGAGCTCTTTTCCAACCTCTTCTCAGGTTTCCTTCTTATTCCAGAGACATTCTCCTGACACAGCTGTTCTCCTAATTTATTTGGTTATAGTCCTGCATTGAGAAATGCTACTTTTTATGGAATTCCTGTTTGAAAGTCCACTATCTAAATTTGCCTGAGTCCTAAATGAAATCAGATCCTAGCACCCCCACCAAAAAAAGAAATGGAATTATGAACTCCGAAGCAAAAATATAGCTGTACCTTTGTGTGTGTAACTTTAGTAACTCGGTGTTCAAACACACATGATCGTCAGGGAGGAGAGAGATCACTTGGCTGGAGGCAAGTGCTTTTGTTCTGTTTGGGAGACAATATGAGGGAAGGGGAGGGAGGCGTGGGTACCAGGAGGCAAAGTAGGCAGCATCTGTAGATTCCAGTTGGGCCCATTTCAATTGTGTAGGTGGATCAAATGCTGGGCCTATTTGTGCTTTTGGACAGGGATCTGTCATTTTCCTAATGCTGGAAAATTCCTAATTCTGGTCTACAAAATTGACCAATGCCAGTATAATATAATTCAACATTTTCCTAGCTTGTTTAGAAGAGGCATGTTGCAATGTGACTTTGATCACATTTTTTGATCAGCAGATAAATCTATATTTATTTATAATTCTATTTTGTTCTAAGAAGGATTTAAGGCAGTTTGCAGGCAGGGTATAGAACCATCGATGTCACTTAAGATTGTCAGTTAATAGTGATGATGACAAAGGACTCGATGCAGTTGGGTCCAGTCACTTCCACCCCACCCACATGACAGGCATGGCCAAGACAGCCATTATCTTGTCATCACTGCAAATGGAATCTTCCTGAAATGATTAGCAAGTCACTTTCCTAAAATGAGAATGACTTTTACATTTTTATTTATTTGTTCATTTTTTTAGAGACAGGGCCTCGCTCTGTAGCCCAGGCTGGAGTGCAGTGGCACAATCATAGCTTACTCCTGGGCTCAAGTGATTCTCCTGCCTCAGCCTCCCGAGTAGCTAGGACTACAGGCTCACACAACTCATTTTTTAATTTTTTCTAGAGACAGGGACCTCAAGGACAACTTTGCCCGTGCCCACTTCTACATGGTGACTGAGCACCTGGGAAAAAAAAAAAAAGATAGCATCTCACTATGTTGCCCAGACTGGTCTGGAACTCCTGGGCCCAAGCAATCCTCCTGCCTTGGGCCTCTCCAGAGTGCTGGGATTACAGGCATGAGCCACTGCACCCAGCTGGCTTTTACATTTTTTAATGGTGGAGGAAAAAAAAATCAAAACAAAAATGACATTTGATGTCAGATGAAAATTACATTGAATTTAAATTTTAGTGTCCATGCATAAGATCTGTTTATAACACAGCTACACACATTTGTTTACATACTGCCTATGTCTGCTTTTTTGTACAACATAATCAAGCAGTTGTAACAGAGGCCATATGGCCCACAAGGTGTATAATATTTACTATTTGGTCCTTTAAATAATGGATTTGCCAGCCCTTGTTTTTTTTTTTTTTTTTTAAAGAGGGAACCTCGCTCTGTTGCCCAGGCTGGAGTGCAGTGGCGCGATCTCGCTCACTGCAACTTCCACCTCCTGGTTTCAAGCAATTCTCCTGCCTCAGCCTGAGTAGCTGGGATTACAGAAGCCCACCATCACACCCAGCCAATTTTTGTATTTTAGTAGAGACAAGATTTCGCCATGTTGGCCAGGCTGGTCTCGAACTCCTGACCGCAAGTGATGGCCCGCCTCGGCCTCCCAAAGTGCTGGGATTACAGGCGTGAGCCACCCCTGTTAGAGCCCAGCCCCCTGTTCTAATTTATTCATTATTCAACTGATTTATTGGCAGTGTACTATGTTCGTTGTGCTTGGGTTCTTGGTGCTTGATTACTGTTCTCAGTGCTGGAGTTAGAAAGTTCCTAACCTTAATGGACCTTATACTGTAGGTGACATCAAAAATTATATCATAGTAAATTGAGTCCTATCATGTAGATATTAACAAGAATCATTAACATGGACATGCTTTCTAGGTGCCAAGCACTACTCTAAGGATTTCATATGCACGAATTTACTTAATCCTCACAATAACTATGCAGTCTTCAAGGAATCTTTAGAAGAGGATATAACCATGACCTTCATACAGATACACAAAATCAACCCATGTCAAAGATTTTATTAAGCTCATTAGTTAATCAGGGAACCAGGAAATGTTATAAGTGGTTCAAAGAAGAATTCAAAAAAATATATAGAAAATAAGGAATTGCGAAATAAATGTATACATAGATGAAAAATGGGTCTGTCCTCAAGGCCATTATCATTCTATTGGAGGCAGTCCATTTGCATTTCTATGGACAACTGTCATTTACGGAGTTGCACAAGAGCTCAAAGACAATAAAAGACAGAGATTCTGGGTGCGGTGGCTTGGTGGCTCACGCCTGTAATCCCAGAACTCTGGGAGGTTGAAGCAGGAAGATCGCTTGAGGTCAGAACTTTGAGACCAGCCTGGGTGACATAATGAGACCCCAAGTCTACAGAAAAAAAAAAAAAAAAGACGGAGATAACACAGATAGGTGAGCAAGTCTAAGAAGATTTTCTTGCCTATTTCAGTCTCAGTTTTTTTCTGATAGAAGTCAGTACTACAGTATGTCCATACAATATATTTGTATAGATTGAAGATGTCCTTGATGACATTACAGGCATACCTCCCTTTATTGCACTTCACTTTATTGTGCTTTGCAGGCTGTTTTTTACAAAATGTGGCAAGCCTGCATTGAGCGGGTCTACCGGTGCCGTTTTCCCAAGAGCATGTGCTCACTTTGCGTCCCTCTGTTACATTTTGGGAATTATTTTACAATATTTCAAACGTTTTCATTATTATTATATCTGTTACGGTGATCTACGATCAGTGCTCTTTGACGTTACTATTGTCTTTGTTTTGGGGTGCCACAATCCACATCCACATAAGATGGTGAACTTAATAAATGTGTGTGGTCAGACTGCTCCACTGACCAGCGTTCCTCCATCTCTCTCCCTCTCCTTGGGCCTCCCTATTCCTTGAGACACAACAATATTGAAATTAATAACACTACCATGTCCTCTAAGTAAAGTGAAAGGAAATGTGTCATATGTCTGTCTCTTACTTTAAATCAAAAGCAAGAAATGATTGAACTTAGGAAGACATGTTGAAAGCCAAGACAGGCTGAAACTGAGGCTTCCTGGCCAAACAGCCGTGAGTGAATGCAAAGACATTTCTGAAGGAAATTTAAAATGCTACTCCAAGGCCAGACGTGGTGGCTCACACCTATAAATCCAGCTGAGACGGGAGGATTCCCTGAGTCCAGGAGTTCGAGACCAGCCTGGGCAACATAGGGAAATCCCATCTCCAAAAAAAATAACAGGCCGGGCGCAGTGGCTCACGCCTGTAATCCTAGCACTTTGGGAGGCCAAGGCGGGAGGATCACGAGGTCAGGAGATTGAGACCATCCTGGCCAACATGGTGAGACCCCATCTCTACTAAAATACAAAAAAAAAAAAAAAAAAAATTAGCCGGGCATGGCGGGGGTGTCTGTAGTCCCAGCTACTCGGGAACCTGAGGCAGGTGAACCGCTTGAACCCAGGAGGCAGAGGTTGCAGTGAGCTGAGTTTGTGCCACTGCACTCCAGCCTGGTGACAGAGTGAGACTCCGTCTCAAAAATAATAATAAAATAAAAATTAATTTTAAAATGAAAATAAGCTATTCCACCTCTAGCTTTACCTATTTCTGACAACAACAAACAAACAAAACCACATTTCTTCCTCTTATGCAGAGAAATTCAATGATGCTTCCATGTGATCTTTTTCAGGCTTTGTTTTCACTCCCATCTTTTAATACCTAAATGCCCCTTCAAGATAATTTCCTAAACAAAAACAATTCCCTTCTTTAGAGAAATTCCTGCAGAGGAGTCTTTACACACATTTTTAACACTGAAAGATGACCTTGAATTCACTCTAATTTATATTTTCAAAGCCACTTTCAAACTTTGGTTTCCTGAGTGTCAATTAGTAATAAATTACTTGCAATATGCCCCCGAGTCATTGAGAAGCACTCCTCTAATTGTCCAGTTTTGCACGTGTTAGATTACAGATTGATTTCAAGGTTCCAGAGTACTGTTTCTGTACTTGTCTCCTTACAACCAGAGCATCTGACAAAGGGTTTGTTGCATGTAATAGACTAAAAGAAACTGTTGGCTGAACCTCTTTTCTAGGACTTGGTATTGTAGAACTGCTCTGGAATTGGTGAAGTGTTTCTTCACTGTCCTCCACAGCACTGGTTTACAACGTTTGCCAGATAATGTTGGCCAAGTTGTGATTTGATAGGGAACAAAACCCAGAAGGAGCCATGATTCCACCCCACAGCTAAATGCTTGGAATGGAACACTTTGTTTCCTAAACATCTGAAGTTATCAAATCAACCTTCTTGCCTCTTCTTTTGTTTTCTTTGCAAAAGTGAGATCCTGAAGGGCCACAGCTGCTATATGACCTCAAGTGACCACGTCAGCTAATTCCTCAAATTAGTGCCTCTGTTTTTAATGGTGCAGAAAGATCCAAGCTCAGAAAATCAAGGAAGAGAATTGGCACGGGGAGCTTGTCTCCACAGTGTTGCAACAGAGCTGAAGTCAGAAGTAGACTGAGCAACTTGACATGCCCAAGTAGTGAAGGAGTTCAGGACCTGCCACCCCAAAATACGCTGCCTTGGCATATTAATTATTTTGGGCTAAATGCACTTCAAAAAGAGCAGGTGCGGCTGGGCGCAGTGGCTCATGCCTGTAATCCCAACACTTTGGGAGGCTGAGGCGGGTGGATCACTTGAGGTCAGGAGTTCGAGAACAGCCTGGCCAACATGGTGAAACCCCGTCTTGACTAAAAATACAAAAATTAGTCAGGCGTGGTGACTCATGCCTGTAATTCCAGCTACTTGGGAGACTGAGGCAGGAGAATCACTTGAACCTGGGAGGCGGAGGTAGCGGTGAGCCAAGATTGCGCCACTGCACTCCAGCCTGAACGACAGAGGGAGACTCCGTCTCAAAACAAAACAAAAAAAACCTAGCAGGTGCAAGAAGGACTCCGATCTCCCTTTTTCCTCCTGAAAGCAGGAGATGAAACTCTCCCATGAGAGATGCCCTTCCTAAACTAGGAGGAAACCAGCATTCTTATCACTAGAGATGAGGAGTCGAAACTGAGAGAAAACTACAAACAAACTTTGTGACACTAACCCTTATCTTTCTGGTTACTTTTCCACAATTTACTACTCTTCATTCAACTTAGTAGAGAAAGCTTCAGCTCTCTGTATAAACTGCTTCTCTGTGCCTTTATTTTTCTTGTGAGGGCTCCCATGCACATGTCAATCAATCACGTCACTCAAATCTGTGTGCTTTTCTCTTGTCACTCTGCATGATGTCAGTCCCAGCGGGAGACTCCAGGAGCGGGGAGGAAAATCTGACCTTCCTTCCAGTATGGACGGAAGAAAATGACTACCTGAAGCTCCCATCATGATACTGACGGGTCAAAGCAATGCCACTTTCTGCTGGCCAGAAGGTATTATTGCCAAAGGGCAAGACCCTTAAAGATGATCTAGTATTGCTCTGTGATTTTATGGATGAAAGATATTAATAGCAAAGTGACCATCCAAGGCTACACGGTAACTTGGTGGCAGTGGTAGGATTATTACTTAGGGATTCTTTCCATGCAGCCACTTCACTTTTCTTGATGTATATAAGAAAAATAAGGAGGCTGAGGTGGGAGGATCACTTGAGCCAAGGAGTTCGAGGCCTGCCTGGGGAACACAGGGAGACCCTTTCTCTACAAAAAGTACAAAAAAGGCACTTGAGCTCTCGGTGGCAGAAGAGAACTTGATTGGCCTGCTTTTCTTACTGTGGCTGCCAGGCTCCTGTCAGCCGCTCAGTGAGAAAGCTGCTCTCGCCCTTGCTCAGCCTTGGTGCTGGTCCTCTACCCAACTCTGCACCTGTCTTGCTGGTGCTGAGTCTGCCTTGTCAGGGCTGCCTGGCTTCCCTGCGGATGGCACCAGGGCAGGACAATGATGCCTCCGGATGAGCTTCCCCACCCTGACCTCTGTGGGCTTTGTCCAGCCTAGTCGGCCTCGCCTTGGCTACAGCCCAGGGAAGATTTGAGAAGTGGGAATTTCAGGAAGCTGGGGAAATCTTTTTTGGTGGGGGGACAGGGTCTCGCTGTGTTTCCCAGGCTGGAGTACAGTGGAACAATCATAGCTCACTGCAGCCTCCAGCACCTAGGCTTAAGCCATCCTCCGGCCTCAGCCTCCCTAGTAGCTGGGACCACAGGTGTGTGGGACCACATGTAGCTAATGTTTTAATTTTTTGTAGAGACAGGGTCTTGCTATGTTGCCCAGGCTGGTCTCGAATCCTTGGGCTCAAGCAATCTGCCCACCTTGGCCTCCCAAAGTGCTGGAATTACTGGCATGAACCACCATGACTGCTCGGGGAAATCTTTTAACAGACCGTAGAATCCGTTTGAATATGAGCTGTTGAGAAATGGGGAAGTTGGTGGGTGAGAGAGCATCGAGTTGGGGGTTTGTGACGGGAACAGAATAGGAATCAGTCTGACTGGACACTTGAAAGAAGTTTCCTTAAAATATGAAAATAATTTTGCAGAGGAATGTTTACACAAAAAACGATCTAAAGAAAAAACAGCTTACACACCGGAATCAAAATGTCACTTGATTCCCAGAGGGAATGAGCTCAGAAGTTAAAAAGAAAGGGATCCTTTCCAACTATTAAATGTATTTTTAAAGGCCCTTTCGGGTTTAAATTGGTTCCCGGAAGAACACAGGCACTTATCCCAGGGGAGGTATCTTTGCAGATGCAAATAGAAGGGCCCAGAAGCTCACCATTCAGAATGGGGGTGGCGGAGGCAGAGGACAGAGGGCAGGGAGGTCAACCAGAAATACTCCATCAATGGTGGTTTCAGCCGATAAATTCAGCCAGATTTTAAGATCAAGCATTTGGAATTTGAGAACTTCCCACAAGGGTTGCTTTTGTTTATCCTACTTCCCTGGCTGTTGGAGTTCGCAGGGAATGATATCATTGGAAGAACTTTGAAAGCAGGTCCAATTTTCTAAGGCACAACCTTCGGAATGGAAAACAGTTCTGCAAATTGGTTTGCAAGAGTCATAAATAAACTTTGAGTGGGGAGTTTTAATAAGTGTGCTGCCTGAGCAGTGAAGGAAGTTGAAAATGCAACTGCCCAACTGCTAGCAGCTAGCTGGTCACTGCAAGAAAAGGGAAACAGGGTTCCTGATTCCCAGTCCGGTGCTTTTATTATAAACTTGATCCTATGGTCTGGAAGTCAACCTCGTATAAGTATAAAAATAGCTTCAGAAGTGAAGCTGACTTACATATGAAGTGCAGAATAAGATGCCTCGTCTTCCCAGGCACCACACAAAATCTGGACCTCTAAGCAACTTATCACCATCTAAGGCCATCAAATCAAAAGGAAACAAGAAAGATGCTCCTACCTAGTTGAGGGGGAAGAAGGGGCTTGGGGGCCTGGGGCCTCAGGAGCTGACAGGTAGGCAACTCTTAAAGGTACTGTCATTTTGGGAAATTCTTACTTCCCTTTCTGCAAACCTCCAACTTCCTCCCCCTCCCCCAAGGCCCTTTAGAGCATCCTTCGTTTGCTCCTGGACACACCTTTGTCACTGTGCCTTAGGACAGTGGTCCCCAACCTTTAGCAGTCCCCAACCTTTCTGGTACCAGCGACCAGTTTCGCGGAAGACAATTTTTCCACGGATCAGGGGAGGCAGACTGGGGAAGGTTTCGGGATGCAACTGTTCCACCTCTGATCATCAGGCATTGGTTAGATTCTCATAAGCAGCGTGCAACCTAGATTCCTTGCACACGCAATTCACGGTAAGGTTTGTGCTTCTATGAGAATCCGATGCTGACGCTGATCTGACAGGACATGGAGCTCAGGCGGTCATGCTCACTCAAGGGCTGCTCACTTCCTGCTGTGTGGCCCTGTTCCTAAGAGGCCAGTCCCTGGCTCAGGGGTTGGGGACCCCTGCTTTAGGACAACAAAAGCCAGGGGAGTTCATTTTACTGCAGGTGACTTAAAGGGAGCACTGGTCATCCCACCTTACCCGCTTTCCATCCCTGCTTCTCATCTTTACCTGCAATCCACTCCTATGCAACTTTTCCGCCTGTTGTTTTGTGTCCAGGAGTCTCCCGAGTATTAGAGTTATTTGAATCAGAGCAACTCCGTTCTTGAATAGGGGCTGGGTAAAATAAGGCTGAGACCTGCTGGGCTGCATTCCCAGGAGGTTAAGGCATTCTTAGTCACAGGATGAGACAGGAGGTCAGCACAAGATACAGCTCATAAAGACCTTGCTCATGAAACAGGTTGCAGTAAGGAAGCCAGCCAAATCCCACCAAAACCAAGATGGCGACGAGGGTGACCTCTGGTCGTCCTCACTGCTACACTCCCACCAGCGCCATGACAGTTTACAAATGCCATGGCAACGTCAGGAAGTTACCCAATATGGTCTAAAAAGGGGAGGCATAAATAATCCACCCCTTGTTTAGCATGTAATCAAGAAATAACCATAAAAATGGGCAACCAGCAGCCCCGAGGGTAGCCATTCTTTTATTCCTCTACTTTCTTCATAAACTTGCTTCCACTTTGCTGTATGGACTTAGCTTGAATTCTTTCTTACAAGAGATCCAAGAACCCTCTCTTGGGGCCTGGATCAGGACCCCTTTCCAGTAACACGAGTAATGACTGATGAAGTGTGTGGTCAGTTAGCACTGAGTCTTCGGCAGTCTCCATTTATCTAGCAAACCTTTACCAAGCTCCTTCTACAATCCCAGCAGCATGCTGAATATTAAGGATTCAAGAGACCCAGTCCCGGTTCCTCCACAGCGCAGCACGGGAGTCTGAGAGTAAACCACCAATGCCACCAATGCAACAACTCTGGTCATGAGGGTTTGTTGGGGGTTCAAATTGTGGCCTTGGCAGCCAGCAGAGGGGAGACGAGGGAGGTGTACTTTCCTTAGAGATATGGGGGTGGACAATCCTATGGGTAGGATGCAGGTGAGAGGGAACAGGAAAGACACTGTACATCCAGAAAAACCATGTGCAGAGGAACGAGGCAAGAGACGGCATGCTGGGATGTCTGGAGCAGCAGGAGGCAAAGTTGAAGAGCCAGGCATGGGTCAAACTGTGGAGGAACCGTGAGCCATTGTTACGTGGAGGGGGTGGCGGGCAGTCCTTGTTCTTAGAGTTCCCAAGATGGTGGCGGACCGCTTCCAAGATGGCGGCGGGCCGCTTCCAAGATGGCGGCAAGCCTCTTGTTCTCTGACCTGGGGTTCTCGGCATCACAGATTCCAAGGAATGGAATCTTGGGCCATGCGGTGAGTGTTACAGCTCTATCAGAAGCTGTGGGTCATGGAATAAAACTGTGGAACCCAGCGACTAGTGTTTAGCTCGATTAGGATGAACCCGGGCACTTAGGCATGCAGGAACAAAGGGGAGCCTTTAGCCTGATTGGGAGCGGCAATGGGCGCCTCGCTGGATCAGCAGCACAGCAGACACGGTGCGGGATCTGGAGGGGTGGAAGTCAGCGATGGGTCTGCCACAGCGGCAAACAGCAGTGGTGGATGGCGAGCGAAAGCTCAGCTCGAGCAGTAACAAACACAGAGCAGCAGCGTGTGCAGTTGCAAGATTTAATAGAGTGAAAACAGAGCTCCCATAAAATGGGAGGGGACCCAAAGGGGGTTCCCGTTGCCGGCTTGAATGCCTGGGTTTATATCCCGATCATTGTCCCTCCCGCTGTGCTCTCAGGCAATAGATGATTGGCTATTTCTTTACCTCCTGTTTTAGCCTAATTGGCATTTTAGTGGGCTCTCTTTACTACCTGATTTGTCGGGTGTGAGCTAAGTTGCAAGCCCCATGTTTAAAGGTGGATGTGGTCAGCTTCCCAGCTAGGCTTAGGGATTCTTAGTTGGCCTAGGAAATCCAGCCAGTCCTGTCTCTCACCATCACAGGTGTCTGAGCAGGAGACTGGGATGGTCCAGTTTCTGATTTAGAAAAATCACCTGGGGCTGGAGTGGGGAGAAGAGATGGGTGGAGAGGTGAGCCTGTAGACAAATTAGATCAGGATCCCCACGTGGTCCCTCGGCAACCTTTGTCCCACTTCCACAATCTCTAAATTCTAGAGAAAGTGGGCCCTTGCTGAGATGGTGGCAGCAATCCTCTGAGAAGAATTCTCCAAGGGACCTCTCCATAGGTCTCTTTACACAGAGTTATGAGTCCATTTCCTGGACCTTTCTTAAACCCCCCAAATAAATAAAGTTCCAGGTAGGAGAACCTGAGACATTGCTAACGCACCCTGGGGCAGCAGTTTTCCAAGCGGGGCCCCAGATCACTAGGAGCAGCAGCATTGCATGAGAACTTTAAGATCTCATCTTCTTGAGACCTACTTTATAGCTGTTGAACCAGAAACTCTGGGGCCCAGCTACAGTGGGTTTTGTTTTTGCTTTTTTTTTTTTTTTTTAGAGACAGAGTCTTGCTCTGTTGCCCAGGTTGGAGTGCAATCGTATGATTATGGCTCACTGCAGCCTCTAACTCTTGGGCTCAAATGATCCTCCTACCTCAGCCTCCCAAGTAACTGGGACCACAGGGGTGCCACCATACCCAGCATTGTGACGGGCTTTCACTTTGCAGAGATGGGATCTCACTATGCTGCCCAGGCTGGTCTCAAATTCCTGGACTTGAGTGATTCTCCCACTTCGGCCTCCCAAAGTGCTGAGATTACAGGCATGAGCCACTATGCCCAGCCCCAGCTAGAAACACTAACAAGCTCCAGGTGATTCTGATGCAAGGTTCAAGTTTGAGAACCACTACCTTATGATAGCACAAACTCAGATGAGCTATATGGAGAACTGATCACCAGGCTCCCAACATCCTATTTTTGTTTTGTTTCTTTAAGAAAAAGAAAAGCTTCAAGCCTAATCAAAGTCACCACCAAGCAACTTAGATGTTCCATGTGTAGGCTGGGCGTGGTGGCTCAAGCCTGTCATCCTAACACCTTGGGAGGCTGAGGCGGGCGGATTTCTTGAACCCAGGAGTTCAAGACCAGCCTGGGCAATATAGTGAAACCCCATCTCTACAGAAATTACAACAATTAGCCAAGCCCAGTGGTGGTGCGTGCCTGTAGTCTCAGCTACTTGGGAGGCTGACGCGGGAGGATCACTTGAACCCAGGAGGTGTAGGTTGCAGTGAGCTGAGATTGTGCAACTGCACTCCAGCGTGGGCAACAGAGCTAGACCCTGTCTCAAAAACAAAAAAAAAAGGTTTTATTTGACAGACATGGAATGATTATAATTATGATTTATTTGATAATCTAGCAAATGATTTTTAAAAACCTACTATTTGCATTGTACTTTCTGGGCAGAGGGAAGAAAGAAATAAAAAAGACACAAGGTTCCTTCCTCCAGTAGGATTCCGCCATCACCACATCATCAATCATCATCATCATTATCAATCATCATCATCCAAACATCATCATTACTATCATCAATCATCACCATCTTCAAAAAACATCTTTTAATGCTAATGATAGTCACTTATAAGAATCCACGTCTGAAAATCCACAAGGGATTTCTGAGAACTCATTTTGTACCCAGCTCTGTTCCCTAAGGCTTCTGCCCACAACTGATTTGCTGTCTGGTTCAGTCAGAACTTGAACACAAGAAGCAATCAGTCACACAGGGCAGCAGATAATTGTGGGCTAAATGTTTCCAAGCTTAAGCAGGCCTGTGGATTCAAGAGTCCTCTTCCAGCTTTATGCAGATGGCCTTCATTTTCACTCCTTGCCTGAAGCCCTGTATTTTTCTTCTTTTTTTTTTTAAATCCAGATAGTGGCAATCATATGCTACAAGATAAACAAGGTGATGCCCTTTGCATCTCCCTACTCTCTTATCCACAGCAATTTCCCAGCCTATTTTTCAGAAACCCCCAAAGGAATTATCAGGCCGGCTGTGCACGGTGGCTCACACCTGTAATCCCAGCACTTTAGGATGCCAAGGCGGGTGGATCACCTGAGGTCAGGAGTTCGACACCAGCCTGGCCAACATGGTGAAACCCCGTCTCGACTGAAAATACAAAATTAGCCTGGCATGGTGGCACATGCCTGTGATCCCAGCTACTTGGGAGGCTGAGGCAGGAGAATCACTTGAGCCCAAGAGGCAGAGGTTGCAGTGAGCCAAGATTGCACCATTGCACCCCAACCTGGGCAACAGAGCGAGACTCTGTCTCAAAAAATAAAAATAAAAAAAGATAAAGGGGATTATTAGGCCTATCAGACCCCAAATACTGCCAGAATGAGGCCAGAATTTCCCAGGAATTGAGCTCCCACTCCCCACCCTGCAGGCATTGAGTCATGCGTCTCCAGGAGAGAGCATTTGGCTACACCTTTGGTGCTATCGAGGAAATCATGATGCCCAGTGGTCCACAGCTCTTAGGAATCTGAGCTTCTCTGGGTTTGTCCGTGGACGTGGGGAGAGGAGTCTTTTGGTGCCCTGACTCTAAGAACTTTGACCTTTAATTCTGAAGTCCTGGGCCCCTATCATCTCTCTCCCAAAGGGAGTGTTTGAGGATATGGCAACTGCGGCATTAACAGATGATTCTAGGAAGAAGAGGAAAAGGCCTGTTCTATAAATAAATGTACTGTTCCTGAATGAGGCACTGTCCTCCTCCCTACTCCCACCCAATCACCCTTGTGACTCGTTCAGAGCAGAGCAGAGCAGCCCCGAGCCAAGGATTAGTGTGATCACAAGGTGAACAATAGATACCCTGTCCATAAATACTCCTGGAGAGCTTTAGTCATTGACTAGGAGCCAGGAGTGGGGGAATAAGAAGAGGGGTAGGGAGAGAGCTGGAAGCCTGTAGGGCTAGCTTGAAACATCTACAGTTGTTTGTTAGTTTGTTTGTTTAAAAAAGCCCAACTTTCCTCCTGAATGTGAAAGTCTCTGGATGGCATGGAGAAGGGAGGGGACACGGGCTTCAGGAGGGGGATACTGGGAGGGATGGATGAACCCCAGAGAAGGACTCTTGTTTTTAGGGTGGTTAGCTTTATCCTCAGAGCACAGATCTGCCCCCAAAATCTTTGTTAAAAGAAACCCAAGAGCTGGCTGGGTGCGGTGGCTCATGCCTATAATCCCAGCACTTTGGGAGGCCAAGGCAGGTGGATCACCTGAGGTCAGGAGTTTGAGACCAGCCTGGCCAATATGAATATGGTGATACCCTGTCTCTACTAAAACACAAAAATTAGTTGGGCGTGGTTGTGGGCACCTGTAATCCCAGCTACTTGGAAGGCTGAGACAGGAGAATGGCTTGAACCCAAGAAGTGGAGGTTGTAGTGAGCCAAGATCATGCCACTTACACTCCAGCCTGCATGACAGAGCAAGACTCCACCTCGAAAAGAAAAGAAAAGAAAAGAAACCCAAGAGCTGGTACCACCAGCAATTTCAGAATCTCTTTTGTTATATCTTCAGTAAGCAGGAAGAGAGAGCAAGGCTCCTGCATTGATAAAGCTGGGAAACAGTTTAATATCTAACCTTTTTGGATATGAGGACCAATGAAGCCAAGCGATAATCTGTTGGAGGGGCCTGTTCTGTGGGTTCTGAGGACCCCAGGGATCTTTAAGTCCTCACTTTCTTTTTGGGCATGAACATTTGGGTGTTGCAGGCAGATAAAAGTGGTGGGGGAATGTGATCAAGAGATGGAAAGCTGCGTGTAGGAGCGCACTGCCCACCAGCATTGCACCTAAATAAAGAAGGCCACGATGTGCTGTGACAGTGCCACAGAACTGATAGTCTGCATTTTCACCAGGCAGAGGGGAGGACAGGGGGTGGGTCGGCTTTACTGTCACCAGCAGAGAACTTCCAGAGCAGCTTGGATGAATCATCTGGTGCACACGCACACTCAACATTTTAAAATATGGATGATGGGGCTGGGGAGGCGCCAACTCACAAAAGCTGACTGTTAGGTACATAATTTTTTGGACCCGGTGTGTCTAAATCCATCTTCAATTATTGATTCTTTTGATCCCTTTCAAGTGAAACTTTAAGTGACTTATCTAAAAATAGGCTACTGCTAAGCTTATGTTAGAAGGAGGTAAAAACCTAAGTTATTTAAGATGATGTGGCTAATGTAAGTGACTAATCAGAAAACAAATTAGCTAATTGGTTGTGGTCACAATGTTATTAACATTAGATGCTACTAACATCTTTGTTTTGCCTTTTTAAAAATTTTTTAAGAGACAGAGTCTCACTATGCTGCCCAGGCTGGTCCTGAACTCCTGGCCTCAAGAGATTCTCCTGCCTCAGCCTCCCAAGTAGCTGAGATTACAGGCATGAGCCACTGTGTCTGACTGTTTTATTTTTTAAAACCAAAGTTTAGGGCGAGGCATGGTGGCTTACACTTGTAATCCCAGTGCTTTGGGAGGCCAAGGCAGGAGGAGTGCTTAAGACCAGGAGTTGGAGACCAACCTGGGCAACATAGTGAGACCACTACAGAAAACTTAAAAATTAGCTGGGCCTGGTGGCTCACACCTGTAGTTCCAGCTGCCCAGGAGGCTGAGGAGGGAGGATCGCTTGGGCCCAGGAGTTCGAGGTTACAGTGAACTATGATTACACCACTGCATTCCAGCCTGGGCAACAGAGCAAGAACTTGTCTCAAAAACTTAAAAAATAAATAAAAATAAAACCAAGGTTTAGGTTCTGAGTTCCAGGGTGAATTTGTGTTTATAATTGATATTCAGAGCAAAAATTCACCATCCCTTTGTCCCCATGTTGGAGAAAGGGCATGGCTTTAGGTGGACAATAGATCTGACAAATGTTGCCATTTCTTATCCCCAGAAACAAAAAGCCACTGAATTAAATTCCTTATTTGTCTTTGGAGACACAGGTTCTACTTCTGCAGAAAAGATGAAAGCAGATTCTGGCCAAGCAAACGAGAATGTAAGAAACTCTTACGAGATTCAGAGGTCAAAAGCTAGCTAAACGTAGCTGTAAAGGACTTTTTTGTGTGTGTACTTGGAGCTATGTGAAGATGGACTCTACAGGAGGTGATAGTTAAGCAATACTAATGCCTTGCTGTGATCTAAAAGGCTAAAACTTGCTAAGTCAGTCCAGTTACAGATGTTTTGCACAAGATTATTATGTACAATGAACTTCATGGGCCCCTGCTCTGGAAACAGCATGTCCTCTGTATTAGATTAGTGAGCCAAGACATAAATATATGGAAAGCTAAAAAAATAACAAAACAAAAAGTCAGCTGAAATTTTTGACCATTAAGGTAGGAGAAACACTGACTTCAACTTCACCAAGAAGCTGCATTTTGGGCTGGGCGCCATGGGTCACCCCTGTAATCCCCCCACTTTAAGAGGCTGAGGAGGGGCTGGGCATGGTGGCTCATACCTATAATCCCAACACTTTGGGAGGCCGAATTAGGCCAGATTACTTGAGGTCAGGAGTTCAAGACCAGCCTGGCCAACATGGCGAAACCCTGCCTCTACTAAAAATACAAGAATTAGCCAGGCATGGTGGTGGGCCCGTGTAATCCCAGCTACTCGAGAGGCTGAGGCACAAGAATCGCTTGAACCTGGGAGGTGGAAGTTGCAGTGAGCTGAGATCACGCCACTGCACTTCAGCCTGGGTGACAAAGTAAGACTCTGTCTCAAAAAAAAAAAAAAAAAAAGAAGAAGAAGAAAAAAAAAAGTTGAGGAGGGAGGATCGCTTGAGACCAGGAGTTTGAGACCAGCCTGGGCAACATAGTGAAACCCTATCTCCAAAAAAGTAAAATTAAATTAAAAAAAAAAAAAAAGAAGTTGTCATTTGCTTGATGCTTAAGACCAAATGAAATCACCACAATTAGGATTTATGAAGAGAAGGGGCATCACCGTTTATAGCTTGATTTAAAGTTTTCACATCTTTCTTCAGAAATTGGTCATGGTTACATCTCACCTGAGCTGCAGCCAGCTGTCCTCTTCTAAGTTGTGCTGCTTGTGACGCAGGCGCAGGCAATGACATCCACTTGGCAAAGCTTCTGAATCAGCCGTATCCGGAGAGCAAGGGAACTTGGCACCATTGGTCTTCAGCACGGGGAACACATCTGCCTTCAGTTGTCCCCATCGTGACTTTTTTCAGTAAGAACTCATGCAACAGTAATCAGTGACAGCAGTTCTCAAACCTGGAGAGCAGAAGTGCACAGACTGGTCCTAGATGTATTTCCCTGGCCACCTCTTTGCTACCCCGGGCCACTTCTGCCCCACTTTCTTCCGAGCAGCAGCTGCTGAAAAGGCAGGAAGGGCACTCATTCTGAAGGTATTTCTCAGCACACGGCAAGCCCTTTGACAGGCAGCAGAGAAACCACTTTGAGCACTTGGCAGGGTCATTTTCTGATTCTTTTTCTTTTTTTTCTGTAACCCTTAACATCTGGTAATTTTGGGATTCTCTTTTGCTTCATCCTCATTTGTGGCCCAGTCCATGATAAGCAGACACAAGCTGGTAGGAGCCATGCATTGACCTTCAACGTCAAGGTCAAGAGACCTTGAAAAACATCCGTAGCTTTTGCTGCCTGTAACATACCGTCCAGTGCTTGATTATATAGCCCTAGTTTATCTTCTAATTATGTCTTGCCTATCAATGTGTCAATTAACAAACATCAATTGGTGCCTTCTATGGACAGAGTCATGATCTCCCTTCCCTAGATATAGGAAACAAGTTATTTACTTTTTTATTTTCCCCCACCTACACTCCGCAGTGCAGAGCACTTACCCGGAAATTATTGGAAGTTTTCAAATAGGGTCTCACTCTGTTGCCCAGGCTGGAATGCAGTGACACAATCATGGCTCACTGCATCCTCAACCTCCTGGGCTCAAGCAGTCCTCCCACCTCAGCTCCCTGAGTAGCTGGGACTACAGGCACGCCACCACACCCAGCTAATTTTTAATTTTTTTGCGGGGGGTGGGGACAGGGTCTCGTTCTGTTGCCAGGCTGGAGTGCAGTGGCATGATCTCAGCTCACTGCAACCTCCACCTTCCGGGTTCAGGTGATTCTCCTGCCTCAGCCTCCTGAGTGACTGGGACTACATGTGCATGCCACCATGCCTAGCTAATTTTTGTATTTTTGGTAGAGACGAGGTTTCACCATGTTAGCCAGGATGGTCTCAATCTCTTGACTTCATGATCCACCCGCCTCGGCCTCCCAAAGTGCTGGGATTACAGGTGTAAGTCACCGCACCCGGCCATTTTTAAATGTTTTTGTAGAGATGTGGTCTTGCTATATTGCCCAGGCTCGTCTTGAACTCCTGGCCTCAAGTTCCTCCTACTTCAGCCTCCCAAATTGCTGGGATTACAGGTGCAAGCCACCATGTCTGGCTTTAGCAGGAATTATGAAGTGACAAATTCTGTCTCTGACAGTCCTGCTTCAAGCAGCTAATGCATCCCCTGGTACCATCTGTGATTGGATGAGGACTGTGGAAATGGTGCGGACACTGTAGAATGATGAGAGGTGGCTAACAAGTAAATAGGCTTCAAAATAGCTTGTGCCCCATAGGTATTTTTACTTGCTCAAACTCCTTCCAAGTTCCCTCCTTGCCAATGGGGCTCAACGTGTGGATGTAGCTTATGTTGGGAATACTGGCAGCTCAAAGACAGATCTGCTATAAGTTTCAACTGACATGTTCATTAAAATCCTCACGTCTGTAATCCTAGCACTTTGGGAGGCTGAAGCAGGTGAATCACTAGGTCAGGATGGTCAACATGGTGAAATCCCATCTCTACTAAAGATACAAAAAAAAAAAAATTAGCTGGGCGTAGTGGCGGGTGCCTGTAATCCCAGCTACTCAGGAGGCTGAGGCAGGAGAATTGCTTGAACCTAGGAGGCGGAGGTTGCAGTGAGCTGAGATCATGCCACTGCACTGCAGCCCGGGTGACAGAGTAAGACTCCATATAAAAAAAAAAAAAAAAAGAAATTCTCACTGAGCTTCAAGCATCTGGTTTCCTGCTCCTTTGGCAAAACTATCATGTGTAATCTAAATATGCAAAACAGGGGAAATCCGTTCTTTTTACACAATAAAGTACTCCAAGCTCTGTGTTCAATGGTAGGGAATAAATATGAGTAACAAAGGGTCATGTGTGAACAGGGAGAGATGCATGTAAACAGACTCGTGCTGTCAAACATTGAGGATGCAGAGGAGGGAATCATCCATTTAAAACAATTTTTTTTTCTTTAGTGATGGGGGTCTCACTATGTTGCCCATGCTGGCCTCCAACTCCTGGGCTCAAGCTATCCTCCTCCCTCAGCCTGCCAAGTAACTGGGATTAGACATGAGCCACCATGCCCTGTGGGAACAGTCCATTCTATCTGGGGGGTAGTGATCAGGAAAGATGAGGTGACATTTGACCTTCGGCTTGCAGGATGTGTAGATTTTTGTTTGATGATGGATGGCTTAGGGAATGCTGTACCCAGAGAGATGGGTCTTTTCTCATGTCTGAGAAAAGACATGGCAGAACCCACGAGGCAACCTGGAAGTTGCTTGGCATGGCCAGGCAAAGGGGATAAAGAGACACAGGGAAAAATAAGGATGGAGCGAAACATGGGGCGAGAGCATTCAGGGCCTTGTAGGCCAAGCTAAGCAGTTTAGGTGTTAACAGCAGGCAAATGGGAGCCACTGGAAATTTTTAAAACCCAGAGAGACATGATCAGATACTTGTCCTGGAAAGACCAACCTTGAAGCCATGTTGAAGAAGGATTGAAGAGATATGGAAGGCCCAGGGAGACAGGTCACCCTCCTGATTAACACTTTTCAACAGCTTAAGGTAAAATCCAGACTTCTGGCTGGGCATGGTGGCTCATGCCTGGAATCCCAGCCCTTTGGGAGGCCGAGGTGGGTGGATCACCTGAGGCCAGGAGTTCAAGACCAGCCTGGGCAACATGGTGAAACCCCATCTCTACTAAAAACAAAACAAAACAAAACAAAAACAGCCGGGTGTGGTGGTGCATGCCTATAGTCCCAGCTACTCAGGAGGCTGAGGCAGGAGAATCACTTGAATCCGGGAGGTGGAGGTTGCAGGGAGCTGAGATGGCACCACCACACTCCAGCCTGGTGATGGAGCGACACTCCGTCTCAAAATAAATAAACAATAATAAAAGATCCAGACTTCTCATTGTTGCCCAGAAGGGCCCTGCCCACTTCTCCATGCCACCTGGTTCCACTTTTCCTCTCAGAGCAATATGGCAACCGAAGCCCCTCCAATATGGCGAGATCTTTTCACCTCAGAGCCTTGCATTTGTTTGTTGTTTCTCTTTCTTGGAGTGTTTGTCTTTGAGCTCTCTCTGCGAATCTTTCTTCTCAGTCTCAATTTTAATTTCCCCTTCTTCAAGCAGTTATATTCTTCATATTGCTCTGATACATCATAAACATGGGATTCTTTTGTTTGATTATTGTCTTTCGTACCCACAAGCTTCATGAGGGAAGGACTCATTCCTATCTTATTCACCAACATGCCCCCAGAGCCTGAATGAGTGAATGACCCAAACAAGGACTAACATGAGCCTGAACTAAGGCGAGGAGGAGCCAGGAGCAGGGAGGAGGAGATGGAAGGGGTGTAGGCAGTGGGAATCGATACGGCTCGATGACTAATTGGCTGTGGGTGGTGAGAGAGAAGGAGTGACAATGACATTTCGGTTCCTAGCTTGAGTGATGGGGTGGAAGTTATGTCTTTATTATAGAGACAGGGAATGCAAGAGAGAGAAGTTTATGAGACAAAGTCAACAAGGCGAGTTTTAGGTATATTAGGTTTGGGGCATTTGGAGGTAGAAGACCAGCGTGCAATTCGATACAGGAATGTAGAGAGAAGTAGAAAGGCTCAAGCTGCAGACACATACTCAGGAGCTGTCCACATGCACGATGATTGCAGTCAAAGGAAAGACATCCATCAGAGGAAAATGGAAAGGGTATGGGTGCAAAGGAGAGGAGACATGAGTGCAGTTTCCTTCTGAGAATGAATCTCTCTGAGGGATAGAAGGGACATTGAGCTGCAGGGACCTGCCAGCCTTCCCCGTGCCTCCTAGGCATGGTTTGCTCCCAGGCTGACTAGATGAGAACCCATCATGGCAGAGCTCAGAGAAGAGCATGTAGAAGGCCAAGTGGGAGACATCTGCCCTTGCCTGTCCTCTCTGAGAAAAAGACAAAGGGTTTCAGTCACCCTGGGACCAATTAAAGAATGACATCCAGGCCAAGTGCAGTGAGTCATACCTGTAATTCCAGCATTTTGGGAGGCTGAGGCAAGAAGATTACTTAATCCCAGAAGTTTGAGACCAGCCTGGGCAACATAGTGAGACCTCATCCCTACAAATATTTTTAAAAATTAGCTGGGCATGGTGGTATGCACCTGTGGTCCCAGCTACTCTGGAGGCTAGGTGGGAGGATTGCATGAGCCCAGGAGGTGGAGGCTGTAGTGAGCTGTGATTGCACCACCGCACTCCAGCCTGGGCAACGGAGTAAGACCCTGTCTCAAAAAACAAAACAAAATAAAACAAACAAGCAAACGAACAAAAAAAAGAGTAAGACCCTGTCTCAAAAAAAAAAAAAAAAAAAAAAGGCATGATGTGCACAACAGCTTTTAACCTGCTGCACTGAACATGGGGATATGTGGGCAGGAATTTTATCAATAGAGTTGGTGCAGTTGAGACCAAGAACCACATCCTCAGTCCAAACAATACTGTCTCCTTTCAGAAATCTACTCTCTGTAAGAGTACATTCATACAGGTCCACTTATGGAGCTTATTTAAATAAGGTGTATTTCAAATAACAATAGGTTTAACTCTTCAATGGAGAAAGGAGAATATAAATAATCATCATCATCTTCTAAAACAATACTACAATGAGCTTTTTTTCCTCCTAGTTTTTTCCCCCTGACCACAGGCTTTACAAAGCACAGTCAAAATCATATATATATATATATATATGTATATATATATAGGTATATATATATACCCATATATATATATATATGGGTATATATATATACCTATATATATGCATTTATGTGTGTGTGTGTATAAAATGTATCTTGTGGCCAGGCACAGTGGCTCACACCTGTAATCTCAGCACTTTGGGAGGCCGAGTGGATCATTTGAGTTCAGGAATTCGAGACCAGCCTGGCCAGTATGGTGAAACCCCACCTCTACTAAAAATACAAAAATTAGCCGGGCGTGGTTGCGGGAGCCTGTAGTCCCAGCTACTAGAGAGGCCGAGGCAGGAGAATGGCTTGAACCTGGGAGGCGGAGCTTGCAGTGAGCCGAGATCGCGCCACTGCACTCCAGCCTAGGAAACAGAGCAAGACTGTCTTAAAAAATAATAATAAAATAAAATGTATCTTGCTTTTTAAAAAATAACCCAGATGACAACATATAATTTTTCAAAATTATTTTACTTTTATTAATTATGGTACATCATAGTTGTACATATTTATGGGGTACATATGATGTTTTTTATTTTAGAGTTGGGGTCTTGCTATGTTGTCCAGGCTGGTCTCGAACTCCTGGTCTCAAGTGATCCTCTTCTTTCAGCCTCCCAAGTAGATAGGACTGCAAGTGAGAGGCACTGTGCCTGGCATCTTGCTTTTTTTGGCTAAACATTATCTTGTAAGCTGTTTTTTCCATACACCCTCATCATTTTGATGATGGTATGATGCTCTTTTCCCAATTGTTGAACATTTAGGCCATTTCTAATTGTTCTCTATTTTAAATATATATAATTATTTTAAAAATCATTGTCTATTAGTTTGCTAGGGCCACCATAACAAAGTACAACAGACCTAGGTGGCTTAGGCAACAGAAAATTTTTTTCTCACTGTCTGGAGGCTGGAAGTCCAAGATCAGGGTGGGAGCAGGGTTGGTTTCTGCCCAGGCCCCCTTCCTGGGCTTGCCATTGGTCACCTTCTCCCTGTGTCTGCATTGTCTTTCTTCCGTATTTGGGCATCCCTGGTGTTTCTTTGTGTGTTCAAATTTCCTCTTCTTATATAAACACTGCTCAGATTGAATTAGGGCCTATTTTAACAGACTCTGTTTAACTTAATCACCTCTATAAAGGCCCTACTTCCAAATACAGTCAATTTTGAGTTACTGGCGTTAGGGTTTTAACATGTGAATTAGGGGTTGGGGGGAGGCATAATTCAGTCCCATAACACATTATGTTCAATTTTTTCTCACTTGCATTTTAGATCATTTTCTTTGGATAGATTTCCAGAGTGGGAATCACTGGGCCAAATGATAAAAATATTTTAAGGCTCTTGAAAACTGCTTTTCCAAAGAATATAACAATTGGTTCCACAGCAGCCTGCTTAAATTTAAAAAAAAAAAAGGTAAATGGACTGGGTGCGGTGGCTCACACCTGTAATCTCAGCACTTTTGGAGGCCCAGGAGGGCGGATCACTTGAGGTCAGGAGTTTGAGACCAGCCTGGCCAACATGGCGAAACCCTGTCTCTATTAAAAATATGAAAATTAGCTGGGTGTGGTGGCGGGTGCCTGTAATCCCAGCTACTTGGGAGGCTGAGACAGGAGAATCACTTGAACCTGGGAGGCGGAGGTTGCAGTGAGCTGAGATCACTGCCCTCCAGCCTGGGCAACAGAGTGAGACTCCATCTCAAAAAACAAGGAAGCAAATAAACAAACAAAAAAACAAATAAAAAAAAAACAATTTTGTGAGCACTGCCTTCAGCAAGAAAAGGGCAAGGGGAAACAAAGTCATGAAAAGCTTGAACTGAATCTGTCCCAGGGCACCAAAAATTCTGCTTCCCATGGAGCTCTTGGAAATGTTTTTTTTTTTTTTTAGAGACAGGGTCTCACTCTGTCACCCAGGCTGGAATCCAGTGGTGCAATCATAGCTCACTGCAGCCTCCAATTCCTGGGCTCAAGTGATCCTCCACCTCACTCTCCCAAGAAGATGGGACTACAGGTGTAGAATCATGCCTGATTAATTTTGAAAGTTTTTTGTAGGGTGGGAGTTTTGATCCATTGCCCAGGTTGGCCTCAAACTCCTGGGCTCAAGCAGTCCTCCCTTCGGGGCTGCCCAAAACAGTGGGATTACAAGTGTGAGCTACCTTGCCTAGCTGTTGAAATGCATCTTTATTAAAAATCAAAATATAACCAGGAAACAGAAAGTGAGTATATGAATGGTGAAATTGTTACGTATCCTATCTCATGCCATTCTTATTAGTTGACTATTGTCTTTTACTGAAAAGCAACTCATGCCAGAATCAACAAGAACTTTTGTTTTGTTTTGTTTTGTTTTGAAATGGAGTTTCGCTCTTGTTGCCCAGGCTGGAGTGCAATGGCGTGATCTCGGCTCACTGCAATGTCTGCCCCCCAGGTTCAAGTGATTCTCCTGCCTCAGCCACCCAGGTAGCTGGGATTACAGGCACCTGCCACCATGCCCGGCTAACTTTTGTATTTTTATTAGAGACGGAGTTTCATCATGTTGGCCAGGCTGGTCTTGAACTCCTGACCTCAGGTAATCCACTTGCCTTGGCCTCCCAAAAGTGTTAGAAGTGAGCCGCTGCGCCTGGCCTAACAAGAGCTTTAAGTATGGCAAACTTGTATCTTTGAGGTGTAAAATTAACTCAGCATGATAATTCCTGGCCATTACCTACCTCACAACTTCAAACAGTTTTTTCAAGAACTAGGCATGCAGAAATAAATGGTGGATTTCATTGAAACCTAAAGGCATTTTTGAATGACATTGTCACCAACCATTAATTGGTTCAGGACCTTTGCAATTTTTATTTAACTTGAGTTGTCTTTTTTTTTACCATGCTTTTTTCAATGCATTGCTCAGTATTTTTTAAGTTTCATGAACGCATGCTCAATTCATTAGATTCCATGACTGTAATATTTTGATGCAGCGTTTTGCAAATTAAGTTGCATTTTCAGAGCAGTTCTGTATGTTCTGTGATACCATCTTTTCAAAGAGAAACCTTTAAAACCTTAAAAACAAAAGAAAGAAAAACGAGGCCGGGTGCGGTGGCTCACACCTGTAATCCCAGCACTTTGGGAGGCCAAGGCGGGCAGATCACGAGGTCAGGAGATCGAGACCATCCTGACTAACACGGTGAAACTCCGTCTCTACTAAAAATACAAAACATTAGCCGGGCGTGGTGGCGGGTGCCTGTAGTCCCAGCTACTCGGGAGGCTGAGGCAGGAGAATGGCATGAACCTGGGAGTCGGAGCTTGCAGTGAGCCGAGATCAGGCCACTGCACTCCAGCCTGGGCAACACAGAGAGACTCCATCTCAAAAAAAAAAAAAAAAAAAAAAAAGAGAAAAAAGAAAAACAAAACTGCCCCAAACCATAGAAAACTCTTGGGTGTGCGGTCCTTTTTCTTGTTCTCATTTTTTATCCCTTTCCTTTTTCTTGTCAATAACAAACATTTGCCAGAGTCTACAGATGCTAGCTAAGGAAGGGCTGAGATGGGGTGGAAATGGGTCGGAGGTGGGTGTCGGGGGGACTGAGGGTGGGGTGGTTACATCTACAGATCTGGTGATATTTTGTCTTTTAATAAAGATGCATTTCAACAGCCAGGCAAGGTGGCTGCCACCTGTAATCTCACAGCTTTGGGCAGCCCAGGAGGGAGGACTGCAAACTCCCAGGAGTTTGAGGCCAGCGTGGGCAACAGGCTTTTTCAGAAAGGAAAATCACCTGTCACCCAGAGGACCATGGAAGGGATCATGTGGGTGAGTTGGTGAGAAGGAAAATAACACACACACACACACCACACACACACACGGGGTGGGGTGGAGGAGAGAGAGGGAGAGAGAGACAGAGAGAGAGAGAGAGAAAGAGAGAGAGAGAGAGAGAGACTCATTGAACTTGGTAAGTTGTTAAAACTGTCTTTGAAACAGGAACTTGCCTTGGCTCCCCTGAACTGAAGAGTACAGATCTCGCCCTCCTCTTTCTCGCAATCACCTTGCCTTTTAAAGCTGTTGCTGGAGGTAGCTTCCCCTGGCTAGGGAGGAACTGCTTTGTTGTTCAGAAAGAGTCGTTCTTCCAAAACCAGGAGTGGGGTAAGTGGAGGCTGCAGACCCTCAGGGGCTCCCTGGGGGGGTGCCTGGGGGGATCTCTGGGGGAGATCTTGTCGCTTTGGTTATCCTAAGAACCATATTTTGAGGTGGGGATTCGAACTCCCCTTATATTAAGAAGAAAAGTTGGGGGTAGGGTGCAGAAATTTTGCCAAATTACAGATGGAGCCACCTAGAACCAGAACAATTCCCAAAGGAGGTCCTCCCACACCCGCAGGAAGGCCAAAAAAAGGCTTGAAATTCAAATTATTTTTGGTGCTTGGGAGATGAGAGGGAGTGAGAGAGGGCAGCAGCAGTGAATGGGAACTGAAGGGGGAAGAAAAAACAGAAGGCTTGGTCAGTATCATTCCGAAGAAACAGGTCAGGAGAGCACCAAGGACCCTCAGATGTGCAGTTGGACTTGGAATACTTTTATTATGTGTCTACAGGGTAGACTGTAAAGGAGAATATTCACATATTTTACATAAATGTAGTTTTCGCTGTAAAGAAACTGCTGCTCTCCCTCCTCTTTTTTTTAGCCTCTGTTTCTGGGATGACAGGACAGAGGTGTCTATTTCTCTCTGCACCTCTCAAACCCCTTTCCTGACCCAAGTTTCCTCCAGGAGCCTTCTTCCCTTTCTGAGCATTGGCAGTTTTGTTGTTTTGTCTGCTTACATTTTGCTTTGGGTAAGAAGGATGAAAAAAAGGTAGCGGGGTGGGATGGAAATGGAGCACCCTGTGAGAGGCGAGAAAGCAGTAAACTGATTTGAGAATTGGGCAGAGGGAAAGGGGAGAGACCCTTGTGGAAGAACTGTCTCGTTTATTTTTATTTATTTATTTTTTTTGAGGCAGGGTCTCACTCTGTCGCCCAGGCTGGAGTGCGATGGTGTAATCTTGGCTCACTGCAACCTCCGCCTCCTGGGTTCATGCCATTCTCCTGCCTCAGGCCTCAAAGTAGCTGGGACTACAGGTGTGAGCCACCATGCCCAGCTAATTTTTTGATCTTTTGTAGGGACGGGTTTTCACCATGTTGCCCAGGGTGGTTTCAAACTCCTGAGCTCAAGCAATCCACCTGCCTCGGCCTCCCAAAGTGTTGGGATTACAGGCGTGAGTCACCATGCCCGGCCTGCACATTTTTTAGGTATCAGTTTTTCTCATCTCTTTCATCTCTTCAAAAGAGTGACTTGGATTGCACAGGATTCCCAGGTAGATACTGGACACCCAGCTAAATTTGATTTTCAGACAAACAGCAAATGACTAAAAATCTGACATGAGGATTCTGTGCTTGAAGCAGTTCTTTTTTTTTTGAGATGGAGTTTCGCTCTTGCTCTTGTTGGCACGATCTCGGCTCACTGCAACCTCCACCTCTCGGGTTCAAGCAATTCTCCTGCCTCAGCCTCCCAAGTAGCTGGGATTACAGGCATGTGCCACCACACTCAGCTACTTTTGTATTTTTAGTAGAGACAGGGTTTCACAATGTTGGTCAGGCTGGTCTCGAACTCCTGACCTCAGGTAATCCACCCACCTTGGCCTTCCAAAGTGCTGGGATTACAGGCTTGAGCCACTGCGCCTGGCCTGAGGCAGTTCTTAAATCACCTCTACAGTGGTGTTTAAACAGTGGGTACCCAGAGGGCACGGTTTTAAGGGACTCAGTGTCTAGATCTCCCTGAGATGCAGTGAAGGCCAGTTCACACTGGCTTCTGCCTTCCCACCTCTCCTTTCCCAACAGCCCTCTCTCACTTCTAAAAATGGAAAGAAAGACATGGCCGTGGGTCGTGGGTCGTAAAAACCTTCAGGGCCAAGACAAGGGACAGTGAGAAATATCCATGTTTGTGTTGAGACAGGAAAGCCTTTTCTAACTGAGATACAAATCCTTTCGCAGGTTAAGCGGTTCCCAATTCATTGCTATCCATAAAATTTGGAAAAACCTAATTGAATTGTCCACGAACAGATCAATCATTAGAATTTTTTTTTAAGAATAAACTTTATTAGCTGGGCACAGTGGCTCAAGCCTGTAATCCCAGTACTTTGGGAGGCTGAGGCGGGCAGATCACCTGAGGTCAGGGAGTTCAAGACCAGCCTGGCTAACATGGTGAAACCCTGTCTCTACAAAAATGCAAAACTTAGCCAGGTGTGGTGGTGGGTGCCTGTAATCCCAGCTACTTGGGAGGCCAAGGCGGGAGAATTGCTTGAACCCGGGAGGCAGAGGTTGCAGTGAGCTGAGATCCTGCCACTGCACTCCAGCCTGGGCGACAGAGTGAGACTCCGTCTCAAAAACAAACAAACAAGCAAAACTTTATTTTGTAGGGCAGTTTTGGGATCACAGCACAATTGGGTGGAAAGTAGAGAGTGTTCTCATTATACCCCCAACCCCAAGCATAAAAAGCCTCCCCACAGAATAATTTTTGAAGGAAGCTCTCTAACATAATTGAATGACATTACCAAATATGGCCCTGCTGAAAAACAGACCTCAGGTTCCCTGGCAAAAGTGGATTTAGTCATTCCAGGATCCCTCTTGAAGCCATAAGCCTTTCTGGGTTATGTCCCAGTTTTCTTGCCTCTCTTCAGCCCTGGACATTGTCATAACAAAAGTCCTTGTAGCCTCATCTACGTATTAATGTGACCAAAGCTGCTCAGAGCTTACATTCGTAAAAATGAGAAATAGGGAAAGTATTAAGGCCAGGCGCGGCGGCTCACACCTGTAATCCCAGCACTTTGGGAGGCCGAGGCAGGCCTCACTTGAGGCCAGGAGTTCCAGGCCAGCCTGGCCAACATGGTGAAACCTCGTCTCTACTGAAAATACAAAAATTAGCTGGGCGTGGTGGCAGGCACCTGTAATCCCAACTACTTAGGAGGCTGAGGTGGGAGAATCGCTTGAACCCGGGAGGCGGAGGTTGCAGTGAGCTGAGATTGTGCCACTGCATTCCAGCCTGGAAGACAGAGTGAGACTCCATCTCAAAAAAAAAGAAAAAGAAATAGGGGAACTATTGACGCTACATCCTGCTAATTATTGCAATAAGTAATATTAATTAATGAATATTTAACCTCATTACATATACTTGTTTACTATAGATGTATGTATGTAAATATATAAACATACATATATTTAAAAATCCATCTCATCCATCTCATTAAGAGAATGATTTCTAATGCTATTTTACTGTTTTGTGTTTAACTATCAATAAACTATATTTTATCTTGTTATTAATAATTGTAATGATGACTTAGTCTCAAAAACTGTTTTAATACTTAGAGCCTTATGAACACAGGACGTTTTTTAACATTGTAAAATCAATTTACATATGCATTTTTGTTTCAGAAAATATGATAGGGCAATCAATAAAAGATGTTCAAGCATAAAAATAGCTGACATTTGGATACAATTCTTTAGGGAAAGTGGAATGAAAGTATAGTTCAAGGAAGAAAGGGGATAATTTAACATTTCTGGCTGTCAAAGAACTGCTTGTTCAATTTCAAAAATGAGTGACAGTGTCATATTAGTATGGTACTTAGATTCTATTGGAT
Source organism: Pan troglodytes (assembly GCF_028858775.2). Classification (NCBI taxonomy): domain Eukaryota; kingdom Metazoa; phylum Chordata; class Mammalia; order Primates; family Hominidae; genus Pan; species Pan troglodytes. The sequence continues at coordinate 47,285,853 of NC_072405.2, forward strand.
ACATTAAAAACAGTGATATGACAGTTTTATTTCAAAACATCCCATGCTAACAACTGCAGAATACATCCCTTGCAAACACTTAAAGCTACGATTAAAAGTTATAGATGTCAAACTTTAAAGTGTGTGAAGACATGCATAGCATTTCAGCATTTACGGGTTGTAGGTAAGGAAAAGTTTGAAAGCTGTTGCTCTCTTTTTTTTTTTTTTTTTTTTTGAGACGGAGTCTCGCTCTGTCACCCAGACTGGAGTGTAGTGGTGCAATCTGCCCACTGCAACCTCCGCCTCCTTGGTTCATGCGATTCTTCTGCCTCAGCCTCCCGAGTAGCTGGGATAACAGGCACCTGCCACCATGCCCGGCTAATTTTTAAATTTTTTTAGTAGAGACAGGGTTTCACCATGTTTCCCAGGCTTGTTTCAAACTCCTGATCCCAGGTGATCCGCCTGCTTCGGCCTCCCAAAGTGTTGGGAGTACAGGTGTGAGCCACCGTGCCCAGCTGAAGGCTGTTGCTTTCTACCGTCCTCTTACTAGCATTCCTGTTCACAACATAATACTTACATTTTCCCAATCCTTTACAACATGGAACAACAGAAATGGTAGACATAATTGTCCCTACAATTTCAGAGGATTCCTAGTCTGAAATTCTTTGTACCGCACTATGCTGCCCTTCTACTCTGAACTGGGTAGTAGTTACAGGATCACAGTACAGTACAAGGACTTAAATTGGAGAAACCAGAAATAAATCAGCCCCCAGACCTCCTGGATGAACTATTTAAAGAATATGCAGTTACATTTCAGAGGCCCCAATTTGACTCATGGTGTACTCAGCAACACATAATTACAAGCTGCATTCTAACAGACTTCTGCTGTAATGCTTGCTTCTGAACGTAATGCTTGCTACCATGATGTCATCTTCTGAATACAGGGGACAGCCACGGCAGAATTTATGGCAATACATTGAAACTAACCAACCTTCATGTGCACCTTGCTCTGCTCTGGAGAGAGACTTTCTCGAATACCAGGTGAGGTTCTGGTGGAGTTTCTCCAAGTGTTGAAACTTTCTTCTTAAGGAAGGTAGAAAAATGGATGGAAGCAACCAAATGCCCAAAGAGCAGAGGAAGTGCTCATGGGGGCAGCTATGTGAGAGGGATTGTAGCAGTTGAGGTGGGAGAGGAATGAAGCACTGCTCTTTAAGTCACAGCTAAAAACTGAATGTTAGCCCCCAACAATTTAAGGATTGCCAGCCTCAATGTGCAAAACTATGCTTAGTCTGTGGAGTTCGTAAGTAGGGATGCCTCAGTTATCCAGGATCAAGAGGGATATATGTTCACCATAAGTTTTATATATATATGTACACACACATGCGCGTGCACACACACATATTGAGATAGGGCCTCCTCTGTCACCCAGACTGGAGTGCAATGGCACGATCATGGCTCACTGCAGCCTTGACCTCCTGAACTCAGGTGTTTCTCCTGCCTCAGCCTTCTGAATAGCTGGGACTACAGGTGCACGCCATCACATCTGGATATATATATATATATATATATATATATATATATATATTTTTTTTTTTTTGTGACGGAGTCTTGCTCTGTCACCCAGGCTGAAGTGCAGTGGCATGATCTTGGCTCACTGCAACCTTTGCCTCCTGGGTTCAAGGAATTCTCCTGCCTCAGCCTCCCAAGTAGCTGGGACTACAGGTGCACACCACTAGACTCGGCTAATTTTTTGTATTTTTAGTAGAGATGGAGTTTTGCCATGTTGGCCAGTCTGGTCTCAAACTCCTGGCCTCAAGTGATCCAGCTGCCTTGGCCTCCCAAAGTGCTGAGATCATAGGTTTGAGCCACTGCGCCTGTCCTCGGCTAATTTTTTTTATTTGTTGTAGATATGGGGTTTTGCCACGTTGCCCAGGCTGGTCTCAAACTCCTGGACTCAAGCGATCAGGCTGCCTCGGCCTCCTGAAGTGCTGGGATTACGTGCATAAGCCACAGCTCCTGTCCTTAAGTGATTTTTTAAAAAAACAGATAACATCTATTCAAGCACAGAACACTCACAATAAATTGTTTGGCTTTAAAACTCTTTCTTGGCCAAGCGCAGTGGCTCATGCCTGTAATCCCAGCACTTTGGGAGGCCGAGGCGGGCAGATCACCTGAGGTCAGGAGTTCAAGACCAGCCTGACCAACATGGAGAAACCGTCTCTACTAAAAATACAAAATTAGCTGGGCGTGGTGGCGCATGCCTGTAATCCCAGCTACTTGGGAAGGCTGAAGCAGGAGAATCGCTTGAACCTGGGAGGCGGAGGTTGCAGTGAGCCGAGATTTGTGCCATTGCACTCCAGCCCGGGTAACAAGAGCGAAACTCCATCAAAAAAACAAAAAAACAAAAAACCTCTTTCTTTAATTAAGCTTTGTATTTGGAGATAATTGTAGATTCACATGGAATTGTAATAAATAATTCAGAGGTACTGCATAGCCTTTCCACCATTTCCTGAATGGTAGCCTCTTGTAAATCATAGTGAGATGCCACAACCAGGATATTGACATTGAGTGAGCCAAGACACAGAACATTTCCATCAGCACAGGTAACCCTGTGTTGTTCTTTTATAGCCACATATACTTCCTTCCTTCCCACCATACCCACTTCTTTTTTTTTTTTTAGACAGAGTCTCGCTCTGTCACCCAGACTGGAGAGCAGTGGCGCTATCTCGGCTCACTGCAAGCTCCGCTTCCCTGGGTCAAGCGATTCTCCTGCCTCAGCCTCCTGAGTAGCTGGGATTACAGGCATGCACCACCACGGCCGGCTAATTTTTGTATTTTTTTAGTAGACACGGGGTTTCACCATGTTGGTCAGTCTGGTCTCAAATTCCTCACCTCGTGATTGGCCCGCCTCGGCTTCCCAAAGTGCTGGGATTACGGGCATGAGCCACCATGCCCAGCACATACCCACTTCATAACCTTTGACACCCATGAATCTGTTCTCCATTTCTATACTTTTATCATTTCAAAATGTTCTATAAATGGAATCATACAGTATGTAACCTTTTGTTTGGCTTTTTTTGCTTGGCATGATTCTCTGAAGATTCATCCAGGTGGCTGTGTGTATCAACAGCTTGTTCCTTTTTATTGCTGAATAGTATTCCATGGTATGATGAACTAAATTTTGTCTGATATTCACCAGCAGAAAGACATCTGGGTTGATTCCAGTTTTTGGCTATTATAAGTAAAGCTGCTATAAGCATTCCTGTATAGGTTTTTGTGTGAATACCATAAGTCTTCATTTCTCTGGAATAAATGCCCAGAAGAGCAATTGCTGGGTCCTATGATAGTTGCATGTTTATTTTTATTTATTTAAATTTATATTTATTTATCTATTTTACAGATAAGATCTTGCTCTGTCACCCAGGCAGGCGTGCAGTGGTGTGATCATGGCTCACTGCAGCCTCAAACTCCTGAGCTTGAGGCTCAGGAGCAACCCTCCTCCCCCAGCCTCCTGGGTGGCTGGGACTACAGGCACATGTCGCTGCATCTGGCAAATTTTTGTATTTTTCTTTGTAGAGACGGGGTTTTGCCATGCTGCCCAGGCTGGTCTGGAACTCCTGGACTCCGGTGATCTGCTTGCCTCAGCTTCTCAAAGTGCTGAGATTACAGGCGTGAGCCACTGCACCTGGCCTGTCACCCTTTTTCATTTTAGCCATGCTGGTATGTGTGTAGGTATATCTCATTGTGGTTTTTTCTCAATGTGGTACAGTATTTTTAATTTGTACACTTTTTCCAGGCTTTTTATTTGTAAAGTCTTATGAACATTAATTAAAAACATTTTTTATTAAGAAAAAGATACATAATGCACATGATGTAATATCTTAAGAATATAAAAGGGCGTGAGAGAATCATTAAGGCTGCTCTTATCACCGCAGGGGTGAGCTCCACTGCCATCCCCCCACCAGGCCACCCCTCCTACCAGCAAAACCACGTAGCACTTTCCACCTAAAACAAAGGCACTGATCACAGTTCAACCACATCTTACTCCAAGATCATCCCCAGGAATGATGAAGATTGTCTTGAGCACATGTAACCTGTGGGAATGCTAGTTAACTTTTCAGCAATCCCATGTATGAGCATAGGAATGAACTGGATAAAACCATGCACTTGGCTGGTGTGGTGGCTCACGCCTGTAATCCCAGCACTTTGAGAGGCCAAGGCAGGCGGATCACGAGGTCAGGAGTTCAAGACCAGCCTGACCAACATGGTGAAACCCTGTCTTTACTAAAAATACAAAAATTAGCCTGGTGTGGTGGCGCACGCCTGTAGTCCCAGCTATTCAGGAAGCTGAGGCAGGAAAATCGTTTGAACCCAGGAGGCATAGGTTGCAGTGAGCTGAGATCACGCCATTGTACTCCAGCCTGGGTGACACAGTGAGATTCCGTCTCAAAAAAACAAAACAAAACAAAACGCATGCACTCCTCCACACCCTCTCACCCACTTCTCCAGTGGTTCTTCCATTCTCCTGAGATTTCTGATATGCTGAGGGCTAGGAAACCATACTCCCAGGGTTTCTGAAATTAGATATGCAATTGGAATCAATAATCAAACCTAAGAAAGGCTCCCAGAACTTTGGCTAGCAACTCAGAGGCCCTTCTCTTCTCACCTTATGAGTTCAGAGTTCTGTTCCAGAAACTGAAGTTGCCAGAAAGGTGACCATGTTCCTATATCTTCTTAGGGAGCTGGAACTATGACAACTTCAGACACTGAAGGGTGCATTTGGTCATTCAGGCAATTAAAACACCCGCAGCATCATTAAGTATTAGGTGTAAGGATAAATTTAGTTTGTGATAGTTTAATTGCTAAATGAAGAAGTTAAACTGGACTGGCCTTAATTCTCCAGTCTGGTGCTACACTTAATTTTAATGTAGTTTGAAGGACATGTGGAGTCATCATACAAATTATGATGAAATTTGAAAGAAGATTCCTGAGCAACTTACCTATCTCCAGTGACTCATGCTGATTCACTAGGACTCAGAGTTCAAGCTGCTAACTAGGTTTTGCATCTCTTTTCCAGTAGCAGGAGTTTTAATGTGAATGGACACAAAACTGGCCAAAATTTTTTGAAAAATATATCCACAGACTGGCATTTTCTTTCTTTCTTTTTTTGAGAGAGGGCCTCTCTATGGTCCTCCAGGCTAGGCGGGAGTGCAGTAGCACAGTCATCACTTACTGCAGCCTCAACCTCCTGAGCTCAAATGATCCTCCTACCTCAGCCTCCCAGGTAGCTAGGACTACATGTTCATGGTGCCATGCCTGGCTGACTTTTTGTATTTTTAGTAGAGACAGAGTTTTACTATGTTGCCCAGGCTGATCTCGAACTCTTGGGATCAAGCAATTGCTTACCTTGGCCTCCCAAAGTGTTGGGGTTACAGGTGTGGGCCAGCATGCCCAGACATGGCAAGTATTTTCAAGTATTTTTTGAGGATGAAGTTAGTTCTGTGTTGTTTTTATTTATTTTTATTTTTATTTATTTATTTTCTTGTTTTGAGACAGAGTCTTGCTCTGTCACCCAGACTGGAGTGCAGTAGCATGATCTGCGCTCACTGCAACCTTCACCTCCTGGGTTCAAGCAATTATCTGCCTCAGCCTCCTGAGTAGCTGGGATTAGAGGTGCCTGCCACCACGCCTGGCTAATTCTTTGTATTTTTAGTAGAGATGGGGTTTCACCATCTTAGCCAGGCTGATCTTGAACTCCTGACCTCGTGATCTACCAACCTCGGCCTGAGCCACTGCGCCTGGCCAGTTCTATATTGTTTTTAAATCACAAAACATCTGTGAGATAGCTGAAGTACTTTCATAGTAAGAACTATTTATTTGTAAAACTTTTTTTTCTTGAATCATAAAATAATACATGCGTATTAAAGAAAACTTAGAAAACCCAGAAAAACAGAAGATTTTAAAAATCACCTATAAGTCCACCACTAGGGTAATTACTGTTATCGTTTTTAGGTATATTCTTGCAAAACTGAATATTTAGTATTAAACACACACATACACAGACATACACACACACACACACACACACACATTGATTATCTCTGGTAAGAATAACAGTGTGTTTGAGAACATGGGTAGAAGAAATACTGCTTTTCAATGTTGTTATTTTGTACTTTTTTTTTTTTTTTTTTGAGATGGAGTCTCGCCCTGTCACCCAGGCTGGAGTGCAATGGCGCCATCTCGGCTCAATGCAACCTCTGCCTTCCAGGTTCAAGCGATTCTCCTGCCTCAGCCTCCCAAGTAGCTGGGATTACAGGCGCCTGCCACCACGCCTGGCTAATTTTTTGTATCTTTAATAGAGATGAGATTTCACCATGTTGGCCAGGCTGGTCTCGAACTCCTGACCTCGTGATCCGCCCACCTTGGCCTCCCAATCTGCTGGGATTACAGGCGTGAGCCACCACGCCCAGCCCGTTATTTTGTACTTTTAAAAAATAATTGGTAACTCCTTTGTATGTGAGAACACAAGAATTTAGACGTCAAGCAGGGAAGCATCGACTTCATTCTTTTCTACTGTGTGATTCTGAGATGCTATCGTTCTCCTTAAAACCTAAATTTTCCATCTGTAAAGTGAGATGAAAAATCTCTAATTCCCTGAGAGTGGAGGAAAAGGAATATTTAATTCTTTTGAACTTTGTACTGTGTATATATATTGCCTATTAACAAAATAATAAAAGGACATAAGTCTATGTGTCCAAATATCCTTTTTGCTTTTCTTTGTTTTCTATGGTTTGTAATAATCAGCTTGTATTGGGAATCACTGATGTAAAAGTCAACCCACTTCACTGACTACCATAGGCATCTCTTGGAATAAACTGGCTAGAGTTTATTCTTGCTAATAACTTTGACTATATTCACCCACAAGTATTTACTAAGAGTAGCCCCTGTGTGGCCTCAGTACTGAAGTAGTGAATTATTTAACTAGTCTAAGCAAAAATAAAGTCAAACATAGTGCTAAAACATGGTCATAGATCCAAAGTTAAGTACCTATTCATTCTCTCACTCTGAACTGGGAAGTCCCAGTTCTTCCCTCTAATTGCAGGGCATCACTGAGGATGCAGAATTCCGAGTGGTGCACTACATTTATTCAAACTGATGGGAAAACAATGCCATCAGCATGAATCAATAGGAATGGTGCTCTTGGCCAGCAGACTGTTATTTCTGGGGACGGCACGCACACTCATTTCTGAGGCTGAGAAATGACACTATTAGTGTTAGACTTAGCAGTACAACAATGCTTTCCAAACTTTTTTACTAGGAAATAACTTTAGCACCAGTAAGTATGTATGTATATGTGTGTATGTATATATATTTATATGTATATCTCCTGTTTATATTTTACAAGTCTGATTTTATAAACTTCCAGATGTTCCACCAGAGTTTTCTCTTTTTTGATTTTACCTTATTACTGTCCTTTACTGCTGTTCCTCTTACTCTATAAACAGAAATTTCCTAAGCTTCTTCCACTCCCCATTTTCCTACTCTCAAGGCTCTGAGAATTTGAGCTAAGAGACAACCTTAAGTATTGGGCAAAGGTCACTGAACTACCATTCAGAACCCAGGGATTCAGATCATGACTGGCTGTGTGATTCTGAGATGCTATTGCTCTCTTAAAACCTAAATTCTTCCATCTGTAAAATGAGATGAAAAATCTCTAATTCCCTGAGAGTGGGGGAAAAAGAATAGTTAATAATTTATCATGAAGTGTTAGCTCTTTGGGATAAAAGTTTCAAATGAAATACGAGGATTTAAATCCAAAGGTATGAGACTGATTTTTCAAATTTAGCATTGTCAGCACTTAACCATGTTTCCTAAAAGCATGAATTCACTCAATCCCAAATGCCATGGTATGAGACAGTTATCTGTCATCACCACCTTCCCCATTTTATAGAAGCACACAGAAGTCACTGGTCCCTGGCTATTCAGCTAATTAGTGACAGAGTCAGGAGTCAAAACTAGGTAGCTGGGTGCCAGAGTCTAGTTACTAGGCAGCCAGTAACTACGAAATCACAGCCAGTTAACTTCCAACTGTGTCCCTTCCTTGCTCAGAAGCCTTCAGTGGCTCTTGAAGCCTAATAATAAGTACAGACTCCTTAGCTTAGCAATAAAGACACTCCAGCTACCTTTCTTTCCTGTTTCATTCCCCATGAAAATCCTTCGTATGTCCTCCCGTGCTCCAGCTCAGCTGTGCCAGCCACACTTCCCTGAATAGATCCCATGTGGTCCTGCTCTGTGCTTTGCCTCTGATCATCTCTGTATCTGGAATCCACCTATTCTCACCTCCTCTTCACCTTTCTACATTTTAACCTTTCTTTCAAGGTCCTTGCAAGGGGCCATGTCCTTCATGCATTTTCCCCTGCCCTTCTCAACCACAGCTGGTTGATAATCTTCCCAGGGAATTTTATCTCTGCTCTCCTCTGCATGTATCAGTTTCTGTACATACTATGTTCCCTCCTTAGTAAGAGATGAGCTCCTCGAAGGCTGCAATATTATTTTCTTCCTCATGGAACTTTTAAATTTTATTAAAAATTTAAACCATTCCTGTTCTTTTTTTTGAAAAATAACCAAATGCATGCATGCTTGTTGCAAAAAAAGAACCCTCACAGAATACATCTCTTAGAAAGTGAAATCCACCATTATCACCCCTCTGCCCCTGCCCTAAGAGAACTGTGGTTAACAGTTTGGAATGTATTCTTATAGAGCTTTTTCATGCAAAAAATTATTTACAGAAATGGAATTATACTATATGTAAAGCTCTGTACTTTTTTCACTTAAAATGTATAGTATTTTTCATATAGATATCTACCTCATTCTTTTTTTTTTTTTTTTTTTTTTTTTTGAGACAGCGTCTGGTTCTGTTGCCCAGGCTGGAGTGTAGTGATGGGATCATAGTTCACTGCAACCTTGAACTCCTGGGCTCAAGTGATCCTCTTGCCTCAGCCTCCTGAGTAGCTGGGGCTACAGGTGTGCACCACCATGTCCAGCTAATTTTTAAAAATCGTTCCCAGAGACGGATCTTGCCATGTTCACCATGTTAGTCTGGAACTCCTGGGCTCAAGTGATTCTCCTGCTTTGACCTTTCAAACTGCTGGAATTATAGGCATGAGCCACCCCACCCAGCCCTCATTCTTTTCTAAGTGCAGCATAGCATAAGATTGTAGTGATGCACCTGTTCAATCCCTTCTTGATGCGCATGAAAGTGATTTCCAATTTTTACCATTATGACCAATGCTGCAGTGAATATAAATGCATATGTGTGTGCATGTATTGCTATCTATATATCCATATAACTTTCTTTGGATACGCAATTGCTAGGTGAAATGGAATGGAGATTCTAAATGATGATAAATATAGGAAGTGTCAGGGGTGGGAAGGAAGAGTCTTGTTTTATGCTTTTCTGCATCCTTCACAAGGCCTAACATTGCATCTACCAGTGTAGCTTGGTAGGTAAAAGACCAGGCTCTGGCCTCTGGCTGTCCAGGTTTGTATCAGGGCTTTATCTGTATGCCTTAGCCATCTCATCACCACAAAATAATGGCAGGGTCGTTGTCATTATAAAGCTTAAATGAGATAATACATGCATAACAATTAGCAATTAGTAAGTACCTGGAAAATAAGTAAATGCAAGACATACAGAAGGAAAAATGGTAATGGGTTCAGATAATTGTTTGTTGAATGAATTGGACTGAATAAAACAATGGCAGTTTGAGCAATCATTCTAGAAATGGATGGTACAGAACTATTCATACTTTGCTATCAAAACCCATAGCAACTATTTATAAAATGACTGGCTAACATTAGAGGTGCAGTGTATAGCCCTGGAGCAATCCATCTCTGTGCAAAATGAACTGGCCTGAGCCAGAATCAAACCAATGACCTTGGCCTCTTTGGCCCCACACTTTCCCTAATAGAACTAACTGGCCCCAGCTGCAGTCTTATGTAATGGGTATCTATGAGGACAGAACAATAGTTCCCTGCAGGGTACACTGGCTCACCACTGGAGGTTGTTAGGTTATCTAGCTAACCAGCCATTAACATTGAAAATGAATAGAAAGTACATAAATAAATGCTTAGAGTAGTGCATAAGGTTTTCTGTTTAGATTCTTAGGTTCTAGGCCAGAAGTTTTCATCTTGGTGGCAAGGTTTCTATACCAATACTAGAAGATTCTAAGGTAGTCAACTCTGGGTTCTAGAACCAACTCTGCCACTATTATAGCTTCAAAACCTTGAGCAAATTGTTGAGCTTTATTTTACCTTGGTACAACAAGGGGGCTGAAATAGCTCACGTGAAAGGTCCTTTTTTGACATTCCTTTCCCCACAGGTACAGTCACATTCTCAGACATCAGGGCTGTTTATTGCACTGAACAAAATTAAAGTATAAAATTAGGCAACAGCAATACTGTACTTTCAAAATGTGTCAATGAAGTGATGGCAAAAGTAAACATAAGAAGCTAGACACAGCCAGGTGCGGTGGCTCACGCCTGTAATCCCAGCACTTTGGGAGGCGGAGGCGGGTGGATCACTTGAGGTCAGGAGTTCGATACCAGCCTGGCCAACGTGGTGAGACTCTGTCTCTACTAAAAATACAAAAATTAGCTGGGTGTGGTGGCGCAGGCCTGTAATCCTAGCTACTTGGGAGGCTGAGGCAGGAGAATCGCTTGAACCTGGGAGGCGGAGGTTGCAGTGAGCCAAGATCATGCTGTTGCACTCAAGCTTGGGCAACAGAGTGAGACTCTGTCTCAAAAAAAAAAAAAAAAAAAAAAAAGCAGCAACAGCAGCTAGACACAGAAGGCCACATATATATGATTCCACTTATATGAAGTATCAAAAATAGGCAAATCTGTAGACTGGATGGAAAGCAAGTTAGTGGTGACCAGGGGCTGGGAGAAGAGAAGAATGGGAGGTGACTGCTTAATAGGTATGGGGTCAACTTTAGAAGCCATGAAAATCGGTTGGAACTAGACAGTGGTGAGAGTTGTACAACATTGTGAATTTACCGAATGCCACTACATATACACTTTAAAATGGTAAAATTTATGTCATGTGTACTTTATCACAATAAAAAAGTGCCCCCCCAAAAAGAGAGAAAGGGATGGAAAAACATAGCAGGGCACAGACTCACTTGACGCCTGCTTCAAGGTGACATGAGAGGAGGGTGGGGGTGGGGGTCCCTCTGAGGAAGCCCTGGGAGATCCAGGAATAAGAGAGTGGACATTAGTGCAAGATTTGTCATCTAACTGGGGCCAGGTCCTTGCCAGGGACAAGTGTAGCAGTAAATGGGGCTCCAGTGAAGTATGAGCATCTCCCCGAGTGCACTGATGATGACCTTCCCTCAGCCCAACATGTTCCTGGCCTCCTCCCACTGGTGTCAAACTGTATCCATCTAAGTCCCACTTCAAAGCCCACTCCCTTCTTGAGCTCCCCCACCGTCCCCCCCCACCCCCCCATCCCCCATTCAGAGACACATTTCCCTCTTTTTTATTTATTTTTTTTCTGAGACAGGTTCTCACTCTGTCACTCAGGTTGGAATGCAGTGGCATGATAATGGCTCACTGCAGCCTCAAAATCCTGGGTTCAAGTGACCCTCCCATTTCAACCTTTAGAGTAGCTGGGACCACAGGTGCATACCTGGCTAATTTAATATTTTTTATTTTTTGTAGAGATGAAGTTTCCCTAGTTGTCCAGGCTGGTCTTGAACTCCTGGACTCAAGGGATCCTCCTGCCTTGGTTTCCCAAAGTGCTGGGGTTACAGGTCGTGAGCCACTGCCCCTGGCTATATCTTGTCCTTCTAAAAGTTGACAGCACTTACTCTCTGTGCCATTCCCAGAGCACAAGCCTGCTTCAGCCTTCTAGAGACACCTGTATTCTCTTGCCACCCAAGGCCTTCTGCTTCTCTTTGCCTCCCAGCATCCAATACAGTAGTGCTCAGGAAATACTTGTGGCTCTGTGATGGAGTGACTCAGGCAGCCCCACGGGGAGTAGAGTTTTATGAGTTTAATATGAACCATACCCTGAAATCTGAGAAATTTACCTCATTGCTCATGCTGGAAACCCTCAGTTCCAGTCGGATTTGCTTGGAGCTGGATGGAATTGTGTTGCTTTTCATACTGAAAATGATCATCTAATTTTTAAATTTAAAAAACATTTACGTAGCACCTACTTCATGTTCGACAGGAATCTCAACACTTCACAAATGTTAACTCACTGACTTTTCCTAACAGAGGCATTGAGAAGTTAAGTAACTTGCCCAGGGGTCAAACCCAGTAAACGGCAGAGCTGGGCTTCAAATCCAGGTTCCTTGCTTCCAGAGGAGATGCTCTTCAGTTTGTTCTGGTGCCTGAAACTTACAGATGAGTGGCAAAACCCTCCATGAACAGGGGAAAAAAAGACATTGATGTATTTATTTCAAGGGAAATGTGTGTGTGTGTGTGTGTGTGTGTGTGTGTGTGTGTTTTGCCCATCGTCCCCCTTTTCTTCCTCATTGAAAGCAAAATGCTCTAAAGCAAACAGTCTTTTTTCACACCTGAGACACCGGCGGTGTTCATTTTTGCTTTGGCAATCAAAATGGAAGAGGAAACTTGTGTGGTTTCATCACTGGTGCTTTCGGGGTGTGTGGGGCGGGCTGTCCTTCTCCCTCGGTCCTGGCTCAACGGCCCGAGCCCCCCTCCCCAGGCGTTGTGGCCTCCGGTCGGTCGTGGAGACACAAGAGGCCGCCTTTCCTCTGTTAACACCGGGAATGTGCCCCAGCCTCTCCCTCCTTCCTGCAAATCCAGTCCTTGTCCTGGAGAACCTCAGCGTCTTCTTATGCCTGCCTCTTTCAAAGCCTCGTAGGATTTACACCTGATTAACAACGTTTGCATTAGGATCGCCAGACACCGGCGCACGGCCCTGCAGGCCCGCGCGAATCTTCTACATTTTCATGTTTCGGATGTTGTCCACCTGACTTGATGCATATTCAAATATCTCTCTCCCCACGTGGGAGGCCGGCGTCAGAACCTGACAGACCTGCCGTTTACTAACTGGGGACCCAGGGCAAATTACTTCACAAGTCTGAGTCTCGGTTTCCTCACCGTGAACCGGACTGGTACCCATAGGTTGCGGCGTGGATCAAATGAGATAGCGCAGGGGCGGGACCCGCGCACAGCAGCTCTCTTAGTTCCTCTTGGCGAGGTCTACGTAGTAACACATGCTTGTCTGTTTCCCATTTTTTCCCAGAGCACCCTCATGCTCTGGGGGCAGGAAGGGAGTCTTCGCATCACACCGAAAAAGTCCCAACGGGCACGGTGTAGGCGCCTGTGGTCCCAGCTACTCGGGAGGCTGGGGCAGAAGGATCGCTGGACCCAGGAGGTCGAGGCTGCAGTGAGCTATGACTGCGCCACCGCACTCCAGCCTGGGCGACAGAGCCAGACCCTGTCTTGATTAAAAAATAAAATAAAATAAAGAAATTGAAGTCCTTATAACCCTGGTTAGAGCGTTCCCGCCTACTGGTCTCTTAGGGCACATTTAGGACAACCTGAAGAAGCCACTCTTCTTGGGACCCTAGCCCTTACCCCAACTCCTCGGTCCCCAAAGGCTAAGGGCTCAAGATCCGAAGGAGGCCCAGCTGAGGTCGCTGGGTGGGGCTCTGGGAGGAGGAAATGGGGTTCTTGATGGAGCTCGCGCTCCAGCTCGCCTCCTCCTGCGAGGACGCCCCCTGCCCGGACACCTGCTGCCCGAGCGAGCGTCGGGGCCGGGCCTCCCCGCGGGGCAGTCTCGGCGCGCAGGTCCCACCTGCCAGGCGCGGACCGCGGGCGGCCTCGGGCGCAGCCTCCGGGCGCCCCGCCCCCGCCTCCCCCGCGCGGCCCCGGCGCCCGGCCGCACCCCCTCCCAGCCCGCGGCGCCCCGGCACCCCTCTCCCTCCCCGGCGGGCTCCGCGGAGCATTGTACTCACATCCGGGGCTGGGTTTTGCTTTAATGCGAAACGTAATTAACCCGGAAAAAAGAGCCGAGGGACGGGAGAGAAGGAGGGGGCACTGGGGGAGACCAGAGCGAGGGGAGCGAGAGGCGCGGAGAGTTTGGCAGGCAGACCCAGAAATCCCTGGAGCGCGGCGGACCCGGCGGCCGGAGGGGCGACCCCGCCCGATGTAACGCGCCCCGCCCGAGCCCCGGCCCCTGCACGGGGGGGTAAGTTGGGCGCCCTCGCGGGCTCGGGAGTGGAGCGGCGCAGAGGGGCGCGCGGGGGCCGGCGGGGCTGGGGGTGCAGGGGGCGCCCCGGCGGGGGCCTGGCGGCCTAGGGGCGCGAGGGGCGCGCGCGCAGGGCTGAATACGCCGGTCCTGGTGGCTGACAGGCGAGGGGAGGTGGCCGCAGACCCTGGAGGCCTCCTCCAACCCTTTGGGAGAGCCCCGAGGGCAGCCCCTCCTCCAAGTGCCCCGGGTGGCCAAGGTCGCCGCCGCCAGGGGTCGGGCTGCGGGGGGTGGGGCCGCGGAGAGGGTGGGGGCGGGAGTTCTGCTGAGCTGCATTTTCTCACGTTTGCAGCAGCGAAACTTCTCTGCGGGTTCTGGCGCTGGGGCACCGACCCCGCAACGACTGCCCGGGCTGCGGGAGGGGAGGAGAGCAGAGAACGTCCCCAGGCAAGTCCCTTGGGTACGGATTGGGCCATGGAGACTCCTCTTTCTCTCCCCCGACTATCTTATTAAATGACAGGCCTAGAAGGCTCCCCTAGGGACTCCTGTCCTTTCCTCTGGGTGCAGCCTGGCCTTTGGGCTTCTGGAACTCCAGACAGTGAAAAGGACTGCCCTAAAATGCAGGTTCGGTGCCAGGTTAGGTGAGCCCTCGAGGGGAGCTGTCGTTCTCTCTCTCACCAACTTCTTCCTCACCTTACACGCTTCCCTTTTCTCCTCCAGTCCTAAAGACGATTTCACCAAAATTTTTTTAAAAAGGAAGAGAAAAGAAGGGTGGGGGAGGGGGGTGGGAAGCTAGGCCGTTTAGAATGGAAAAGTGTCCCTGCACGCCCAGAGAGGGGCGCAGGGCCCGCTGCGGCCGGAGCACCCTCACATCTCCCCGGGGCCAGCCCTGCCCCCAGGCCCTAGCCTTAGGGTTTGGCTTCCTTCCTTCTTGGTGAACGCAGGTTCAGGATGTATCTTCCCCTTCTCATTCCTTCTTCCTGCCCGCCCCGTTTCTTTCTTTAGGGCTCCAAGTGGGGTTTTCAGAGGACAGTAAACGGCAGAGAAGAGGGAGGGGAGAGCACCCCACCAGAAAGCCAGCTGTGGCTCTGGGGGCTCTGAAGGCTGAGCTGTAGATGCACTTGGGGCTGAAGTCCCAAGATTGCACTAATGGTGTTCTTAATATATCTGACCAAGTCCCATTTTCCCTTCTTTTGTCATTTTTTTTCTTTGGTTGCGAAGGCTTCCGAAACAGCAAAGCAAAAGATCTTGAAAGAATAGAAGTTTTTGTTTTCTATTTCAGTTGCATTCAGTTGACATGTATTATACATGCAAGGCAGTGATGAACAAAACACAACCCCTGTCTTTATTTTTTCTTTTTCCTTTACCTCTGGAGGGCTGGACCCTGTCTTTGGGGAGCTTACAGGACTTGTAAGCCCCCCACTTGTTTTGAGAAGCCAGAGTAAGCTTTTAGAAAGCATCATCATCATCTCAGACATTAGCCCTCTTCACCATGTGCCGCCTGAAGGCAGATGACTTTTGCACTATCAGAGGTCTAGCTTGTAGTCTAGATTATGGCCAGCCCAACGTATGACATGTACCAGGTGCTAAGTAAATGTTTATTGCATTAATGAATGAATGCAAACACATGAATTGTTTGCACTTGTCCAAATGGCAGAGAAAAGAGCAGTGTGGTTGTTCCTCAAACCTGTAGGGATTTGGTTCTCCAAGCTGGTACATGGGAGTTATTAGTCCGGATGTTGCCTTTACACCTAAGTATCCTTTGACCCTGTTTGTACATTACAGCATGCTTTCTACAAATTGTCTGTGGCACTCCTAGTGGGGTTTTAGCTGGCTGGTAATGGGAGCCTTGCTCATTTCACAGATTGGTAATTACCTTGGTATTGATTGAGAAACTGCCTGCCCTTTGGTGAAGAGTTTTTGCAACCCTTTCTTTTTCCTTGTCATTGGTGCTTTCTTCTCTCTTCTGTGTTAAGGAAATAGGGCCTGCAGATCCCATCATGTCATGGTAGTGAGCTGAACCATATTCAGCTCGGTATTTTAGAGTGGTTAAAATAAATCTTGAAGACATGCAGGTTTTGGTTGATGCAGGTTTTTGTTCTGCAGAAGTGGGAAGGGGAAGGCTGATGAGCCCTATCAGCTGAGCCCCAGAGCAGCCCTCCCACTACCTTGCCAAGTGTTTGCCGAAGTGCTAGGATACTAGGAAGACCCAAGCAGCGTTGGTCTCCTGTCCAATTCATGGGACAGATGGACAGGTGGGTGATGCCCCTGCTGAAAGGCTGGATGACTCAGATGAGAGCTTGCTGCAGACCACAGTGCATCAGAATATCTCTTCTGATTCACGGAAACTGCTGTGGCTCGACTTATTCCGGTTGTGATAGACCTAGGGCTTGGAAAAGAGGATCTGGGTGCTGGGACGTTGGGTTGCTCTGCCCCCTCTCTTTTTCCACCATGAACAGTTTGGGTTGCCTTACTTTCCGTTTTCCATCTGTCTCAGTGAGCTGGATGGGACTCCAGCAATCTAATCTGGTAGGCTTTGGAAAGGAAGGAAGGAAAGCAAATATTATAGTGTGTTGGCCTATGGGAAGAGAAGAACCCTGGCCCTGCCTGATATAAGCCCACTATTGAGATGGGGTATTGGACAGGCGGGGGAGATAGGGCAGCTGAGAGGTGGGAGGGATGCGGCCCCATCCTGTCGGTAGAGGAGGCCGGGGGTTGGTGTAGTGAGACCCTACTGTTCCTTCTGAAAGCCCCTTCCCTGCCCTGACCCCAGTTGACTGAAGTGATTTGTTATGCATTAAAGCCGGAATTGGGCTTTCTCACTGTGGAGGTCCCAGCCCTGCTGGGGCGGGGCTCCTGATATTACCCAGTGTGGGCAAAAGGCTTGGGGGCTTTGGCCCTGTGGTGTGCCTTTTGCCCACAGTGCCTGGTCAGCTGAGATGAAGAGGATGGGAAGCTGGGTCCTCTTGTCCTTATGCTCTTGAGAAGCACTGCAGTTAAAGTGCGAAGGCTGGGACTCAAATTTGGCTGGCCCCTTGCAAAGCAGCTCTCTGCTGGTATGATTGCCCATGGCTGGATCAAGAGGCAGCTTGCCTTGGAAACTGACGAGCATGTCTAGGTTTCTGTTAACTCTCAGGGTAGCCTGGCCAAGAAGGAGTCAGCGCATTGCCTGGACTTTTTGTTTTAAACCTCCTGGAGAATTTTTAGAGATGTAAAATGTGGTGTTTCTTGGAGTAGAGGGAAGAGTGAGGGAAGCTGATGCCTTTCCTCGTGAGAGGAATCCCAGGGTCGCAGCTTTTTCATTGACATTTGCTCACTGGAGTTAGAGGGATGGAGGTGCGCATGCAGCAGCTGCCTGCCCAGTGTTAAGCAACTTTGCAGTAGTAATGATGACCATGTACTCCTTGTTAGGCACCCACACATGCAGTTTAACAACAACAATATTTACCCAATGTCTGGGTGTCCAGCGCTTTTCACACATTATTTCATTTAATCCTCACAGCAGCCTTTGAAGTAGGTAAAGCGATTATCTCCATTTTGCAGATTAGGAAATAGACCCTGAAGACTTAAGCAACTTTTCTGCGTTTGAATCCAGGTCTGTCTGGCTCAAGACTCATGCTCTTTCCCTTCACTCCACTGCATGGATGGGATGGGTAACTGAAATCAGCACACCCTTTTGAATGGTCATCTTCTTGCAAAAGTTCCCTCAAAAATACTCGTATTGGCTGGATGCCGTGGCTCATCTCTGTAATCCCAGGGCTTTGGGAGGCTGAGGTGGGGGGGATCACTTGAGGCTAAGAGTTTAAGACCAGCCTGGGGAACATAGCGAGACCCCATCTCTACAAAAAATTGAAAAATTAGCTAGCTGTAGTAGTGCGCGCCTGTAGTCCCAGCTACTCGGGAGGCTATAGCAGGAGGATTTTTTGAACTCAGGAGTTTGAGGTTATAGTGAGCTGTGATCGCACCACTGCACTCCAGCCTGGGCACCAGAGCGAGACCCTGCCTCTAAAAAAAAATTTTTTTTTAAATACTCGTACTGATTATTGTCACCTGCACATCCTCCTTACCACACCCAGCCCCTCCTCCTTCCCTAAATCAAGAGACAGAAGCACATGTCTTTAGAGGAACACAGCTAGGCCATTTACGCTCCCCCCTCACCACTCCCCTGCCCCACCCCCAGCACTTAGCAAAAGGCCAGTAGGTTGGAGAAATTATGTTTTTTGTGTTTTTGCTTTTTTTTTTTTTTTTGAGACAGAGTCTCACCCTGTCGCCCAGGCTGGAGTGCAGTGGCGCGATCTCGGCTCACTGCAACCTCCACCTCACAGGTTCAAGCAATTTTCCTGCTTCAGCCTCCCAAGTAGCTGGGTCTACAGGCGCATGCCACCACACCCAGCTAATTTTTTGTATTTTTAGCAGAGACAGGGTTTCACTGTGTTAGCCAGGATGGTCTCCATCTCCCGACCTCGTGATCCACCCACCTTGGACTCCCAAAGTGCTGGGATTTCAGGCGTGAGCCACGGTGCCCGGCCAGGAGAAATGATGTTTTCTTTTCATTCTCTTAACTGCCCATGTATTAGTACCCTTTGGTTGACATCGTCCATTATAAAATGAAGATTAGAGTTCCAGGACTCGCAGCTGTTGTTAGGAAGCCCAATAGTGAAACCGAATTCATTGTGGGGAAACTTTCACAATTCTGAAAGTTGGAGATCTCAGCTTTTATAGGCTGTAAAGCCAGTAATGGCTGCGTGCCTGCACTGGTGCCCTCTCTGGTGGAGATGGTCTGACGAGCCATCAGCCCCGGGCAGGCTTTTGTTTCCTGCAGGCTCCAACAACCACATTTTCTTTGAATGTAGATGAGGCTGCTGTGAAGAGAGGTCATGAGTGTCTGAAATATTTTGTTGTTTTTGGCATCTTTATTGCAGTGGTATCAATTTCCAGTTACTCCTGCCTTACACCCCTCCCCCCATATTTTTTCAAAAATTCCTTCTTGAGTATCTCTTGCTCTCTACTCCAAGTTCTAGGGTCCAGTGGGGATTGGGCTATCTCAGGGTCAAGCCAGCACCCTGTCTGATCCGCCCCCCGCCATTCCTGTACATGTTTGCATTCCTCACCCTGCACTTCCTCTGGGAACTTGTTCTCAGTACATTCCCTTCTCTCGCACTTTATTCTCCCGCCTTACACTATTTGGAATCTGCTATCATGACAGTTTCAAAATGCGGCCATGTTAGAGCAGTAGGAAGTGGAGGCTTCCACACTTCCTAAGTTATAATCTTTGACCCATTCTCAGGGATGTGTTCTCAAATAGCCATGCTTGCATTTTGCTGTTGTTTTTACTGGGTTTGTACATTGCGAAGGCTCTGGTTGGCTTCACAATATATCTTGATGTATGCTGCAAATCTAAACATATATGAACTCTGTTGACATGGTCCGTATGTATTCTAGCAATAGGTGAGTGACTGCTCCATATCTCTATGCCTCAGTTCCTGTCTGCTGTATTTCATACGGTCCTCTTTGAGATCTCTGATGTTATTTCCCAAAAAACTTTCTCCTGTTACCCGGTTGAGCCATTTCTGGTTGGTAGAACCTCAGTCACTACTGAAGCTGCTACCTGCAGCTTCTGCCCTGGTAGGGGTAACAGGACAGAAGATGTACGTACCACACGCCCCACTGCTTGTCAAAAAGCACCTTTTGAATATTTTCTGCAGCAAAATCCCAGAAATTCCTTGTCCTGCTAACACAGAATGTGAAAGAAACATCTCTAAATTTTAAAAATGAGTAATTTTTTTCTCATTTTTGAACTGAGGTTGTAGTAGATTATTTTGTACTTCAGCCAATACCACTGAAGGCTTTATCTCTGTTATCACTTTCTCTTATTGTTTATCTCAAAAATGCTAAAGTAGTCAGGCAGAGTCTCCCATATTTCCCTCTATTCTTTCCTCTGTCTCCAAATTATGTTAGCCATCTTCAAAATCAAGAGGGCTATTCAGAAAACCACAGCTCTCATTACTTAATACCTTTATAGCTTTTCTTTAAAATAAATCTATCTGGCTGGGCACAGTGGCTCATGCCTATAATCCCAGTACTTTGGGAGGCTGAGGCCAGAGGATCACTTGAGCCTAGGAGTTTGAGACCAGCCTGGGCAACCTACAAAAAATACAAAAATTAGCTGGGTATGGTGGTGCACGCCTGTAGTCCCAGCCACTCAGGAGGCTGAGGTGGGAGGATCGCATGAGCCCAGGAGGTGGAGGCTGCATTGAGCCATCATTGTGCCACTGTACTCCAGACTGGGAGACAGAGTGAGACCATATCTCAAAAAAAAAAAAATTAATCTATTCATCTTTTCACTCATCCAGCCAGCCACTTATTTTATGTATGTATGTATGTATGTATGTATGTATGTATGTATGTATGTATGTATTTTTGAGACAGGGTTTCACTCCTGTCACCCAGGCTGGAGTGCAATGGTGTGAGACATTGGCTCAACTGCAACCTCCACCTCCTGGGCTCAAGAGATTCTCCTGCCCTAGCCTCCCCAATAGCTGTGACTATAGGTGCACACCACCTCACCTGACGCTTATTTTAAAATGTCAGTCCTATCTCCCAAGTTTCAAGAAGGAAAACTCCACTGGGCGTTCCTGTCAGGGTCCCCATTTCCTTTTCCCAGAGCACTTTTCAAGGTACAGCTCATGTGTTGTAGGAATAGAGGAATAGCAGCATCGACTTGGGACTGAGTATTCTGTTGGCCCGAGGACCTGGGTGCTTCTTAAGACCAGAGAGCAAGGGACCACACCAGCAGGAGAAAGGGGGAAAGGCGCTCAGAGGATGTTGCCATACGAAGTAAGAAACCCAAACAGCTTGGAGGGTGCTAAAGCCCTCTGGGCAGGTAGATATCTGGCTCTTGGATAACTGTGAGATGTGAAACATTTATTTATTAGGTTTAGGTCTTTAAAACACCAAAAAGTTCCAAGAGAGCTATAATTTAGGGAAGGCCTTGTTTGTTTGTGGACTCTGGAGAATTGAGAAATTTATTATCAGATTCAAAACTTATACACTTGGGTGGGAATCTGTGTGGAATTAAATAGCTTTCTCTCCTGCTAAATAAAGTAACACATGCTCCCTGTAGAAGATTTGGAAAAATATGTACAAGTAAATGAAATTCCACTCATAGCCCGTAGATAATAACTTACTGTTTTGGTGACTATATATCTGGTTTTAAAACAGACCGTATATAGGAATATAAGAATAATATTTGGATGATTGAGATCATATTATGTACCATTTCATATCTTTTAAAAAACTTATGATGTGGTGAGTTTTCCCCTCATTCATTAAAAATAACCTGAAAACAGAGTTTTTGAATTATTGTGTAATATTTCCTTGTGAGTATGTCCTGTTGTTTATTTAATTATTTTCTGGGCCTGGCGCGGTGGCTCACGCCTGTAATCCCAGCACTTTGGGAGTCCAAGGTGGGTGGATCACGAGGTCAGGAGATCGAGACCATCCTGGCCAACATGGTGAAACCCCATCTCTACTAAAAATACAAAAATCAGCTGGGCGTGGTGGTGCACGCCTGTAGTCCCAGCTACTCAGGAGGCTGAGGCAGGAGAATAGCTTGAACCTGGAAGGCGGAGGTTGCAGTGAGCCGAGATGGCGCCACTGCACTCCAACCTGGGCGACAGAGCGAGACTCTGTCTCAAAAAAAAAAAAAAAAAGAATTATTTTCTAACCATTGTGTTGTTCAGGACATTACCAGTTGTTTGTTACTATAAATTCTACTGCAGTTGCCATCTTTTTACTTTCATCTTTCTTTGCATCTTTGTTGATTGACTTGGATGGAATCCTAGAAGTAGAATCACTGGGTCGAAGGGTATGAACATTTTTTGCTTTCTTGTTATATATATACAACTAAATTGCTTTCCAGAAAGGTTCATAGTCCTGTCCTGGGTGTATAAGAATCCTAGGAACATTTTTCAAGTAGACAACATCTGTTTTAAGCAGTGATCTTTCCCCTTTCAGCCCCTCTAGTGCCTCTGTGTCCCATCTGGGCTATGTGCTATTTTCTCAGGGTCTGGGTCCCAGCTGTCTCTTGTATATTATGAGCCTTGCAAAGTTATCCATTGCCTCAGTTCCTCAGGGCAATTTTTTTCTTGGCTTGAATCTCCACTGGTGGAACCTAAGGCATGGGAATGGGCAGTAGAGAGATATTTGGGGCTGCGATACCTCCCAGTGCCCCCCATTTCATTCTCTGGCAGGCAGCCATTGACTCTTCCTTCTCATGAGCTGCTTCTAGTCAACTGGCAGGTGTTGGCCAGGAATCTCTCAGTTTAATTGCCATTTAACACACTTTCTGCCACTGATTAATGGGTGACTCCATGCAAACTCACTTTCTTTCCCCAAGTTTCACTTGTATCATAAATACTTATTTTCATTCGCAGTACATACTTAAGAACTTATATTCTGCTTAGAAATCTGGATCATATAAAACTTCCCACTTTTTGTTTTTCTTTTCATTAAAATACTTTTTTTTTTTTTTTTTTAAGATGGAGTCTCACTCTGTCACCCAGGCTGGAGTGCCATGGTGTGATCTCGGCTCACTGCAGCCTCCACTTCCAGGGCTCAAGTGATCCTCCTACCTCAGCCTCCTGAGTAACTGGGACCACAGGCATGCACTACCATGCCCGGCTAATTTTTGTATTTTTGGTACAGATGAGGTTTTGCCATGTTGCCCAGGCTGGTCTCAAACTCTTGGGCTCAAGTGATCAGCCCGCCTCGGCCTCCCAAAGTGCTGGGATTACAGGCATGAGCCACCATGCCTAGCCTGAAATACATTTTTTAGTTACTGGAATAATATGAGGCTATGTCTTGGTTTGGTTTGGTGTTTGTTTGTGAGAGACAGAGAAGAGAGGGAGAGAGAGAATGAAGGAGAGAGGGAGAGAAGGACAGGGAGGGAGACAGAAAGAGAGGAATTCTGTATGCACATACTTTTGATTTGCTTTTAATGAAGTTCAGGAAAGTAGATGAAATAGGAAACAAACATTTAAAAAACGTTCAACCTCACTAGATGTCATTATGTATTTGAAACCACCAATAGTTTAAAATAATGAGAACATTCAATATATGTAAGATTATAGTGATGATAACAATATATTGCTGGTTGCAACATAGATAACATCTTTTTAGAAAACAATTTTGTAAAAGGACTCAAGAATTATGAAATATCATAGCCTGTGATCTCATATTATTACTTGGAATTTATGCTCTTTCCATGTAAAAGAAGAAATAAAGCATGAAAATACAAATTTTAGCCTTATGTATAACAGTGAAAAATTGGATATAACCTTCAATTTAATTGTAGAGAAATGGTTATGTAAATTATAGTAAAACCAGTCCATTAATGTTATGCAACCATTAGAAACGATTATAAAGACTATGTAGCAACATGGAAAATGCTTATGACATCATCTTAAGTTTTAAAAAGGCCAATTATGTGGATAGGGACATGAAAAAGCATGCAAATGTGAAAATTGTTGGCTGGAGTGATTGTTAAAATAATTCCAGCATTGTTATATTATGATTTTTGCACTAAACCCAGAAAACACGAGGGAGGTTTGGCTAGGGAAGATAGGGTGCTGAGTGGGTTGGATAGAGGCCCCTTCTCTTACAAATACCCTGTGTGCTTTGTTAGCTGCGTGTTGTGAAGGCCAGGAAGCTACTTGCCAGATAGTTTCATTACGGTATGAGAGCAAAGGTGAAGGGACCATCTAGAGAGAGGGGTATCTAGAGCTCTAACCCAGCATGAACACTTTCTTTTTTTTTTGAGAGGGAGTCTCACTCTGTCACCCAGGCTGGGGTGCAGTGGCGTGATCTCGGCTCACTGCAACCTCCGCCTCCCAGGTTCAAGCAATTCTCCTGCCTTAGTCTCCCGAATAGCTGGGATTATAGGTGCGCACCACCATGCCTGGCTAATTTTTGTATTTTTAATGGAGACAGGGTTTCACCATGTTGGCCATGCTGGTTTTGAACTCCTGAACTCAAGTGATCCACCTGCTTCGGCCTCCCAAAGTGCTGGGTTTACAGGTGTGAGCCACCGTGCCAGGCCCCAGCATGAACGCTTTCCATGTTGTCCCAGGAGATGAGGGCTGGGTATTGTCAGGGTGCCCACAGGCTTACCTGGGAACTCCTGAGATAAACCACCCTCGGTCACCCTCTACCCAATATTTTCACACTGGGGAACTCAGGACAAAATGAAATTTAAGGCTGGGTGTGGTGGCTCATGCCTATAATCCCAGTACTTTGGGAGGCTTGAGGCAGGAGGATTGCCTGGGTCTAAGAGTTTGAAAACAGCCTGGGCTATGTAGGGAGACCCCATCTCTATGAAGAATTAAAAAATTAGCCCTCCATGGTGGTGTGCACCTGTAGTCCCAGCTACTGGGGAGGCTAAGGCAGGAGGATTGCTTGAGCCCAGGAGTTGGAGGCTGCGGTAAGCTACGATTACACCACTGCACTCCAGCCTGGGCAACAGAGTGTGACCGGGTCTCTAAAAAATAAAAACATAAAATGAAATTTAAGATAAGTGATTTTGGCTGGGCGTAGTGGCTCACGCCTATAATCCCTGCACTTGGGGAGGCTGAGGCTGATGGTTCACCTGAGGTCAGGAGTTTGAGACCAGCCTGGCCAACATGGTGAAACCCTGTCTCTACTAAAAATACAAAAATTAGCCGGATGTGGTGGCACACGCTGTAATCCCAGCTACTCTGGAGGCTGAGGCAGGAGAATGAATCACTTGAACCCAGTAGGTGGAGGTTGAAGTGTGCCGAGATGGCTCCACTGCACTCCAGCCTGGGCGACAAAAGCAAAACTCTGTCTCAAAAAACAAAACAAACAAACAAAAAACCAACCATGTAACTGGCAGAGTGTTGTGAGAGTTAGAAAAGACATTTTGAAGCTTTGCCTTGGTCTTGGCAGGGGATTTGGGGGTGATAGCATATATATGTACACAAAGTTGTTCCCCCATCTAAGTACCAATTACTACTGGCACTCCCCTTTCTCCCCTCACTGGCTCATTGCTAGAATAGTAGAAGCTAGGGATGAGCTGGCAAAGTTAACTTCCACACAGGCCTCTGTGAAGAAGAGGAAGAGCCAGAGAAGATTTGGAAGATTATGGTGACATGGCAGAGGAGGCGAGGACAGGGGATCTGGGGGCCTGGGGCAGCTCTGTGGACCCAATCTTAGCAACTGTTGAGACAAGGGATGTACAAATGGGATCAGAATGAACCATCAGAGGATTAGGGCTCAGGACCTGAGGTTCATGTTGTGTGCAGCATCTGAACGTGCCGCTGCTGCGTGGGTCAGCTAGTTAGAGCCACATTTCTGTGTGATGCTCTGTTCTCCTGCAGCCAGTCCTTCCCCCCACCTCCCACATTCCTGATGAGCTCTGTGACTCAGCTGCTTCTCGGGACGTCTGAGCAGCTGTTTTTTTCTCGGGATAGAACCACAGTCAGGAGATGTAACCTGAATGCTTATCTTTCCCTTGGGTCCGTGAGGGCCCTCTCCCACCGTGAGGCCCCTGAAACAAAATTGGACTTTTAGAGGATTGTAGAAAGAGTGCCTTCTTTAGCCCCTGACTTCAGAAAAAGACAGGCATGACCAGGCATGGTGGCTCATGCCTGTAATCCCAGCACTTTGGGAGGCCGAGGCTGGTGGATCACCTGAGGTCAGGATTTCAAGACCAGCCTGGCCAACATGGCGAAAGCCCGTCTCTACTAAAAATACAAAAATTAGCTGGGTGTGGTGATGTGCACCTATAATCCCAGCTATTTGGGAGGCTGAGGCAGGACAATCGCTTGAACCTGGGAGGCGGAGGTTGCAGTGAGCCAAGATTGCCCTGCTGCACTCCAGCCTGGGCGACATAGCGAGACTCCATCTCAAAAAGGAAAAAAAAAAAAAAAAAGAAAAGAAAAAGGAAAGATGAATCCTGCAGGCTAAAAAGGGGAAATTTGAAAGCCAATGTTCAGCTGGACACCTTGCTTAGCGATTGGGCCCAGGACAGTTAGCTTTGCTCTTCCACAGAAGCTTGTGTGTTTTCTCTGGGAGGTGCCTCAAGAGTAGCGATAGTCCTTGCAGCCCCTGCAAATCTGTCTGTGACTGGTTGGGCATCAAGGGGATTTGCCTGGTTTTCTTGAGGGGCTGGCGATCACCAGCATCCTGACCAGGCAGCTCTGCACCCTTCCCGGAATGCTGACCCAGCCCTTCTGGTGGGACTCTTGTTCCTCTGTCATCCAGGGAGCTGAGGCTTCTTTCCAGGATATGCTCCCCCGCCCCCAGCCAGCGCCAGACCACTCCCCTTGCTGCCTTTGACCCAATGTCTGCTGGGAGACTTCACGTTCCTTCTGTGGCGTCTGTTCCTCATTACTAGCTTGTGCCCATCTCTCTCCTGTTTCTGAACTCAAACTTGCTCCGTTGTGAAACTGGAGCTGGGGCGGAAGCTTTGTTGGAGGAGGCCCTGGGTCTGTCCACAGGTGCCATAATGGAAGGGTTGCTGCTTTGGGCAGGGGTGTGCCTCCCCTGGCCCCTGCTGTGCTGCAACACATCCTTTTCTGCTGTGTTTCTGAAACCTCCTCTGTCCATGGTTGATCCTTCTCACCACCTCTTTTACTGCAGCTCCTCTGACTTCTTCCTTAGCTGTGCTGTTTCACCTCTGTCCTGTTTCTCGCCTGCTTTGCTCTTTGTCCCCTATCCTTTTGCACTGAGTAGCTGTGGGATTCCCCGACGCATCTCCCTGATGTTTGTGTCTCCAGTCCCCCTGACCTCACCTGGATCAAGGGATTCACCAGTCACTGGTATCCATATGTGTGTTTTGGGGGCATTTGTTCCTAGGGGCCGCCTCTCAGCACTGGCCCTTGTGGGGATGGGAGAGAACATGCCACACCACCAATCGCCACCCTTACTATTAGCCTGATCTGAATCTGCCTGATGTCAGCCTGTGCTGTGGGAGGGTGTCTCCCTCTGGGCCTGCAGTACCGGGGCTGTTGGGTCTCTGTAGCTCACCTGCTGACCCAGCGTCCCGTTGTGGGGGATGGCCTGAGCCAGCCATCTCACAACTCAGCCTCTGTGGACAGAGGGCCTCCATGGGCTTGGGCCACCAGGAACTTCACTCTGTTGGAGCCTGTCAGGGCTCAGCAGTGGGTGGGGTCTGACCTTGAAAGTCTGAATGTCATGTGGTGCTTTGGGATCCCTTGTGGGACCCTTGTCCCACGTCAGCACTGGGTGTGCATTTGAATTGGGTGTCTCTGCTCATTGAAAGGGGCCAATCTTCGTTGGGGAGCAGGATAGAGCTCTCGCCCTTCCCTTTGGCTCTCAGAGAGGCCTAAGAAAATTGCAACAAGAGCAGAGGTTGGCTGGTTTGAAGGTGTGGCTCATCCCACATTACCAGAGAGACAGTTCCAGAGTCGGGGATAGTGCTCACAGGCTGGGACTTTCTTCTTCTTTCTTCCTTCTTCTCCTTTTTCTTCTTTCTTCCTTTATTCCTCTTCTTCTGACAGGGTCTCACTCTGTCGTCCAGGCTAGAGTGGAGTGGTGCTCTCATGGTTCCCTGCAGCCTCAAATTCCTGAGCTCAAGCGATTCTCCTACCTCAGCCTCCTGAGTAGCTGGGACTACAGGCACGCCACCATGCCTGGCTAATTTTTAAATTTTTTTGTGGAGACAAGGTCTCACTGTGTTGCCCAGGTTGGTCTCAAACTCCTGGCCTCAAGCGATCCTCCCACCTCAGCCTCCCAAAGTGCTGGGATTACAGTTGTGAGCCACTGCACCCAGCCTGGGACTTTGTTCTGATTCCTCATTCTTTCCATTATAAAGGGTAACCGTATTAGGCTGCTCAGGCCATCATAAACAAGGACCACAGTTTGGATCGCTTAAACAACAGAAGTTCATTTTCTCACCGATCTGGAGGCTGAAAGTCCAAGGGCAAGGTGTTAACAGGGTTGGTTTCTTCTGAGGGCCATGAGAGAAAGATCTGTCCAGGGCCTGCGCCTTGGCTTGTGGATGGCCGTCACCTCCCTGTGTCTTCACAGGGTCTTTCCTCCTCTTATAGAGACATCAGTCGTAGTGGATTAGGGCCCATGCTAATGACATCATGCTAACTCCGTCACCTCTTTAAAGACCCTGTCTCCAAATATAGCCACATTTTGAGGGCCTTAGGGTTAGTGCTTCAACATATGAATTTTGAGAGGACATAATTCACCCCATAACAGTGACAGTGGAGTGATGTAAGATGCTGGGCCAAGGCTGTGACCCTACCTCAAGGCTCCAGAAACCCCTTGCATTTTAATCTTTTGGTATCTTCATGGAGCTGGAGAGGCTGTCCTTTGTGACTTAATTCCTGGCAGAATTTTAGAAAAATTTTTTATGTTTAATTTTTGTGGGTACATAGTAGGTGTATATATTTATGGGGTACATGAGGCTTGCAGCACGTAACAGTCACTTCATGGAAGATGGGGTATTCATCCCCTCAAGCATTTATCCTTTGCATTACAGACTGTTCAGTTATATTATTTTATTTTATTTTGACAGAGTTTCACTCTTGTTGCCCAGGCTGGAGTGCAATGGTGTGATCTTGTCTCACTGCAACCTCCAGCTCCTGAGTTCAAGCGATTCTCCTACCTCAGCCTCCTGTGTAGCTGGGATTACAGGCATGCGCCACCACGACTGGCTAATTTTTTGTATTTTTAGTAGAGACGGGGTTTCACCATGTTGGCCAGGCTGGTCTCGAATTCCTGACCTCAGGTAATCCACCTGCCTCAGCCTCCCAAAGTGCTGGGATTACTGGCATGAGCCACCATGCCTGGCCTCTTTTAGTTATTTTAAAATGTGCAATTAAATTATTATTGACTATAGTTACCCTGTTGTACTATCAAATAGTAGGTCTTATTCACTCTTTCTAACTATTTTTTGTACCTATTAACCATCCCCACCTCCCCCCAGCCCCCCACTACCCTTCCCAGCCTCTGGTAACCACCCTTCTACTCTCTATCTCCATGAGTTCAATTGATTTGATTTTTAGATCCCATAAATGAGTGAGGACATGTGATGTCTGTCTTTCTGTGGCTCTCTTATTTCACACTTAACATAATGATCCCCATCCATGTTGTTGCAAATGACAGGATCTTATTCTTTTTTATGGCTGAATAGTACTCCATTGTGTATATATGCCACATTTTCTTTATTCGTTCATCTGTTGATGGCCACTTAAGTTGCTTCCAAATCTTGGCTATTGAGAACAGAGCTGCAACAAACATAGGAGTGCAGATATACCTCTTCAATAGACTGATTTCCTTTCTTTGGGTATATACCCAGCAGTGGGATTGCTGGATCATATGGTAGATCTATTTTTAGTTTTTTGAGGAACCTCCAAACTGTTCTCCATAGTGGTTGTACTAATTTATATTCCCACCAATACCGTACAAGGGTTCCCTTTTCTCCACTTCCTCACCAGCATTTGTTGTTGCCTGTCTTTTGGATAAAAGCCATTTTCACTGGGGTGAGATGATATCTCATTGTAGTTTTGATTTGCATTTCTCTGGTGATCAGTGATGTCGAGCACCTTTTCATGTGCCTGTTTGCCACTCGTATGTGTTTTCCTTGAGAAATGTCTGTTCAAATCTTTTGTCCATTTTAAATTTGGATTATGAGATTTTTTTTCCTATAAAGTTGTTTGAGCTCTTTATATATTCTGGTTATTAGTCCCTTGTCAGATGGGTAATTTGCCGATTTTTCTCCCATTCTGTGGGTTTTCTCTTCACTTTGTTGATTGTTTCCTTTGCTGTGCAGAAGCTTTTTAACTTGATGTGATCCCGCCTGTCCATGTTTGCTTTGGTTGCCTGTGCTTGTGGGGTATTGTTCAAGAGCCTGGCAGAATTTTATTCAGATGTTTGAATTGGAGCTTACATCCTTTCTGAGATCATTTCTTCCATGTATAAAATTGAGTTGCGAGCCACTTCACAAGGTTTTGTGCAGAGCAACGATAATAGCTACTGTTCAGGAAGTGCTTACTGTGTGCCTACCACTTAATTCTCAGCCCAAGCCTTATTATTAACCCCGTTTTACAGATGCAGAAGCTGAGGCACACGAAGGTTAAATAATTGGTGGTCATACAATTAACAAGTATCCAGAACTGGAATTTGAATGCAGGCCCCTGATCTAAAGTCTGGGCTTATCTCCTCTATGGATGTAAAGTGCCCAATGCTATCCTGGGCACATAGAGCCTTGGAAAAGTGAGTTGAATACGTGTGAATGGATTTTTAGGGGTGCTTAACATTGGGAGAGGTTTCCAGGGTCTGGGATGGAACATTTGGTGCCCCCACGGAAGGAAGCTGGTGAGAGTCTCAGCCCAGCTTCTGGAAAAGATTCCTGCAGGTCCTGAGGCAGAGCTGCTTCATCTTCCTTCTCATCAGCACCTCCCTCCTGCGCGCAGGGTGATGTGAGCAGAGCCCAGGAATGCCTTATGTGGATCGGCAGAACCGAATCTGTGGGTTTCTGGACATCGAGGAGCATGAGAACAGCGGCAAGTTTCTGCGGAGGTACTTCATTCTGGACACCCAGGCTAACTGCCTCCTCTGGTATATGGACAACCCCCAGGTGAGAGGGTCAGTGGGAAGGGGTGGGGCGACTGGGTGCCCATCACTGCTCCAGAGGAATGCACACAGGGTTAGCCTCCAGGCCTAGGCTCGTGAGCAACACAACCTGCTGATCAGCAGGGAGGGGACAACCCTACAACACACACGGACACACACACAAATGCACATTCACGTGCACACACACCACACACACCCCATACACACCACACACACGCACACACATGCACCTTATACACACACACCACACACACACTGTACAGACACGACACATACACACATGCACACACCATATACACACCACACAGACACACACACATAACCCCCATACACATACCACAGACACATACGCACACGACACACACCATACACACACACAACCCATACACCATACACACATGCACACATGACACACACCATACACACACACAACCCATACACCAGACACACACCATACACACATGCACACACACCCCATATACACACACCACACACACACCAGACACACATCATACATACACATATACACATGCACACACACCCCATGCACACATACCACACACACATACACAACCCATAAACACACACCACATACCATACACACATACACACACATGCACACACACTTGCACACACACCCCATACACACACCACACACATACACACAACCCATAAACACACACCAGACACACATTATACACACACATGCACACACATCCCATACACACACACCACACACACACATACACAAGCCATACACACACACCACACACAGAGACACACATACACCATACACACACCCCCATACACACACACCCCCACGCACACCACACACACCACACACGCATGCACCATACACATGCAGACACACACATGTGCACACGCACACACCATACACACACGCACACACACATATACACACAGACTACACACATACTATACACACCCATCCACACACACACAGAAAACCATCTCAGATCTTAGTTTGGAGAGAATGATGCTGTCCTGACCCTGGCATCTGGTGTCTGCTCTCACACGCAGAGACCAGCCAGGATCTGCCAGTGAGATCCAAGTCCTGGATCCAGGCTCCAAGGCATGGCTTGCTTCCTGTCACTTCTCTCCAGGCCTGTGGCCTGTGGCTGCTCCTGCTCTTCCAGTCTGGGGGCCCCTCCCCAGCAGAGAATGTGACCTGGTTCCCTGAGCCGGACACATGTTGGACTTCTTTGGTCTCCTGACTCAGGAAGTCCTAGAATCCTGGATTGGAGGTGCCCTTGGAGGTCACCCAGTTTTGTTTCCTCATGGTCCAGATGAGAAGAGAGCCTCAGACACTGCACTGGATCTTGGCAAGGACATGGTCAGAATTAGATGACTTGCTGAGCATCTTGTGGAGGTCAGGCACAAAGATGGGGGCCACCTACCTTTGACTGCTATGTCTAGGAGTCCCTGGAGTCATCACTGCTCTGGGAACAAGTTGCTTCACCCTGATTTGGGATCTCAAGGCTTTTCTTATTCTGGCCCTGAGTGCTGTTAGCTCTTTCCTTCCCCTACCCTTGAGTGATTTGGTGGAATGAGCCTGCAAACACTGACATGGCCTCTGAACAGCAAGGTCACAGGTCATGGCTGTGTTGGGATGAAGAAGGGTGTGGGATCTGGGATTTGGCTCTAGTTCCGAGGCTTGGGAAGAGGAAATTCTGAATGTCCCAGGGATGGAGTTATGCTTTAAGATGCAATGTGGAAAATGAGTTATGTGAATCTCTAGGTCACTGTCCAGGGACTAATCATCTAGTGATCTTGGGCATTTGTCTTCTAGATTTGATGGCCAAGAGAAAAACAGTATAGATGCGGAAAACATACTCAGAAAGTCAGCTGCTGCTAATTGCCTTCTCTAGCAAGGATTAACCCTAAGTAGAACTGAGCCCCATGTTTCACCCTGCAGCCCTGATAAACCTGTTGCTTACTTTCATTTGAAGTGCCTAGTATTCAGAATGAACCCTTCCTAGGCACACTGTGACACCCTCAACTCAGCCTGGAATGCTGCCATTTGTCATGTAATGGGCCTGGTTTGCCTTCAGGCCCTGCGATATCATTTTCCTTTCCTTTGCTCTTTTCTTTTCTCTCTTTTTTTTTGAGACAGGGTCTTGCTCTGTCACCCAGGCTGGAGTGCAGTGGCATGATCTCGGCTCACTGCAACCTCTGCCTCCTGGATTTAAGTGATTCTCCTGCCTCAGCCTCCTCAGTAGCTGGGATTACTGGCATGTACCACCATGCCCGGCTAATTTTTGTTATTTATTTATTGATTTAGTTTTGAGACGGGGTCTCGCTCTGTTGCCCAGGCTAGAGTGCAGTGGCGCGATCTCGGCTCACTGCAAGCTCTGCCTCCCGGGTTCACGCCATTCTCCTGCCTCAGCCTCCCGAGTAGTTGGGACTACAGGCACCCGCCACCACGCCCAGTTAATTTTTTGTATTTTTTTTTAGTAGAGACGGGGTTTCACTGTGTTAGCCAGGATGGTCTCGATCTCCTGACCTCGTGATCTGCCCACCTTGGCCTCCCAAAGTGCTGGGATTACAGGCATGAGCCACTTTGTTACTTTTAGTAGAGACAAGGTTTTACCATGTTGGCCAGGCTGGTCTTGAACTCCTGACCTCAAGTGATCTGCCTGCTTTGGCCTCCCAAAGTGCTGGGATTACAGGCATGAGCTGTTGCACCTGGCCTTTTTTTTTTTTTTTCAATTTGGGATCTTACTCCGTTGCCCAGGCTGGAGTGCAGTGATGCAATCATAGCTCAAACTCCTGGGCTCAAGTGATCCTCCCACCTCAGCCTCCCATGTAGCTGGGACTACAGGTGTGCGCCACCACACCGGGCTAATTATTTTTATTTTTTGTAGAGATGGAGGGTCTCACTTTGTTGACCAGGCTGGTCTCGAACTCCTGGTTTCTTTTTTTTTCTTCTTCTTTTGAGACAGAGTTTTGCTCTTGTCGCCCAGGCTGGAGTGCAGTGGTGTGATCTCGGCTCACTGCAACCTCTACCTCCCAGTTCAAGAGATTCTCCTGCCTCAGCCGCCCGAGTAGCTGGGATCACAGGCACCTGCCACCATGCCTGGCCAATATTTGTATTTTTTTTTTTTTGAGACGGAGTTTCACTCTTGTTGCCCACGCTGGAGTGCAATGGCGCGATCGCAGCTCACTGCAACCTCTGCCTCCCGGGTTCAAGCGATTCTCCTGTCTCAGCCTCCCGAGTAGCTGGGATTACAGGCGTCAGCCACCATGCCCAGCTAATTTTTGTATTTTTAGTAGAGACGGGGTTTCATCATATTGGTCAGGCTGGTCTTGAACTCCTGACGTCAGGTGATCCACCGGCCTCGGCCTCCCAAAGTGCTGGGATTACAGGCATGAGCCACTGCGACTGGCCTGAACTCTTGGTTTCAAGCGATGCTTCTGCTTTGGCTGGAGTTAAATGTTTGTTGCCAGTAGACTTGGCTTTGGGCACACCAGAGATGAGCCCTGGGTGACTTATGGGTCTTCACGTTCCCTCTCCATTCTCCTCCTTTGTGTACTTCCTCCCACTCACCTGCTGTGTTAGCGCAAGTCATTTGAATGGATTTTTGTCTTGATTTACCTGCTTCACGCCATGCTTCCCCACTAGGGCTGTGCTTTACCCAAACTGACTTGCTTGGGGAATCCTGTCTGGCTGTTGCCAGCTGCCTCCCTGGAGAGTTGGATCTTTCTTCACACCCTGGGTCACAGACTGAGAGTTGTGCTGTCAGTGGCAGATCACCCAGGACCACAGTGGCACCATCTTGGAACTTGAATATTGACGGTTGTCAGGATTCCCCTCACTCTGATTTGTCACTGGGGCCCAGAACCTGTGCTAAGCCTGGACCCTGTGCCTCGGGCTGCCTTCTAAGCTCTCTGGGGTCAGCCTCTGCAGCAGGTTCCCCTGGCCCAGGGCAGGCTCTTACTCTTTCCTGCCAGCTGAGCTCTCAGGGTGTTTTGTGGTAGAACCTTCTTCAAGTTTGAATTACCAGGTAAAACTAACTAGTGGCCCACTGCTGGGGATTCTTTATGTTTTCCCAGGAAGCAGTAGAGCTCACCTGGCTTGGCATATTCTTGAAAAAGGAGAGTCTTGCTGTGATACAGAAATAATTCAGGACATTTTACTTCTTCAGTGGTTGGGTTAGTTCTTTGTTGTGTGAACAGCCAAATGGCCACTCCAGATTTAAGTGTGGATGTTTCAGTTAAGTTCTAAAATGGTATTAGTGAGCATTTATTACTGTGTGCCAAGCACACTTCATTGGGTTTTTATTTCATTCTGACAACAAGTTTAATTGGTAGTTATTATTGCCCTCATTCTGAAGATGAGGTGGGTGAGGCTGACAGGGGAAGAATTTGCCCGTGGTTACATAATAAAAAAGTAGCACAGCTGGGACTCTAACCCCGACAGTCTAACTCTAGTGCCCCTGCCATTATTGCTGATAATGAGACAGGCGTCTAAGGGTGACTTGGAGGATGAAGAGCCTGCAAAGGTAGTTTCTGGTTAAGAAAGAGAAACCTGAGGACTCTCGGGGCTGGGAGGTCCTAGAAGGTAGGGCACTCGTGTGGCTTAGTTTTTTATCATAGTGTTTCCAGCATTTGATGAATATGTGTTCATTGAATGAATGAATGAATGAGCCAGCTAAAGAGGGCCAGGGAAGGAAGTGGTCAGAAGTCAGGTCACTGGGGAATGTGGAGTGCCCAACATTGCTTTCCTGGGACTGGGGACAGGGCCAAAATGGAATGGAAGCTCTGCAGAGAGGGGCATCCTGGGGATTTTGGTCCATTCCTATGAAAAGAGGCATTGAGAACTGTGTGTGGTCGTTGAACATCTTTATTTGATAGGGACAAGGAGATCCCTGCTATGTTTTCTTAATTATTTAATAGGCAGTAATAAGCAGAAGATTTTTGGACCCAGGTCTCCGATCTTTGTGTGTTGAAGCCACCTGGTAGGTGGTGTTCACTGAGCCTGAATCTGTTACTGCTGCTGCTACTGCTGTTATTACTAACTGCAGCTTATACTTACTAAGTGGTTGCCATGTACCAGCTATGGTGTGAAATGCTTTTACATGTGTTACCCCATGGAACCTCTCCATAATCCTGGGGCCTAGGGTCTGTTGTCACTCTTTGCTCATGGTTGTGCAGGTGGTAAATGCAGCGCTGGAGCCAGGTCCATCGACTCAAGTGTGCAACCTCCTCTTTGTCTGCCTCCCTCCTCCCACTGACCTCTGTGCTCAGCCCCTGCAAGGTCTTATAGATGATGTGGAAAATGAATTCGGTGAGGCCTTTGCCACCAGGAAGCTTCAGGATTAGCTGGGGAGAGGAAAACAACACACACAAAACTATGGTGCTAATAATCCTGGCAAATCATTATAACAGGGTAGCATATCATTAAGTGCCAGTGCCAATGCCTGGATGCCAATATTTGGGTTGAAGGAGAAGCGGTTGCCATTTTCCTTTGCTGCCACCCATAAGGGAAAGATGTAGGGCTTGGAGGTGGAGTCTCATATGGAAAGTTCTCAGGCTGCAGAGATAAGAGATCAAGGTTGCAATCTTGGCTCTGCCACTAAGTTGATTTACATCTTAGGCAAGTCACTTATCCTGTGGAGTATGGGCACTCTAGGTGATCCTTTCACCACCACACCTGGCTAATTTTTGTAGTTTTAGTAGAGATGGGGTTTCACTATGTTGGTCAGCCTGGTCTTGAACTCCTGACCTCAAATGATCCCACTGCCTTGGCCTCCCAAAGTGCTGGGATTACAGGCATGAGCTACCGCACCCAGCCTGTAGGTGATCCTTACGTGCCTTTTATCCTTTCATTTCCTGAGAATAGAAGGAGATCCTGGAGTTCAACAGCATTGTTAACACATATTTACTAAATTTGTTCAGTGTGCCAGATGCTGATCTAAATACTGTGGCTACTTCAGTGAACAAGACAGTCTTTGCCTTCGTAGAGTTTACACTGTATTTGGGGAAACAGACAATTGGGGTGGGGAGAGCTGGGGGCCCCCCTTCATAGAGGAGGTGTCACTAGATCCAGATGTTGAAGGGTGTGTGAGGTTCATTTTTGCTATACGTTATTTGTATTTGCAGAGCATTTTGTGGGTTTTCCACTTACTTTTTTAAATTTTTATTTATTTATTTATTTAAGACAGAGTCTCACTCTGTTGCCGAGGATCCAGTGCAGTGGCGCGATCTCAGCTCACTGCAACCTCCGCCTCCCAGCTTAAAGAAATTCTCGTGCCTCAGCCTCCCAAGTAGCTGGGATTACAGGCCTGCACCACCATGCCCGGCTACTTTTTGTATTTTATTAGAGATGGGGGTGTCACCACGTTGGCTAGGCTGGTCTCGAACTCCTGACCTCAGGTGATCCACCCACCTCGGCATCCAAAGTGCTGGGTTACAGATGTGAGCCACTACGCCCGGCCCGGTTTTCACTTACAAGATGTCCTTTGATTGTTATACCTACTCTGCCCCAAGCAGAGATGAAGAGGAGGAGAAGGGCGTTCTGAGTTGGGGAAACAGCAGTCATTGTGGGGCAGAGGTGAGCTCGCCTGGTTGGAGGGGCATTTAGGGTCGTCAGGGTCCCCAGAAGAAGACCCTGAGACGAGGAGTCAGGCGCGGAGGCAAGATCTGTCAGGAAGTTCTTTATTGAGGAAATGTTCCCGCGGGGACTGTGAAGAGAGCTGGGGAAGGAAGACAGGGAAGGGAGGAGGCCAGACAAGGGTGTGAGCTCAGGTGGAGGTCTGAGCAAGGGATGGTTTCACTGTGGGCCTGCAGGAGCACTGGGGTGAGTCATGCCTCAGCCTTGTCTCAGGGAGCTGGGCTTTCGTGTGCCTGCACCGGGCAGTCACTGGCTCCAGCTCTGCACATGTGGGCAGAATGGCTTCCAGCAGCCCAGAGGCAGTTCTCTGAAGCAGAGCTGTGGATGCAGGCCATGGAAGGCACAGCCAAATGGCAAAAAGAGATGGAGGGAATTTGGGAAGTCAGTGGCAACGTCTGCTAGATGGGCATACGGTGGGGGTGTGTTGGGGATCAGAACACAGCATGGGCCAGGCGCAGCCTTGAATGTCTGGCAGAATTTAGAATCAGTGTGGTTAAGTAATGAATCAAGGCTTCTCGTACAGGCAGTGGTGACTCTAAACTGATATAGAACAAAAACCCATTAGCTAAAAAGGACCTGTATAAATGGAAAGTCTCAGTATTATTGATTATGGACACTGATTTAGCTAATGCATTTAAAAATCAATATACTGACAATATCAAGCAAACTTTTTTAAAATTATAGTAAGGATGTTCAGCATGAGATCTACCCTTTTAACACATTTTTAAATGCATGATACCATATTGTTGACTGTAGGCACGATGTAATACAGCCAGTCTCCCTACTCTAGAACTTCTTCATCTTGCATGCAATCAAATAATTCTTGAACAGAAACAAATGCTGGCTTGATTTTCCTTAAAATGTTACTACAATATTATGGCACTAGCGCTTGTATTTTGATTTCACATTGGTTCCCGTCATGATAGAGGAGATGAAATTCCTTAGGGCCGCCCTACTCTAGTACAGCAATCTGCAGACTAACTATGTTTTAGTTGCAGAGAATTGCTTACATCCCCCCCTTTCTAAAGTCCACTTGGCTAAGTAATTGCAAGACCAAATTATATGGCCCTGAACAAAGAGTAAACAGAAGCGTGAAACACAATATTGCACTAGATTGCTGGTCTTGTCAAATTTACTCTGTCAAATGTGTTTTTTCCTCTTTTTGCAAAAAATACGTAGTTGCTTTTACTTTCCAAAGGCCATGATATGACTCATGGATCATCAAATAACCAAAAAGATTGCATGGCTCTTAGTACTCCTGGGGTGCCAATGAAAGCCCTTTGCTTTTATTTAATTTTTTAAAATAAACTAAAAGCAGTTCTTTCCATTGATGGGGTGAAGAGCGTTAGCAGTGTTGGTAACAAGATGGATATTTGGTGCATTTTAGTAGAAAGCATACAAAGTTATGGGAGGAGGTTATAATAACACATAATGTATAATGGACAATACTGTTGTCTTAAAGGCTACATGAAAATTGATGTTTTTTTTAAAAAAACGTGAAATTTTCCTAAGCAAATTTTGGCTGAAAGCCAGGAATAATTTTTGCATTGTATGCTTCAACCTGTCAGAATGCCAAGAACCAGGAAATAACGTTCTTTAAAAATTGGGCAATAGATGCACGTGGTGCAAAATTTGGAATGTAGGAATGCAGAGTTAGTGACAAATTTCTCCCTCCCACTTCTGTCCTCTCAGCAGGGGCAGCCAGTCTTGACAGTTTCTTGTGTCTGTCTGGAGATAATCTCTGCCTGTGAGACTATCTCTTAAGATCATGGTAACTTTCAGATCTTCAGCAAATTGTTTGGGCAAAGTGTCTTCAATTCATGGATTTTGTGTAATTGATATCTTAACTATCCATGTAGACTTGTGATTTCCAGGAGTCAGTGGAATATTTGATGTGCTTTTGTCTGTAGTGTGTTAGAGTAAGAACGCAGAATCCTTTGGTAAAAAAAAAAATCCCAAAAGAAGATTATAAGTGACAAATCTGTACTTTTACCAAATGCAAATTTTGCTAAGGGTAAAAATATTATTAAAAAGTACTTTTTTTTTTTTTTTTTTTTTTTTTAGAGACAGGGTTCTTACTCCGTCTCTGAGACTGAAGTGTAGTGTGCAGTCAGAGCTCACTGCTGGATTTGACTGGGCCTGGTCAAAACATGCTTAGAATTAAAATTATATGTGGGCTTTTTGAGAGCTTAATGTAGAATTAAAAAGTGCAATTTTGCTTTATGTGTTTTCTGTAGCCATCATATTTTTTAAACAAGTTGTATCTTTATAACAGGATGTACGTTGTCCAAATTAAAAAAAATTAAAAACTAAGCCGGGTGCGGTGGCTCACGCCTGTAATCCCAGTACTCTGGGAGGCCAAGGCAGGCGATCACCTGAGGTCAGGAGTTCAAGACCAGCCTGGCCAACGTGGCGAAACCCTGTCTCTACTAAAAGTACAATAATTAGCAGGGCATGGTGGCAAGCTACTCAGGAGGCTGAGGCAGGAGAATCGCTTGAACCCGGGAGGCAGAGGTTGCAGTGAGCTGAGATCACGCCATTGCACTCTAGCCTGGGTAACAAGAGCGAGACTCCATCTCAAAAAAAACCAACCAACCAAACAAACAAACAAAAAACTAAGTAGCACTTTGAAAGAATTGTGTTAAGAGTTAGCACTACTCAGTATTAAAGTCCAAGCAGCTAAACAGATAGAAGCTATGAAACTTAGCAGAGGTTAAATAACTATTGCAAAACCATAGTGATGACTATTCTAAGTTTTCTCAAAACTTCTCTTTGGTATGTTGTTGTTAGATTTTGCTTTACATTTTAACCTTCAACATTTGTTCAATATATTTATTATATACATCTCTTTCTATATTTATAGATCTAGTTATATACCAAAGAATGGTATGACCAGACATGGTGGCTCATGTCTGTAATCCCAGGCCTGTGGGAGGATCACTTGAGGCCAGGAATTTGAGACCAGCCTGGGCAACATAGGAAGACCCCATCTCTACAAAAAAATAAAATAAAATAAAGAAATTAGGCAATCGTGGTGGTATATGTCTGTAGTCCCAGGTACTTGGGAGGCTGAGGTGGGAGAATCACTTGAGCTCAGGAGTTAGAGGCTGCAGTGAGCTGTGATCAGGACACTGTACTCCAGCCTGAGTTACAGAGCAAGACCCTGCTCAAAAAAAGTCATTTTATTAATTTATTATCTAAATTGTGTCTCGAAGGCAAAGGAGGTTATTGCATGTTTGGGAGAGGGGTTCATATTAGATTTTGCTTCAGAGACCAGTTTTATTAGTTATATCAGTTGAGCACAGGACAACATGATGAATATATTCATTAAGGAAACATCCATTTTTTGAGCTCCTGTCCTCATCCACAGTATATGGTAATGATATCAATGATCTCCACCTGTGACATTGTTGCTGTGAAGAGTAAATAATGTATGTGAGAATGCTTTGATGAGCTCTAAAGTGCTACAGATGTTATCTGTTAAGAAAGTTTGTTCTGGCCAGGACATCGGGATGGATGGGGAGGTGGGGAGAGCTGGAGCTGGAGATGACGGCTGGGGATTTGTCACAGAGCTTCCTGATATGCCTGAGGTGGTGGGAATGGAGAGTGGGGGGGCAGGCTTAGAGGCCACATGAGGGAAGAATGTTTGAAAGTTTAGTACCTGGTTGACTGGGGAGAGGAGGTGGGATTACTGACAGAGGCTGGGGAGGGGAGAGGGAAACCGATTAGAAGGTGGAGGGGAAATGACATTGAGTTTGAGGCTGGATTGAAGAAAGGGCTGATGGAGTTGGCTTATTGAGTTTACAGCTTTAGAAACATTTAGGTGGCCAGCAGTCAGAGTTGGGACCCAAATGCCTCCGGGAGATTATCTGAAGCCTAGGCCTCTGACCTGGTCTTTTTTTTTTTTTTTTTTCTTTTTGAGATGGAGTCTCACTCACTCTTTCACCCAGGCTGGAGTGCAGTGGTGTGATCTTGGCTCACTGCAACCTCCGTCTCCCGGGTTCAAGCGATTCTCCTACCGCAGCCTCCCGGATACCTGGGATTAAAGGTGTGCGCCACCACACCCAGCTAATGTTTGTATTTTTAGTAGAGACAGGGTTTCACCATGTTGGCCAGGTTGGTCTTGAACTCCTGACCTCAAGTGATCCACCCGCCTTGGCCTCCCAAAGTGTTGAGATTACAGGCATGAATCACCACGCCCGGCCTGACCTGGTCTTTAAGTCTCTGTCACCAGAGTTGGAAGACGGAAATAAAGGGAATGGGGGTGTGGCTGAAAGACTTAACACACAATGAAACTTATCCTGTCTAAAGCTGATACTGGTGTCTGTCAACAATAAATCGACATCCAAGTAATAGAATAAAAACATTAAGCCCACACAGCAGAGGATGATATAGAATCGGCTTCTCCTGAAGGGAAAGATTAAATACACACTTTGAACTGGAGAATGGGGAGAGTAGCTATCAGCATGTAGTGTGTCCCCACGTTAGCATCAGCAAGTGGACCTACAGGGCAGAGGGGAGGAGAGGTGTTTGGCCCTAGAGCAGCAGGTAGAGCCACGGCCCAGGTCACCTGGTGCCTGGGATTCGCTTGGCTCCCCTGCTTTGGTTGCTCATGTCAGGGTGAGGGCTTTGGAATGTGGGGCAGCGGCAGCTATGCTCCTCCTTCCCAGTCCTGTCTCCGTTCTCCTACATTCAAATGTCTACTCTGAGCTATACCCCCTCTGCAGGCACATTCTTTTCTGTGAGTCTACATGGCCATGGCTTTTGGTGGCTGAGCTATGGTTTTAGCTCACAGACAGCAATGTCAGCTCATGCCCTAGCTCTGGGATTACCAGGGGCGTCCCCTCCCTCTGTCTCCTGCTAGCTGCTTTTTACTGTCTGCTGGACACCCCAGGGGCCTGTAAGAGAAGGTCAGATGGCACCAGCATCTCTCCTTCCTTCCCCCTTTCTGCTCTGAATCTCTGGTCTATTGGAGTTTGGCACCCAAGAGCCAGTTGGACAAGTTCCTGCCCTGCCCAGCTTGGGCAATGACACTGGGCCTCTTTTGGTGTAACCCTGCTGGTCCTGCTTTTGTATTTACCTTTCATTGATAATCAGCTCTTAGATAATGTCTCATGGGAGATGGCAGGGCCTAAAGGAAAGTGCATGGGATTTGGGAATCAGGAAGGGTTGGGCTTGAATACTGGCTCCGCTGCTTGCTGCCTGTGTGACCTTGGGCAGGTTCCTTCACCTGCCCCATCCTTAGTTTCTTCATCTGTGAAATGGGATTGTTAGGATTAGGCGACCACATGTGAAGGTGCCTAGCAGCATGTCTGGCACATCATAATTTCTAAATATGTGTTAGTTTCCTTCTTTCTTTCTCAGGCTGTTACTTTGCCAAAGCACCAGATTGATGTTAGGAGTTTGAGCTCTGTCTTCATTTGGCTCCCTAAGGAAGTCACTTCCCCCAGTTGAGCCTTAGAGGGCTCATGTGTAGTGAATGAAGAGGTATGCACAGGACCTTTGAGTGCTGACATGCTGTGAGTTTATGGATTGATAGTTGGGTCTTCTGGTCATTTCTGTGTTCTTTGTGACTCTCACTGGAAGAGGCGGAAGGGAGTAGAAGTCACATGGGTAAAAATTTCTCCTTCAACAAGAAATACTGCTGTTGCTAGAAAAAGGATTAACGTGGGAGGTGTGCCACATCCCTGTATGGGCACCTCAGCTGCTTCCTTGGTGACGGAGAAGAATAAGCCATATATTTTCCCCCCTGGGGAGCTGGCTCCTTCAAGGACCTTAGTGGCAGAAGAGCTCTTGAGCAAAAAGGAAGGTACTGGCATTGTCTGCATAAAACCACCTATCTTTATTTATTTATTTATTTGTTTTTGAGATGGAGTCTGGCTCTGTCGCCCGGGCTGGAGTGCAGTGGCGCAGTCTCGGCTCACTGCAACCTTCGCCTCCTGGGTTCAAGCAATTCTCGTGCCTCAGCCTCCCAAGTAGCTGGGATTACAGGTGCATGCCACTATGCCCGGCTAATTTTTTAATACTTTTAGTAGAGAAGGGGTTTCACCATGTTGGCCAGGCTGGTCTCGAATTCCTGACCTCAGGTGATCCCCCTGCCTCAGCCTCCCAAAGTGCTGGGATTACAGGCGTGAGCCACCACGCTCAGCCTAAAACCACCTATCTTTTAACAGGAACCTGCCCTGTGCCCTATGTGGTTCCACAAAATTTAGAAGTCCAACAAATGTACAGACCACTCCTGACTTGTAGACTTCGTCTCATGGGATCGCTGCCAGCGAGGCACGGCACCCCACGGCATGGCATGGCACAGCATGGCACGGCATGACACGGCATGACACGGGAATCTCCATTCCCTCTTCCTCTCTCTCTCCTACCTTTCCTCCTTCCTCTCTGTTGGCTGCTGGTGCAGCAGCCAGGGTGACTCTGTGGGCTGC
This sequence comes from Pan troglodytes, assembly GCF_028858775.2. NCBI lineage: Eukaryota > Metazoa > Chordata > Mammalia > Primates > Hominidae > Pan > Pan troglodytes. Next base: position 47,329,753 of record NC_072405.2, read on the forward strand.
TGGCTGGCGTAGCCTTTTCTCTCACCAGCTGCTGTGTCTCTAGGGCAGACTCAGCAGGACCAGCTGGTGCCTACAGCCATGACCTCCAACCTGGAAGCACATGGAATCCCTTGGGAGCTCTGGAAACAGGCAGGTGCCTGGGTATCCCAGACGAGTTCAAACCCTGAGAATGAAGCATACGTCTTAGTTTGTTTAGAAATCTCCCGAGGTGGCCAGGAGACATGGTGGCCCATGCCTGTAATTCCAGTACTTTGGGAGGCCAGGGCGGGCGGATCACCTGATGTCAGGAGTTTGAGATCAGCCTGGCCAATATGGTGAAACCCCATCTCTACTAAAAATACAGAAATTAGCCGGGTGTGGTGGTGCATGTCTGTAATCCCAGCTACTCAGGAGGCTGAGGCACGAGAATTGCTTGAACCCGGGAGGTGGAGGTTGCAGTGAGCCGAGATCATGCTGCTGCATATCCAGCCTGGGCAACGGAGTCATCTCAAAATAAATAAATACATAAATAAAAGATACCTCCCGAGGTGATTCACAGAAGCAGCCTTCCAGAACTTCATTCCCACCACCCACCGGCTCCACTTTGTATCTGCTCAGACACCTTCATCTCGACGCTTCCAGTCCCTCTCCCTATGGCCCATTCCTCAACTCTGCCCCTACATTTTCCACCTCCTTTTCATTGGGGTTCAGTCCTTTCCTGCCTCTTCTACCCGATCCTGATTCCTGTCCCACAGAGGCCTTGCCTAGGTCTTGGGAGCTGCAAACTGAAGTGACCCCCAAGTTGGAACCTGGGAGATGTCACGAGAAAACGTTGTTTGCCGGTGGTGGGCCGAGCTGCATTGGTCTTCCAGTACTTTATGAACTCAGTGGGCTTGTATGGACTGGTTGGGAACTTCACCATCATGCAAATATTGTTTTCATTTAAAAATTAAGGAGTCCCCTCTGTAAAGCAGTAAGATCCTACTCATGACCTTCGTGTGCTTCCGTCCAGTAGGAAGAGACCTAAACTCTCAGAAAAACATACTCCGAGAACAGAGTCCAAGGCTAGATTTTGTCCTGTTGACCAGCTGTTCTTAAACTTGGGCCTGTTCAGGGATCGCGTGGGAGCATTTTAAAAATGTCCATGTTCTGACCACATTCCATTTAATTCTCATTCAGTGTTCTGGTGGGGGGAAGCTTGAGCGCGGGCTTTTTTAAAAATCTCTTTTTTCTTTTTAATAAATAGAGTCAGGGCCTCGCCCTGTTACTTAGGCTGGAGTGCAGTGACACGATCATAGCTCACTGCAGCCTCGAACTCCTGGGCTCAAGTGATCTTCCCACCTCAGCTTCCCACATACCTGGGACTACAAATGTGCACCACCACACCCAGCTAATTTCTTTATTTTACTTTTTGTAGAGACAGAGTCTTGCTGTGTTGCCCAGGCTGCTCTCGAACCCCTGGCCTCAAGCGATCCTCCCACCTCAGCCTCCCCAGGTGTTGGGATTACAGGTGTGCGCCACTGCACCTGGCCATTCTTAGGGTTTTTAAAACAAGCTCTCCAGGAGATTCTGGTGTGCACCAAAGTTGGAGAAGGATTTGTGCGCCTAAATCCACAGAGAGGGGAGGTCAGGGCAGGCTGGAGTCGGTTCAGGCTTCAGGGAGGAGAGTCCTGAGTTTGTCCTTTTCCTGGAGGAGTCTGAGCTATGGCCAGGGAAGAGGGGGGACAGCTTGGGTGGGCTCCCCTCCCCAGCTCTGATCCCTTGCCGCTACCTAGGTGCTGTTTCTTGGCCTTCCTGCCCCGACACCTGGCTAACCAGGCCCTCAGCTCAGGCATCCCCACTCTGTCTTCCTTGATCAGAAAGCACCTTCCTAGGGCTGCCGATGTGTCACCCTGGCAGTCAGCTGTCACCGTTCATCTTCTAGGTCCAGTCACTGGAGTGGACCCTGAGCGTCACTTTGGATCAAGCCTCAGGGATCCTGGGGCTGTTTTCTCCCATGTCTCCCATTTCCCCTGGATGGGGAGGAAGGTGGGAGGGAGGAAGGCAGCATCAGATACGTGTCATATTTTCCTGGCTTCTCCTGGTGGAGAGGACGTACAGTTGAGCCCAGGAGCAGACCGTGGGTGGGGTGTGGGTGAAGGGGTGAGGACCCCTGCCCTTACCCCTGGGGTCCCTGGGCCTGGAGAGTGGCTGCGGCATCTTTCTCTCTGAACAGGGAGAGCTGCCAGGGAGGCCGGGACAGAGGGTGGAGCAGCCCTCGAGGGGCAGAGGGGATGAAGTAGTTGAAACCTGATCAGCTCATAGTTGTTTTTCCATGTGGGTTAGCGTCCGAATGGTTCCCCAAATCCCACTTCATCACTCATAATTCAGGCTAGAGCTCCGGAGGCCGCTGGGCTGTGGTTTGGGGTGAGGAGAGTGTGTTGTGCAACAGCGGCCCTGAGATTTGGCATTTGCATCTTGTAATTAGTGCTGTGGGAGGGGGATCGGGACTCCAATAGGAGGGGGTGGGCCCTCTCGTGTCTTTCCATGGAATTCTCCCCACCACCCTATGAAACAGGGTTTAGCATCTCTGTTTTATAGGTAAAGAGACTTGCCTGTGGTTACAGAGCTAATGTCACAGCTAGAATTCCAACAGCTCAAGCTTTTAAAATTACCCCATGCCACTTCCAGGGCACTGCATTGAAAGTCAGCTTTGGTTTAGGCTCTGCCACCAATTATGTGACCTTGGACAAATCCCCTCACTCACAAGCCCACTTTCCTAAACTGCAAAATGGGGTCAGGGGTGGTGGACCCTTAGTCCTCAGCAGAGTCCTGCAGTTCCTGTGTCCCTGGAGCCCGTTGGTCTCCCTCTGTAAGTCTGACCTTGGGCAGCACGGTGTCTTTGCCCAGAGCGGTTCTCATTCCCCTCTAAGGCAGTGTCTGTCACTCATGCCTTTTGGGATCTGGGGCTCCTATGTGGACTCTGATTTAAGGGCTATAAGGCCTGTCTCTTCCTACCCAATAGAGGTTTCCTAAAAAAAAAAAAAAAAAAAAAAAAAAAAAAAAAAAAAAAAAGAAAGAAAAAAAAGCAGTCGCTATGTGGTTGGAAAAAAATGTGTAAATAGAAGTGTAAATCAGATTATCCACAGTTCACATACGAATCTGGCTGTAAGAGGCAGCTCCTTAGCTTACTGCCTCGTTCGCAAAGGGAAGAACGTGAGTGCAGTCTTTTCTAGGTCCCCCACTCTAAGATTCTTGGGTTCTGAGAATACCTTTTTTAGTGGTATTATCCCCGTCCATTTTCTTGCTTGAATTTGCTTCAAGCGATGTATGTTAATTTAGATAGGTGGGGTTAGAAGGACTCTTCCCTAACACCCTGAGGAGACATTTACAGAAAAGAAAAAGAAGAAGAGGTAGAAGAAGAAGAAGAAGAAGAAGAAGAAGAAGAAGAAGAAGAAGAAGAAAAAATATATATATATAATGTTTTTATAGAGATGGCGTTTCACTATGTTGGCCAGGGTGGTCTCAGAGTCCTGGTCTCAAGCAGTCCCAGCCTCCCAAAGTGCTGAGATTACAGGTGTGAGCCACCACGCCTGGTCCAGCAGGACACTTCTTAAGGCTGTCTCCTGATAGATCATTTCACTGATAATTCTTAGGTAAATTTCCTAAATTCCTTTATCCGAGATTCATCTCCTTTTATTGCTTTGAGAGGACCCCAGGTAATGGGGGCTTCAGAGATTCTTTTTTTCTTTTTTGAGACGGAGTCTCTCTCTTCCAGAGATTTTTCTTGGAGGCTTTTGGCAACAATTTAAGAGGTCAGCAGGAGCTATGGACAGAGTCTCAGATTTATAGGGGAATGGTCTGCATTCGAAGCCCCAGGGCTGTGATTTCTAACCTTGACCGTGACTCTGGCATGGGACTGCCCTGGGTTTTCACTGCTTCATCCCTGCCAGTGGGGACATTAGAAAGCCAAAGATGGTGTGCCAGGGTAGAGCACAGTGCCAGACCTGGTGCCTGTGAGTCTCCTGCTGTCGTGATAGTGCATTCACTTCATGTTTTATACTGTACAGACATCTTTCCTTTGCTACTCATAACAGCCCTATGAGATGGGCTGAACAGATGTATATATATATTTTTATTTCTATATTGCGTGAGTTTGTATCCTATGTATTATAAAAAAAAATTGAACTGGCATAAAACAGGACAGAGTCAGTGAGATCTCAGGGCACTCACAAAAACTATAACAGCTCACACTTGCTGAGAGTCTTCTACATACCAGGGACAATTCCAAGTGCTCTTAAATGTATTTATTTATTTTTTATTTTTGGGGGATGGAGTCTCGCTCTGCCACCCAGGCTGGAGTGCAGTGGTGAGATCTTGGCTCACTGCAACCTTCACCTCCCAGGTTCAAGCGATTCTCCTGCCTCAGCTTCCCAAGTAGGTGGGACTACAAGTGCGAGCCACCAAGCCCGGCTCTATATTTTTAGTAGAGATGGGGTTTTGCCATGTTGTCCAGGCTGGTCTCGAACTCCTGACTTGAGGTGATCCTCCCGCCTCAGCCTTCCAAAGTGCTGGGATTACAGACGTGAGCCACTGTGCCTGGCCTTCTTAAATGTATTAACTCATTTTTACAGCTTTCTTATGAGGTAGATGCTATTATCCCTATTTTACAGAAGGAAAAACTAAGGATCGGTGGTTAAGGAACCTGTTCACAGTGGAGCTTACACTTTTTTTTTTTTTTTTTAAGAGATAGGGTCTTGCTGTGTTGTGCAGTGGCATGAACACAGCTTACTGCAGCCTCTATCTCTTGGGCTCCAGCAGTCCTCCCAACTCAGCCTTCCATGGAGGTGGGACTGCAAGTGTGAGCCTCCATACCCAGCTAATTTTTAAAATTTTTGTAGAGATGGGGTCTTGATATGTTATCCAGGCTGGTCGCAAACTCCTGGCCTCAAGTGATCTTCCCACCTTGGCTTTCCAAAGTACTGGGATTACAGGCATGAACCAGTATGCCCAGCCTGAGCACACACTTTTACCACTGTACTAGAATATTTCTTTATAATAGATAAGGCTTGGGGGTCATGTTAATGTCACAGGTTTCTATCAGGAATCCTGAATCATTATCCAGGAATTATCATCACTGTTTCACAGGTGAGGAATGCAAGTTAAAGAATGGTTGAGTAACTTGCTCAGTGTTGCCAGGAAAGTGGCATAAACAGAGCTAGAATCTTGGTCTTCTGTCTCTTGGTGCTGTTTCCACAGCCTTCTTAAAATGAAAACTATGTGTCTTTCAGAATCTGGCAATGGGGGCAGGAGCTGTTGGAGCTTTGCAACTGACCTACATCTCGAAGGTAATGTTGACCTGGAACTCTGGGAATTCATGCTCTGTAAGTCGATCTGGTTTCTAAGCAAGGGGAAGTGTCCAGTCCTTTGGGCATTAGTATTTAGGGACGTTGCATGGTGTTGAAATGCTCCCCTGAACCCACACACTGCCTGTGGAGGCTTAGCTGCTAATGGGTGGCTGTAGAGGTATGTGGTTCCAAGTTGTTGGAGGGTGGACCTACAGCCTCTTACTCCTTGAACACATCAATCCATAATGCTCCCAGCTCCTGCACAGGAGGTGTTATGTGGTGGTGGAGCTGGGGTAGGGGGAGGACATGATCCATGACCTTTTTTTGTAATTGGGACGAAAGGGAACACGAAAACAATCACCCAAAATCCAGCAACTGTGAAGGATTCTCTCAAAGGGTACAGTCAAACAAAAAATATTGGGGCTTCACTGGATTTTTTACCATTCACCTGGACAGGATTACTGTGGAGGGAAGGCTAAGAAGGCCCTGAGAAGCCACTCAGATTACCAAGAAGACATTCAGCAGCTAGATAACTGCTGGGGGTTGGGGCAGGTGGCTGCGAGGCCACCCCCTGTCCCATTTGTACAGAAGGGGCCGGAGCAGGCCCTCTCTTGTGCTGAGAGCTGGGGTGGGGACTGGTTAACGGTGCCCACATGTAACTGCTGAATTCAGCTTCTATTAGCAGCCGCTCCCTGGAGCAGGCACCACTGCTGACCCATGATGCAGCGGTGATAAAAAGGCCGGGAGATTTAGAGCCTCCCCAGAAAGAGGAACTCTCTGTACAGTGAGGAGAGCCAGGTGGCACCCCGCCAGCACTGAGGTTTCGGAAGTCCTGTGCTCCCCACACACCCTCACTGCAGGCCTCTTGGGAGCCTCTTCTGCCCTGCGCGTCCCCTTTCATCCTCAGGGGCTGGAGGCCTGGGGGCCCCTGAGCCAAGGGTCTACCGGCTCCATCTTGTAACAAGCTTTGGGAGTCTTGTACCCTGGCTGGTCAGGAGATGAACCTGAAGGGGACTGGGGGACTCTGGAGGAGAGGCCACCCTTGGCTGGAGGGGCAGCCCGCCCCTGTGCCTGTGGTGTGCAGGCAGAGTCTGGCAGACACAGCCTAGTACAAAGGCACAAGATGCAGGGCAGTGTCAGGGCGGATTAAAGAGGGAGAGAATGACCTCAGGGAAGGGGGAAGGGCCTTTTCAAGTCCAGCCTTGCTAGCACAGCTGCCGGCAATTTGTGCATGCCTTGTGGTGAGAAATGTGGCTGCCTCCCCGGGCCAGAGCAGCCAGAGGCCCAGGCCTGCCCGCCCTCCCTGGCTTGTCCTCATCTTGCTGAGAGCTCCTGAGGTCGTTTCTCCAGGAGGGTCGGAGATGGAGAATTGAGAGCAGAGGAGCAGAGAACCTCGCAGTAATAAAGGAAAACTGAAACCCTCTCCTGTGTGAGAGGGTTTGGGAAGCCTTTTTTTTTTTTTTTTTTTGGTTGGGGAAGAATGAATTCAGTCTCCTGCTGAATCATGATTTATAATTGCAGCTCAGATGAGGGTTTTAGAGTTCTCAGCCTTGGAGGCTGCCTCATTTAGAAAGGGTGACCTGCCGTTTAGCCCCTTCCCGAGAAAGGCAGGGCTGGATGGGCATTTTGCAAAACCCACAGCTGCCACTGGGTCGGGTTACACAGAGCTCAGAGCCTTTAACTCCTGCCTGACTCCCTGCCAGAAAGCAGGGGGTTTTCCCAGAATGACATTTAGCCTCAGAGGCGCTGGACTCCAGCTCAGCATTCCAGGTCATTATTTGTTAACTCTTAGGTATTCCTTCTTGGAGGAGGGCGCTTGCCACCGTGTCAGGTGGCCTGGCCAGAGGGCTGCGTGTGGGCTGGCTGTTCAGGGTGTGTGCTTCTCTGCTGTCTGCTGAGGGCCAGTGATGGGAAGATGAGGACGGGCGTGTGGCCCTGGCCCTTTGGAGAGACAGAGATGAAAGTGATGATTGGATGTCATCCAGAGCATCAATGGCAACAGAACCAGTTCTTAGCAAACTAGAAAATAATTAAAGCTGCACTTTGACCCCTGCCTCCACCCGCCGACTGCACAGCCAACCCCACTGTCCCACCCCCAGCTGTGTCCCAGTTGTCAGGGCCTTGCTTTCAGCCACCTCTCAGAAAGAACTTGTAGGGGCTCATGGATCCTTTTTTGAGACTGATGAAATGCAAGGATGCCTTCTCCAGGTAAATGCATAGGTGTACAGACACACCCTGCTTTTGCCTATAATTTCAGGGAGCCCATTGACCTCCTGAAGCTGGTCCAGAGACCCCCATCCCATGTAGGTGGCTGCTATTCCCCTGATCCTGATGCCACCTTGTGGGGCAAGGTCACCCCCAGATACCAGGGCAGAGGCCGCAGCAGAGCTAGGAGACCTTGTTTTGCTGCCACTGCTTCTGCCAGAGGGGCCCCAGCTCCTCTTCCGGCCATGGGCAGACAGGGTGGGGCTGGCCCTAGCCGTGCCTGGCCGCTGACGAGCTTGCAGCTCCTGTGGTCTGCGTTTGATCTGATAAGCGCAAGTTCCTGAGAGTCTGTTGAGCTGTGGAGCAGCCCTGTCTGCGTCACTCTACGGGGGACCTGTGCCCACTCCCTGCTCACATCCCTGACCTCTGCTCGCTGCTGGGGTGTTCACAGGACCCACCAGTCAACCACTGCTGGGTAGCGCCTCAGCTGTGGCCACCTCGGCTGTGTGGATGGCTGCACTTTGGTGGCCTCACTGGAGTCAGACGGTCGGGTGACCTCACCCGCCTGCAGCCACGCCTCTTCATGAGAGGAGGCGAAGCCACCACGTCTCCATGATAAGTTAGATTTCCTTCTTGGCCTTTCTTTTTCTTTTTCTTTTTTTTTTTAATTTGAGACAAAGTCTTGCTCTGTCACCCAGGCTGGAGTGCAATGGTGCAATCTCGCCTCACTTCAACCTTTGCCTCCTGGGTTCAAGCGATTGTCCTGCCTCAGCCTCCTGAGTAGCTGGGATTACAGGTGTGTACCACCATGCCTGGCTAATTTTTGTATTTTTAGTAGAGACGGGGTTTCACCATGTTGACCAGGCTGGTCTCGAACTCCTGACCTCAGGCGATCCGCCTGCCTCGGCCTCCCAAAGTGCTGGGATTATAGGTGGGAGCCACTGCACCCGGCCCCATCTTGGCCTTTCTTTCCGTGGGACTCAGCAACAAGTAGAAATCATTTCATTGTCCTCTTTTGCCACTCTGTGGCAAAAGAGAATAGTGTTTTTACTCTGGCTTCACCTATTGTAAAGCTGATCAAAGACATTGAGGGTCTTACCCTTGCAGTGAGCCAATCAGGGCAGAACCAGAACCGATCCTGTTAATTCAGCAATGAGTTGGTTTGCCGAATCGCCCTTCCATGGTAAGCCATTAGGCATGAGGCCAATGATGGTTGTACACGCATGCACTCACGCGTGCACTCTCACATGCCTCCTGACCAAAACTGGATAAACAGAGGAAAGCAAACAAACAAACCCAAAGCCAGACCGTCTCTTTGAAGGCTCCAGTTCCCATAATAAGCACATGGGTAGCATTCTCACAGCACAGGCTGGCTAATCAGTTGTGGTCAAAACGAACATTTGTTACCCAAACAGAATGAAAACTGTCCGCCTGTGGTGCTCTCTCTAGTCAGTGACAAATAGGAGTTTTTCAGAGAAAAGGCAGTTCTCCTAATAAGCCAGAAAGGGTCTTGGAGTGCCCAGCTTTTCAATGTCATTCTAAAGCTGGAAGTAGGTTGGGCATAGTGGCTCATGCCTGTAATCCCAGCACTTTGGGAGTCTGAGGTGGGAGGATCGCTTGAGGCCAGGAGTTCAAGACCAGTTTCAGTAACATAGCGAGACCCTGTCTCTACAAAAAAAATTTAAAAAATAAAATTTAGCTGAGCATGGTGGTGAGTGTCTGTAGTCCCAGCTACTTGGGAGGCTGAGTTGGGAGGATCGCTGGAGCCCAGGAGTTTGAGGCTGACTAAGCCATGATTGCACCTCCGCACTCCAGCCTGAGACAGAGTGAGACCTTATCTCTTAAAAAAAAAAAAAAAAAGGGCCAGGCGTGGTGGCTCACGCCTATAATCCCAGCACTTTGGGAGACCGAGGTGGGTGGATCACCTAAGGTCAGGAGTTCCAGACCAGCCTGGCCAACATGGCGAAACCCCATCTGTACTAAAAATATAAAACATTAGCCAGGTGTGGTGGTGCGTGCCTGTAATCCCAGCTACTTGGGAGGCTGAGGCAGGAGAATTGCTTGAACCTGGGGGGCGGAGGTTGTAGTGAGCCGAGATCGCGCCATTGCACTCCAGCCTGGGTGACAGAGCAAGACTCTGTCTCAAATAAATAAATAAATAAATAAATAAATAAATAAATAAAGCTGGAAGTAGAAGGGGAGGATGAGATTGGTGGGTTCTGAGGGCTGGGATGGCCAAACACAGTTCTGCTGTGGTCAGGATTATGCAGAGATCAGGGGCAGAACAACCAGGAGTTATGGACCAGAGGACTGCAGGAATGTGGACGCTGAGGGCCAAAGCAAGAAAATGAGTGACTGACAGATCAACACTCAGGTGTAAGCAGGACAGAAGTCTATGCCGTGGTCCAGATTGAATGGGGGAGTGGGTCAGAAACCCAGGAAGCAAGATGTCTAGGGGCCTGGACTATTGTATTATGGAGCCACCAGCGTCCTCTTACTGTGAGTTGACACACAGCTGAATTTGGATCCTCTGTGTCCGAACTTGGGATAAGCGGGTTTACCTTTGCTCAAATCATCATTTTTTTAGGTTTTTCGTAGGCTCTGTGGCTTTCACCTCACATCTCAAAATGTACATCCTTTATTAAATATAATTGGCTATTATATATATATATAATATTTGAAAGGATTTTAATCATTTTACTTTTGGAATGATTTGGCTCTGAGTAACTCATCCAATTTGTAACTGGCTCTAATTTCTGGGCAATCATCTTGCACACGCACAAAAGGATTCTTGTGAGCTAAGAAAATCTAAGGTATCTTTTTTTTTTTTTTTTTTAAAGACAGAGTCTCGCTCTGTCACCAAGGCTGGAGTGCAATGGCGGGATCTCAGCTCACTGCAACCTCCATCTCCCGGGTTCAAGCGATTCTCCTGCCTCGGCCTCCCAAGTAGCTGGGATTACAGGCATGTGCCACCACACCCGGCTAATTTTGTATTTTTAGTAGAGACAGGGTTTCACCATGTTAGTCAGGCTGGTCTCGAACTCCTTACCTCAAGTGATCCCCTGGCTGTGGCCTCCCAAAGTACTGGGATTACAGGCGTGAGCCACTGTGCCCGGCCCGGTACCAATTATTTTCAAATGAAAAATTTTTTAATGTTTCATTGAAAAATTAATGACGTTTACTTGATGTAACATCTTGTACGCATTTAAATACTTGTCAGGGAGGTTGATGTAATGTTATGTAGGCATTCAATTAAATATTTATTAACACCAGATACAGCATCTTCACTTTGTATGTAGGAGGCCAGGCAATTTTTTCAGGTTTCATACAGTTTTGCAGGCCCAGAGAAACTCATGGACCCTCAGCATTTTGCCCGTAGTTCCAGGCGGGACACTGCCTGTGTTGATGTGTGGAGTGAGGCTTTAAAGGAAATGAGGTATCAAAAGCTATAAATAATCCCTCCTGGGTTGAGCAGATTCTGTGTGGAAGAATGACTGTCTTACCTGCACTATCATATTTAACCCTCATGATAACCCTATGAGAACATGATATTATGATCCCTTATTTGATAGAACAGGAAATGGAGGTCATTCAGTTGGAACACCTGTCATTTGAGACTCTCTGTCTCTGCCTGACCTTCTTTTGATCTTTTATAAGGTGCCACCTCAGTTCCCATTTATTTGGGGCAATATTAATTTTGGTTAAGGAATCTAGGCAGGTGTATAGCAAGAACTTAGAGCCAAGAGTAAGAACCTAGACAGACTGGTGAGTCAGTCATTGTTAGACCCCAACTGCTGTCAGCCAGGAAGATACTTCAATTTCAATTCAGGACTTTTTCTTTAGCACCTGGCTTCAGATACGCTGCCCATTAAAGTAGCAGCCAGCTGGTTGCGGTGGCTCATGCCTAAAATCCCAGCACTTTGTGAGGCTGAGGCAGGAGGATCACTTGAGGCCAGGAGGTTGAGACCAGCCTTGACAACATAGCGAGACCCCATCTCTAAAAAAAATAGAAAAATTAGCTGGGTGTGGTGGTACACACCTGTAGTCTAGCTACTCAGGAGGGTGAGGTGGAAGGATCACTTCAGTCTGAGAAGTCGAGGCTGCAGTGAGCTGTGATTGCGCCACTGCACTCCAGCCTGGGTGACAGAATGAGATAGGGTCTCATTCTGGGCTCAAGTGATCCTCCAGCTTCCTGTCTCAAAGAAAGAAAACCCAAAAAACCCCCACAAACAAATAAAATAAAGTGGGAACCACTCCTGGATCCCCTAGGTGGAGGACATGTCGAAGAATACCCTTGGCTGGAGAGGGATGGAGAGAATGGTATTCAGGGGAGGACTGTGACATCATGTGAATAGTCCCCGGCCTAGGACCCGTGGGAAGGTGACTGTCTCTTTAGAGGCTCAGTGGTGGAGGCTCGCTCCAGGGAGGCTCAGCCTCCATCAAGGATTGTCCCTAATCTTTGTGGGCATGTGGTGGAATATGAGTTGCTTTCTTTTTTCTTTTGTTTGACCCTGAATGATGTGAGTTCACATATGCAGATACTCAGGAGTGTACATGCCAGGGGTAGGATTGCCAGAGCAAGATGAAATACGGCAACAGGAGGTATAGAAATACCTCCTCTGTTTCTTGCCCTTCCCTGAGATGTATAGGCATGTTCTCCGATTCCATCAGCCCCTCTCTGGGCACCTGGAAGGTGCTTATTTTCATGGTTAGGCCATCAGGGCAGATGTAAAGGCAATTGTTCTGTGTGTCTGAGGGCAGCGAGCAGCCTGCTGCTTCATCTCTCTGAGCGTTCTGATTGGAATCCATGCATTTGTAGCAATATTGCCTTCAGCTTGGAGAACGATTTAGGGAGAGGGTTGGCGGTTGAAAGAGGAGGGGAGGAGGGGAATCTTGCTAGTGTGAATGAGGCCAGGATAGGTTTTCGTCAGGACTTAGTGGCTTTTAAAAGTCTTTTTGAGCTGGGTGCAGTGGCTCATACCTGTAATCCTAACACTTTGGGAGGCTGAGGCGGGAGGATTGCTTGAGCCCAGGAGTTTGAGACCAGCCTGGGCAACATAGCAAGACCCTGTTTCTGCAAATATTTTTCTTTTAAAAAAAAAACTAGTCAGGCATAGGGGCATTTAAAAAAAAATTAGCCAGGAGGTGGAGGCTGGAGGATCACTTGAGCCCAGGAGTTGGAGGCTGCAGTGAGCTATGATTGCACCACTGTACTCCAGCCTGGGTGACAGAGTGAGACCCTATCTCTAAATAAATAAATAAATAAATAATAAACAAAAGTCTTTTTGTAAAGATGAACAGACCTCAAGATAATGGTTATCTCTGACGGTGGGGATTCTGTCAGGGAGGGGCACACAGGGCTTCTAAGAAATAGGACTGATAATGCCTGTTTCTTAATCTGGATGATGAGTACAGGGTTTTCATTTAATTATTATTTTTTAAAAATGTAGACATATGTTTAATGTACTCTTTATGTATGAGAAATTTCACAATAAGAAATCTTCAACATTGTAAGACACATATTCATGTTTCTTTTATTTCTTATTTGATTTAGGTGAGCATAGCTACCCCAAAACAGAAACCAAAAACTCCATTTTGCTTTGGTAAGTACTGAGCCAGGGGAGGGACTCATTTAATATTGACATGGCAACTTCCTCTTTTGCATGGAGACAGTCCTGTGATCACATGTGACTATACCCTGTGCGTATGAGTGACTTAAATCACAGTGACGGTCCTGGACGTCAAGTGATATTGTTTTCCCTGGTCTTGCTGCAAAGGTTGTTAATAACATAAGGACAGAGATTCAGGGACTAGTAACATTTCTGTTTTCTTTTTTTTTGGTTTTAGTTTTATTTTTTAAATTGACAAATAATAATTATATATATTCATGGGGTACATAATGTATAGAGTAATTAGCATATCTATATTAGTCTGTTCTTAAACTGCTATAAAGAAGTACCTGAGACTGGGTAATTTAAAAAGAGAACAGGTTTGCCCGGGCCTGGTGGCTCACACCTATAATCCCAGCATGTTGGGAGGCCGAGGCGGGCAGATCACCTGAGATCAGGAGTTTGAGATCAGCCTGGCCGACATAGTGAAACCCCATCTCTACTAAAAATACAAAAAAATTAGCTGGGCGTGGTGGTGGGTGCCTGTAATTCCAGCTACTGGGGAGGCTAAGGCAGGAGAATCTCTTGAACCCAGGAGGCAGAGGTTGCAGTGAGCTGATTTCACGCCATTGCACTCTACTCCACCTCAAAAAAAGAAAAAAAAAGAGGTTTAATTGGCTCAGTGTTCTGCAGGCTCTATGGGGCCAGAGGAGAAGCAAGAAAGAGAGTGGGGAGGTGCTATGCATATTTAAATAACCAAATTTCACAAGAACTCACTATTATGACACAACAGCATGGGGGATGGTGTTAAACCATGAGAAACCGCCCCCATGACCCATCATGATCCAGTCACCTCCCACCAGGCCTCACCTCCAACATTGAGGATTACAATTGAACATGAGATTTGGGTAGGGACACAGATTTGGGTGGGGACAGAGATCCAAACCATATCAATGTCCATCATCTCGAACATTTTTTTCTTTTAATAATTGTCCATATGCATTTCAGTTTTCTTGATGCCACAAGGCAGGTGCAAAATGTCCACTATAAGTTTCTGTGAACCTTATTTTAGAGCTGAGAAATGTTGTGCTCAGAAAAGATGGAGGACTCAGAGGAGACGCAGATGGCAGTGCCAGGAAGGGGATAAGACAAAGGAAGGAGAATTCTGTTAAGGGTCTCAGTTGCCCAATAGTGACATATTGGGGGATGGTGTAGGAGGCAGAGTCACCATGCATGGGTGCCTCAAGTCAGGAAGTGGTCAGTGAATTCAGTGAATCCATCATCAAATAGTTACTTGGCTCCTACTATGTTCTCACAGCTGTGCTAAGTGCTATGAGCAAATGCTAACAAATAGTTTCTGTTGCCTATCTGGGGTGGTTCTGAATGTAAGTTTCACAAAGGCAGGGGTATTCCTCTGCCTTGTCACTGTGGTATCCTCAGCACTTAAAGATGTTTCCTAGCGCATAGTAGGTGCTCAGTAAATATTTGTCAAATGAATGAATGAACGGATGAATTCTGCATCTACCCCATGAGACTCACCTCCTACAGTTCAAGCTTATGCTAAGAGAATAAAGTATTCCCTTGAGCGATTCTGTCTCCCCACCTCAGATTTGTTCAGACTTCTTTGGTATGCTCATTCTTCTATTTCTTGCAAATTTCATAGCTAAGCTCAGAAATGACTCTCACGTTTTGTGGTTATCAGATCTGAAAATATATATATGTAATAATAGTGAATGTGGAAGTAAATTGTTGACCTAATGGAATGCTCAGAGGAAAGAACAGGTTGAGAGTGAGGCCAAGGTCACAGATTTGATCTCAGGAGAGCTTTGTTCTATTTCCCAACCACAGACAACTCTCCCAGTCCAGACCAGTTGTGCCAGAGGAGACCAAGCATGGGTCCAAAATTCTGTATATACCGTGATGACAGTAAATGTATTAGCACCGCCAGAATGCGGTTCACAGTTGTGTCTTGTTGACGGCAGACCAGCAGCCTCATCACTGCAGAACAGCACACTGAGGCTGCTGTTAACATGGTCAGGTGTTGTTCCTGTGGCCAATGGGATGTTTTTAAAGGTGGGAAAGAGAGTGAGCAGGTGTGGCCTGGGGCTTCCTAAATATCCAGGCAAATGACTTAGCATCATGGGAGATTTCTTGTTCTGCTTTTTGGAGTTCACTCATCTCACTCCCTCAAACACGTTAGCTTTGTGGAGACTTGTTGTATTGCTTGTATTCTGACCTGGGAATGTCTTCCCTTCTTTTCTGTGGCTTTTGTAGTTATCAATGCCCTGTCTCAGAGATATTTCCTTCAAGCCAATGATCAGAAAGATATGAAGGACTGGGTTGAAGCCCTGAACCAAGCCAGCAAGATCACCGTAAGTTTGGTTTCTTCTGTTTTCTGGTGGTAGTAAAAGTGCCTCTTCCCAGGCTGTGGCCTTGTTGGGGTTGGGGAAAACTGAGATGGCAGCGGGGACTTTCCCAGGAGCCTGGTCTGTACCCAGTTCTCTCCCACCTCTTCTTTTTCCTTGGCTGACCAAACACAAGTTGAACTGAGAGTCTGAGTTTGAATCAAGTTCAAGGGGAAGTTCATGGAGCGTCCCCTTTGTGCTTCCTGGGAGGGCTCCCGATCAGTCATGTTTCGGGTGATTCTGGGATGCTGATTCAGAATGTGGTAGGATTGGAAAATGGATTGCTGACTGTGAAAAGTCAAGTAAGGGGAAAAGCATATGGGGAGGGAAGTCAGAACTTTTTCCCAGCTTGGGGGATACTCTTCTTACTTTCAGAGGCTGCCTGCAGGGTCAGTCCAAGCCATCCGCCTCCCTGTCCTAGAAAAGCCTTCTATTTAAAAGCATCACAGAGCTAGTTCATGGACTGTCCTACGAGTGTGCTCTTTTTCCTTGAGTTGGCTAATGAAGAATTCCTTTCTTTTTCCTTAGAGATATAGAAAAAGAAAGGAAGAAGGGTAGGAAGGATGGAGAGGGGAAATTATATGTTTTGGAAAAAACTAGACTTTTAATCAATAAGACAGGCAGACTCCTGGCTTTTATAGATCATGGCTTGTATGCTGAAAAGTTTGTTTCTGTATCATACAGTCAGAAATGCTTATGTTTGAGGGGCTTCCAGTAGTGACTATTACATGCTGCAGCAAATTATCCTCCGAGATTTCTCAGGGTTCCTGTGAACAACTGTATAGAAGAAATTTGTACATGTATATAGTATTCATATTGCTAGACCCAACTGAGTGTAATTGAGTCTCCTATAAGCAGTTTTGCTGATTAGCTTCTTATTCTGATAAACCTTGGTAAACCCGTGAAAAGAGAGAGTGATGAAAAGAGAGAGGATGGATGGCTGGGTGCAGTGGCTCACGCTTGTAATTCCAGCACTTTGGGAGGCCGAGGTGGGTGGATCACCTGTGGCCAACATAGTGAAACCCCCCGTCTCTACTAAAAATACAAAATTAGCTGGGCGTGGTGGCACACGCCTGTAGTCCCAGCTACTCAGGAGGCTGAGGTAGGAGAATCACTTGAACCTGGGAGGCAGAGGTTGCAGTGAGCCGAGATCGTGCCATTGCATTCCAGCCTGGGCGACAAGAGTGAAACTCCATCTCAAAAAAAATAAAAAATTAAAAAATTAAAAAATTAGCCAGGACTGGTGGCTTATACCTGTATTCCCAGCTACTTAGGAGGCTGAGGCAGGAGGATCACTCGAGCCCAGAAGTTTGAGGCTGCAGGGAGTTATGATCGCACCACTGTACTTCAGCCTAGGCAACAGAGTGAAACCCCATCTGTTAAAGAAGTCTCAGGTAGTGTAAACAGCTTTGGAAAGGCTCTGCATGTTGATCTGAAGCACTGCATGACACCGGAGCATAAGCACTGACAAACAGTGTTCTTCGGGATTTTGAGAGGAAACACAGCAGCCAAGCTTCTGTGCCTCCTTTTCTGGCCACTGGGAACTCTAAAAAGTTACTTTCTGGCCAGGTGCGGTGGCTCACGCCTGTAATCCCAGCACTTTGGGAGGCTGAGGCAGGTGGATCACAAGGTCAGGAGTTCGAGACCAGCCTGGCTAACATGGTGAAACCCCGTCTCTACTAAAAATATAAAAACTAGCTGGGCATGTTGGCATGCACTGTAATCCCAGCTACTTGGGAGGCTGAGGCAGGAGAATCACTTGAATCCAGGAGCTGGAGATTGCAGTGAGCCGAGATCGCACCACTGCACTCCAGCCTGGGCGACAGAGCAAGACTCCATCTCAAAAAAAAAAAAAAAATGTTACTTCCCTCCCTCTTTGCTGGGTTTCAGGAATTCATCTGGGTCATTTAGGGGAAATTTCTGCAGTTCCATGGTGATTTTAATCACTAAATATCAACTAAAAATCAACATCCCTAAAAATGTGGTTACATAATAACAGAACTCACAGAAAGTGAGAAAGAGTAGCTTAGGTAGGTCGTGACATGCAGCAACAAGGAGTCAGGCAGTCCTAGAGCCAAATCACTTAATTTTAATGAGCTTGAGTTGACCTCATCTATAAAGTGGAGAAAATCATGCCTGGTTGATAAGATTAGTGATAATGCAGCCAAGAGCTTATCAATGCATTGCCTGGCACTGAATGGTGGCCCAAAGAAACTGTAACTGCTGGTATCTCTCAGCCAGAAAGAAAATAGAAGGCGGAATTTCTGGCCTGATTTGGAGGGGTAGGGAGGGGGCAGAGGACATCCTTGTCTATGTAAACTGAGTGTGCAGTCCAGGAAGAGAAGGTCTCGTCGTCTTTGTGGGGGCCCAGCATAATCAGGGTGCTCTTATTGTTTTGAACAGACACCAAATGACAGGGCTCTCGTATAGCTCTGAGCTCTGGATCCTTGGGTCTTTCTTACTCTGAAAGCTGTAGAAGTGGGAGAGGACCTTAGCTTTTCTCTGGAAGTCCCGGTGACGTCCCGGCAGATAGATGTAGGGTGTTGCGTTCTCCTGAAGGTGGGGCATTGTGATGCTGGGGCACTGGTGGGAAGTCAGAGTTTAGTAGACATTCAGCTGTTTTTTTGTTTTGTTTTTGTTTTGAAACGGAGTCTCGCTCTGTAGCCCAGGCTGGAGTGCAATGGCGTGATCTCGGCTCACTGCAACCTCTGCCTTCTGGGTTCAAGTGATTCTCCTGCCTCAGCCTCCTGAGTAGCTGGGGTTACAGGTGCCCGCCACTACGCCCAGCTAATTTTTGTATTTTTAGTAGAGACGGAAATTCACTATGTTGGTCAGGCTAGTCTCGAACTCCCGACCTCAGGTGATCCACCCGCCTCGGCCTCCCAAAGTGCTGGGATTATAGGCATGAGCCACTGTGCCTGGCCGACATTCAGCTGTTAATCCTGGCTGAATGTTAATCCTGGCTAAACAGTTAATGACTCAACTGTTCTGGACCTCTTTTTTTTTTCTTTCTAACAAAATGAAAGATTTCCTCAGCATTTGCAGACTCTAGTATAAATGAGTGAAGTGGGCAAGGAGGAAGAAACATGGCAACAGGAATGAGGATAGGTGACATTTGACCCCAGCCTCTCCCGTTCTGCTGGGGAGAATGGTAGGGACTGTGCAAACACAATGTATTTTCTATCTAAAAGGGAACTGCTGCATAGCTGAAAATCTGGATTTTTCTGTGAAATATCCCAAAACTTAGACGCAGATTTTAAAAAATACTGCATGTGACTAACAAAACATTGTTTGGGCAAAGTCAGTGGGTGGGCCACCAATTTGCAACCTCTGGCCTGTGATTTCCAACTAACAATAAAAATTTTATGATGATTTGATCAGCTGTGGTACCATATCTCTGTCAAGGAAGAGCAAAGATAGCTCATTCTTCCAAAAGGGCTCTGTGTATAATTATTAGTAACAACGTGGGAAGCCTTAATTACAATATTTTGTAATATGTTTTTCTTTTTAGTTGTGTTTCTAAAGCATTTAATATACTCTATCATTTGATAACCACAACAATGGTTATGATAAATATTATTCCACTTTTCATTTTATGCATGAGACGGTTTAGGCCTAGAAAGGTTTGATGGTTGCCAAAGGTCTCTCAGGTGGTTCGTGAGAGGTGAAGGGTTATACCACACATCTTCTGGCTCCAGACTTCATGGACCCCTTGTTCTGTCTCTACAAAGGCAGGCATGCATTTTTACCTGTTCAATCTGCCCAGAATGCCTTCTCCCAGCTTCATGTTCCTGGTTCCTTTTATTTAGTTTTTTATTTTGTATTTTTTTCGAGACAGGGTCTCTGTCACCTAGCCTGGAGTACAGTGGTGTGATTATAGCTCACTTCAGCCTCCAATTCCTGGGCTCAAGAGATTCTCCTACCTTGGCCTGTTGAGCAGCTGTGTGCTACCACACCTGGCTAATTTTTTTTTTTTCATTTTCAGTAGAGATGGGATCTCACTATGTTCCCCAGGCTGGTCTTGAACTCCTGGGCTCAAGTGACCCTCCTGCCTTGGCCTCCCAAAGTGCTGGGGTTACAGGTGTGAGGCCCCGGACCTGGCCCCCATCTCCTGCTTACCCTCCAGGTTGCCGTTTGAGTGTCTCCCTGCCTTCTCCTCTAGAGACCTCCCTGCCCACTCTGTTTCCAGCAGGTCCCCTGCTGTGCGCTGCCTCAGCTCCCTTGATCTTCTTTGTGCCACTCACCACCATTTGTAATTACTCTGTTTGTTTTACGTTTTTTTTTTGTCATTCCCCCTACTAGCATGTAAGTGCCGTGAAGGTGGGGACCCATGTGTGTTTCGCTTGACGCTTTATCTTTGGTTTCTAGCCAGGGAAGGGCTGGCTCATAAGTAGGTGCTCAAGAAATTCCTGGAGTCAGTTTGTATCTGTGTAGGGGGAGGGCGTTGCTGGTTGAGACGCTCATATTCAGATTTGGACTGTGGAAGGCTTGGGGAGGACACGCAAGTCTGACTGTAATTTGGCACATGAGCTTTTCTCACGGCAGCCCCATTCTGTTTTGGGCTCCCCGTGTTTCCTAAATGTTCTGTTCCCCATTGACTGTTGCTGCCGCTCTCCCCAGGTTCCCAAAGGTGGGGGCCTACCCATGACCACTGAAGTTCTCAAGAGCTTAGCAGCTCCTCCAGCCCTGGAGAAGAAGCCACAGGTGGCCTACAAGACGGAGATCATTGGAGGGGTGGTGGTCCACACACCCATCAGCCAGGTGAGGGGCCTGACTGGGGCTGCGGGGGGAGTGGGGGTGTGGAAGTGTCCATGGTGTGCCCATGATGTGCTCGGAGCACTGTACTGGGGAAAAGGAGGGTGGGAGTGGGGGGCAGCTGGTGCCAGTGGAGCCATCAGGAAAGTACAGGGCATGTTACATCCCCATTCATGGGTGTTAGTGACGGCAGTGCGGAAGTGGAGGCTGCTGCATCTTGAAGCCATGTGGCCTGTGCAGTTCTGTGCTGGACACGGGAGACACAGAAGATGAGGGTTTGTGAAACCATAGGAAATGGGACAGAGGATGGCAAACAAGGCTGGAAACCAGCCTGGTGTCCCTGCTGGTTCACATTCCCTATCCTTCCCTTTCTCCTGGGTCGGCCCAACCTCCCTGATGCTGGTTCTGTGAAAGTACCCAGTAGAGTGCATGACAGAGCAAAGGAAAGGTTTATTTTCCTGTTTTAATTATTTATATTTATTTAAGTTTTTTTTTTTTTTTTTGAGATGGGGTGTCCCTCTGTCACCCAGCCTGAAGTGCAGATACACATAATCACGGCTTATTGCAGCCTCCGCCTCCTAGGCTCATGCAATCCTCCTGCCTCAGCCTTCCCAGGCTCAAGTGATCCTCCCACCTCATCTGGGACCACAGGCATGTGCCACCACGCCTGGCTAATTTTTTTTTGTATTTTTTGTTGGAGATGGGGTTTTGCCATGTTGTAATTTAATTTTTTTAGAGACAAGGTCTCACTGTGTTGCCCAGACTGAAGTGCAGTGGTGCAATCATGGCTCACTTCAGCGTCAGACTCCTGGGCTCAAGCCATCCTCCAACCTCTGCTTCCTGAGTAGCTGGGACTACACGCCTGGGTAATTCTTTTTTTTTTTTAATTTTTAAATTTTAAAATCAAAATTAAACAAAAATTTTAAAACAATTTTTAATTTTTTTGTAGAGACTGGGTCTCACTGTATTGTCCAGTCTGGTCTAGAACTCCTGGGCTCAAGCGATCCTCCTGCCTTGGCCTCCCAAAGTGTTGGGATTACAGGTGTGAGCCACTGTGCCCACCATTTATTTCTTCTTTGACTTAGGGCAAAGAGGCCAGAGATTCAGGCAGAGGGAGGTAGGTGGGGCTGTGGCTGCATAGAGGGAGGGAGGCGCTGATCCTGACACTGCTTCCTTGCAGAACGGTGGGGATGGGCAGGAAGGGAGTGAGCCCGGGTCCCACACCATCCTTCGAAGGTCTCAGAGTTACATCCCCACGTCAGGCTGCCGTGCTTCCACCGGGCCTCCCCTCATTAAGAGTGGTTACTGCGTGAAGCAAGGGAATGTGGTGAGTGTCAGCACAGGGGCTGAATTGGGGTTCTGGTGACTCCTCAGAGCCAGTGGCTGTAGACATAGCAGAGGTGAGAGGGGATTGACAGGAGGTGCCTCAGTCCTCCATGGAGCCTCCACCTTTGAGGGTGAGATTTTGGGACTGACCTTTGGCTCCCACCTGTCAGAGGTGTTGCCCCTGGTATGAAGAAGCCCTTGCCCCTGCTGAATGTGGGAGCCGGACTTCCATGGGGCTGGGTCCCTGGGAGCTTAGCATGAGTACACCCTCCACAATGCTGGGCACCTCTCGCTAATGTTCTGCCTTTTATTTTTTTATTACAGCGGAAGAGCTGGAAACGTCGCTTCTTTGCACTTGATGACTTTACCATCTGCTACTTCAAGTGTGAGCAGGTTTGTAGTAGCTTTGCTGCCCTTCTGAGAGGTCATGGAAACTAAGAGGTGCATAGGTGCACACCCACAGGAGAGCGTGCATGAGTGGAGATGTGGGCACACAAAGACTTCAAAGGCGCCTCTGTCTTATCTCCATTCTGTGCACACATCTTTACAGTGACACTAAAGTGTCCTCTCTGCAGTGAGCTGCTGTGTGGTCAGAGTCACAGCTACACAACATCTTCTTCTTAGATTTTTTTGTCTTTTTTCTTGTTTTTGGAGACAGGGTCTTTCTCTGTCACCTGTCACCCAGGCTGGAGCACAGTGGTGGATTTTTTGTAGAGACAGGATTTCACTATGTTGCCCAGGCTGGTCTTGAACTCCTGGCCTCAAGCAATCCTCCAGCCTTGGCCTTCCAAAGTCCTGGCATGAGCCACTCTGCCCAGCCAGATTTTTTTTTCTCTTGCTGATTATTTTGAGACCAGATTATTTGTCAACCTGATTTTAGCCAACCATCTCTGAGAAAGGGGTATTGGTCAGCTGGTCTGGGTCGTGATATGACACAGACAGCCTCACTTACCTGTCTTTCTGTTCTTTCCACCAGGACCGAGAACCACTGCGCACTATATTTCTTAAGGATGTTCTCAAGACCCATGAATGTCTGGTCAAGTCTGGGTAATTGTGTCTGCTTTTTCTCTTCTAATCCAAACCTCCATTTGTCCTCTTAAATCTCCCTTTACTACCCTTCAGAGACTCTATGCAAGAGTCATCTTCTTCCAAGAGCCAGGCACAGGAGCCTAACACCTTGTGGCTGACTCACTGCATCCAAGCTAACACAGGGAGGAGACCGCCCTGGGCACACTTGCCCTCTTCCCATACCTTACTCTGGCTCCTAAGCAGATAGGCCTACGTAATAGTTTCTGGTGGGCAAAAAGAAAGGGTATAGAAACAAAGAGTGGGGCTCCGAAGCTTCTCAGGTGTTAGGATTAGATGCTCAATCCCTAGCAGAACACAGGCTCAGAGGAGAGACCACGCCTCTAGGTCACTCACCTCAGTGCTTCTGGTCAGATCACTGTACTAGTGCCTCTTCCCTGACCTTCTTATTCCTTTTCTCCTCCTTTTGACCCTGATGTCCCATTAACACAAGGTGATTCATAGCATCTCTGTGTTACTCCCACTGGGAAGGAAGAACAGGTATTTTAAAGGGATTCCTCTGTCCACTAGGAAATAGTTACCTTCCAAGTGCCACTTTGCATAGGATGAGTTTGGGACCTGGCAAGGGATCTCCTAGGTCCAACACCAAATACAGATGCCTATAGAACTAAACTTTAGAGACCCTAAGGGTATTGGGGCATCCAAAAACCCTTTTTCTGGCCACCAATCTGCAGTCTTTAGAGACGGGGTGTTTGTGTCCCTCCGTCTCATGGCTTGTACAAGCAGAACCCTCAGATATCATCAGGAAAGCTGTTCACAGCAGGCCGACTCTTCTCCCATGAAGGCACAAACAGTCTTGCATGAAAACAACATGCTGTGTGACCCAAGGGGGCAGAGACAGAAGCACTCTCCCGAGTCTTGCAAATGGCAGTTGCAGAGTACAGAAGACTGGGGAGGTTCCCAGTGACTATTTATAATTCGGGAAAGTAGCTATAGATGGAAATTCCAGAAGTGTGGCTCTAGAAGTAGGCAGAGGAAAGATTGGGCATGATGAGATCCTTGATTTTACCTGACCCTGGAGGGGCCTTGCAGATGTGAGACCACCTGGGCACATGGGGGAAGCTTAGAGAACGATAAGGAACTTATGGTTAAATCCTAAGAATGCCTTGAACTTTCTCTAACTCTCTAACTCTGCCAGAGTCACACTAAACTGAGTTAAGGAAGTCAGGGACTAGCAGGGAAGGAAGGTCCTTAGGGCTCTGCAGCTTCCATGCCTGTTAGACTGCTTGGCCTCCCTGGAACCCAGTCCAGGGTTTTAGGATATCTTGATAATCAATTAATATTTGTTGAAAGGCACCATGTAGCCTGGTGCCTAAAAAAATATATATCTTTTTAGGCCGGGCGTGGTGGCTCACACCTGTAATCCAATCCCAGCACTTTGGGAGGCCGAGGCGGGCGGATCACCTGAGGCCAGGAGTTCCAGACCATCCTGGCCAACATAGCGAAACCCCTTCTTTACTAAAAATACAAAAAATTAGCTGGGTGTGGTGGTGGGTGCCTGTAATCCTCGCTACTCGGGAGGCTGAGGCAGGAGAATCGCTTGAACCCGGGAGGCGGAGGTTGCAGTGAGCCAAGATCATGCCACTGCACTCCAGCCTGGGCAACAAGAGTGAAACTCTGTCTCAAATAAATAAATAAATAAATTTTTACATTTTTTAAAATTTCTATCGTTTTGGGGGAACAGGTGGTGTTTGGTTGCATGGAAAAGTTCTTCAGTGGTGATTTCTGAGATTGTGGTGCACCCATCTGCAGCAGTGTCCACGGTGCCCAAATGCATAGTCTTTTATCCCTCACCCCCCTCCTGCCCTTCCCACCCTGAGAAGTAGATGTGAAAGGAGTGGGGATTTCCCACCTGCTTTTCTTTCACCTCCTCAGTAGTTGTTTATGTGACTTTACTGGCTATGCATGAGTAGAATTTGAAAGGCTAAGACATTTTAGCTAGAAAGAGGCATTTTTTATTCAGAAACTCAGAAAGTAATCATAGTTGGTGAAATTTGCTTCAAGTGACTATTCTGTGACATACATTATGCCGGATGCCTTCTGTACCTTATAACTAACTGGTCTTTGTAGTGACCAGCCCGATCAAGGGGGTCCTCTTATTTGTCTCTGTTTTATACTTGGGGTCACAAAGGCTCCCCAAGCTTTTACAACATTCTCAAACATCTCTTCCCTACATGTAGTCAGGATTCACCCCAGGTCTATCTGGCCCCATCCTGTTGTTCTTGCTCATGGATCTCTGGTCTCATGCACTCCTTTGCCCAGGTACCTGTGGCACTGGCCGAGGTCGTGCCATTTTCTTGCAGGCTTTCTCATTCATGAAGCCATCCCCACCTGTGATCAGTCCTTTCCAACTCTTGGCATATAACACACAATCTAACATCTGATGGTACAGTTTTGCTTCCTTATGTTCTTTTTTGTTGTTGTTGAGATAGAGTCTTGCTCTGTCCCCCAGATTGGAGTGCAATCTCAGTTCACTGCAGCCTCTGCCTCCCAGGCTCAGGTGATCCTCCCGCCTCAGCCTCCCGAGTAGCTGGGACTATAGATGTGTGCCACCACACCTGACTAAGTTTTGTATTTTTTTTATAGAGACAAGGTTCACCATGTTGTCCAGGCTGGCCTAGAACTCAAGTGATTTGCCCGCCTTGGCCTCCCAAAGTGCTGGGATTACAGGCATAAGCCACTGCGCCTGGCCCTTATGTTCTTTCACTAGGTAGGAATTAGATCTTTTACTCCTTATGTATTCCCCGCAGTGGCTGGGGATATACGCGGCAGGCATTTAACACTGGGAAATAACTTGGGCTGCTTTGAGGTTTGTCACTTAGCATCATCTACTCCCCGCCCTCTTCCTTGCAGAAGTCAGGATTTCTTTTCCAAAACCCACACCCAGCAGTGTCCCCTAAAGGAGTGCCCTGAAGTCATCTCCTCTCCCCTTGCTTTCCTCCTCTTTAGCTCTTTGTCTCCTGGGCCCCGCACAGTGAGGCAAGGAGCAGGAGCTGAGTGAGGTTGATGGGGCTGCTGTGAGGGTGGAGGAGACGGTTTAGGGAGCGGAGAGTTGGCTCCCTTAGGAGAGGCCAATGGCAGTGGAGTAATTAAAAGCATAGGCTCACTGGGTTCAGTGGCTCATACCTGTAATCCCAGGACTTTGGGAAGCTGAGGCAGGCAGATTGCTTGAGCTCAGGAGTTCAAGACCAGCCTGAGCAACATGGAAACACCCTGTCTCTATGACAAATACAAAAATTAGCCAGGAGTGGTGGCATGTGCCTGTAGCCCCAGTGAGCCATGATTGTACCACTGTACCCCAGCCTGGGCAACAGAGTGAGACCCTGTCTCAAAAAAATAAATAAATAAAGCAGAGACTCTGGAGTCAGACCTAGGTTCCAAATCTCCAGCAACTTAGAGGAGTCATTTAAGCTCTGACCCTGAGTGTGGGTCTGAGTTTCCTCATCTGTAAAATGGGGGAAGTCTTAAGTGCCCCCCGGGGCTGTTGTGAAGATTAGATGAAATAATCTACAAAAAAGCACCCGAAACGGTGCTTCCCACAAAGTACTTCATACACCTTAGAGGGAAGGAGGGAGGCAGGAAGGAAGGAAACTGTAGGAGATGGTGGTGGTGGGGTTGGATATTAGGCAGGAGGTTTTGGAGGGAAAGGAGCTTGTTAGAACTGCTGGTGGGAGAGGGGCCTGGGGAGGGTCCATCTGGATGGCAAAGCCTCCTGAGACCCTCTAGGAAATGAAGCTAGAGGAAACCCCTGGAGTGTTTTTCAAGGCAGGAGCTGAAGGAAGAATGGCTTGGAACCACCCCCCACCCATCTTCCTTTTTTATGGTAGAGGGCACTGGGGTCTTAGGACATATCGAGTCCTCTCTGAGTATGTCAGCACGCCATAACGTTCTTTCTCTTTCTCTGTCTAGTGATCTCTTAATGAGGGACAACCTGTTTGAAATAATAACAAGCTCCAGGACCTTCTACGTACAGGTAAAATGCTCCCTTCCAGAAGACTCCAGCATTCTGTTTCTGTGAATGGTGCCCTCATAGGCCGTGTCCTTTCCTTTGCTTTCTCTTTTCATTTGCTTGAAGTTTCTAGGCAGTAAATTTAGCCCCTGAGAGTCAGTCTGAGTCCCATTTCATCCTAAACAGGATGTTTGCCAAAAGCTTCCCAACCATAAAATAATGAAAGCAGGTTGAGCCGCTCTACTGAGGAATGTGAGTGTGTACCAGTTGCTCTCAGCTGCTGGGCTCCAGCTAAGCAGAGAAAAGGAGAACTGGTCAATGATTTCACTTCTCCTTTGGAGGGTATTTATAAGTCTCGTCTGTGTGTGGACATCACTGTGTGCGGAAGGACAAAAGCACAGAGGGCCCTGTGCAGGCACCAGGTGCAGAGCCCAGCTGCACAGAGGAAGCCATTGTTCAGGCTCTGATGGTTCACTTATCAGGAGCTTCTCCCCTCCACCCACAGCTCTGGAGTTCTCCCAACTCCTTCTAAAGTCATAGGAACTAGAAAGGCAGATTTCCAAGCAGGGACTAGACTTTCAGGGCCAAGTCCTAACCCAGCCTGCCTAGCAGTGCACAGAGAGTGCCTTGATTCGCAGCCCCGTGGTGATGCTGGACTTTTAGTATTGAAACTGACACTTGGCCAGGAGCGGTGGCTCATGCCTGGAATCCCAGCATTTTGGGAGGCCGAGGTGGGCGGATCATTTGAGGTCAGGAGTTTGAGACCAGCCTGGTCAACATGGTGAAAACCCCATCTTTATAAAAATACAAAAAAATTAGCTGGACATGGTGGTGTCTGTAATCCCAGGTGCTTGGGAGGCTGAGGCAGGAGAATTGCTTGAACCGGGGAGGCAGAAGTTGCAGTGAGCTGAGATCATACCACTGCACTCCAGCCTGGGTGACAGAGCGAGACTTTGTCTCAAAAAAAAGGGGAAAAAAAAGAACAGAAATAAAAAACTGACAAGTAAGCAGGTTGGTTTAAAGGTGGGGTTTCCCAACTAAAGCTTTTCAAGCTCCCGCTGCCCTTTCTTCTGGGCCTCGAGTGTCACTCCCTGTTAAGCAACCTCCCTTCCCCAAGGAGCTGGTCCGCTTTCCCATTTCTTGGGCAGCAATTCCTGTCACAACTCCTTCCGCCGAGCCCAGCACGTGTTTGAGTAACTTAGTCATCTCGGGGCTATATCCATTTGGACAAGCACATACCATCCAGGAAGAGACAGCAGAGTGGGGGCTTGGGAGTGAACTGGAGCTGTGGAAAGGGCTGCCATGGGCATCGGAGCTACTAATTCACCAGCAACACTGCCACTCAGGGACAAGGTTTAACCTGTAGATTGCTCTACAAGTTTGTAGTTCTTGCATTCAACAGATATTTGTAGAGTATCCTCAGAGTGCTGGGCATTTTGTCTCAGACTGGGGACACCAGGTTAAACAGAACAGATCCCGAACCCAAGAGAGAGAGAGCTCGTCAAGTCCATAGGCAGTTAAACTGTGGCATGGCGCAGGGGAGGGAGTGCTGGGGGAGATGGAGCACAGGGGAGTTTGCAGACAGTGAAACGATTCCGTATGACACTGTGATGGTGGGCGTGTGATGAAGAACTTGACAGCACAAAGAATTGACCTAATGTATGCAAATTGAGAAAAAAATTTAGGAGGTCAAGTGATCCTAGCAGGAAATGCAGAACGTTGACAGTAATCGAAATGTATTACAGGTCCTCCCTGAAGCGGGTAGGGGAATACAAAATAAAAAAAAAATGGTGTGATAAGTGCTACTGCCGTTAGACTGAAACATGAACCATAAGCAGGTTGCCTCACCCAGTCTTAGGGAGTTGGGGAGGGATTCTGAAGAAAGATACAGCTAAGCTCAGTCTGTTGGGGGGAAAAGTGGCCCAGGCAAAGGAAATAGGAGGTATTTTTTTAAAGCCTGGTAATAAAAGGAGCAAAGGGCCAAAAGGAGGCTGGACAGTTAGGCACGGAGGACCCTCATATGCCTTATTGAAGAGCTTGTATTTTATCCTTAGAATTAATGCCCTTAGAGGTTAAACAAAGGGCTTGATCTGATTCGCCTTGCCATTAAAAAATACCACTTGGGCAAGTTATTTAACTTCAGAGCCTGTTTTCCTCATCTGTGAAATGGAGATGATGATCTTCAACCCCAGCCCTTTTGATGACATGCTGTCAAGGATTGCCTGGCCCTGTGCAGTGTGGAGGACAGAAGAGAAAAGGCTAAGATAGGATGAGAGAGAACAGTTTGAAGGCTGTTGTTAATAATTTAGTGAGGGATAAAGGAAGCCTGAATGAGGGTAGATGGAGAAAAGTGGAAAATTTGAGAGATATTAAAAAGGTATATTTTCCAGGACTTGAGAGTCAGTCGGATGAAGGGAGAGAGGACAGGTATGCCCGGATGTTTGGCTGGAGCCTCAGGGTGGCTCATAGCACCAGTCATTGTAACAGGAGCATGGGAGGAGGAGCTGTTGAGAGGAAACACAAGGTTAGCATGGGTGGTTCAGAGTTTACAGTGCCTGCTGGACATCCAAGGAGATGTGCTATGAAGACCATTGGATACACACTGCTTGGCATGTTGCTGACACTAAATAAATATTTGCTAAGGGAATGATTGTGCTGGTTGAGTTCAGGAGAGAGCTTTGGACTAAAGACAGCAATTTGGGAAACACGAAACCCAACCAAAAAATGTTCCAAAGATAATCTACATGAGTGTATGCACATTTACCAGAAGATTCTAATCACCCCATCTTCCATTGCCTTCTGCTTCCCACATTTCTGGGATAAGAGAACACTAGCGTCACACTGAATAAATAAACGAGAGGGAGGACAAATCTGTTTACAGCACCTAACTCAAAAAACAGTGGAAAGAGAATAGGATAGATTAAAAATCACTTAAAATATTTATCAATTCATTAAAAATAGCAACTATAAAGCTGGGCACCATGGGATGCACCTGTCGTCCCAGCTACTTGGGAGGCTGAGGCAGGAGGATAGTTTGAGCCCTGGAGTTTGAAGGTGCAGTGAGCTATGATCTCGCCACTGCACTCCGGCCTGGGTGACAAATCAAGACCCTTTAAAGACCTTGTCTCAAAAAAAAAAAAAAGCAATCATAAACTCATTATAAGTTAATAAAACAGATTTTGTGAAAAAAACATATTTCTAAAAAATAGCAAGAATAGTATTGTTTTTACAGTTTTGCACATCTATCTTTAATGGCTGGCATAATAGAAGACAACAGGATTCTCCTATCTGCTTCTGCATTCTATCTGTGGCCGTATGTTGTTTTGATTGAAGAATATGGAGAAAATCTTGCCTCACACAGATGTGTATTTGGAAAAAAGGAATATTTTAATAGCCTTTTTAGATAATTGTGGATATTCTTTGATTCTATACCAAAACTTGACAAATGTTAATTTCTTAATGTTTAGGTACAGTGTACAATCTGAAGCCATATCAAGAAATTTTTATACTCTTACATTAAAATCCATTGGTCAATTTTGCACTTTGAATAGATACTTTTTATCCATGCATGGTTTTTAACAGTATGCATTGGTCATTTGGAAAACAATGGTCTCACTGAGGTATGCAGATATTCAAAATGTTGACACATTTTATTATGTACTATCCAAAATCACATCATTAAGATATCACCACTAATATCATTAACAGTCTTTGAGTGTAGAAAACTATTAAGCTCATGGAGGTAGCCAGAAGTTTTTTTGAAATTCTAGTTTTTGCTTTGAAAGCTCAAAGCTTACTCATTTTGGGGATAAAAATCTACCAAATACCTAACTCGGAATAAGTTTGACTGACAGTTTGTATGTCAGTCATTTGTTCTAAGTAAAAATTGTGTTTTAGGCCAGGCAAGGTGGCTCACGCCTATAATCCTGGGACTTTGGGAGGCCAAGGCAGGGGATCACCTGAGGTCAGGAGTTCGAGATCAGCCTGGCCAACATAGTGAAACCCCGTCTCTATTAAAAATACAAAAATTAGCGGGGTGTGGTGGTGCGCACCTGTAATCCCAGCTACTCGGTAGGCTGAGGCAGGAGAATCTCTTGAACCCAGGAGGCAGAGGTTGCAGTGAGCCGAGATCACACCACTGCACTCCAGCCTGGGAGACTGAGTGAGACTCTGTCTCAAAAAATTAAATAAATAAATAAATTGTGTTTTACACAAAAGATGAAAGAATATGACTACTGGTAGAACTTGGTGCTAAGGTGCTGGCAGTTTTACCCACCATGCCAAAGTGTCCTTCTGACCTGCTCCCCAAGGTTATGCTCAGTAAATCTGCCAGAAAGAACCGTTCATCCTGAGTATCTAAGAGAGCTAGACCAAAGAGCAGGGCAGATCATGGTGGAGAAGACTCCCTAGACAGAAGAGAAAGACTTGGGTTAGATTCTAACCACTTAGATTTTGGTCGTTTAACTGTTTAACTAAGATGTCATATTTATGTATAATTTGTACCCTGTGATTTCTCACACTGTAGTAGTCTTTTCTGTTAAGAAAAGCTACCATTTTTTGGACACCTAGATGTCCCAGGCATAGTGCTAAACAACTTACAGGTAGTATAAGTTAAAGTTTATCACTTTGTAGTATAAGTACTATAAGTAGTATAAGTTTATCACTTAAATCTCAGCCGTCTCTGAAATTATCTCCAGTTTACACACAGGAAAAAGAAGGCTTTGAAGGTAAATTATTTGTGCAAGATCATAATAAATCCAGTGAATTATGGAACCAACTGGGAAGCACCAGGTGCTGGAGCAAGACTTGCCAACTTGGGTTGTTTGCGAGCAGCCTGGTCCAGGCCGGGTGCAGTGGCTCACACCTCTAATCCCAGCACTTTGGGAGGCCAAAGTGGAAGGATTGTTGGAGCCCAGGAGTGCGACACCAGCCTCGGCAACCCAGTGAGACCCCTGTCTCTAAAAACAAGCAAAAGTAAACCAAAAGAAAAGAAAAAAATAAGAGCAGCCTGGTCCAGAACCCATGATATAGAGGGTGTGGTCACAGACAACCAGGGAAGTCTGACTCTGTTGGAGAAGACCAACTTGGGGTAATCGGGTGTCTTGGCAAATGGATCATGGTGACCAAAAATCCAAGATCTGGAAATAACCAGGTATCTAAGCAGGTAGAAAGGCCAGTGATTTCAGCAAGCTTGTCAGCAGGTAAACAGTTCTCAGTTCTGGGCAAAAGTTCAAAATCACATTTCAATTCTTGAGCTACCAGGCAAGCAGAGGTAACCATTTCCCCATTTCCCATTCATAGAAGGTCAAGGGAATTAGGCAGTTTATCAAGAGGGAAATTAGTTATTTGAAATGAGAAATGTGGCGCAAACTGGTCTTAGCTTGGCATAAGCCCAGTTGTTAGAACTAGGGTGCTATGTCAGGACAAGAGTAGCAATAAGTGGACTCAAGTGAGTTGCAGAGTGTTGCATTAGAGCTCTTTGGATACTTACTGTTTAATTTAGACTACAGGGTGAATGATGTCACCTAGAACTATGTAGTGTGCAATCTACACAATCATATGTGGCAGGGCTGTGTCTAGAGATGGCACTAGTTCTTGGGAAAGGAGGGCTGCAGAGGTGGAGAACAGAATGAAGGAGGAGTTGCCTAAAAATTTTGGATAGTGGCAATGGCAGTAACCAGAAGTAGATATGGAAGCCTTTATGGCCTCTAGAATTCATTGCTTCAAACCATTGTATCTATTATAGTGCTGGGCTTATGTTAGATAGTCAATAGAAGCTCACTGGACTGCAATAAAACTGCAGGCTGCAACGATTCATTTTAATACTGTCTGTCCTACTCATCTCAAAAACTGCCCTCAAGGACAGAAGCCCTACTTTTTCTTTTGAACCGAGCACCAGAAACAGGTGCACACACATAAGCACACCAGGAAGAGATGAAGCTATGACCTTGGCACTTCCTTTTTTGTTTTACTGAGTTTAAAGTATGTTTTTAGTCTCATAGTAATTCATCATGGGTGGGTAGACTTCAGCTACATTTTTTTTTTAAACCTCTGTTTCATGAAGCTACTTTGTGATGTGGTTTTACGATTTTGATGAAAGCTAAGCACAGGCTTTCCGTAAAAATAGATATGTACATAACCATAATTTTTGCATACAATTTTGGAGTTTCATTGAGTTTTTGTTTCTCATGAATCCCAGTTCTTAAAACTACTAGGAGAGATTATAGGCCAGGCCTGGTGGCTCATGCCTGTAATCCCAGCACTTTGGGAGGCTGAGGCAGGAGGATTGCTTGAGGCCAGGAATATCCTGCTCCAAAAAAAATTTAAAAATAAAAGATTGTAATTGTGATCTCAATAAAATAATATTGTTTCTTCTCATATGGAATTAATTGCAATATCTGATTTTCTTTTTGAGCAGTATTTTAAAATAACATTTATTAGGGGGTAGCATTTATCTTCATGGCTGAGTTACTATCTAGGTTATCTGACCGAAAAATGTTCTTAAGAAGGAATTAGAGAATTAGGGAAGAAATATAACTAGTAAACAATTTCCGTCTTCACTAAATTACTAAGTGTTTTAAGAAAGAGATTTAATTATTTTACCTATCATATTAGCAAAGATTTTAAAAATTATAATATTTAATTCTAGCAAGGGTGCATGTAACAAAAATGTTGGCAAATGAAATTTATATTATTGGCCAGAAATCTCTCTGGCCAGATGTAAGAAGAGATTTAAAAGGGTGTGAATTCTTTAATTTAGTAATTGCCTTGGGAGATGAGGATTCCTAAATATTCCTAAATATGAAAAAAGCTTTATCCCCAAAGATGTGAGTAGCAGCATTATTCATATGAGGAGAATAGGGAATATTCAAAAAATATTTTAGAGCAGGGATCCCCAACCCCAAGCTGTGGACTGGTACTGGTCCATGGCCTGTTAGGAACCTGACCACACAGTAGGAGGTGAGCAGTGGGAGAGCAAACATTATCGCCTGAGTTCCACCTCCTGTCGGATCGGCAGCGGCATTAAATTCTCATAGGGCTGCGAACCCTATTGTGAACTGGGCATGTGAGGGATCTAGGTTGTGCGCTTCCTATGAGAATGTAATGCCTGATGATCTGAGGTGGAACAGTTTCATCCCCAAACCACCCGTCATCCCCCTCCCTTTACCCTTCCAAGTTCATGGAAAAATTGTCTTCCACAAAACCGATCCCTATGCTGAAAACGTTGATGACCACTGTTTTAGAGGACTAGGTGGGTGAACCATAGTATGTCTACTTGGATCCCCTGAAAATGCTTACAAAGACGTCTGGTAACATGGAAAAATCCTTCTATTATTAACTGAAAAAAAAAATCAAGATATAATGTATCTTTGTATTTTGGAAAACAGAAATGAATAGCAAAAAGACTGGATTTGCTCTCAATTGTTATTTTAGAATTTTGTGAGGTTTTAAAGTGATTTTATTTTATTTTTTCTTGTTACTTCCCTTTTTTTTTTTTTTTTTTGCAAAGGTTAGGGAGAAGAGGTCTTGCTCTGTTGCCCATGCTGGTATCGAACTCCTGGGCTTAAGCCATCTTCCCACATTCTAAACTTTAGCCTCCTAACATTGTGGGATTACAGGCTTGAACCACAGTATCCAGCCGATTTTAATTTTTTATTTTTCTACATTTATTATCTATATTGTCTTTAATGAGCCCTTACTACTTGCAAAAAGGAAAACGGGGAAAAAATAACAAATTGTATTAGGTAGTCATCCAAGAATAATAGTGGTATTTTGATTCTTGTACTTGAGTGCCCATCTAAATCAGGATAGTCCTAGTTTTCTGTGATTCTGTGATTTCTTGGTAAGCAGAGGCTGGGTGAAGACACCTAGGTTTCCTGTGTGACAGTTCCTGGAGAAGGAGTTTGTGGGGAGGCAGTACTTCAAAGCGCAGTCAGGCAGGTGGCCTGTGGCCTGTGGGGGTAGCATTTGACATGACGGAGAGCATTTCAGTAGACTGCTGGAAGGAGCATGGAGATAGCTTAACACCCCTGGAAACTGATTATCGGATTGTCATCCTGGGGATGTTCCTGTCTGTTTAATGAAAATGTCAGATCTCCTATGTGACATAGGAGACTTTCTCCCTCAGCTCATATGCCTCCTACCAAATCATCTTTTGTTCCCCTAGGAGGAAAATCTCTTAATAAATGCTTTTCTCCTAATGGATGATGACCTCCATCTCATTCAAATTCAAAATAACCTTTTTTTTTAACCTCCAAATACATGATCTTATTTGAACTTGATGATTTGATCTTTGAGGTAGGAATTAGCTGCAGTTTGAGGATGAGGAAACTGAGAAAAGGTCTTATTATGGAGAGGGCAATGCGCTTATCTGTAAATGGTGGCGTTTAAGGCTTCATTTTTTTGTCACATATCATATAATACCGGTGAAAACAACAATAATATCTGCTACTTACAGAGCCCATTCTGTGCGTTCAGCCCTGTTTCAATAGTTTTTCCTAATTGAGGTCATTTAATTCCCTCAATAATTAAGCTTGTGGAACAGGCCAGCCCTGATATTTGTAAAGAACCTTCTGGAAGGATCTTGGAGTCCTTATCCTGGTGATCTTTTTGGACAAAGGATGGGTTTGTCTTTTTCTTGGGAAACCACCAGATTGTCAAATAACTGGAAAAAGTCAAGCGGGGAGACAGCGCTAGTAAGTTTGCAGGCAGAGCACACGTTAGAGAGGTGTTCACTTTGGCCACTTGTCACTACACCCTTTTTGCCCTCGTGCACCAGGACCTGAACGGTTTTCCTTGTAGGTGCACACATCTAACCAAGGAGGGTTTGTTTTGGGGTGACAGGAAGGGGTAGGGATGCAGGTTTGAGAATTTTTGTTTTACTGTCTTTTCCTGATAGAATGCAAAGAGGAGGGGTCACTTTGGGGATGGGGGGATGAGGGGGGATGTGGAGACCTTTGGGGGCTAGTGTGTGGTGGTGGCACATACATCTGCATGTGCACACCAATGCACGCGTGTGTGTTTTGGTGGGACTGTTAGGGGATGATGCTGGAGACAGAGGAAGGCTAACATGCATATTTCTGGAGATTCTGCCTGGTCCCATCGCTGTGTCTGGCACCTGATGCAGCATGTAACACCGGGTGGGGCCCTTAGCCAGCGTTTGCTCTGTTCACTTGAACTCAACCCCTATAAAGCTGGAGGGCACTGACAGGCTCCACCGGCAGTAGCGAGGCCGCTGGAGTTTCCTCCCTTTTTTCATAGAGCCGCTGCTGCCCCCTTCTGGGGTTTATAGGTTGTTTCTGGGAGGAAATAAGTAACTCGGCTTCATCCTTCACATACTGTGAAGCTTGGTGCTCCGAGTCCCACAACTCTTTAAATTTTTAAAAAAGTTTTATTCACAATAGCAAAGTCACAACTCTTTTTTTTTTGTATAAATTTAAGGGGTACAAGTGCGGTTTTGTTACATGAATATATTGCCTTTTGGTGAAGTCTGGGCTTTTGCTGTAACCATCACCTGAGTATTGTGCATCGTACGCATCAAGTAATTTCTCATCCCTCACCCGCCTCCCACCCTCCCTCCCTTCCATGTCTCCAGTGACAATTATTTCACACCCTATGTCCATGTGTACACATTATTTAGCTCCCAGTTATAAGTGAGAATATGTGGTATTTGACTTTCTGTGTCTGAGTTGTTTCACTTAAGATAATAGTTTCATCTATATTTCTGCAAAAGACACGATTTCATTCATTTTTATAGATGAGTAGTATTCCATTATACATATGGACACCACATTTTCTTTATCCAGTCCTCTGTTGGTGGACACTTAGGTTGGTTCCATGACCTTACTATTGTGAATATTGCTGCAATAAACACAAGGGTGCAGGTATCTTTTTGATATAATGATTTCTTTTAAAAATTTTTAAAGTTTTATTTTAGGTTTGGGGGCACATGTGAAGATATAATGATTTCTTTTCCTTTGGAGAGACACCCGCTATTGGGATTGCTGACCTGAATGGTAGTTCTATTTTTAGTTCTTTGAGAAATCTCTCTACTCCTTTCCATAAAGGTTGTACTAATTTACATGCCTTTCAGCAGTGTATAAGCAGTCCCTTTTCCCCACATCCTTGTCAGAATCTGTTTTTTGTCCTAATAATAGCTATTCTGACTGGTATGAGATGATTTTAATTTGCATTTCTCCAATGATTAGGGATATTGAACATTTTTTCATATGCTTCTTGGCCACTTGTATGTCTTGTTTTGAAAACTATTCATGTCCTTTGCTCACTTTTTTTTTTTTTTTTTGAGACAGAGTCTCACTCTATCACCCAGACTGGAGTGCAGTGGTGTGATCTCGGCTCATTGCAACCTCTGCCTCCCGGGTTCAAGCAATTCTCCTGCCTCAGCCTCCCAAATAGCTGGGACTACGGGCGCACGCCACCACTCCTGGCTAATTTTTTGTATTTTAGTAGAGATGGGGTTTCACCATGTTGCCCAGGCTGGTCGTGAACTCCTGAGCTCAGGCAATCCGCCCGCCTCGACCTCCCAAGTGCTGAGATTACAGGCATGAGCCACCACGCTTGGCCTACACTTTTTAATGGGATGATTTATGGTTTCGTTGTTGTTGTTGAGTTATTTGAGTTCCTTGTAAATTTCAAAGCAGACCCAGTAGCTTGTATTCTGAGAAAAGCCCCATTTCTGAAGGCAATACATATCTTAGAGGATTTACAGTGGGATTTGGCTTTAATAGGGCTGGAATTGAAAGTGGGATTATTCTGTTCAGATAGTTACAGTGGAAAGGCAACTATGTTGAGAGTGAGGAGAACTTGAATCTCTACCAGCCATAAACCTTGGGCTTTGGCTTTCTGGGCCTCATTTTCCTTTTTTATAAAACTAGGAGGCTAGACTGGATCAGTTGTTTTCTGGAGGGGGTGATGGACTTCAGCAGGGGATGGGGTCTTAAACTTTCCCCTTCCTCACAGCCTGTGCCTCATTTCAGAGCAGCTCCACTTTGAGCGGTTTTATTTATTGGGTGTCAAATAAGATATTGCAGGGAAAACATGTCCTTAAAAGTCTGAAAGCTACTGGACTAGATGATTTCTGGGATGCTTTCTACCCCTAATGGTGTAATTTTATAAACTGAATATTGAGTCAGAGACTTGGAAGCTGAAATCATAGTGCCTAAAATTTCTTGGTAAGAGCCATGGATGTTTTGCAGGCAGACAGTCCAGAAGACATGCACAGCTGGATTAAGGAGATTGGCGCAGCTGTCCAGGCCCTCAAGTGCCACCCCAGAGTAAGTCACTTCCTTTCTGTTGCACAGTGTCAACTCAGAGATGAATTCCTCTCAAGCAGGCATGTTTTATTTGGTGATGTAGGCAAGCAGCCCGGTCCCGAGATGCAGCTGAAGCCCCAGGCTGTCTTGCTTGTTTTTCTCATTCTACTAATTTGGGTACACATTTTTATTTTTCTCTGTTTGGTTGTGGAAGGAGGTGAGGTAGGGTTAGATAGAGAAATGGAATTTCTTTTTTTTTTTTTTTTTTGAGACGGAGTCTCACTCTGTCGCCCAGACTGGAGTGCAGTGGCACGATCTCAGCTTACTGCAACCTCCGCCTCCCGGGTTCAAGTGATTCTCCTGCCTCAGCCTCCCAAGTAGCTGGGATTACAGGCACGTGCCGCCACGCCCAGCTGATTTTTTTGTATTTTTAGTAGAAATGGGGTTTCACCATGTTGGCTAGGCTGATCTCAAACTCCTGACCTCAGGTGATCCACTTGCCTCGGGCTCCCAAAGTGCTGGGATTTCAGGCATGAGCCACCACGCCCGGCCGAGAAACAGAATTTCTGATATGTCCGGCAAGTTTCACTGCCAGGCTGACCTTGACACATTTGGAGTGAATCCTGTTGACTGTATTTCATTTTTGTAGGCAAGCATCCTTGGACTTATGAGGTGGTGATCCTGGTTGGGTACTCTTTCTGGGACTCTGTGATAAACATTGTCTGAAAAGCCCTAACTTTCTTTTGTCTTTTTCTTCCTTTTATTTTTATAGGAAACGTCCTTTTCTAGATCCATTTCTTTGACCCGACCTGGAAGCTCCAGCCTTTCAAGTGGGCCCAACTCTATCCTGTGCAGGGGGCGGCCACCTTTGGAGGAAAAGAAAGCCCTCTGCAAAGCCCCCTCTGTGGCCTCCTCCTGGCAGCCCTGGACACCTGTCCCCCAGGCTGGGGAGAAGCTGCTTCCACCTGGAGAGACTTCAGAGGACTCTTTGTTCACGCCTCGTCCTGGGGAGGGCAGCGCTCCTGGGGTGCTGCCCAGCTCCCGGATAAGGCACAGATCGGAGCCCCAGCACCCCAAGGAGAAGCCGTTTATGTTCAACCTTGATGATGAAAACATACGGACCTCTGATGTGTGATGGAGCACAGTGCCGTGGGAGGGAGGGAGGGAGGGAGGACTTGAGAGAAGGAGGCTGTGACTCAGTTTCTCTACCTTGTTGGAGGGTAGTCAGAGGCCTTTATGTCACTCATATTCCTGTGGATGCTCTTTGGGAGGGAGGGGCCCATCCAGCTGGGCTGTGTGTGTGTGTGTGTGTGTGTGTGTGTGTGTGTAATATCAACGCAGTGTATTTAATTTGGGGAAGTCACTAGGTTAGAACTGTAGGCATACTCAGTGGAGAGGAAGCTACCTATTCTATTCTAACTATTCTGAGGTCTTCCTGGAGAGGGATTGTTTTAGCAGCTCCTCTCCAGAGGGGGCTGGAAGTCCAGTTTCACCAATGACCGAGTTTTATTTCCTTGTCCTTGTTTTAGTTTTTTCATTTTGTTTTCAGTCTAGGTGCCTCGCAGCTCTTTTGGAATGGGCCAGCATTAGTCTAATTTTAAGCGCTATGTGTTTTGTACCCTTGCAAACTTGCTTTCTCTTTCTTCTTGCTGTTGCCCTTTGAATGAAGCCTTGTGTGCTTGCATGATCAGACCCTGTAATAGGATGAGTTTCCATGTACTTAACATGAAGAGATACAAACAGAATCTAGAGAGAGATATATATTTTTAATGAAATAGAAGCTTGGCATAGAAACATTGATTTAGACGTTATGAGTTGCTGGCCAGAGATTCCTCAGATAAAAGAGCCTAGAAAATTGAGTTTTGAGCGGGCATGGTGGCTCACGCCTGTAATGCCAGTAGTTTGGGAGGCTGAGGCGGGTGGATCACCTGAGGTCAGGAGTTCGAGATCAGCCTGGCCAACATGGTGAAACCCCGCCTCTACTAAAAAATATGCAAAATTAGCCGGGCGTGGTGGTGCAGGCCTGTAATCCCAGCTACTCAGAGGCTGAGGCAGGAGATTCACTTGAACCCAGGAGGTGGAGGTTGCAGTGAGCCAAGATCGCGCCATTGCACTCCAGTCAGGGCAACAAGAGTGAAACTCCGTCTCAAAATATAAAAGAAAATTGAGTGTCCCACCCAAATTTTAGGGCGTACCTCCTTCCATTTGATAAGAAGATGCTATTTCCAGTGTCCCTGGGAGAATTCTTCCATCCAGTTTATATGGTGAATTGCCACCAGTGTTCCCTAAAGGAAGAGAGAACTTAGCTTATTTCTGTCTGTGACTTTTATCAGCTAGATCAGTTAATTGTATTTTTAAATTAAAAATTAGTAACTAGAGGAAGAGACTAAGAGAACTATTTTTACCTGAGTAAATGCTCTCCTCTTCTTGTGTCCAAATCTAATGCAGAGGTGAAAACACTTGATGAGAAAATCCTTTGTGGCTTGAGGGGAATCATGTTTCTTTCAGGACGTGTTGTTTCCCTGAAGTCTATGTCACACTGAGAACTTTTTCTGACTGCACTGCTTTGGAGCTATTCATTTAAATTGAGTTTGGCCTAGTTTTCCTGGTATAAAACAGGAAATCTACATTGTTCCCTCTTTCTCTCCCTTCCATCCCTTCCCCTGCCTTTCCTATACACGCTGGTGTGCTTTTGCCCTCAGAAATTCTTGGTTTGGGACTTATGTATTTTTGAGTGATCGATGTTATGACATACTTGGAGCGGCATGATTTCAAGAAGCCATTCCAAATTCTTATAGCTCCTTAGCTCTGGTTTTACTCTCATATTTTCCCCAAGAAAATTTTTTGGCTATTCAAAGAAAGCACAAAATATGTGATGTGGAACTAATGAAAATAGGGACTTTTGAGATCTCTTTAAATATTCCCTGACTCACGGAAAAGATGTCCTCTTTTGGTGTATACATTGTGAAAATCTACCCATTTATCTCTCTCTCTCTCTTTTCTTTTAAATAAATTATCTGATAAGGCCGGCAAGGTGGCTCACGCCTGTAATCCCAGCACTTTGGGAGGCCGAGGTGGGCGGATCACGAGGTCAGGAGATCGAGACCGCGGTGAAACCCCGTCTCTACTAAAAATACAAAAAAAAAATTAGCCGGGCGCAGTGGCAGGCGCCTGTAGTCCCAGCTACTTGGGAGGCTGCGGCAGGAGAATGGTGTGAACCTGGGAGGCAGAGCTTGCAGTGAGCCAAGATCGCGCCACTGCACTCCAGCCTGGGCGACAGAGCAAGACTCCATCTCAAAAAAAAAATTATCTGATAGGTTACTATTGCTAAATTAATTGGCCATTATAATAAGCTGATTTGTTTCTTATTCAGCAAGATCTCTTTTGAGAATGTGACAAATTAAACATACATAGAATCCATATGGTATTATCCTGATAAAGGGAAACGAGGACACTAAGACTGTCAAATGGAAATCTTCTTGTCAATTGGCAAACACTTGGGAATTCCACATTAGAGCATTGCTTGTTTTTAATTTTTTTTTTTTAATTTTTAAAAGACAGGGTCTCACTCTCTTACCCAGGCTAGAGTGCAGTGGTGTGATCATAGTTCATCATAACTTTGAATCTCTGGGCTTAAGCAATCCTCCCATGTTAGCTTCCCAAGTAGCTAGGACTACAGGGTTGTGCTACCATGCCTGGCTAATTTTTAATTTTTTTGTATCTACAGAGCCTGGCCATGTTGCCCAGGCTGTCTCAAACTCCTGGCCCAAGTGATCCTCCTGCCTTGGCCTCCTAAAGTGTTGGGATTACAGGTGTGAGCCACTGCACCTAGCCAGAACATTGTTAATGTAGTTCAATATGAGATAAATTATTATCTTCAATGAAACAAGCTCTAAAAGCATTCCATTCCTAAATTGTATTTCAAACTTCCTATTTTGTTGATATTTCTTAACTTCTGGCCAGTTTTAAACCATAATCTTTTAATGTGAACCAAAGATGGTATGTATTTGACCAAAGCAGTTAGTTTTAAATGTATAAAATTGAACCAAATGGAAAAAATAGGGTGGGGATGCAGTATAGATTAGTGACTAAGTGCATAGGCTCTGGAGTAAATCTGAGTTTTTTTTTTTTAAAGGAACTAAAAAATGTACTGCATTTTCTTTGTGGAATAAAAGCCTTGCCTGAGTTGTGCTATTTTCATAAGGCTTTTGAAGTGGTCTTGACCCACTGTGTGTAACAGTATTTCAGGTGGTCCTCCCCATGGCTGAATAATGCCATCCATTATTCTTTAATTTTTATTTTTAGAAACAGTGTTTCACTCTGTCACCCAGGCTGGAGTGCAGTGGCCTGATCATGGCTCACTGCAGCCTGGACCTCCTGGGCTCAAGTGATCTTCCTGCCTCACAGCCTCCCAAAGTACTCAGATTATAGGTGTGAGCCACCACGCCTGGCCACCATCTATTACTTTTGAAATCTTCAAAAGACTTGCTTACTCAACGTCAGCTGATGGTTGGTAAAAATAATTTGGCCTTTAGTGTTAAGTGAGACATCATAAGGGTATTGAGGCATACATTTTGGAGATTGATGTCAGGTCAGAATATTGGAGTTATACATCTATTTCTGAGTTGAATACTCAGCTCCCACGAGAAAGAAAGTAGTTTTAAGGTCCAGCTTCTTAGTCTACTTGAAGCAAATTTTTTTTCTTTTATATTTCTGAATATAAATATACTCTTATATGGGCTAAAAGGACCCCATGAATAAATAGCAGGTTCAGTAGTTGAGGAGTGGAATTTAGTAGGTTTGTTTTCAGTGTAAATTAGATAACATATGTGGAGGTCACAGCATTTTGGAAATTGAGTGTCCCCAAGTGAGCTTTGTTTATAAACTTTCGAAATGTCGGAAGTGGACAGGTTTGTTAAATCTTGTCTGCCAGCACCCTTTTCTTCCTTTGTTCCTTTTCCTCTCTGTGTTATTGCCTGCGGCAGCCAGTCCTTCATACTAGATAGAGTTCAGATAAAGCAAACGTTTGGCAAAAACATACTGTTTGACCTCCTCCCCCTCTGCTTATGAAGGGGTAGCATGATTCTGTGTTTTAAAGCAGTGATGTTTCAGCTGTGAAGTGCACTCGCTGTAAGCGCTAGGCTGAGTGCATGGAAACTGTTACGCTTCTCATTTTATGTGATCTCCTAATTGGTATGTAGCAAAAATTTTCTAAAACTGTTTTGTGGCTTGTTTTGTAATAAAACCATGTGAAATACTGAAATATGGTCATGTGTTTTCCTAATACTGACCTTCTGACCATGGGTGGGTGAGCTTTCTTATCAGTCTGCCCTCATTGTCGGTTTTAGGGATTTCAGGAGGTAGGTTCCTGCTCCGGGTAGGGCTAGAGACCTTCCCCTTATTGCCTGGGGGAGAACCTGGCCCCGGGGCGCCGACGGGGGCGGGTGGTAGGGGATGTACGGGTGTGTATATGGAGAGGTATGCCAGGCTCTGCCCCTTAAAGTTTGGGGGCCGGCGGAGGCGGCGCCGTGGCCGGGAGAAAGTGTCTCTCATTTAGGAGCGTTTACAGGTCCAGAGTAAAGTCACTGAAGAGTGGAAGCGAGGAAGGAACAGGATGATTAGACCTCAGCTGCGGCCCGCGGGGCTGGGACGATGCCTCCTGCCGGGGCTGCTGCTGCTCCTGGTGCCCGTCCTCTGGGTCGGGGCTGAAAAGCTACATACCCAGCCCTCCTGCCCCGCGGTCTGCCAGCCCACGCGCTGCCCCGCGCTGCCCACCTGCGCGCTGGGGACCACGCCGGTGTTCGACCTGTGCCGCTGTTGCCGCGTCTGCCCCGCGGCCGAGCGTGAAGTCTGCGGCGGGGCGCAGGGCCAACCGTGCGCCCCGGGGCTGCAGTGCCTCCAGCCGCTGCGCCCCGGGTTCCCCAGCACCTGCGGTTGCCCGACGCTGGGAGGGGCCGTGTGCGGCAGCGACAGGCGCACCTACCCCAGCATGTGCGCGCTCCGGGCCGAAAACCGCGCCGCGCGCCGCCTGGGCAAGGTCCCGGCCATGCCTGTGCAGTGGGGGAACTGCGGGGATACAGGTGAGCCTCGGGGGCGCGCGCCCTCGGGACACTTTCTAACTCTGGAGGAGCGTAAAGGAACAAGACCTCACTGAGACCGCACAGTTCGCGCCTGGTCCTCCTGCGTCATTTGCCTCCTGGATTCGACACCTCTGTGTTCCTGATTTCCTTTCCTCCTTAACAGGGGCTCTTTACCGGCTGCTACGTGGTTTCTCCCTCCCCATGCACCTTTTGAACACTGTCTTGCCTTTAACATTTTTCCAACTAGGATAGCAGGTCTGGTTCCCTCGTGGCGTACTCTTGAGCCAGTATTTCTTCATAGGGACCAGAAGCGCAGGCCCGCTCAGGAGGAATTACAACTTCATCGCCGCGGTGGTGGAGAAGGTGGCGCCATCGGTGGTTCACGTGCAGCTGTGGGGCAGGTAAAGGAGGAGGAGGAAGACCTCCACTGTCCCAGCTAATGGTTTCTGCGTGCCTACCTGCTCCAGACCCTTCGCAAGCGTCATTTAATCCTAAAAAACCAGTGAGGAAACTGAGACGTAAAGAGGTTGAATAACCTGTTCAAGGTCATTTAACCAAAGAGCAGAGGCACAAGGATGCTGACTTCTAAATCCCAGCTCCCCCTGCCCACTTAGGTGGCTGGTGCTTTTTCCCCCTCCTGCCACAGACAAAATTTAAGGTCAGACGTAAGAGCTAGTAGACAATTTCTTTTCTTTTTTTGAGACAAGGTCTTGCTCTG
Source organism: Pan troglodytes (assembly GCF_028858775.2). Classification (NCBI taxonomy): domain Eukaryota; kingdom Metazoa; phylum Chordata; class Mammalia; order Primates; family Hominidae; genus Pan; species Pan troglodytes. The sequence continues at coordinate 47,374,465 of NC_072405.2, forward strand.
TCGCCAGGGCTGAAATGCAGTGACAGATCACGGCTCACTGCAGCTCCATCTGCTGGGCTCAAGTAATCCTCCCAACCCAGCCTCTGGAGTAACTGGGACTATAGGCAGGTGCCACCATACCCAGCTAATATTTGTATTTTTTTGTAGAGACGAGGTCTTGTTATATTGCTCAGGCTGGTCTCGAACTCCTGGGCCCAAACGATCTGCCACCTTAGCCTTCCGACGTGCTGGGATTACGGGTGTAGCCACCACATCCAGCTTAGTAGGCATTTTGGTTGTGATCTTGCTCAGCCCCCACTTTGGATACAAGGAAATCCAGACCCAGAGAGCAGGTTTAATTTGTCCTATGTTACTATGTTACGAGGCCAGTTGGTGGTGGAAACTAAGCCAGAATCAGAGCCCTTTGATTCTCTCCTGCCCGGGTCCTTGATACTGTGGTAAGAGGCTGACTTTTGCCTCTAGTATTAGGATTGGGTTCAGTCTTTTTGCAGCAGAGAACCCATGGGCTGCTACACTAACCAGCTCTGAAGAAGCAGTGTCCCTGGAAAAGGAGAGCTGGACCCCACTCTCAACCATGCTCACAAGAGATGGCTGGGGCCCTGTACCTGCCAAGTCCATTGATACATGGAGAAAATTTACGCATAGCCAGGGAAAAGTGAAATGTCTGAGAAAACTGAAGGAAGGCTGGGTACGGTGGCTCATGCCTGTAATCCCAGCACTTTGGGAGGCCGAGGCGGGTGGATCACCTGAGGTCAGGCGTTCGAGAGCAGCCTGGCCAACATGGTGAAACCCCATCTCCACTAAAAATACAAAAATTAGCCAGGCGTGGTGGTGCATGCCTGTTATCCCAGCTACTTGGGAGGCTGAGGCAGGAGAATTGCTTGAACCTGGGAGGTGGTTGCAGTGAGCCGAGATTGCGCCACTGCACTCCAGCTTGGGCAACAGAGCGAGATTCTGTCTCAAAAAAGAAAAAAGAAAAGAAAAGAAAACTATGATGGAGGTATGTTTAATAAGAGTGAGGTTCCCATGACTCAGATTATATGGCTGTATCCCCTAACTTTCTTGCCCTCTGTTTACACTATTGTCTTGTGGAGACAGGTTACTTCACGGCAGCAGGCTTGTTCCTGTGTACAGTGGCTCTGGGTTCATAGTGTCTGAGGACGGGCTCATTATTACCAATGCCCATGTTGTCAGGAACCAGCAGTGGATTGAGGTGGTGCTCCAGAATGGGGCCCGTTATGAAGCTGTTGTCAAGGATATTGACCTTAAATTGGATCTTGCGGTGATTAAGATTGAATCAAATGTGAGTATTTCAGGGCTGAGTCAGAGTCTACATATTTGGGGATTTTTATCTATTTGCTGATATTTTCTGCCCCACTACACTCTCACACCACATCTTTTCTGTTGAATATATGCTTTTCTCTGGTTTCTTTCTGTTCTTTACTCCCTCTTTTATTTATTTGCTTCAACGCCTTTCTGTATATCCCTAACCGTTTCTTTCTTGAAACAGTCTCCCTCTGTCACCCAGGCTGGAGTACAGTGGCTCAATCTCAGCTCACTGCAACCTCTGCCTCCTGGGTTCAAGTGATTCTCCTGCCTCAGCTTCCTGAGTACCTGGGATTACAGGTGCCTGCCACCACGCCTGGCTAATTTTTGTACTTTTAGTAGAGACTGGGTTTTACCATGTTGGCCAGGCTGGTCTCGAACTCCTGACCTCAAGTGATCCGCCTGCTTCGGCCTCCCAAAGTGCTGGGATTACAGGTGTGAGCCACTGCGCTTGGCCTCTAACTGTTTCTATTAACTATCAAGCAGTCTTTTTTTTTTTTTTTTCCTCCTTCAACTCCTTCTTCAACAAATGCTGCTTCAGGGAAAAGTATTTCTCTACTTGTCTTAGGATATCAGAAATTACTGCAATGGACTCAAAGTTGCTAAGGAATACTTTGAAGTCCTTACTACACATAGTACTGGTAGTCTGCACATCACATATATTGACATGGTGTCTGAGAGCTTTTTAGAAGTTCAGAGTCTCAGCCTTTACCCAGATAGATGTGCTGACTCAGAATCTGCATTAACATAACATCCCTAGGTGATTTGCATGCACATTACAGTGTGAGAAGTGTCACCCTGGGTGATCTCCTTTCTGTTTGTGGCTTATTCACTTTGACTGTTAAGCTTTGAGCTGGAATGGTGCTGTGTAAATTCCTAATGTCAGTTTATGTTCATCAGTGACTTCACTGGCTGTTTACTAATAGTAATTTCTACAAAGTAATTGTTTTAGATCTTAGAAATGATCCCAGTCATCTTAACACTCAAGAGCTTCATGGTAGTTGGACTTTGAGGAAGAAGTAGAAGGCAATCATAGAAGCTGTGTGAGTGGGTGCTTCTCAGGTGGTAAGGGCCAAGGTGATAGAGACAGCGTCATATATGTGTTAGACACACACTTTGGTCAATTCTGATCGTGATTTGTTCTTTACCCTTTCTGTCCTCCTCATCCCTCTTTGGGCACGTGCAGGCTGAACTTCCTGTACTGATGCTGGGAAGATCATCTGACCTTCGGGCTGGAGAGTTTGTCGTGGCTTTGGGCAGCCCATTTTCTCTGCAGAACACAGCTACTGCAGGAATTGTCAGCACCAAACAGCGAGGGGGCAAAGAACTGGGGATGAAGGATTCAGATATGGACTACGTCCAGATTGATGCCACAATTAATGTAAGTCACTTAGGAGAGAGGTGCCCAACCCGTGGGCTGTGGACGACTACAGGTCCATGGCCTGTTAGGAACTGGGCCGCACAGCAGGCTGTGAGCCATGGGCGAGTGAGAATGACTGCCCGAGTTCCACCTCCTGTCAGATCAGTGGCGGCATTAGATTCTCATAGGAGTGCAAACCCTATTGTGAACTGCGCATGCAAGGGATCTGGATTGCATGTTCCTTATAGAATCTAACTCATGCCTGATGATCTGAGGTGGAGCAGTTTCATCCCAAACCACCCCTCCGTCTGTGGAAACATTGTCTTCCACAAAGCCGGTCCCTGTGCCAAAAAGTTTGGGGATTGCTGACTTAGGAGGCCTTTCCTCAGATCACACAATATTGGCAGTTCAGTGAGAAGAATATGTCAGAGTGAACTTTGGGGATGTCCAGGTTTGGTTGAATCACTGTGGGAGGAATGGAATGCCACTTTGTTAGAGTCTGTCCCGTTCGCTGTGATCGCTGGCATCCATGCTATTGGGTGGTCTGTTGTAGAGGTCACCCCTCCTGTAAGAAGGTGGTGGTCCCTTGGCCAGGCACGGTGGCTCATGCCTGTAATCCCAGCACTTTGGGAGGCCGAGGGGGGTGGATCATGAGGTCAGGCATTCGAGACCAGTCTGGCCAACATGATGAAACCCTGTCTCTACTAAAAATACAAAAATTAGCTGGGCATGGTGGCGGGTGCCTGTAATCCCAGCTACTCAGCAGGCTGAGGCAGGAGAATCACTTGAACCGGGAGGCAGAGGTTGCAGTGAGTCGAGATTGCGCCATTGCATTCCAGCCTGGGCAACAGAGTAAGACTCCATCTCAAAAAAAAAAAAAAAAAAATGAAGGTGGTGGTCCCACTGCTATAGTTCTTTACCTACACTGACTTTGGTATTGGTGATGATAGGGGCACAATTTTGCCGGCCTGGGGGGAATAGGAGCTTGGTGGGCTGCTTTTGGTAAACTGTTTTGGGAGCTATGTGTAAAGGACAAGGGGGAATGTATTCATTAGCTTCACTGATGTCTTTTTCAAATTCTGCTTTTAGTATGGGAATTCTGGTGGTCCTCTGGTGAACTTGGTAAGTGATCACTTTCCTTGTTGCTTCATGTTTCTTCTTAACTTTCAAAGACTTTATTAATTCCAGGCCAGGGCTGGTGGCTCATGCCTGTAATCCCAGCACATTTGGGATGACTGCTTGGGGCCAGGAGTTTGAGACTAGCCTGGGCAAGACAGCAAGACACCATATCTACAAAAACAAAAACAAAAAAGGACTTTACATATTCCATGATGCAGACTTGGGTGCCACTCTTGTGTAGAGAGCTGTGGAATGGTGCTTTTCTGTTCTTGGACCTTAAGTCAATAGTTAGAAAAAATTCAAGATTGTTATCCTGGTGTGTGATCTCATCCCACTGAGAACACTAGGGTTCTAGCTCTGGCTTCCTTTGAAATTTCTCTCTTCCCCGTGCTTTCTGTTTTCATTGGCTAGTTACCCAAAGCCCTGGATTGATTTTATTTATTTATTTATTTATTTATTTATTTATTTATTTATTTAATAGAGACGATGTCTCACTATGTTGCCCAGGCTGGTCTCAAACTCCTGAGTTCAAGTGATCCTCCTGCCTTGGCCTCCCAAAGTGTTAGGATTACAGGCATGAGCCACCATGCTGTGCCAAAAGCCCTGGATATTAAACCCAGGTTTATGCCAAATGACCAGCTTTGCTATGAAATGTAGGTCCTTGAAGACCCCTTGATGCTGCATATGAAGAACTATCTCTCATTTAAAAATGCTAATTACATAATGTCATCTGTCCAGGTTTTTAGTCTTGACCTCTTGACCTGCTTATAGATGAGAGAAAAGCCACAACCAGCACTCCTGACTTCAAGTGAGCTGCCTGCCTTGGCCTCTCAAATACATTGCCATGTCATGTATTCTTAAATTGTATTCCGTGTCTCTAGTGGAAATGTCAGGGTTTCTAGTTGCCCAAATACATGTGAAAACCTAAGAGAGTGCAATGCTGTTTGACACATAGCATGTGATCATCCTTTCTGAGTCCCTTTGCACTGATTGCTTTTGGTTCCTGTTTAAATATTACATTTGCTTTTAGAATGAATTTTATGCAAAATGATTGTTTTTTTTTTTTTTACTCATAGCATTGCATGTCATTTTTCTTTGTTTTGTTCCTGCCTTCGCCATTAGACAATGAGTTTACTAGAGCAGGGATGAAATGCAGAATTTCAGGCCATACCCCCGACCTACTGAATTACAATCTGTAGTTTAACACAATCAGAAATCTCTTTTCTGGCTGGGTACGGTGGCTCACTCCTGTAATCCCAGCACTTTGGGAGTCTGAGGTGGGTGGATCACCTGAGGTCAGGAGTTCAAAACCAGCCTGGCCAACATGGTGAAACCCCATCTCTACCTAACATACAAAAAAAAAAAAAAAATTAACTGGGCATGGTGGCATGCGCCTGTAATCCCAGCTACTTGGGAGGCTGAGGCAGGAGAATCGCTTGAACCTGGGAGGCAGAGGTTGCAATGAGCCAAGGTTGCACCAATGCACTCCAGCCTGGGCAACACAGTGAGACTCCGTCTCAAAAAGAAAAGAAAAAAAAAAAAGAAATCTCTTTTTTATCCTTTCCCATTACCTAAAAGGCTAAAGGAAGATGAGGTACATAAAGAGGAAAATATTTTCTACCTCATACCTTTAGCTTAGCAGAGCTTTGTTCCCTAAGGTCAATTTTGCTAATTCTCAGTGCAGTGTTACTGACAATCCCACAGCTTTTTACCTTTTCCATGTTTATTTTTACTTTTAAATAATAAAAAGGTAAATGCTCCTTGTCCTTCTACCTTTGTCAAAATACAAACTGTGGCTCACTTTTAAAGTCAATGTAACTTACTAAAGGAAAAAAATGAGCTTAAGTTTTTTTGTTTTTTTTGTTTTTTTTTTGAGACGGAGTCTCGCTAGGTCGCCCAGGCCGGAGTGCAGTGGCGCGATCTCGGCTCACTGCAAGCTCCGCCTCCCGGGTTCACGCCATTCTCCTGCCTCAGCCTCCCGAGTAGCTGGGACTACAGGCACCCGCCACCAGGCCCGGCTAATTTTTTATATTTTTAGTAGAGACGGGGTTTCACCATGTTAGCCAGGATGGTCTCGATCTCCTGACCTCGTGATGTGCCCGCCTCGGCCTCCCAAAGTGCTGGGATTACAGGCGTGAGCCACTCTGCCCAACCATGAGCTCAAGATTTTAAAAAGTCCTCAGCATCCTTGATCCTTTGGCCATGAAAAGAAGGTAACTTCTGCGCATGTGCAGTTACCCTTTGCTGTCCCATCACACTGTTTGCCCTATAAAGGAACATCCGTTGCTCTCTTTTGAAGTACAAAGTTCCTCTCGGCCCTGTTTTCTGACCCTAAGTAACTAGCTTCACTCCTTCTTCTGCTTGTTCTGGTCTTGCACTCATCAGTTTGCAAAACTTCATGACTGAATGATGTCCCCTCCCTTGCCAGGATGGTGATGTGATTGGCGTCAATTCATTGAGGGTGACTGATGGAATCTCCTTTGCAATTCCTTCAGATCGAGTTAGGCAGTTCTTGGCAGAATACCATGAGCACCAGATGAAAGGTAAAGCAAGTTGGGATTTTTTTTTTTTTTTGGTTTCGTCTTGTGCTTTTCAGGAACACTCAATCTTTTGTGGTGACAGCAATTTTTTTGTTTTTGTTTTTGAGACAGAATTTTGCTCGTCATCCAGGTTGGAGTGCAGTGGCGTGATCTTGGTTTACTGCAACCTCTGCCTCCTGGGTTCAAGCGATTCTCCTGCCTCAGCCTTCCGAGTAGCTGGGACTACAGGCACCCACTGCCACGCCCAGCTAATTTTCGTATTTTCAGTAGAGACGGGGTTTCACTATGTTGGCCAGGCTGGTCTTGAACTCCTGACCTCCAGTGATCTGCTTGCCTCGGCCTCCCAAAGTGCTGGGATTACAGGCATGAACCACCACGCCTGGCCCGGAGACAGCCATTTGAATCCTGTAGACTACTGGGTCACTCATTTGTACTCAGCTCCTATAATGGTGATTTGAGCAGCAATATTGGGGGACTAGGCACAAACCAAGCATGAGTTGTACCCAGAAGTATTTGGATTGAGCTAATGTGGAAATGAAACCCAGGGGCTGGAGGTGGGAGGTGGGTGGGAGGAGTGTAAGTGCTAATGACAAAGGTTCTCTGAAGCCTGTGTTTCATCCAGGTAACCTGAAAGGACAGCTGTGATGGCAAAGAGATCCTGGGACATGGGTGTCTTTTAAGCTGCGCTAACAGGAAAGAGGTTTTGTTGTAACACATCATAACTTTCCTTTCCAGGAAAGGCGTTTTCAAATAAGAAATATCTGGGTCTGCAAATGCTGTCCCTCACTGTGCCGTAAGCATGTGTTTGAATATGTCTGGGTTGTTTTTCAGAGGCAAAAACCATAGCTGCACAGTCTTAACAGAAAAGCTGAGCCACTTGGACCACAGCCAGGTACTCTTGTGACCATAGGCCCTATCTGTCTCAGGGTATGTATCTGCCTCTGCCTGCATCAGCACTAACTATACATAGTTTATTTCATTGTGGCTGTATTTTATAATGTCCAGTGGTTCTAGGCTTTGGGATAGAGGCTCAGCCCGAACTGAGAGGAGAATGACTGTGATTAGCTTGATGGAATCTTCCTTGGCCCTCGTGAACCTTGAGCAGAACAGAGTACCTACTAAGAATTTCAGGCTTTTACCAGGGCTCAGGAGACTAATTCATTGTTTCCTAATCTTCTCACTTCTCTTAGCCTTAGTGAAGAATTGAAAATGCATTATCCAGATTTCCCCGATGTGAGTTCTGGGGTTTATGTATGTAAAGTGGTTGAAGGAACAGCTGCTCAAAGGTAAGAGAAGTGAAGGCCTTTGTCATCTACCTTTGCTTTTTCTAAATGTGTGCCATGGTAAAATGCATGGGGGATCCAGACTTGATCTGTCCAATACAGTGGCCACTACTTACATGTAGTATGTACTGAGCACATGAAATGTGGCCAGTGTGACTGAGGAACTGAATTTTGAATTAAAGTAAGTTTAATTTAAATTAAAAAACCCAGGCCAGGCGCAGTGGCTCATGCCTGTAATCCCAGCACTTTGGAAGGCCAGGGTGGGTGGATCACCTGAGGTCAGGAGTTTGAGACCAGCATGGCCAACATACTGAAACCCCGTCTCTACTAAAAATACAAAAATTAGTGGGTGCGCCTGTAATTGCAGTTACTTGGGAGGCTGAGGCAGGAGAATCGCTTGAACATGGGAGGCAGAGGTTGCAGTGAGCTGAGATCACGCCACTGTACTCCAGTCTGGGCGACAGAGCAAGACTCCACCTCAAAAAAAAATATTATCATTATATAGTAGTATATTGGGGGTGTGTGTTATTTCAAGTGGATTTCAAAGACATAGGAAACAGAGTGTAAAATAACTATTTTAAAAATATCACGTTAAATGATAATATTTGGATATATTGTATTAAATAAGATATATTATTAAATTAAATTCATCTATTTAAAAATTTTTAAAAATGTGGCTATAAGAAAATTTAAAATTATGTATGTGGCTTGCATTATTGTCTACAGGACAGTGCTGATTCAGACTTGGGTACTTATAAAGGCTTTTTTTGTATTTTGGGAGGGAGGTGGTTCTCTATAGTCTAAGAAGAGCTCATGTTATGAGTTAATAGCATAAGTTTAAATTAATTTGGCTAGGAATTCCCAAATCTACCCTTTCAATATTAATAGTTATTACTTAATAACTATTAAGTGATTAACAACTATTAGATATTAGTAACTATTAATTATTCATTAATAGTTTTTTTTTCTTTTGAGATGGAGTCTCACTCTTGTTGCCCAGGCTGCAGTGCAGTGGTGCAATCTCGGCTCACTGCAACCTCCACCTCTCAGGTTCAAGCGATTCTCCTGCCTCAGCCTCCCGAGTAGCTGGGATTACAGGCACCCGCCACCACGCTTGGTTATTGTTGTATTTTTAGTAGAGACAGGGTTTCACCATGTTGGCCAGGCTGGTCTCGAACTCCTGACCTCAAGTGATTCACCCACCTTGGCCTCCCACAGTACTGGGATTACAGGCATGAGCCACCGCGCCTGGCCATATTTTAGGTATTTTAAAACACATTTTTCGGCTGGGCATGTTGGCTCAGCCCTGTAATCCTAGCACTTTGGGAGGCTGAGGTGGGAGGATTGCTTGAGCCTGAGAGTTCGAGACCAGCCTGGGGAACACGGTGAAACCCTGTCTCTACAAAAAATAAAAATTAGGCCAGGTGCCGTGACTCACGCCTGTAATCCCAGTACTTTGGGAGGCCAAAGTGGGCAGATCACTTGAGGTCAGGATTTTGAGACCAGCCTGGCAAACTTGGTGAAACACCATCCCTACTTAAAAAATTTAAAAATTAGCTGGGTGTGGTGTCGCATGCCTGTAATCCCAGCTACTTGGGAGGCTGAGGTCAGAGAATCGCTTGAACCTGGGCAGCAGAGGTTGCAGTGAGCTGGGATCACGCCCCTGTACTCCAGCCTGGGCAAGAAAGCGAGACCCCATTTAAAAAAACAAAAAACAAAAATTAGCCAGGTGTGGTGGTTTGCACCTGTGGTCCCAGTTACTTGGGGAGGTCGAGATGGGAGGTTCACCTGAGTCTGGGCTGTAATGAGCTGTGCTCATGCCACTGCACTCCAGCCTGTGCAACAGAGTGAGACCCTGTCTCAAACAAACAAACAAGCAAAAAAAACTACACCAAAACCTCACAAAACCTACATTTTTCTTTGAACTCTGAATGACAATATCAGAGGCCAGCGCTAAGACCTGTGTAATAAAGCAAAGGCTAGGATAGCTTCCAAAAGAAGGTTCTCCAGCTGATTTCACTGTTGTTTCAAAACATTTAATACTAAGTACTGAGAGAGGTGGCTTGTCCTACAAATATCATTCTCCTGGGCTTTTCTGTTGTACTTCTTTTTTTTTTTTTTTTGAGATGGGGTCTTGCTCTGTCACCAGGCTGGAGTGCAGTGGTGCGATCTGGGCTCACTGCAACCTCTGCCTCCTGGGTTCAAGTGATTCTCCTGCCTCAGCCTCCCGAGGAGCTGGCACTACAGGCGTGCGCCACCACGCCCAGCTAATTTTTGTATTTTTAGTAGAGATGGGTTTTCACCATGTTGGCCAGGATGGTATCCATCTCTTGACCTTGTGATCCGCCTGCCTCGGGCTCCCAAAGTGCTGGGATTACAGGCGTGAGCCACCGCCCGCGGTCTGTACTTCTTTATTATCCCTTTCTCATTGTTTTTATTTTTCAAGAGCTCAGTAATCTGTTTAGATTATGGCACCACTTTCACTGGGGCTTTCCCCCTAGTGAAATCAGAGGGCACTGTTCAGCACAGCAGTCATAGGTCTCATGTTACTAAATTTGGCTTGTCCCTGGTTTCTCTGGACTTTTCTCATTCCTGCTCTGCTCCACTCTTCCCCCATTTCCTTATTTTTAAGTTCTGGTTCAAGACCAAAGCTATTTCTTTCGGCTAAGTCCTTGCTACTCAAAGAATGTGGTCTGTAGACCAGCGTCATTAGCTCAGCTGGGGCTTGTTGGAAAGGCAGAATCCCAGGTCCCACCTTTGATCCACTGAATCGGAATCTGTGTGTTTAACAAGATCCCCAGGTGATTCATGTGTATGTTAAAATGTGAAAATTAGTGCTGGAAGTTGCTGATAAACAGAAATCAGGACTGGGCATGGTGGCTCATGCCATGATGTGGGAGGATCATTTGAAACCAGGAGTTTGAGACCAGCCTGAGCAATATAGTTTCTAAAGATAAATAAATAAAATAAACAAAATCAGCTGGGTGTGGTGGCAGGTGCCTGTAGGGAGGCTGAGGCAGGAGGATCATGTGAGCCCAGGAGTTTGAGGCTGCAGTGAGCCATGACTGCACCACTGTATTCCAGCCTGGGTAAGAGAGTGAGAACCTGTCTCAAACAAATCTATTCTTTCTGGCTTTCACTGACTTATACCTAATAATAATGATAATTACACCATTATCTGGCACTTACAAAACTTTTACTATATCTCAGGCACTATTTGAAGTGTTTTGTTTTTATTATTATTATTTTTTTGAGACTGAGTTTCGCTCTTGTTGCCCCAGCTGGAGTGCAATGGCATGATCTCAGCTCACTGCAACCTCCGCCTCCTGGGTTCAAGCGATTCTTCTGCCTCAGTCTCCCAAGTAGCTGGGATTACATACCTAGCTAATTATTGTACTTTTAATAGAGACGAGGTTTCACTATGTTGAGCAGGCTGGTCTCGAACTCCTGACCTCAGGTGATCCACACGCCTGTGGCTCCCAAAGTGCTGGGATTACAGGTGTGAGCCACTGCTCCTGGCCTATTTGAAGTGTTTTATACACCTGTTTGTGCTCCCAACATTTTATGATATAGGTATTATTTTATAGAGGAAGCAGCTGTGGTACAAAGAGGTTCATTAACTTGTAGAGCGCAGTAAATCAGAGAGCAGAGAGCAGGGATGTGGGCCCTGGCTGAACCCTTCTATTATCCTGCTTTGGTGGCTGCTTTTCTGTTTCTGACAGGCAGAGTGATTTAGTGGCAAGAAGATGGGTTCCCAAGTCTGAAAGACCCAGGATGAAATCCCTCTCACAAGTTGCATGACACAGAAAAAGGTCATTTGTCCTGTCTGAGCCATAGTTCCTCATATTTGGTGCATAGGTTATTAGTAATAATTTGCAGGTTTCTTTTTCTCTTTTCTGACTCACAGGACTAGTATGAATTAAGTTCTCTATAAGTTCTTTCTTTGTACTCACTGGTCCTAAGTCATCCTCCTAAACTGTCTTTGTTCTAAGGTTATTTCTTGATTTTAGTTTTATACTTAAGCGTCTCTTCATATCCTCTTGCGTTAAGCTTCTTCTTTTTAAACTCCACATATCTTGATGATCAAACCACATTATCATTCTTCCTTGAGCTTCCCATTTCTATCAAGTGGTGTCTCCTGGAGTCATTTGCTGTTCCTTTTTCAGCCTATTTTCACCAAATCACTGGCATGGCTATTTCTGTATTGTGTTTTGTATTTGGAGCTGGTTTTTGCTTCTAGAATATATACTCTATGTGAAGCAATTATGTTGAAGGCAATAAAGTCACAACTTTGGAGAAAAGGAGCCTAGAGCCAGAGCTGGAAATATTTAGACTCAGAAGGTTGGCGGGTTTTTGATTTAGTGGAAGCAGAATTCCTATAATGCAGCTCAGCATCCTTCCCAGCTCCATAAGCTGGGGCGGGGGGGTGGGGTGGGGTGGGGAAGACGGGCAAGTGAGTGGGCTGCCAGAATCAAACTGAGCCGAGTTTAAGTGTCTGGGAGAAAACATATTGCTTGGGCTTTTCACTTTGGCTGCTGAGGCTGGGAGCATGTTTGAAGTTCACAGAGGTCAGGGATTGATAGAAATTAAAAGCTAAACTCCCCCTTCCAAACCAACTCCCCAAAATGGGAGGAGTAAACTTCTCACATGATTCTGATAGGAAATTAATTTTATAAAGGTAAATAAGACAGTTGTCCTCTAGGTGACTTTTTTGCAGCATATTTTAGAATAGCTTTATGATTTGGAAGGATTGAGGCTATTTTCTCGTTTGTATGCTTAATGCCAGCAAAATAGTGCCATTAAGACAGAGATATTAAATTATAGATGGGGATAAGTAAAATTCTTCTTATAGTTTCATGATCCTCTTTTTTTTCTCCCTCTCTCAGCTCTGGATTGAGAGATCACGATGTAATTGTCAACATAAATGGGAAACCTATTACTACTACAACTGATGTTGTTAAAGCTCTTGACAGTGATTCCCTTTCCATGGCTGTTCTTCGGGGAAAAGATAATTTGCTCCTGACAGTCATACCTGAAACAATCAATTAAATATCTTGTTTTAAAGTGGGATTATCTAAAAAAAAAAAACAAACCAGTTATATCACGTGGTTTGGAGATGTGCCAAACATGGCAAGAAGTTTTTGGATCTTTTTCTTACGAAGAAAAATGGATGGTTATCAACCCAAATGCCCATCAATGACAGAATGAATAAAGCAAATGTGGTACATATACACCATGGAATACTATGCAGCCATAAAAAGCAACAGTCCTCTGCAGGGACATGGATGGAGCTGGAAACCATTATCCTCAGCAAACTAACGCAGGAACAGAAAACCAAATACTGCATGTTCTCACTTATAAGTGGGAGCTGAACAATGAGAACACATGAACATAGGGAGGGGAACAACACATACTGGTGCCTGGCAGTGGGTAGGGTAGAGGGAGGGAGAGCATTAGCAAAAATAGCTAATGCATGCTGGGCTTAACACCCAGGTGATGGGTTGATAGGTGCAGCAAACCATCATGGCACACATTTACCTATGAAACAAACCTGCACATCCTGCATATGTACCTCAGAACTTAAAAATAAAAATAAAAAGAAAAATGGTAATGTTGTGAGATTACAATTAAAAAATAAGAAAAATGGAGTTTGAAACACATATACACATTCAGGGATCATTAGGTTGGGGTACTATACTGTTGCTAAGATGCCTGACTATGTCAAGTGGAAGAAGAACACAGTGCCAGGAAATCTGGGGGAACTGATAACATTTTATTAAAGGCAAGAAACAACTAAAAGGCAGGCAGTTTCTAATTTAACCTTGAGAGAAGGACACTGTAGTATTTTAAACCTTCTCTGTAGCCATAAACTAGATATAACACACACATATACAAATGGATCTACCAAAATTTAAGAAACAACCTGAATAAAGTGCAAAGGCAATCAATTGTTAAATAGTACTCCTTTAGTCCATCAGGTTTTCAGGTTGTATCACATTTGGCCAGGTTTGTGGGCAGATGGATGATGGGTGTCATTTACAAGTCAAATGAAAACCAGTAATTTTGGATTGTCACATAGGAATACTGATGATTCTCAAATTACCACTCTAGCAGCGAGAACAACTTTTGTCTCCAGCAGCTTTACTGACAGTAAGAAGGGCATCTTCAGTAGTTTCTAGTCTTTTAGCCCTTCAACCAAGCTCTTACCCCTGGCAACATAAATGACTTCAAGCCTTGGAGCTGCAAAATTTCTTTTTTGGTCAGAGTCTCACTCTGTTGCCCAGGCTGAAGTGCAGTGGCAGGATCTCGGCTCACTGCAATCTCTGCCTCCTCAGTTCAAGTGATTCTCTTACCTCAGCCTCCCGAGTAGCTGGGATTACAGGTGCACGCCACCACGCCCGGCTAATTTTTGCATTTTTACTAGAGACTGGGGGGTGGGGTGGGGGAGTGTGTCTCACCATGTTGGCCAGGCTGGTCTGGAACTCCTGACCTTAAAGGATTCACCTGCCTCGGCCTCCCAAAGTGCAGGGATTACAGGCTTGCACCATTGCGCTGGCCCTAAAGTTTCTTATTTTTTAAAGAAAACAACTTTTGGTAGGGTTATGAATATACTTAGGAGGTTAAAAAAAGTGTGAAATGAGGCAGGACTTGGTTAGGTGAAAAGTAGCATCTTATTTTGGGTAATATTATAATTTATGTTTTTTAGACTTCCCTTAGAAATTTTTTTAAAATATACATATGGCATCCTTGAACTCCCTTAAACTCTTTTATTTGTATAAATTTATAGGGTACCAGTACAATTTTATTTCATGCATAAATTGTGTAGATGAACCCCTTTAAGTTCTATGTAAATTCTGTGTATGTAGATTTTTCTGGGGAGAGGGTCTAGTTTCTTCATGACCCATAAAAATTTAATAAATACTATCTTAGGGTATAAAGATTATGAATTAAAAGTTACCAATTGTTATGTTATAAGCAAGTTTAAGGTCAGTGTGGTACAGAACTTTCAAGACAGAATAGGATCATCTGTTTTAAATTTTTTACAGAAAATTGCCACCTTTAATAATGTAAAAACAGTGATTAATCAGGAATGATAAAGCAAGAAATTCTTAGGAAAGCTACAAAATGATAGAATGTATCCAGGGAAGTTATTTCAACTGTGATATTTGGTCTTAAATTCAATTATTATTAGGTAAACTGAATGAGTTCTACCTTGTTTCTAGAATTTGTAAGTTATTCTGAGTAAAGCCTCTTCCATTGACTTGGCCACATTGCCCACCTTTGATTTTATATTTAATAGTTCTTTCAACTTAGATTGCAAAGGATGAGAACTGAGTTTTTAAAACCACTTACAATCTGGAACATTTCCTTTTATTCCTGGTGATTTGGGAATGCAGAAGTGTGGCTGTATCTCTTTCTGACTGCTGCAGCCCACAGGGAGAGCTAATCATGAAGAATAGTTTTACAGAAACTTGTATGAAATCTTAATTTTATTAGCATGGGCTGGTAAACGCTGATTTTTAGATTGGACAATTCTGCAAGGAGGAATAGCTCAACTCACACATCTGATGCCGCTGGCTTTCAAAACATAAGTGGAATGAAAAAATTATTGCACTGCATATACTGCCTCTGGAACATAATGGAGACACAAGAGGGCTTAATAGGATGGCTCATTTCAAATGACTAGGTTTCTGCAAAACAAATATAATTTTGAGTTTATTCCCCCTACTGAAAATACTCATACAGTACTCCAAGTTGGCAAAATTTATTCTACATTTAAATTCAGAAAGTCAGAATTTCAGTGTGTATTACAATCCACGGCCATTTCTACTTCTGCTGAAGATTTTCATTGTTCAGCTTCAGATCTCCTTGCATGAAGACTCAGGGTCACAAGAGGAACATGGATCCAAATATTCATTTTGCTCAACTTGTTAGGTCCACTTGCTCCAAAGGACTGAAGATATAGCAATGTACAGAAAGGAAGACTATGGAAACCCATCCACAGCTTGTAAACTCGCCACTATCCTTTATGTTTTGTGCATGAGGAAAGGAACAAATTTGATTCCCCACAACACTTTTTGCTTGTCATTCCGTCTGCAAGGTAAAATCTGGGTTGAAATTCCAAAGTCCAAAGAAGCCTTCTTAACCAAACAAATGCCCTCCAAAAGAAGGAAAATAACATCAGGTCTGATATCAAAGAGGAGTTTTGAGCCTGTAGAGATGAATTCAGAAGACAGAGCTTTCACCTGCCTCCCTGGGCCATGATGGCAGCTCTTTTTAGTAAACAGTGCACCAGTTGCTGCCATCACTTGGCATCAGCCCTCCAGTAATTAGCAAAATAAGGTCAACAAACCACCAAATCCCAAGTCCTCCAAGCGTCAACAGCTTCCCTACTGCAGTGCCAGTGTGTCCCAAACAGAATCGATCCACACCAAAACATCCCAGGAAGAAGGAGTAGAGTAAAGTGGTTATGAAGTAGTGTCCGGTATACCTAGGTGAAAGGAATGAAAAGGAAGATGTTTTACTGCACGAAAATTTAAACCCTTAAGGATTAGTGAATTTAACATAAGTGATGAGACGGTGCAGTGGACCCTCTGTGGCCTTTTACCCTCCATTTTGTTTTCTTTTATGATATGGTCAGTGAGGTGAGAGGATCAGGAAAAACCAAAGTTTATTATACTCATAGGTCCCAGAGACAGGAGGCACATCATGTTATACAAGGCTACCTGGCAAAGATACCAGCGTGGTTGGAAGATAGAAGGGAGGGGAAGGTTTTTGGCCACTATCTTCATTGGGGTTTCTGCAGGAAAGGCAAGACAGGGCAGGGCGAATAGTTTAGAATTGGCTAGTTTGAATAACCTCAGCAGGCTCTAAGCTATAGGAGTGGTCCCTGGTTGCCTGGCACTTGGACCTGAGAAGACTAAGGCAGAGGAATATTATTTCCTGGGGTGTACAGGCCAGAAACAGAAGATATGTCTCTAGACTAGTTTGCATATCAAAGGCATGCTGCTGGTTGGGCCCTTTGCTATCTCTAAGAAATGACTAGCTTCAGGAAGAGCAGTCTCTTCACAGCCAGAAAGGTTTTTAAGATGTCAAACATCATAATGTACAATAATTTAAAAAACTTTTTGACCATGGTGGTGGCTGATGCCTATAATCCCGGCACTTTGGGAGGCCAAGATGGGAGGACCACTTGAGCCCAGGTGCTCCAGGCCAACCTAGGCAACATAGCAAGACCCTGTTTCTACCAAAAAAAAAAAAAAAAAAAAAAAAAAAGGCCAGGTGTGGTGGAGCACACCTGTAGTCCTAGTACTTGGGAGGCTGAGGTAGGAGGATCGCTTGAGCCCAGGAGGTCGAGGCTGCAGTGAGCCCTGTTTGTCTGTTTGTGCCATTACACTCCAGCCTGGGCAACGGAACAAGACCCCACCTCCAAAAAAAAAAAAATACGCATTTTTTTATAATACACCCTCTTCACCTTTACTTCACTGTCCTCTAAGAATCTCTAGTTGGTAGAGGGTCTCAACAGAATACTTGCTAAGATATGGAGCATCTCTAAGAACAAATACCGACTTTTGCAGAGTTGGATTGGACAAGAAGTCATCAAGCACATTTGCACAACAGGCACCATGGTAGGAGTAGGAGTCTGGGCTCCCATCCTCCTCTGTAGAGGCTCTTTTCCTGAGACTCAGCTGGCTTCCTGCGTGTAGTTCTCTAAGGAAGCACTGTCCTTAAATGAACACTTGAACTCCATACACTCTTTCCTGTTGTTCTGAGCAGCGAAAAGCGAGGACTTCTTCATGAGGCTCTGCCCTTATCCACTGTGCTGACACAGCTGCAGTTACTCTAATATTACTAATCATAGTCATAGACTGTTTCCATTAGCAAACTGTACAAGGCAATTCTGTGCCTTCCTTTACCTTAATGATAAACTGATTTTCAGAGTGTGGAGCCTACACTTTTTATAATAAAACCTTTATTCCTGAAATACTAGGGCAATTTGCACAAGATTTATATCTATTGTAGGAATTTTGGGGCTAGATCATCTGGCCCAAAATTCTGTAGATGAGGGATAAACTGAGTGCCCACAGGCACTTAGCAAGTTAGAGAAAGAGACAGTTAGAACTTCACCTTCCGGGCTTAAGTCTAGAGTCCTCTCTACTATAAACATATTGCTTCTGTCAATGAATTATGCACAATGGTAGCCATAGACCCTCTTTGGTGCTTAAAAAAAGTCATATCAAAAAATAACAATGAGCTGAACACAGTGGCATGTGCCTGTTGTCCCAGATACTCGGGAGGCTGAGGCAGGAGGATTGCTTCAGCTCAGGAGGTCCAGGCTGCGATAAGCCATGATTGCACCACTGCACTCCAGCCTGGGTAACAGAGTGAGACCCTGTCTCTTAAAACAAAAAATAAATAAATAAAAAGACAAGGAAAATGGCTCTACCTCCAACCAAGTACCAACTACTCCAATCAAAGTAACACTTACTTTATACAAGGTTTATTTTCTCGTAGAAAGGTCCTAGGACTGGCACACTCAATTCCATCTAAGGCATGGCACTGGACTGAAGTGTGTTCCACGTCGCTGTAGGCCTGACCGCCGAACTGTGGAATAACAACCAAGACCAAAACCAACTCACCAGAGCAAGTGACACAAACATCTATCTTTATATTCACTAATAAAAGAATAAAAGCTGCCTCAGGACTACAATTATTCCAACAAGGTTGAGGTACAGCTGTGCTCAAGGGCAAGGAATTTAGTGACACACTTCTGAGTCCATCTTAAAGGTACACTGTCTTAAATAAACTCCTGCTTTCTTCTTCATGACTGGCTTCTTCAATAATATAGTAAAAAAAAACCCCAAACACACTCAGTGTCATTAAAGGCCATTTAGAAGAGATGAACACAATGCTTTACTTATCTTTACTTATAAGCATATGTATATGCTTATACATATTTATATGTATAAGCTTATACATATTTATATGTATAAGCTTATACATATTTATAGGAAAAAGAGCATATAACTGAGCATTTGGGAGTGGGTATTTAAAAAGTCACTGCCTATTAGAGGTCTCTTTTATATCTATTAAAAATGAATAGAATTAGGAAAGAACTCAGGATATTATCTGACTCAGGACTTTTTTTAGGTCATAAATGTGTATTACCTGATATCTGTGGGACACCTGTTAAGTTTAAATTCCAGCCAAAAATTTCAGAACTGGGCCTCTTACCATTGCTTAACTGAATTCTAGCCAAGAAATCACAGATATTCATTTTTTACTGGTACCTTATATCAGTGCTTATTACTATTTTCATTGACGAGTTCCTCAAAGGGAAGGGACTGGGAAATAAGAATGCTTACAGGATAAACTCAATTTTTAATTAAAATGGGCAAAAGTGATCTCTATACAATATTAACTCAAACTTTAATCAATAATTATCAACAGAGTAAAATTTCATTGTCTTAAATATTTATCTATACATGATTTCAGTAAGAGTTGCCCTTTTAGTCTTATTACTGTCAGGTTTATTCCTCTGTGTCTGATTTAGTACAAAAAATGCCTTCCCATCTTTCTCTTAACACCTGACCAAATCTTGACTTGCATTATGTGGCATAATAGGATGGCGAGTCCATGGTGGGGAGGAGATACATGAACTTCATTGGTTATTTTGAGAGATTGATTAGGAACTGTACACTCAGCTTTAGGGATATTACTAATAAACCTTAATAGCTTTTTTCCATTCCAAGAAGCCACTGTTAACCAATGGCTTCCGCTGGAACGCTTTAATGTCCTACAAAGACATATCCTGGTAGACTCTATCTGTCTCCTATGGACATGGTGGAACCTGTTTGCCTGGAGAAAAGAAATGTCATTGGCAAAAAAAGCTCTGCCCCAAATGCATGTGTAACAAAGATACTGCCCAATCCATCACCAGTGTTGCAAAGTGCACAGACTTCCTTTTGCTCTTTCAGGAAAGGTTCATGCCTTGAAGGAGAGTCAGGGGTGACATTTTAGTTTCAAAATCTGTCAGTGGCCAAAGGAACCAAAGACAGGTTGGTCTTTGCACCTGGGTGGTTTTGGCACAGAGATTGCTCCTTCATAAGGAAACCAAATATCTTGTTCAGTCACTGACCCTGGCCATACTGGAAATTTCCAGTAACGGTCTTTCTGAGGAAATTCCTCAAAAAACTTTGTACCTCTTATACTTTTATGTAATAGCATTCAGACATTCCTATTTCGTTATCGAAGGGTTTGCTCTTACGACAAAACAAAAACTCACCTTGAGACAACCATAACCAAGTTCCTGGGATGCAGTTGCATTTCCAACATGATCCACTGGGTCTTCACATTCTATAAATTCATCAGGTCTGTAATTCACCAGTAAGATCATGATCATCATCATACGGTCTTTGCAAATCGCTGTTTGCATGCACGTAATCAAAACAGGCAAAAGACATTTCTTCTTCAAGTTTTCTGGGGTTCAGTTTCACCCTGCTGACCCCTTTCCAAGCCAATTAAACTGAAGCACAGCAGGTCAAACGGACAGCGACCAAAATGAACCTTTTGTTGGAGAAGGGAGGTGTTTCTGGTCCTGTTTCTATAAGGATTCTACTTCTGCCATGGTTTCATCTCTTCAGTAGGCAAACAACAAGATTCTGGGGGCAAAATTTAAGCCAAAGTATTCTCAGTCCTCTTTGCATTTCCCAAATGCCTTTTCTTGTTTGATCAAAAAGAGATGTTAAAAAATGGCGTGATTCTGCAACGGTAAGAATATTGATTGCTTTTTTAAAAGATGCCTTGTAGGCAGAGACAAGTCATTTACTCCATTTATGCCTTACTCAGTACTGGCACCGAATCGACCGACTAATACTCTCCTTGGGCTAAAGGGCGCAGGGCAAAGAAAGCACAACCTTACGCCCTTCTTCCAGAGGCTATATGATGTTACTCCTACCCAGTTTTCCTCTTTGGGGATCTCAAAGGCTCTGTCACTGACACACAAGAGTTTTCTCTGCACGGGCTGTGAGAAACCTGGTTCATGATATTTGCCTCCGGAACGACCTCAGAGGGGCAGGGTCTGAAAAAATGCAGCGTCCCCCCAACCCTGCCTTCCCTTAACACCCATATATTCCTGGCACACCCTCCACGTCCACCCGCCTCGACCACTGGTAGCTTACAGGTAAGAGCAGAGGATGACCGGAGAGTGGGGGTCGCCATATTCCCAGCTCGCAGCACCCCCGGGGCCCTCCGGCTGGGCGGCGCCAGCGGATGTGAGCTCAGGCTCAGCGGTCGCATTTTGCGAGTGGCTCCGAGACACACAATGCAGCAGAAGTAAATTCCCCAGCAGCAAAGCCGCCTGGCCGCACAGAAGTAAGTAACTAACCGGGCAACCACCTAGCACCATCTTCCCGGGCACAGGAGCGGAGACCCAGCCTCAACCACAACCCCAGGCCAGCAGCACAGACCCAAGAACTGCGTGGTCAGGCCTTTCCGCGTAGCCCCGCCCGCGTAGCCCCGCCAAACAGCCAATGGACGCGCAGCTCGACGCTCCGCGCACCTCCGCCAACCAACCAGAAAAGGTCGAGCAGACGGGCGGGGCTACTCCGCCCTCCGCTTCTGCTTCTCGATTCCTCTTCTGGGTCTCATGCTCCTCCTTCTTTTGCGCCGAATGCGTTCTCCAATCGGATCCGTCGACCCCCCTAGGTGGGCGTGCCCGGCAGCCGACGGGGCGGGGCGGATATGACTGGCGGGCCGACTAGTGCTGGTTGCCACCGCCGGTTTAGAAATCCTATTCTCGCGCCGGGGACTGGATTTTTCCCTACGTCAGCGCAGCTAGGCGATGTCGGGAGCGAGCTCGGACCGAGGGCTCAGTTGCGTCAGTGCCGCGCGCGTGCTCGTCCCCGGGCGCGCGCGCTTCCCGGCCAGACTTGGGGCCCCGGCAGGGTTGGAAAATGATGGAAGAGGCGGAGGTGGAGGCGACCGAGTGCTGAGAGGAACCTGCGGAATCGGCCGAGATGGGGTCTGGCGCGCGCTTTCCCTCGGGGACCCTTCGCGTCCGGTGGTTGCTGTTGCTTGGCCTGGTGGGCCCAGTCCTCGGTGCGGCGCGGCCAGGTGGGTGTCCGCCCCCCGGGTCGGTTGGGACGGCTGCTTCCTAGGGACGGGGCGCTCGGAGTGAACCTGTGGTGCCTGGGAGTGGAGGGGCCTGGCCTGGGGATCGGACCCGGGGTCGGGGGGCGCGGCCGCTCCAGGTGTGTGCGGACCGGGGTCGCACCCGAGGCGCGGGGTTTGGCGCCCCAAGCCCTTCTTGGCCCGGGTCCTCTGCCCGGCACCGCTTCCTCCGTGTCCTGTTCGATGGAGCCGTTCCCAGCGTCCCCCCATCCCTCGCCGCCTCGCGCGAAGCCGGGTCCCCCAGACGCCCCGAAACCCGCTCTGGGGCAGGCGCTGACCTCGGCGGGCCGGAGCCCTGCAGGCTGGGCGCGCCCGCGGGCGTTCAGTCCTCCAAACGCCTGCAGGGAGGGAGCTGGCTCTCGCTCGTGGAGTTAATGTCGCTTGGAAAGAGACTGAGAGATGAAACTTTTGCTGCAGGTTATAATTTGAAATTTTGACGTTCATGGTATCCTTGGGTCAACACTGCTAAATTTAATGGTGGAATAAAGGTGGGTGGGAGGACGCTCATTTCTCTTGGGTCATTTTTGTAGTAAGAATATTTTGTAAACGATGTGCTACCTTTCTATAGCCAAACCATTCTTAAAAAATCTGTGTTTTTATTGGGTTCGTACTGTGTTAAATCCGGACAGATAATCCCTGCTCTTTTGAACTCACAGGATTATTGTAGGAATTAAATCATTTGTGTGAAATCGTTTTTGAATTGTGAAACTGCCCTTGACTATGTAAGATACTTGTATTGGAGATGCCCAAACATAGCGGAAGCAAATTGTCAGCACGCTGGCGTCTTTCTGGAAACAAGTTGTTTATTTTGGATTTTGTATGATATAATTGTTTGCATGGCTGTATTTTCTCTATCAGCGACAGAGGATGATGGAGAATGGGAGTTTTTACTAAATCATTGATTGAAAGTTATTCAAAGGTGATGATAGAAGATTTCAACGCAGGACTGTTGACCTTCAGGAAACTAATTACTTGTTTTTCTTATCTTTGGCTGCTTCATTTGAAATTAAGTAAATTTGCCCCGTTGTGGAAATGTTGAAACTCTGAAAATGTTTTGAATGGGAAGTTGCCAAATTTCTTCTGGTTAAAACTACTTTTCCGGTGGTATTCTAGATGGTTAACACTCACCGATGTTTAAGGTGAAGACGATTATACATCCGGAGTTTTATTAATCTGTGATTTTTTTTGTGTTTGTAAATGTAAATAAGACTGTATTTTTAAATGTTAATATAAATTGTCAGTCATTACCGACCTGCATTAGGTGAATGGAATATCCTCATGGTCTTTAACTGTGGTTTTGGCCAGCTCCTCACTTCGGCATGTGTATGCCCCTTCAAAGTTTAGCCACCGTTTATGGAACTCCTATAAACACCACACAGTTGATTGTAGAGGGGCAGAAGGTGACCAAATATACTAAGCGCATCTGAGAGATGTTGGGGAAGATTTTTAGAGAAAATAATATTTGAACTGGGCTACATCGGTGATTTTTCAAGTAGGATAGTAGATACATTCTAAGCAGAGGAAAGTTTTTGCAAGAGTATGGTGGGGCGGGGGGCGTATGAAAGAACATGACTTTTTAGGAAATGATAAAAATGTCAATATGTCTTCATGCAGACTATAAAAGGGAGGGATGGAAGATCAAACTAAGGTGGGTTGTTACCAGTTGGGAAGAGTCTTCTATGCTGAACTAAGGGGTTTGGACTTCACCCCGTAGGAAGTTCTTTGGGCAGTGGAGGTTTTAAGTAGGGGTGCGACCTAATCTCATTTTCTGTTAAGAAAACGGGCAACACGGTGGAGGATAGAATCTAGGAGGGAGAGACTAGAGGCTGGGACACCGGTTAAGAGGCTTTTGTAGTAGTGTGCAGTGAGTCAACTCTTGTTTCTCTCGGGGAACGTTCATACAAAATCAGCTGACCACATTTTTGCAGTATAAGGTGTTTAAAACGTGCACTGAAACATTTTCCAGGATCGAAAGAGGAATTTGAGGTACCAGGCACACGTCAGTTACATTAGGAGTTAAGTAGGTTTTATAGGATTTTTACTACCATTTATAACATTGTCTCAATGAGGAAATGCAGTATAATTTCCAAACAGCTAACTTTCAGTAAACTTTTTTTTTTTTTTTTAAACTGACAAAGGTAACTGTGTCATTGTAAAAAATAACAAGGGGAATCAGGTATGAAACCTCTTCTGATTTTCTAAGGTAGTAATTATGAGGAACAGATTTAGAATTTTTTTTTAAACAAAGACTGGCATTCTAAAGAAAATGACTTTGAAAGCTTACTCATGGTGAGTCACTGTAAAATGATTTGTGTAGTAAAAACTTAGGTCCATACTAATCTCGTTTTCAGATGCCAGCAAAATATTTGAATTTGATATGTTTGTGTTTGTGCTGATAGGAGAATGTAGCCTTTTACATTTAAGAATGATTTGGTTTTCAACCTTTTAAGTAAAAAAGAAAGCATATATAATTAAAATATGTACAAACCTAGTTCCTGGTTTCCAAGACAGTTTTCAAAAAGCACTTGAAGCTTTAACTTACCAAATTTATATTTGCTCTTTGTAAAAAATCTGGGTTTATAATAGAATTTATTATGGAATCCCCCAAAAGATGCAAGCTCTAAGTAACTGGAAGCTTTTTCTTGGGAATATCCGCAAGCTCAAACATATGACATAGCCTCATATTTCTTTTTCCTTTTTGATATGTATCATATACTGGAGGCTTGGAGTCATGCCATCCTTTTGAGTGAGCGCTATGGAACTGCCTCATAAATGAATGCAGTCCTTTTGGTATCTCAGTAGCTAATCCCTCACAGTCTTTTTTTTTTGAGATGGAGTCTTGCTGTGTCGCCCAGGCTGGAGTGCAGTGGCACGATCTCGGCCCACTGCAACCTTCACCTCCCGAGTTCAAGCAATTCTCCTGCCTCAGCCTTATGCCTGGCTAGTTTTTTGTATTTTTAGTAGAGATGGAGTTTCACGGTATTAGCCAGGATGGTCTCGACCTCCTGACCTCGTGATCCGCCCACCTCAGCCTCCCAAAGTGCTGACACTACAGGCATGAGCCACCGCGCCCCGGCCTCTCTCACAGTCTTTGAATGGGTCTAATGTGGACCCAACTAAAGTTGGGTAGCACAATGTTGTTTGTATATTGAGAGATTATTGTAGTTTATTTTCCATTTCATGTTGTTATTTTAATCAGATTATTTTCCCTAAGTGATCATATGTGGGACACTGCTTGAGTCACATCTTCTTTTTTTCTTTCTGAGAGACAGGGTCTTGCTCTGTTGCCCAGGCTGGAGTGCAGTGGAACAGTCATAGATCACTGTAACCTCGAATTCCTGGGCTGAAGCAATCCTCCTGCCTAAGCCTCCTGAGTAGCTGGGACTGCAGGGGTGTGTCACCATGCTTGGCTAATTAAAAACTTTTTTTGTGTGTGGAGAGGCAATCTTGCTCTGTTGCCCAGGCTGGTCTCGAACTCCTGAGCTCAAGTGTTCCTCCTGCATCAGCCTCCCAAAGTGCTGGGATTACAGGTGTGAACCACCACGCCTGGCCTTAAATCACATCTTTTAAGAGTGAGCTAGGGAACCTTAGAAATTAACTTGGTCCGTTTTAAAATATGCAGTTCTGTTTGTATTTATTTATGTTTATGGTAATGTAAGTATTGTGTTACTAAACCTTATTGGAAGAAAAGAAAATGATATCACCCCCAGACATGTTATAATGTAGGGCAGAACTCAAAGGGAATGGGACATTCCCTTTGATGAATTGTTCTTTTAATGATATTTTTCATGATTTAAGTCATTTTAGGATGATTTTAACGTCTTCCCTCTAGTAGTGTAGAATCTTCATATGAGTAGACCCCAGGAGAGCCTGATTCTAATCAGTCTTATTGAAAGGCTGAGAATCCTGTTGTGAAGATATCTTGGGCCTAACCTCCCATCCCAGCCACTTAAGAGAAGTGATTAAGCAGTCTGTGGATAGCAATACAATGAAATACGATTTTGCTATCAAAATGACAAATGTGTAGGCTATGTAGATTTGTAGAAAAGTTGATACAAAAGATGTTAATCATAAAAAGTAAGGTTCACTTTAAGTCATATGTGATCATTACAACTATCAGAACTATGTTTGTTTAGCTATAACCATCAGAAGAGGTTATTTATTCAACACATATTTTATTGAATACGTACTGTACCAGTGCAGGAAGTACATGATGAATAAGATACCGTCCTTGATGTCAAAGAACTTAAATTCTTTGCTGGAGGAAATTAAATTGTCTAGGGCATTAAATCTTAGAAATGGGTGGTGTTTTTCCCAAAGGGACACTTAAACAAACAACAGAAGCCATTTCTTTTTAAATGTAAAGATGGGTAAATATTTAAGAAAAGTGTAACACTAAAAAAAGTAAGAGTGTAGACCTAGCAGTAGAAATTATAATTAAGTATGTTTGAAGGTAGTTTTTTTTTTTTTGAGATGGAGTCTCACACTTTTGCCCAGACTGGAGTGCAATGGCTCAATCTCAGCTCACTGCAACCTCTGCCTCCCAGGTTCAAGCGATCCTTCTGCCTCAGCCTCCTGAGTAGCTGGGATTACAGGCGCGTGCGCCACCACACCTGGCTAATTTTTGTATTTTTAGTAGAGACAGGGTTTCACCATGTTGGCAAGGCTGGTCTTGAACTCCTGACCTTGTGATCCACCCGCCTCGGCCTCCCAAAGTGCTGGGATTACAGGCATGAGCCACCACGCCCAGCCCAAAGGTAGTTATTAATATTTGGTATGTATTTATCTGGAATTGACCTGGTGAATACTAGAATGATAAAAAAAAAAAAAGGCAAAAACTGCAATTACTTTTGCACCAACCTATTATATGGCTCGAAATAATAGTGCTTTGTAGATCTAATTGAAACAATTTCTCTACAAGAAATACTTTGGAAACAGAATTATCTTATTTGTCCTGAATGTGGAGGCCAGGTTTATTTTTATTTTCTACAGTGGAAGTACTTAAAAGTGGCTGTTTGTTTATGTAGTAGGCAGGAGAAGCCCATGGTTTGGAGTTCACATTTGTTTGCTTTGCAATTAGGTAGAATTCTTTTTTTTTTTTTTTTTTTTTTTGAGACAGAGTCTCACTCTGTTGCCCAGACTGGGGTGCAGTGGCACAATCTGGGGTCACTGCAACCTCCACCTCCCAGGTTCAAGCGATTCTTCTGCCTCAGCCTCCCGAGTAGCTGGGACTACAGGCGCGACCACGCCCGGCTAATTTTTGTATTTTTTTTAGTAAAGACGGGGTTTCACCATATTGGCCAGGCTGGTCTGGAACTCCTGACCTCGTGATCCGCCTGCCTCGGCCTCCCAAATTGCTGGGACTATAGGCTTGAGCCACCGTGCCCGGCCACAATTAGGTAGAACTCTTTTAACTCACTTCCCTGTACTACAATTACTATTATGAAAAGTGTGCTCAGACTTCCTCTAAAACACACTACAGTGTATAGAAAGATCTACGGAGTTAGAGAGAGAAAGAAGTGCAACTAACACCTTTTCCTTTCTTTAAGATTAGACATGTTAAGTTTCATGTTTCAGTGGTTCACGTTTTCTCTTCAGGCCGTTTTCTCTTTTTCTTTTTTTTTAGACGGAGTCTCCCTCCGTTGCCCAGGCTGGAGTGCAGTGGTGCAATCTCAGCTCACTGCAACCTCCCCCTGCTGGGCTAAAGTGGTTCTCAGCTCACTGCAACCTCCCCGTCCTGGCTCAAGTGGTCTCGTGCCTCAGCCTCCCGAGTAGCTGGGACAACAGGAGAGCGCCACCAGGCCTGGCTAATTTTGCATATTTTGTAGAGGCAGGGTTTCACCATGTTGGCCAGGCTGGTCTCAAACTCTTGATAAAATAAATGATTAATTGTGGCATTTTGGTTTTCAAAATGAGAATTGTGTTTAAAATGCAAAAGAAGGAAAGAAAGTTATATGTAATCTTCCTATATTTAGCTTTTATTTTACTTCATTGGCAGTCTGGGTAAAAAATTCATAGAAGACAGAAGACTTGGTTTCTAGTCTTGGCCCGAAACTTTTAGCTGTCACAACTGGGGGATGCTATTGGCATCTAGTGGGTGGAGGCCAGGGATGCTGCAAAACATTCCACAGTACACAGGACAGCCCCCTTACAGGTTGAAGGTTTATACAAATAATATTAAAGCTCTTTTTTTATATTAATGTGGAAAAATGTTATTTTGGTTCCCATGAGAAACTGCTACTATTTGAAATTAAAAAAAAAAAAACAACTAAAGGGAATTTGGGGAAAATCTATGCAGGATATGAACAGGAAAAAAGAAAAAAACCTGACCTAGAGATAAGAAAGGAATTTTGGGAAAAAAACATGGGAAGGAGGATTTTCATACAATTAGTATGTATTATTTTGATGACATTCCCCCAGTATGTGCATTTGTTATGATGTTTTGGAACTTTTTATGGCATGGCTTTAATTCAGAAAGTGGTTGCTTGGATTTTAGAAGCAAGATGTCAATATCAGAATAACAGCCCTTACACACAGAAATTATTTCAGGGTGCTATAATTTTGAAAGTCTTTTAAAAATAAGTGATTAGTTATGGCATTTTGCTTTTCAAATGAGAATTGTGTTTAAAATGGAAAAGAAGGAAAAAAAGTTACGTATAATCTTCCTATATTTAGCTTTTATTTTACTTCATTGGCAGTCTCGGTAAAAGATTCATAGAAGACAGAAGACTTGGTTTCTAGTTTTGGCCTGAAACTATAAGTAAAGTAAACTAACTTTGCCTATAAAGTAACTGAACCTGTTTCAAAATGAAAGCTCTTTAAATACCTACCTGCCCATAAGAACTACAGATGCTTTATTTTTGGAGGCATTTCTTTTTCTCTGTTATGTTTGCTTCTGAGTTGTAACGAAAAAACTTCAGTTTGGTTCTATATTGTTTAGCTTCTAGTGTAACAGTTGTCTGTGTCTATCAGCATATGTATTCTTTATTTTTTTTTTTTTTGGCAGGGTCTCCCTCTGTTGCTCAGGCTGGAGTGCAGTTGCATAATCATGGCTCACTGCAGCCTTGATCTCCCAGGCTCAGGTGATCCTTCCACTTTAGCCTCCTGAGTAGCTGGGACCACAGGCATGTGCCACCGTGCCCCACTAATTTTTAAATTTTTTTGAAGAGACAGGGTCTTGCTCTGTTGCTCAGGCTGGTCTTGAGCTCCTGGGCTCAAGTGATCCTCCTGCCTTGGCCTCCCAAAGTGCTGGGATTACAGGGTTGAGCTACCATGCCTGGCCAGCATATGTAATCTTGTCTGTAATGATTTACTTAAAGAGAATTTTTTTTTAAAAGTGAAAGCATGTTTATTAAGAAAGTAAAGGAATAAAAGAATGGCTACTCCACAAGCAGAACAGTGGCACGGGCTGCTCAGCTGAGTATACTGATAGTTGCTTCTTGATTAGATGCCAAACAAGGGGTGGATTATTCATGAGTTTTCTGGGAAAGGGGCAAGGATTTTTAGACCATATAAGGTAACTTCTGGGCATTGCCATGGCATTTGTAAACTGTCATGGTGCTGGTGGGAGTGTCTTTTAGCATGCTAATGTATTATAATTAGCATATAATGAGCAGTGAGGACGACCAGAGGTCACTTTCCTCGCAGTCTTGGTTTTGGTGGGTTTTAGCTGGCTTCTTTACTGCAAACTGTTTTATCAGCAAAGTCTCTGTGACTTGTATCTTGTACTGACCTCCTATCTCATTCTGTGACTAAGAATGCCTAACCTTCTGGGAATGCAGCCCAGTAGGTCTCAGCCTTATTTTACCCAGCCTCTTCTATTCAAGTTGGAGTCAGTCTGGTTTGAGTGCCGCTGACATATTTTCCCTCATCCTTTTACATGGGAACCTTAATCCTAAAGATTGTAGAGGGACAAAGATCTATCTTCTGTGACTTCTTCAGGCTGAATAGGGGCAATCATGTTCCTGCCTAACTATAGGGTATCTTGTATCCGGGGTAGAGAGGAGCTCAGTCACACAATGTCAGTATGCTGAGGGCCATTCACAACTCTGAGTTCTGTTGAGTTCACAACACAAAAGGTGATATCTAGAAGATTAGTAAGATTAATAATTAATAAGTGTTCAATTTAAGAAAACATTCAGTAAGCTTATCCTGCATTCCTACACAAAGATTACAATAGCAATATATTTCATGACAGTATAGCAAATAAGTAAAATTATTCCAAGTAAACTAAATAGAAAGCTGTTCCATGAACTGGGCAATTGTTGGAACCCAGCTGATATAGGGTCATTAACTGATTCCAATATATGCCCAGAATTAGAATACTGATCCAGATGTTAACATTAGCCATCCCTCTTGTTTATTCTGAGCTGCAGTTAGAGATCACTGATTGGTTCACTGAAATAAGCAGAGTCAGTCCACATTGCAGGGAAAAACTCAGAAACAACTGATGAGACTAGAATTTAATGTTGGGTGTACCATAGTTCTTGAAACGTAATTTTTCCCTTTCCTGTCCTCCATTTTCATTAAAAACAAATCATGATAGGACTGATAGGATATGATGGGTAGCAAAATAAGCTTTAGTCTTATTATGCTTGGCCTGATTGTTTGAAATAATTGCAGTAAGAATAATTATTTGCCACATAGGCACTTTTTAATTGGCTTTGATGGAACTTTGTTCCATAAGGAATCTCACCTGAGATGTTTTTTAAAGCAGAGCTCAGTCATGGGTTTGCACAGTTAAATACAGGTATGAGTTGGGTAAATTCCTCTCCTCTTGAGGTCCCAAGATAACTTGACACACCTGGGACTGTAGATAGTGACAGTCTTTATTTACAACAGATCAGGAACCTCGTACAGGGACTGTGTAGACAAGGTATGTGGCCAGTTTTCTCAAGGGGCTTTTATCGGTTCTATAAATCAAGTTTGATTCCTTAAAGGAAAGCACAACATTCCAGTCAAAACTTGGTAAAATAACCAGTTTCTCCAGTTGTGTCCTGTGCAAAAGAAAACAGATTCTTACAGAAATATAAGGGATTGATGGGTAAAGAGTTTAAAAGCTGTTTATACATGCAGTACCTTGGATATGATATAATTTATGGTTTCTTGTTTGCAGCTGTTTGTATCTTTTTAATCCCAAACCAGACAAAGTTATAAACATTTTATATACAATGTTATCTTGGAAAAAGTTAGATGTAAATAATTCATCTTAATCTATATTTGAGAAATCTGAGGGGTATTAGGAAACTCATGAGTGAATGAACATATAGATTGGATCAAAGGAGGAGAGTATGAGAGTAGGGAGACCAGGTAAAAAGGTATCATAGTCATCTAGAGGTGAGGTTAGTAAGGGTTAAGCCATTGGTAATAATGCTGGAAGAAAAAGAGGTTGTGTTGGACTTATCGAGAGACTGTGTATTAGACTCCCACATGGTGTGTCTTCCTAAGAGATTTGTGTTGGCAATTTTGATTATGCTCAATTTCAATTCAAGTGATGACTTTAGAACCCAAGCCCTGCTTAAGACATCATGATTCCATGCAGATAGACTGAACAGAATTGGAAATGGGAGTCAGTCTGCATGACTTTCAGAGCTCTTAACTGTTAAGAAATTTTGCTTAAAATTTGTGTTTTTGTGATGGATTAATGGCTATAATTTGAGAGCGTGGCTACATTGTTGAGTATGTATTTGTCAGAGTTAACCCATCAGATATTAAAAGTACCTTTTCCCTCTTACAGTCCTTGTCCATTTAATAAGTGTCTTAGTCTGTGTTGCTATAAAGGAGTACCTGAGACTGGGTAATTTATAAAGAAAAGAGGTTTATTTGATTCACTGCAGGCTGTACAGGAAGCATGGCACAGGCATCTGCTTTTGGTGAGGGCTTTAGGCTGCTTCCATTCATGGCAGAAGGGGAAGCGGAGCTGGCGGGTACAGAGGTCATAAGGCGAGAGGAAGCAAGAGAGATGGGGGAGAGAGGCTCTTTTTAACAACCAGCTCTTGAGGGAACTAATAGAACAAGAACTCTTTCTCCTACCCTGGCCCCTCAGGGATGGCATTACTCTGTTCATGAGGGATCCACTTCAGTGACCCCAACACCTGTTACTACATCCCACCTCCCAACACTGGCACACTGGGGGTTAAATTTCAGCGTGAGATTTGGAGAAGTCAAACATACAAACTATAGCAGTAAGTATTTAGTAGTATCATCTGAGAGGATGTTATTCATGCTGGGTGAGGGGGAGGAATGGGAGATGAGTGAAGGGTGCTAGACTCTAGGATGCCTTTCCCCCATTTCCCCACCAAACCAGTTCTTTTCTTTCTTCTTGTGTTTATACCTTAAGATTTCTTTTGAGAAAAAAGGGTTAGGGTTTATAGCTAAAAATGTTTGAAATGATTGCTATGTATATTTATAATGTTTGGATAAAGACTGATATTCTTTTTTAAGAAAATACATTTTCCTCCCTCATACTTACCTAATGCATTGCTATTTTCATGTATTAATACAACTTTATATGAGTACTTTTATTATATGCATATTGTAATATGGGAATGTCAGGTGATTTTTCTGTGATTTGAACATTTTGATTTTTCATTATATTGTGTTCCCACGTAGTTTTTCAGTTTCACTTATTATATTTGTTTTTGCCTTTTCTGTAGGCTTTCAACAGACCTCACATCTTTCTTCTTATGAAATTATAACTCCTTGGAGATTAACTAGAGAAAGAAGAGAAGCCCCTAGGCCCTATTCAAAACAAGTAAGTTATAATTGTTGAGAAATAATATGTGGTTAATTTTTTTCTTTTCTGTTTTAGCACAAAGGTGTTATTTGTAGCAGTGATCAGTTCAGTGAGTTATTACTTGGCTGTTACTTAGCATAGCACCATATGGTACTGATGTCCACTGGATGTTATGCTAGTAAAAGCAACATATTGAGCCTTAATATCCTTTTTTTTTTTTGAGATGGAGTCTTGCTCTGTCGCCCAGGCTGGAGTGTGCAGTGGTGCGATCTCGGCTCACTGCAACCTCCACCTTCTGGGTTCAAGTGATTCTTCTGCCTCAGCCTTCTGAGTAGCTGGGACTACAGGCATGTGCCACCATGTCTGGCTAATTTTTTGGTATTTTTCAGTAGAGACAGGGTTTCACCATGTTGGCCAGGCTGATCTTGAAGTCCTGACCTCAGGTCATTCGCCTGCCTCGGCCTTGCAAAGTGCTGGGATTACAGGTGTGAGCCACCACGCCCAGCCAGTATCTTTTCTTTTTTAAAGACAATATGATCAACTCCAAACGTAACAGAATAGAATAGTTAAACAAAATTGTATCACTAGGGTAGGCTGCTGATTATATACATTTTAACTGACAGGCAATGGTCACAGTGATTTTATTATAATAAGAATTATAATTCTTATTATAATTATATAACCTCAGTTTGTGATAGCTAGAACACTTTATACTATATCTTCACTGATGGTGGAGAGTGATAATGTGTTAAATGCGTATATTTTATATTAGGGAATATTTACTAAAATACAAGTTTTATTTTCATATTGGAAGAAACCTACTGTGCTCTAAATGGGGTAACCAGTGCACAAAAATTATTTTTTCTACTATTCTTTTGTAAAGTTTGTTCAGAAGTAATCTTATTTGGACTTTAATTTTATAAGTCCTTCAACTTTATAGAAGTATAATTAAATTTTATTATAATTTAACAATGACAGGTAATAATGCATAGAATTTAGCTTATTATGAATTGTATTAATATCTGAATTGCTGATACACTCAGAAATGTAAGGCAGCGTGCCTGTTTTTTAGGGAGTGGGCATTGTAAAAAGAACACTGGAGTTGAGGATCAGGAACTTTTAGTTTTGGTCCTCCCTGTGAGTACCACCACCTACTAGTTGGGTTGGTCACTCAACTCCATTTACATCTCTCCAACTGAGGAGTAAATGACTCTAAGATCTCCTCTGTAGATGAATTTATACATTTTACTTGTTTTTGGTTTGAACTGGACAGACTACCATTTGATTATGTTTTGTCTTAGGATAGAGTTAATCAGTTAATCCCTGTTTGGGTGCGATCTTGGCTCACTGCAGCCTCCGCCTCCTGGGTTCAAGTGATTCTCGTGCCTCTGCCTCCTGAGTAGCTGGGACTACAGGCATGTGCCACTATACCCAGCTAATTTCGTATCTTTAGTAGAGATGGGGTTTTGCCATGTTGGCCAGGCTGGTCTCGAACTCTTGGCTTCAAGTAATCCACCTGCTTCAGCCTCCCAGAGTGCTGGGATTACAGGCATGAGCCACCTGTTTTCCTCCTTTTCTACAGTCAATGGTAGACTTTCAGCCTAGGGACCATGTTTTCTCCTTTTTTGTGTCTCTGATAGTATCTTCATTTAGTACTTCCCTCATTAATACTTGGGATCGTCATAGATAATTGTCATTTTTATGCTTTGGTTAATATTTGGAGAAGTGATATAGTCAGTGCATATTGAACTGGATTTTGCTTATTCAACAGTGAATGTAATTAACTCGTTAAAAAGTATTTATTGAGTTACTATTGTATGCTAGGCACCATTTAGGTATTGGGGATATGGCAGTGAACAAAACAGACAAAAATTTATGCCCTTGCATGAATGCAGTCTTGTATTCTATGGAGCTTGCATTCTAGTGATGGGGGGGCGGGGAGAGAGAGAGAGAGACAAAAACAAAAACAACAACAACAACAACAAAAACAAAACCCCCCCCCAAACCAAAAATGTATATTACTTCAGATGGTGATAAGTGCTATGGAGAAAATTAAAGCAAGAAGGGGGATAGGGAGGCTGGAAATGGTGAGTTGCTGGGGAGAGGATTGCATTTTTCAGTAGGATGGCCAGGGAAAGCCTTACGAGAAGGTAGCCCTTTAGTAAAGACTAGAAGGAGGGGCGTGAACAATCCAGGCAGATACTTGGGGGAGGAGGAGTAAACTATCACAAAACAATCTTCAGTTTCTCAGATTTCTTTTTAGTAGACATAGCAGTGATGTTATTACATCACGTGATTTGTCTAAGAGCAGAATGAGTAGAAAGGCACATGACAAAGCTGTGGCAATAGAAAGAGCTTGGTGGTTTTGATGGCCCACTGGAGACTGAGGTAGATGATGAAGGGTTCTTGGATTCCCATGCAGGATGTGGAGGTGGATGACAGGATCCATAGGTTGGTCTAGCGCTTAGAAGTCAGAGGCAGATGTGCCGTGGTGAAGGGGGTGATGCTGTTTCTTGACAAAAGGTTAACTGAGTCTGGAAACGGAAGGGAATATTAAGTAGACACTTCTGATAATGTTAGTTGTCGAGTCCCTCCATGACTTTCTTTTTTATTAAAGAGTTAAGGCGAAGTCACATCTCTTAGTTCCAGAGATCACGTTAAGCGCTTGTGGCTAATGACATGGTGACTTGCTGGGGAAGTTGTTTCAGAGTTGCCTGAGGTAGAGAAGATGATCTCATGAATTGGAGGATGTGTATATATGTTACTTTAATTCCTTGACTCTAAGATGCCATCAATTGTGAGACACAGCATATTGTTTTATGTACCACTAATAAAGACACGGAAGTGGCCCAGCAGGGTGGTTTATGCCTGTAATCCCAGCATTTTGGGAGGCTGGGTGGATCACCTCAGGTCAGGAGTTCAAGACCAGCCTTACCAATGTGGTGAAACCCCGTCTCTACTAAAAATGCAAAAATCAGCCGGGTGTGGTGGTAGACGCCTGTAATCCCAGTTACTTGGGAGGCTGAGACAGGAGAATTTCCTGAACCCGGGAGGCAGAGTTTGCAGTGAGCCGAGATTGTGCCACTGCATTCCAGACTAGGTGACAGAGTGAGACTCCGTCTCAAAAAAAAAAAAAAAGACAGAGGTGCTGCTAGTTAGTCTAGACTGCTTTGCCTTTGTATGATGCATCCTCGTTTCAGGGACGTTAATGTGAGGGAAAAAAGCATGTTTTAGAATTGATAAAATGAGGTAAGCCCTGTAATTTGTATCATAAAAGGAGTTGAATTTCTTTTTAACTTTATATAACTAGAACTAGGTATAATTTCTTGAAACCAAGAGTTTCATTTCATTTAGACAAAAGCAGGAACTATCTTGTACTGTAGGTAATACATCGATGGACTTGAGAAGATAATCCCTGCAGTTATAGCTGAATTAGAAATGAATTTAAGAAGAGTTAGATAGACATGAGGTTATTTTCCATGATCAGTTATGAAAGGAAGGAAGGGATGATCAGAGTATATTTTTTATTATTTAAGAATAGACACAAAGTTCTTCTATTAAATAGTTCAGCCAATACCAAATTATTTTAATTCAGGATGGAATTTCCTGCATCTTATAAATGAGATGTTGTTGAAAAGTAATTTTTAAGATGATGTTTTATTCTTTTCTCCTTCTGTGCATTTAGGTATCTTATGTTATTCGGGCTGAAGGAAAAGAGCATATTATTCACTTGGAAAGGAACAAGTAAGACATTTAATTTATTTTGGCTTTTCAGTAATGTTTTTCCAATAGTATATTGGTTTTCTTTCTAGTTTGATATGGTTTAGTGGATCCTGAACCCTGGGATTAAGCAGATTTAGCTCTTCATATTGGTGCTGCACAAGTGGCAGCTGGCTGGGCAGGCAGTGACTTCTAAACAGGAAAGAAGGCAGAGACCGGAGCCAAGTACCTCCAGTTTATTCTTTTCAAATGCATCACTAAGGGAGCAAAGGCTACACATATGTGGGGGAGTTGGGGAGAAGGGGAGCCTGCAGTGACTGAATAGGGTCCAATTACTGGAAAGACTAAGGTTCCACAGGCTAATTCTATGCCTACTCACATAGACTTTAATAAAGGTAAAGGATATAATGCATTAGGACAAAGAAAGTGCAGGCAGTCATCAAGGCATGACCCCCAGAGTCCTTTCTCAGTTGCACAGATGTGCTTTGCCTCCAGATTATGAACCGCTGAGATATGTGTGAGGCATCATATTTTCTGGGGAGCCCAGGCACAAGTTTACTGAAGGTATCTTTCCTACTTCGCTGATCATGTAGCTAAAGTCAGGCTGTGTACCTAACTAAATTGGACAAAAACCTTCCATTTATTCATCTCTAGTCAATATAGACAGGCTGTCAACCATTGTGGAAGACAGTATGGCGATTCCTCAAGGATCTAGAACTAGAAATACCATTTGACCCAGCCATCCCATTACTGGGTATATACCCAATGGATTATAAATCATGCTGCTATAAAGACACATGCACACATATGTTTATTGCGGCACTATTCACAATAGCAAAGACTTGGAACCAACCCAAATGTCCAACAATGACAGACTGGATTAAGAAAATGTGGCACATAGACACCATGGAATACTGTGCAGCCCTAAAACAGGATGAGTTCATGTCCTTTGTAGGGACATGGATGAAGCTGGAAACCATCATTCTCAGCAAACTATTGCAAGGACAAAAAACCAAACACCACATGTTCTCATTCATAGGTGGGAATTGAACAATGAGAACACTTGGACACAGGAAGGGGAACATCACACACCAGGGCCTGTCGTGGGGTAGGGGGAGTGGGGAGGGATAGCATTAGGAGATATACCTAATGTAAATGATGAGTTAATGGGTGCAGCACACCAACTTGGCACATGTATACATATGTAACAAACCTGCATGTTGTGCACATGTACCCTAGAACTTAAAGGATAATAATAATAAAAAAATATATAGACAGGCTAGTCCCGGGTGCCTCCAGGGGAGTTTTGAACTTGAAATGGCATATTTATGAATCACTAGTTAGCACATTACATCTCTGACTTGTCCATAAGGCCTGGAAATAAGCATACAGCTGCTCCAGTCCTGCTGCAAGAGAACCTGATCCTCATAAACGTGCTTGATGCCACTGAACCTCCTTAACATGGAGTGAAGATTTGGAAATCAGGAATAATTGTTTCTTTCAACAATTGAGACAGAAATTTGCCTCCATACTTAGGAGGTTAATTCTTATTTATATAGAACTTTAAGAAAAGAGTGTAAAAAACCATTTATTTTTCTAATGTAAATATGATATACTGTCAATAACCCAGTTTTTACTTTTCCTGTGAGCCATATTTGAAAAATTTAGGGACATTATTTATCTTGTCTTAAATTTTTTTGCAACTAGCATTTTAAGACCATTACAAAATGTGTAGCTTAATATTAAATATTATTTATGAATAAGTAATGTACACTATTTCAGAGTTGTCTGTTTATGAGCTTTTTTTTTGTCTCCTTTTTTTTTTTTAAGAGACAAGGTCTTACTCTGTTATCCAGGATGGAGTGCAGAGGCATGATCATAGCTCACTGCAGCCTTGAACTCCTGGGCTTAAGCAATCCTCCCACCATAGCTTCCTGAGTAGCCGGGACTATATGTGTGTGCCACTATGCCCAGCTAATTTTTTATTTTTTGTAGTGACAGGGTCTCACCGTGTTGCTTAGGCTGGTCTCAAACTTCTGGCCTCAAGTGATCCTCCTACCTCAGCCTTCCAAAATGTTGGGGTTACAAGTGTGAGCCACTGCACCCAGCTGTTATGAGCTTTTAATTTTACAATAGCACATTTAAAAATAATTTATCTGGTGAAAGTTCTTGTTTACTCCTGCTTGTCTCCTCTAGGAATAATGCCTTATGAATCGTGTCCTTAGTTGTAGATAGATAACATATATATAAACGGTGTTTTATTTCTCTTCCAGAGACCTTTTGCCTGAAGATTTTGTGGTTTATACTTACAACAAGGAAGGGACTTTAATCAGTGACCATCCCAATATACAGGTAATGTATTTTTCTCTTGATCCCATAGCAAATTTTAAAACAATTATAATTTAAAAATGAGTTCTGTATAGGCACTCAGGACTGTTACATTGCACAGCCCCACAGGGTACCTTTAACATTATAACATATGGGTTATCTTGGGAAAAGTGGGTGCATTTCTATAGACTAAGCTGTACCTTACAGCTCTCCAGGTACTCAGTAGTTAAGGTTTTTTTTTTAAAGACTAGGAAAATAAATCTTCTATTTAATGGTAATCCTTACTGATGAAGGAGAAAATTTGATATGTTTTGAAAATAGGAGTTTCTGATTTTTTTGTTGAAAGTTAATATCTCTAAAAGTGCACTTATTAAAACATTTAATTTGTCAGTGATATTTAGTAAAGAAAAACACTCATTTGATGTTATGTGTTCTAATGTTCTAAATTTTTTCTGAAAATAATTGTTTCCTAAAAGAGGTGTGGTCCTCTCTGCATCAGAGAACAGAGTACTCCTGGGGACAGAGCTGGCCAGAATACCCAAAATAATTGGCAGATGTCAGATTTGGCTTTCTGTGTTTATTACTAGAGCATAAACATTTCTAGTTTTGTTTGAGTGTTTTATAGTCCTTTTTGGCAGTTAGGTATTATACATTTTTTTCTTTTGCAATGGTTTTCATGAGAAATCTTTATTCCCATTACATGTGTATGTTTTATTTTTCTTCTGAACTTTGTAATACTTTGCTATGTTGAATTGTTTCTGTTGGTAGCGCACTTTTGCAGCATTCTTCAAATAAATAGGAGGCAAAAAAATCTTTAGTTTAGATTAATTATTAGTACTTACAAAAACCAAGGAAATGCTGACTTAGGCCTATCTTCTGGTCCACTATCTGATTTCTTTATCTTAGTGTGTTGTCGGTCCATTGTTTAATAGAAAATTAGTAGAGGAGTTTGAATTTACCTTACAGCATAAACCAGATAGAAAATAACACATTCATCCAGTCATGCATCCAATGATTACCAAGGCAGAAGGCCAAACACCACATAATTTGTGTCACTTGACAAAAGCAGTAATGTTAAAAGGCATTTTTTTCCTCGTAGAGGTTTCTTGGCATACTTTCTTCAGACATACACTGTTTGGGCTTGAGTTTTGACTCATTATTTGCTGATGAAGCTACTTTAATCTGTTTGTGCCTTGGTATCTTCACTTTAAAATGTAATAATAGTTACCACTTTATGGATATACTGGGAAACTTAACTGAGTTAATACTTACAAGATGCTTAGAACAGTCTGACAATTCTTAACTCAACGAATATTATTATTTGTTGCTATTATTGACAGTGTATGTTCTTAAAACTGCCAAAAATCGACTTAATTATATAGAAACTTATGTAAGTATTATCTTATATAATACTTAAGTATCATAAGTATGATAGAGTTATGCTTTTCTAGGTGTTTGAAAAATGTCAACTAAGACAGATGGAGTCTCACTTATTTCTTGGTTATTTAATATTGTTCAGTTAGATGAAAGTGTGATTGTAGATTTGAAATACAAAATAAAACTTGGATACTGTGATTTTTTTAACATGGCCAGACTGTCATGTATTATAATGACATATACTTTTGTCCATAAAATGAAATTAAGTTTCACTGAAAAATTTACATACTTTCCCCTGGGGATTCTATTGCTTCAGATTAAAGTTTATAAAGTATCATTAGTGTCTTCCACAGGGTCATTTTACACAAACACAGTTTTAGTGAGATGTCAACTGGCTTTTGTTGGTTGTTGGATTGACTGTGATTTAAAATGTTAAAGATGACATAATGCATCTTGTTCTGCTTCTAGGCTGAAAGGTCACTGAGGCAGAGCTGTTTGTACCTTGTATCCCCTGGAATTCTGCCTAAACATTTGTGTACTCATAGGGTGGTAGGAGATAGTCCGCAGATGGTCTAAAGAATGCCATGTGATACTGTGAGATGCCAATAATATAAATAAAACTTTGTTATTATTAAACTTGACTGGCCTAAAGTAATTTTGTTAGCTCTGCAATTTCTGTGATGATTTTCAGCAATGTAGCAATATTTGAAGATAATACAGTATTTTTCATTTAGAATCATTGTCATTATCGGGGCTATGTGGAGGGAGTTCATAATTCATCCATTGCTCTTAGCGACTGTTTTGGACTCAGGTAAGCAATTTCCTTTATCTTCTTTTTTTTTCTTTCCCCTATGTCTTACCCTCTTTCCTGTTTCTGTCTCCAAATTAAATCATTTTGGGCACTTAGCAAAATTGGAATTTACTTTGATGTTACTGAACATTTTTACAGCTGTGTTTCAGATATCCTTGGCATGTTTATTTAAGAAAGTATTATAGTTGATGAGTTTTAATATGTAAAGAGGAAATTTTTTTTGAGACCACTAAATCATTTTTGCTATTTAAAATGAAATATACTTTAAATTTCTGTAGCACTTTATATTTATAAAATTTTCACTTGTATTAAGACTTGTATTTAAGTCTTATTATGACTGTGAATAAGAGCTCATTATCTCTGTATTTAGGTGAGCAAACTGAAGTTCAGATAAATTATATTACAATTCAAATTAAGTTATTATAGTATTAACACTACATTCCTTGAGGTCATGGCAACATGGCACTGTGCTGGTTGGTTGACTGCATGATTGCTTGAACTAAAACATATTAGTTCTATATAAGATGAATATGATTATATTCACTTAGGCACTAACACTTATTTAGTAGTTACTGTGTGCCAGGCAATATGTTCCGTGTGTTTTCTGCTTATTAAGTAATTTTGTTTTCAGAACAATCCTGTGCAGAGTGCAAACCAAGGCAGAGGTTAAATACCTTGCTGAGAGTCCTGCAGCTAGTAGAAGACATTTGGAATTCAGACTCTTGTCCTCTGGTCCTGATGCCACATTCTTAGCCACTATTTTGTAGTGCCTTCCATTTCCCGTAGATCACTCAGGGAGGTTAAGTGACTTACAGGCAGTGACGCTGCTAAGTAGCTATTTGAGCTTTCAATTTAGGTCCGTCCCAGCCGTATCTGTCTGATTCTAAAACCTCTATTTTCTTCTCTATGTAATGCTATGCCTACTTACACATTTAAGAATTAGGACTTGAACTTAGGTTTTCTGATTCCTTGTGTATTTTCTTTTTCTTAAAATTTGTATATGTGTAATGCAACATTCAGAGGATTGCTGCATTTAGAGAATGCGAGTTATGGGATTGAACCCCTGCAGAACAGCTCTCATTTTGAGCACATCATTTATCGAATGGATGATGTCTACAAAGAGCCTCTGAAATGTGGAGTTTCCAACAAGGATATAGAGAAAGAAACTGCGAAGGATGAAGAGGAAGAGCCTCCCAGCATGACTCAGCTACTTCGAGTAAGGAAA
Organism: Pan troglodytes; assembly: GCF_028858775.2. Lineage (NCBI taxonomy): Eukaryota > Metazoa > Chordata > Mammalia > Primates > Hominidae > Pan > Pan troglodytes. The sequence goes on from NC_072405.2 coordinate 47,416,461, forward strand.
TAACATAATTCTTCATGGCTCAGACTACCATTTTAGAAAAATCATGTATTTATTCATGAAATCAATACTATGAGTAGTGTTTTTTTTTCTTTTCTTAATTTTGCCAAATATATGCCAGACATTGTGATAGGTACTAGGGGATGAAAAGATGAGCAATATATAGTTCCTGCTACCAAGTTGAGTACAGTTTAGATCCTGTGGGTTTTGGAAACTAGGACTTAAATCTGCAACAATGTTCACTGTGGCCTTGACCTCTTGAGCTCAAGCAATCCTCCTGCCTCAGCATCCCAGTAGCTACTGCTACAGGTCTGTGCCACCCACCGTGCCTGGCTAATTTAAAACAACTTTTTGTAGAGATGAGGTCTCATTACATTACCCAGGCTGGTCTTGAACCCCTGGTATCAAGCAATCCTCCTGCCTCAGCTTCCCAAAGTGCTGGGATTATAGGCATAAGCCACTGCACCCAGTGCAATAGAGTTTTTATTTAGGTACCTCTTAGACAACTCAAATGGTGATTCTTGAACCCTAGATTGGAAAAAGAGAGAGATACGGCTTTAGGAACTTAATGACTTCAGATGTGTTTCAAGGACACTCTGCTAATGACTTTAAGTGATGATAAACTATGTCTGAGTCCCTCTTTGGAGACTGCTGTAGCACTTCATGATTTACTCTTGACATGGGTGTCTCTTAGACTGAAATGGTTCTAGGACCAGATCAACTTCAGCTGCAGGGATTGTACCTTTCTACATATGAGATTCTGTTGCTGCCTTGAAAGAGGCATATTTTTAATTAAGTTATACTAGTTTATGGCATTATTTTTATTGCCTCTGCTGCTATCCACTCTTTTGACTTGGGCTATTCTTTTTAACTTTAAACATTGGAAAACATTAAAATTTTTGCTTATTCTACTTCGCATGAATTTCTGTAAAATGACAAAACTAGTCATTTTTTAAAATGGCAACCTTATTCTAACTTCTGCTCTGGGATATTAGTGGATATGTTTTCTTTATCTCTCAGCATAGTAATGGGGTTTTTCATTAAAATATGTGTGTGTTTGCATGTGTGTGTGTGTGTAGTTTTGATTTTAGAAAATTGGTAATTCTGCTTTGTAAACTTAAACCCATTTTATCTGTAACTAGCATTTTTCTCATATTAGTGCAGATAGCAGATAACACTTCAAAAACATTTTTTCCCCTCAGACATAGTTTATCATCACTTAAAGTCATTAGCAGAACTGGACAAAGTTTTCATCACTAAGAAGCAGATAACACTTCAAAAAACATATTTTTCACTTTCTTGATATAGGATATGTTAAGTAAAATAATTTTATGATGTTCTTAGCAGACATGAAATAAGTGATGAGAGATTAGGATGTGATCATAGCCTTATAACTTCCTTTTGCCTTTATGATGTTTGTGTTTTTGACAGAGAAGAAGAGCTGTCTTGCCACAGACCCGGTATGTGGAGCTGTTCATTGTCGTAGACAAGGAAAGGGTAAGATTGGTGACAATTTTTCTTCTTTTCCATGAAAAGGATATGAGAAGTGAGCATTTAATGAAGGAAATCTAAACTACACATTGTTTGTATTGATTTTACTTCAATAATGATTTTAAAACTAAAATGGTTTTTTTCCCTTAAACTTTATACCACCAGAATACCAACGGAAGCTAAATGTAGCAAATGTGACTGCCTTTAACTTTATCTTTTATTAATGATTTTTTTTCTTGTTCTTGCTGATGACTTGCTTATGCTGAATTTTTTGAGTGAATCTGTACTGCCTATCAGGCTTTTGAGAACTTTTCAGATTACTTTAATGGGCTGTGGCTCTAAAAGGTTTGGCTTTGTTGGCTAATAAAATTGCTTTGCTTTCTAGAATTTGAGATAACCTATATTGCACTTTGAGAGGTGGAAAACCTCCAGGTCCTGGCATGCTTTAGAAGGGAATAGTATTAATTTCCATGTGTAGGATCACATGAGGGCATTTTCCTTATTTATACTTAAGAAACTGAACTAAGTGCTTTGCTTTAACTAAGAGAAGTAATGTGTCCCTATTTTGGCATTTACAGGATTATCAGTTTTAGAGATAATGGCTGTATAATTTATTTTCATGTTGCTTTTTTTATTGATATATAATACTTCACATATTTAGGGGGTACAGGTGAGTATTTGTTACAACAGCTGTGTAATTTAAAAAAGAGAGTATTTTTAGTGTTTTGTTTGACTTTTACTTCCAACTTTGTTGTCAGTGTGAAAAAGTTATTTGTGGAAACTTACTATGATTGGCAGTTCCTTTCTTGTAAGCTGTAGAGACAGTTTTGAGGTTTTTTTTGGTTTTAAAAAAATTCCTTGTTGTATGTAGGTTGGAAAATAACAAGCCACCCCAAATAACTAATTTGGAGAAAATATTAAGAGATAGACTTGGATTTGTACATTATAGGTTCATTGCCCTCAAGTGGCAGAAGGAAAAGCACATGGAATATGAACAAGTGTGAACTCTGCCCCAAACAGTGGGCAAAAAGCTTCTGTAGAAGAATGTTTTGGACAAGTCACAAAAGTCAAGATTCAAAATGTTTTCCTTGGCTGGGCGCAGTGGCTCACGCCTGTAATCCCAGCACTTTGGGAGGCCGAGGCGGGCGGATCACGAGATCAGGAGATCGATACCATCCTGGCTAACACGGTGAAACCCCATCTCTCCTAAAAATACAAAAAATTAGCCGGGCGTGGTGGCGGGCGCCTGTGGTCCCAGAACCCGGGAGGCGGAGCTTGCAGTGAGCTGAGATGGCGCCACTGCACTGCAGCCTGGGTGACAGAGGGAGACTCCATCTCAAAAAAACAAAACAAAACAAAACACACACAAAATGTTCTTCTTCATTGCTGTCTCCAGATGTATTTGTTATATACAGATAGAAAATGGTTAAAAAAAAGGTTCAATTTCAATCAAGCCCTGTCAAATATATTAAATTAATTTTTTTTCTTGTTTAGGAGAATCATGATTAGATCCCTAACTGATACAGTCTGATATATTCTGATACTAATGCTTTTAGCATAGAGCAAAATCATAAATCCTTTTAAAATTTTTCTTCTGCTAAATTGGTTATATAAAATAATGTTAAAAATAGACATTTCAGTTTAGCCAGGTGTCAAAGAAAAATTAGTCATATTTATTTGGCTTAAGATGGTTAAACTTTTATATATTTTCATCTACATATGATTTTTTAACTAGTGATTATTGGTTAATCTCTCATTTTTAATTCAGCCCAGCATTTAGAAATGGTTTATTGGTGCTGATCTGTAACCAATCTGGCTGTTTCTGTCTCAGTTCTATTTTCTGTATGTCGCTTCGTTTTTCTGTCCATAAATCTTCTTCCACTATGTGGCTGCACAGAGTCTCTCTGAACCTGTTCTGGTTTGGAAGCCACACAATTCTTGAATCAGTCATTCTTTGCTCAACTAAATTCTGTTAAATTAAAAAAAAAAGTTTATTGGTTACATCATTAGCCTAAGAGGTGAAAGGGTCAGGAAGTTCTTTAGATTGTCTTTTATTCTTTTATCTATGCATTTTGATTGCTTAAAACTCTACCTTTGTGAAATGCTTGAAAATATTTTTGCATTAAAATAAAAGGAACATTAAGAAGATAATTCGTTTTAAAGTTCTACTAATTTGGATAAAATGAAGTCTTCAGTGCTCTTTCATTATTATTCACTTTACCCTTTTACCTGTTTTTCTTTTATTCCTATCACTACAATGTAACCTTTAAATTTCTTAATTTGAAATGTTGATAAATGTCTAAATGCCTCAATTTTTTGTTCAGAGGAAATATTTGGATTCTTCATGGTAACAGACACATTTTTATTTTATTTTTATTTTTTTTGAGATGGAGTTTTGCTCTTTCTCCCAGACTGGAGTGAAATGGCGGGATCTTGGCTCACTGCAACTTCCACCCCCACGGGTTCAAGCGATTCTCCTGCCTCAGTCTCCTGAGTAGCTGGGATTATAGGCACCTGCCACCATGCCTGGCTAATTTTTGTATTTTTAGTAGAGAGAAGGTTTCGCCATGTTGGCTAGGCTGGTCTCGAACTCCTGACCTCAGGTGATCTACCCGCCTGGGCCTCTCAAAATGCTAGAATTACAGGCATGAGGTACTGCACCCGGCCTTACATTTCTATTCTTAAACTACTTTGGTGATAATGATTCTCCTTCTTTGCTTTTCCAGTATGACATGATGGGAAGAAATCAGACTGCTGTGAGAGAAGAGATGATTCTCCTGGCAAACTACTTGGATAGTGTGAGTTGTATTTTCTATCAACCAGGATGATTCTGTCCTATTCTTTCAGTCCCAGAACAGAACTTAAAAATGTCTCATTTTGAGTTCTGATTTTCATAGGGCCTCAATGACTCAGTCTTTCAGAGGTCTGCTTTCTGGTTTGTTTTGTAACTCTTTTTAATGTTTAAAGGAAAGTACCAGCGTAGAAAGACTGAGAAGAGCAAGAGATTTCATATTAGCATCTACTTTATATTCAGAGTTGCTAGGCTTAGGTGCTTTGGCATTTATGGAAAGATCTTTGAATTTTTGTCGAATGCATCTTATTTTGAATAAGGCTGCCTTCTACCCTGAAAACATGATATGACAATATTTGTGTGTGTGTGTGAGAGAGAGAGAGAGAGAGAGAGAGTTTGGTTTGAGATTTTGGAGTTCATCCGGTGGGAGATATTAAAGAATTAGATATATGTTCTTATAATTTTATCTACAAAGCTGATATGAACATTAAACGTGATGATGATGATGATAGCATTCACTTGAGTACTTACAGTGTGCTAGACACTGAGCTAAGTGCTTTACATTTATTAACCCATTTACTCCTTACAGTACGCCTATGAAATTATGAGTTCCACAGTCCTTTATCTGAAACCTCTGATGTACCTGTGATTAAAATTTTAGATAAGTTTAGAAAAACAGTGTGATTAACTCTGTATTATATAACACCTTCGACAGGATCTTGGGGTAGCACCTCGTAATCAGACTCATTGATATTTCTGCAGTGAAATATAGGAATATTTACATTAAATAGGTTAAATGTGGACTATGAATGGGCTTGCATTATATCAGGGCAAATTTTGGAACCAGTTTTACCAAAAACTTAATTTCCATAGTTTGTCAGATTTTAGAATAGAAGATAATAAGGATTTCGAATCTCTGTTATTATTATTTTATGGTTGAGGAAACTGAGACTATTGAGAGGTTAAAGTTTTATTGTATTTTTTTTTTTTAATGAGATGAGTCTCGCTCTGTTGCCCAGGCTGGAGTCCAGTGGCGCAATCTCGGCTCACTGCAGACTCTGCCTCCCAGGTTCAAGCGATTCTCCTGCCTCAGCCTCCCAAGTAGCTGGGATTACAGGTGTGCACCACCACGCCCAGCTAATTTTTGTATTTTAGTAGAGACGGGATTTCACCATATTGGCCCGGTTGGTCTCCAACTCCTGATCTCCGGTGATCCAACTGCCTCAGCCTCCCAAAGTGTTAAGATTACAGGCATGAGCCACTGCGCCCCGCCCAAAGTCTCATTGTATTAAAGGAAAGATTGTTTTTTTTAGGCAGGGGAGTTGTAATTTAAGTAGCCGTGTTACTTCATGTGGTTAAAAGATTTTTCTCACGTTCTTTACTATATTTTATATACTTTTATTTCTTTCTTCCCAGATGTATATTATGTTAAATATTCGAATTGTGCTAGTTGGACTGGAGATTTGGACCAATGGAAACCTGATCAACATAGTTGGGGGTGCTGGTGATGTGCTGGGGAACTTCGTGCAGTGGCGGGAAAAGTTTCTTATCACACGTCGGAGACATGACAGTGCACAGCTAGTTCTGTAAGTATTTTTTTTTAAGTACTATTAATGAAATAATCAAAATAATAATTTTTGCTTATTTTCTTGTATTAGAATTATATTCTCTTGAGGTTTTGGGGTATTCATTTAAATGAGGAAAATTTAGCTTGATGTGGCATTATCATGAGACCTCTTCTGTTTTGGATTCCTGTGACCTTTCTCCCATATCCTCCTTTTTTCTTGGGTTTACATCCTCATTTGGGTATAGTGTGCTTTCTACTAGTTTTTTGTGAACGGATATATAGAAAGAAAACATTTTGACCTCCTGTGTGTCTGAAAATATGGTTTCCCAGTTTTGGAACAGAATTGAAAAATTATCTCAATTTGAGTTCTGCTTACTCTAGGCCTAAGTAACTCAGTATTTCCTAGGCATGCTTTGAGTTTCTTTTGCGTTTTTTTTTTTTTTTTTTTTTTTGGAGACAGAGTCTCACTCTGTTGCCCAGACCAGAGTGCAGTGGCACGATCTTGGCTCACTGCAGCCTCTGCCTCCCAGGTCGAAGCAATTCTCCTGCCTCAGCCTCCTGACTAGCTGGGATTACAGGTGCCTGCCCCCACACCTGGCTAATTTTTGTAGTGTAGCAGAGATGGGGTCTCACCATGTTGGCCAGGCTGGTCTCGAACTCCTGACCTCAGGTGATCCACCCGTTTTGGCCTCCCACAGTGCTGGGATTATAGGCGTGACACTGGGTATAAAATTGTATCCGTGAAATCCTTTTTCTTCACGATTTTGAAGGCGTTGCTCTTTTGTCTTTTTTGTCCCAGCATTACTATTGGGAAGTCTGAAACATTCTGATTCCTGACCTTTTGTATGTGGCCTGTTTTTCCCCCTGTCACTGGAAACTTGTAGGATCTTCTCTTGGTTCCCAGGCTTCTGAATTTTCCTGATGATGTGTTTTGGTGTGGGTCTTAATTTTTAGTAAAATCGTACGCTCACACATCCTCGTACCAGTGAGAATGCCATCTAGTTCACAAAATACCATAAGGAGCAGGTGTCAAGCATACTCACTATGCCTTGCCCAACCACACCCACCAAACTATCTTAACCCCCTCTCTTTGTGTGGTCTCCATCTGTCCTGTTAGAGACATTTCCCAGATGCTTGATGATTTTTAGTTGTTTGTTTACAGTTGAGAATGGGGTCCCGAAAACCTTTTTGGAAGCCTTGAGTCCATGAGTGCATTTTGGGGCCTATGAGTTCCCTATAGGGTGGTTTGGCTGGAATGTCCTTGTCAATCTCCTTATGTCAGTACCTCTGGTCATCTTCTCCTGGCTGGTCAGATGGCCCAGAGAAGGATTTATCCATTCATTTAAAATATATTTATTGGGTGTATACCCCAGACACTGGGACATAGCAGTGAACAAAACTGGCAAAAATTCCTGCTCTCATGGAGTCCATGTTCTGGTGGAGGAGATTGGCTATACATGAGATAAATAAGTACATGTAGTATGTTAACCAATGATAAGTGGTAAGGAGAAAAATAAAACGGGAGGGTAGATATAAAAGCATTGGAGGTTGTGATTAAAATTTTAGATAAAAGTTTAGAAAAACAGTGTTATTCACTGTTGAATTTTGAGGTGACTTGGTCTAGCCAGAGAGATGCCTTCTGAGTAAAGACCTGAAGGAGGTGAGGGAATGAGTCTGGGTTATATTAATATTAGGGAAGAGAGGTCCAGGCAGAGGGAACAGGTGCTGAGGTACAGGTGTGTGGGGTGTGATTGGGGAGGCACACAGGGCCCATCCTGAATTCTTTTTTTTTTTATTTTGGAGACAGAGTCTCATTCTATCACCCAGGCTGGAGTGCAGCGGTGCAGTCTTGGCTCACTGTGGCCTCCGCTTCCCAGGTTCAAATGATTCTTCTGCCTCAGCCTCCCGAGTTGCTAGGATTACAGATGTGCGCCACCATGGCTGGCTAATTTTCGTATTTGTTTTTTTAGTAGAGATGGGGTTTCATGATGTTGGCCAGGCTTGTCTCAAACTCCTGACCCCAGGTGATCTGCCCACCTCGGCCTCCCAAAGTACTGGGATTACAGGCATGAGCCACCACGTCTGGCCCATCCTTACTCCTCATGTTCACCCTGCTCACTGCCCTGCAGCTGCCCGTGTAAACATATTCATTTCATTCGTTATCTGTCTCTCCTCACTAAAATGTGTATTTTAATATATAATTAAATATAATAAATGTATAAATAAACCTAATGTATTTTAGGAGAGGTTTCACCTAGAAGGTAAAAAGAAACAAACTTGTCTCGGTATCCAGAAAGTGTCTTCATTTGTCTGAAAAAATTAATAAGAAGGAGATAAGGCATAAGTATATTCTGATTTTAGAATTTTTTTTTTTGCCATTTTCCTGCCATGTTTTGTAGGTTCTCCCAATCCAGTTGAGATTATTCATAAAATAAAAGCAATGTGTTCCTTTTTTCCCCAAGAACATTTTTTAACTTTTACATTTTCATTTAGAAAGAAAGGTTTTGGTGGAACTGCAGGAATGGCATTTGTGGGAACAGTGTGTTCAAGGAGCCACGCAGGCGGGATTAATGTGGTACGTTGTTCTTGATGTTTAACTTTGGATGTTTGCACTGGGACAATATCAAGCATTTATTGACTGTATACTTCCTCCCCTGGTCCTTAAAACAATATTTTGGGTGTTATGAGGAACACAGTAGAAGTCGCAGATGGGTTCTTTCCCCAGAGACTGGGTCAAGTTTTTAAATATGTGCTATGTGTTTATTAGCTCTTTTCTTTTTTATTCATTTTATTTTACTTTAAGTTCTGGGACACATGTGCAGAATGTCCAGGTTTGTTACATAGGTATACATGTGCCATGGTGGTTTGCTGCACCTATCAACCCGTCATCTAGGTTTTAAGCCCCGCATGCGTTAGGTATTTGTCCTGATGCTCTCCCTCCCCTTGCTCCCCACCTCCCGACAGGCCCCGGTGTGTGATGTTCCCCTTCCTGTGTCCATGTGTTCTCATTGTTCAACTCCCACTTATGAGTGTAGCTCTTTACTTTTTATGGGTGAGGAAACATGTACTCCATTTTAGAGAATTAAATTAGAACCATTAACTTGTTTTCCTATAAACTACCATAAGTAATCTGTTGGTGCTAAAGTGGTTGACCTCTTGCTTGAAGGATCCATGTCCATCATGTGTGTGATTCATGTTGCTTTCTTACTAGACTGAAATGTATAAAGACTGTTGTTGGATGCTTGATTTATCACGTAGGCTGTCAACAGTGTAGTGAATAAATTTCCTTTTGTGAAAAAATAATCTGAGCAGCAAAACATTTTCTTTGCGTTCAGAAACCTAATTACTACCTTCCTGTTCTGAACAGTTTGGACAAATCACTGTGGAGACATTTGCTTCCATTGTTGCTCATGAATTGGGTCATAATCTTGGAATGAATCACGATGATGGGAGAGATTGTTCCTGTGGAGCAAAGAGCTGCATCATGAATTCAGGAGCATCGTGAGTACCTGGGTTCTTTCTTCTTCTCCTTTATTTGGTATTGTAGATCCATGTTTCTTACACTGTGAGGGATATTCATGTCTACATTGGGAAAACAGGAAATGTTATTTCCGGTTTGCTGAAATTAATTGCATGACATACCAATGAGAAGTCTTTTTTTTTTTTTCCAGCCTTTTAGATTTAGGGGGTACATGTGGAGTTTGTTACCTGATGTATTGCTGAAGTCTATTTTTTAATTAAATGATTCCAGAGAGCTTTAAGAAGGCAATACTTATGTAGGCACAAGTATGTAACTACACTCTTCTGTAAACCAGTTATAGACTGAAAGTATAGGAACATGGCAAAGTTTATTATCTGAATTAGAAATTAAGAGGGAGTTTCTGCTAGGTTCAGTGTGGATTGGATTACACTGAAGGACTGCATAAGAAATTTCTTCACAAACCTCTTTTTGAGAAAGTGCTGCATTGTCACTGTAGGTAGAAGAGATCCTGATATATTTCTATTAACAAACCCTGTTTTATAGAGATAAAGGTGGGAGGCAAGACAGAGAAGAGGAGAGAGAATGGTTAACATTTATTAAGCTCTTTTTATGTACAGGCACTATTGTAGCCATTTAAAACGTATCCACTCACTTACTACTCATCAGTGAAATGAGGTGCACATACTTTATCTCCATTTGCAGATGAGGAAACTGAGGTCACACATCCAAATTGCTGACTGGGATTCAAAGTCAGGAAGTCAAAGCCTGTGATCTGATCTTAGAACCCTTTCCTGTCCCAGAGCTAAAAAATAATTATAATAGAAGATCCCATGGTGGTTGGACATCAGAAATATAGATTTCTAATGCAGATTCGTTGTAATGCCAACGAGGTTCCTTCCTAATTTAGAAGGCAGGAGTCCTAAGCAGAGAGCTGAATGTAACTGTAGTTCGTACGTGTGTAGATGTTGAGCCTGAGTGAAAATTAGATATGAGAGGTGGTATCTTTAACAAGTACAGGACGGACATGGTGGCTCATGCCTATAATCTCAGCAATTAGGGAGGATTGCTTGAGACCAGGAGTTCAAGACCAACCTGGGCAACACAGTGAGACCCTGTCTCTAAAAAAAGAAAATAAATAAATAAAAAATAAAATATTAACTGGGTGTGTTGGTGCGTGCCTGTAGTCCCAGCTACTCAGGAGGTTGAGGCAGGAGGATCACTTGAGCCCAGGAGTTCAAGGCTGCAGTGAGCTATGATTGTGCCACTGCACTCCAGCCTGGGCAACAGAGCAAGACCTGTTTCAAAACAAACAAACACAGATGAAGATTTCACATGGGGAATATCCGTGGCCCCAAGTGTTCATGCCACTTCCCACCTCCCTCAGGCTCCTGAAGCACTGACAGAGTAATAAAAACTTCTGTCAACCAGCCTTTCAGCTGAAGATCTGAGTGGACAAGACAATTTCAATCACATGCTAGTATAAAGGGAAGCACTCAAGCAGAATTTACAGTTTTTGAACAAATACTAGGCTCAAAAATAGATATGGAAGAGTTAAAATAGTACTTACAAAAAGCCATGCTTCATTAAAAAAAAATTAGGTACGTAAGGAACGTCATATGTTTGTAAAAGATTTCCTGTAGGAGAGGGAAGTAAATTTAGGATTTGCTTTGGCCAGCAGTGAAGTTGAAAAAGACGTGAGTTCAGGGAAACAAGAAATGAGTAATGAGCAATGAGATAAGTCATAGATTAAAATAAAAAAGAAGCATTCAGAGGTAAGGAGGGAATGTTATGAAACAGTGCCATAGTGGAATTTAATATGGTATAGGAAGCAATGAAGAGTGGACCCATAGTTTATTCACCAACTTGTCAAACATTTATTGAGCACTGACCACCTGCCAGACTTTGTTCTCAGCACTTGGAATACCTCAGTGAGTTAGATCGACTCACCCTTCAAGGAGTTTACATCTGGGGGGAAGACAATCTATAAACATAAGAAAATCAATAATATAGAGTGTTAGAAGGCGATAAGTGCTATGGGAAATAAAATAGAGCAGAATGTGGAGGATTGGGAGGACGGAGGGTGGTGAAACAACAGAACAGGCTTCAGTATGACAAAACTGGATGTTAATAACAGAAACCTGAGTGAGTTGGTATTTAAAACCACTCCCCTAAAGTCAACCCTGTGTCAAGCAGACTTACAGTATAATTAAAATATTTTGAGGAGAATGGTATTTTTGAATATTATATTTAAAACTTAGTGCATATTGACGTTTAAATATGAAGATAACATGATTTCAAATTTAAGGTATCCATCATTTTCCCAAGGGAAGAGGCAAAAAAGTGTTGTTGTTGTTGTTGTTTTTTTTTGGTTGACTTGAATGTGTGTAAACTTGCTAGGGATACAGTAGATAGAAAGGGAGTGAACTGTTCATTACTGGATCTTGGAGAGTCTCTGTAGCCACAGGGGAGACTGACCCCATAGGAGTTGAGGTAGAGGGACACTGATAACACGAGGATACTGATAACATGAGGTAGAGGGACACTGATAACACTGATAACATGAGGTAGAGGGACACTGATAACACTGATAATAGAGAGGGTTCCAGGGGAATTATTCAGCCTTATTCTCCCAGTGACTTCTTATCTCTTGAATAGAAGTGGCCAAAGTGAGTACCTATGTCTTGTCCAGCTTAGTGGGAAAGCTTTTGATTTTTCACTGTGGAGTATGATGTTGTCTGTGGGCTTTTCATATATGGCCTTTATTATATTGAAATGATTTCCCTCTTCCTAGTTTGTTGAGATCTTTTGTTGTGAAAGAATGTTGAATTTTATCAAATGCCTTTTTGGCACCTGTTGAGATGATTATGTGACTTTGATCCTTGATTCTGTTAACGTGGTGTTAATACATTTTTGTGTGTTGAACCGTCCTTGTGTCCCAGGTACAAATCTCATTTGGTCGGAGGGCCTGATGTTTCTGGTGTGTTGTTGAGTTCTGTTTGCTAGTATTTGTTTTGAGGATTTTTACATTTATGTTGCTAGGGATATTGACTTACAATTTTCTTTTCTGGTTGTCCCTTGTCTGACTTTGATATTAGGGTGATGCTGGGCTCATAAAATGAGTTTGGAAGTGTTCCTTCCTCTTCAATATTTTGAGAAGACTTTTTTTTCTTTTAAGCAGTTTTAGGTTCACAGAATAATCAAGAGGAAAGTAGAAAGACTCCTCCCATATACTTTGTGTCCCCACACTTGCATAGTCTCTCCATTTCAATGTCCCTCAACAGAGTGGTATGGTTGTTAAAACTGACAAACCTATATTGACACATCATGATTTCTCAAAGTCCATACTTTATGGTTCACTCTTGGTGTTGTGCATTCTATGGGTATGAACAAGTGTATGATGACAAGTATCCCTCATTATGGTATCATGCAGAATATTTCCATTGCCTTAAAAAATCCTCTGTGCTCCACCTAGTCATCTCTCCCCACCCCTCCAACCCTTGGCAACCACTAATCTTTTTACTGTCTCCATAGTTTCGTGTTTTCCAGAATATCATATATTTAGAATCATGCAGTATGTTGCCTTTTCATATTGGCTTCTTTCACTTAGCAATATGCATTTAAGGCTCCTCATGTCTTTTCATGTCTTGATAGCTCATTTATTTGTAGTGCTGAATAATAACCCATTGTTTGGATGTACCACAGTTTAACCATTCACCTACTGAAGGACATATTGGTTGCTTCTAAGCTTTGGCAATTATGAAAAAAGCTGCCATAAGTGTCCTGTGCAGGGTTTTGTGTGATCATGTTTTCAGCTCCTTTGGGTAAATACCAAGGGATGCGATTGCTGGATCATATGTTAAGAGAGTATGTTTAGTTTTGTAAGAAACTGCCAAATTGTCTTCCAAAGTAGCTATACCATTTTGTATTCCCACCAACAGTGAATGAGAATTGCTGTTGCTCTACATCTTTGTCAGAATTTGGTGTTGTCAGTGTTCTGGATTTTGGCCATTCCTATAGGCATGTAGTGGTATCTCATTGTTTCAATTTACATTTCCCTGATGACATAGGATGTAGATGATCTTTTTGCCTTCTTTATGTCTTCTTTGTGGCATCTGTGAAGGTCTTTGGCCCATTGTTTAATCAGATTGTTTCTTTTCTTATTTTTTAGTTTTAAGAGTTGCTTGCATACTTTGGATAAGAGTCTTTTATCAAATATGTCTTTTGCAAATATTTTCTACTAGTCTGTAGCTTATCTTCTCATTCTTTTAATATTGTCTTTCACAGAGCATACATTTAATATTTTAATTCTTTCATGGACGATGCCTTTTGTGTTGTATCTAAAAAATAATTGCCATATCCAAGATGATCTAGATTTTCTCCTATGTTATCTCCCAGGAGTTTTAGAGTTTTGAATTTTACACTTAGACCTTTGATCTACATGGAGTTAATTGTGGAGGATGTAAGATCTGTGTCTAGATTTATTTATTTATTTTTTGCATATGAATATCTAATTGTAGCAGCACCATTCATTGAAAAGATTATCTTTTATTGTATTGCCTTTGCTCCTTTGTCAGAGATCAGTTAGCTGTATTTATGTAGGACTCTTTTTGGGCTCTCTATCTTGTTCTCTTTATCTGTCTGTCACCTTTTGCCAATAACACAGTCTTGAAGCTTGTGCATGCGTCACATAGTTCTCGTGCCATGGTTTTCAGCTCCATCAGGCCATTTAAGGTCCTTTCTACCCTGTTTATTCTAGTTAGCCATTTGTCTAATCTTTTTTCAAAGTTTTTAGCTTCCTTGCGATGGGTTCGAATATCCTCCTTTAGCTTGGAGAAGTTTGTTATTACCAACCTTCTAAAGCCTATTTCTGTCAGCCTGTCAAAGTCATTCTCTGTCCAGCTTTGTTCCGTTGCTGGCGAGGAGCTGTGATCCTTTGGAGGAGAAGGGGCGCTCTGATTTTTAGAATTTTCAGCTTTTCTGCTCTGGTTTCTCCCCATCTTTGTGGTTTTATCTACCTTTGGTCTTTGATGCTGGTGACCTACAGATGGGGTTTTGGTGTGGATGTCCTTTTTGTTGATGTTGATGCTATTCCTTTCTGTTTGTTGGTTTTCCTTCTGACAGTCAGGTCCCTCAGCTGCAGATCTGTTGGAGTTTGCTGGAGGTCCACTCCAGACCCTTTTTGCCTGGGTATTACCAGTGGAGGCTGCAGAACAGCAAATATTGCAGAACAGCAAATATTGCTGCCTGATCCTTCCTCTGGAAGCCTCATCCCAGAGGGGCACCCGCCTGTGTGAGGTGTCATTGGCCCCTACTGGGAAGTGTCTCCCAGTTAGGCTACATGGGTGTCAGGGACCCACTTGAGGAGGCAGTCTGTCTGTTCTCAGAGCTCAAACACCGTGCTAGGAGAACCACTGCTCTCTTCAGAGCTGTCAGACAGGGACGTTTAAATCTGCAGAAGATTCTGTTGCCTTTTGTTTAGCTATGCCCTGCCCCCGGAGGTGGGATCTACAGAGGCAGCAGGCCTTGCAGAGAGCTGTGGTGGGCTCTGCCCAGTTGAGCTTCCCTGGCTGCTTTGTTTACCTACTCAAGCCTCAGCAATGGCAGACGCCCCTCCCCCTGCCAGGCTGCTGCCTCACAGGTCAGTCTGCCTGCTGTGCTAGCAGTGAGCAAGGCTCTGTGGGCGTAGGACCCACCGAGCCAGGCGCGGGATGTAATCTCCTGGTGTGCTGTTTGCTAAGACCATTGGAAAAGCACAGTATTTGGGTGGGGTTGTCCCAATTTTCCAGGTACAGTCTGTCACGGCTTCCCTTGGCTAGGAAAGGGAAATCCCCTGACCTCTTGTGCTTCCTGGGTGAGGCGATGCCCCGCCCTGCTTCGGCTCACCCTCTGTGGGCTACACCCACTGTCCAACCAGTCCCAATGAGATGAACCAGGTACCTCAGTTGGAAATGCAGAAATCACCATCTTCTGCATCTGTTACACTGGGAGCTGCAGACTGGAGCTGTTCCTATTCGGCCATCTTGGAATGGCCACACGGTCTTGATTACTGCAGCTTTAGAGTAAGTCTTGAAGTCAGGTAGCACCAGTCCTCCAGCTTTGTTCTTCTTCTTTACTATTATATTGGCTATTCTGGGTCTTTTGCCACCCCATGTAAACTTTAAAATCAGTTTTATCTATATCCACAAACTAATTTGCTGGGATTTTGATTAGGATTGCATTGAATGTATAGATCAAGTTGGGGAACTGACATCTTAATATTGAGTCTGCCTGTATGTGAGCATGAAATATCTCTCCATTTATTTAGTTCTTTGATTCTTTCGTCAGATAGTGTTATAGTTTCCCCATAGAGATCTTATACATATTTTGTTAGATTTATACCTAACTCTCATTTTTGGGGGTCCTAATGTACATGATATTATGTTTTTAATTTCAAATTCTACTTGTTCATTGCTGGCATATAGGAAAGCAATTGACTTTTGTATATTAACCCTGTATCCTATAACCTTACTGTAATTGCTTTTTAGTTCCAGGAGTCTTTTTCAATTCTTTTTGATTTTCTACATAGATGACCATATTATCTCTGTACAAAGACAGTTTTTCTTTCTTTCCAGTCAGTATACCTTTTACTTTCTTTTCTTTTCTCACTGCAGTAGCTAGGACTACCAATCTGATATTGCTTTACCTTCCTCACATTTTTTTTTTTTTAGCATTGACAGTGTGTTTTTTTTATTTTTAATAGTTATGCTTCTAAAACATATATTTAAATTTTATTTTTAATCCAAATTGAAAATATATGTCTTATAATTATATCACTTAATATATTTATATTTACTGTAATTACTGATCCATTTAATCAAATCTAAATGCCATTGATTATAAGATATACCACTTTTTCCATACCACTGAGAAAGAAATATGGTGTCAATGAAATTAATACGTCAATTGTAATCTGAAATGAATCTCAATTTCAAAGTTATTTAAATATGGAGAGAATGTGTTTTAGAATCAATTAAATACAGCATTTGGGTTTAAATCTACCATCTTATATCTCCTTTATTTGTCTTCTTTTATGGTTTTTTTTTTAAAGTCTTCGGTCTTAAATATTTAAGTTGATGGATGTTCCAATTACCCTGATTTGGTCTTTACACATTGTATGAATGGATCAAGTGATCACATGTATCCTGAGAATATATACATCTATTGTGTATCAGTTAAAAATGGGACGACAACAACAACAACAAAATCTTCTGTGTTATTTCTTTTGGGTTGATAGAGTGTTTTTATATTTATTTTCACTTTGTAGAAATGGGTTCTTGTTATGTTGCCCAGGCTGGTTTTGAACTCCTAGGCCTAAGCAATCCTCCCACCTTAGCCTCCTGATGTGCTGGGATTACAGGTGTGAGCCACTGTGCACTGCCAGATAGAGTGTTTTTAGTAGATACTGTTTTTCTTCTAGACATATTTCTAGACTGGAAATTATGCAGTCTTTTATTTTTTTTAAAGTTACCCTAGAAATTATTACACATGTTCTTATTTATCATGTCTACTATTAAATCTTATCCTTCCCCACACAGTTCAAAGACTATATCATGCTTTAACTCCATTCATCACTTTCTTGACTCATATAGCTGTGTGCCAGGAAGATATTAGTGATTGTTTATCATTATTCATTTAGATTTTGACCACTGCCCTTGCTCTTTGGTCCTCTTGCATCTCTGACCTTCCATTTGGTATCCATTTTTCAGTCTGATCAAAGAACCAGTTTTGACTTTCCTTTAATGTGTTTTTAGTAGTAGTGTATCTCTTAGTTTTTGTTTTTGTTTTTCTCCTGAGGGTGTCTTTGTTTCTGTTTTTTGAGGATATTTTTGTTGAATATAGAATCGTAGATCATCAGTTATTTTTCATCATATTGGGATTTTTCCATTGTCTTTTGCTTTCCATGTTGTTGTTGAGATGTCAAGCTGTCAGACCATTATTCCATTGAAATGAATCTGTCTATTTACCTATGGCTGTTTTCACAATTTTGTCTTTAAACTTTTTTTTTTGACGTTTCATTATCATGTTCCTGTTGTAGAAAGAAAAAAAAATACAACATGCATACATACATATGTTATGTATATATAACACATTTACACATATATGTCTTCATATTCTGCTTAGAAATTTTTTAGTGTTTTAAAGTTTGTGGCTTGATATTTTTCATCAGTCGGAAAATTCTCAGTCATGTCTTTACATATTGCCTGTGTACACAGGGTGTCTGCACATTTGCTGTCTCTCTTACGCCTCTGTGATTCTAGTGAACTGTGTGTTAGACCTCACTATGTCTCCTTTGTCTCTTAGTTTTTTAAATATATGTTTCCTATCTTTTTGTGTTTTTTTCTTCTGTGTAATTTCTTCTGATATCTTTTAGCTCACTGATTCTGTCTTCATATGTATTTTGTCTGTTGTTAAACTTATCCATTGAATTATTAATTTTGCTTATTTCATTTGTCAAATTTATGTCTGGTTCTTTTTCAAATCTGATATATTAGTTTTGTAGATTTTAGTTTCCTGCCCAAATTTTCATGCTTGTCACTTTTGTCTCTGATCATAGTAAGCATAAATGTCTTATGGCTATCATTTGATAATCTTAGAACTAGTATTAGGAGTCTTTATTGGACTTTATCTGCTCGTTTTTTTCTTTCTTGTAGTGTATTGTGGCTTCATGTGGTATTTTATATTGTGTAGCTGTTATATTTAAAATTTTTTTAAAGAATAATTTCTAGACCGGGTGCGGTGGCTCACGCCTGTAATCCTAGCTCTTTGGGAGGCTGAGGCAGGTGGATCACGAGGTCAGGAGATCGAGACCATCCTGGCTAATACGTGAAACCCCGTCTCTGCTAAAAATACAAAACATTAGCCGGGCATGGTGGCGGGCGCCTGTAGTCCCAGCTACTGAGGAGGCTGAGGCAGGCGAATGGCATGAACCCGGGAGGCAGAGCTTGCAGTGAGCTGAGATCGTGCCACTGCATTCCAGCCTGGGTGACAGAGCGAGACTCTGTCTCAAAACAAAACAAAACAAAAGAATAATTTCTGAACTAGGATGAGGTTATCCTAGGTAATATATATTTTTTTCTCTTATTTTTCCTCAGATTCCTTTTTACTACCAAGCTGATATTAAACTTTCTTTTTTTGAGGGCAGATTTCCTACCCTCTACTTCATAGGCTGTTTAATAAATGTTAATTTTCTATCATTTTGTTTGGCTTTTTTTTTTTTAGATGCTAGTGATGTAGATGTTTCATTTTTTTCCCCTCAGATAACTCAGTCATTGGGAGCCAGTTCCATTTAATAAAATGGATAATCTACCCTCGTAATAAGATTTTTTTGTTATTGTTTATGATATTTTGGGGGCACAATGGTATTCTTATGCATTGCTGTTAGATTCTGGAAAGTGTGAGTTGCTCTTCCTGGGAGATGCCTTTCTAGAAAAATGGCTTTCTTAACTCTGCCCCTCAATGTCAGCAAGCTTCCATCAGCAAGCTTCCATAATCAGGTGTTTTTTTCTTAATCTAATTCAGTACCAGCACTTAGAATCTTCTCTTAAGACTTCCTAATCCTAGGCTGTGGGAATCAGCATAGTAATGGTAAAAATTGTGTTCTGGGAATTTTCAGAGGACTCAAAGAAATATGTTTTGAATGATAGTTGAAATTTTTTTTTTTTGTCATTTCCATGTAAAACATTTTCATTATTGTCGATCTCCTTTTGAAGCCATTTTGGGAAAATCACCTAGATGTGAGAAAAGAGAGGAGGAGAGGCTATAAATCATTAATATTGTAGAGTCTAGAGGTGATAGAGAGTAGAAATACTTGAGTTGCTCTTCAAGCCCCGTATCAGGAGAAAGATCATTCTTTTTGTTGCCATAGGTGCCAGCCAGTGATGGCTAGTGGAAGGGTATTTTCACTGTGGCCTCTAAAGCATTTTAAAGTCTCACTGAAGGCCAACACAGGGGATGTTGTTACTATTTCCCATCTGTTAAAAAGCACCACAAGTGTCTATGATTTTGTTATGCTTTTTAGTTCTATAGTCAATTCATGTGGGTGAATTTTTTTTTTTTGGTAGATTGCTGAAGGATCAAGCATTTGAAACATTGTTTATAAGAAAATATCCTTCAACTACCAGATAATGAGCATATTTAAAAAATAACTTGTTTAGAGGTGGTAGACTTTATGTAGGTTGAAATTAGGGACTAAAATATAGGACTATACATATGCCTGTGCAAGTTCTATGGCCATTGTCTAATTAAATATATGTAATTTATAAATATATATTTATGTAGTATATATATTTAAATATATATTTAAGTGTGTGTGTGTGTTTTTTTTTTTTTTTTTTTTTGGAGACAGGGTCTCTGGAGAGCAGTGGCTTGATCATAGCTCACTGCAGCCTTAAACTCTTCCCACCCCAGCCTCCTGAGTAGCTGGGACTACAGGTGTGCACCACCATGCCCAGCTTATTTTTTGTAGAGACAGGGTCTCATTATGTTGCCCAGGTGGCCTTGAATTCCTGGGCTCAAGTGATCCTCTTGCCTTGGCTTCCCAAAGCACTGGGATTACATTATTAAATATATTCCTACAGAAAACATTATTGCATGTATACCATGTAGCAGGCGCTGTGCTTACCACATAAAGATCAACAGTACAAAATAAAAAACAATTACAAGCATCTGTTTAAACTGCAGTCTTCTTTGTTTATCAAATAATTATTTTATACTGCTTTGACATTTTTACTTGATGTCTAATAGGCTCAAACTCCTGTGATCCCTCCTAAAGTTGTCCTAAAATCTGATCTACCCATAGTCTTCCCCATGTGAATTAATGGTAACTCCTTCCTTCTAGTATCCCAGGACAACAACCTGGGAGTCATTCTTGATTTCTCTTTTTTCTCACTCTTCATCTTAATGGCTGTTCCTTTAAAACAAAAGCAATCCAACCACTTCTTACAGCTCCCACTGTTTCATTTTGGTCCATCATCATCTGTTTGGTGGATTTCTCTAAAAGCCTTCTTTGTAGTCTTCCTCCTTAATAGAACAAGTATGGTGATCCTATTAAAACATTAGTCAAATCACGTTACTCCTGCACTTTTCATGGTCTTCCCCTTCCAACTTCCCCATTCCACTTAGAGTAGAAAGCCACATTCCTACAATGGCCTATTCCTGTCTTTGCTGACTATATCTCTCATGACTCATTTCCTCACTGACTCAGTCTGCCAGGAAAGCTTCTACCCCAGAGTTTTTGCATTTGCTATTCCTTCTTTCTATAGTGTTTTCCTCCCAGATACACAGTTTTGATTGAACTCTCACATATTTGAGGTGCCTGTCCTGACTGCCCTTTTAAAATCACAAGCATCCCTTCCTCTGCAGAGCTCATCACACCCATACCCTGTCGCCTTTTTTCCCCATAGCACTTATTACCTTATAATATGCTATCTAATTTATTATATAAGTAAATCACTGAATCATAATCATAACCTTTACATGGGCAGGGATTTTTGTCTGCTATGTTCACAGTTTCATCCCTTGCACCAAGAAGAATGCCTTGTACATAATAGATATTCAGTAAATATTTGTTGAGTGAGTGGTTGGTTGATATTGCACAAAAGGACTCCTCCCCACAATATTCTTAGTAGCAAGAAAAAGAATAAGGAAGACAAGTCTTTCTGTTATTGACAAAAGCCTTGTGCTAAATGTTTTCTTTCCGTGAGTCAGAATTTTGCCTTTGCCTATTCTTTTGTCTCAAACCATTGATAGTTTATGTTCTTTCTTTTTTCTTTCTCTGCCAGTCTTTTAAAATCCTTCCACGTCCTACATCTAGATACTTTTTTTTTTTTTTTTGGTCAAACAGCAGTTAACAGTACCAAAATGTTCTAGGCAGACTGCATTCCAATCCAAGAGGCAGGAGTCAGTACTATCAACTTTTCTAGAGACCAGTTAGCAAAGAAGAGTTTAACATGACTACTCAGGGCAAAAAATATGTTTCTTAGAGTTCCTTGGATATACAAAAGACCCAGCTATAGATAGGGCTGCTTCTTCATTAACTAGAATGCAACATAGCTTTCACTCCTGCTGCTACTTCTGGTACCATTGCTCAAACTGATGAAAAGAGATTCAGGGTACCAAATTCCCTTGAAAAACAAATATACGTAAGATATAAATTTTATTGTATTTAAGATGTACAACATGTTTTGATGTAAATATAGGTGGTGAAATGGTTAGTCAAGCAGATTAACACATCCATCATTCCACATTGTTGCCCATTTTTTGTGTGTGTGGCAAAGAGCACCTATAGTCTCTTTTAGCAAAAATCTTGAATGTAATACAATATTATTATCTATAGTCCTCATGCTGTACCTGAGATCTCTAGACTTGTTTGTCTTACATATCTGCTACTTTGTATCAGACCTACATGTCCCATTTCCTCCACCTCCACCGTAATCAGTGTTTTATTTTCTGTCTCTGGATTTTCGACTTCTTTTTTTAGATTCCAAAATAAGTGAGATCATGCAACATTTTTCTTTTTCTGTCTGGCTTGCTTCACGCAGCATAACATCCTCCAGGTTCCTCCATGTTGTGGTAAATGTCAGGATCTCCTTTTATAAGGATGAATAATTACCAATCTTATATGTGCCACAGTTTTGTCCATTCAACTGTTGACACTTTGTTTGTTTCCATATCTTGGCTAATGCTGCACTGAAAATGGGATAATACAGACGTCTTTATGAGGTGGTGTTTTCATTTTCTTTGGGTGTATACCCAAAAGTGAGATTGCTGGGTCATATGATAGTTCTGTTTTTAATTTCTTTAGGGAACTCCTATTGTTTTCCACAGTGGCTGCACCAATCTGCATTCCCACCAACAGTGCTCAAGATTCCTTTTTTTCTATACTCTCACTAGCACTTGTCATCTCTTTTATTTATTTATTTATTTATTTATTTATTTGAGACGGAGTCTCTCTCTGTTGCCCAAGCTGGAGTGCAGTGGTGCAATCTCGGCTCACTACAACCTCTGCCTCCCAGGTTCAAGTGATTCTCCTACCTCAGCCTCCCAAGTAGCTGAGATTACAGGCATGCACCACCACACCTGGCTAATTTTTGTATTTTAGTAGAGACGGGGTTTTACCATGTTGGCCAGGCTGGTCTGGAACTCCTGACCTCAAGTGATCCGCCCGCCTCAGCCTCCCAAAGTGCTGGGATTACAGCGGTGAGCCACCATACCTGGCCGTTATCTCTTTTTGATGGTAGTCATCCTAACAAGGGTGAGGTGGTATTTCATTGTGGTTTTGATTTGCACTTCCTTGATGATTAATGATATTGAGCATCTTTTCATGCACCTGTTGGCCATTTTTATGTCATCTTTGGAGAAATGTCTATTTAAGTCTTTTGTTCATTTTAAAAATCGAGTTATTTGTTTTTCTACTATGGAGTTGTGTGAGTTTTAAAAAATATATTTTGGATATAAGATACATGGTTATAAGATACACCTTATAAGATACATGGTTTGCAGATATTTTCTCCCAATCTGCAGACTTTTCATTTTGTTGGTTGTTATCTTTGCTGTGCAGAGCTTTTTAGTTTGATAGCTATAGTAATCAAAACAGCATGGTAGTAGTATAAAAACAGACACGTAGACCGTTGGAACGGAATAGAGAGCCCAGAAACAAATCCAAACATGTGTAGTCAATTAATTTTTGACAAGGGCACCAGGAGGATACAATAGGGAAAGGATAGTTCTCTTCAATAAATGGTTCTGGGGTAACTGGATTTCTACATGCAAAAGAATGAAATTGGACCCTTATCATACACCATACACAAAAATCAACTCAAAATGGATAAAATACCTAAATGTAAGACTTGAAACTATAAAACTTTCTAAGAAGAAAATGTTGAGGAAAAGCTCCTTGACATTGGCCTTAACAATGATTTTTGGATATCACACCAAAAACTCAGTCTACAAAAGCAAAAATAAAATAGAATTTTAATGTGACATGGATTCCTCAAAGATATAGGTGATGTATAGGTGTAATTTCCACTAGTTTTCAAAGGTAAAAATAGCCAGTGGGACTACCTGAAAGTATTTTATAGTTATTGAGTAAAGTAGTAGCTAAAAAAAAAATCCCAGGTAGAACATATCAAAATTGCATTTGTATAAATCTCACATAGCTCAAGTTGGACATTTCTTAAAGGCCAACTAACTTTCAAAGTACTAACCATGGTTCCCAGGAATTATCATAAAATTTATTATATGTAAAGCTCAAACTGAAAACTTGTCATATAGGAGTAGCTGAAATTCTACACTGTGCAGTCTGCCTTTTGATGGCTAGTGTGCATCTGAACTGGAGTTGCCCATTTGCATTATTTTTGCAGAGCTCCTAATAAGTGGTAATGGGCATGGGTGAACATAAAAATGTTATCCTTCAGAGTAGAAAAAAGATTGGAGACAACGTACAGCTACCTTCCAATATTTGAAGAACCTTTACTGTGTTAGATAAATAAAACTTTATTCTCATAGGACTAAATAATTTTTAAAGTCTCTTCTGATGCTGAGAATTATCATTTTGTATTTCAATGTAAGTGATATGTTTTAAAGATATTTTATTGGAAGTACAATATATTGTAAGAAAATAGTGAATTATATAGTAGCTGAAGTAATATTCAATATTTATCACAAGTAGATATGAATTCTCATTTCTGTCCACTTTTATTAGCTTCTTTTCTGTCATTTAAAATATTCACATTTTGTGGGTTAAAGTCATGACTTAACATTTTCAAAGTGAGTAATCACTGTGACATAGATCTTTTTCTTAATGTTTATTATAGGGGTTCCAGAAACTTTAGCAGTTGCAGTGCAGAGGACTTTGAGAAGTTAACTTTAAATAAAGGAGGAAACTGCCTTCTTAATATTCCAAAGCCTGATGAAGCCTATAGTGCTCCCTCCTGTGGTAATAAGTTGGTGGACGCTGGGGAAGAGTGTGACTGTGGTACTCCAAAGGTCAGTTTAATTTTTGACTTTTGCCTTGTAAAATTGCCATGATATTTGCAAGAAATAAAATGGCTTGCTTTGGGCAACTCTGACATAGGAGCTAAAGTAAAATTTAGTGGCACAATGAGGATTGTTATTTTGTTTGTATGGCTGTGTTCCAGGGATTGGTCATCTCCTTCTTCTCAGAGTATGACTAACGGTGCCATCTGTTTTGAAGTCAGGGAACGTGCCATGTTTATTCTCTACTTTTTTTATGCTATTTTCTATGATTTATGGTTATTAGCTTATTTGCTTTAAAGAATGAATTTCACCTGGCTCTTTATTTGTAAGCTTTCACCATTCTGGCACTGCCATTGCAGGAATATTTATTTAGCTGGACTCATTTTAAAAATGAATTGGAGCTGGCCTGTCCTCCAGCGTCCTTCAGTATTCAAAGTTCTTGCTACTCAAAGTAGCACTCTAAAAAAAAAAAAATTCAAGTAGTAAGTAAAAGCAACCTTTACACACGTTTATTTCCCCCATAAATCTTTTACTTCCTTTTTTTATGTTTGATGTTTTTCTTTTTAGACTATTCTATACATTTATATACAGTATACAGTAGGTACATTTATAAATATTGGGCTTGTTTTAGGATTTATTTTTACTTTAATGTGGTAAGAATACTTAGCATGAAATTGATCCGTCTAAGAGATTTTTAAATGTCCAGTACAGTATTGTTAACTCTGGGTACTGTGTTGTACAGCACATCTCTAGAACTTTTTCACTGTGTGTAATTGAAACTTTGTATCTGTTGATCGGCAGCTCCCCATTTTCCATTCCACGAGCCCCTGACCACCACTATTCTGTTCACTGCTTTTATGAACTTGACTGTTTTAGATACCTAATATAAGTGGAATCAAATGGTATTATGTCCTTTGTGGCTGCCTTATTTCTCTTAGCATGGTATTGTATATTCAAGTTTCATCTACGTTATTGCAATGACAAGATTTCCTTCTTTTTTGGGAAATAGTATTCCATTGTATGTGTGTATATGTATGTATGTATGTATGTACATTTTCTTTATCCATTCAATTGTTGACAGACATTTAGGTGGTTTCTACATCTTGGCTACTGTGAATAATGCTGCAGTGAACATAGGAATGCTAATATCTCTTCAAGATCTTGATTTCATTTTAGATAAGTACCCAGAAGTGGGATTGCTAGATCACATGGTAGTTACATTTTTAATTTTTAAAAGAACCTTCGTACTATTTTCCATAGTGGCTGCACCATTTTGCATTCTTCCCAACAGTGCACAAGGGTTCCAGTTTCTCCACATTCTTGCCGACACTTGTTGTCTTTTGTTTTTTTCCGTGATAGCAATCCTAACAGGTATGAAATTATATTTCATTGTGATTTTGATTTGCATTTCCATGATGATGAGTGACATTGAGCATCTTTTCATATACCTGTTGGCTATTTGTGTGTCTTCATGGAGCAATGTCTATTAAGTCTCAGGCCTGTTTTAATTATTTTTTTGTTTCTTTTAACATTTTTATATATTTAGGGGATGTAAATGCAGATTTCTTGCATGTATATATTGCATATTGGTAAAGTGAGGGCTTTTCATGTACCCGTCATTCAAATAGTGAACATTGTACCCAATAGGTAATTTTTCAGCCCTCACACCCCTCCCATGCTCCCACCTTTTGGGGTCTCCAGTGTCTGTTATTCCACTCTGTACATCCATGAATACTGATTGCTTAGCTCCCATTTATAAGTGAGAACATGCAGTATTTGACTTTCTGCTTCTGAGTTACTTCAATTAGGAAAATTAACCCATTTTAAATCAGGTTATTAGTTTTTCATTTTTTGATATTGAGCTGCAGCTCTTCCTGTATATTTTGAAAGTTTACCCCTTATGGTTTGCAGATATTTCCCCCTATTCCATAACTTGGCTTTTCACTCTGTTGATTGCTTCCTATGCTGTGTAGAAGGTTTTTAGTTTGATATAGCCCCACTTGTCTATTTTTGGCTTCTGTTGCCTGTAATTTTGGCATCATATCCATGAAATCATTGCCAAGACCAATGTCATGAAGCTTTTCCTCTATGTTTTCTTCTAAGAGTTTTACTGTTTCAGGCCTTATGTTTAAGTCTTTAATCCATTTTAAGTTGATTTTTGTGTATGGCATAAGATAAGGTTCCAATTTCATTCTTTTGCATGTTGATATCCAGTTTTCCACTGGGGAAGGGACTACCTTTTCACCATTCTTTTTCTTAGCATCCTTGTTGAAGATCAGGTGATCTCATATGTGTGGGTTTTTATTTCTGCATTCTTTATTCTGTTCCATTGGTCTATATGTCTGAATTTTATTTTATTTTAGATTCAGGGGGTACATATGTATGTTTGTTACATGGGTATATTGTATCCTGGTGGGGATTGGGCTTCTGGTGTACGCATTACCCAAACAATGAACATTGTACCTTATAAATAATTTGTCAGCCCTCACTCTCCTCCTACCCTCTCCTCTTTTGGAGTTACCCAGTGTCCATCACCTCCATCTTTATGTCCATGTGCGCGCATTGTTTAGCCCATGCTTATAAGTGAGAATATGCAGTGTTTGATTTTGTGTTTCTGAGTTAGTTCACTTAGGATAATGGCCTCCAGCTCCATCCATGTTGCTGCAAAGGACATGATTTCATTCTTTTTTATGGCTACATATAGTATTCCATGGGGTGTGTGTATGTGTGTGTCTGTATACATACATATATATATGTGTGTGCATACATATATGTATATATATGTGTGTGCACACATACATATGTATGTGTATATGTGTGTGCACACATACGTATGTATGTGTGTATATGTGTGTGCACACATACGTATGTGTGTGTGTGCACACATACGTATGTATGTGTGTATATGTGTGTGTATACATACGTATGCGTGTATGTGTGTATACATACATATGCATGTGTATGTGTGTATACATACATATGCATGTGTGTGTGTGTATACATACATATGCATGTGTGTGTGTGTATACATACATATGCATGTGTGTGTGTGTATACATACATATGCATGTGTGTGTATACATACATATGCATGTGTGTGTATACATACATATGTATGTGTACATACATATGTGTGTTTACATACATATATTTGTGTGTACACACACCTATATGTTTGTGTATGTGTGTGTACACACACCTATATGTACGTGTGTGTACACACCTATGTACGTGTGTATACATATGTGTGTGTACATACATATATATGTATGTGTGTACATACATATATATGTATGTGTGTACATACATATATATGTATGTGTGTACATACATATATGTATATGTGTGTACATACATATGTGTATATGTGTGTATATGTGTGTGTGTATATGTGTGTGTGTATATGTGTGTGTGTATTATATATATATATATATATATATATATATAAGATTTTTCTATCCAGTCGACTGTTGATGGACACTTACATTAGTTTCATGACTTTGGTATTGTGAATAGTGCTGCAATGAGCATATGAGTGCAGATATCTTTTTTACATAACGATTTATTTTCCTCTGGGTAGATACCCAGTAGTGGAATTGCTGGGTCAAATGGTAGTTCTAGTTTTAGTTCTTTGAAAAATCTTTATACTGTTTTCCATAGAGGTTGAACTAATTTACATTCTCACCAACAATGTATAGGCATTCCCTTTTTTCTGCATCTGCACCAATATCAGCCTTTTTTTTTTTTGACTTTTTAATGATAGCCATTCTATTGTAAGATGATATCTCATTGTGGTTTTAATATGCATTCTCTGATTTTCAATGATGTTGAGCATTTTTTCCTGTGTTTGGCAGCTGCTTGTATTTCTTCTTCTGAGGAATGGATTTTATTGAATCTGCAGATCACTTTGGGTAATATGGACAATTTACCAATTTTAATTATTCCAATCCATGAACATAGGATGTCTTTCCATTTATTTGTATCATCTTTTATTTCTTTTAGCAATGTTTTGTAAGTTTTTAGTGTGTGATCTTTTTCCTCACTTGTTAAGCTTATTCACAAATGTTTTGTTTTCAATGCTATTGTAAATAGCTTTGTTTCCTTAATTTCCTTTTTGTAGTTCATTGTTAGTATGTGAAAATGACCTTATTTTTGTGTGTCAGTTTTGTTTCCTGCAACTTTACTGAATTTATTTATTAGTTATAACAAGTTTTTTGATGGACTCTTTGGGATTTTCTATATGTATGATCATGTCATCTTAAAAGAGGGACAGTTTTGCTTCATTTCCGATTTAGATGCCTTTTAGTTTTTCTTGCTAATTGTTCTGGCTAGGACTTCCAATACTAAGTTGAATAGAAGTGGCGAGATTGGGCATCCTTGCTTCATTTCTGATCTCAGAGGAAAAGCTTTTTGTTTTTCACAACTAGGTATGATTTTAGCTATGGGAATTTCATATATGGCCTAATTATGTTGAAGTTATTTTCCTTTATTTCTAGTTTGTTAAGAGCTTTTTGCATGAAAGGGTGTAGAATTTTATCAAGTGCTTTTTCTGTATCTATTGAGATGGTCATGCTATTTTTATCCTTCATTTTGTTAATGTGGTATATCTCGTTATTTAATTAATTAAATTTTTTTTTTTTTTTGAGACAGGGTCTTACTGTCGCCCAGGCTGAACTGCGTTGCTGTGAACACAGCTCACTGCAGCTTTGACCTAATGGGCTCAAGTGATCCTCATGCCTCAGCCTCTTGAGTAGTCGGGACTACAGGCATATGCCACCATGCCTCACACATTTTTGTATGTTTTGTAGAGAAGGGGTTTTGCTACATTGCCTAGACTGGTCTTGAACTCCTGGACTCAAGCAATCTGCCTGCGTAAGACACCCAGAGTGCTGGGATTACAGGTGTGCACCACTGCACCTGATCTCATTAATTGATTTTTGTATATTGAGCCTTAATTGATTTTTGTATATTGAGCCATCCCAATTTATACCCAAGGATAAATTCTACTAGGTCATGTTGTATTTTACTTTTAATGTGCTGCTGAATTTGGTTTGCTAGTATTTTGTTGAGGATTTTGCATCTGTATTTGTTTGGCACATTGGCCTGTAGTTTTCTGTATTTGGCATATTGGCCTTGGTGATACAGTCTGCATCAGGATAATGCTGGCCTCATAAAATGAGTGGAATTTTCTCCTCCTCCTCTATTTTTTGGGTGAATTTTTAGAATGATTGGCATTAGTTCTTTAAATGTTTGGTAGATTTCACCAGTAACGCCATTGGTCCTGTGCTTTTCTTTGCTAGGAGGTTTTTGATTACTGATTCATGTCCTTACTACTTATAGGTCTGTTCAGACTTATTTCTTCATGATTCAGTCTTGGTGGGATGTGTGTTTCTAGGAATTTATCCGTTTCTTTTAGGTGATCCAGTTTGTTGATGTGTAAATGTTTATAGTAGTTTTTTATAATTCTTTTTATTTATGGCATCAGTTGAAATGTCTCCTTTCTCATTTCTGATTTTGAATCTTCTCTTTCTTTTTCTTAGTGTAGCTAAGCTTGGTTAATATTGCTTATCTTTTGAAAAATACTAACTCTTGGTTTTGCTGATTTTTCAATTCTTTTTCTAGTCTCAATTTTGTTTATTTCTGATCTGAAGTTCATTATTTCCCTTATGATAATTTTGGGTTTAAATTTTCTGTTGCTTTTCAGATTTCTTGGGTTGTAAAGTTAGGTTGTTTATTTGAGTTTTTTTTTTTTTAATATAGGTTATCACAGTAAGCTTTCCTTGTATTTTTTTTTTTTTGACAGAGTCTCACTGTGTTGTCCAGGCTGGAGTGTAGTGGGGCAATCTTGGCTCATTGCAACCTCCACCTCCTGGTTTCTAGCGATTCTTGTGCCTCAGCCTCCTCAGTAGCTAGGATTACAGGCGCGCACCACCATGCCTAGCTAATTTTTGTATTTTTAGTAGAGATGGGGTTTCGCCATGTTGGCCAGGCTGGTCTCGATCTCCTGATCTCAGGTGATCTACCCGCCTTGGTCTCCCAAAGTGCTGGGATTACAGGCATGAGCCACCACATCTGTTCTCCTTTTAGTATTATTTTTGTTTTATTTCATAAGTTTTTACATATTGTGTTTTTTGTTTGTCCAAAAGTATTTTTTAATTTTGTGTTTGATTTCCTTTTTGACCCAATGGTTGTTCCAAAGTGTGTTGTTTAATTTCCACATATTGGTGAATTTTCCATTTTCCTTTCTGCTTTTATTGTTGTCTTTTTCTATTCTAATTGCTAGTTTCATCCATTTTGGTCAGAAAATGTATTTGGTATGATTTCAGTCTTCTTAAATTTCTGAAGACCTGTTTTGTGACCTAACATGTGAGCCTGGAGAGAGTTCCATGTGTGCCTGAGAATAGTATGTATTCTGCCACTGTTGGGTAGAATGTTCTGTATATGTCTATTAGTTTGATTTGGTCTGTAGTGTTGTTCAAGTCCTGTGTTTCCGTGTTGATCTTCTATCTAGATGTTTTATCCATAATTAAAATGCAGTCTTGAAGTTTCTTACTATTATTGTGTTGCTGTCTCTTTCTTTCTTCAGTTTTGTCAGTGCTTGCATTACATATTTAGGTACTCTAATGCTGGGTGCATATATATTTATTATTGTTATATCTTCCTAGTGAATTGTTACTTTTATCATTATAAAATGTTTTTCTTTGTGTTTTGTGACAATTCTGACATAGAGTTTCTTTTCTTTGATACAAGTATAGCTACCCCTGCTCTCTGTGGTTACCATTTGCATGGAATATCTTTATCCATTCTTCACTTTCAGCCTATATATGTCCTTAGAACTATAGTGAGTCTCTTGTAGATAGCATATAGTTTTTTTTTTTTTTTTTTTAATCCATTCAGTATGCTATGTGTTTTTGTTGGGGAGTTTAACATATTTACATTTAAAGTAATTCTTGATAGGGAAGGATTTACTATGATTGTTTTAAATGTTTTTTGTTTGTCTTGTAGCTCTTTTGCCTGCCCTTTCTTGCTGTTTTCCTTTGTAATTTTTTGATTTTGTGTGTGTGTTGATAA
This sequence comes from Pan troglodytes, assembly GCF_028858775.2. Lineage (NCBI taxonomy): Eukaryota > Metazoa > Chordata > Mammalia > Primates > Hominidae > Pan > Pan troglodytes. The sequence goes on from NC_072405.2 coordinate 47,447,874, forward strand.
TTCTTTTATCCCTATTCCTTTTTCTTTTGTGTAACTTCCTTCTATAGGTATTTGTTTATGGATACCTTAGAGCGTGCATAAAATATCTTGTAGTAATAACAGTATTTTTAAGCTGATAACAACTTAACCTCAATTACATACAAAAACTCTTCACTTTAATTTCTCCCATTACACAGTTTATGTTGTTGTTACAGTTTACAATCTATTAATATTGTGTATCTTCCAACATATTTTTTATAGTTTTTTTTTTTTTGAGATGGAGTTTTGTTCTTGTTGTCCAGGCTGGAGTGCAATGGTGCGATGGCTCACTGTATCCTCCGCCTCCTGGGTTCAAGTGATTCTCCTGCCTCAGCCTCCCAAGTAGCTGGGACTACAGGTGCCTGCCACCACGCTTGGCTAATTTTTGTATTTTTAGTGGAGATGGGGTTTCACCGTGTTGTCCAGGCTGGTCTCGAACTCCTGACCTCAAGTGATCTGCCTGCCTTGGCCTCCCAAAGTGCTGGGATTACAGGCGTGAGCCACTGCGCCCGGCCTATAGTTACATTTTATACTTTTTCTTCTAAATTTACACTAGAAGTGAAAGTGATTTACCCAGTACCATTAACAGCAACACAGTATTTTGCATTTGTCTATATATTTATTCTTACTAATTAATTTTATACTTTCTTATGCTCCTGTGTTGCTGTCTAGCAGTCTTTCATTTCAAGGTGCAGAACTACATTTCACATTTCTTAGAAGAAAGGTCTAATCATGATGAACTTCCCTGCTTTTGTTTTTCTAGAAAAGTCTTAATGTCTTCTTCATTTTTAAAGGATAGTTTTGCCAGATATAGGATTCTTTCTTGGCAGTTTTTTTCTTTCATTACTTTAATATGTCACCTCATTAACCTTCTGGCCTGCAAGATTTCTGCTGAAAAATCCACTAATGGCCTGATGGGGGTTCCCTTGTATGTGATGAATTGCTTTCTTTCTTACTGCTTTCAAAATTCTCTTTGTCTTTTGATAATTTGATTGTAATGTTTCTTGGTGTTGATTTCTTTAGATTCTTCTTACTTAAGGTTCTTTGGGCTTCCTGCATCTGGACGTCCATTTCCTTCCCCAGATTTGGGAAAATTTCAACCACTACCTCTTTGAAATAAGCTTTTTGGTACTTTTTCTTAGTCTGCTCCTTGTGGGATTGCCACAGTGTGTATATTAGTCTCTTGATGGTGTCTCATAAGTCCCTTAAGCTTTCTTCACTTATATTTCTTTTTTTTTTTTTTTTTGCTCCTCTGACTTGATAAGGTAACCCGACTTTGAGTTTGTTGAATCTTTGTTCTGTTTGCTCTGATCTGCGGTTGAACTCCTCTGTTGCATTTTTCCATTAAGTTGGTGTATTCTTCAGCCCCGAAATTAGTGAGAAGACCTTCACTAGTTAACCTGGCCAGAGCTTTTTTGGGCCTCTCAAACTTTCATGTTTGTTATACTGCCTTTTCTATTGTTGTTAGCCCTCAGTGTCTACAATATGCTGGAGCCCATCAGTGTTCTGAGAGGGGAGAAAGAAGTGAATTTGTTGGGCAATCCCTAGAAAAGTTGGAACATGTGACATGTGGTCCAACAGTTTCTCTTTCCAGGGAAAAGCTTGGAAGTGTTTTTTTTTTTTTTTTAATCACTATGTTAAACTGGGTAGAGGAACTGTGGCGAGTGTCTGAGTGATAGTTTGAACAACCACCTTTATTCTTTGTAGCCTTCAGGGGTCTAGCACATACCAGCTCCATCTGTGCTCTGAGAGAGGAGAGGGAAAAGCCAATTTCTTGGGTAGCTCCTAGAAAAACTGTAGCATTGGATGTGTGGTCCTCCTTAGGGAGAAGCTAGGAGCTGTGGCAAGTGCCCACATGCTAGTTTAACCTACTACCTTTGTTCTCTGAAAACCCCAGGGATCTAATATATTCCAGGTCCTATATGTTGTCAGAGGCAGATGAGATAGAAGGTAGTCCCTCAGGAAGCACTCTAAAAAACTGTAATATTGGATGTGTGGCCCAACTCTTTCTCTCCTCAGGGAGATGCTGAGAGCTGTTTCCTCCTGATCTTATATGACGCGTCATGAGTTGAGATTGTGGCAAGAAAGGATCTCCAGTTTTCCTACTGGTTTCAGTGTGGCTGGTTTTACAATTGCCTGGGATGTAGTAGCCTCTCAACTAGTTTCTGGATTTCTCACAAAGGGAATTGATTAGTGTGTTACGGTTTTTTTTTTTTTTTTTTTTTTGAGACGGAGTCTTGCTCTGTCGCCCAGGCTGGAGTGCAGTGGCGTGATCTCGGCTCACTGCAAGCTCCGCCTCCCGGGTTCACGCCATTCTCCTGCCTCAGCCTCCCGAGTAGCTGGGACTACAGGCGCCCACCACCACGCCCGGCTAATTTTTTGTATTTTTAGTAGAGACGGGGTTTCACCGTGTTAGCCAGGATGGTCTCGATCTCCTGACCTCGTGATCCGCCCGCCTCGGCCTCCCAAAGTGCTGGGATTACAGGCGTGAGCCACCGCGCCCGGCCAGTGTGTTACTGTTGTTGAATTGCTGACTTTTTATAGGAGATTTGTTAGTCTCCAATAAAAGTTAAAATGTACATGCTTTTAGATCTAGTAATTCTACCTTTATGTAACTATCTTTGAGAAATATTTGTGTATATACACATGGGGAGTGTACAGGGATGTTTATTGCAGCACTGCCTGTTGGAGGAAGGAGAATCCAGAGCTTTCTATTCTCCCATTTTGGTGGTGCCACTCTGGCTTTTATTTTTGTGCATAAATAAAATCAGACTTAATATTGTTTAAAATTGACTTAAAATCTCTTGTGTGCAGATTTTTTTCTATTACGATATCCTGGACATTTTTCTGTATCATTTTATTATGTAGACATAGCCCTTTAATTTGCTGAATAGTATTCCAATACAAGGATTTACTATGATTTATTTAACCATACTCTAATTAATTACTGTAATTAGTGTTTTCTATTGTAAACAGTGCTGCCGTATACATCCTTGTACACACCTCATGTGTATATATACAAACATACACACCTCATGTGTATATATACAGATATACACACGTCATGTGTATATATACAAATATTTTTCTATGATAGTTATTGTACATAAAGGTAGAATTATTGTATCTAAAAGCATGTACATTTTAACATATCAGAAGCTAATGAATTTCCCATAAATAGTGTGGGTCAGTTTGCATTTCGGACAACAGTATATTATGCCATTGTGTACCCATAGTCTTACCAGAACAGGATAATATGTTTTCTTAATTTTGGCAAGCTGATGGGTAAAAAATAAGAAGATACTGTTTTAGTTTACAGTTTTTCATGTGATTGTAGATTATAGGCATCATTTTCTTCTATGAATTATTATTTTATGTATTCCTTATCAGTTCTGTTGGTTCATTAAATCTTCTTTTAAATTGATTTTTAGGCCTCTTTCTATAAGATGGACATAACTCCTTTGTTATATATGTTCTAATATTCTTTATTTATAGCTTATTTAACTTTTCATAGGTTACATTTTATGTTGAAATTTAAAATTTAAATGAAGGCAAACTTACTAATTTTTTTCCTGTAATGGTTTCAGAAATTTGTATCTTGACCTGGTTTTTAGTATTCCTATATATAGATCATCATCATAGCCCCTCTACAAATTATTTTAGTTTTTTTTTAAATTTAAAATTTTTATGTTAACTCTTTTAATTGAGGAGGGGGCATGTGGAGTAAGCTTGGAAATTAAACTTATCCACTAATGATCAGTTGTTGTGGAACCATTTAAAATGGTTCTTTTACGATAACCTAAGTTCCTATATACATTATCTATTTCCTGATTCCCTATTCTTTCATGAAGCCAACTGTCCTGCAGTGTTTTTGAACTGGCCAGCATTCACCTTCAAATCTTTATGTGAACTTATGTTTTTAATACTGTTGGGTAAATGTCCTGGAGTAGAATGACTTGGTTAGATGGTAGAGGTATTTAACTTTTCAAGAAACTCTCAAACTGTTTTCTAAAGTGATTGTTCCATTTTTCATTTCCATCCTTAGTGTATGAGAGTTCTAATTGTTTCATATCCTGACCAATACTTCGTGTGGTCAGTGTTTTTAATTTTAGCCATTCTATTGAGTGTGAGGTGGTGCCTCATTGAGGTTTTAATTTGCATTTCCTTAGTAACTAATGATGCATTGAGCATGTTTTCATGTGCTTTTTTGCCATCAGGCTATCTTATGGTGATATGACTGTTCAACTCTTTTCCCTCATTTAAAAATTTTGATTACTTATTGTTGAGTTTTGAGAATACTTTGTGTATTCTGTATACAAGTTCTCTATCAGATTGTCAATATTTTTTCCAAGTTGTAGCTTGCCTTTAATTAACTTAGCAGTATATTTTGAAGAGCAGAACTTGTTCATGTTGATGAAGTTTATTTTATAAACTTGTAATTTTATCGGTTGTTCTTTTGGTGTCCTATCTAAGGACTTCTTGCCTGCTCCACAGTTGCAAAGGTTTTCTCCTAGAAGTTTTATAGTTTTAGGTTTTACATTTAGTTCCATGATGCATTTTGACTTTTTTGGGGTATATTTCAAGATGTACACTAAAGTTCATTTATTTTAAAATGTTTATTATGAAATAATTATAATCTGAAAAGAAGTTGCAAAATAATATAGAGTCCTGTGTACTTTTCACCCAGTTTTCCTTAGTGGTGACATCTTATAAAGCTGTACCACAGAATACAAAACAGAACATTGACATTGCTATTTTAACAGAGAAGATGTCTCTGTGGGTGGGAGTTTGGGGGTAAGAAGGAGCCATGGTGGCCCAGAGTATAGTGAGAGAAGCCAAGCAAGGTAAAAAAGAGTGTTCAGCTAGGGTGAAGAGCCATCCAACAGAGAAGTTAGACCCTGAGCATGAAGATAAATGCCTTTATGGACACTGACCTCTCTGTGATCATCAAACATACTGTTATGAACTGAATGTTTGTGCTTCCCCAAAACTCATGTGTTGGAGCCAGCCACCAGCATGGCTACATTTGGAGATGGGGCCTTTAAGGAAGTAATTAAGGTTAAACGAGGTCATAAGGATGGGGCCCTGATCCACTAGGATCAGTGTCCTTGTAAGAAGAGACACCAAACATTTCACTTGCCGTCTCTCTGCACACATGCACTGAGGAAGGGCTATGTCAGCACACAGCAAGAAGGCAGCCCTCTGCAAGCCAGGAAGAGAGTACTTACCAGAAACTGAACTAGTAGGAACCTTGATCTTGGATTTCTAGCCTCAAGAACTGTGAGAAAATAAATTTCTGCAGTTTAAACCTGTGGTATTTTGTTATGGCATTCTGAGCAGACTAAGTAAGGCACATACTATATGATTTCTGTCCTTTGAAATATGTTGAGACTTATACTTGCAGCTGAAGAGACATTGTTAAATCCAGAAACAGTAAGCAACTGTTTCTGGAGGGTAACTGCTACAATCATGTTAGAATGAAGTAGATTTTAGGTGTAAGATGAGAATTTTATTAATGAATATTAATGTCAATTACTAATTTCTTTATTGACAGTCATTTTATGTTCACAGGAATGTGAATTGGACCCTTGCTGCGAAGGAAGTACCTGTAAGCTTAAATCATTTGCTGAGTGTGCATATGGTGACTGTTGTAAAGACTGTCGGGTAAGGAATTCCTCCCTCTTGGAAACAGAAAAAAAAAAAAAAAAAAAAAGAAAACCTGTGTATATCAAAATTTGTTTTTTGAGATTTCTGAGTCAGCACTATTTTTATTTTATGGTCATGGGAAAAATTTTATGCCACTTGTGTATAATTTTAAAGCACACTCTTTTACGTTAAGTGGTCTGTTGATATTGTTTTCTAAGTAGAAACATTTTTTTTCTGATTTTTAGAGTAACATATGCCTGTTAGAAATAATTAAATAACATGAAACCATAGAAAGTAGAGAATGAAAGATCCTCTATTATTTTGTACTCTTCAGGTAACCACTGTTGATAATTTGTTAATATAATCACGTTTTTTCTATACAAATGTGAGTGTATGTGTGTATGTGTGTTTTTAAGTGGGTAAGCACAGATACATATATTTTTACTACCTGCTTTTTTCAATATGACACCATGGACTTTTTTCCCATTCATGTAGTTCTATAATACATGGTTATTTAAGTAATATTACTTGTATAGTTGTACCATAATTTCTTTAGTCAACTAATGATGGACATTTTGATTACTTCCAGTTACTGCTTATAAGAGAAATCACTGGTGCAGAATATTCATACCAAGTTTTTGATATACATTTTATATATCTTTCACACATATGCCAGTCTATACTTCTACCAACAGTATTATCAAATACTTGTTTCCTGATGCCAATATTGGTTACTAGCAGGCACTATACTCCTAGTTAATTCAATAGGTGTAAAGGGTTCTTGTATTTTTATTTAGTTTGCATTTCTTTTGGTTACAAATGAGGTCATGTTTCTTTACTTTCCATAGTTAGGACTTACATGAATTACCTGTTAGCCATTGTTCATTTTTCTGTTGGGTTATTTAATCTTTTGCTATTGTTAGAATGCTTTATAGATGTAAATGCTGTGGTTTCACATTTGATTAATTTGTGGACATTATCCTGATATTTCTGTTTAATTTGAATTTTATTTCACTAGTTCCTTCCAGGAGGTACTTTATGCCGAGGAAAAACCAGTGAGTGTGATGTTCCAGAGTACTGCAATGGTTCTTCTCAGTTCTGTCAGCCAGATGTTTTTATTCAGAATGGATATCCTTGCCAGAATAACAAAGCCTATTGCTACAACGGCATGTGCCAGTATTATGATGCTCAATGTCAAGTCATCTTTGGCTCAAGTAAGATATCATCATTTATAATTGATTGCTTCGATATTATTTATTTTTGATTTAGATATTTTAAAAAAGGTAATGAAACATTATTGATAAAGTTGAGGCTCTCTTGTTTCTCATCGTATTTCCTTTCTTCTTTGGAGGCAGTCATGATCATGAATTTAATATGCACAGATTCAGTTGATGTTTTCTTATTTTTACTGTCTATATCTTTTTATATTTTGTGTATCATGCACACACACAGATACATATATAGTATCTAGTTTTAATAATGTTGAATTGTGCACAAGGATCTGCTATTTGCATTGTTCACTCAGAATTTTCTTGAAATTCATCTATATTGATATATTTATATTATAGTACATTAAAGTATTCCATTAGATGAATGGGTCATGATTTAGTTATTCTCTTACTGATAGATATTTGGGATTTTAAAAAAATTTATGTATTTTTTCTTTTAAAAGTTCTTATTTTTATCAAGGGCATACATATAAAGAGCCAAATTATTGTGTAATGCATAGTATGAACAAATAAGGACTGTTCCCACCCACTATTCCCATCACTTGAGGAAGTTTTACCGTTTTTGGCTAAGATTTTTGTTAACTTGTGCTAGGTTTTTAGATAATCTCTTGGCAATGCGACGTTTTGATTTTTTTGTTCTAGGCATTAGTTATTAATTTCTCACTATAGAAGATGAGTTAGTTTTCTTTCCGTCTCTTCGTTCAACCCTTAACAACTCCCATCATACCTATGCTGATTTTCCATTCTTCATCCTCCCAATAGTTAGGGCAGTGATGACTGTGTATTGTATAATGGCCACATTAATGCTCTTCACAACTAAACTGTATAGTAAGTTATAATTACTTGCCTGATTTCTCTAGAGTTACTAATTCTCTCTTTCTGTTTCTCTCTCTCTCTCTTGGTTTGGTTAATTTCCTATGTACTTTCCATTAATTGACCTGTATATTGTTAACCATTGGCCTGATTGTGCCTTGAGTTGATTAGTGGCATCAAGTATTCTATTTATTTCAATTTGTTCAAATAAGTCTGAACAGAAGGCCTCTGTTCCTCTTCAGTCTTGACTGGTTTCCCTCTGTATAGTTAGGGTCCTCTAGAGAAATGGAACCATTGTGTTGTGCGTTCATGTATACAGTCATATACCGCATAACAACATTTTGGTCAGTGAGAGATTGCATATACAACAGTGGTCTCATAAAATTATAATGCTGTATTTTTACTGTAACTTTTCTATGTTTAGATATGTTTAGATACGTTTTCTATGTTTAGATACGTTTAGATGCCATTCGCATTCGTGTTACCATTGCCTACAGTATTTAGTACAGTGACACGGTGTACAGATTTGTAGCTTAGGAGCAATAGGCTGTACCACATAGCCTAGATGTGTAGTAGGCTATACCACCTAGGTTTGTTTAAGTGCACTCTGTGATGTTTGCACAATGACAAAATCACCTAACAACTCATTTCTCAGATCATATCCCTGTTGTTAAGTGACACATTACTGTAGATATTACTGTATATATAATCTGGAGGAATTATTACATGAATCTAATATTTATATATAATATATAATTTACATATATATTAAATATATAATATCTTATATACGTATTACATGAAAATCAAATATATTCTCCTGGAGGAATCTGATATATTAGATTCATGTAATAAATCCTGCATAATAGCATGAGCCCATATATGAATTGGCTTGTGTGATTGTGGAAGCTGCTAAGTGTCAGATCTGCAGGGAGAGTCAGCAATCTGGAGACCCTGTAGAGCTGATGGTATAGTTCCAGTTAGAAGTCTGGCAGGTTCATGACCATGGAAGAGCTAGTGTTTCAGTTCAATTCCAAAGGCAGGAAAAAAGCTGATGTCTCATTCCAAAGGCTTCAGGAAGACTTTTCTCTTACTTGAGGGAAGACTGGCCTTTTCGTTCAAGTTTAAAATTGATTGGATGGGGCCCACCTCCAATAGGGAGGGCAGTCTGCTTTACTCATCCTACTGATTTCAATGTTAATCTCATCCAAAATCACCCTTACAGAGACATCCATAATTATGTTTGATTAAATATCTGGGGATTCTGTGGCTCAGTCAAATTAACTCTACTAAAAAGGGTAAAATTAACCCTCATCAAAAATCCACTCCTTGTCAACTTGAAACCCATAGACACCTTCTTAAACCATACCAAATCTCCAAATGTGGACCTTGTTAAGGGCATAATTCCACCTAGCATGATATAATAACACTATCCTGCATGCAACTAAAACCTCACTAACCTCTTTTCCAGAAAAGGAGGTAAAGTGATGTTTATTCCTCTTGATATCCCATAACTTAAATACTGGGATATAAAATTAACAATACTTAAATGCTATAATATCAAGTCAATATGTCTTATGCTGCATGATAAAGGTATAAGGAATGAGAACATATTTGCTCAGTACGTGTGTGTGAATGCACACACACATACACACATGCAGCTATTCTTAATGAAACAGTCTTCGTTTCTGCAACTGGTCATGTGGTTGTGGCTGGTATTTATAACTAACTTCCATCCATTCTGTGTTCCCTTTGCCTTCAGCAAGCACGTTAGCTGTTTGTGGTTCTTTACCTGTTAGAGTGACCCAAACTGTCGTTCTTGAAGGGTCTGGGCCATTTGTAGTCCTTCCTAGATTGGGTTGTTAAAGTTTTCCATTGAACTTAAACTTAATCGTGAAGCATGGTAATACTAAGAGATGCCCTAAGGGATCTCTGGCATTCTAGACATACTCTTCCTTGCCTCCATTTTGGAGTAGTAGGCCAGTTTCCCTTTGGTGGTTCGGATCAGTAATTCTACCTGGCATAGAAACTGCCTTCTTTGCCTGTTGACTTGGAGGTATGAGGAGCCAATGTGGCTGGGCCTCTGGCTTAATTTCTAGTTCAGTAGAATCATTATTGTGGTTCCTGGTGGCAGCATTCCTCCTTTTGGAACTAAGGCCTCTAGTCCAGTAGAGCATAAGGTCGTGGGAACAGGAAACAAAATTTTGCTAGTGGGTCACTATGGATAATGGTGAGTGGTGTTCCTCCCATTTCCACCCCTTGATACCTGGACACGTGAATCCTGGTTATGGGAAAATCAACATTGGATGTTGGCTGCTGATTGAGAGCATATACAGCCTTTTGGAGAACCTTGCCCCAGCACTGTAAGGTATTGCTACCTAGTGGCACTGTAACTGAGTCTCCAAAAGGCATTTCCACCATGCTGTCAGCCAGCTGCTTCAGGATGGTGGGGAAGGAACATGGTAAGGCCAGTGAATTCCATGTGCATGGGCCCATTGCCTCATTTCATTTGCTATCAAGTGAATTCTTTGGTTTGAAGCAGTGCTGTGTAGAATATTATGATGGTGGGGGAGGAATTCTGTATGTCCACAGAAGGTAGTTTTGGTAGTTCACAGAAGTGTTGCTACAGGGATGGCAAATCTATATCAAGAGTACGTGTCTGTCCCAGTAAGAACAAAGCACTGCTTCTTTCATGATGGAAAGGGAAAAATGTAATCAACCTGCCACCAGGCAGCTGACTGACTAACCTAGGGAATGGTGTCATACTGGGGACTCAGGATTGGACTTTGCTACTGGAGAATTTGGGCACTTAGCAGCAACAATAGCCAGGTCAGTTGTTGAGAGGAAGTCCATGATGCTGAGCCCACGCATCGCCTCCAACCCTGCCACTGTGAGTACGTGGTTCCTGAGCCCATGGATGAGAATAGTTGGCTGGGGAAAGAATGAGTCATCCTATCTACTTGATTATTAAAATTCTCCTCTACTGAGGTCACCCTTTGGTGAACGTTCACATGGGACACAAATATCTTTGCCCTACAACCCAGTCATGGGCCATAGCCCATAAATTGGTGTATAATCACGTCTGGCTGTTTCTTCTCCCAAGGAAAGTGAACAACCAGCTGCACTTCAGGGATGTCCCAGAAAGGGGCTGCAGTGCTACAGTCATCCACTTTTGGTTCTTCATATCATGTCATGTGTAGAACCATCTGCAAACCAGGTCTCCGTCTTCTTTTCCACTGTCACCTGATGGGTAGGAAGTTCCCTGTGAGGTCATAGTTGCTGGCTAGGAGAGAAAATGTAGTGTAGCAGGAGTGGGGAGCAGGGGCATGTGGGGCACTTCTTTATGTAACTTGTGCCTTCCAGGCCTTGGTTTGGCTCAATTACATACGTAGCACTTCCATTTCATGATGGGGTGCTGCTGCATATGCCCAGCTTTATAGCTTGGTGAGTCAGATGACATCCAGTTTATCATGGGCAACTCAGGTTGAATGGTAACTTGGTGGGTGGCCCATGGTTAAATGTTCAATTTCTACTTTAAGGCCCAGTAGCAGGCCAATAGTTTTTTCTCAAAAGGAGAGTAGTTATTCGCAGAGGATCACAAGGCTTTGCTCCAAAATCCTAAATGCCTGCACTGCACCTGACCTATAGGGAACTGTCGGAGGCGCTAAACAGCATTTCTGTCTGTAACTGCTGCTTCAAGCACTGTTTGATCTGCTTGATCAAGTGGGCTAAGCAGCAGAGCATCTTGCCTGACAGCCTGGACCTATTGCAGAGTTTCTCTTTGTTCTGGGCCCAGCTCAAAACTAGCAGCTCTGGGGGTCAGTGGGTAAATGGGCCAGAGTTATGCAACCAAATGAGGAATATTTTGCCTTCAGAAATCCAAATGGACCTCTAAACATTGTGCCATTCTGTTGGTTGTGGGAGTGGCCAGATGCAACTTCTTCTTCCCCTTAGAAAGGATATCTTGACATGTCCCACACCACTGGACATGTAGAAATTTCACTGAGGTAGAAGGCACCTGAATTTTTGTCAGATTTATTTTCTACTTTTTGTCGTGCAAATATCTTGCCAGTGACAAGAATAGTTGCTGCTTCTTGCTCACTAGGTCTAATGAGCATAATGTTTTCGATGACTAGTGTGATATTTTGTGGAAGGAAAAGGTAATCAAGATCCCCAAAACTAAATTATGACATGGGGCTCTAGAGTTGATATTCTTCCTAAGTAGGACAGTGAAGGTGTATTGCTGGCCTTGCCAGCTGAAAGCAGCTGCTTCTGGTAGGCTGTGTGGATGGGTATAGGTAAAGGTTTTTTCAGATCACAGCTGCATACCATGTATTAGGGGATGTGTTAATTTGCTCAAACAATGAAATACATTTGGTATAGCAGCTTCAGTTGGAGTCACCACTTAGCTAAGCTTATAATAATCCACTATCATTCTCCAAGATCTGTATGTCTTCTGCACAGGGCAAACAGGCGAATTGAATGGAGATGTGATGAGAGTCCCCGCCCCTGCATCTTTCAAGTCCTTGATGTTGACACGAATCTCTGCAATCCCTCCAGAGATGTGGTATTGCTTTTGGCTTACTATTTTCCTAGGTAGAGGCAGTTCTAGTGGGTTCCACCTGGCCTTTCTTACCATAATAACCATCACTCCACAGGTCAGGGAACCAGTGTGGCAATTCTGCCAGCTGTTGAGTGTGTCTGTTTCAATTATGCATTCTGGAATTGTGGGAAAAAACCCACAAGGTGGGTTCAGGGACCCACTAGGCCTGCTGTGAGATGGACCGAGGTAAAACTTCATCTATCACCTGACCTTCATAAGCCCCTACTCTGACTTCTTGACCACAGTGACATTTTGGGTTTGCTCAATTATTTCAGATATAGGGTTCTGTGTTCCTGAAAGGTCGAATTTTTTTCTCAGTGCACAGTGTCTTAGTCTGATCAATTCTGTCTCAGTCTATTTTGTGCTATTATAACAAAATGCCACAGACCGGGTAATTAATAGTGAACAGAAATTTATTGGCTTCTGGAGGCTGGGAAGTCCAAGATAAAGGTGCTGCCATCTGATGAGGGTCGTTTTGCTGAGCCATCACATGACGGAAGGTGGATGGGCAAGAGACGAAGTGGGGCCAAACACACCCTTTTATAACAATATTAATCTTATCCCAGAGGGCAGAGCCATCATGGACTAATCACCTCTTAAAGGTCCCACCTCTTAATGCTGTCACAATGGTAATTAAATTTCAACATGAATTTTAGAGGGGACAGACATTTAAACCATATCCGGCTGCTCTAACAAGATATACTGTAGACTGTGTGGCTTAAATGGCAGACACTTATTTCTCAGAGTTCTGGAGGCTGGGAGTCTAAGATCAAAGTGCCAGTCAATTTGGTTCTTGGTGAGGGATCTCTCTTTTCTTCTTATAAGATCGCCAATCCCATCATAAGGGTCCCATCCTCATGATCCCACCTAACTCTGATTACCTCCCAAATGGCCCATCTCCAAATACCATCACTTTGGGGTTAGGGCTTCAACAGATGAATTATGGGATACACAAACATTGAAGGGGTACACAAACGTTCAGTATATAACCATTGACCTGGTAAAAGGCCACAGGTCCCTTGGAAATGTCTGGGATAATGATTAATAGTATAAATTTTTGGCATTGTATGGGAGGGTTCTTCCTTAAAGAAGCTTACCCTGCCTTTAGTTGAGAGTTTCTGTTTCTGTAAACTGGCTCAACTCAAGGAATTGATTAAGAGGCTGTGACTTTCTGTTTTTATGATTCAAATTAGACTTTTGTTTACTTGGCCTAGAGTTTTCTTATTTGGTACAGGTCAAGTAGGACTATGGGAAGCTGCCTATCTTGCTTCTACTTAGACAGAAACAGTGTGATCAACTAGCCAATGCCGTAAGTTTTTACATGGGTCAGGTTATTCTGATTGCTGCTTTGACTCTGCTCTCCATTATGGTAACCTTGGCTCTCCATTATGCCCACCTTGCCTTTGGTGGTTGAATGTTGACACTTTCCTATCACCTAGAATCTGATACTTTCATTGCATTTAAGTTTCCCAACTCAGTGGCCATAGCTCCTACTATAAGGTCTGCCCTTTAGATAAGAGTGATCACAGAGCTTTTCAAGGATGCTAGGCCTCCCCTTACAAATTTATTTCTTACAGTCTTGGTGAAAGGTGTGTTTTCTGGATTCTTCCAGGGTGGGTAAATACATCTTAAGTGACAAATCGACTCAAACATTTTAGTCTCCCTCAGACTTTGAATCCCTTTCTCTGCGTTAAACTGAGATAGGCCCTGCATTCCTGACTTGCTCACTGTGAGCTGCCTTTTGATTCATATTTCAGCCAACCAACCGAACAAACTGTTAGAGACCTTTCTAACTCCCTGAATGGCAACATTCAATGCAGACTGTCTGCTTCGTGAGTCCTCACCAATGAATTCATCCCAATCCAACTTTATGTTCCTCCCACCATTATCTCACGCCCTTAATATCCATTCCCACACATGTTCCCTGGATTTCTGTCTGTGTAAATTAGAAAACTCAAGTAGTCTTGGAGTGTGGTGAACCTCCTCATGGGTTGTATTTAGTATTTCACCTTTAGGGGCATTTTCTATGACTTGAGTCTAGTTATAGGTTTAGAAGCAATGAGATATTTTGGAGGTGGATCCTGAGGGAAATTGGCATTATCTTGCATGGCAGCTGCCTCCAGGGAGGCTATTACAGTTTCCTCAGGCAATGCAGGGTTAGTCCCCTCAGATGTTGGAGACTCTGTTTCCACTGGCAAAGACTACTTATCAGAATTTAGAGGCTCAGCCAGGCGCCTGTAATCCCAGCACTTTGGGAGGTGAGGCAGGCAGATCACTTGAGGTCAGGAGTTTGAGACCAGCCTGGCCAACATGGTGAAACCCTGTCTCCATTAAAAACACAAAAATTAGCCAGGCATAGTGGTGCACTCCTGTAGTCCCAGCTACTTGGGAGGCTGAGGCAGGAGAATCGCTTGAACTTGGGAGGTGGAGGTTGCAGTTAGCTGAGATTGTGCCACTGCACTCCAGCCTGGGCAACAGAGCAAGACTCTGTCTCAAAACAAACAAACAAGAAAAGAAAGAGTTTAGAGCTCAGTGTACCCAGCTTTATCAAAGTCTCCCCACATGTCCTCATTTCAACTTTGAAGATCCAGTTCCTTATTGATCAATAACCTCAATTTAACAGTAGATACCCTACAAGGCTAGGAGTTCAATTTGCTTTCAGCCAGTCACAGGATAAGATTCTAGGTTTGATTTTCAGCAGTCTCAGCTCTGCAACTACCGGCGATATGGCTGTCCTTTAGGGCACACACAGAAAATTTCAGGTCACTTATATGGTGCTTGAACTGGAATCCCTGCGCTTATCATCTTCTTTCCCTACTTTGTCCAGTAAAATAAGGAGCAACCAGGCAATCTCATACTGTTAGTATGAGAAAAATGTTTGAAGGCATCATATACATAGTTACCCAGATCCTTGCTTCTTGTAAATGTCTGATTAGGAGTCTCTAGTGTTGATATGTTTTTGGACTGCAATTACCATATCATGCCATGAACTATCAGTGCTATGTTAACTTTTGGAAATAGTCATAAGTGTCTTTAAAAATCTAATCAGATTAGATAGCCCATTCTAGAAACCTTGGAATCAATTCAGAAAACTCATTCTCAAAGTTCTGTTCCTCTGGAACCACTGTTGGTCCAAAATCTGAATTAGTTAGACTGCAGAGAAACAATATCAATTGGATATATACATATTATATATATGTTTATTCATTTATTATAAGGAATTGGCTCATGCGATTATGGTAAGCAACTGAAAATCCCAGATTTGTAGGATGATTTGGCAAGATGGAGACACAGGAGAGATGATGGTTTAGTTCCAGTCCAGATTTGAAGGCCTGAGAACCAGGATTGCCAATAGTGTAATCAGTATTTATCCTGAGATCTTTCACCATAATCTGAAGACGAATCATTGGCTCTCTCCCTTTTGAATCTCCTGTTTGCATTTCCCATATTACCCTCTTTCTTCGTTTATTTCCTCCTTTCATGGAGCTTTCCTTTCAGTAGTTTCCTTAGATAAGGTGAATTAGAGGTAAATTTTTTGAGATCCTGCAAGTGTGAAAATGGTTTTATTTGGACTAAATACTTGATTGATGGGTATGGAAATCATTTTCTGTCACAGTTTTGAAGGCATTGCTTTATTGTCTTCCAGTTTACAGAGTTGCCGTTGGAAAGTCTGAAGCCATTCTGATTTTTATACCTAGCTTTTCCCTCACCCCCTCTGAAAAAGCTTGGAGAATGACCTCTTCAAGGTGATATGCCTTGATGTGGGTTTGTTTTTATTCACCGTGCTATGTAATTGGTGGGTACATTCAATCTGGGAACTCATTTTTTTTAGTTCTGGAAATTTCTTCCCTTTCATTTTTTTGGTGTGATTTCTTTTCCTGGATCACATATTATTTGGATATTGGATTTACTAGATTTCCTTGGATTTTGGATTTCCTGGATTTTCTTATCTTTCCTGTCTTTTTATCTGTGTGTTTTTTTTTTTTTTTTGACCTACTTTCTGAGCAACTTCTTCAACTTTATCTTCTAACTCTTTTATTGTGGTTTTCATTTCAGGCACTATGATTTTAGTTTTCAGAAACTCTTTTATATTCTCTGAGTTTTTTTCCCACTTATTTTTAAGAAATAATCTATTCTTGGCCAGGCGCGGTGGCTCACACCTGTAATCCCAGCTCTTTGAGAGGCTGAGGTGGGCGGATCACAAGGTCAGGAGATTGAGACCATCCTGGCTAACGTGGTGAAACCCTGTCTCTACTAAAAATACCAAATAAAACAATTAGCCTGGTGTGGTGGCAGGCGCCTGTATTCCCAGCTACTCGGGAGGCTGAGGCAGGAGAATGGCGTGAACCCGGGAGGCGGAGCTTGCAGTGAGCCGAGATCGCACCATTGCACTCGAGTCTGGGCGACAGTGCGATGCTACATCTCAAAAAAAAAAAAAAAAAGGACATAATCTGTTCTTATTTCATGCACGAAACATCTCTCATGTTTGTCAGTATGTTAATGATAATTTTTTCTTTTTTTAATTATATTTTAAGTTCTAGGGTACATGTGCACAACGTGCAGGTTTGTCACATATGTATACATGTGCCATGTTGATATGCTGTAGCCATTAACTCGTCATTAACATTAGGTGTATCTCCTAATGCTATCCCTTCCCACTCCCCCCACCCCATGACAGGCCCCGGTGTGTGATGTTCCCTTTCCTGTGTCCAAGTGTTCTCATTCTTCAATTCCAACCTATGAGTGAGAACATGCGGTGTTTGGTTTTTTGTCCTTGCGATAGTTTGCTGAGAATGATGGTTTCCAGCTTCATCCATGTCCCTACGAAGGACATGAACTCATCCTTTTTTATGGCTGCATAGTATTCCATGGTGTCTATGTGCCATGTTTTCTTAATCCAGTCTATCATTGATGGACATTTGGGTTGGTTCCAAGTCATTGCTGTTGTGAATAGTGCTGCAATAAACATACATGTGCATATGTCTTTATAGCAGCATGATTTATAATCCTTTGGGTATATACCCAGTAATGGGATGGCTGGGTCAAATGGTATTTCTAGTTCTAGATCCTTGAGGAATCGCCACACTGTCTTCCACAATGGTTGAACTAGTTTACAGTCCAACCAACAGTGTAAAAGTGTTCCTATTTCTCCACATCCTCTCCAGCACCTGTTGTTTCCTGACTTTTTAATGATCGCCATTCTAAATGGCGTGAGATGGTATCTCATTGTGGTTTTGATTTGCGTTTGTCTGATGGCCAGTGATGATGAGCATTTTTTCATGTGTCTGTTGGCTTCATAAATGTCTTCTTTTGAGAAATGTCTGTTCATCTCCTTTGCCCACTTTTTGATGGGGTTGTTTGATTTTTGTTGTAAATTTGTTTGAGTTCTTTGTAGATTCTGGATATTAGCCCTTTGTTAGATGAGTAGATTGCAAAAATTTTCTCCCATTCTGTAGGTTGCCTGTTCAATCTGATGGTAGTTTCTTTTGCTGTGCAGAAGCTCTTTGGTTTAATTAGATCCTATTTGTCAATTTTGGCTTTTGTTGCCATTGCTTTTGGTGTTTTAGACATGAAGTCCTTGCCCATGCCTATGTCCTGAATGGTATTGCCTAGGTTTTCTTCTAGGGTTTGTATGGTTTTGGGTCTAACATTTCAGTCTTTAATCCATCTTGAATTAATTTTTGTATAAGGTGTAAGGAAGGGATCCAGTTTCAGTTTTCTACATATGGCTAGCCAGTTTTCCCAGCACCATTTATTAAATAGGGAATCCTTTCCCCATTTCTTGTTTTTGTCAGGTTTTTCAAAGATCAGATGGTTGTAGATATGCAGCGTTATTTCTGAGGGCTCTGTTCTGTTCCATTGGTCTATATCTCTGTTTTGGTACCAGTACCATGCTATTTTGGTTACTGTGGCCTTGTAGTATAGTTTGAAGTCAGGTAGTGTGATGCCTCCAGCTTTGTTCTTTTGGCTTAGGATTGACTTGGCAATGAGGGCTCTTTTTTGGTTCCATATGAACTGTAAAGTATTTTTTTCCAATTCTGTGAAGAAAGTCATTGGTAGCTTGATGGGGATGGCATTGAATCTATAAATTACCTTGGGCAGTATGGCCATTTTCACGATATTGATTATTCCTATCCATGAGCATGGAATGTTCTTCCATTTGTTTGTGTACTCTTTTATTTCATTGAGCAGTGGTTTGTAGTTCTCCTTGAAGAGGTCCTTCACATCCCTTGTAAATTGGATTCCTAGGTATTTTATTCTCTTTTTAGCAATTGTGAATGGGAGTTCACTTATGATTTGGCTCTCTGTTATTGGTGTATAAGAATGCTTGTGATTTTTGCACATTCATTTTGTATCCTGAGACTTTGCTGAAGTTGCTTATCAGCTTAAGGAGATTTTGGGCTGAGACGGTGGGGTTTTCTAGATGTACAATCATGTCATCTGCAAACAGGGACAATTTGACTTCCTCTTTTCCTAATTGAATACCCTTTATTTCTTTCTCCTGCCTGATTGCCCTGGACAGAACTTCCAACAGTATGTTGAATAGGAGTGGTGAGAGAGGGCATCCCTGTCTTGTGCCACTTTTCAGAGGGAGTGCTTCCAGTTTTTGCCCATTCAGTATGATATTGGCTGTGGGTTTGTCATAAATGGCTCTTATTATTTTGAGATATGTCCCATCAATACCTAATGTATTGAGAGTTTTTAGCATGAAGGGCTGTTGAATTTTGTCAAAGGCCTTTTCTGCATCTGTTGAGATAACCATGTGGTTTTTGTCTTTGGTTCTGTTTATATGCTGGATTATGTTTATTGATTTGCATATGTTGTTTAAAAAGTTTTCTTTCTTCTGTGTAACCTCTGTTTCATATTACCTTTTTTCTTTGTTTGAATTTCCGTCTTTCACATTAGCCATGTTCCTCAGCTCTCCCATAGTCCCTGGTCCAAGGGAGGGGAATAAGAAGCAGAGAGGTCACTCTAGGCTCATGGGGGAGGCTTGTTAACTGAAAGCTTTTCTATAGGATGATACAGCTGAACTTTTTAATTAGGGAAATGGAAAATCCACATCTTTAGGTTTTTTTCCTCTTGGGCTTGTTAAGATTCCCTTGTGAAGACCTTATCTATCTGCATCCTGTAGGGCCAAGTCCTAGCTGTCAGTCGGGCAGGGTGGCTCACACCTCTAATCCCAGCACTTTGGGAGGCCGAGGCAGGTGGATTGCCTGAGGTCAGGAGTTCGAGACCAGCCTGGCCAACATGGCGAAGCCCTGTCTCTACTAAAAATACAAAAATTAGCTTGGCATGATGGCGGGCACCTGTAATCCCAGCTACTCAGGAGGCTGAGGCAGGAGAATCGCTTGAACCCGGAAAGCAGAGGTTGCAGTGAGCCGAGATTACGCCATTGCACTCCAGCCTGAGTGACAAGAGTGAAACTTCTCCTCAAAAAAAAAAAAAGACCTGACTGTCAGCATTCTGGGAGGGAAACAGGAGGTGAGGGAAAATAAGGCTGGGACCTCAGTATGAGGTAGGTAAATGCTCAGTTCATCCCCTTGTTTTTAGAAGAGTTTCTGTGCCTGTTACTGTGCCTGGTATCTCTTGAGTCCTGGAACCTTGTGTTCTACTCTCTCCAGAAAATAAACCTCCAGTCTTTTGCCAGGGTAGAGAAGAGACAGTCACTTGGCTTCACAAAGATGGTAGGTGACTTGTGGGCCAAACTGCTTCTTAAGCAGATTTAAAATTTTTCCTCTTTATTTCTGCCACCTGCCCCTCCTTATTCTCTATAGCCAGAGGTACCTATTACTACCAGTTTCTTATCTCCGAGGAATTCTGCGGTGTAAAAAGGGTTGATCTCAGTTTTTTCTGTTGCCACCTTAAGATTCAGTTTTCTGAGATACATTGAGTTATTTATTACTTCACCAATTTCTTTTCGGCTTCTAAGTTTTGTGCAGTCTCCTTTCCCAGTTACATTGTCTATGGGTTTATGAATTAAAAAAAAAAAAACTACTTTTTGTGGGATTTTAGGAGGGAGGGAAAATACGTGCATGTATTCAGACTTCTTACCTGAAGTTTGTTGATGGCTTCTGATTTTAAAGATAAGTCAATTCTGGTGTTATAGGTCTAGTTTTCATTCCTTTGAACATTTGAACGTGTGGAGAATAAGGATTTAAAAGTCCTTCACTAGCTCATGCATTCTCAAATTCCTTATATTTTCAGTAAACACCAAATAAATATTTATCAAATAAGTGAAGAACTTGAGAGCTAACATAAGAGAAGGTATTGACGCTTACTATCAAATTTGGCCCTTAAAAAACCTTATGAGGAAGGCAGGGCCCAGAGAGCTAAATGGTTTGCCTGAGGTCACACAACAGAAAGCAGCAAAACCATGATCTCAGCCACCGTAAGCATGGTGAGCTGATGAAGACTTACTGCTAGAACTTATCAAAGACATTGTTAAAAGAAAATAACTTATATTGGTTTACTTCTTAAATGGAAATAGGACATATTGAAATATTGAATATACAAATAAGCAAAAGGTAGAAAATAAATATTTCCTCTACTGTCAATATTCTGGATAAGTAACTGTTGAAAATTTCATGAATATCTTTCACTTATTTTTTGTGCATATGAGTGTATAATATACAAAAATGGTATCATATTGACATACTGCTTTAAAACCTGCTGCCTTTCAGCCTGGGCTGCAGAGCAAGACCTCGTCTCACTAAAAAAAAAAAAAAAAAAAAAAAAAAAAAAAAAAAAAATTAGTCAAGTGTGGTGGTGCATGCCTACATTTCCATCTACTTAGGAGGCTAAGGCAGGAGGATCACTTTAGCCTGTGAGGTAAAGGCTGCAGTGAGCTATGACCTTGCCACTGCATTCTAGCCTGGGCAACAGAATGAGACTCTGTCTCAAAAAAAAAAAAAAAAAAAAAAAGCTAAAATGTAACTGCCCATTTTCAATACTAACAATAAATTGTGAATACTTTTCCATGTTAACCATTTTTCTACAACATTGTGTTAATGATATACTATAATTTATTTAAACAGTCAACAGTGTTAGCAGTAAACATCTGTATGGTTTAGTTGTGGCCTCCATTTATCCTTCTGGATAAATTTCCAGAAGCAGGATTCCTGTATTAAAGGCTTCTAAGACATTTCCACATAATCTCCAGAAATATATACCACTTTTTACCTTCATTTGCTATAAGTGACTGTTCATTCCTTCATATGTTTCCAACATCAAGTATTTCCATTTTTAAAACTTTGCCAATTGAATAGCCACAAAACATATTTTTATTATTTAAAAATATGCATTTTGCAACATAGGCAACATAGCAAGACCCCATCTCTACAAAAATAAAAACAAAAATTAGCCAAGCATGGTGGCGTGTACCTGTAGTTCTAGCTGTTTGGGAGGCTGAGGTGGGAGGATTGGTTGAGACCAAGAGTTCAAGGTTGCAGTAAGCTATGAACGTGCCACTGCACTCCAGCCTGGGTGACAGAGTGAGATCCTGTCTCTTAAAAAAAAAAAAAAAAGGGAAAGCAAGAATAGATTGTTACTTTGTCATCTGTCGTCAGTGTTTGTCAATGTATTTAATTAGTAGGGACATCTAAACCAAGCATCCATATATGATAAATGAAAAAAACAAAAGTATTAGCTGGCAGTGTTTTCTCCAACCCTTCCTAGCTGATCTAACCAGTGGTGCAGTTGATTTATATGTGAGAGCAATGAGAATGAATATGCTGCAAATGGTACTATACTGTGCATGGTTTTTAATTTACTTATAATTTATTATTTAATAGTGTTTCTTTTAGGGCTTGAGTTTGAATCCAGGCTAACTTTTAAGTACAACTTAAGATTTATTTTTACATTTTGTCATTACATATGAAATGTGCAACAAAAATGTATCATGTGTGAGGCAGGAAAGGTTTTCCACGGTGTTGAGGGGTATTGAGGCCGTTCATCCAGGTGTTTAGACTGTTGTAGGGAATACTTTTATTTCAAAAGCTAAATTGCCATAACTTTTTTTTTCTTTTTTTAAATGTTTAATGTTACAGAAGCCAAGGCTGCCCCCAAAGATTGTTTCATTGAAGTGAATTCTAAAGGTGACAGATTTGGCAATTGTGGTTTCTCTGGCAATGAATACAAGAAGTGTGCCACTGGGTAAGTGGAGGTGCGGTCATAATGGAATATGAAAGATTATAAGATCCGTCATCTCTAGTGTCTTTTTTTTTTTTTTTTTTAGACGGAGTCTTGCTCTGTTGCCAGGCTGGAGTGCAGTGGCGCGATCTCGGCTCGCTGCACCCTCCGCCTCCCAGGTTCAAGCAATTCCCCTGCCTCAGCCTCCTGAGTAGCTGGGACTACAGGCGTGTGCCACCACACCCAGCTAATTTTTTGTATTTTAGTAGAGACGGGGTTTCACCATGTTGGCCAGGATGGTCTTGATCTCCTGACCTCGTGATCCGCTTGCCTCAGCCTCCCAAAGTGCTGGGATTAGAGGCGTGAGCCACCGTGCCCGGCCGTCTCTAGTATCTTTTACAACTGCTCTCTGTGACCGCTGATTTTCTCCCCCTTAAATACCTAACTTTTCAAACATTTTACAATGCAAAGCTTCAGAGAGACTCTGGTGTTAGGAAAAGAACTGGTAACATAATTTGTCCCTTTAGACATCAACTACAATCTAGTGGTTTTTAGACTCTTATTTTGTTTATCCTTGATTTATAATAAGAACACCAACTAAACACCATTTTCATTTTCCTTTCCATAAAAGATTATGTTACTAAGTCCCTAGATAAACGTACCTGCAGAATAAACTCTGAACTTCATTATTTTCTTCTAGCTTTGTATAATTTCAAGATGATGAATTTAAAATATTTTATATTTCTACAATTAACATTTGCTTTTTGTAAAACATTAATAATGAAACATTACAAAGGAGGAAAAAGTCATCTATAATCTCAATCCATATATGTTCACTAATATCAGTGAAATTATTTTCTTCTTCACACTAACATTTTACATAGTTGGAATTATTCTGTAATATTATCATTGCTTCTACCCATTCTACCTCCTATGCTATCAGTTAAGCTAAGCAACTACAGTAAAACAGTGCTTGCTAAGAAGAAATAGCAACAAAGACCCCCATGTCACTCAATCTGACAGTCGTTTTTAGGTCTTCATACTACAGTACTTGACCTGTCAGTAGCATTCAATTATGCTGGCCATTTTCTCCTTCTTGAAGAAACCTCTTTTTTTTTGGTGATTGTGTAGGGTGTTCTTCTTCTCCCCTGACCCCATGTGATTTCGTTTACTTCCGTGGCTTCATTTGCCTCCTCTCTGAGAAGCTCCAGCCCTGCTGGCCTGCATGTGGCCTGCGGCCACAGGGCTCTGCACCTGCTGTTCCCTCTGTTCAGCATGCTGTCTTTCCCCCTCTCAGCCTGCTCAGTTCTTCGTCCTCCAGATCTCAGGTGAAGTGTGGTTTCCTTACGGAAGACTTCTTCCACTTCCTCAACAGGACCAGCTCTCCCTCTGACAGGTGTTCTTGATGCTGTTTGCTTCTTTTTGATAGAATTTGATATGTTTTCATTATTTTTTAGTTCATAGTATTTTCTAATTTACACTGATTTTTTTCCTTTGACTCGTGTTATTGAAAGCCTATTGCTTAATTCCCGAGTAGTTGGGAATATACTGGTTATCTATTTGGTTTTGATGTCTAGTTCAATTCCATTGAGAACACATTCTATATGATTTCACTTTTTTGGAATTTGAGATGTGCATTATTCAGTTACACTTGGAACATTCATCCATACAGACTAATATGTGGGCCAGCCTCTTAATACCAGACCAATATATGGTCTGTATGGGTAAATGTTCCATGTATAATTGAAAGAAAAAGTATATTCTGCAGTTGTTAGAGATGTTATTCTATAAATGTCAAGTTAATAGTCTTATTCAAATATTTCTTATCTATGGTGTACGTGTGTTATATCTGTTCCTTCAATTTCTGAGAGAGGTGTGTTGAAGTCTCCAGTTATGATTGTGGATTTGTCTATTTATCTTTTTAGGTATGTAAATTTTTGCTGTGTATGTTTTAAATTTGTTACTAGGTGCATACACATTTAGGATTGTTATGCCCTCCTGATGACTTGGAGGGCATTAGCAAATTTATCATTAGCAAATTCTTTTCATTTCTGGAATATTCTTTTGAAGTATTTGTCAGTTTCATTAATTATGTAGCTCTTTTGTTATCGCTGTTCCTCACTAAACTGTAAGGTTCAGTGACACATTTTATCTTGCATTTAGCATAATGCTTGGAGGAAACATAATAAATGACTATTAAACATTGAATGAATGAAGGTACAGATGATATGGATGAAGAATGAATGGGTGGAGAATTCATATAACCAATTGAATGAACTGATTTAAAATCTAGGGATAAGTGGATTAATGCAGACTTGGAAAGAATTTGCTGGACATATACCATATTCTTGTCTTTAGCCTTGTCTTGTTTCATATTTTTATGTATATCTTATTGAAAATAGCAACTATACTTATCAAACTTAAAAATTACTGAGTCATTTAGGAAGCATTTTATGTAATAGTAGTATACAAACAATATAGTCATTAAGAATATACATTTGAAGTTAGACTCTTTGGATTTGAATCCTTGTTCAATCACTTAACATCTCTGAGTCTTTGGACAAATTACTTCACATACATACCTCATTTTTCTGTTCTGTAAAATGGGGATAATAATGGCACCTGTTTCCAAGTGTTGTTTTGAACTGAATGAGTTAATGGGTGTTAGTACTAAGAGGAATATCTGGTTCATTGTCACATTCATCATCATCATCACTATTTTTGTTGTCATCCTCCTTGGAGAATGTGTAAAATCTGGAAAAGTCTTTTCTACCCATTGAAACTACCAAAAACATCTAGAAACATTTAAAGAAAGGATTCACATATGGTCCTACCATCCAGAGATACTTCCTTAAGTTTTTGTTGTATTTCTTTTTTATGTGTATATACATTTATAAACATAAGCCACATGTTTCCTTTCACTAAAAGGGTTATCTTTTAGTACATAGACAATGTCATTTTTTCAAGCATTATAAAAGAGAAATTCCAAATATACAGAGGAGTAGAAAGAATAGTGTGATGAACACCAATATATCCCAGACCAAGACATTATTAATGCCTTATCATTATTTGCTTCATCAAGATTTTGCTGAACCATTTTAAGTAAATTATAGACATGATACTTTACTCCTAAATTCCTCAGCATCCGTCTTCAACAAATAAGGCCATTCACATGCTCACATCACACCTAACAAAATGAATGATTTCCTAATATCATCTAGTATCTGATCAATATTAGTATTTCCATAAGTGTCCTCAAATTGTCTTTTATAGCCGGCATTTTCCAACATCAGGACTCAATCAAGGATCACACATTGCATTTAGTTGTTATGTCACTTAAGTCACTTTTAATCCAGAATACCTTTTAGACTGATTTTTTTTCTTTTCAGTGACATTGATTTATGGAAATGGCTGGGCCAGTGGGCTCATGTTCTGGATTTGTTTTAGTTTCCTTTTGGTGTTGCTTAACTTGTGTCTCTATCATCCGAATTTTATTTAAATCAGAAGTTAAGCCCAAAATCTTTTTTTTTTTTCTGAGTAGAGCCTCACTCTCTCACTCAGGCTGGAGTGCAGTGGCATGATCTCAGCTCACTGCAACCTCCACCTCCCAGATTCAAGTGATTCTTGTGCCTCAGCCTCTGGAGTAGCTAGGACTACAGGTGTGCACCATCATGCCTGGCTAAGTTTTGTATTTTTAGTAGAGATGGGGTTTCCCTATGTTGGCCAGGCTGGTCTCAAATTCCTGACCTCAAATGATCCACTTACCTAAGCCTCCCAAAGTGCTGGGATTACAGGCGTGAGCCACCGCGCCTGGCCCTAAGCCCAAAATCTTAATTGAATTCAGGTTAAATATTTTTGGCGAGAATGTTCATAAGCAATGCATTATATCAAGAAGTCACTTAGTGCTGGGTAGTCTTATTAATATTAGTGATACTAAGTGGCAATGACCAGATCTTGCTATTGTGGAGTTATGATTTTTAAAATTGCAGCTGTCAGGTAATATGTGGAGTGGTGAGTTTGTGCCATATGAATATCCAGTTCCTGACCAGTGTTTCACTTTATGGATGATCCTTGCCTGAAGCAATTATTTTACTGAGGGTTGTAACTGAATTTTGTTTCTGTTAGTATTATTCAACAGTGAATGAACATCTCAGTTTTGTTGGCTGTTTACATTTCTTATTTTATGAGCTGCCTGTTTACATCTTTGCTAATTTTTCTGTTGAAGTGATTTTCTTTGTCTTAATGATTTGTAACAGCTTTTTATATTCTAAGAGTATTTTCCTTTACTTTTTAATGTATCACCAAGCCTATGTATGAAATACTGAGTATATCATAGCAATGTGAATTTTGGTAGGCCCCAACAGATCTTAACTGAGGTCTACTTTATGCTACACTTTGTTTTTGAGGTTTTCATATCTAATTTCAGCTAATTATGTGAGATAGGCATCATTTATCTCATTTTTTTCAGCTGAAGAAACTGAAGCTCAGAAAATGTAAGCACTTCTCTCAGGTCAGCTAGCAAATAAATGGTGACATAAGAATAAATGTAAAGTTGGGACAAAATTATTAACTCTTAAATGCAGGATGAAGGGAAGATGAAGACTTAATAGCAGCACAGCAAAAATTAGGAGTTTTAGTGATATATTCAAGGACATCAATAATATAATGTAGTTATAAAAGCTATTGTAATCTTGAACTTAATAGAAGTACAGTATCTAGAATAAACAAGAGCTCCATTTTTTTCTTTGCTCACCAGGCTGTCACTGAAATTTCATGCTCCATTCTGAGCACTATGCTTCAAGAGGCAGTGAGGCAAACTGGAACATATTTAGGAGGGAGCGTCCTTGTTGCATGAAAAGTGATTGTAGGATAGTGACCTGGTGAAGTAAGTATTTAGGAGCTGCATAATAATTGTCCTAAAATAGCTGCTGTGTGAAAGAAGGAAAAGATATCTGTGTAGTCTCATGGGGAAGATCTGGGACCAATGAGGATAAATGCTTTACAGAGGTAGATTTTTACCTAATAAGCAGAAAGAAGAACGTGATGGGAGCTAGAATGGGCAGTTTCAGGAGGGTGTAAGTTAGAGATATTGGGAAAATATATCCTATGATGACTGGGCAGTGATATCATAGAGAAGATTCAGATATAGAGTAGGTGCTTGGATCAGATGACAATCAGTTAAACAAGAAATCTCAGTACAGCATCATAAGAGTTATTGTTGGAAATACCTAGAGTGTTATGAAAGGATATAGGAAGGGCATTTAATTCACACAGCCTTGGCAATAAGAATTATGGTCAGGGAAGCCTTCATAGAGTTCTGATATTTAATTAATGAATTAACGAGTTAATGAATTGATTCTTTAAATAAGTAACCAAGAGTTAGCCAGGAAAAGAGGGGTGGAATCCTTTCTTAGTTATTTTGCATTATAGAATCTAATTTCTTCTTTATCATAACTCTGTAAGAAGACATAATTGAATTTTGATATTGCTATATTATTTTCTGTATAATAGAATTTATAAAATTATACTTAGAAACAACTTTATTAGTTAGGCTATTGAGCTCTAGACAGACAGTGAAGAAGATTAAGTGTGGTAAAAGAAGAAGCATCAGCACCAGCTGGTACCCTAATTTGCATCTTAGCATCCACTTAACTCTTTTTTCGCCTTTTCTGCCGTATTTAAAGAGAGCTACTTTGACCTCTCTTGCTCTCATACACTTTCTCTGTTGAGATTCCCTCCATAGCAGCAAACTCTGTCCATATGCAAATATATAAATTTTTTCTTTTGTTATGTATACTGGATGCATTTTATGTTGCATTATTTCTCTCTCTTTATAGGAATGCTTTGTGTGGAAAGCTTCAGTGTGAGAATGTACAAGAGATACCTGTATTTGGAATTGTGCCTGCTATTATTCAAACGCCTAGTCGAGGCACCAAATGTTGGGGTGTGGATTTCCAGCTAGGATCAGATGTTCCAGATCCTGGGATGGTTAACGAAGGCACAAAATGTGGTGCTGGAAAGGTAATCAAAATATTTTTTATTTACAAAGTAAAATGAAAAAAATTAAAAAAATTATTATACATAGTAAGTGGTTGCTCTTTTCTGATTGTAAAAGTAATCTAAATTCATTATAGAAATTTTAGAAAATACAAAGCCACCAAAAGAAAATTAACTATAATTCTGTTATCCACATTTCCTTACTGGGGTCAGATAACCAGTGTTTTCCACTTTGCAATATACTGTGCATGGTTCCCTCCCCTACTGATATGCTACAATTTATTAGCCAGTTTGCTATTATTGGGACACTTTGGCGATGTCCTGAATTTCAGGGTGTGTGTCTGTGTACTAGAAATGTCATGGAGCTTGTCCTGCCCATGTTCCTGACCACCTGAGCTCTGCTGTTTGGATTAGATAGAAGGCCAGAGTCAGTCAGCCCATGACTTATTACTAGTGGTTTCATATGAGAAGATGCCCTGGGCCAAATTCCTTTTTTTGGAGAATATAAAATTAAGGAGGGTAATTAAGAGTGTGGGCAGAAACTGTAAGAATTCGTTGGGAGATGCTGTGAAGTAGGAGCTGGGGTAGAAGGGATGTGGCAGCCTTAAGCCATATACAAGAGATATGAGGGAGCAGGATTGTTGAGTAAGTTGAAGAAACCAACTCAGAGGAGAGAGAGAAGGAGAATATATGATTGACTGATTAGCCCATGAAAAAGACAGGTGGGTGGGCCTTCAAGTTACTTCACTTTCTCCCAAGTTTTCAGTTCCAATTCTGTTTCTCACTTCTCTTTACAAGAAGATCCATATATTTTTGGTCCTGTCCTTGCAACTAAATAAACTTGATTGTTGCAGCTGTTATAAACAATGATAAGAGATATATACATTTAAGTTTTTGATAGTGCAATTTCCCTTTCAATAAGGTGGTAATAATCTATATCCCAGCCTAGGCAGCAGAGGAAGACTCTGTCTCAAAAAAAAAAAAAAAAAATTGTGCTGAAAGGCTCATGACAAAAACTACTCCCTGACATGCTCTTATCTAATCTGCCAGTCTAGACGCCTAGAAGCAACTGTGGTTACTTCTGTTAATTACCTCCCTGTTTTAAATTAGGGCCGGGCACGGTGGCTCATGCCTGTAATCCCAGCACTTTGGGAGGCTGAGGTGGGCGGATCACTTGAAGTCAGGAGTTCGAGACTAGCCTGATCAACATGGTGAAACCTCATCTCTACAGAAAATACAAAAACTAGCCAGTGTGGTGGTGCATGCCTGTAGTCCTAACTACTCAGGAGGCTGAGACAGGAGAATCGCTTGAACCTGGGAGGCACAGGTTGCAGTGAGCCGAGATTATGCCACTGTACTCCAGCCTGGGCAACAAAGTGAGACTCCCATCTAAAAATAAAGTAAAATAAAATAAAATAAAATAGTATGCTATTTCTAGATTTATCTATTTTAGACATTATCCACTAGTTTTATTTTTGATAGATAAGAATTCAATTTTCTTATGCAAATCCCAGTTTCCCTGCTGTACCTTTTCAAAATAAGTGCTTAATATTTACATAATTAATATTGGGGTGTTATTGAATGAGTCCACAACATCTCACAGTTCACTGGGCATATTCCAGACGAGGTGAGAGAAAACAGGGGAGGCTAAACAATTGGAGATCAAAGGATCATTTTTATTAGGAAGAAAGCATGTAACATGACTTAAGTAGATAGCAAAAATGGGCTTCCTAATGCTGCCCTACACAATTAAACTTACCTGTCCAGCCTTACCTGCGAAGTTTAACTGCATGGTTGAAAGGGCAGACCAGAATGCACCCTTTCTGCCACCTCAGCTTACTACTAGCTGGCACCACAGGTGTAACCAGCATGCCTGGCTAATTTTTTTTAATTTTTCTGTAGAGACAGGATCTTGCTATGTTGCCTAGGCTGGTCTTCAGCTCCTGGGCTCAAGCGATTCTCCCTCCTCAGCCTCCCAAAGTGCTGAGATTACAGGTGTGAGCCACTGCACCTAGCTGGGCATCTTTCCATGTCTTTATTAGATCCATGTATTTTTTTCTGAGAAGTTCATATTGATATCTCTTTTTCTATTAGCTTGCCATTTTTTGAGCCTTCTCATATGAGAAGAATATTAACTGTCAGTCAGTTATATCTATGTAAATATGATCAACAATTTGACATAAGCCTATTTTAAAATATCATGAATTTTTTTTTTTTTTTTGGAGCCTCACTCTGTCACCCAGGCTGGAGTGCAGTGGTGCAATCTCAGTGCAACCTCCGCCTCCCAGGCTCAAGTGGTTTTTGTGCCTCAGCCTCCCCAGTAGCTGGGATTACAGGCATCTGCCACCACGTCTGGCTAATTTGTGTGTTTTTAGTAGAGACGGGGTTTCGCCATATTGGCCAGACTGGTCTCGAATTCCTAACCTCAAGTGATCTGCCTGCCTTGGCCTCCAAAAGTGTTGGGATTACAGGCGTGAGCCATGGCATCCGGCCTTAAAATATCATGAAATTATATCAGTCTTATCTGTTTTGTCTTGGTTTCATGTCATGTTTAGAAAAGCTTTTTGTATCTCAGTATAATATGAATATCTGGCTTTTATTGGCACAATTTATTAACATTTCATCCTATTTCTCTGATCTTATTGCTGCTGCTAAATATTTTCTTGATATTTTCTACTTTATCTTCCTCTTGCAGTATTACACAAATTATTTATTTGTGTGTGGGGTGTGTGTGTGTGTGCACATACACTTTGGTAGTTGTATGTCTTTCTATTCTGCTTGTTTACTTAATAACAAAAAAATGAATATATTTTTCTCAAAGTTGTCGTGATTAAAAATAGTATCTACTGATTGTTTCAGTGTAAGCTATACCACTATTACTTCCAAACCCCCATGTCCCAGTTTTTACTTGGTAGGAAAAATATTGGCTTTAGATTCCAGGTTATTATTAACATATATCAATGTATTTTTAAGACCTTTTGTCTTTCTGGATTTTATTGCTAACTGCATAGTTTTCTAGCTATGACAATAATATTTATGTACAAGAAAGGATAGCAAGTGGTTGGTGTGTGTACCTGGACTGATACACCTTGACCCAAACTGACACGCCGTTGAAACCATATACCACACGTTCTGTACAGCTGTAACTTTGTAACTGTTGGTTTAATCTATGAGTCTAACACCCGAGTTTTCACACGGCAGATAGGATCCTGTCCCTTCTGGTATGTACCAAAGCCTAGACTGGACAGTTTGAGCAGACTGACTACTTGGTACTTCTTCAGATCTGTATTCTTTATATATTTATTCAACATTTATTTCCAGGACAAGCTAAATGTGGGGTAGGGGGAAAAGTGGAAAAGAAGAACTCCTCACCTTCATTTTTATTGTCCCAGGTAGTTCAATTTTGCTCCCCACTTGCATCCTGAAATCAGTAAACCAGAAGTCCTATAGTCAACTTTGCTCTACTTGATGCGTGGTGGTTGTTGGTGGTGGCCATGGGTGGTAGGGGTAGTGGTAGTAGTATGTGAGAGGGTGGTCTTACCTTCCCACTGTGAGAGTTTTTTTTTTTTTTTTTTTTTTTTTGAGGCAGGGTCTCGCTCTTTGACCCAGGCTGGAGTGCAGTGGAGTGCAGATCTTGGCTCACTGCAGCCTCTGCCTCCTGGGTTCAAACGATTCTGCTGCCTCCCAAGTAGCTGGAATTACAAGCTTGCACCACCATGCCCGGCTAATTTTTGTGATTTTAGTGGAGATGGGGGTTTCACCATGTTGGCCAGGCTGGTCTTGAACTCCTGGCCTCAAGTGATTCACCCACCTCGGCCTCCCAAAGTGCTGGGATTACAGGCGTGAGCCACTGCACCCGGTCCCCACTGTGAGAGTTTTTGGGTGTATTCCTTTCAGTTTGATTTTTCCCATTCCACAAGGTAAACACTGCCAATCAGAACACCCTTTCTCTGGAGGACTTGGAATTTTCCTGCCCCTTAAAGTAAATCTGCCAGTTATTAACACATTTCATCTTATTTAACACTTCAGGTGTCCGCTATGAATCAATTATTGACAGGAAAATCTTCTTTTAACTGGTAGGGAAACTCTTGGTAAATATCTCCTCTAAAGACTTACGGATGTAAGAAAAAAGTATTTTGAAATCTTTATTCAGGAGTAGTGCATGGCTAGAGGACACATGAGGAGTGACTTACTGTAGAATCTTCTGTAATTTTGGAATTTTAAATCATATATGTCCTATTTAAAAATTAATGGAAAGTTGGAGGAAACAGTGTTTGGAGATCTTTTGACTTTAAAACTACAATTCTGTTTAAACCTGTGTATTTTTTAGAGTGGTAAGGCTATCGATATTTCGTTGTAGGTTTGTTCTCTAATTGTTCTTTATTTCATTTGAGCATTTAAATATTCTGATCTTGTACACAAGATCAGTTGGTTAGTTACCTAATAAAATTTTAAAATAGCACTCAACAGTCTTTTAAAACGTTGGTCTTCTTTTTTTCCTCTAACATCACAACAGAGCAGTTTTCACAAAGATGTCAACTAAAAAATTTCTAAAATGTGTTGAGCTGATTTCTTTAGATCTTAGGTTTAATATTTTTTTCTGAGGTAATGGTTTTTATCTCTCAGTAGCTAGGATTCATTTCTGTTTCATATCTCATCATATGAACTAGAATTTCTTGAACCATGTAAGATTATAACTTATTTTCAACAGTGCTTTTAATAGAAATATCTAATCATGGTACTAGAAAACAGATTTTATCTTGTCAACAAAGTACCCTTTTATTTTTGAAAGAATTTTAAAAATTAAAATGAGTTTTAAATATTATCCTTTTGATATCTGTCATAGTAACAACACTTTATGAGAGGTGTAATAGAAATTAGACCTTCTATCCTTGAAACTTTCTTGTAGTCCTGGGGTTAACTCTATCTAGTTACTTTTGATTTGAAAAAGTCTATTTGTGAATATTTTATTTAGGGTCTTCACATCAATATTCACATGGAAGGATAGATAATAGTTTTATCTTTGTTTTTGGTCTTTATGTCATCTTTGTGTTTTTTGATAATTAATTTTGTATCAATTAATTAATGCCACTTATTTTTCTGCATTTTTAAAAATATAATATGGGAATTAATGGTTCCTTGAAAGTTTGAAAGAATTCTGCAATGAAATAATCTGTACCCAGGTCTTTTTTCTGGGTACTTTTTAATGACTGTGCTCAATCTTTCTTTACTTAGTTCATTTTTTTTTTTTCAGATCTGTAGAAACTTCCAGTGTGTAGATGCTTCTGTTCTGAATTATGACTGTGATGTTCAGAAAAAGTGTCATGGACATGGGGTAGGTAATGTTTTCTTTTGGCTTGTTCCTGAAAGTAGTGCTAAATAATGAGAAATCTCAGGACTAGATGAGAGTTCCCAGGATTTTCAGATGTTGGGGAATTTAGATTCCTGATAAAATTTTCATTCTTAAACAGTGTCAGTAAGCTTGTATGAATTTAGTCCTTTCTCTTGGTTTCCATTCTTGAGCTGATGATATAGAGCAACATTCACAATTAACAAAAGTGGTATTTTGATTGTTTTGAAGGTATGTAATAGCAATAAGAATTGTCACTGTGAAAATGGCTGGGCTCCCCCAAATTGTGAGACTAAAGGATACG
This sequence comes from Pan troglodytes, assembly GCF_028858775.2. Taxonomy (NCBI): domain Eukaryota; kingdom Metazoa; phylum Chordata; class Mammalia; order Primates; family Hominidae; genus Pan; species Pan troglodytes. The sequence goes on from NC_072405.2 coordinate 47,481,962, forward strand.
GAGGAAGTGTGGACAGTGGACCTACATACAATGGCAAGTAATATAGAAGAAAATTAGTGTGATCTCCCAGTGGCCCAAGGCATAAATTGGGCATCCTCGTACCTCTCCCTCACTTCCCACATCAGTTATACATTTAATTATGTTGATTCAGCCTCCTAAATTCCTTGTGACTGTTTCCATTTTTCTCATCCCCATTTATTACTTTCAATTTCTTGCCTGGACATACATCATAGCCTCTTATGTAGGCTCCCTATTTTTCATCTTGCTTCCTATAATCCATGTTTCACTCTACATTACAGTTTCAGTGTTTTCCTTCAAGAATTCAGTTTTGATTTTGTCAGTGTCTTGCTTTAATTCAGTGCATCTGCATTGCTATTAGAATGAAGTCCACAACTCCTTAACATGGGTTAAATGCCCTGCATGACTTGCCCCTAGCTTGCCTTTCAAGCCTCATTTCACTGTGTTGAAGACATATTGTAACTTCTTTGATTTCCTGTACTAGGCTACTATCTTTTACCTGTGGGCTTTCATACCGTATTATTTTCACATTGTTGGCCCTTGGCTAATTGCTATTTAGGTTTCAGATTATACCTCATTTTCTAAAGAAAGTTTCCCCTGGCTGCTTAAATCTAAATTATCATTTCCTTCTATTGCTTTTCTAGTACTGTTAGCACTATCTGTTAGCACTAATTGCTATACTAATTACTGATTTGCCTTTTAAAATTCCCTGATAGACCATGAGCTCCCAGTTTATCGGTATCTTTCTAGTGACATCATATGCTTTTTTTCTCTTGGGTAACTACCAGCTAGAATGACTAGTCGTATAGTAGGTGTATGTTAAGCTTTTAAAGAAACTGCCAAACTGTTTCCCAACGTGGCTATACCAGTTTACATCCTTACTAGCTGTATATGAGAGAATTCCCCCAATTTCCCCACATCCTCTCTAACAGTTGCTATTGTCAGTCTTTTTAATTTTTAGCCATTCCGGTAGGTATGTAGTGGTATTTCAATGTGGTTTTAATTTGCATTTCTCTAATTACTAATGATGTTGAGCATCTTTTCTTGTACTTATTTGCCATCTACATATCTTCTTTGGTTATGTGTCTGTTTAAATCTTTTTTCCAGTTTTTAATGGATTGTCTTAATGAGTTTTGAAAGTTCTTTGCATGTCACTGATTCAAGTATTCAAGTTCTTTATGAAATATGTGCCTTGTATATATTTTCTCTTAGTCTGCTTACTTTGGGTTTCATTTGTTCTTTTTCTAGTTTCTTAAGGTGGAGGATGAGGTCATCTTTTTTTTTTTTCTGATACAGACATTTTATTGCTATCAGTTTTCCTCTAATTCAGAAATTTTGACATGTTATACCTTCATGTTCATTCAGTTCTGAATACCTTCTAATATGCTTTTTTTTTCTTTGACTTACAGGTTATTTAGATATGTGCTATTTCTTTTGAAATACCTGTGGATTTTTTAGTTATCTTAATGTTACTAATTTAAATTTTATTGTAGCAAGAGAACATATTGTGTATGACTTGAATCCTTTTTTTTTTAAACTTGTCTTGTAGCCCAGAATGTGGTTTATCTTAGTAAAAGTTCTGTGTGCACTTGAAAAGAATGCGTATTCTACTTTTCTTAGGTGGAATATTCTGTAAGTTATTAGTTCATGTCAGTTAATAGGTAGTCGGATCTTTCATATCCTTACTGATTTTCTGGTCTACTTACTCTGTCAGTTATTGAGAGGAATATTGAGTTCTTTGGCTATAACTGCCAATTTGCCTATTTCTCTTAATAGTTCTATCAATTTTTGCTTTATTTATTATGATGTTCTGTTATTAGGTACATAAACACTTAGAGTTATTCTATCCTCTTTGTAAATTGACTCTTTATCCTTATGAAATAGCCTTCTTTTTCCCTAGTAATATTCTCTGCCCTGCAATGAGATATTGTTAATATAGCTACTCCGGATTCCTATTAATTAGTCAGCATGGAAAATCTTTTCCCATCCTTTTACTTTTAATTTCTTTATATCATGCTATAGTAATTAGTACATATAGTTGGATCTTGCTTTTTATCTAATCTACCATTCTCTGTCTTTCAATTAAGTTGTTTTGATAATTTATATTTAACTTGACTATTGATGTGTTTATGTTTAAATTTACTGTCTTGATATTTTCCATCAGTCTCCGTTGTAGTGATATTGTAACACTTCAGTATATTTCCATTTCTCTCATTTTGTGCCATTGTTGTCACATGTTTTACTTCTACTAATGTTATAAATCCCACAATTCATTGTTATTCATTTTGCTTTGAACAGTTGATTATCTTTCAGAGACTTAATGGTAGAAAAAGTCTTTATATTTACCCATATAATTACCATTTCTGGTGTTTTTCATTTATGTAAATTTGCATTTCAATCTGATTTAATTTCTGCTTGAAGGATTTCCTTTTACATTTCTTATAATACCAGTGTGCTAGTGACAAATATTTTTAGCTTTTGTATGTCTGAAAAAGTCTTTAATTTGCCTCGCTGCTTGAATAATAATTTAACTGGGCAAGGATTTTGGGTGATAGTTTTCCTCCCTTTTTACTTCTAAGGATAATTCCTTGTCTTCTGACTTGCATTGTTTTTCCTGAAAAATCTGCTATCATCCTTTTCTTTGTATATAATGTCTTCCGTATATGTCTTTTTCTAATCTCTGGTCACTTGTAATGTTTTGCTCTTTATCTCTGGTTTTTATATTGTGCCTTGGTGTAGTTGGGATTTTTTGAGCTTTTTGGATCTGTGCTTTTATAGTTTTCTTCAAATTTGGAAAATTTTTGGCCATCGTTTCTTCGAATATTTTTTTCTGTCTTCCTCTTTCTCCTCATTCAGGTCCTCCAATTTTATGTATATTCGGCTGCTTGGTGTTATTTCACATGTCACTGATTGGCTGTTGATTTTTTATTTTTGTTTTTTTTTTCTTAAATTTTAATTTAACTTTACTTTTTTTGAGACAGAGTCTTGCTCTGTCACCCCAGGCTGGAGTGCAGTGGTATGATCTTGGCTCATGGCAATCTCTGCCTCCGGGGTTCAAGCAATTCTTATGCCTCAGCCTCCTGAGTAGCTGGGACTACAGGCATGTGCCACCACGCCTGGCTAACTTTTGTATTTTTAGTAGAGACAGGGTTTTACCCTGTTGGCCAGGCTGGTCTCAAAGTCCTGGCCTCAAATGATTCACCCACCTCAGCCTCCCAAAGTTCTGGGATTATAAGTGTGAGCCAGCACGCCTGGCTGGCTGTTGATTTTTAAAAATTACTCTTTATTCTCCATGTTTAATTTTGAGTAACTTCTGTTACTCTTCAAGTTTACATTTCTTGTGTGAAGTCTAATTTGCCATTAACTTGATCTAGTGTGTTTTTCATTTTAGACATTGTAGTTTTTATTTCTGGAAGTTCCATTTGTTTCTTTTATATATCTTTCATGACTCTACATAAGATGCTCAATCTTTACTTTTTTGAACAAATAGAATACAGTTGTAATAACTGCTAATGTCCTTGTCTACTAATTCTGTCATATGGGTAATTTCTCAGTTTTGATATTTTTCCCTCTTTTATTTTCTGTATTTTTGTAGGCCTTATACATTTTTATTAGATGCCAGAAGTTTTAAATCCTACTTTGTGGGTTATTGGATATTTTTGGATTTCTATTGATGAGGTTTGTACTAGTATGTTTGAGTTACGTCGACATAATTTGATCCTTCTGGGTCTTGCTTTTAAGGCAGGACCTGAATAGCATTTAGTCTAGGGCTGATTCTGCTTCATTACTGAGGCAAAACCACTTCTGTTTATCCTGCTTAGTACCACGTTAATTATGAGATTTCCCACTGAATTATAGGAGCAAGTACTCTTCCTAGTCCTGTGTGAGCTGTGGGGCTTATTTCCACCAATCTTTTCACATGGTTCTTTCTCCAGCTTCATGTGGTCTCCTTACATGCATATATCCATCAGCACCAATGCAGATCTTTCAGCTTTTTCTCTGTAGCTCTCTTCCCTTTGGTACTTTGCCTAGGAACTGTAGCTGCCTTGCCCTCTTCAGAATACCAGCTCCATCTCTTTAACTGAGGGAGACCACTGGGTTTTGCTTTGGTGCCCACACCCGAGTGTCTGTTAACTTTCTTTAGGCACTAACCTTGGACAATTCTAAGGCTCACATTTTTTTTTTCTGCCTCTCAGGGATCATTGCTCTTTGTTGCCTGATGTCCAGTGTCTTGAAAACTGTTGTTTCATATATTATGTCTGGTTTTCTGGTTATTTTAGATGGCAGAGTAAATCTGGTCCCTGTTATTCCACCTTGGCTATAACTGGAAGTCAGAACTATGGATTTTAATGGCTGTGTATCATTTCATCCAGTGGATGTGCTATAACTTCACTTAGCTGTTTTCTAATTATTTGACATTTAGATTGTTTCTAAGGTTTTGATAACTCACTGTTAACATTGTAGTGTACATGTTAATGTGTATGCATTTTTCCAATTGAAGAATCAATTGCCAGTAATGAGATTAGTTTGAAGAGAATAATCCTTTTTATGGTTCTTTTAGGAGTAAAAATTCCTAATAAATGATACATTTGTGTAATGCCACTAACAGTGCGAAGGTATCAGTTTCAAAATAATCTTGCCAGTGTTGAATGCTTTAATTTAAATTTTGTGTGATATAAAATGAAGCTTGCTTTAATTTTTTATACAGTTGACCGTTGAACAATGCAAAGGTTAGGGGCTCCAACTCCCTGCATAGTTGAAAACCCATGTGTAACTTTTGGCTTCCCCAAAACTTAACTACGAATAGTCTGCTGTTGACTGGAAGACTTACCAATAACATAAACAGTTGATTACCATAGATTTTGTCGGTTATATGTATTATATACTGTATTATTATAATCAAGCTAGAGAAAAGCAAATTTATTAAGAAAATCATAAGAGAAAATATATATACTATTCATTAAGTGGAAGTAGATTATCATAAAGACCTTCATCCTCATCATCTTCCTGTAGAGTAGGCTGAGGAGGAGGAGGAAGAGGAGAGGTTGGTCTCAGGGGTGGCAGAAACACAAGATAGCCTGCATATAAGTGGACCTGCACAGTTCAAACCCACATTGTTCCAGGGCCAACTGTATTTTGATTTTCAGTTGGGATAAATATTGTTTCATATAGTTTTATACAACTTTTTTTTTTTTTTTGAGATGGAGTCTCGCTCTGTTGCCCAGGCTGGAGTGCAGTGGCGCAATCTCGGCTCTGCCTCCCGGGTTCATGCCATTCTCCTGCCTCAGCCTCCCGAGTGGCTGGGACTACAGGCGCCTGCCACCACGCCCAGCTAATTTTTTTTTGTATTTTTAGTAGAGATGGGGCTTCACCATGTTAGCCAGGATGGTCTCCATCTCCTGACCTTGTGATCCGCCTGCCTCGGCCTCCCAAAGTGCTGGGATTACAGGCGTGAGCCACTGCGCCCGGCCAGTTTTATACAACTTTTTACAGAAATTTCTGGTTCTTTTACAAACTTAAAATTATGAATCAGTTTACCACTCCCGTTTATATCTACTATATTGTTTCTCAAAAGAACACAGAACAGATAAAATACTTAAATAATTTGTAAAAGTTCTAATGAAACTTAAAATCTAGAAGGCATAAAAATAAGATTGATAAATTCAACTATACAAAAATAATAAACTTTTCCGTGGAGAAAAGCATAGTGCCATAGGTTAAAATGGGGAAAATATTTCCAACTTGTATCATGGACAAAGCTAATCTCTCTAATATATAAAGAACTTTTAGAAATTAAGAAGAAAAAAGCAAGAATCCAATAGAAAAACAGTCAAAGGACTGAGCAGAAAAAAATAAATAATGTTTCCTTAAGAAAAAAGTGAGGCCAGGTGCGGTGGCTCACGCCTGTAATCCCAGCACTTAGGGAGGCCGAGGCGGGCAGATCATGAGGTCAGGAGTTGGAGACCATCGTGGCCAACATGGTGAAACCTGTCTCTACTAATAATACAAAAAAATTAGCTGGGCGTGGTGGCGCATACCTGTAATCCCAGCTACTCGGGAGGTGGAGGCAGCAGAATCGCTTGAACCCAGGAGGCAGAGGTTGCAGTGAGTGGAGATCGTGCCATTGCACTAGCCTGGGCAACAGGGTGAGACTCCATCTCGGGAAAAGAAAAGAAAAAAAAATTATCAACTCATAGTATAAAAAAATGTAAATTGAAATTCTATAAGAGAAAATTTTTCACCTGCCTGGTTGGCAAAAATCCGGAAGTTTGGCTCTGTGGGTGAGGCTATGGGGAATTCTTATATATTGCTTGTAATATTCTTATAAATTGTAACCATTACTATTGAAAGACAATTTGACAATACCTAAAAGAAATGATGAATGCACTTATTTATTGATACAGCATTTCTGCTTTAGGGAAATTATTCTGTAGTTATTATACCTGCACTAATATGATACAACATATGTGCAGGGTTATTCATTATAGCAGTTTTTTTGGTAGTAGCAAAGGATTGGAAAAATATAAGTGTTTATCAGTAGGGTACAAGTTAAATAAACTCTAGAACATCTTCACAATGGAGTTTCATATAGCTGTATGGAAAACGAGGAGGTCCACTATGTACAGATAAGTGGAAAAAAACTGATGCACCAAATGGTATATAAATAGTATGCTACCTTTTGTGTAAGAAAGTGTTGACAGTAGAAATGTATTTTGTTCTTGATTGTTTGCTCGAAGAAGTACTGTAAGGTTACAGAAGAAACTAATAAAAGTGGTTATTTTTGTGAAGGCAGAAGTAAAGCGGACAGGAATGAACTTTGTGGAAGACTTCTCAATGTATTCAATTAATATCAGTTTGATTTTTGAGTAATGTGAAAATTAATGTAAAGTGTTTATAATCATCTAGTATTTTCTGCGTAGTATGAGTTTGGTGACTGTTGATGTAAAATTCTTCTCTCTAGAAATGAATACTGCATTGAGGGACGGACTTCTGGTGTTCTTCTTCCTAATTGTTCCCCTTATTGTCTGTGCTATTTTTATCTTCATCAAGAGAGATCAACTGTGGAGAAGCTACTTCAGAAAGAAGAGATCACAAACATATGAGTACTTAGATTTTTTTCTTTTAATTCCTATATTAAATATATACATACATTTTCTGAGACAGAATCTCGACTTCCCTGGGCTCAGGTGATTCCCCCTGCCTCAGCCTTCCAAGTAGTTGGGATTACAGGCATGCCACCACACCCAGTTAATTTTTGTATTTTTTTGTAGAGATGGGGTTTCGCCATGTTGCCCGGGCTGGTCTTGAACTTTTTGAAGCCATCCATCTGCCTCAGCCTGCCAAAGTGCAGGGATTACTGGAGTGAGCCTCCACGCTCAGCCTATATTAAATAATTTATAAAGTATTAATGCTGATAGTCATATCACCAGAGATTGGTAATCCTCTAAAATAGGGTTCTAAGTTATTTCTCTGACCTTTGACATGATTAGCATGGGTTGAAAGGTGGTGGTGACCAAGCCACCTCTTTTAATGGGGAGGAGAAAGGCTTATGTTGGTCAGCCTTTAGGCTGCTGAAAGTGACCCTCAGGGTTCATTTTGCTTAACACCAATTTCTGATAGAGGACTAAGTAGATACTTCGTATCATACTTCCAACTGACCAGTCTATGCAAATAACTCCCCCATCTGCATTTTTGAAGTTTGAGTTCCATAACTACAGCTATCTTTCATACATCTCCACTGCACTGATTTGCTGTCCCTTCAGCATGTCTAAAACTTACCTATTACTTTTCCAGCCAATCCATTCACTACCCTTGGATTTCCTAATTTTTAAAATGACTACTTGGTAACCTGAGAATATGCTTTTACTCTTCTCTGATTTTAGGAAGACTTGAGAAAAGTTAGGGAACATTGGCCTAATTGACCAAATTTCACAATTTCTTAAAATTTCAGTTTAATTATAAAATGTGGTTAGTAATGCTTTCTAATACCATAAGGATTAAAAATACGTGAAAGCTGTTAAAATGCCATAAAAATTTAAACCGTATCATGATTATCATCCCCACCACTACCAACATCATTATTCTGTATTTGGGAAAATGCAAAATGTGTGTAATATTTCATGTAGAAATGTTTTTATCTTAATTTAGATCAAAAGTAATTGTATCTTTCAGGTCAGATGGCAAAAATCAAGCAAACCCTTCTAGACAGCCGGGGAGTGTTCCTCGACATGTTTCTCCAGTGACACCTCCCAGAGAAGTTGTAAGTATAAAATGAAAAATTATTTTTCTTTACTGTATTAAAGGATCAAATGCTTAAGGATTAAAAACACAGTTATATAGCTATAGCTAGAAACATAGATACCTTCTTAAGAATTCAAGAGTATTGTAGGTGGTCCCTGAGTATTTTGTTTTTGTTTTCGAGACAGAGCCTTGCTCTGTTGCCCGGGGTGGAGTACTGTGGCACAATTGTGTCTCATTGCAACCTCTGCCTCCCAGTTTCAAATGATTTCGTGCCTCAGCCTCCCAAGTAGCTGGGATTACAGGTGTGTACCACCACGCCTGGCTAATTTTTGTATTTTTCATAGAGACGGGGTCTCACCGCATTGGCCAGGCTGGTCTTGAACTCCTGACCTCAAGTGATCCACCCGCCTTGGCCTCCCAAAGTGCTGGGATTACAGGTATGAGCCACTGTGCCCTGCCCCTTGAGTTCTTTAAAGGAAAACCAGCGGAGTCCTTGGCTCAGAGGACACAGAAAAAGACAGCTGGACATTAGGAATGCCTTGCCTAGCAACCAGGATTGGGAAATGACATGGGACGTATGCTATCACTGCTTTTTTCTGTGTCTGCTCTTTTCCTATTTTCAATACCTGTCTCCATCTCCCTATGGGATGTTACCAAAGACCTGGTGCTGAGCTCTTGGATCGGCCTAATTGTCTAAGCTGTAGGACTGATAGTCACTGTTCTGCAAGTGTATTAGGGAGTGTTTAGATCATGATATACTTTTATTGAGTGTTTAGATCATGATATACTTTTATTGATCTGCATGTATCCCTAAGCAATATGTAATTTTTTAATGTTTTAAAACTTTTAAGAACGTTTTATTTGATAATTTGCACATATATCTGCAACCTGTTTTTCCCCTTAATGTCACTTTGTGATTTATCTCTATTGATAGATATAGCTGTGATACATTCATTTTCACTGTTGAAAATGATTAGAAATCCTTCATTTTTTAATATATTTATACACACACACACACACACACACACACACACACACACACACACACACAATCTCCCTATTCCACCCCCTTTATCTTTATAAAAAGGAGACAAAAATCGTTAGGCCCTTTCTCCTCTTAACCATGTTATCTTGGAGATTTTTCCATGTTGTTATGTATACAGGATGGCCACAAAGGCCGTATGCATGCTAGTTCAAAATTATCTGTATACTCTTCTTCATCATTGCCATATATGTATATATTTCTTATTTGGTTTTGGCAAAATATATATAAAATTTGCCATTTTAACCATTGTTTTCAAGATTTTTTTGTAAATTTAACAGTAGTGGTAAAAAAAAAACCCACTAATATTTACCATCTTAACAATTTTTACATGTATACTGCAGTACTCCTAAGAATATTTACCTATGTTTTCTTTTAGTAGTTTTATAGTTTCAGGTCTTATGTTTAAATCTTTAATCCAGTTTGAGTTGATTTTTGTATATGGTATGAAATACCAGTTCATTTTCATTTTTCTTCATGTGGATATGAAGTTGTCCCAACACTATTAATTGAAGTGACTGTCCCTTCTTCATTGTGTATTCTTGGCACCTTCGTTGAAGATTAGCTGACCATAAAGTTGTGGATTTGGGGTTCTCTATTCTGTTCCATTTGTCTTTATGTCTGTTTTATGCCAGTAGTATGCCGTTTTAATTAGTATAGCTTTGCAGTATATTTTGAAATTTGGTAATGTGATGCTTCTAGCTTTGTTCTTTTTGCTCAAGATTGGTTTAGTGATTCTGGGTCTTTTGTGGTTCCATATGAATTTTAGGATTTTTTCTATTGTTACGAAAATTGTCATTGGAATATTAATAGATATTGCATTGAATCTGTAGTTTGCTGTGGTTATTTTAATATTAACTCTTCCAGTCAGTGAGCATGGGATATCTTTCCATTTATTTATGTCTTCAATTCCTTTCATCAATGTTTCATAGATTTCCTTGTACAGATACTTATTTTTTGTGGTTAAATTTATTCCTATATTATTTATGTATGTATTTTTGATGTCATTCTAAATGGAATTTTTTTTCTGGATTTCTTTTTCAGATAGCTTGTTGTAGTGTATAGAAATACTAGTGATTTTCATATGTTGATTTTGTATTATGCAACTTTAGTGAATTCATTAGTTCTAACAGTTTTTTGGTTGACTCTTTAGGGTTTTCTATATAAAAGACCATGTCATCTGCAAACAAGGACAGTTTTACTTCTTCCTTTCCAATTTGGATGTCTTTTATTTCTTTTTCTTGCCCAACTGCTCTGGTTAGAACTTCTAGTACTATATTGAGTAGAAGTGGTAGGAGTGGACATCCTTGTCTTATTCCTGATCTTAGAGGAAAAGCTTTCAGTTTTTCATTGTTCAGTATGATGTTAGCTGTGGGCGTGTGATGTACAGCCTTTATTGTTCTGAGGTTCATTATTTCTTTCTTTCTTTTTCTTTGTTTTTGAGATAGAGTCTCGCTCTGTCACCCAGGCTGCAGTGCAGTGGCACGATCTCGGCTTACTGCAACCTCTTTCTCACAGGTTCAAGTGATTCTCCTGCCTCAGCCTCCTGAGTAGCTGGGATTACAGGCATGTGCCACCCAGCCCAGCTAATTTTTATATTTTTAGTAGAGAGACAGGGTTTTGCCATATTGGCCAGGCTGGTCTTGAACTCCGGACCTCAGGTGATCCACCTGCCTCGGCCTCCCAAAGTGCTGGGATTACAGGCGTGAGCCACCATGCCTGGCCCAGTTTGTTCTTTCTATACAAATTTGTTGAGAGTTTTTATCATGAAAGAATGTTGAAATTTGTCAAATGCTTTTCCCTCATTTCTTAAAATGATCACATGGTTTTTGTTAGTTTATGTTCTTCATTTCTGTTTTTTGTTTGTTAATGTTGTTATTTATTGATTTGAATATGTTAAACCATCCTCGCATCCCCAGAATAAATCCCACTTGGTCATCGGGAAATATCCTTTTATGTGCTGCTGAATTCAGTTTGCTAGTATTTTGTTGAAGATTTTTGCATCTGTGTTCATAAAGGATATTGGCCTGTAATTTTCTTTTCTTGTGGTGTCCTTGTCTGGCTTTGGTTTCAGGGTAATGCTGGCCTTGTAAAATGAGTTTGGAAATATTCCTTCCTCTTCAAGTGTTGGGAAGAGTTTGAGAAGGATTGCATTAGTTCTTCTTTAAATGTTTGGTAGAATTCATCTGTGACTTTATCAGGTCCTGAGTTTCTTTAATGGGAGACTTTTTAAAGTTACTAATTCAATCTCCTTACTTATTATTGATCTTTTCAGATTTTTTATTTTGTCTTGATTCAGTCTTGATAGGTTGTATGTTTCTAGGAATTTATTTTTTTCTAGGTTCAATTTGTTGGTGTATGATTGTTCATAGCAGTCTCTTATAAAACTTTGTATTTCTGTGGTATCAGCTGTAATGTCTTCTCTTTCATTTCTGATTTTGATTCCTCTTTCTTTTTTTCTTAGTCTACTTAATGGTGTGTTAATTTTATTTATCTTTTCAAAAAACCAACTCTTAGTTTTATTGATTCTATTAATACTATTTTTCCAGTATTTCATTCATTTTTGCTCTGAACTTCGCTATTCCCTTTCTTCTACTAACTTTAGGCTCAGATTGTTCCTCTTTTTCTAGGTCTTGAGGTGTAACATTAGGTTGTTTATTTGAGATTTTTAAAAAAATGTAGGCACTTATTGGTATAGACTTGCTATAAACTTCCCCCTTAGAATTGCTTTTTCTGTGTTGCATACATTTTGTTATGTTGTGTTTCTATTTTTGTTGTCTCAAGATATAGTTGTTTCTTGGTACACATTGGGGATTGGTTCCAGGACCCCTACATATAGCCCAATCTGCCTATACTCAATTCATTCTGTTGGCCCTGTAGAACCCACATATAGGAAAAGTTGGCCCTCTGTATATGTGGGTCATGAATACTGTATTTTCAATCTGTGTTTGGTTGAAAAATATCTGCATATAGATGTACCCGTGCAGTTCAAACCCGTGTTGCTTAAGTGTCAGCTATATTTTAAAATATTTCTTTTTATCTGTCATTGACCAAGTGATTGTTTAGGAGCATGTTGTTTAATTTTCATGTATTTGTGACTTTCCTAAATGTCTTCAGTTATTGATTTTGAGTCCTAATATTGTAGTTGGAAAACATACTTGATGTCAGTCTTTTAAAATTTGTTAAGGCTTGTTTTGCAGTTTAACATATTATTTGTCCTGGAGAATGTTCTGTGTGCATTTGAGAAGAATGTGTATTCTGCTTTTGTTGGATGGAATGTGTCTGTTAGATCTGTTTTGTTTAAAGTCCAGTTTGAGCCAAATGTTTTCTTACTGATTTGTTGTCTGGATGACCTATCTATTGTTGAAAGTGAAGTATTGAAGTTTCCTAGTAGTATTGGGTTGCTATTTAGCTCTCTCTCCAGATTAATTAATATTTGCTTTATATATTTAGGTGCTCTAAATTGGCTGCATATGTATTTACAGTTGTTATATCCTTGTGATGAATCGACACCTTTACCATTAATGCACTTTTTCATCTCTGTTTTTATTGTTTTTGATGTTACATCATTTTGTCTGATGTAAGTATTGCTATCCTTGTTCTCTTGGTTTCCATTTGCACAGAATACTTACTCATATTTAAAAGAATTACTGATAGATGGGGACTTACTATTGCTATTTTGTTTTTGACCCTTCCTTCTTCCCTTGCTGCATTCTTTTGTATTTCTTTTTAATTAAAAAAATCAATTATGGATACATAACAGTTGTACATATCACATGGGGTACATGTGATATTTTGAAACAAGCATATAGTGTGTAATGATCAAATCAGGGTAATTGGGATAGTCATCACCTCAAGGATTTATCATTTCTATGTTAGGAACATTCCAACTCTACTCTTTTAGCTATTTTGAAATATACAATAAATTAATCATTTTCTTTGTTTTTTTGTAGTAATATTTTGATTCTCATTTTCCTTTGTGCATATTCTATAGCACATATATTGTGATATCTTTGTAATTACATAAAATATTTTATAAATTTATAGCAATCTATTTTAAACTGATAACTTCAATCACAAAAACTACCCCTTTATATTTCTTCTTCCACTTTATGTAACTGATGACACAAAATTACCTCTTTTTATATTGCTTATCATTAACACAGATTCATTACTTTTTATGCTATGCTTTTAACATTCTAACAAGATTTAAAAGTGAGTTTCACACTCACATTACAGTACTACAGGATTCTCTGTCTATGCACTTACCATTATTATCGAGTTTTATATTTTCATATGGTTTTGTGTTGCTATTTATTTTCCTTTCTCTTCACCTTTTTTGCTCCTCTGCCACTTTGATTTTGAATATACTAGTCTTTGAGTCCACTGATGCTTTCTTCTGCCTCATCGTGTTTGTTGTTGAATCCTTTTAGTGAATCTTTCAATTTAGCATTACAGTTTTCAGCTCCAGAATTGCTGTTTGGTTCTTCTTTATAGTTCCTGTCTCTTTGTTGATATTCTCATTTTGTTCATACATCATTTTCCTGATTTCTTTTAGTTGTCCGTCTGCATTCTCTTTTAATTTTTTGAACATCATTATGATGGTAATTTTTGAATTCTTTGGTAATTTATATATATCTGTTTCCTTAGGGTCAGTTTCTGGAGATTGAATTTTTTCCTTTAAATGTGCCATGTTTCTATTTCTTTGTATTATTTGTCATTTATTATTGGGATTTTGGCATTTGAAGAATTAGCTGCCTTTCTCAGATTTTGCAGCCTTGTTTTGTACAAGGAGGACTTACGCTACTCAGCCTGGCTAGAGATTCTGGTAGCCTCTCAAATCTTTTTTGGGGATGTGTCCTCTGTGAGGTTTTTTTGTGCAGTCTCCTAATTGTGGAGGTTTGCTAGTTTCTACTCAAGAGCACCCCCAGGTGTCTGTCTGTGATACTGTGGTCTCTCTGACTTTTTTTTTTTTTTTTGAGACAGAGTCTTTCTCGGTTGCCCAGGCTGGAGTGCAGTGGTGCCATCTCGGCTCGTTGCAACCTCCGCCTCCCAGGTTCAAGCAATTCTCCTGCCTCAGCCTCCTGAGTAGCTGGGAATACAGGCATGCGCCACCACTCCCAGCTAATTTTTGTATTTTTTAGTAGAGATGGGGTTTCACCATATTGGCCAGGCTGGTCTCGAACTCCTGACCTCGTGATCCGCCCGCCCTGGCCTCCCAAAGTGCTGGGATTACAATTTGAGCCACTGAGCTTGGCCTGTTGTCTAGTATTTTAAGTCTTTTTTTAAAAAAAATTCTACAATATAGATATGACTATTGAATTATGAAATGTTCGTTTAGGTTTGTGAGGCCATACACCAATTAAATTAATTGTTAAGAGGATGGACTGTGAGCCAAACTGCCCAGTTTGAGTACTGCCTTTGTCACTTTATAAGCTGTGACTTTAGGCAAGATTCTCAAACTCTTTCTGTACTTGTTTCCTCATCTGTAAAATAATAATAGTACTAATCACAAATGACTTTTGTGAAAATCAGAGGGATTCGTATGTGTGGAGCACTGAGAAGTGCTTGTGGCACATGTGAAGTGCTCTATGAGCTTTAGCTATTTTCCCATGTGTTCATTGTCTGCTTTCAACCTTATTGAATCTCAGCTTATTTTTCTGATATATCTACTTCAACTGGGTATCTTTTAGAAGTTCCCTTAGCGAAGGTATTTTGGTAGTAAATTCTGTCAGTTTTTGTCTTTTCCGAATGTTTTTGGCTGACAGCTTTTTTTTTCTAAGAACTTTAAATAGACTATATTTTAACATCCTTTGTTGCAATTTAAACATTGTCTGTTACTCTGATGCTGTAGATGATATCTTTTCCATGTGGCTTTTTCTTCTGTATCTTTAGACTATTTGGTGTAGATGTGGACTTAAAAAAACTCCTTTGCCAGTAAATAGACTTCCGGAGTTGATGTACATTTTTCAGTTCTAGCAAATTCTTAGCAATTATTTCTTTATTGCCTCTGTCTCATTATCTGATTAACTCTTTCATGCATTTCTTGCATGTTAGACTTTTTACTATCTCTGTTTCTTAACCTCTCTTTGGTATTTCCAATATTCTTGTGTATTCCATTCTGATTATATTGGATCTACCTTCTATTCACTAAGTCTCTACTAAACTATGCCAAATCTTCTACTTAACCAACTCATTGAATATCTCATTTCACTAGTTTTATAGTACATTTAATTCCTGTAGTTCTACTTAGTTCTATTTCGAATCTGCCTGGTTATTTGTGATTGTTTGTTACAGTTTTATTATCTGTTTTAAAGCTTTTATTTCTTAAAGCATATTCAAACACCTAATTTTTGTGCTGTATCTGATCATATGTATGCCCTTGGTGGGTTCTCAGGTTTGTTATTTCTGCTAACTCTCGTGATGGCTCATTTCTTAGTGCACTTGTGATGTTGATTGTAAACTCACCTTCTTTGGAACTTTATATTGGAAATAAATATATTTGAATCCTGAATTATAGTGGGTTCCTACCGAGAGTATTTTTCTTTGCCAGATGCTTGGGGGCATGGTCAATCTTTGATGTCTTTAAACTGAAATTTTTGTTGATATATATATATATTTTTTGCCACACAAATGTTAGGAACTCTGGTCCCCAAACTCTTATGAGGATGGGTGTGTGGTAAGAATTTCTCCATGGAGACTATTTTTTTAGTTCCCCATCTATCAGCACCAAGGCAGTATTGCCACAGGCCTTCCTTGAGGCAGGTTTTTGTTTTTCTAGTTAACCCATGGGGATACCACCCTTCATATGCCTAGGCTTTGTATAGGGCCTTGTATTCACCATTCCATCCAGCTCAGGCCCCAGCTTTTGCCTCCTTTATCTATGGGTCACTGAAAACGCATACTGCCGCCTGCCAAGGATAGGAAGATTTCCACAGGACAAAGGCAACTCCGTAGTTTGGACTCTTTCATACCTTCTTGGTTTTTTTTTGGCCTGTAAGATGTTTCTTACTTCCCACCAACCCAGCCAAGTGTTTCAAAATACCTTTTAAATATTTTAGGCAGCATTTTAGGTGTACTGTACTGGGAAGTTTCCTCTGGACATTTGGTCCACTATTTGCAAGAAGTGAACATGTACTTCATTGTTTTTAATAACCGCATGCTGTTCCCTCTTATAAATTTACCGGAAATTTAAAAACAGGTTGTTTCCAGTCTTATACCATAAAAAAATGTGGCACCAAGCATCCTTGTAAATAGATCTTTGCATACATTTAAAAGTATATGTCAGATAAATGCCAAAAAAGATTAAAATTTTTTAAAATTAATTTTATTTTTAATTGGCAAATCATAGTTGTATAAATTTATGGGGCACAGCATGATGTTTTATGTAAACAATGTGGAAGTGATTAAATCAAGCTAATTAACATATCCAGCACCTTGCTTGCTTGTAATCTTTAGCTTGTTTTCATTAATTTATATTTAATTGACAAATAATAATTGTGTATATTTTGGGGTATCGTGTTTGTTTTTTTTTTTTTTTTGAGATGGAGTCTCGCTGTGTTGCACAGGCTGGAGTGCAGTGGCATGATCTCGGCTCATTGCAACCACTGCCTCTCGGGTTCAAGCAATTCTTCTGCCTTAGCCTCCTGAGTAGCTGGAATTACAGGCATGCGCCATCATGCCCGGGTGATTTTTTTTGTAGAGACGGGGTTTTGCCATGTTGACCAGGCTGGTCTTGAACTCCTGACCTCATGTGATCCACCTGCCTCAGCCTTCCAAAGTGTTGTGATTACAGGCGCCTGGCCACAATGTGATGTTTTGGTCTATGTATACCTTGTTGTAAGATTCAGTCGGCTGGGCGCGGTGGCTCATACTTGTAATCCCAACACTTTGGGAGGCCGAGGTGGGCGGATCATGAGGTCAGGAGATGGAGACCATCCTGGCTAACATGGTGAAACCCCGTCTCTACTAAAAATACGAAAAAAAAATTAGCCAGGCGTGGTGGTGGGTGCCTGTAGTCCCAGCTACTCGGGAGGCCGAGGCAGGAGAATGGTGTGAACCCGGGAGGCGGAGCTTGCAGTGAGCTGAGATCGCGCCACTGCACTCCAGCCAGGGCGACAGAGCCAGACTCCGTCTCAAAAAAAAAAAAAAAAAAAGATTCAGTGAAGCTAATTCCCATACCCATCACCTCACCACATTGTCATTCCAAAAGTGGACTTGATCCCTTTAGAGTGTTGTTCCTATGGCTTGTGGAAAGGGATGGAGACATTTTGTTGCATTTTTCACCCATTTTCACAGTACATATAAATCATTCTGTGGGGAAAAAAATTGCAGATGATAGACCACCTGTTCTATGGTAGAAGCCAGAGGGTGCTCAAGGTCTTCACCACCACTGTGCATTCTCTGCCAGTCATAGAACTTCAGGAGTTAACAGTAGATAGTAAAGAACATCTTGGTCAAGGTCACTTCATCATTGATTTAGTAATTCCATCTGATCATTCCTAACGTCTTATAGTGTAATGTGATATGTGAAAAATATTACTTTTACTTTCTTATTTGAGGCTAAGTTATACAGTTTCACTTTGTTGTAAACTTCAACTACTTCATCAAGGAAGAATATGATGAATTCCAAAACCGAGGATTCTAGCTGAGTGGTATTTATAGTATTAGTTAGATACTGTATAGGTTTGGCAATACATTTTGGAAGATTTTATTTAAAATACATTGACGTAGGAAATATGTTACCTTCTAACTAATACAGTTGGTTTGAACCAAGATCTTAGTACTTTGGTATTACTGAATTTAAAAAAATACCTTAAAAGAATTAAGTATTCCACATTCAGTGGTAAAGATATGTCAAATAAGCAAAATATTTCTGACTGTCAGCATTATAAATAAATACAGGTTGAGCACCCCTAATCTGAAAATCCAAAGTGCTCCAAAACCCAAAACTTTCTGAGCACCAACATGATGCCACAGGTGGAAATTTCCACACCTGCCCTCATGTGATGAGTTGCAGTCAGAATGCACTGTTTAGTACTTATATGTGAATAAATCTAAGAAAATGATTGCTTACCAGTAGTATATAAATTCAGAGTCAGGAGTGATGGTGAGCCAAACAACCACAGATTGTCCACATGAGGGGCTGAGAGAGTAACACCTTTGCTTTCTGATGGTTCAGCATACACAGACATTATTTTATGCACAAAATTATTTAAAATATTGTATAAAATTACCCTGAGGTTATATGTATGAGGCCTATGTGAAACATCAATGACTTTTCTGTTTAGACTTGGGTCCCGTCCCCAAAATATCTGATTATGTATGTGCAAATATTCCAAAATTGGAAAAAAAATCTGAAATTTGAAACTCTTCTGGTTCTAAGCATTTCTGATAAGGAATATTCAACTGTAGTCTGTTTATTGATTTTAAATATGTAGATTTCTTCTATTTAGAAATCATATTTATGAGCACATAGTGGTAATAACCTTATTTTTTTTTCTTTTTAGCCTATATATGCAAACAGATTTGCAGTACCAACCTATGCAGCCAAGCAACCTCAGCAGTTCCCATCAAGGTCAGAAGAAAATTTGCTTAGATTTTTTGGCCAGAATAAAACCTAGGGGTTAATGTCTAATAATTTCCCCTGTATTTTAATGTAATTTAGTGAAAGGTATTTATTGTCAACAGTTTACAAGAATATGATTTGCAGAAAGGTTTTAAAATAACTTTATATAAATTTTATCATATTGGTACAGGGTCAAAATGAAATATTAAATAAGCTTGAGCAAGACAGATTCTGCTGCCACAGCTTTCATGTGCATACGATTTAGAAGCAAGGGCCTTTGAGATAACCAGCAGTAGGAAACCAGATGGGTTGGAACAGCCTTCCCGTCAAAAACAGCTAAAAAAGCTGGACAATATAAGAAAATATGTGTTTGAAGGCATAGAAGACTAAAGAAGTGAGGAATTGTGGGGGTAAGGTCAGGAGAGGAAGGAAATCTAGAAATGATCCCAGCTTTGGGGGCCACTTTTCCTTCCTAGATGAGTTTACCTGTTCTGACAACAGAGAGGCTAGGAAGCTGAGGAGAGCTTTCTACAAACTCACAGGGCAGAGGGGACAAAATTTAGAATCCTGCCAAAGAGGAGGCACCCTGGCAAACATCTCAGGGTCTGTGCTGGGACCCAGAAGTAAGAGTGAACTAGACCTTCAACTGATTTCTACAATTTCTTATGTTTTGCTCATGATCAAAAAAAGCCAAGTGTAAAAGAAAAGAAAATATGACTAAAACCAAGAAACAATAGACCATAGAAACAGACTGAGATGGTATCCAGTTAATAGACATGGACTTTAAAATAACTATGATGTCATGGAATTAAAAGTCAAGATTGAGAATTTCAGCACAGAACTAAAAACTAAAAGAATCAATGCAAATTCTAGAACTGAAAAACACAAGAACTGAAATGACTCAATGGATGGGCTTAAAATCATCAGGAAGGAAGATAATTTATTACTTCATTTTGTATCACATAAAATGCAAATGCATGTGACCCTCCCATCCCCCAGAAGTCTTTCAAATTACAATTGCGTTGCAACTCTGAGGACTATCTTCATATGTAATCTTTATTATACAGTAAGAATACATTGAAATCCGACTGAGGATCAGGGAAAGAGTATATAAATTGTGAGGGAAACATTCACCAGGTAGTGTTCTAGTGTTACTGGAGTAGAGGTGTACTAGAATTGGATGATGAGGTTAGGAGCGGGTGTCCACAGGTGGAAGTATGAGGTTTGAGATGGACAGGTATAGAAGTCATAACACTTTTAATTCTCAGAGTGAATCTCATGTTGAGGGAGCTATAAACAGCTAGGTTTACACCTAGCAGTAATTTGCTGCCCTCAAATTCTAACAGCACAGGCAAGTGCTTGATCACTTAGTGTACTCACTTGTCTTTTACAGTTTATCTTTACCATTTCATGTGCTTTTTTTTTTTTTGAAAAAACATGTAAACTAGAACCTTCATACAACATTGTTGATTATGGAGTAATATTATTTAAAGTAGTTATTCCATTTTAGACTCTAATTGGAGCCTTTTAGCCATTGAATATCACCCTAATACTGATCTCAGAATGTACAGTACCCTTTCCTGTTGTCAGAGATGTTGAGGATGGTGTTATGTTGAGCTTGTAATGAATATGGCATTATTTCACCCAGTCTAAACACTCTATTAACTATCTCTTTTCCCCTCGCAGGCCACCTCCACCACAACCGAAAGTATCATCTCAGGGAAACTTAATTCCTGCCCGTCCTGCTCCTGCACCTCCTTTATATAGTTCCCTCACTTGATTTTTTTAACCTTCTTTTTGCAAATGTCTTCAGGGAACTGAGCTGATACTTTTTTTTTTCTTGAAGTTTTCTTGAAAAGCCTTTCTTTCTGTTGCAACTATGAATGAAAACAAAATACCACAAAACAGACTTTACTAACACAGAAAAACAGAAACTGAGTGTGAGAGTTGAGAAATACAAGGAAATGCAGTAAAGCCAGGGAATTTACAATAACATTTCCGTTTCCATCATTGAATAAGTCTTATTCAGTCATCGGTGAGGTTAATGCACTAATCATGGATTTTTTGAACATGTTATTGCAGTGATTCTCAAATTAACTGTATTGGTGTAAGATTTTTGTCATTACGTGTTTAAGTGATTGAATTTTCTACCTTAGTTATCATTAATGTAGTTCCTCATTGAACATGTGATAATCTAATACCTGTGAAAACTGACTAATCAGCTGCCAATAATATCTAATATTTTCATCATGCACGAATTAATAATCATCATACTCTAGAATCTTGTCTGTCACTCACTACATGAATAAGCAAATATTGTCTTCAAAAGAATGCACAAGAACCACAATTAAGATGTCATATTATTTCGAAAGTACAAAATATACTAAAAGAGTGTGTGTGTTCACGCAGTTACTCGCTTCCATTTTCATGACCTTTCAACTATAGGTAATAACTCTTAGAGAAATTAATTTAATACTAGAATTTCTATTATGAATCATGTGAAAGCATGACATTCGTTCACAATAGCACTATTTTAAATATAAGCTTTAAGGTACGAAGTATTTAATAGATCTAATCAAATATGTTGTTGATTCATGGCTATAATAAAGCAGGAGCAATTATAAAATCTTCAATCAATTGAACTTTTACAAAACCACTTGAGAATTTCATGAGCACTTTAAAATCTGAACTTTCAAAGCTTGCTATTAAATCATTTAGAATGTTTACATTTACTAAGGTGTGCTGGGTCATGTAAAATATTAGACACTAATATTTTCATAGAAATTAGGCTGGAGAAAGAAGGAAGAAATGGTTTTCTTAAATACCTACAAAAAAGTTACTGTGGCATCTATGAGTTATCATCTTAGCTGTGTTAAAAATGAATTTTTACTATGGCAGATATGGTATGGATAGTAAAATTTTAAGCACTAAAAATTTTTTCATAACCTTTCATAATAAAGTTTAATAATAGGTTTATTAACTGAATTTCATTAGTTTTTTAAAAGTGTTTTTGGTTTGTGTATATATACATATACAAATACAACATTTACAATAAATAAAATACTTGAAATTCTCTTTTGTGTCTCCTAGTAGCTTCCTACTCAACTATTTATAATCTCATTAATTAAAAAGTTATAATTTTAGATAAAAATTATAGTCAAATTTTTACAGATATTATCTCACTAATTTTCAGACTTTTGCCAAAGTGTGCACAATGGCTTTTTGTTAATAAAGAACAGATTAGTTTTGAAGAAGGCAAAAATTTCAGTTTTCTGAAGACAGCATGTTATTTTAACAATCAAGTATACATATTAAAAATTGTGAGCAATCTCAAATGAAGGTCCATCGTTTCATTTTAAATCTCTAAATGAATTCATATAAGACTCAAACGTTTGTGCCGTTCACTCATGTAGCCTCAGTTTTTGCAATTGTGATGCATATCACTGAAATTTTACAGTTGGTAATGTATTAACTATGTAACTTAACACTTGGAATTAAATAGTTCTTTGGATATTTGACTAAGTTTTTTAAAAGACTATTGGATCTGAACTTCTTTTACTTTTATATATTTTTTAATATGCTTTATGTTTTTTACTTACTTGGTCATGGATGCCACTTCAAAATTTGAAAATATTAAAGGACATCCTTTCTTTCTTCAAAAAGAATAAATAAGGGTAAATTATATGCAAGTTTGACATCTCTGTTTGACTCTGTATGTCAAACTGACCTTGTTCAGAGTATTGCATTCTCCCTTTCTCCTGTGTCTGTAACCATAGAGTTAAGCACAATTTGGGTTTTCTAAACTCAAATCAGATTTTATTAAATTTCATAAATGTTTACTAAAACCTACCATTTTCCAGGCACTGTATTAGGTACTGTGATACCTAAGTTCTGGATAGGATATGTTTCCCGACTTTTAGAAGTGCATCCTCTGTTATGAAGAGAGCTATACACACAAGAATAATACAAAATCAACCCTATTAAAGATACAAACCAGAAAGGTTGAGGAGTAAGAAAGAACAAAATAATACAAGAGCCAGAAATTCATTCAGAATACTTACCACTAATTGATGAGTTGAAGCATTTACTGTAATTGCTCTTCTGTTTGTTACAAAGCAAGGTGAAACTAGCTGTGGCTCAGCAGCTGCCTAAAAGCAATGTTAGCTTAGCATTGGCTGTTCCTATTGAGATACAAGCTCAGTGTATTTTTTTGTTGCCTTGTTCCCCACCCCACCCCTCCACCTGCCCCAGATGGAGTTTTGCTCGTCACCCAGGCTGGAGGGCAATGGCACAATCTCGGCTCACTGCAACCTCCACTTCCTGGGCTCAAGCGATTCTCCTTTCTCAGCCTCCCCAAGTGCTGGGATTACAGGCGCCCACAACCATGCCCGGCTAATTTTTGTATTTTTTGGTAGAAACGGGGTTTCACCATGTTGACCAGGCTGGTTTCAAACTCCTGACCTCTGGTGATCCAACCACCTCGGCCTCCCTAAGTGCTGGGATTACAGGCGTGAGCCACCTCACCTGGCCTGTTGCCTTGTTTTTGTTCATGCTATTAATTTCAGGTGTAGATTGCCCTGTTGAAATTGCGTGCATCCATAAAAATCACATCTTCACTTTAAATGTGTTAGTTCCCCAAGTGAGATTTTTCTCTGTTTCCATGAGGCCTTTTAGTTTATGTGTTGGCCTATTATGTAGTATGAGAAATTAATCCATTCTTTGGGATTTGAAAAGAATGAAAAGCTAATGCATACAGATGGAGACCAGGTGTGAGGCTGGGAAGGAGGAGGCATTGCAGTTCCAGGGAGTAAAGCAGTGTTTAGGAAAAACCCAAAGTCAGAGCTGCTAAAACACGGGATAGGAGAAATTAAGTGGCAGGTTCCGGTCTGAGTTCAGAAAAATTACTATGCTGAGGCTAGAATTTTCTACTGGAATGTAAGTACTGTAATTGTGGGCAAGAATCTTCTCTATCTCTTTCACTACATGAAATGAGTATTTATTGCACTGAGAAGTTTCTGAACAACAGAATGACATCACATGAGTTTTAGCCAATGGCCTGCGGAGAACCAGATTGGAGGAAAAAGCCTGGTTGTGAAGTCCATTTGGGCAGCGTCAGTGGGGAAAAAAATGCAGCTGGCGCTCTTCAAAAATATGAAGAGCTGGCATTTCATATTGAAAAGCGGCTCACTTTTCCCTTCTTTGGAATGTTCACACATCTGGCTAAATAGTTGTGAAAAAATATTAGAAACAGGTTTGGCAAATATGAATATATATTTAGGTGTGTATATAGATTTTAATTCAAAAAGTATTACACATTCGCTTTTGAAAGGACCTAGGAAGCCCCGAACGGTGGCAGATGCCTGTAATCCCAGCTACTCAGGAAGTTGAGGAGGGAGGATCACTTGAACCCAGGAGTTCGAGACCAGCCTGGGCAGAATAGTGAGCACCCCCGTCCCAAAAAGAAAAAAAAGCAACTGGGAAGTGTCTGGTGCAGGAGAGCACACGCTGACTGTGAATAAGTGTGTCAGTTCTTAAGGTCCAGCAACACAAAGCGAAAAGTTAGTGGAGGACTACGAGCGCGATCTCGACAGAGGGCGCTGGGTGGTCAGTGGCTCCAGCAACCACGCGGCTGGGGTGCGCCGGGAAGGGAGCTGGATGTTTTAGCCTCGGGGCGCACGCTGCGGGCCCTTCGTGTTCCGGACGCTAAACACCGAGAGCACCCCGTCTCCGGGGCCTCCGGAGAACGCTGTCCCATGAACGTGCGGGGAGCGGCCCCCGGTGTCCGCGCGTCCGCGCGTCCCCGCGTCCCTGGCAATTCCCGACTTCCCAACGGCTTCCCGCCGGCAGCCCCGAAGCCGCACCATGTTCCGCCTCTGGTTGCTGCTGGCCGGGCTCTGCGGCCTCCTGGCGTCAAGACCCGGTGAGCCAGCCCAGACCCTGACACTAGTCCGGGCGCTCGTCACACTGCGGCCCGACTCCCTGCAAAGCCCGGGACCCTCCCTGTCTGGGTCCCTTTGGTCCTGTCACCCTGGCAACGGGGCCTTTTCCAGGGGATTAGGCGCCCCCTAATGGAGAAGCGACTCAGGGCCCAGCACCAGGGCTCACGCCTGTAATCCCAGGGCTTTGAGAGACTGAGGCGAGCTGATTGTTTGACCTCGGAGTTGGAGACCAGCCTGGGCAACACAGCAAGACCCCATCTCTAACAAAAAAATTTTAAAAAATGTTCCG
Source organism: Pan troglodytes (assembly GCF_028858775.2). Taxonomy (NCBI): domain Eukaryota; kingdom Metazoa; phylum Chordata; class Mammalia; order Primates; family Hominidae; genus Pan; species Pan troglodytes. The sequence continues at coordinate 47,507,059 of NC_072405.2, forward strand.
AGGTGGTGGTGCGCACCTGTGATCCCAGCTACCCGGGAGGCTGAGGGAGGAGGACCACGTGAGTCCAGGAGGTGGAGGCTGCAGTGAGCCAAGATCGCCCCCACTGGACTCCAGCCTGGGCGACAGAGATCCTGTCTTTTTTATAAATTAAAAAAATTATTTTTGTGTGTGACCGAGTCCCTTCTGTCGCCCAGGCTGGAGTGCAGTGGGCAACAGTAGGCAACAGAGGGATACTCCAGATCGTAGTTCTCCAGAACTATGAGGAAAATAAATTTCTGTTGTTTAAGCCATGCAGTCTACACTATTTTGTTATGGCAGTGGGAGCTGACTAATATAGTACTTAACAGCAAAATGATTGAAAAACTGTAAAAGTTCATTAGTAAGAGAACTGCTAAATAAACTGTGGTTACCTCCAAACAATGCAAATGGACCACTGTGGAGAGGGAGGAAGTAAGACATGCCATGTACTGACTCTGGCTGACAAGATTCAGAATAGTATGTAATAAGAGAAGGAAAAAAATACGGGCATATCCAAACATTTTACTTGCATGTAAGCCTCCCTGGTGATACTGTAAATTTTTGAGAACTCTTCCTACTCTTCTTCCTATCCTGCCATAATTACCTCTGCAGCATAGCAGAGGTGTGGTCAAGGCCAGGGTGTCAGCCTGGTTAGATTAGGGTGAGTGTTCTCTTCCTGGCTTGTAAACAGCTACCTTCTCCCTGCATACTCACAGGACCTTTTCTTTGTGTACAGGGAAAGACAGGAGGAGCAAATTCTCTGATGTCTCATCTTATAAGGGCATGAATCTCATCATGAGGGTCCCACTCTATGCCTAAAACCCTGATTACCTCCCAAAGGCCATAACCAAATACTGTCACATTGGGGGTTAGGGATTCAACATAGAATTTTGTGGGATACATTCAGCTCATAACACATACAAAATTTTAATGCAGTGGTTGTCAAAGTTTTTGGGTTCAGAACTCCCTTATACATGAACAATTTTTGAGATTCTCAAGGAGCTTTTGTTTATGTGGATTTATATCGATGTTTAACATATTAGAAATTAAAATAGAAATGTTAAGAATGTGTATTTCATTCATTAAAAATAAAAGTAATGGCCAGGCGTGGTGGCTCACGCCTGTAATCCCAGCACTTTGGGAGGCTGAGGCAGGTGGATCACCTGAGTGAGGTCAGGAGTTCGAGATCAGCCTGGCCAACATGGTGAAACCCCATTGCTACTAAAATACAAAAAAATTAGCTGGGCGTGGTGGTGCGTGCCTGTAATCCCAGCTACTCGGGAAGCTGAGGCAGGAGAATCGGTTGAACCCAAGAGGCAGGAGTTGCAGTGAGCTGAGATGGCACCATCGCACTCCAGCCTGGGTGACAAGAGCAAAACTCCATCTCAAAAAATAAAATAAAATAAAAAATATTAATAAACATTATTTTTTAGAGTACGTTTAGGTTCATAGCAAAATTGAGCTGAAAGAGTTCCCATATAGCCCCTGATCCCAAATATGAACAGCTTCTCCCACTATCAGCATCTGGCACCATGGGATCCATTTGTTACAATTGAGCCTACACTGACACATTGTTATCATCCAAAGTCCACAGTTTGTTTGCATTAGGGTTCATTCTCCACATTGCCCATTCTATGGTTTTGACAAATGTACAATGACATGCATCCACCATTGTAGTATTATACAGAATAGTTTCACTGCCCTACAAATCCCATGTGTTCTGCTTATTTATCCCTCCCTCCCCACTGCCCCTGGCAACAACTCATCTCCTTAGTCTTCATAGTTTTGCCTTTTCCAGAGTGTCATGTATTTGAAATCATATGTAGCCATTTTGGATGGACTTTTTTTTAACTTAATAATATGCATTTAAGGTTCTCCCATGACTTTTCATGGCTTGATAGCTTATTTACTTACTTAATTGTTTTTTTGAGATGGTGTCTTACTCTGTTGCCCAGGCTGGAGTGCAGTGGCAGGATCTTGGCTCACTGCAACCTCTGCCTCCCGGTTCAAGCAATTTTCCTGCCTCAGCCTCCCAAATAGCTGGGATTACAGGTGCCTGCTACCATGCCTAGCTAATTTTTTTGTATTTTTAGTAGAGATGGGGTTTCACTATGTTGACCAGGCTGGTTTCGAACTCCTGACTTCAAGTGATCCACCCACCTTGGCCTCCCAAAGTGCTAGGATTACAGGCATGAGCCGCTGCACCCGGCCGCTTATTTATTTTTAGTGCTGAATAATATTCAATTGTCTGGATCTACCACAGTTTATTTATCCATTTACCTACCAAATGACATCTTGGTTGCTTCTAAGCTTTGGCAGTTATGAATAAAGCTGCTATAAACATCTATGTGCAGGTTTTTGTGTGGACATAAGTTTTCAACTCATTTGGGTAACTACCAAGAAATGCTATTGCTGAATCATATGATAAGAGTATATTTAGTTTTTAAAGAAACTGCCAAGCTGTCTTCCAAAGTGGCTGTACCATTTGCATTCACCCCAGCAATGAATGAGAACTTCTTTTATTAATGCTGTCATATTATAAATTATATGCATAACTACAAGTGCAAGAAATCCTGGCTGTCTTTTTTATTATAACTCAGAAGAGAGAATTTAAACTTTCAAATGAAAATGCCAGCTCCAAACTGCTGATGGTCCCATCAGCTGAGGGATCTTGCTCAGCAATTTGGGGATGGCATTTTCACATTAAGCAGTCACTCCTCATGTCCTCCTGCTTCCAGCCCCTGGCAGCCACTGATCTGCTTTGGATTTATCTGGCAGCCACTGTCCCTTTGGATTTATCTATTCTGGGTATTTCGTATAAATGGAATCATACAAAATATGACCTTTTTTGTCTGGCTTAATTCACTTGCATAATGTTTTCAAGGTTCATCTCTCTTGTAGAATGCATTAGAACTTCATTCCTTTTTGTGACTGAATAATATTTCATTGCATATATTCACCCGTTTGTTTACCGATTCATCAGTTGATGGACATTTGATTGTTTCCAACTTTTGGCTGTTAGGAATAATGCTGCTAGGAACCTTCATGTACCAGTTTTTGTGTGGACATATGTTTTCATTTCTCTTGGATATGTACTTACAAAGAAACTGTTAGGCTCAATGGTATAGGTATGTCCATTTCCTCTTCTGGACTTTGTTATCCCCCAATAATGAGTTGGCTATTCTGGGTCTTTTACCTCCTCATGTAAACAGTAGAATATGTTGGTTGATATCCACAAAATAGCTTGCTTAGATTTTGATTAGGATAGTCTTGACATAGAACAAATTGGGAAGAGGCTGGGAATGGTGGCTTATACTTGTAATCCCAGCACTTTGGGAGGCCAAGTTGGGTGGATCACTTGAGGCCAGGAGTTCAGGACCAGCCTGGCCATGGTGAAACCCCATCTCTACTAAAAAAAATACAAAAATTAGCTGGTTGTGGTGGCACATGCCTGTAATCCCAGCTGAGGCAGAATTGCTTGAACCTGCGAGGTGGAGGTTGCAGTGAGCCAATATCGCGCCTCTGCACTCCAGCCTGGGCGACAGAGCAAGACTCTTTCTCAAAAAAAAAAAAAAAACAAAAGGAAAAAAAAAAGAACAAGTTGGGAAAAGCTGACATCCGATGGAGTGGCAGTGACTACCTACAATGTTTTGTTGAAAATGATTCTGAGGCTTTGCCTAAATTTAATGTAAAAACTATGATACCTGCTAGATTTTTGAAGTGACATACGCATTTATGTATCAGTCTTTTCCTAAGGTGGGATAGTTGAGGCCAAATTTGGCTTTACATCAGAATAATCTCTGGATATTTATAAACATATATATTTCTGGATCAAAATCCTAGAACTTTAAAAATAATTATAAACTTGTTAATAATTTTTATTTAGTAATATGTGATTACATTCAAAATGAAGTAAAAGAGGCTACCCTATATGTTACCATCTTTCCTGATTGTCAATTTTACTATATTTTTAAAGAAAACGACTATGTTTAACAGTTTGATGGTACTCTTCTGGACTTTTCTCTAGACACTTAGATATAAATATGTGTAAATGTAGACATATACGGTCCTTTTGAAGTAAATTATAAATGACAAAAGCATATTGTATAAATTTATGTATGTCATCTATTTTTAATATATTTTGGATATTAATCATTTTATTTTTTCTATATCTTGCACAAGTTTTCTTCAATGTGTTATTGATCTTTTCACTTGTGATATCCTGATTTTTGTACTAAGTTTATCAACACTTTCTTATGGCTTCTGCATTTTGTTTTCCATATTAAGGCTTCCCTTGGTACAATGATTAAAACAAATAGTTTCGCATACTTTCTTAAAGTTATTTTACAACTTTAGAAAATGTAGCCTTTCAGTCTTTCTAATAGTTTTGTAACTTTGTACATGAAGTCTTGTAATCCACACTGTGGTGCTAGATAGGAAACTATATTTGTATTTTTCCAAATGGATAATGAATACTGATATTACATCATTCCCCCATTCATTTGAAATGCCACATTTAGTAGATGTTAAACTATCACCGCCCCCTTGCCCCCAAAGTACACAGGTAGGTCTCAGTTAGAGACCTGTCATGAGACTGAGGATACACTGAAAGGGTTTAAATAAAGAGAGTTTAGCTATGGGACTATTTATAGAGATGTGGGCATCAATAATTAACGATGAAACGCACAGACTAGTAACAGTAGAAAGCCATATCACATGTGTTGAATTGATTGTTTGCAAAGATGACAATGGCCTTAACACTTCCTCCATCCCTGTGTGTGCTTCCATTTTGCAACATTTCTTTGTCATTCCTCCCATTGAGAGGTAGAATGTATTTCTTCACTCTCTGAATCTGGTTGGCCTCATTACTTGCTCTGGCCATTTGAATGTGGTAGAAATGAGTTGTGAGACTTCCAAGTCTATGCCTCAAGAGGCTTTGCAGCTTCCTCTCTGCTCTCTTGAAGCACTGTCTTGACTGCTACATGAAGAATCCTAGACTAGGACGATAAGAGGATGTGTGAAACAGAGATGACTCAACCTAGGCCGTTCAGTCAAAAGACATGAATGGGGTCGTCTTAGTCTCTCCAGGCCTAGGCGAGCTGCCAGATGACTGCAACCACATGAGTAACATTACGAGTGTCAGTGCAGTGGGTACTGCAGGGTGTCCTGTGTCATAACACTGAAGCAGGGCAGTGCCATCTATATCTTGAACTTGCTGCAGATTCTTCTCTTGCGCTGGGTCCAAGTCAATTTTGACAGTTTTACCAGTCACCTGATGAATGATTCAGGCTCTCACACCCCAAAACAGTATGTATTATCTCTGAATTCAAAAACTCAAAACGGCCTGCCACTCGTTGTGACTCTTTTTTTTTGTGGTGGACTATGCAAGGTGTAGCCACTAGCATCTCACTTTGTACAGGATATCTCAGCATGCTGCAACCACTGGACCCCAAGAAACTTTGGGGTTGTAACTATCCCTTAACCTCCATAGGTTCTTCTACCACATTCTGGCATGCATGTATCTTACTGAAACATCTAGGGCACTTGCTACTTCTTGCTCACTAAATATATTAGCATGATGTCTTTCACATCATGCAACTTGACCAGCATGATGTTCTAATGGGAGATCAAAACGGTCAGTGTCCCTCTGTGCTACGACAGGACAGTTGACAGCTTGAAGGGAAGGTGGTGAAAACCGTATTATTGTTCTTGTCAGATGAAGGCATTTGTCACCATTGCTGATTGGAATTGAAAATAACATTTGCCAGGTCAATAACTGCATATTAGGTATTAGGAGCCGTGTTGATTTTTTTCAACAAATCAACACATTGGAATCTATATTTTTTTACTAGTCAACTATAATTTCACATGAACTAACTAATGAGACTTTAATTTCAACAAGCTAGTTCATTTCACAAAATCTATAATTTCGTTCACCATTGATGGATCCAGGTCACAATTTATCCCTTGATCTATATAAGTCCCTATTCTGATCAATGGACCATGCTGGTATTTTGAGTCCTCAGGATTAGTGTCAGTTCAGAGTCAGTAAATAATACTCCCTGAAAGTCTGGCTATTTCCCCTCCCCTGGGCATAGTCATCATGGTAAAAGGACACAGGACACTATGGAGGAGGCTGCAGGGGAAGATTCGCAGCACATTCCTGTGGTTGCATGGCAAGGTCCTTCCTAAAGAGGACTCCCTCACTCCTTAATGAAAAGGCTGCAAGCCTCTGAACTGGGTCAGGTGTAGGAACCAGGGAAGAGGCTGTGAGTCCTCGTGGTGATTGCATCAGTTTCTGCGCACCACAAGCTAGAATTTTCTTGACTAGACTGCTCATCTAGTTCATTCCTAGGGACTCTGTGATCAGTTAGATACTACCAAGGATCTCTGTAGGTGAAAGCATTTTGTTTTTCACTCTGTCCTTGTGGCTTCTTCTGGTAATTGTGCTCACCTGTCTCTGAGAGTCAATTGTCTGCCACTTCAGAATTCCCTGATTCCCAGTCAAAGCAAGGAATCATGTTTAAAAATTTTTTTCATAAGTTTTATTTTATTTTTTCTTCCAACTTTAATTTTAGGTTTGGAGGTACATGTGCAGGTTTGTTACATGGGTAAATTGCGTGTCACTGGGGTTCTGTGTACAAATGATTTCATTACTCAGGTAGTGAGCACAGTATCTGAGAAGTAGTTTTTCAGTCCTCTCCCTCCTCCCATCCTCCACCTTCAAGTAATTCTGGTTCTATTGTGCCCCTCTTTGCATCCATGTGTACTCAATGTTTAGCCTCCGCTCATAAGTGAGAATATGTGGTATTTGGTTTTCTGTTCCTGTGTTAATTTGTTTAGGATAGTGGCCTCCAGCTGCAACCATGTGGCTGCAAAGGACGTGATTTCATTTTTTTATGGCTGTATAGTATTCCATGGTGTATATACACAACATTTTCTTTATCCAGTCCACCACTGATGGATGTCTAGGTTGATTCCATGTCTTTGCTATTGTGAAAAGTGCTGCAATGAATATACGTGTGCATGTGTCTTCGTGGTAGAACGATTTATATTCCCTTGGGTATATACTCAGTAATGGGACTGCTGGGTAAAATGGGAGCTCTCTTTAAGGTTCCTTGAGAAATCACACTGCTTTCCACAGTGGTTGAACTAACTTACATTCTCCCCAGCAGTGTATAAGCATTCTCTTTCCTCTGCAACCTTGCCAACACCTATTATTTTTTGACTTTTTAATAAGTCATTCTGATTGGTGTGACATGATATGTCACTGTTGCTTTGACTTTCATTTTTCTAATGATAAGTTTTTCATATGCTTGTTGGCCACATGTATGTTTTATTTTGAGAAGTGTCCATGTCATTGGTCCATTTTTTAATGGGGTTTTTTTTTTTTTGCTTGTTGAATTGTTTAAGCTCCTTATTGAGTCCAGATATTAGACCTTTGTTGGCATAGTTTGTTGATATTTTCTGCATTCTGCAGGTTGCCTATTTACTTGGTTGGTAATTTCTTTTGCTGTGCAGAAGCTCTTTAGTTTAATGAAGTCCCACTTCTCAATTTTTGTTTTTGTTGAAATTGCTTTTGGAGTCTTCATCATGAAACCTTTGCCAAGACAAAGATGTCTAGAATGGCATGTCCTGGGTTTTCTTCTAAGGTATGTATAGTTTTAAGTTGTACATTTAGGTCTTTAATCCATCTTGCATTGATTATTGAATATGGCAAAAGGTTCAGTTGCAGTCTTCTGCATATGAGTAGCCAGTTATCCCGGCACCATTTATTGGATAGAGAGTCCTTTCTCCATTGCTTGTTATTGTTAACTGTCAAAGATCAGATGGTTATAGGTGTGTGGCTTTATTTCTGAGTTTTCTAACCTGTTCCATTGGTCTATGTGTTTGTTTTTGTACCAGTACCATGCTGTTTTGGTTACTGTAGCCTTGTAGTATAGTTTGAAGACAGGTAGTGTGAGACCTCTTGCTTTCTTCTTTTTGCTTAGGATTGCTTTGGCTCTTTGGGCTCTTTTATGGTTCCATATGAATTTTAGAATAGTTTTTTCTAATTCTGTGAAAAACTGACATTGGTGGTTTGATAGAAGTAGCACTGAATCTGTAAATTGCTTTGAGCAGGATGGGCCTTTTAACAACGTTGATTCTTCCTATCCATGAGTATGGAATGTTTTTTCATTTGTTTATGTCATCTCTGATTTCTTTGAGCAGTGTTTTGTAGTTCTCCTTGTAGAGATCTTTCACCTCCATGGTTAGCTGTATTCCTAGGTATTTTGTTCTTTTTGTGGCTATTCTGGATGGGATCCTGTTCTTATTTTGGCTCTTGGCTTGGCTGTTGCTGGTGTATATAGAAATGCTAGTGATTTTTGTACATTGATTTTGTATCCTGAAACTTTACTGAAGTTTCTTATCAGATCTAGGAGCCTTTGGGCAGAAACTATAGGGTTTTCTAGGTGTAGAATCATATCGTCTGTGAAGAGAGAGAGTTTGACTTCCTCTCTTCCTATTCAGATGCCTTTTATTTCTTTCTCTTGCCTGATTGCTGTGGCTAGGACTTCTAGCGCTATGTTGAATGGGAGTGGTGAGAGTGGGCATCCTTGTCTTGTTCCAGTTCTTAGAGAAAAGGCTTTCAACTTTTCCCCATTCAGTATGATGTTAGTTGTGGCATTTAATGATTATGGTTACCTTTTTTTTTTTTTGAGACAGAGTCTTTCTCTGTTGCCCAGGCTGTAGTGCAGTGGCGTGATCTTGGCTCACTGTAATCTCTGCCTCCTGGGTTCAAGCGATTCTCCTGCCTCAGCCTCCGGAGTAGCGGGGACTACATGCACATGCCACCATGCCCGGCCAATGTTTGTATTTTCAGTAGAGACGGGGTTTCACTATGTTGGCCAGGCTGATCTGGAACTCCTGACCTTGTGATCCACCTGCCTTGGCCTCCCAAAGTGCTGGGATTACAGGCATGAGCCACCGTGCCCGGCCCTGTTAAGCAGATTTAAGGAAATCAGTATGCTTATGTGATCTTCCTCTTCTTCTGCTACAGTTCCTGAAGTTGTATATATTATGTTTATGTAACCAGAGCTTTTAACATTTGCATCTGTTATGTAACTGTGATTCCCACAGTTGTTTTAGCCTTTAGTCTATATTTAAGATTTTTTTTTCTCACTGTTAGGCATTTTACCACAACTCTGCTGATATTTTTATTGGGAGAAATGTCTCTGACTTTTGTGGTAGACACATGTGAACTTTTTTTTTTTGAGTTTTGCTTGTAAATATCTATCTTCTGACTTTATATTTAATGGCTTTTTTGCTGGGTATACATTTATAGGGTCTTCACTGTCTTTTCTTAAAGTTCTTTTTTAGACATTGTTCTTTAGTCTTTTAACATTAAATACTGTGGTAAAAATTCTCAAGCCAGCCTGCTTATCTCCCCTTATACATAACATGATTTTCTTTTTTTTTTCTTTCTATCATATTTTCAAGGAATTCTTTATCTTGGAAACCCAACAATTTCAGTAGAATATGTTTTAGTTTAAAGTAATGATTAGTTATTCCTGAAATACAGTATACTTTCTAGTCTATTGTTTTGAATCTTTTATTTCAGGAAAAAGTTTTTGAAGTATGTCTTTGATTTTTTTGGTGTGTATTTTCGATTTTCTTCAGAACCACACATTTTGTGCGAGCTGCATACCTCTTCCCTTCTCCTTTTTTGTTCTTTCATAAGTATCTTGTCTGTTTTTCAAATTAAGTGTTTTCAAGCTTTTTATAGAAGTACACAGTGATGAGCCACCCATACCTGCACAAGTAAACTTTATGAAAGAAACTGAACAGATATTTAATCAAATTAAGGCAAGGTTACTAACTTTTTTTTTTTTTTATCTCTTCAGGTTTTCAAAATTCACTTCTACAGATCGTAATTCCAGAGAAAATCCAAACAAATACAAATGACAGTTCAGAAATAGAATATGTAAGAGATATTTTTTCACAATCTAAATGTTTATATGAAATTTCTTATTTTTATTATATAGCTATGAAATATGTCAAGCCCATTTTAATATGAATATAATGTCTCTCGTATTTCTACTGATAGGAATTAAAAGCTTTGATGGTAAAAGCAAATAGGTAAATTAGAATGTTCTGTATTTTTTTAATGTTTGTCATTTTCTTATGGTAAATTATTTTTAAAAGTTTACATATAGAAGAGAATGTAGAATTAAGTGTTTTATCTGAGTGATATCTAGGACATCAGCACAAAGAGAATAATTTTCTCCAAAATGTCTAAGACAATTTCTTTTAACTAAAGCCTGTTTCTCAATCTCCACCCCTACACCTAGCAATTCTCAGACGAGAAGAAACATTTCATTCTACTATTTTTATTAGAAAGGGAAATACTTTATTTTGTTCATTGATTTATTTAGCAACTATTTCTCTAGACTTGCCGTGTGCATACCTATATGCCAGGTGTCTTAGGAGATTTAAAAAAAAGAAATATAATTAAGCAAGCTTTGCTTATAAGTGACCAATCTTTTGGTAACATTCTATTTTTAGCAGTTTTGTTGAGGTACAATTTACAACACCATAGAGTTCACCCATTTTAAGGGTACAACTCAACAATTATTACAGCAGTACATAAATAGAATTGTGCAAACATTACCACAGTCCAGTTGTAGAATGTTGCTATCAATCCTAAAAAGATCCCTTATGCACATTTGTAGTTCTTCTCCAGCCCTTGGCAACCGCTGATCTGTTGTCTATCTCTATGTATTTGCCTCTTTAGGGGCATTTTATATAAATGGCAGCATGCAATATGTAAGCTTTTGTATTAGACTTTTTTCACTTAGGATTATCCATTTTGTAGCATTTATCAGGTTATTAATTTTTATATCTTATATGTGGATATACCACATTTTGCTTATCCATTCTCATTCTCCAGTTGATGGACTTTGGATTGTTTTCTGATATTGAGTATTATGAATAATTCTTTTATGAACATTCATGTATGGACATATATTTTCCCTTGGGTAGATTCTTAGGAGTGAAATTGCTGGGCACATGATAAGTTTGTGTTTAACATTTTTAGAAACTGCTACACTGTTTTCCATAGTGACTGTACCAATTTACATGTCACATCAGCAATTTTTGAGTGTTCCAGTTTTTTCACATACTTGTGAACATTTGACGTTTTCTGTCTTTCAGATTAAAGCTATTGTAGTGGGAGTGTAGTGGTATGTAATTGTGGCTTCAATTTGCATTTCTTTAATGAATAATTATGCTGAGTATTTTTCATGAGCCTAATAGCCATTTATATGCCTTTTCTGTGGAATGTCTACTCAAATTATTCTCCTGTTTTAAAATTTAGTTGTTTATTTATTTTTGAGTTCTATGAATTCATTATATATTCTGGACACAAGTTCTCTATTTGGAATTATTTTCTCCCAATTTCTGGCTTGCTTTTTCATTTTTCTCAGTGGTGTTTTTTCAAACACAAACATTTTCAATTTTGATGACATTCAGTTTATCAAATTTTCTTTATATGGATCTTGTTTTTGGTTTTGTATCTAAGAACTCTGTTATGGACTGAACTGTGGCCCCTCAAAATTCATATGTTGAATCCCTAACCCCTAATGTGACTATATTTGGAGATAGGGCCTTATGGAGGTAATTAAGGTTACATGAGGTCAAGGGCCTTATGGAGGTAATTAAGGTTATATGCTGTCACAAGGGTAGGGCTTTAATTAATCTAATAGGACTGATGTACTTATAAGAAGAGGAAATATACTAGGGGTTCATGCATACAAACTGAAGGTCATGAAAGGATACAACAAGAAGGCAGCTGTCTGCAAGCCAAGAGGAGAGGCCTCACCAGAAATCAGCCCTGTTGGCACCTTGATCTTGGACTTCCAGCCTCCAGAACTGTGAGAAAATACATTTTTGTTGGTTAAGCCACCTTGTCTGTGGCATTTTGTTTGGGTAGCTTGAGCAGAGTAATCCGATTTTGGTATTGTGAAGTGGGGTGCTGCTGTAACAAATACCTAAAAATGTTGAAGTGGATTTGGAACTGAGTGAAGGGTAGAGGCTAGAAGACTGGTGAAGTACATGCTAAGAAGAAGCCTAGATTGCCTTGAAGGGACTGTTGGTAGAAATATGGATGCTAAAGGTAATTCTAATGAAGGATCAGAAAGAAAAGACTTATAGAGAAAGCTTTTATAGTCTTAGGGAATATACATATCATTATGAACAGAATAGAACTGATAGAAATATGAACATTAAAGGTGTTTCTGGGCCGGGCACGGTGGCTCACACCTGTAATCCTAGCACTTTGGGAGGCTGACGTGGGCAGATTACCTGAGGTCAGGAGTTCAAGACCAACCTGGGTAACATGGTGAAACCCTGTCTCTACTAAAAATACAAAAATTAGCTGGACGTGGTGGCAGGCACCTGTAGTCCCAGCTACTCGGGAGGCTGAGGCAGGAGAATTGCTTGAACCCAGGAGGCAGAGGTTGCAGTGAGCCGAGATTGGGCCACTGCACATTAGCCTGGGTGACAGAGCAAGACTCCGTCTCAAAAAAAAAAAAAAAAAAAAAGTGTTTCTAGTGAGGTCACAGATAGAAATAAGAAATGTTATTGGAGACTGGAGGAAAGGAGATCCTTGTTAAAAAGTGGCAAAGAACTTGGCTGAATTGTGTTCTAGTCTTTTGTAGAAGGTAGAAATTGTGGGGGAAAACCTTGGGTATTTAGCTGGGGAGATTTCTAAGCAAAATGCTGAAGATGTGGCTTGTTTTGTCATCACTGCTTATAGAAAATGCAAAATGCAAGAGAAGAGAGGTAAATGGAAGGAATTATTTAGCAAAAAGGAACAAGAACTTGAAGATTTGAGAAATTTTCAGCCTACTTTGTATTTTTTAAAATGAGAAATGATGTTTTAGAAAGAACACCAAAGGTGTAGCTGGACAATCAGACAATAAAAAGATTCCTCATGATTTAATCTGCCATGTCAAGTGAAGCCAGGATCAGAGACGGGATTACATCAGCAGAAACACTGCCAGCTGGAACTAAAGGGAACAGAGAAAATTGGATAGAATGAAGGAAGGCTGTTTAACTTCTGGGATTCTACAGGATAGGACGATAGAGTTGTCTGGCTTCAAACATGCATCATTCTTCACAAACACCGCATGTTCTCACTCATAAGTAGGAGTCGAGCAATGAGAACACATGGACACAGGGAGGGGAACATCACACACCGGGGGCAGTCGGGGGGTGGAGGGCTAGGGGAGGGAGAGCATTAGGAGAAATATCTAATGTAGATGACGGGTTGATGGGTGCAGCAAACCACCATGGCACGTGCATACCTATGTAACAAACCTGCACGTTCTGCACATGTACTCCAGAACTTAAAGTATAATAAAAAAAGAAAAAGAGAAGAATGACCCTGAAAGCAATTCAGAGATCATCAGGGCTGCCACTCCTGCTACAGGCCCAGGAGGCAAGGCTGCATTCTCTTTGGTTTCAGAGAGTGGGGCCACCTCCTTGGTTTCAGTAGTCTAGGATGTCACTGTTTATTACCCCAGGAACAAGGCTGTCACCCAGAGCTGTGGGGGCAGAGCCGCTTTACAGAGCTGAGGGGATGGGGCCAGTCCCTAGGGCCATGGGAGAGTTGCTGTCCAAGTGGGCCCAGCAGGGTAGAGCATCCTGTCAAAGAAGAGTATTCTTGAACCTTAAGATCTAACGGAATTTGTCTTGCTAGGTTTTGGACTTTGTTGGGATTGTCACCCCTTTCTTTTTTTCTGGTTTCTCCTTGTTGGCATGGGAATAGCTATTCTATGCCTGTTCTACTATTGTATTTTGGAAGCACATAACTTGTCTGGTTTCACAGGTTCACAACTGGAGAGGAATTTTGCCTCAGGATGAGTCATAACTTGTATCTCAACCATACCTGATTTAAGTGATATTTAGATGAAATTTTGAACTTGGAATTGATGCTAGAATGAGTTAAGGCTTTGGGGCTTTTCCATGCAAGAAGGAAATGAATTTGGGGGGCGCACCATAGGGAAGAATGTTATGAATTGAATTGTGTCCCCCGCCAAATCCATATGTTGAAAACCAAACTCCCAGTATGGAGATAGGACCTTTAAGGAGATAGAGTTAAATGTGATCATAGAGGTGTGACCTTAATCTGATTGGACTGGTGTCCTTATAAGAAGAGGAAGAGATACAAGAGGTCCTTGTCTGTCTCCATGCATACACAGAAAAAAGGCCATGTGAGAACATAGTGAGAAAAGAGCTACCTACATGCCGTAAAGAGAGGCCTCACCAGAAACCAACCTGCTAGCATATTTATCTTGGATTTCTAACATCCAGAACTGTGAGAAAATAACATTTCTGTTTTTGTTTTTGTTTTGAGACAGAGTCTTCCTCTGTTGTCTAGGCTGGAGTGCAGTGGTGCTATCTTGGCTCACTGCAACCTCTGACTCCCAGGTTCAAGCAATTCTCATGCATCAGCCTCCCAAGTAGCTGGAATTACAGGCATGTGCCACCACGCTTGGCTATTTTTTGGTAGAGATGGGGTTTTGCCATGTTGGCCAGGCTAGTCTTGAACTCCTGACCTCAAGCGGTCTGCCTACCTTGGCCTCCCAAAGTGTTGGGATTACAGGCATGAGCCACCACACCTGGTCCTAAAATTTCTGTTGTTAATGTCACCATGCCTGTAATATTTTATTATGGCAGCCTAAGCAGACTAATGTAAGGTCTTTACCTAACCCAAGCTCACAAAGATTTTCTTCTGTGTTTTCTACTAGCTCATAAGTCTATGAGCCAATTTGAGTAAACTTTTGTATATGGTGTGAGGTCAGGATATAGGTTCAGTTTTTTTTGCCTGTGGATCCAACTTTCCCAGCACTGTTTGTAGAAAAGACTATACTTTCCCCACTGAATTGTTTTGATACCTTTGTAGATCAAGTAAATAAAAATGTAAAGGTTTATTTCTGGACTTTTATGTCTTTGCCATTTATCTAGCTGGCTTTCTTTGCACCAAGATCTCATTGCTTTGATTATTGTGCATTTTAGGGCAAGATTTGGAATTGGGTAGTGTAAATCCTTCATTATTCATCTTTTCCAAAATTGCTTTGACTATTCTAAGTCCTTTTTATTTCCATATATATTTTTAGAACAACTAAAAATACCTCTATGATCACATTTAACTCTATCTCCTTAAAGGTCCTGTCTCCACACTGGGGGTTTGGTTTTCAACATATGGATTTGGTCGGGGGGCACAATTCAATCCATAACATTCTTCCCTGTGGTTCCCTCCAAATTCATTTCCCATATTGCATGCCCATTTTTACAAG
The DNA here is from genome assembly GCF_028858775.2 of Pan troglodytes. Lineage (NCBI taxonomy): Eukaryota > Metazoa > Chordata > Mammalia > Primates > Hominidae > Pan > Pan troglodytes. The sequence continues at coordinate 47,522,418 of NC_072405.2, forward strand.
AAAAACTGCTTGGATTTTGATAGAGATTACATTTAATATATGTCGATTAATTTGGGAGAATTGCTCTTTTTACAATATTGAGTGCTCTGATCTATGAACATGTATGATACCTTCATTTATTTAGAGCTTTAATTTCTGTCATTAAAGTTTGGTAATTTTCTTTCCTTTTTTTTTTTTTTGTTTGAGTTGGAGTCTCACTCTGTCTCCCAGGCTAGAGTGCAGTGGCGCGATCTTGGCTCACTGCAACCTCTGCCTCCTGTGTTCAAGTGATTCTCCTACCTCAGCCTCCCAGGTAGCTGGGATTACAGGCACACGCCATGACACCCAGCTAATTTTTGTATTTTTAGTAGAGACGGGGTTTCGCCATGTTGGCCAGGCTGGTCTTGATATCCTGACCTCAGGTGATCCACCTCCGTCAGCCTCTCAAAGTGCTGGGATTACAGGCATGAGCCACTGTGCCTGGCCTTCTTTTTTTTTTTTTCTTTAACATTTATTTTAAGTTCAGGGGTGCATGTACAGGTTGTGCAGGTTTGTTATATAGGTAAATGTGTGCCATAGTGGGTTGCTGCACATATCATCCCATCACCTAGGTATAAGCTCAGCATCCATTAGCTATACTTCCTAATGCTCTCCCTCCCCCAGCTCTCTGACAGGGCCCATTGTGTGTTGTTCCCCACTATGCGTCCATATGTTCTCATCATTCAGCTCCCACTTATAAGTGAGAACGGGCAGTGTTTGGTTTTCTGTTCCTGCATTAGTTTGCTGAGGATAATGGATTCCAACTCTATCCATGTCTCTGCAAAGGACATGATCTTGTTCCTTTTTATGACTGCATAGTATTCCATGGTATAGATGTACCACATTTTCTTTTTCTTTTTTTTTTTAATTTTTGAGATGGAGTCTTGCTCTGTCGACCAGGCTGGAGTGCAGTGATGTGATCTCTGCTCACTGCAAGCTCCACCTCCCGGGTTCATGCCATTCTCCTGCCTCAGCCTCCCGAGTAGCTGGGACTACAGGCACCTGCCATCATGCCCAGCTAATTTTTGTATTTTTAGTAGAGACGGGGTTTCACCGTGTTAGCCAGGATGGTCTTGATCTCCTGACCTTGTGATCCACCGCCTTGGCCTCCCAAAGTGCTAGGATTACAGGCATGAGCCACCGCGCCCAGCCAATATACTACATTTTCTTTATCCAGTCTATTGTTGATGGGCATTTTGGTTGCTTCCATGTCTTTGCTATTGTGAATACTGCTGCAATAAACATACATGTGTATGTATCTTTACAATAGAATAGTTTATATTCCTTTGGTTATATACCCAGTAAAGGGATTGCTAGGTCAAATGGTATTTCTGCCTCTAGGTCTTTGAGGAATTGCCACACTGTCTTCCACAATGGTTGAACTAATTTACATTCCCCCCAACAGTGTAAAAGTGTTCTTTTTTCTCTGCAACATTGCCAGTATCTGTTGTTTTATGACTTTTTAATAATCACCATTCTAACTGGTGTAAGATAGTATCTGATTGTGGTTTTGATTTGCGTATCTCAAATGAGCAATGATGTTGAGTTTTTTTCATATGTTTGTTGGCCACATGTATGTCTTCTTTCTGCAAGAGTCTGTTCACATCCTTCGCCCAATTTTTAATGGAGTTTTTTGTTTTTTTCTTACAAATTTGCTTACGTTCCTTGTAAACTCTGGATATTTGTTGTTTGTCAGATCTTAACATCTAATGGAATTTGTCTTGCTAGGTTTTGGACTTTGTTGGGATTGTCACTCCTTTCTTTTTTTCTGGTTTCTCCTTGTTGGCATGGGAATAGCTATTCTATGCCTGTCCGACTATTGTGTTTTGGAAGCACGTAACTTGTCTGGTTTCACAGGTTCACAACTGGAGAGGAATTTTGCCTCAGGATGAATCATAACTTGAATCTCAACCATACCTGATTTAAGTGATATTTAGATGGAATTTCGAACTTGGAATTGATGCTAGAATGAGTTCTTCATCCTAGGGGTACTCGATTCTTCATCTGGTAATTTTTAGTGTACAGTGAGTAGATTGCAAAAATTTCTCCCATTCTGTAGGTTGTCTGTTCACTCTGAACATACTTTCTTTTGCCCCACAGAAGCTTTTTAGTTTAATTAGATCCCATTTGTTAATTTTTGTTGCAATTGCTTTTGGTGTTTTCATCATGAAATCTTTATCCATACCTTTGTCCTGAATGGTATTGCCTAGATTTTCTTACAGAGTTTTTATTACTTTGGGTTTTACATTTAAGTCTTTAATCCATCTTGAATTACTTTTTGAATAGGGTGTAAGGAAGGAGTCCAGTTTAAATTTTTTGCATATGGTTTGCCAGTTCTCTTAGCACCACTTATTAAATAGGAAATCCTTTCCCCATTGCTTGTGTTTGTCAGGTTTGTCAGAGATCAGATGGTTGTAGGCATGCGGTCTTATTTCTGAGTTCTCTATTCTGTTCCGTTGGTCAATGTGTCTGTTCTTGTACCAGTAACATGCTGTTTTGGTTACTGTAGCCTTGTAGTAGTTTGAGGTCATGTAGCATGATGCCTTCAGCTTCGTTCTTCTTGCTCGAGTTCGGGTCTTGGCTATTTGGGCTCTTTGGGCTCTTTTTTGGTTCCATATGAATCTTAAAATAGTTTTTCTAATTCTATGAAGAATGTCAATGGTAGTGTAATGGAAATAACATGGAATCTATAAATTATTTTTGGTAGGCCATAAATTAGTATGACCATTTTCATGATATTGATTCTTCCTATCCATGAACATGCAATGTTTTTCCAGTTGTTTGTGTCCTCTCTGATTTCTTTGAGGAGTGGTTTGTAGTTCTCCTTGAAGAGGTCCTTCACTTCCCTCGTTAGCTGCATTCCTAGGTATTTTATTCTTTCTGTAGCAGTTGTGAATGGGAGTTAATTGATGACTTGGTTCTCTGCTTGCCTATTGTTGGTGTATAGGAATGCTAGTGATTTTTGCACATTGATTTTGTATCCTGATACTTTGCTGAAGTTGCTTATTAGCCTAAGAAGCTTTTGGGCTGAGAGGATGGGGTTTTCTAGATATAGGATCATGTCATCTTAAGGACAATTTGACTTCCTTTCTTCCTATTTGAATATCCTTTATTTGTTTCTCTTGCCTGATTGCCCTGGCTGGAACTTCCAGTACTATATTGAATAGGAGTGAGACAGTGCATCCTTGTCTTGTGTCAGTTTGCAAGGGAAAAGCTTCCAGCTTTTGCCCATTTAGTATGATACTGACTGTGGGTTTGTCATATATGGCTCTTATTATTTTGAGGTATGTTCTTTCAATACCTAGTTTACTGAGGGTTTTTAACATGAAGCAATATTGAATTTTATCAAAGGCCTTTTCTGCATCTATTGAGATAATCATGTGGTTTTTGTCTTTAGTTCTGTGTATGTGATGAATCACACTTGTTGATTTGCATATGTTGAACCAACCTTGCATCCTGGGGATGAAGCCTACTTGATCATGGTGGATAAGCTTTTGGATATGCAGGTGGATTCAGTTTGCCAGTATTTTATTCAGGATTTTTGCACTGATTTTCATCAGGGATATTGGCCTGAAGTTTTCTTTTTTTGTTGTATCTCTGTCAGGTTTTGGTATCAGGATGATACTGGCCTCATAAAATGAGTTAGGGAGGAGTCCCTTTCTTTTCAACTGTATAGATAGTTTCAGTAGAAATGGTACCAGCTTTTCTTTGTCTTCTTTTTACCTCTGGTAGAATTCAACTTTGATTCCATCTGGTCCTGGGATTTTTTTGGTTGGTAGGCTATTTATTTCTGCCTCACTTTCAGAACTTGTTATTGGTCTATTCAGGGATTTAGTTTCTTCCTGGTTCAGTCTTGGGAGGGTGTATGTGGCCAGGAGTTTTTCCATTTCTTCTAGATTTTCTAGTTTATGTGCATAGAGCTGTTTATAGTATTCTCTGATGATTGTTTGTATTTCTGTGGGGTCAATGGTGATATCCCCTGTATCATGTCTGATTGTGTTTGAATCTTCTCTCTTTTTCTTCTTTATTAGTCAAGCTAGTAGTCTATCTATATTATTATTTTTTTCCCCAAAAACCAGCTCCTGGATTTATTGATTTTTTGAAGGATTTTTAATATCTCTATCTCCTTCAGTTCTGCCCTGATTTTGGTTATTTCTTGTCTTCTTCTAGCTTTGGGGTTTGTTTGCTCTTAGCTCTCTAGTTCTTTTTGTTGTGATGTTAGGTTGTTAACTTGAGATCTTTCTAGCTTTTTGATGTGGGCATTTAGTGCTATAAATCTCCCTCTTAAAATTGTTTTAGCTGCATTCCAGAGATTCTGGTATGCTGTCTCTTTGTTCTCATTAGTTTCAAATAACTTGATTTCTGCTTTGATTTGATTATTTTCACAACAGTTATTCAGGAACAGGTTGTTCAATGTCCATGTACTTGTGTGGTTTTGACTGAATTTCTTATTCTTGAGATTTCTGTAGATATCTATCAGGTCTGCTTGATCCAGAGCTGAGTTCAGGTCCCATATATCTTTGTTAATTTTCTGTTTTGATGATCTGTCTAATATTGACAGTGTGGTGTTAAAGTCTCCCACTGTTATTTTGTGGGAGTCTAAGTCTCTTTGTAGGTCTCTAAGATCTTGCTTTATTAATCTGGTTGTGCCTGTATTGGGTGCATATATGTTTAGGATAGTTAGCTCTTCTTGTTGAATTGAACCCTTTAGCATTATGTAATGCCCTTCTTTGTCATTTTTTATCTTTGTTGGTTTATAGTCTGTTTTGTCAGAAACTAGGTTTGTAACCTCTGCTCTTTTCTGTTTTCTATTTGCTTGGTAAATTTTCCTCCATCCCTTCATTTTGAGCCTATGTGTCTTTGCACTTGAGATAGTCTCTTAAAGACAGCATACTGATGGGTCTTGGCTCTTTATCCAGCTTGCCAGTCTGTGTCTTTTAATTGGGACATTTAGCCCATTAACATTTAATGTTAGTATTGTTATGTGTGAATTTGATCCTGTCATCATGATGCTAGCTGGTTATTTTACAGACTTGTTTATGCAGTTGCTTCATAGTGTCACTGGTCTGTGTACTTCAGTGTTTTTGTAGTGGCTGGTAACAGGTTTTTGTTTCCATATTTAGTGCTTCCTTCAGGCATTATTCCAAGATAGGCCTGGTGGTGATGATTTCCCTCAGCATTTGCTTGTCTGGAAAGAATCGTATTTCTCCTTCAGTTATGCAGCTTAGTTTGGCCAGATATGAAATTCTATGTTGGGAATTCTTTTCTATAAGAATGTTGAATATTGGCCTCCAATATCTCTTGACCGGGAATGCTCAGTTCTTCATTCTGGGGATACTTGGTTCTTCATCTGGTAATTTTTAATGCACAGGAGGACCTTCACTTGTTTTGGTAAATTTATCATCAAGTATTTTATTATTTTTCATGCTATTGTGAACTGAAATGCTCCTTTAATTTGATTTTTCAGATTGTTTCTGATATATGGAAATACATATACACATTGATTTTTGTTTATTAATCATGTGTCTTGCCACCTTACCTAATTTGTTCATTGGTTCTCGTTTTTTTTTTTTGTCTTTTTTTTTTTTGTGGATTCTTTGGGAGTTTCTACAAACAGGATCATGCCACTGCAAATACAGCATTATCCTGTTTTATGCCTTATTTTCCTTTTCTTTCTAGATGTCTTTAGTTAGTTGAATGGAAATGGTAAGAGGGGACATTTCTGCTTTGTTTCTATCTTGGGAGAAAGTACTCAGTCTTTTAACACTGAATTTCTTGTTAACTAGTGAGGTTTTTGTAAAGGCCTTTATCATGTTCAGGAGGTTCCCTTCTATTCCAAATTTGTCAAATTTTATTGTAAACGTTTATTGGGGTTTTTCAAATGCTTTTTCTACATTTATTGTAATGATCATGTGTTTTTCTTCCTTTAGTTTATTGATGTGGTGTACCATATGAATTAATTTTTGGATGTTAAACCATTCTTGCATTTCTGTGATAAATGGTGTATAATTCTTTTTATATGTCACTGGAATTTGTCTGCTAATATTTCAAGAGGGCTATTGGTCTATAGTTTGTTTTTTGTAATGTCTAGATTTAATTGTTGTATAATTGTATAACCACCATAATTCTGACCTCATAGACTATATTTAGAAATGTTTCTTCTCTATATTTTGAAAGAATTGTGAAGGATTAATATTATTTCTTTAAACATTTGATAGCATTCATCATTGAATTCATCTGCACCTTGGCCTTTCTTTTTGGGAAGATTTATAATTACGAGTGTAATCTTTGTTATAGGTCTATTTGGATTTTATTCAGGTTTGGTAACTTGTTTCTTTTTAGAAATTTATTAATTTTATCTAAGTTATCCAATATGTTGGCATAAAATTGTACATCACATTTCCTTTTTTTTTTTTTTTCAAGACAATGTCTCACTCTGTCACCCAGGCTGGAGTGCAGTGGCACAGTCTTGGCTCACTGCAACCTCAGCCTCCCAGGTTCAAGTGATTCTCCTGCCTCATCCTCCCAAGTAACTGGGATTACAGGTGCCTGCTACCATGCTCACCTAATTTTTGTATTTTTAGTAGAGATGGGGTTTCACCATGTTGACCCAGCTGGTCTTGAACTCCTGATGTCAAGTGATCTGCCTGCCTACATTTTCTTATAATACTTTAAATTTCTAAGGGACAGTAGAGAAGTACCTTTTTATTTCTTATTTTGGTAATTTCTTATTTTTCTTCGTCAGTCTAGTTAAAGGTTTGTCCATTTTGTTGATCTTTTCAAAGAATAATCTTGTTTCATTGATTTTCTTTGTTTTTCTGTTTTCATTTCATTTATTTATGATTTAATTTTTTTGTTATTTCTGCTTGCTTTTGGTTAGTTTGTTATCATTGTTTAAATGTCTTAAGATGGAAATTTAAGTTACTGATTTGATACCTTCCTCTTCTCTTCTTTTCTTTTCTTTCTACATAGGTACCTAAAGCCACACATCTCTCTACAAGCATTGCTTTAGCTGGATTCCATAAATTATGCTATGGTGTGTTTTTGTTTTCATTCAGTTAAAATATTTTCTAGTTGTCTTTGCAATTTTTTTTCTTTTCTTTTTTTTTTTTTTAAATTTTTATTTTTTTATTATACTTTAAGTTTTAGGGTACATGTGCACATTGTGCAGGTTAGTTACATATGTATACATGTGCCATGCTGGTGCGCTGCACCCACTAACTCGTCATCTAGCATTAGGTATATCTCCCAGTGCTATCCCTCCCCACTCCTCCCTCCCCACCACAGTCCCCATAGTGTGATATTCCCCTTCCTGTGTCCATGTGATCTCATTGTTCAATTCCCACCTATGAGTGAGAATATGCGGTGTTTGGTTTTTTGTTCTTGCGATAGTTAACTGAGAATGATGGTTTCCAATTTCATCCATGTCCCTACAAAGGACATGAACTCATCATTTTTTATGGCTGCATAGTATTCCATGGTGTATATGTGCCACATTTTCTTAATCCAGTCTATCATTGTTGGACATTTGGGTTGGTTCCAAGTCTTTGCTATTGTGAATAATGCCGCAATAAACATACGTGTGCATGTGTCTTTATAGCAGCATGATTTATAGTCATTTGGGTATTTACCCAGTAATGGGATGGCTGGGTCAAATGGTATTTCTAGTTCTAGATCCCTGAGGAATCGCCACACTGACTTCCACAATGGTTGAACTAGTTTACAGTCCCACCAACAGTGTAAAAGTGTTCCTATTTCTCCACATCCTCTCCAGCACCTGTTGTTTCCTGACTTTTGAATGATTGCCATTCTAACTGGTGTGAGATGATATCTCATAGTGGTTTTGATTTGCATTTCTCTGATGGCCAGTGATGATGAGCATTTTTTCATGTGTTTTTTGGCTGCATAAATGTCTTCTTTTGAGAAGTGTCTGTTCATGTCCCTCGCCCACTTTTTGATGGGGTTGTTTGTTTTTTTCTTGTAAATTTGTTTGAGTTCATTGTAGATTCTGGATATTAGCCTTTTGTCAGATGAGTAGGTTGCGAAAATTTTCTCCCATGTTGTAGGTTGCCTGTTCACTCTGATGGTAGTTTCTTTTGCTGTGCAGAAGCTCTTTAGTTTAATTAGATCCCATTTGTCAATTTTGGCTTTGGTTGCCATTGCTTTTGGTGTTTTGGACATGAAGTCCTTGCCCACGCCTATGTCCTGAATGGTAATGCCTAGGTTTTCTTCTAGGGTTTTTATGGTTTTAGGTCTAACGTTTAAATCTTTAATCCATCTTGAATTGATTTTTGTATAAGGTGTAAGGAAGGGATCCAGTTTCAGCTTTCTACATATGGCTAGCCAGTTTTCCCAGCAGCATTTATGAAATAGGGAATCCTTTCCCCATTGCTTGTTTTTCTCAGGTTTGTCAAAGATCAGATAGTTGTAGGTATGCGGCGTTATTTCTGAGGGCTCTGTTCTGTTCCATTGATCTATATCTCTGTTTTGGTACCAGTACCATGCTGTTTTGGTTACTGTAGCCTTGTAGTATAGTTTGAAGTCAGGTAGTGTGATGCCTCCAGCTTTGTTCTTTTGGCTTAGGATTGACTTGGCGATGCGGGTTCTTTTTTGGTTCCATATGAACTTTAAAGTAGTTTTTTCCAATTCTGTGAAGAAAGTCATTGGTAGCTTGATGGGGATGGCATTGAATCTGTAAATTACCTTGGGCAGTATGGCCATTTTCACGATATTGATTCTTCCTACCCATGAGCATGGAATGTTCTTCCATTTGTTTGTATCCTCTTTTATTTCGTTGAGCAGTGGTTTGTAGTTCTCCTTGAAGAGGTCCTTCACATCCCTTGTAAGTTGGATTCCTAGGTATTTTATTCTCTTTGAAGCAATTGTGAATGGGAGTTCACTCATGATTTGGCTCTCTGTTTGTCTGTTGTTGGTGTATAGGAATGCTTGTGATTTTTGTACATTGATTTTGTATCCTGAGACTTTGCTGAAGTTGCTTATCAGCTTAAGGAGATTTTGGGCTGAGACGATGGGGTTTTCTAGATAAACAATCATGTCGTCTGCAAACAGGGACAATTTGACTTCCTCTTTTCCTAATTGAATACCCTTTATTTCCTTCTCCTGCCTGATTGCCCTGGGCAGAACTTCCAACACTATGTTGAATAGGAGTGGTGAGAGAGGGCATCCCTGTCTTGTGCCAGTTTTCAAAGGGAATGCTTCCAGTTTTTGCCCATTCAGTATGATATTGGCTGTGGGTTTGTCATAGATAGCTCTTATTATTTTGAAATACGTCCCATCAATACCTAATTTATTGAGAGTTTTTAGCATGAAGGGTTGTTGAATTTTGTCAAAGGCTTTTTCTGCATCTATTGAGATAATGATGTGGTTTTTGTCTTTGGCTCTGTTTATATGCTGGATTACATTTATTGATTTGCGTATATTGAACCAGCCTTGCATCCCAGGGATGAAGCCCACTTGATCATGGTGGATAAGCTTTTAGATGTGCTGCTGGATTTGGTTTGCCAGTATTTTATTGAGGATTTTTGCATCAATGTTCATCAAGGATATTGGTCTAAAATTCTCTTTTTTGGTTGTGTCTCTGCCCGGCTTTGGTATCAGAATGATGCTGGCCTCATAAAATGAGTTAGGGAGGATTCCCTCTTTTTCTGTTGATTGGAATAGTTTCAGAAGGAATGGTACCAGTTCCTCCTTGTACCTCTGGTAGAATTCGGCTGTGAATCCATCTGGTCCTGGACTCTTTTTGGTTGGTAAACTATTGATTATTGCCACAATTTCAGCTCCTGTTATTGGTCTATTCAGAGATTCAACTTCTTCCTGGTTTAGTCTTGGGAGAGTGTATGTGTCGAGGAATGTATCCATTTCTTCTAGATTTTCTAGTTTATTTGCGTAGAGGTGTTTGTAGTATTCTCTGATGGTAGTTTGTATTTCTGTGGGATCGGTGGTGATATCCCCTTTATCATTTTTTATTGTGTCTATTTGATTCTTCTCTCTTTTTTTCTTTATTAGTCTTGCTAGCGGTCTATCAATTTTGTTGATCCTTTCAAAAAACCAGCTCCTGGATTCATTGATTTTTTGAAGGGTTTTTTGTGTCTCTATTTCCTTCAGTTCTGCTCTGATTTTAGTTATTTCTTGCCTTCTGCTAGCTTTTGGATGTGTTTGCTCTTGCTTTTCTAGTTCTTTTAATTGTGATGTCAGGGTGTCAATTTTGGATCTTTCCTGCTTTCTCTTGTGGGCATTTAGTGCTATAAATTTCCCTCTACACACTGCTTTGAATGCGTCCCAGAGATTCTGGTATGCTGTGTCTTTGTTCTCGTTGGTTTCAAAGAACATCTTTATTTCTGCCTTCATTTCGTTATGTACCCAGTAGTCATTCAGGAGCAGGTTGTTCAGTTTCCATGTAGTTGAGCGGCTTTGAGTGAGATTCTTAATCCTGAGTTCTAGTTTGATTGCACTGTGGTCTGAGAGATAGTTTGTTATAATTTCTGTTCTTTTACATTTGCTGAGGAGAGCTTTACTTCCAACTATGTGGTCAATTTTGGAATAGGTGTGGTGTGGTGCTGAAAAAAATGTATACTCTGTTGATTTGGGGTGGAGAGTTCTGTAGATGTCTATTAGGTCCACTTGGTGCAGAGCTGAGTTCAATTCCTGGGTATCCTTGTTGACTTTCTGTCTCGTTGATCTGTCTAATGTTGACAGTGGGGTGTTAAAGTCTCCCATTATTAATGTGTGGGAGTCTAAGTCTCTTTGTACGTCACTCAGGACTTGCTTTATGAATCTGGGTGCTCCTGTATTGGGTGCATATATATTTAGGATAGTTAGCTCCTCTTGTTGAATTGATCCCTTTACCATTATGTAATGGCCTTCTTTGTCTCTTTTGATCTTTGTTGGTTTAAAGTCTGTTTTATCAGAGACTAGGATGGCAACCCCTGCCTTTTTTTGTTTTCCATTTGCTTGGTAGATCTTCCTCCATCCTTTTATTTTGAGCCTATGTGTGTCTGTGCATGTGAGATGGGTTTCCTGAATACAGCACACTGATGGGTCTTGACTCTTTATCCAACTTGCCAGTCTGTGTCTTTTAATTGGAGAATTTAGTCCATTTACATTTAAAGTTAATATTGTTATGTGTGAATTTGATCCTGTCATTATGATGTTAGCTGGTGATTTTGCTCGTTAGTTGATGCAGTTTCTTCCTAGTCTCGATGGTCTTTACATTTTGGCATGATTTTGCAGCGGCTGGTACCGGTTGTTTCTTTCCATGTTTAGCGCTTCCTTCAGGAGCTCTTTTAGAGCAGGCCTGGTGGTGACAAAATCTCTCAGCATTTGCTTGTCTTTAAAGAATTTTATTTCTCCTTCACTTATGAAGCTTAGTTTGGCTGGATATGAAATTCTGGGTTGAAAATTCTTTTCTTTAAGAATGTTGAATATTGGCCCCCACTCTCTTCTGGCTTGTAGGGTTTCTGCCGAGAGATCCGCTGTTAGTCTGATGGGCTTCCCTTTGAGTGTAACCCGACCTTTCTCTCTGGCTGCCCTTAACATTTTTTCCTTCATTTCAACTTTGGTGAATCTGACAATTATGTGTCTTGGAGTTGCTCTTCTCGAGGAGTATCTTTGTGGCATTCTCTGTATTTCCTGAATCTGAACGTTGGCCTGCCTTGCTAGATTGGGGAAGTTCTCCTGGATAATATCCTGCAGAGTGTTTTCCAACTTGGTTCCATTCTCCGCATCACACCAATCAGACGTAGATTTGGTCTTTTCACATAGTCCTATATTTCTTGGAGGCTTTGCTCATTTCTTTTTATTCTTTTTTCTCTAAACTTCCCTTCTCGCTTCATTTCATTCGTTTCATCTTCCATTGCTGATACCCTTTCTTCCAGTTGATCGCATCGGCTCCTGAGGCTTCTGCATTCTTCACGTAGTTCTCGAGCCTTGGTTTTCAGTTCCATCAGCTCCTTTAAGCACTTCTCTGTGTTGGTTATTCTAGTTATACATTCTTCTAAATTTTTTTCAAAGTTTTCAACTTCTTTGCCTTTGGTTTGAATGTCCTCCCGTAGCTCAGAGTAATTTGATCGTCTGAAGCCTTCCTCTCTCAGCTCGTCAAAATCATTCTTCATCCAGCTTTGTTCCGTTGCTGGTGAGGAACTGCGTTCCTTTGGAGGAGGAGAGGCGCTCTGCATTTTAGAGTTTCCAGTTTTTCTGTTCTGTTTTTTCCCCATCTTTGTGGTTTTATCTGCTTTTGGTCTTTGATGATGGTGATGTACAGATGGGTTTTTGGTGTGGATGTCCTTTCTGTTCGTTAGTTTTCCTTCTAACAGACAGGACCCTCAGCTGCAGGTCTGTTGGAATACCCTGCCGTGTGAGGTGTCAGTGTGCCCCTGCTGGGGGGTGCCTGCCAGTTAGGCTGCTCGGGGGTCAGGGGTTAGGGACCCACTTGAGGAGGCAGTCTGCCCGTTCTCAGATCTCCAGCTGCGTGCTGGGAGAACCACTGCTCTCTTCAAAGCTGTCAGACAGGGACGTTTAAGTCTGCAGAGGTTACTGCTGTCTTTTTGTTTGTCCGTGCCCTGCCCCCAGAGGTGGAGCCTACAGAGGCAGGCAGGCCTCCTTGAGCTGTGGTGGGCTCCACCCAGTTCGAGCTTCCCGGCTGCTTTGTTTACCTAAGCAAGCCTGGGCAATGGCGGGCGCCCCTCCCCCAGCCTCGCTGCCGCCTTGCAGTTTGATCTCAGACTGCTGTGCTAGCACTCAGCGAGATTCCGAGGGCGTAGGACCCTCCGAGCCAGGTGTGGGATATAGTCTCGTGGTGCGCCGTTTTTTAAGCCGGTCTGAAAAGCGCAATATTCGGGTGGGAGTGACCCGATTTTCCAGGTGCGTCCGTCACCCCTTTCTTTGACTCGGAAAGGGAACTCCCTGACCCCTTGCGCTTCCCAGGTGAGGCAATGCCTCGCCCTGCTTCGGCTCACGCACGGTGCGCGCACCCACTGACCTGCGCCCACTGTCTGGCACTCCCTAGTGAGATGAACCCGGTACCTCAGATGGAAATGCAGAAATCACCCGTCTTCTCCGTCGCTCACGCTGGGAGCTGTAGACCGGAGCTGTTCCTATTCGGCCATCTTGGCTCCTCCTCGTCTTTGCAATTTTTTTGATTCATGGGTTATTTAGAAGTGTGTTTTTAAATTTTCAAATTTTTGAGGATTTCCTAGGTTTTGTCTCTTGTTGATTCTAATTTAATTCAATTGAAGCAAAAAATGTACTTTTGTGACTTCAGTTTTATTTTCTGAGACTTTTTTGTGGCCTAGAATATGGTCAATCATGAAGAATATTAATTATGCACTTGAAAAGAATATGAATTCTGCAGTTGTTGGGTTAGTAGTCAGTTAGCTTGTGTTGGCTAATAGTTTCATTTATCATGCCTATAATCCCGGCATTTTGGGAGACTGAGGCAGGAGGATGTCTTTTTTTTTTTTTTTTGAGACAGAGTCTTGCTCTGTTGCCCAGGCTGGAGTGCAGTGGTGTGATCTCGGCTCACTGCAAGCTCCACCTCCCGGGTTCACACCATTCTCCTGCCTCAGCCTCCCAAGTAGCTGGGACTACAGGCACCCGCCACCACGCCCAGCTAATTTTTTGTATTTTTAGTAGAGAGGGGGTTTCACCGTGTTAGCCAGGATGGTCTCGATCTCCTGACCTCGTGATCTGCCCGCCTCGGCCTCCTAAAGTGCTGGGATTACAGGCATGAGCCACTGTGCCTGGCCAGGAGGATCTCTTGAGGCCAGGAGTTTGAGACCAGCCTGGGCAACATAGTGAGATCTCATCTCTCCAAAAAATAAAAAATAAAAAAATAGCCAGCCATGGTGGCACATGCCTGTAGTCCCAGCTACCTGGGAGGCTGAGGTGGGAGTATCACTTGAGTCCAGAAGGTAGAGCCTGCAGTGAGCTGAGATTGTGCCACAGCACTCCAGTCTGGTTGACAGAATGAGACTGTCAGTAGTTTCATTCAAAGATTTTTTTGTGCTTGTTGATTTTTTTGTCTAGTTGTTCTCTCCATTATTGTGAGTGGAGTACTTAAGTTTCCAAATATGATTATTGAATTGTCTATTTCTCCTTTCAGTTCTGTCAGTTGTTCTTTCATGTATTTTGAGGCTTGGTATTTAATGTGTGTGCACTTACAATTTTTATGTCTTTGGGATGCAGTGATGATTTTACTGTTGTGAAACGTCCTTCTTTCTTTCTGATAATATTTCTTGTCTTTAAGCCTATATTGTCTGATATTAGTATAACTTCTTTTTATGGTTACTATTTACAATATATATATTTCCATTATTTTATTTTCAACCTATTTGTGTATTGAATCTAAGGTGTTTCCCTTGTAGACATCATGTAATTGGAGGGGTTTTGTTTTTTATTTTTTGAGATGGAGTTTCGCTCTTGTCGCTCAGGCTGGAGTGTAGTGGCACGATCTCGGCTCACCTCAATCTCCGTCTCCCGGGTTCAAACGATTTTCCTGCCTCAGCATCCTGAGTAGTTGGGATTACAGGCATGCACCACCACGCCTGGCTAATTTTGTATTTTTAGTAGAGACAGAGTTTCTGCATGTTGGTCAGGCTGATCTCGAACTCCCGACCTCAGGTGATCCGCCCGCCTTGGCCTCCCAAAGTGCTGGGATTACAGGCATGCGCCACTGCGCCTGGCCCAATCGGAGGTTATTTTTGAGATAGATAGATTGTACCAATGTATTTCTGCTTTTTGGTTTGGATTTCTAGATCATTTGCATCAAATATAGGTATTTATATGGTTGAATTTATACTCAATATTTTGCTATTTTTACTACTTATTTTCTTTGTGGTGATCCAGGTATTATAATATATCTTAACTATCATGATTTACTTTAGATTAATACTTATTTCTGGTAAAATATAGAAACTTTGCTCCAATATAATGGAATTCTTTCTTCTCTGTACTGTTCTTGTCACATTATTACATCCATATTTTTTAAACCCAACTATATATCATCATAATTATTGCTTTTTCACAATGCTATATCTTTTAAAGACATTGAAAAGAGAAATTAGAGAAACTATTAAAGTCTTTTTATGTTAACTCACACATTTACCATTTCTGCTTTTTGAGTTACCATCTGGTGTTATTTCCTATTAGCCTAAATAAATTTCTTCAGTATTTCTTGTAAGACAGGACTTTATTTCACCATTTTAAAAGCAGATTTTGCTGGATATAAAATTGTTAGTTGATAGATTTTTTTTTTCTTTCAGCACTTTTTATGTCTTCACTGCCTTCTGGCCTACATTATTTCAAATGAACAATCTGCCACTAATTGTATTAATGCAGCTTCCTTGTATGTGATGAGTTTTTTTCTTGATATTTTCAAGATTTTCTCTTTATGTTTGACTTTCAACATATTAAATATGATGTATCTTGGTGTGTATCTTCTTGTGTTTTTTTCTTCTTGAGGTTGGCTGGAATTTTAGATGTGTAGACTACTGTTTTCCCTCAAATTTTGAATGGTTTTGGCCATTATTTGTTCAAATACTTTTTTTCGGACCATGCTATTCTTGGGATGTTTGTTCTCCCAAACCTCATGTTGAAATTTGACCTCAGTGTTGGAAGTGGGGCCTCATGGGAGGTGTTTGGGTCATGATGTCCCTCATGAATGGCTTGGTGCCATCCTTATGGTAATTAGTGAATTCATGATCTGTTAGTTGAGACCTGGCGCCTCTCCCTCTCTCTTTCTTCCTCTCTCACCATGTGATCTGCTCCCCTTTACCTTCCACCATGGATGGAAGCTTCTTGAGACTCACATCAGAAGCAGATATTGTTGTCATGTGCAGAGATGTAATATCTATATGATTTCTTCAACTATAATCAACATCAGTGATGTCTGTGAGTTTCCCAGTGGATTAGGCTATGTTTGTGACTGGGGACTGTGGTGAGGCTTTACTGGGGATGGGGAAACCAGGCAAGCCAGTCTACAGTGGTGGCAGTGGCAGGTCAGGTGGATGGGGCCTTGGGCCCTGGGCAGTGTGTGACACCAGCAGTGGCAGTAGCAGTAGTGGGCCAGTCCTCAGGCTGTCTGGTGGTGCATGTGAACACCATTACGGGTGGCAGTAGGCTGGGTCAGCCAGTTCCCAGGCTCCTGGCTGGTGCATGTGGGTGGGCACTGGTCGGGGTTGTGGCAGACTAGGCGGGCCATTTTCCAGGCTCCTGGGAGGCATGCATGGGCACTGGTGCTGATAGCAGGTGGGGCTGGCCAGATATCAGATCCCCGGATAGTGCATGTAGGCACAGTGGTGTTGGGTAGCCTGAGCTTGCCCTCAGGCTCAAGGACTGCGTTTGGGTGGGCCGGTCCTCAGACTTACTGAAGGCCCATGCAACTGTGCTGTGTCCCTGCTGCTGGGAGCGTGTGAGGTTGCTGTCAGTGCTGGCAGCCCCAGGCAGGTAGCTCTCAGGCTCTGGGGAGTGCATGCTTCATCTCCCTTTGTCCAGGTGGCAGCCTTCCCGATGTGCTACATCGCCCCTTCTCTGGGGTGTAGGACATTGTGTGGGCTAGAGTGCTGGGGACCCAGCTGCCCCACTTGTTCCAGCTGGCGTTGCGCTGCTGCAGCCCTCTGGGTGGACATGGGGGGATGTCAGCAGGGCTCCAGGGCTGAGGAAATGGGGCTGTTGGGTCCCAGGTCAGGATGTAATCTGTTGGGGCTGGGCTTTCAACATGGTACTGTGCTGCCTCTGCTTGGGTATCGAAGGGTGAGTGGGACTCAGTGTGAATTCCCAGTCTGAAAGAATTCAGTCACCAGGAGTGCAGGTAGGCAGGGCCCGTGAAGGCTCAGGGGCTCTCCTGTGGCTTGTATTGCAGAGCATTCGTGGTGGGACCCTGGACCGTGGAAGATCTCTTGCTTGTTTCTTCCCTACAATGGGGACTTCCTCCTGGCTCTCAGCCAATCCTGGCCAGGCCAGCTGCTTATTTGCTTGTCTTTCCTTCTAGGCCTCAGAGGTTCCCTGTCACTTCCCTGCTGAATTCTAGTTTTCTCTCCTAGATTCTCTGTTTGACGTGTGCTTATCTGCTCACTGTTTTGGTACCTCTTTGTTGAGGAGGCAAACACAAATTTACCATTATTGTTTAGTAAATTATCTCATGGCCTCCAATAATCAACTCCTCTACACTCTTTAAAGATCTACCTAAACTTCTGTATATAGTCTGCAAATAAAAGGTATTTCATGATAACTCCCATAGTGAAAGTACAGCTAAACGAAGTATTATCTGGGACACTAATAATAATTACTAAGTTTTGGGTTTGAGAAAAATATTCATCCAAGAACCGCTTGCACATCAAATCCACCTTAAAAAAAGATAAAGATGGGGCCTGGTGTGGTGGCTCAAGCCTGTAATCCTAGCACTTTGGGAGGCCGAGGTGGGCGAGTCACCTGAGGTTGGGAGTTCGAGACCAGCCTGACCAGCATGGAGGAACACCGTCTCTTCTAAAAATACAAGATTAGCCAGGCGTGGTGGCGCATGTCTGTAATTCCAGCTCCTCGGGAGGCTGAGGCAGGAGAATCACTTGAACCCGGGAGGCAGAAGTTGCGGTGAGCTGAGATGGCGCCACTGCACTCCAGCCTGAGCAACAAGAGCGAAACTCTGTCGCAAAAAAACAAACAAACAAACAAAAAAAACGATAAAGATGCTCAAGCATCTGTGTTCAGTTATCACATTCAGATCAGGCTCACTAAGGAGCTAGTGTCGCCAATGCAAATTTAAAAAGTAGGATGCCCTGCTGTTTCAGGGTTAGGGTTTTCTCTTTGGTCCTTCTGCCTTATATTTGCCATATGCCTGTTATGCTTCTTTTGTTTTCTCGATTTATGTCTGGTTTTTCTTTTTTAAAAATAAACTTCTGAAAATTTGGAATAATTTTAGATATACAGAAAAATTGCTAAAAGACTACAGAGTTCCCATATATACTGTTCACTCAGTTTCCTGTAATGTTAGCTCTTATATAGCCACATGAATACATTATATTTATTAAATACAAGAAATTAGTATTGATACATTACTAGTAAGGAAACTACTTTCTTTGGATTTCTGGACTTCAACTAGTTTGTCTTCTACTGTCCATTTTGTTCTGGGATCCAATCCAGAATACTACCCAGCATGCCCCCTCCCAGGCTCCTTTGCTCTGTTTCTCAGTCTTTCCTTGAATTTCATGACCTTGACAGTTCTGAGGAGGTCAGGTACTTTGTAGAACACCCCTCGATTTGGATTTGTCTGATATTTTCTCATGTTCAGTGAATTTTAGGGAAGATTAACATAGAGATGAGGTGCTCTCCTCATGACATCATATCATGGGGTACATGATATCAAGTTGAGTTATCACCAATAATGTTGACGATCTGGTTTCATTTCTGACCTGGAAACAACCTGCCTCATTCTTCTTTGATCTGTATGGTACCCTGGTTGCTTCTTATTTTCAGAGATCCTGGAATGCTTATCCTTTTTCTGTGTTTTGATATTTGTGTCCTTTTCATTTCTATATGTTTTAACTAATTTTTTCTCTGTTTCTCTACCTCTTGCTTTTCACGTGTTCCCTTTTGCTCTATAAAATCTCATCACTGAGGTTCACTGACCTACAGATATTCCAACCTATTGTCATCCATATTCTAACTTGAAAATAGTAGAGATAAAGTCAAAGACAATATTAAATTTTGTTCAATAATCTTCTGTTTAAAATATAGGGAACAGGCAATACATCTTAGAAGGGTTTTTAAGAAAATGGTTAAATAATTTTTATGGTGGACAGAGTAAGCTTCACTGATGTAGAATATCCTCTTATCCCAATGATGCCACCTAAATAGGTATTTTAGTGTAGCACGTGACCTATTCATTCATAAGAGGTTACAGGTTAGTTACAGGTAGATTTTTAATCCTATGTAAATCCTTAGACTGGGTTTATTTGTGTGGAAATAGTAAAAACCATTATAAAATAAGTAAATATTAAATTTTTTGATGTGTTGTTGCACATTTTAAATCACATGTAGTCTGAGAAATGTAATGAAGATGTTTTAAGCATTGTTTGGACAGATTAATTGATATAAAACTGTTGTTTTGCTTCTTGTATTAAATTTGTCTTCACTCTCAGTTGTTTTGAATTCTCTAGGAACAAATATCCTATATTATTCCAATAGATGAGAAACTGTACACTGTGCACCTTAAACAAAGGTAAATTTTTATTCTTTAGTTTTGGATTTTATTTTATTTCTATGAAGCTGTTTACTTGCAATAGAAAATGGAGTATGAGAAAAATACATGGAATTATTAACTTTTTAAATTGTCTTAAGTGAAGAGATGCTGTCCTGTGACTTAATTAAATTTTGGTTTTAATGTCTCAAGTATTCTTTGGTAAATGGGAGTTAGGACAAAAAACAGGGACTTATCTCCTGAAGACTGATTTATGATATTAAGTTGGCAGGACCAGCAGGACCTATATCATCAGGGCAGATGTCACAAAAATAAGTAAATCTGTAGCTGGTTTATATCAGTTAGGGTTTTATCAGAGAAGTGGGATGACCATGAGTAATATGGGACAGGGATTTAATACAGACCTTATAGTGTTGCAGAGCTGGCGAATAGTTTATGGAAAATAGTCCTAGCTATATGCCACTCTTCAGAGAATTATTAAATAATTGAAATAATTTTCTATAGGGTTTAATTCTCTGATGCAAACCCAGTTGGGAAAGGCTGGCTTGGAAGTAATTTGTGACATTCAAGAGGACAGCTTCAGCTAAACTAGTAAAACTAGACTACATGGCATTGGAGAGAGGTGGATTATGAGAAACTAGAGGTAGCAATTATAGACTTTTTCAAAAACATCCCTCAGAGAAAAAAGAGGCTTACATGAATATTTTTGAAGAAAGAGAAAACAAAGTATTTTGATTGATGGAAAATTTCTTAAGGAGAAGAAAAGAGAGATGAAAGATGTAAACAAGCTGGGCGCGGTGGCTCTCGTCTGTAATCCCAGCACTTAGGTATGCTGAGGCAGGTGGATCAAACTCCTGAGGTCAGGAGTTTGAGACCAGCCTGCCCAACATGGTGAAACCCTGTCTCTACTAAAAAATACAAAAATTAGCCAGGCATGGTGGCGTGCGCCTGTAATCCCAGCTACTCGGGAGGCTGAGGCAGGAGAATCGCTTGAACCTGGGAGGCAGAAGTTGCAGTGAGCTGAGATGGTGCCACTGCACGCCAGCCTGGGTGACAGAGTGAGACACTGTCTCAAAAAAAAAAAAAAGGTGTAAACAAGTGGTTTATTGTGTGTAAGATACTAAATAATTTTCCCAAAGAAAAGGTTAACTTACTCTTTTAGGCAGAAGAGAAAAAGAATATGGTGGATGATAACGCAAAGATCTTTGTGAAGAGTATGAAGGAAAGTTAGAGAGCTCACATTGCATTTGAACATCTTACTAAGACTATAAGCAGTGTTGAGAAATTGAGAGACCAGAGCTTGGGAGAGGGATAGGGCATGTGTATATCGTTTTGAGAAATTAACTGCTTAATGATTATGATAGCCTAACGACCATTAGGAAGCTACTGCAAATAGTTTATATGAAAAATAATGAGAAGCAGAACTATGACTACATAGAGATAGGGAGTTTCCTTTTTTTGTGTGTGTGTTTTTTTAGTTCTTTTTTTATTATACTTTAAGTTCTAGAGTACATGTGCACAGCGTGCAGGTTTGTTACATAGGTATACATGTGCCATGTTGGTTTGCTGCACCCATCAACTTGTCATTTACATTAGGTATTTCTCCTAAAGCTATCCCTCCCCCAGTCCCCCACCCCCCAACAGGCCCTGGTGTGTGACGTCCCCTGCCCTGTGTCCATGTGTTCTCATTGTTCAACTCCGACCTATGAGTGTGAACATGCGGTGTTTGGTTTTCTGTCCTTGTGACAGTTTGCTTAGAATGATGGTTTCCGGCTTCATCCATGTCCCTGCAAAGGACATAAACTCATCCTTTTTTATGGCTGCATAGTATTCCATGGTGTATATATGCCATATTTTCTTTATCCATTCTAGCATTGATGGACTTTTGGGTTGGTTCCAAGTCTTTACTATTGTGAATAGTGCCACAATAAACATATGTGTGCATGTGTCTTTATAGTAGCATGATTTATAATCCTTTGGGTATATACCAAGTAATGGGATCGCTGGGTCAAATGGTATTTCTAGTTCTAGATCCTTGAGGAGTCACCACACTGTCTTCCACAATGGTTGAACTAATTTACACACCCACCAACAGTGTAAAAGGGTTGCTATTTCTCCATATCCTCTCCAGCATCTGTTGTTTCCTGACCGTTTACAGATTGCCGTTCTAAGTGGCGTGAGATGGTATCTCATTGTGGTTTTGATTTGCATTTCTCTGATGACCAGTGATGATGAGCATTTTTTCATATGTCTGTTGGCTGCATAAATGTCTTCTTTTGAGAATTGTCTGTTCATATCCTTTGGCCACTTTTTCATGGGGTTGTTTGCTTTTTTTCTTTTAAATTTGTTTAAGTTATTTGTAGATTCTGGATATTAGCCCTTTGTCAGATGGGTAGATTGCAAAGATTTTCTCCCATTCTGTAGGTTGCCTGTTCACTCTGATGATAGTTTCTTTTGGTGTGCAGAAGCTCTTTAGTTTAGTTAGATTCCATCTGTCTATTTTGGCTTTTGTTGCCATTGCTTTTGGTGTTGTAGTTGTGAAGTCTTTGCCTATGCCTATGTCCTGAATGGTATTGCCTAGGTTTTCTTCTAGGGTTTTTATGGTGTTAGGTCTTACATTTAAGTCTTTAATCCAACCTGAGTTAATTTTTTGTATGGTGTAAGGAAGGGATCGAGTTTCAACTTTCTATATATGGCTAGCCAGCTTTCCCAGCACCATTTATTAAATAGGGAATCCTTTCCCCATTTCTTGTTTTTGTCAGGTTTGTCAAAGATCAGATGGTTGTAGATGTGTGGTGTTATTTCTGAGGCCTCTGTTCTGTTCCATTGGTCTATATCTCTGTTTTGGTACCAGTACCATGCTATTTTGGTTACTGTAGCCTTGTAGTATAGTTTGAAGTCAGGTAGTGTGATGCCTCCAGCTTTGTTCTTTTTGCTTAGGATTGTCTTGGCAATGCGGGCTCTTTTTTGGTTCCATATGAACTTGAAAGTAGTTTTTTCCAATTCTGTGAAGAAAGTCATTGTAGCTTGATGGGGATGGCATTGAATCTATAAATTACCTTGGGCAGTATGGCCATTTTCACGATATTGATTCTTCCTATCTATGAGCATGGAATGTTCTTCCATTTGTTTGTATCCTCTTTTATTTCATTGAGCAGTGATTTGTAGTTCTCCTTGAAGAGGTCCTTCACATCCCTTGTAAGTTGGATTCCTAGGTATTTTATTCTCTTCGTAGTAGTTGTGAATGGGAGTTCACTCATGATTTGGCTCTCTGTCTATCATTGGTATATAGGAATGCTTGTGATTTTTGCACATTCATTTTGTATCCTGAGACTTTGCTGAAGTTACTTATCAGCTTAAGGAGATTTTGGGCTGAGATGATGGGGTTTTCTAAATATACAATCACATCATCTGCAAACAGGGACAATTTGACTTCCTCATTTCCTAGTTGAATATCCTTTATTTCTTTCTCTTGCCTGATTTCCCTGGCCAGAACTTCCAACAGTATGTTGAATAGGAGTGGTGAGAGAGGGCATCCTTGTCTTGTGTGGGTTTTCAAAGGGAATGCTTCCCGTTTTTGCCCATTCACTATATTGGCTGTGGGTTTGTCATAAATAGCTGTTATTATTTTGAGATACATTCCATCAATACCTGGTTTATTGAGAGTTTTTAGCATGAAGCGCTGTTGAATTTTGTCAAAGGCCTTTTCTGCATCTATTGAGATCATCATGTGGTTTTTATCATTGGTTCTGTTTATGTGATGGATTACATTTATTGATTTGCATATGTCGAACCAGCCTTGCATCCCAGGGATGAAGCTGAGTTGATCGTGGTGAATAAGCTTTTTGATGTGCTGCTGGATTCAGTTTGCCAGTATTTTATTGAGGATTTTCGCATCGATGTTCATCAGGGATATTGGCCTAAAATTCTCTTTTTTGTGTGTGTCTCTACCAGGCTTTGGTATCAGGATGATGCTGGCCTCATAAAATGAGTCAGGGAGGATTCCCTCTTTTTCTATTGATTGAAATAATTTCAGAAGGAATGGTACCAGCTACTCTTTGTACCTCTGGTAGAATTTGGCTGTGAATCCGTCTGGTCCTGGACTTTTTTTGTGGGTAGGCTATTAATTATTGTCTCAATTTCAGAACCTGTTATTGGTCTATTCAGAGATTCAACTTCTTCCTGGTTTAGTCTTGGGAGGGTGCACGTGTCCAGGAATTTATCCATTTCTTCTAGATTTTCTAGTTTATTTGCATAGAATTTATCCATTTCTTCTAGATTTTCTAGTTTATTTGCATAGAGATGTTTATAGTATTCTCTGATGTTTGTATTTCTGTGGGATTGGTGGTGATATCCCCTTTATCATTTTTTATTGCGTCTATTTGATTCTTCTCTCTTTTCTTCTTTATTAGTCTTGCTAGTGGTCTATCAATTTTGTTGATCTTTTCAAAAAACCAGCTCCTGGATTCATTAATTTTTTGAAGGGATTTTGTGTCTCCATATCCATCAGTTCTGCTCTGATCTTAGTTATTTCTTGCCTTCTGCTAGCTTTTGAGTTTGTTTGTTCTTGCTTCTCTAGTTCTTTTAATTGTGATGTTAGGGTGTCAATTTTAGGTCTTTCCTGCTTTCTTTTGTGGGCATTTAGTGCTATAAATTTCCCTTTACACATTGCTTTAAATGTGTTTCAGAGATTCTGGTACATTGTGTCTTTGTTCTCATTGGTTTCAAAGAACATCTTTATTTCTCCCTTCATTTCATTATGAACCCAGTAGTCATTCAGGAGCAGATTGTTCAGTTTTCATGTAGTTGTGTGGTTTTGAGTGAGTTTCTTAATCCTGAGTTCTAATTTGATTGCACTGTGGTCTGAGAGACAGTTTGTTGTGATTTCTGTTCTTTTACATTTGCTGAGGAGTGTTTTACTACCAATGATGTGTTCAATTTTAGAATAAGTGTGATGTGGTGCTGAGAAGAATGTATATACTGTTGATTTGGGGTGGAGAGTTTTGTAGATGTCTATTAGGTCCACTTGGTCCGGAGCTGAGTTCAAGTCCTGGATATCCTTGTTAACCTTCTGTCTTGTTGATCTGTCTAATATTGACAGTGGGGTGTTAAAGTCTCCCATTATTATTGTGTGGGAGTCTAAGTCTCTTTGTAGGTCTCTAAGGACTTGCTTTATGAATCTGGGTGCTCCTGTATTGGGTGCATATATATTTAGGATAGTTAGCTCTTCTTGTTGAATTGATCCCTTTACCATTATGTAGTGGCCTTCTTTGTCTCTTTTGATGTTTGTTGGTTTAAAGTCTGTTTTATCAGAGACTAGGATTGCAACCCCTGCTTTTTCTTTTTTTGTTTTCCATTTGCTTGGTAGATCTTCCTCCATCCCTTTATTTTGAGCCTATGTGCATTTTTAAGCGGCACGTGAGATGGATTTCCTGAATACAGCACACCGATGGGTCTTGACTCTTTAAATCCAATTTGCCAGTCTGTGTCTTTTAATTGGGGCATTTAGTCCATTTATATTTATGGTTAATATTGTTACGTGTGAATCTGATCCTGTCATTATGATGTCAGCTGGTTATTTTTCCCATTAATTGATGCAGTTTCTTCATGGCATTGATGGTGTTTACCATTTGGCATGTTTTTGCAGTGGTTGGTACCGGCTGTTCCTTTCCATGTTTAGTGCTTCCTTCAGGAGCTCTTTTAGGGCAGGCCTGGTGGTGACAAAATCTCTCAGCATTTGCTTGTCTGTAAAGTATTTTATTTCTCCTTCACTTATGAAGCTTAATTTGGCTGGATATGAGATTCTGGGTTGAAAATTCTTTTCTTTACGAATGTTGAATATTGGCCCCCACTCTCTTCTGGCTTGTAGGGTTTCTGCCGAGAGATCTGCTGTTATTCTGATGGTCTTCCCTTTGTTGGTAAGCCAACCTTTCTCTCTGGCTGCCCTTAACATTTTTTCCTTCATTCTAACCTTGGTGAATCTGACAATTATGTGTCTTGGGGTTGCTCTTCCCGAGGAATATCTTTGTGGTGTTCTTTGTATTTTCTGAATTTGAATGTTGGCCTGCCTTTCTAGGTTAGGGAAGTTCTCCTGGATAATATCCTGAAGAGTGTATTCTATCTTGGTTCCATTCTCCCTGTCACTTTCCGGTACACCAATCAAACATATATTTGGTATTTTCACATAGTCCCTATATTTCTTGGAGGCTTTGTTAGTTTCTTTTCACTCTTTTTTTCTCTAATCTTGTCTTCTCACTTTATTTCATTAATTTGATCTTTAATCACTGATATTGTTTCTTCCACTTGATCGAATTGGCTATTGAAGCTTGTGCATGCATCATGAAGCTCTCGTGCCATGGTTTTCAGCTCCATCAGGTCATTTAAGTTCTTCTCTACACTGTTTATTCTAGTTAGCCATTTGTCTAACCTTTTTTCAAGGTTTTTGGCTTCCTTGTGATGGGTTACAACATGCTCCTTTAGCTTGGAGAAATTTGTTATTACCGACCTTCTGAAGCCTACTTCTGTCAACTCGTCGAACTCATTCTCCGTCCAATTTTGTTCCCTGGCTGGCGAGGAGCTGTTATTCTTTGGAGGAGAAGAGGCACTCTGTTTTTTTGGAATTTTCAGCTTTTCTGCTCTGGTTTCTCCCCATCTTTGTGGTTTTACCTACCTTTAGTCTTTGATGTTGGTGACCCACAGATGGGGTTTTGGTGTGGATGTCCTTTTTGTTTATGTTGATGCTATTCCTTTCTGTTTGTTAGTTCCTTTTAATAGTCAGACCCCTCAGCTGTAGGTCTGTTGTAGTTTGCTGTAGGTCCACTCTAGACCCTGTTTGCCTGTGTATCACCAGTGGAGGCTGCAGAACAGCCAATATTGATGCCTGATCCTTCCTCTGGAAACTTCATCCCAGAGGGGCACCTGCTTGTTTGAGGTGTCTGTCGACCCCTACTGGGAGGTGTTTCCCAGTCAGGCTACATGGGGGTCAGGGACCCACTTGAGGAGGCAGTCTGTCTATTCTTGGAGCTCAAATGCTGTGCTGAGAGAACTGCTGCTCTCTTCAGAGCTGTCAGACTGGATGTTTAAGTCTGCAGAAGCTGTCTGGTGCCTTTTGTTCTACTATGCCCTGCCCCCAGAGGTGGAATCTATAAAGGTAGTAGGCCTCGCTGAGCTGTGGTGGGGTCTGCCCAGTTCGTGCTTCCTGGCCACTTTGTTTACACTGTAGGCTATTCAAGCCTCAGTAATGGCGGATGACCCTTCCCCCCATTAAGCTGCAGTGTTGCAGGGCAATCTCAGACTGCTGCACTAGCAGTGAGAAAGGCTCCATGGGCATGGGACCTGCTGAGGCAGACACAGGAGGGTATCTCCTGGTCTGCTGGTTGCTAAGACTATGGGAAAAGTGCAGTATTTGGTCAGGAGTGTACTGTTTCTCCAGGTACAGTCTGTCACAGCTTCCCTTGGCTAGGAAAGGTAAATCCCCTGACCCCTTGTGCTTCCCGGGTGAGACGACACCCCGTCCTGGTTCAGCTTTCCCTCCGTGGGCTGTACCCACTGTTCATCCAGTCCCAGTGAGATGAACCAGGTACCTCAGTTGGAAATGCAGAAATCACTGCTCTTTTGTGTTGATCTTGCTAGGAGCTGCAGACCAGAGCTGTTCCTATTCTGCCATCTTGGAAGCAAGCCTCCCTTTTCCTGTTTTTGAGAAATGCTGATGTGGCAGAAAAAAGATGTAGTAACAGATTGACTATAGTGGTGGCAGGGATTTGGTAGGGTAGAGGGAGGATGAGAACAGACCTGAGTCAGGTATTATGGCTCCCTGTTGGAGATGCTGGGTATGAAGTGCTTGTGGGATATCCCACAGGGGGAAATATCCTGATGGCAGTTAATTTAGTTTAGAATGGGGGAGAGAAGTGTGAGTATCCACATTCTTTCATGATGTAAACTCTCTGCAAATTAGGCCTAGAAGAGATATACCTTAACACAATAAAGGTCATATATGACAAAGCCATAGCTAACATCATACTCAGTGGTAAAAAGTTGAAAGTTTTTCATCTAATATCAGGAACAAGATTAGGATGCCTATTTTCCTTCACCTCTTCTATTCAATATAGTATTGGAAGTCCTAGCCAGAGCAATTAGGCAAGAACAATGAATAAAAGACATCCTAATGGGAAAGAGAAATGTTAAATTGTTCCTGTTGCAGGTGACATGATCTTATATGTAGATTACTTATAGAAGACCCTAAAGACTCCACCAAAATCTGTTAGAACCAATAGACAAGTTCAGTGAAGTTGTGGGTATAAAATCAACATACAAAAATCATAGCATTTCTATACATTAATAACAAATTTTCCAAAAATGAAATCAAGAAAACAACCCCATGTACAATAGCTACAAAAAATAAAATACTTAGGAGTAAGTTAACCAAGGAGGTGAAATATCTGTATACTGAGAGCTAGAAAACATGATGAAAGGAATTGAGGAAGACACAAATAAATGGAAAGAACATGGATTGGAAGAGTTAATATTGTTAAAATGTCCATACTGTCCAAAATGATACACAAATTCAATGCAATCCCTACCAAAATTCCAATGACATTTTTCACAGAAATAGTAAAATTCCTATGGAACCCCAAAAGGCCCTGAATAGCCAAGGCACTACTGAACAAAAAGAACAAAGCTGGAGGCATCACACTACCTGAATTCAAATATATTGCAAAGCTATAATACTAAAAGCAACCTTTTTATATAAGTAGTAAATTAAACCACAGAAATGAACAAGATAAATCTATACAGGTGGGGGTGAATGTTAAAAGTAAGAAAGAGAAACAGCCTAGAATTGAATGCCATGGAAAGATTTAAGGGATGAAGGAAGGATCCAAATAAAGGGACTTAGAAACGTAGAAAGACAGGAGAACCAGGAGGAAGTGGTATCTATCATTATCGCTGAAGAAGAGATGGTTTCAAGAAGGGGAATGTGGTCCACAGTATGAAGTACTTGAGAGTATTTTATTTATTTATTTTTTTGTTTAATGTATTTTAAAATTATTTTTATTATTTATTTATTTTTGAGACAGGGTCTGTCTCTGTCACCCAGGTTGGAAAGCAGTGGTGGCATCTCAGCTCACTGCAGCCTTGAACTCCTGGCTCAAGTGATCCTGTTGCCTCAGCCTCCCAAGTAGCTGGGACCACATGAGCAAACCACCACACCTGGCTAATTTTGGTATTTTTGGTAGAGATGAGGTTTCGCCTTGTTACCCAGGCTGGTCTCGAACTCCTGAGCCCAAAGCAATCCCTCCACCTCGGCCTCCCTAAGTTTTGGGATTACAGGAGTGAGCCACCCCGCCTGGCTGCTTCAGAGTATTTTTACTTGATGTAATACTGTCTTTTGGATTGGACACTCAGGAGGTCATTAGTAATTTTTGTGAGATCAGTTTGAGTGGAGGCTTTCCAACAGAAGCTAGTGTGAGTGGCCTAATTAAGTGACGGTGGGTTGAAGAGTGAACATGAAGTGAGGAAGCATAACTAAAATAGCATCATGAGTACAGGGATTAATACCAAAGTTGAACTTAGACTGGACGTTTCAGTACATATGCTCAGATGAATATGACCTTTATGCAATACTCTTCCACTTCATTATCAAAGTAATATATGTGCATAGTAATAAAGCTTTAGAAAGAATGTAAGAACAGAAAACTCTTACAATCCAACATCCAGTTTATGTCTATTAATTTTTTTTTTTTTTTGAGACGGAATCTTGCTCTGTCACCCAGGCTGGAGTGCAGTGGTGTGATCTCGGCTCACTGCAACCTCTGCCTCTTGGGTTCAAGCAATTCTCCCGCCTCAGCCTCCTGAGAAGCTAGGATTATAGGCACCTGCCACCACACCCGACTAATTTTTGTATTTTTAGTAGAGATGGGGTTTCACCATGTTGGCCAGGCTGGTCTCAAACTCCTGACCTCAGGTGATCTGCCCACCTTGGCCTCCCAAAGTGTTGGGATTACAGGTGTGAGCCACCACGTCCAGCCTCTTTTACATTTTAGAATGCTCTTCTTTCAGTCTCTTCTTTTTTTCTTAAAAGGAGTCCATTAAGGTAGGAAAACTATTTTGAGTAAATGTATATTGCTTTAAGTAAACATTAAATATATGTCAAAAGAAAATACTACCTTTATATCAGGTTGACAGACGTTTTCTCTAAAGATTCAGATAGTAAATGTTTTAGACTTTGAAGGCCATATGTTCTTTGTCAAAACTAGTTAACCTCTCATCTTAGAGCATGAAAAGAGCCATGACAATATGTGGGTGAATGGATGTGGCTGTGTTTCAATAAACTTTATTTACAAAACAGAGGGTGGGTCAGATTTGGCTGAGAGTGTTAAGTTTACTGTGTTTTTATATGTTTCAAAAAGAATAATTAAAAAAATTTCCTCTTTTTTTATATTCAGATATTTTTTAGCAGATAATTTTATGATCTATTTGTACAATCAAGGATCCATGAATACTTATTCTTCAGATATTCAGGTAAGATTTAAATTCTGTGTTTTATAGTTTTTTAAAAAAATTTTTTACATTAAATAAATGCTTTATTATACAGAAGGCTCTCAAGATTCACAGGGGATATATTTAAAACATTTATTGATTAATGATCAGGGTTTCCTGAAGTTTTGGTAAAGACAAGTTAGATTGACTTAGCACCTTTCCCATTGCTGAGAACATAGTCACTATTTTTAAATTTAATTGATAGTTTGTTAAATAAAATATTTATTATTTATTTATATTTTGTTTGTAAGAATATAAATTAAATAACAAGAAAAGTGGACATGAATGTTATGAGACACAAATCACAGATCAAAAACTCTTTGTTTTTTTCTTAACTCTTCCTCATCTCATCCATTATTTATACATCCATAAATCCTATTGACCCTGCCCTTCAAACTAAGTGTCCAGCATCCACCTTCTTCCTCTGCCTTCATCCACTGAGACCACCCATTTCCAAGTAAACATCATCTCTAGTTTGGATCATTGCCATAACTTCCTGAATGATCTCCCTGCTTCCTCACCTGTCCATCCCTTCATTTTATTTATTTATCCCTTTATTTTATTCATTTATTTTTGTTTTTATTTATTTATTTTGCCCAGGCTAGAGTGCAATGGTGCGATCTTGGCTCACTGAAACCTCCACCTCCTGGGTTCAAGCAATTCTCCTGCCTCAGCCTCCCGAGTATTTGGGATTACAGGCATGCACCACCATGCCCACCTAATTTTCTATCTAAACCCTATCAAGAGATAGGGTTTCACCATGTTGGCCAGGCTTGTCTTGAACCCCTGACCTCAGGTGATCCGCCTGCCTTGGCCTCCCACAGTGCTAGGATTACAGGTGTGAGCCACCACACCCAGCCTCAGTCAGTTCTCAACATGGTGACCATATTGATCCTGTTAAGACATAGTCAGATTACCCTGCTTCTCTGCTCAGAACCCTGCATGAATGGCTTCCCACCACTTACAGAGTGAAAGCCAGAGTCACCTGGTTCCCTTTTACCTCTCTGACCTCATTTCCTGTTATTCTCTACCTCATTCACTTTGTTCCAGCATTGTTGTTCTTCAAATATAACAGCTATGTTCTCCTTTCAAAGACTTCATACTTTCTATTTCCTGGTATCCAAATGCTTGTTCTTTCCCAACAGACCCATATGTTTTTCATCCTCATTTCCTTCAGGTCTTTACTCAAAATCACCCTATTAGTCCTTGACTAACCCCTACTTTAAATTGGTCTCTTACTCTTAATACTCTATTTCCTTTACCTTTTTTTTTTTCCTTTTTCCCATGGCAGTTATCAATACATGATGTGTCATATATTCTATTTATTTACTTTATTTTCTGTCTCCCCAGTGCAATATAATCATCCCGAGGGCAGGGCTTTTGGTCTGTTTTATTTACTGATGTAACACCAGTGCCTAGAAAAGTGCCTAGCACATACTTGGATTATAATAAAAATTTGCTGAAATATTAAATTAGATATGTTGCTTCACTTACATTGGATGGGATCATCATTTTGCTTTATTGCTCCCTTTTCCTTCCCTTAGTTCCATCATAAAGCAGTGTGTTAATAAGAAATCTTAACTTTATTTATAATAAAATTTATAGCACCATTGAATATTGGAAATTATATAATTTTCACATCTGTGACAATGTTTGTGACTCTGTGTGTCTCTAGCTTGATTGTACTGTGCTCAGAGACCAACTCTATACAATTTAATTCCTTTGTAATCTATTGAGTCCTGCGTTATGGCCTGGAGTATGGTTTCTATTTTGTAGATGTTCCATGAGTGTTTAGAAAGCATATATTCTAAAGTTTTTAGGTATAGTATTTTGCATATGTTAACTAGGTCATACTAACCACGTTGTCCAAACCTTCTGTAGATTCTGAACACTTGATCTATCAGTCACTAAGAGAAATTAACTTTAAAAAACTTTTTTATAACTGTAGATTTTTAAATTTTTACTATTCTTTCAATTGTGACTTTATATATTTTGAAGCTGTGTTATTAAGTGAATGCCAATTTGGAATATTTGTGTCTTCCTGGCAAATTGAAATGCTTATCATTACCAAATGTCCCTGTTTATCTCTAGTAATGTTTCTGGCCTTAAAGTCCACATTTCCTCTCTTAGTGCAAATTCAGAATCATCATTTTGGTTTGTGTTGGCATCTAGCCCTTCAATCTTCCTGTGTCATTGCATTTTTATGACTCTTTTTTAGCATCATATTAATTGAGTTTTTAAAGAAATCCAGATTCATCATCTTTGTCTTTTAATTGAGGATCTAAATTTATGTACTGGAAGATATTTTTACCTAAAACATGAGACAACATTTTGGAAGCAGGGTGTAAAATAGTAATCTCAAGTCATAATCTATTATAAAGTGTAGTTAACATAGTGTAAGTGGCAATTATGGGGAGAATTTTTTTCCGAATTTCACTGTACTTGTACTGATATAAATCACGGAGCGTGTGAAAAATATTCAGAAGGTTCTATCCAGTATAGAAGTAGGAAATCACTAGAAAGTTTTGTTACTTCCTAAGTAACTACTTTACTTTTTTTCTTTCCTAGACTCAATGCTACTATCAAGGAAATATTGAAGGATATCCAGATTCCATGGTCACACTCAGCACGTGCTCTGGACTAAGGTTGTTTTCTATTGTTGATTACAGAACACCTTAGTTATGATATTTGGCTGCAGTGAATTTGTTCTCTTTGTATTAAGTGTGGGGCTGAAGGAGCTTTCCTATGTGGAGATTATTTAATGATATCCCCCTCTGAACATGTTTCCAATTCTCTTATTTCTCGTCACTTTCCTCAGTGACCAGAGACATTTCTAACCTTTCCAAAGGTTTAGATTTCCTAGTCTCCTTGCTCTATGTCTTACATTTCCTTAACCACAGAAAAGACAATTGAACATGTTTGACTACAAGTGTTGTAGGAGCTAAGTTTAGGACAGCTCAGTCACTGTCTTGGAAAACAGGGAAATTAATCACTGTAATGCTGTATACTTGCACACTTAGCAATTGATTAGGTAATTTCTGTTGCTTTTGTAACTATAAAAAAGTGAAATGGAGAGCTGGTTTTGTAGATTAGGGTAATCTTTTGTCTTCTCAGAGTCATCTCTAAGACAGGTTTCAGTCAAAATACTGGACTGAAAATGTATTTATGTTACCCACCATGTGTTTTAATGTTGGAGATATGAAGATAAAGAAGAGATGCTTTTTCTCAAGGAAATCATCTTCAGACTGAGGAGGCAAATTATATATAAACAAATAATTTTTAATACTCATAAAAATACTCATTTTTCTGATGATATTATTATCTTGAGCTCTTCAAGAATTACTGGGTTTCCTCCTTACGGCTTAGGGAGTTTTCCATTCTGTCAGGAAATTTTCCACCTTCATTTTGTAGTGTAGGGTGTTTGTTTTCACAAACAAATGTTCTTCTTCAGTGCTTCCTACATAGAACCCTGAAATTTGGATCTGAAATTTATATTTTAGGGAGTAGTGACTTGGACTGCTACCTGTATTCACAGAAAAATAGTGATACAAGTCATTTACTCTTTAAAATCTTGCTTTTAATTTCTTATTCAGACTATATAAGCAAAAGTAACAAATATTTCATAATTCTGCCAAATTGTATTTTTAAAAGTAAAGTTTCTTATTATATACATTTGTCATATATGCAGTATAATCATTTTTCAAAAGCATGGCAAGCCAGAGAGAAAGTCATCATGATTTCTGTTTACAATCGCTTTAATTGAGACGCTGACTTGGAAAACAATAGAATTACTCAATTACTGTTACGCTATATACTTGTGTACCTAGCAATTGATTAACTTCTGCTGCTCTTACAACTATACAAAAACGAAATAGAAAATGGGTTTTGTGGATTTGGGAAATCTTTTGTCTCTTCAGAGTCATCTCTAAGACAGAATTCAGAAAAAAATACTGGACTCAAAACGTTTTATTTTTTTCTTTTGGATTTTGTCAGAAATTCATTATATAGATTTGATTAAAAGCACTTAAAATTGTATTCATAATTTCACAGAGGAATACTGCAATTTGAAAATGTTTCTTATGGAATTGAGCCTCTGGAATCTGCAGTTGAATTTCAGCATGTTCTTTACAAATTAAAGAATGAAGACAATGATATTGCAATTTTTATTGACAGAAGCCTGAAAGAACAACCAATGGATGACAACATTTTTATAAGTGAAAAAGTGAGTTGTACATGTTTTATTACTACTTTTAAAGCAGTTATTACTTTCATTTAATTTATTTAAAAAATAAATTTATGAGCCCACTGTAGAATTGTAGCAAATATCCTTTCCTTGTGAACATCTTATCTTTTTTTTTTTTTCTCACTCTCTCACTCAGGTTGGAGTGCAGTGGATTGATCATGGCTTGCTGCAGCCTCTGTCTTCTGGGCTCAAGCAATCCTCCCACCTCAATCTCCTGAGTAGCTGGGACCACAGACATGCACCACCACACCAGACTAATTTTTTGTAGAGACAGAGTCTCTACAAAAAAGAGACAGACCATGCTGGTCTCAAACTCCTAGGTTCAAATGATCCACCTGCCTCAATCTCCCAAAATGTTGAGATTACAGGCATGAGCCACCGTGCCTGGCTGTTCATCTTTCTGTTACCTAACAATTTCCTTGAAACCGTACTTTTTATGATTCACTTTATTTTTGTTCTTATTTTGCTTGTTACATTCTTATTACTTTCCAAAAATTCCCTCTTGTATATGCAATATAAACTTTAAAAACTCAGTCCCTGCTTTTGCTCCTACATTCCTGGAAGTTACTCAATAAAGTCAATAATTTTAAAGGTTATATTCATGACCAACGAGTCAGCATTAATTAAATCATAGATATAATTAAAATGTCATAAACAGAATTGCTGGTTATGGTCATGTAAATTGTTCAGTGAACACACTATGTAACTGCATGTGTTGGTGCTTACACAAGCAATTGTGAAAGAGAAAATTTTTATACCAAGTAACATTGGCATAACTATGCATAGTTTATACAAGAGTATGTGGCAGTATTCATTGTTTCCAGTATATGCTCTCCCTGTTTTCTGTCAGTAAAGAAAAAAATACCAGGCCAGGCATGGTGGCTCACACCTGTAATCCCAGCACTTTGGGAGCCCAAGTTGGGTGGATCTCCTGAGGTCAGGAGTTCAAGAGCAGCCTTGCCAACATGGTGAAACCCCGTCTCCACTAAAAATACAAAAATTAATCAGGCATGGTGGCAGACACCTGTAATCCCAGCTACTCGGGAGCTGAGGCTGAAGAATTGCTTGAACCTGGGAGGTGGAGGTTGCAGTGAGCTGAGATAACTCCATCTCAAAAAAAAAAAAAAAGAAAGAAAAAAGAAAAAAACACCAAACCTCAGAATTTAGCTGGGCATATAAACAAAGACTATATTTCTCAACCTCCCTTACCTCTAGGTAGGGCCATGTGACAAAATTATGGCCAATGACGTGTGAGCAAGCATAATATGTGTTACTTCTGGCTTGAATATTAAAAGGAGGGGTTTTATCTTCTTTCCCTTTTCTGCTGGGTGGAGTGTGGACATACTGACATGTAATGGTCCACAAGGATGAGGCTGATGCTATACAGGTAGCAGAGAAACAAGGTAAAATGAGCCTTGCTTTTGAAGAATTTTCAGAATGGAACTACCATACCTCTTCACAAATTTATGTGAGAGAGAAATAGACTCTAAGTTTGCTTAATTCACTATTATTTTCTGTCTCTGTGTAGACGGCAATCCTATATCTTAAATAATACAGGGTCCAAATGAGAGTGCAGTGCCAGAGTTTTCAATGCTAGCAAATATATGTGTATAATTTCAAATAATGTTTGTGAACTAGATGCTGAATTTTTTTTTCTTGCCTTGTGAAAATTTCTAATTTACAATGACTGAGATGACCCAGTGTAGTGAACAATGTCAGTGCCCTGCCCAGAACCCCTCAGATTCCTTTCTAGTATATTTTTGTGGGGGTGATACAGGAGGGTGGGACACCATGTCTTTGTTTATGCCTTTGCTTTGAACATGTGCCACTTGTAACTCTTTTTTATGTGGGCTGACCTTCAGCCAACTGAAACTGCTTTGCCCAGATGGCAAGGTAAACATAAGTACTGGAGATTTACATTTCCCCAGGGTGGTCCTTAGCCAGCACCTCACCAGTGTGGGAAAGGGTGAGCTTGGTTTCTTGTTACAGGTCAGGACAACTCTGTAGCACAACTTACACACCAGATTTTCTCTGTGGGACTGTGTCTGAGAGCACACTCTTGTGTGGATTCCTCCTGATCCTAATCCTGCTTCTCCCACTCATTAGCTGGTCTCTCCTGGGAGAACTTTATTAGTAAATTATCTACATATAAATCCTGTCTCAGATTTGTCTTTGGGTTTCCTTTGAAAATCAGGAAGTTTTCACATACTTATTTTACAATGAAGTGATAATTACTACAATAAAGTTATTTGAGCACATATGTCAGCCAAATTGCATTTGTATGTATCATTTGGAAAGTGGCATGATCTGGAAAGCTGGGAAGCTCTGGATCCCCACAGATATCATCGTTTGTCTGGACAAGTGTTGGAGGAAAGAAAAACAGCCAAGTAAAAGACAAACAGAAAGTTCCTCATATATATATATATATGTAATTATACTTTAAGTTCTGGGGTACATGTGCAGAACGTGCAGGTTTGTTACATAGGTACACACGTGCCATGGTGGTTTGCTGCACCTATCAACCCGTCATCTACATTAGGTATTTCTCCTAGTGCTATCCCTCCCTTACCCCCCATCTCCCCGACAGGCCCCAGTGTGTGATGTTCCCCTCCCTGTGTCCATGTGTTCTCATTGTTCATCTCCCACTTATGAATGAGAACATGCGGTGTGTGGTTTTCTGTTCTTGTGTTAGTTTGCTGAGAATGATGGTTTCCAGCTTTATCCATGTCCCTGCAAAGGATATGAACTCATCCTTTTTTATGGCTGCATAGTATTCCATGGTGTATGTGTGCCACATTTTCTTTATCCAGTCTATCATTGATGGGCATTTGGGTTGGTTCCAAGTCTTTGCTATTGTGAACAGTGCAGCAATAAACATATGTGTGCATGTGTCTTTACAGTAGAATGATTTATAATCCTTTGGGTATATACCCAGGAATGGGATTGCTGGGTCAAATGGTATTTTTGGTTCTAGATCCTTGAGGAATTGCCACACTGTCTTTCACAATGGTTGAACTAATTTACACTCCCACCAACAGTGTAAAAGCATTCCTATTTCTCCACATCCTTTCTAGCATCTGTTGTTTCCTGACTTTTTAATGATTGCCATTCTAACTGGCATGAGATGGTATCTCATTGTGGTTTTGATTTGCATTTCTCTTAATGACCAGGGATGATGAGCTTTTTTTTTTTCATATGTTTGTTGGTTGCATAAATGTCTTCTTTTGAGAAGTGTCTGTTCACCCACTTTTTGATGGTTTTTTTTTTTCTCGTAAATTTGTTTAAGTTCTTTGTAGATTCTGGATATTAGTCCTTTGTCAGATGCGTAGATT
The DNA here is from genome assembly GCF_028858775.2 of Pan troglodytes. Classification (NCBI taxonomy): domain Eukaryota; kingdom Metazoa; phylum Chordata; class Mammalia; order Primates; family Hominidae; genus Pan; species Pan troglodytes. The sequence continues at coordinate 47,559,757 of NC_072405.2, forward strand.
GCAAAAATTTTCTCCCATTCTGATTATCTCAATAGATGCAGAAAAGGCCTTTGATAAAATTCAACACTCCTTCATGCTAAAAGCGCTCAATAAACTAGGTATTGATGGAACGTATCTCAAAATAATAAGAGCTATTTATGACAAACCCACAGGCAATATCATACTGAATGGGCAAAAACTGGAAGCATTCTCTTTGAAAACTGACACAAGACAAAGATGCCCTCTGGCATCACTCCTATTCAACATAGTATTGGAAATTCCAGCCAGGGCAATCAGACAAGAGAAAGAAATAAAGGATATTCAAATTGGAAGAGAGGAAATCAAATTGTCCTCATATGCTTTCTTAGTTACTGCATGTCATTGTAATTTATGGTAATCTGTGTCAAGAATTTCAATAGCCTGGATGGATGCATAGAGCAAAGTGGCAATAATGGTAGTAACAGAGGCAGTATAGCTCTACCTTTATGTGACAATAGCATGACATTGAGAGAGGCCAAACATGTGAGGCTTCCTGAACTGACAGACTCAAGATATAGTTGCTTATACCAGTAAAAGAGTCAATGGATGGATTAATTTCTGAAGTAGTAGGGTTTTCCTTGATGTGCGGAAGCAAGATGACACGATAAATATAAAGAGCAGTGTGGCAGTAGATTCAGGAAAAGAGATGTCTAAGCCATACAGAGCACCAGTTGTGGATCTCGACTCACTGCAACCTCTGCCTCCTGGGCTCAATAAAGACTTAATTTGACATTTGCTAATTGTTTTCTATATGTCTTATATCTTTTTTTGTCTCTATTTCTCTATTACTGCCTTCTTTTGTTTAGTGGATTTTTTTTCTAGTATGTCATTTTGATTCCCTTCTCATTTATTTTTCTTTATGTAATTTTGATTATTTTCTTAGTGGTTACTCTGGATATTACAATAACATCTTAAATTTATAACAATCATAGTTTGAATTAATACCAACTTAGCCTCTATAGTATACAAAACGCTGCTTCTATACATCTTTGTCTTCTTTATGTTTTTATTATCACAAATTATCTAATAACATTAAGCTATGTTAATGATAATACAATGTACAAGCTATTGTATAGTAATACAATAGCTTAATAATTATTGTTTGATACATTTTCTCTTAAATAATTTGGGGAAAAGTGAGGAATAACAAAACAAAAATATAATAATAGTATATTTTTTGTTTTGGAGGCAGGGTCTTACTCTGTCATCCAGGCTGGAGTGTGGTGCTGGTGCTGTGATCACAGCTTACTGCATCCTTTACCTCCTAAGCACAGGTGATCCTCCTGCCTCTGCCTCCCAATTAGCTGGGACCACAGGCATGTGCCACCATGCCCAGCTAATTTGTTTGTTTGTAGAGACTGGGTCTTCCTTTGTTGCCCAGGCTAGTCTCAAACTCCTGGACTCAAGCAGTCCTCCCATTTTGGCCTTCCAGAGTGCCAGGAGTATAAGTGTGAGCCACTGCACCCAGCTATAATAATATCTTCTATAGTTACCAATGTATTTACCTTTACTGTGTTTTTAATTTCTTTTATTGCTTCTTGTTACTGTTTTGTGTGCTTTCATTTTAAACTGAAGGACTACCTTTGGCATTTCTTGTAGGGCAGTGTATTAGTTTACTACAGCTGCCATAACAATTTACCATGGACTGGGTAGCTTAAACAAGGATATGTATTTTTTTCACAATTCTGGAGCCTGGAAGTTTGAGATCAAGGTGTTAACTAAGTTGTAGTTTCTTCTGAGGCCCCTCTGCTTGGCATATAAGTAACCACCTTCTCCCTGTATCTGCACAAGGTCTTCCTTCTGTGTTTGTGTTCCCATTTTCTCATATAAAGATACCAGTTACATTGCATCAGAGCCCATCCTAATGACCTAATTTTCAATCTAATTACCTCTTTAAAGGCCCTGTCTCCAAATACAGCCTCATTTTGTGACATACTGGGGTTAGATCTTTAACATATGAATTTTACTGGGATACCATTTGGCCTATCATAAGCAGGCAAGTCTACTAGCAATGAGCTTTTTCAGTTTTTATTTATCTGGGAATGTCTTAATTTCTCCTTCATTTTTGAAGGATAGTTTTGTCAGATATAGAATTCTTGTTTGACAGTTTTTTTCCCTCCAGCACTTTAAATGTCATCCCACTGCCTCTGGCCTCCCTGGTTTCTAATAAGAAATTAGATATTACTATTATTGAAGATCTCTCATTTGTGAGGAATTGCTTTTCTCTTGCTGTTTTCAAGGTTCTCTTTTTATCATTGACTTTGGACACTTTGATTATAATATGTTTTGGTGTGAATTCTTTTGAGTTTATTCTACTTGGAGTTTGTTAAGCTTCTTGGATGTGTAGATTCATATCTTTCATCAAACTGGGGAGGTTTTCACCCATTATTTTTCAAATTTTCTTTCTGCCCCTTTCTTCTCTCCTGCTAGGAACTCTTCTTATATATGAGCTTGATGGTGTCCCACAGGTCTCTTAGGCTCTGTTCATTTTTCTTCACTCTTTTTTTTTCAGTGTCAGACAACTTTAATTGAGATCCCATCAGCTGTACAATCTGTTCCTGGCATTAAGCTCCTTCTTCCTTTGCAATCTGGTCTTTCTTGAGTGGTCCCATGAATGCTTCTTCTCCATGGTTTGGAGGTAGCCATGGCCAAATTTAAAGGTAGTGTCAATGAACTTAAGGTCAGTCTTCTCCAGAGCCTGCTGCTTGGTCTGCATCAAGACTTGTGGAGGATGAGCGCTTGCTTCTTAGTTCCTACCACACAGCACTTCAGCATGACAAAGTCATTGGTCACTTCACCATAGTGGACAAAGCCACCCAGAGGGTTGATGCTCTTGTCAGGTTATAGTCAGTGGAGGCACTGATCAATTTGCCATCCTTGATGAAGTAGCCCTGACTGATATTATAGATCTTCTTGTTGATCTCAGTGCAGTGATGGTTTGTGTCTAGTACGTGCCACAGAGAAGGTCATATGGGCAGGATGCCATGCCCCAATATAGGCAACCTTGCACAGCCCTCAGTGGGTCTTGTAGGGCAGCTTCTTGGTATGCCAATGACTGGTGACCTCTTTGTAGCCTTTGCCCTTGGTCACCCGTTTGATGTCAATCATCTTGTCCTGCCCAAACACTTGTTTCACAGGTACCTGGTCCTCTAGCCTCTCCAGAGACCAGTCCAGTTTCTCAGTCACAGTGCCTCTGTTCACCTGGATCTCCATCAGGTGGGTCTTCTTCATACATAGAGGAAGCAGGTGCATCTGGGTGTAGATATTGATGTGGATGACTTGGCAGTACTTTTTCATGCTGTTGAAGTCCTTCTTCAGCTGCTTCTTGTCATCCTCACCCTGCAGTTTCTTGCAGTACTTGGTAAAAGCCTTCTACTTAGCTTTATGCCAGTTCCTATAGAAGTGCCTTTTGCACTCATTGCTAATGTGCTCAACAAAGATGGTCTTGGAAATTCAGAGGCCTTGAGGGGTTTCCATGTAGCCCAGGATGCCTACAACCACCATGGGCAGTGTCTCCACAATGGTCATAGCCTCTACCCCTTCCTTCTTGTTCACCTTGGGTCCTAGCCGGCCAGCTTCCCACACGATGTGTCATGCCAGCCTTGTATCCCAGGAAAGCTGTGAGGTGGACCAGTTTAGAAGGGTCATCACTGGGGAAGCTCTTCACCTTGCCATGATGCCTACTGCTGTGTTTCCAAGGCAGGAAGCCCGGGGACCCATGTCTTGGAGCAAAGGATTTCCTGCGAGACATCATGCCATCAAATCCTGCTTTATTCTTTTATTGTGCTCCTCAGATTGAATAATCTTGATTGATTTGTTTTGAAGTTTGCTGATTCCTTTTTTCTGCTTGCTCAACTATGTTATTGAATCCTAGTGAATTTTCATGTGTTTTACTTTTTAGCTCCACAATTTCCTTTTTATAATTTCTATATTTTTATGGATACTCTCTATTTGGTGAAGTATCATTCTTCTGGTTTCCTTTAGTTTTTTTTTACATAGTTTTTCATAGCTTTTTGAACATATTTTAAAACAATTAATTTACATTATTTGTCTAGTAAGTACAATGTCTGGGCTTCCAGAGGTACCATTTCTGTTTCTTTATTTTCTGAGAATGGGCCATACTGCTTTCTTGTTGTTGTTGAAATTTGAACATTTTGAATATTTTGATGTGGTAATGCTGGAAATCAGATTCTTCCTCACTCCCCAGCAAGGTGTGTTGTTACTGCTTGTTGTGGGTTGTAGTTGTTTGCTTGTTTACTGACTTTTCTAAAGTAAAGAAATATTTTGTGAACAATATTGTTTAGTAGTCACCAAGTGATTTGATAGAGATTTCTTTAAATTACTGGAGCCAAAAAAGAGAAAAGACTTCCTTGGTTTTTACAGATTGACTCTGGGTTTGGATATACATGCAACACTTATTCCAGATGTTGACAACTCACCCTTAGCCTTGACTCTTGCTTGTACAATGTCTGAAAGCCAGGCAGAGGAGAAAGCTTAGTGTCTTTTCAAGTCTATTCTGAGCAAATGTCCAGACTTGGACATGTGGGTGGCCCTCTAGATTTCCCAGTATATGCCTGAGGTTTTCAAAGCCTTCATTTCTCCACCCATTTCCTTCCTCAGCCTCTTTCTTCCTAGACTTTTTAGTGTGCCTGCTGCTTTTCTTGTCCGTTTTTCCTTGCTCCAGGTGGCTGTAGCCAGTGTATTTGCCTTGAAATGCTTTTTATAAACACTGCCTTGGAGTCCACTCCAACCCTGTGAAATTTCATGGTGGAGGAAACAATGGAAAGCTCTTGAGCAAAACCTTTAGGGAGCCACTGGACAGCTCAAAACACATAACCATAATTCTTTGAGAACAAATTTGGTATTTCTTCCTCTGGCACGGGAAAGCCACACCAGGAATATGGGCCTCTATCTTAATGGATGCCAATGAGCTGGATGTGTGAGATGGGATGGTAGGTGGGTCAGTTCAAGGACCACAATACTCCCTTATAGAAACCCAGCAGCTTTTTCCCCCCTCAAGCATTGTCCTGTTTTTTATTTTTATGTTTTTTTTCTGGGGCAATTGCGTGAATAGGCCATTTGCTCTTATCATCTGGCAGTCTGGCCAGATGTGTACAGGCAGGGATTCCAAGATCAGGAATGGCAGTATGAAAGGCGACTTAGGCTCAAGATTGGCAAAACAACACTTCTATTGCCTTTATTGGCTCAAACAAGTTACAAAGCCCAGCCCAGATTGAGGGAGAGGAAAAATGAACTCACCTCTTTATGAGAGGCACTGAAAAGTCATATTGCAAAGGACACAAATACAGAAAGGAGCGTGGTGGCTCACGCCTGTAATCCCAGCACTTTGGGAGGCCAAGGCGGGCGGATCGCGAGGTCAGGAGATGGAGACCATCCTGGCTAACACAGTGAAACTCCGCCTCTACTAAAAATACAAAAAAGTAGCCCGGCGTGGTGGCAGGCGCCTGTAGTCCCAGCTACTCCGGAGGCTGATGCGGGAGAATGGCGTGAACCCAGGAGGCGGAGCTTGCAGTGAACTGAGATCGCGCCACTGCACTCTAGCCTGGGCGACAGAGCGAGACTCCATCTCAAAAAAAAAAAAAAAAAAAAAAAAAAAAAAAAATTCCTCCACACACATATAGTTTTTAAAGCAAAAGTTTATTTCTGATATGCAGATGAAGTAGATGGAAATGCTAGGTGTTTTTTCTTAGTTCATAAATTGGAAGTTGTAGATATACTGAGATAGATGTTACAACTTCATGGGCAATCTTCTAACTACTTGAGTACATTGCCATAAAACTTAAAACTTTATTTATTGATTTTAACCAATTTGATAAAGCAAACACCTCTGCATATCTTGTAAGTGCTGTGGTATTAGCTTTAAAGAAGAGTTCAAGTAAAAAAATTATGAAATTTTTCATGTATTATATGCTGTTTTCCTTTTTTCTAGTCAGAACCAGCTGTTCCAGATTTATTTCCTCTTTATCTAGAAATGCATATTGTGGTGGACAAAACTTTGGTATGTGTTTTGCTTTTTCTTTGCTTTGAAATATTTGATCCAAATGTATGATTATGCCTAGCTAGCTAGACAGAAACTAAAAGATTCCAATGTTCTTACTCACATGTCATAGAGACAATAGTGGAAAAATGTGCAAACTGAGAAACTAAATAGTCAAAATGATACTAGTTTTATCAGAAATGTTTTATTTGAAATACTTACACAACAGTACTGCGGAACAAAATGTATTTTTTTCCCTGGCACTTCACATTTCTAGAGTCCCTCTCAATCCATACTACCATTTAATGGTGATTTTGGTAGAAGTGAAATTCTATTTTAGGGACGTTTGAAGAGCAGAATGTAGTCTAGGGAACATTCCACCCTAGAATATTTATTGGAACAAAAGTGATGATAGTATAACTATCTACTAGAATGACTTTCACTAATGTGTCAAGAAGTTTTTTAGCAGTTTTTGGTGGGGCACCCATTCTAGTCCATTGTTTACCTGATGAAAAGAGTACCTCGAGATTCCTAATTTCCATAAACAGTCTGAGGCCTCTGAATTTCAGAACCTTGGGGTGACAACTTAGTTTGCAGTCAACTAGGTATGTCTTTATTTCTTTTAATAGTTGAAAGATTTCAGAAAATAGAGATTAAAAATATACTTTCTAGGTTTTATTCTGATGATAAGCCTTTATTTGTGTATACCTATGGAATACCACAGCAGGTATGACTAATACTCATTACCAATTCTATTCCTAGGGTTTAGAGCTTGTCAGGAAGCCAGAGTTAAGGTCAGGGACCAGGATTTGGAGAAAGAGATGAAAATAACTTGATTTATTAGAGTACAGGGAAAAGGGAATATTTAAGAGAACATTGAGACATTGAGATAGCCGAGAGAAAATTGAAGTATTTCTGATAAATATGACTAAGTTTCCAGGGAATATTTTGGATTTTGAAACTCCTTTTGTTTTTGGATTATGTTATATATCTTGAGAGTAGTTTCAAAAGCTTCTCCAAATTGCCAGGTTTTCTTTTTTATTTTATTTTATATATATATATTTATTATACTTTAAGTTCTAGGGTACATGTGCACAACGTGCAGGTTTGTCACATATGTATACATGTGCCATGTTGGTGTGCTGCACCCATTAACTCGTCATTTACATTAGGTATATCTCCTAATGCTATCCCTCCCCCCTCCCCCCACCCCACAACAGGCCCTGGTGTGTGATGTTCCTCTTCCTGTGTCCTAGTTTTCTCGTTGTTCAATTTCCACCTATGAGTGAGAACATGCAGTGTTTGGTTTTTTGTCCTTGTGATAGTTTGCTGAGAATGATGGTTTCCAGCTTCATTCATGTCCCTACAAAGGACATGAACTCATCATTTTTTATGGCTGCATAGTATTCCATGGTGTCTATGTGCCACATATTCTTGATCCAGACTATCATTGTTGGACATTTGGGTTGGTTCCAAGTCTTTGCTATTGTGAATAGTGCTGCAATAAACATACGTGTGCATGTGTCTTTATAGCAGCATGATTTATATTCCTTTGGGTATATACCCAGTAATGGGATGGCTGGGTCAAATGGTATTTCTAGTTCTTTTACACTGTTGTGGGACTGTGAACTAGTTCAACCATTGTGGAAGACAGTGCGGTGATTCCAAATTGCCAGGTTTTCAAGTCATATAATGTTGATTAAACATTTCTTCTTTATGTTCTTATACATTTTTACATATTCTTTAGTAAAAAAAACCCTTGGTCAGGTGTGGTGCATGCCTGTAATCCCAGTACTTTGGGAAGCTGAGGTGGGTGGATCACCTGAGGTCAGGAGTTCCAGACCAGCCTGGCCAACATTGTGAAACCTTGTCTCTACTAAAAACACAAAAATTAGCCAGGCGTGGTGGTGGACACCTGTAGTCCCAGCTACTTAGGAGACTGAGGCAGGAGAACTGCTTGAACAAGGGAGGTGGAGGGTGCAGTGAGCCGAGATCGCACCACTGGCCTCCAGCCTAGGCAACAGAGGAAGACTCCATCTCAAAAACAAACAAACAATCATAGTATTCATATTTTCTTCAATGACTTTATAATTTGTAAATCCGTAATTATGGCATAGTGAATTCATTGCCATGATTGTAGAAAGCATATGGTTCTATATATACACAGTTTAATAATGGAGAAAGACATGGAAACACAACTGTAAGTTGTTATACTATAAGAGCATCCAAGTGGGTGTTTTAAAATGTAGGTTTTATTATTACTCAGGTATATTGAAGCCAACAGATCAGTAGATGGTTGCTATTGAAAAGACAGGCTGTTACTCAGTTTCCAATGGTAGGGGGCACTCTCCATCATTCAGGGCCCACAAAGGGAAGGAGGGAAGATGTCATTGAAATATTTTAAATAGGGGAGTGACATATTTCTATTTTACCTTAGAATAATCATTTTGGTAATAGTGTAGGGACCAGATTGCTGGTGGGAAAATTGGGGAAGGAGGAATCATTTAAGAGACTGTTCTAGTAATCAGGGTGAAAACTTATAAATTAGTGGCATCAAGAATAAAAATAAAGGAACAACTTTAAAAGTTACTGATTGGGTTGAATTAGAAGAACTTGATTTGATTGATTTATTCATTTACTTAACAAATTCATTGAGCATCATCTAGATAACAGTTGCTGTTCTAGCCATTGGGGATATAGCAGTGAATAAAACAGAACAATTTCCGCTCTCATGGAGCATGTAGTGTAATAAATGTAGGATGTGTTAGATAATAATACCATTCACTAAAGTAGTGAAAATATAAGTAGGAAGAGATTTTTGAAGGAAGACGATGAGTTTAGTTTTGAATATATTTATTTTAGTTTTGGATATGAGTTTACTTTGGGATAATTTGAGGATCCTGTGGAACATCCAAGGTGATGTACTATAGAGAGTTTGTCTATGGATATATACAGTTTGACATAGTTGCAATCCAGTTTTTCGGATTTCAAGAGCGATGTATATGTATGTATACATACACACACACTCATTTGTGTGTGTGCATTTATGTACAGTTTTATGCAATGGTATTACATAGGTAGCCTTCCATAACCATTGCCACAATTGAGACACTCAACAGTACCATCACCACAGCACTCTCCTGTGTGATCCCATTAGAGCCACACTGATCCCCTGCCCGCTTCTGAGCCTTTGGTGTCCACTAAGCCGTTCTCCTTCTTTGTGATTTCACACACATTGCATAAAGTTATCAAGCAGTCTGTATCCTTTTGAGATTATGTTTTTATGCTGAGCATAATTTTCTTGGGATTTATCCAGGCAGTTCCATATATCAACATTTGTTTCTTTTTATTGCTGAGTTTATGGTAGGAATGTACTACAGTTTATTTAACCATTTAACCATTGAAGGATATATGAGTTATTTCTAGTTTTTAGCTATTATGAGTAAAGATGTTATGGACATTCATGTACAAGTATTTGCGTGAGGATCAGTTTTTTGAGATAAATGCTCAGAAGTGAGATTGCTGGGCCATATAGTAAATCCAGTCTTTGTTTTGATTTCAAAGAAGTTGAAGTTACCAAATTATTTTCCAGAGTGGCTGTACCATTTTACATTCCCATCAGCAATGCACGAGGGATCCAGTTTATATTCAGTTTTTACTTATTAATGTTTTATTTTGAACTGTTGAAACCCAAAGCAGCCTTACACCTCTGACAGTAGATGGAAAAGAATCTTAAAAATACTACGTAATAATTTGTACTTAAATATAAAATTAATTCTGTTTTTCAGTTTGATTACTGGGGCTCTGATAGCATGATAGTAACAAATAAAGTCATCGAAATTGTTGGCCTTGCAAATTCAGTAAGTGTTTTCCTTTTCATATTAAAATAATTGTTGTTTTGAAATGATAATTTGCCTAAACTTGATGCGGTATTCCTGGATAATTAACCCACCCATATAAACTGAGTGTGGGATTGTAAAAACTTTGAATTTCTGGGTTTTTATAAAATAACATAAATATTAATTATGCATGTATTTATCTCTTCTGTTTTTAGATGTTCACCCAATTTAAAGTTACTATTGTGCTGTCATCATTGGAGTTATGGTCAGATGAAAATAAGATTTCTACAGTTGGTGAGGCAGATGAATTATTGCAAAAATTTTTAGAATGGAAACAATCTTATCTTAACCTAAGGCCTCATGATATTGCATATCTACTAATGTAAGAATAATGTTTCATTATTCCTAGAAAGAAAACAAAGACCTGTGATAATTATGTGGCTTAATGTAAGGAATTATTATTCATTTCTGAATATCCATGCTTTGATTATTTAGTATGTGCTTTATTCAGGCTTTATGCTCAATTTCTAGTTGTCAGGCAATAAAAAACATTACTAACATTTATTTCTATGCTAATAAAGCTTTTATAAATGAAGACATTGAGAGTTTCAAGAGGTTAAGCCATCTCAGGACTCTTGGATCTGGTGGTACTACTAGGTTTGAACCCACACTTCATAACTCTAGAGCCAAAACTCTTAACCACTACTTAAAGAGATGGGATTTATCTTGAGAGGTTTACATTCTTAAATAAGCTTTGACCAAAGACTTGGTAAATGTGGCTACAAAGACTTTACCCTAATGAATTTTCTGAGTAATTTTAAAATGTTAGTTTTCTAATTATAAATTATAGCTATATATTTATAATTGTATTCATATTAAATTTATTAGCAATAATTAGCAAGTGTCTTTCAATGAAATTATACATGTCTATATATGTATTTAAGTTTGGTATGTCAGTGTTTTCTTTTGCTTGTGTGAGACTAATCTTTCCCTCACATCTCTGCCAGCCATAAATGTTACTGCTCTTTTAATTTTTGGTAGTCTGATGGATATAACTTAATATCATTGTCATTTTAATTTGCTTTTTTTCTGATGACTGCTGGATTTGAGCATCTTTTCAAATGCTTGCTGATCATTTGTATCTGTCCTTCTGTAATTACCTTTTCTTGTCATTTGACTACTTCCCTATAATTTGTAAGGGTTTTTAAAAAATAATTTCATTATCTTTTATATTTATATTTTTTCCCCATAAGTTATTGGGGTACAGGTGATATTTGGTTACATGAGTAAGTTCTTTAGTGGTGATTTATGAGATTTTGGTGCACCCATCACCTGAGCAGTATACACTGAACCCTATTTGTAGTCTTTTATCCCTCACCCCACCTCCCACTCTTCCCACCAGTCCCCACAGTCCATTGTATCATTCTTATGCGTTTGCCTCATAGCTTAGCTCCCACATATTGGTGAGAACATACGATGTTTGGTTTTCCATTCTTGAGTTACTTCACTTAGAATAATAGTCTCCAATCTCATCCAGGTTGCTGCAAATGCAGTCAATTCATTCCTTTTTATGGCTGAGTAGTATTCCATCACATTGCCACAGTTTTTTTATCCACTGGTTGATTGATGGGCATTTGGGTTGGTTCCATGATTTTGCAATTGTGAATTGTGCTGCTATAAACATGCGTGTGTAAGTATCTTTTTCCATTAATGACTTCTTTTCCTCTGGGTAGATACCCAGTAGTGGGATTGCTGGATCAAATGGTAGTTCTGCTTTTAGATCTTTAAGGAATCTTCACACTGTTTTCCATAGTGGCTGTACTAGTTTACATTCCCACCAGCAGTGTAGAAATGTTCCATGATCACTGCATACACACCAACATCTACTGTTTTTTGATTTTTTGATTATGGCCTTTATTGGAGGAGTAAGGTGGTTTTACATTGTGGTTTTGATTTGCATTTCCCTGCTCATTAGTGTTGAGCATTTTTTTCATATGTTTGTTGGCCATTTGTATATCTTCTTTTGAGAATTGTCTATTCATGTCCTTAGCCCACTTTTTGATGGGATTGTTTGTTTTTTTCTTACTGATTTGTTTGAGTTCATTGTAGGTTCTGGATATTAGTCCTTTGTCAGATGTATAGATTGTGAAGATTTTCTCTCACTCTGTGGGTTGTCTGTTTACTGTGCTGACTGTTCCTTTTGCTGTGTGAAAGCTCTTTAGTTTAATTAAGTCCCAACTATTTATCTTTGTTTTTATTGCATTTGCTTTTGAGGTCTTTGTCGTGAAATTCTTGCCTAAGCCAATGTCTGGAAGGGGTTTTCCAATGTTATCTTCTAGAATTTTTATAGTTTCAGATCTTAGTTTAAGTCCTTAGGTTAAATCCATCTTGAGTTGATTTTTGTTTAAGGTGAGAGATGAGGATCCAGTTTCATCTCCTACATGTGGCTTGGGAATTATCCCAGCACCATTTGTTGAATAGGTTGTCCTCTCCCCACTTTATGTTTTTGTTTGCTTTGCTGAAGATCAGTTGGCTATAAGTATTTGGGTTTATTTCTGGGTTCTCTATTCTGTTCCATTGATCTACATGCCTATTTTTATACCAGTATCATGCTGTTTTGGTGACTATGGCCTTACAGTATAGTTTCAAATCAGTTAGTGTGATGGCTCCAGATTTGTTCTTTTTGCTTAGTCTTGCTTTGGCTGTGCGGGCTGTTTTTAGGTTCCATATGAATTTTAGAATTTTTTTTCTAATTCTGTGAAGAATGATGGTGGTATTTTGATGGGGATTGAATTGAATTTTTAGACTGCTTTTGGCAGTATGATCATTTTCACAATATTGATTCTATCCATCCATGAGCATGGGATGTGTTTCAATTTGTTTGTGTCATCTATGATTTCTTTCGGCATTGTTTTGTAGTTTTCCTTGTAGAGGTCTTTCTACTCCTTGGTTAAGTATATTCCTAAGTATTTTATTTTTTTGCAGCTATTGTGAAAGGGGTTGAGTTCTTGATTTGATTCTCTGCTTGATCACTGTTGGTGTTATAGAAGAACTACTGATTTGTGTACATTAATCTTGTATCTGGAAACTTTGCTGAATTCTTTTATTAGATCTAGGAGCTTTCTGGAGGAGTCTTTAGAATTTTCAAGGTAAATGATCGTATCATCACCAAACGTGACAGTTTGACTTCCTCTTTACCGATTTGGATGCCTGTAAGGGCTTTTTGAATGCTTAGATACTAACATTGTTTATCTTTATGACAAATACTTTTTCCATATCTATAATTTTTCTATAAACTTTTTTTTCTCTGCTACATTGCGGCAGACCTTGCTGGACTGAACAAAGGAGGATGAATGCAGGAATAAAGACAAAGAGAAAAGAATATATTTGCAAGAAGGGGTCAGGGGGCTCCTTGATTTAGTGAACAGGGGCCCTGAACTTCTAGAGCCCTTCGTATTTATTGAGTAAAGGAGATAGGGAGAAGGGGGTGGTTGTGGTCAGCCGCTTGACTTAGTGCAGGCCTGCATGACTGCATTCTTTGAACAGTAGGCTCCAGATGTTCCAGTAGATACCCTCAAGGAGCATGGCACCAGGGAGTGACTGCCCTCAGCATACCTTCTGGTGGCAGGCACAGATGTGAATTTGCCCACATTATGCATTCATGATAAACAGTTTGCTGTTTAATCATATAGCTTCCAGGGGAATGCTGAGTTGGTCATGACCCTCAGGCTTTCGGCTCCCAACACTACATGAAAACTTTTACATTTCATATGGCCAAATTTGTTAATATTTTCTTCTTACTTTTTGGTTTCCTGTATAGTGTAGAAGGTCTCTTCCACCCCCAACTTTTAGTCTGCTAGAGTTTTCTTTAGGATTAATATTATTACCTTTTATAGAGTATGGAATTCATAGTTAGAACTGGAGCTGAACCTTTGAAGGAGGGAAAGGAAACAAACACTGACAAAGCAAGGTGGTAGATCTTGACAACTGATTTGATGTGGAGTGGGCACGTCAAAAGGTGTCAGTATGAGGTAAAAAATATATTACTGAGCTTGTCAGGGGTATGCGTAGAATTTTAGGGGAAGTCTAAGTTGTAAAAAAAGGGCTTATTAAAGTATCTGTGGGAGGGAGAAACAGAGTAAACAATACTTAGATGTTGGAACATAAAACCAATGTTGGGCATTAGGAACAAATACTTGGAAACAAATGCTGGAAGGGTTAGGTATAAACAATATCAGAGAGACAGAATAAAAGTAGTGGAGAGGCAGTGCGATTGTGAAGTGAAGTGCAATTGAGACAGAAGGGGCATTTCAAATTGAGAATTGAATTCCAAGCTTCTTAAGCTTCTTTACTCACATCCTGGCTTATTCATTTTGGTGGGGGGTCTAAATAAGGCAGTAAATGCTTGGAGCATCTATACCTTAGTAGTTGAGAATATGGCTCGGATTCAGACTGCCTAAGTTCAGATCCTTCAGTAGGACGTATTAATCATGCTACCTTGAGAGAGTTACTTATACTTCCCATCTGATACTTGATTTGCTCAATGGGGACAAAAATAATATCTACTTCACTAGTTTGTTTTGAGTGTTAAATGGATTAGTTAATGTAAAGTTCTGAGAATAGTGCTATTATTATATGACAGTTTAAATGGCTTCTTACTCAAGGCTGAAATAATAATGTTTGGGTATGAAACAATAAAGCACTCCTATTGGAAACTGTTGAACTTTACTACCTGGGAGCAACATATTTTAATCTATACATAGAAACGATTTGTCTCTGTCACTCAACAAAGTATTTTTTATCAGAATATTGGAGCAAAGCCTTTGGCAAACATAGCCAGATGTGATGAGAACACTAAAGGCATTAAAAACTTTGATCCGTTGGATATGTTTCAGATATCAAGAGTGTTTAATCTAATTAATACTAATATTTCATATTAAATAATATTCCAAATTTGAAACAATTGAGGACATATGGAAAGATCATACCTCAATTTGCTTCAGATTTGGATTTTATGAACTGCAGACTTAAATTATTAGCAGGAATTCTCATTTTTAAATTGTCTGTTAAAATCAATTATAAATGTAAATTTATTTATTTAGTTATACGGATTATCCTCGTTATTTGGGAGCAGTGTTTCCTGGAACAATGTGTATTACTCGTTATTCTGCAGGAGTTGCATTGGTATGTAACTATTTAATCTTATTTTTTAAATTAACACGTTTAAAAATTATTTGACATGATAGTATATATTTTGTACAATTTATGTGCATGTTTACATTTACAGATTGCATTTTTTTCCATTACTGTTAAAATTTTTAAGTGTGTAGAAGGAAGAATATTTTGTAGATCAATATCTTGTTGCAATTAATTATGTTTGGGAGTTGGAATAAAAATATCATAAATACGCATGCTGTTCTTGATATACAGAATAATGCATTGTGAAAAATTATCTGCAGTAAAATTTCTATAACCCAAAATAGATTTTTGCTTGCAGACATAAAATTGGAGAAATATTCTTATAGATAAAGTAGATTCAAAATCAAAACAAAAACCAGATTAAGGATTCCTTAAGATGTTTCAGAACTCTGAAAGACAGTAAAATAAACTTTTATGTGTATTTTAAGCATTTATAATACGGATAAATGTGATTTTATATATATAATGGGTAAAAATAAATGCATTATTGAAAAGTTGATGCATCTCTTTGTGCCATTTTCTCACCCTACTCATTTTTAAAAAAACAAGTTTAAGTACTATTTTTTTAACTTACAAAGTAATTTATGTTAATGATGTCAAATTTGTTAAGTATATATATAGGAACATATAAGAAAATTCATATAATTTTGCATTTTGCCACCAGGTGGAGATAACCACTATTAACATTTTGATTGATATATATATCTTCTTGTTCTCTTAAAAGAGTTTTAAATAAAAAAATTTTTAGAACATGTTTTTAGAAACTGTTATTCATTTTTTTATTGACACATAATAGTTGTATGTAAAGGCAGTGAGCAGAATGGTGATTACCAGAGGTTGGGAAGGGTAGGGGGAAGAGGAGATGAAGAGAAGTTGAGTAATGGGTACAAAATTACAGTCAGGTAGAAGGAATAAGTTCTAGTATATATGTATATATTTTGACAGAGTCTTGCTTTTATGCCAGGCTGGAGTGCAGCAGCCCGATCTTGGCTCACTGCAACCTCCGCCTCCAGGGTTCAAGCGATTCTCATGTCTCAGTCTCCCTAGTAGCTGAGATTACAGAGGTGACCCACAACAACCAGCTAACTTTTTTGTATTTTTAGTAAAGAAGGGTTTTGAACATGTTGGCCATGACAGTCTCAAACTCCTGGCCTAAAGTGATCTGCCTGCCTCGGTGCTGCCTGCCTCCCAAGGTGCTGGGATTACAGGCATGAGCCATCATGCCTGGCCAGTTCTAGTATCTGATAGCACAATAGGGTGACTATAATTAACAATAATTTATAGTATATTTCAAAATAGCTAGAGGACAAGATTTGGATTGTTCTCAGAACAAATAAATGGTATATGTTTGAGGTTATGGATAGCCCAGTTACCCTGATTTGATCATTACATATCACCTGCATGTATATCTTCTACTTCGTGTGTTTCTCTGTTTATCTGTTACTGTAGCTCTCTCTCTCTATATTTTTTTGCAAAATGTGATTTTGCAGCACCTATTTTTATTTCTAATACTTAAACATTTTTATTACTGAAATAATGAATGCACATGGTAAATTGTTTAAGCTATAGATATACAAAGCAAAAAATGATAGTAAAACTGTCTACCTCTTCATTTAGTCCTATTTAAGAATTTAATAATTTCCATTTAAGTTCTTCTGTTGGTTAAATTTATTTATTTAAAAATATATATGCCCTTACCTCTATTTTAATTTATAAACTGTAGACAATATTGGTAATATTATATTTGATATGTTGAGTCCACTCTCTCTACTTGTTGCTTATGTTTAAATATATATATTTAAATATTGGTTCTTATTTTTAATTTTATGTAATATCTATATATATGTTAAACAATGTCCACTGTTTGCTTGCTGTGAACAGTAAGAGGTGTAATGTAGTTGTATGTTTCTTATACCCATTGTCAAGATTTAGATAATTTATAACTAATTCTGTAGGGCTTTTGCACTTTGTCTAGAGATTGATGTAAGAATTAAAAAACAGCATTTTATAGTATTATAAATATATAAATAATATTAACTATTGAATAAAGAAATAAATATTTCTTATGACAGTAAAGCTTTGATGGTCAAAGGAGGACATTTTAGGCATCAGAATCTAATGGAGCACTGAATTTTTTTCTAACTTCTTTTACTTGTTATGGGTGAAACCAACTGCCACAGAAAATGAAATCCCATCTTCCTTTTCTTGGAATCTTTTACTACTTTTCTGGAATAACTCTTGATTTTTTTTTTAACACAGTGTATATGAATTGCAAACATTGAGCTATTTTATCAATGAAAGCACTTTTTTTCTTCAGCGTTTAAGTTCTGGGGTACATATGCAGGATGTGTAGGTTTGTTACATAGGTAAATGTGTGCCATGGTGGTTTTCTGCACCTATCAACCTATCACCTAAGTATTAAGCCCCACATACATTAGCTGTTTATCCTGGTGCTCTCCCTTCCCCGGCCCCCCTGACAGGCCCCAGCGTGTGTTGTTCCCCTCCCTGTGTCTATGTGTTCTTATTGTTCAGCTCCCACTTATAAGTGAGAACATGCAGTGTTTAGTTTTCTGTTCCTGTGTTAGTTTGCTGAGGATAATGGCTTCCAGTTCCATCCTTGTCCCTGCAAAGTCTTTCCTTTTTTCGACTGCATACATAGTATTCCATGGTGTACATGTATCACATTTATATATGTATCACATTTGCTTCATCCAGTCTATCACTGATGGACATTTGGGTTGATTTCATGTCTTTGCTATTGTGACTAGTGCTGCAATGAACATACAGGTGCATGTGTCTTTATAATAGAATGATTTATATTCCTTTGGGTATATACCCAGTAATGGGATTGCTGGGCTAAATGGTGTTTCTGCCTCTAGGTCTTTGAGGAATTGCCACAATGTCTTCCACAATGGCTGAACTAATTTACATTCCCACCAACAGTCTAAACATGTTCCAGGCCGGCCGCAGTGGCTCACGCCTATAATCCCAGCATTCTGGGAGGCTGAGGCGGGTGGATCACGAGGTCAGGAGTTTGAGACCAGCCTGACCAACATGGTGAAACCTTGTCGCTACTAACAATACAAAAATTAGCCAGGCATGGTGGCAGGCACCTGTAATCCCAGCTACTCAGGAGGCTGAGGCAGGAGAATCACTTGAACCCGGGAGGCAGAGGTTGCAGTAAGCCGAGATCGTGCCACTGCACTCCAGCCTGGGCAACAAGAGGGAGACTCTGTCTCAAAAACAAACAAGCAAACAAACAAACCAAACAAAACAAACATATTCCTATTTCTCCATAGCTTTGCCAGCATCTGTTGTTTCTTGACTTTTTAATAATCGCCATTCTGACTGGCGTGAGGTGGTATCTCATTGTGGTTTTAATTTGCATTTCTTTAATGATCAGTGCTGTTGAGTTTTTTTTTTCATGTTTTTTGCCCACATGAATGTCTTCTTTTGAGAAGTGTCTGTTCATGTCCTTTGTCCACTTTTTAATTTTTTTTCTTGTAAATATGTTTAAGTTCCTTGTAGACTCTGTAGATTAGACCTTTATCAGATGGATAGATTGCAAAAATTTTCTCCCCCTCTGTAAGTTGTCTATTCACTCAGATGATAGTTTCTTTTGCTCTGCAGAAGCTATTCAGTTTAATTAGATCCCATTTGTCAGTTTTTGCTTTTATTATTATTGCTTTTTTCATTTTTGTCATGAAATCTTTTCCCATGCCTCTGTCCTGAATGACGTTGCCTAGATTTTCTTCAAAGGTTTTGATAGTTTTGGGTTTTACATTTCAGTTTTTAATCCATATTGGGTTAATTTTTTTTTTGAGACAGGGTCTCACTCTGTAGCCCAGGCTGGAGTGCAGTGGCACAATCCAGGCTCACTGCAACCTCTGCCTCCAAGGTTCAAGCGATTCTCTTGCTTCAGACTTGCCAGTAGCTGGGATTACAGACGTGCACTGCCACACTTGGCTAATTTTTGTATTTTTAGTAGATACAAGGTTTCACTGTGTTGGTCAGGCTGGTCTCGAACTCCTGTCCTCATGTGACGCACCTGCCCTGGCCTCCCAAAGTGTTGGGGTTACAGGCGTGAGCCACCATGCCCAATCAACTTAATTTTTGTATAAGGTGTAAGGAAGGAGTCCAGTTTCAATGTTCTGCATATGGCTAGCCAGTTCTCCCAGGTCCATTTATTAAATAGGGAATCCTTTCCCCATTGCTTGTTTGTGTCAGATTTGTTGAAGATCAGATGGTTGTAGGTGTGTGGTCTTATTTCTGAGTTCTCTATTCTGTTCTATTGGTCTATGTGTCTGTTCTTGTACCAGTACCATGCTGTTTTGGTTACTGTAGCCTTGTAGTATAGTTTGAAGTTGGGTAGCATGATGCTTCCAGCTTTGTTCTTTTCTCTTAGGATGATTGTGGCTATTTGAACTCTTTTTTGGTTCCATATGATTTTTTTTTTGCCTCAGTTTCCTTATTTATTTATTTATTTGTTTATTTTTTATTATTATACTTTAAGTTTTAGGGTACATGTGCACAATGTGCAGGTTAGTTACATATGTATACATGTGCCTTGCTGGTGCGCTGCACCCACCAACTCATCATCTAGCATTAGGTATATCTCCCAGTGCTATCCCTCCCCCCTCCCCCCACCCCACAACAGTCCCCAGAGTGTGATAGTTTTTTTTTTCTAATTCTGTGAAGAATGTCAATGGTAGTTTAATGGAAATAGCATTGAATCAATCTATAAATTGCTTTGGGCAGTATGGCCATTTTCATGATATTGATTCTTTCTATTTATGAACATGGAATATTTTTCAATTGTTTGTGTCCTCCCTAATTTTCTTGAGCACTGATTTGTAGTACTCCTTGAAGAGGTCCTTCACTTCCCTTGTTAGCTGTATTCCTAGGTATTTTATTCTCTTTGTAGCAACTGTGAGTGGGAGTTCATTCATGA
Organism: Pan troglodytes; assembly: GCF_028858775.2. NCBI lineage: Eukaryota > Metazoa > Chordata > Mammalia > Primates > Hominidae > Pan > Pan troglodytes. The sequence goes on from NC_072405.2 coordinate 47,579,762, forward strand.
TTTCACTCTCTGCTTTTCTGTTGTTGGTGTAGGAATGCTAGTTATTTTTGCATATTGATTTTGTATCCTGAGACATTGCTGAAGTTGCATATTAGCTTAAGGAGCTTTTGGGCTGAGAGGATGAAGTTTTCTAGGTATAGGATCATGTCATCTGCAAACAAAGACAATTTGACTTCCTCTCTTTCTATTTGAATTCCCTTTATTTTTTCATTTTGCCTTATTGTCCTGGCCAGAACTTGCAATACTATGTTGAATAGGAATGGTGAGAGAGGGAATGCTTGTCTTGTGCCAGTTTATAAGGAGAATGCTTCCAGCTTTTGCCCATTCAGTATGACATTGGCTTTGGGTTTTCCATAGATGGTTCTTATTATTTTGAGGTATGTTCATTCTTTCTACCTAGTTTACTGAGAGATTTTAACATGAAAATTTTTTCAAAGGATTTTTCTGCATCTATTGAGATAATCATGTGGTTTTTGTCTTTAGTTCTGTTTATGTGATGAATCACATTTATTGATTTGTGTGTGTTGAACCAACCTTGCATCCTGGGGACGAAGCCAACTTGATGATAGTGGATAAGCTTTTTGATGTACAGCTGGATTCAGTTTGCCAGTATTTTATTGAGGATTTTTGCATCGATGTTCATCAGAGATATTGGCCTGAAGTTTTCTTTTTTTGTTGTATCTCTGCTGGGTTTTGGTATCAGGATGACACTGGGTTCATAAAATGAATTGGGGAGGAGTCCCTTCTTTTCAATTGTTTGGAATAGTTTCAGTAAAAATGGTACCAGCTCTTCTTTCTACCTCTGGTAGAATGTTAGCTGTAAATTCTTCTGGTCCTGGGCTTTTTTTGGTTGGTAGGCTATTCATTAGTTCTGCCTCCATTTCAGAACTCATTTATTTGTTTATTCAGGGATTCAGTTTCTTCCCGGTTCAGTCTTGGAAGGGTGTTATGTGTCCAGGAATTTATCCATTTCTTCTAGATTTTCTAGTTTACGTGCATAGAGGTGTTTACAGTATTCTCTGATGGTTGTTTGTATTTCTGTGGGGTCAGCGGTGATATCCCCCTTATCATTTCTGATTGTATCTATTTGATTCTTCTCTCTTTTCTTCTTTACTAGTCTAGCTAGTGGTTTATCTATTATATTAATTTTTTCAAAAAAGCAGCTCCTGGATTCATTGATTTTTTGAAGGTTTTTTTGTGTGTCTCTATCTCCTTCAGTTCTGCTCTGATCTTGGTTATTTCTTGTCTTCTGCTAGCTTTGGGGTTCGGTTACTCTTGGTTCTCTTGTTCTTTTAGTTGGCATGTTAGGTTTTTGATTTGAGATATTTCTAGCTTTTTGATGTGGCCATTTAATCCTATGAATTTCTCTCTTAACATGGCTTTACCTGCATCCCATAGATTCCGGTACGTTGTCTCTTTGTTCTCATTAGTTTCAAAGAACTTCTTGATATCTGGCTTAATTTCATTATTTACCCAGGAGTCCTTTGGGAGCAGGTTGTTCAATGCTTATGTAGTTGTGCAGTTTTAAGTGAGTTTCTGAATTTTGAGTTCTAATTTGATTGTGCTGTGGTTTGAGAGACTGTTTGTTATGATTACAGTTCTTTTGCATTTGCTGAGGAGTGTTTTACTTTTGATTATGTGATTGATTTTAGAGTAGGTACTGTGTGGCAATGAGAAGAATGTATATTCTCTTGATTTTGGGTGGAGATTTCTGTAGATATCTATCAGGTCCACTTGATCCAGAGCTGAGTTCAAGTCCTGTATATCTTTGTTAATTTTCTGTCTCAATGATGTGTCTAATATTGTCAGTGGGGTGTTAAAGTCTCCCACTATTATTGTGTGGGAGTCTAAGTCTCTTTGTAGGTCTCTAAGAACCTGCTTTATGAATCTGGGTACTCCTGTATAGGGTGCTTATGTATTTAGGATAGTTAGCTCTTCTTATTGAATTGAACCCTTTACCATTATGTAATGCCCTTTGTCTTTTTTGATCTTTGTTGGTTTAAAGTCTGTTTTGTAAGAAACTAGGATTGCAGCTCCAACTTTTTTCTGTTTTTCATTTGCTTGGTAAATTTTTCTTCATCTCCTCTTTTTTTTTTTGGAGACAGGAGTCTCACTCTGTTGCCCAGGCTGGAGTGCCATGGCATGATCTCGGCTCACTGCAACCTCTGCCTCCCAGGTTCAAGAGATTCTCTTGCCTCAGCCTCCCAAGTAGCTGGGATTACAGGCACACATCACCATGCTTGGCTAATTTTTTGTGTTTTCAGTAGAGACAGGATTTCACTATGTTGGCCAGGCTGGTCTTGAACTCTTGACCTCAAGTGACCTGCCCACCTTGGTCTCCCAAAGTGCTTGAGTGATTACAGGCTTGAGTGATTGCTCCCAGCCATCCCTTTATTTTGAGCCTATGTGTCTTTGCATGGGAGATGGGTATCTTGAAGGCAGTATACCAATGGGTTTTGACTCTTTATTCATCTTGTCATTTGTGTCTTTTAATTTGGGCATTTAGCCTATTTACATTTAGCCTATTTACATTTAAAATTAATGTTGTTCTGTGTGAATTTGATCCTGTCATCATGATTCTAGCTGGTTATTTTGCAGACTTTTTTATGTGGTTGCTTCATAGTGTTACTGATCTGTGTACTTCAATGTGTTTTGGTAGTGGCTGATAATTGTTTTTCATTTCCATATTTAGTGCTTCCTTCAGGAGCTCTTGTAAGGCAGGCCTGGTGGTGATGTATTCCCTCAGCATTTGCTTGTCTGAAAAGGATCTTATTTCTCTTTTGTTTATGAAGCTTAGTTTGGCTAAATATGAAATTCTGGGTTGAAAATTCTTTTCTATAAGAATGTTGAATATTGGCCCCCAATCTCTTCTGGCTTGCAAGGTTCCACTGAAAAGTCTGCTGTTATTCTGATGGGCTTCCTTTTGTAGGTGACCTGGCCTTTCCATCTGACTGCCTTAACATTTTTTTTTTTTTTTTACTTTCAGTTTGACCTTGGAGAATCTGATGATTGGGTGTCTTGGGGCTGAACTTCTCATGGAGTATCTTACTGGGGTTCTCTGGATTTCCTGAATTTGAATGTTGGTCTGTCTTGCTAGGTTGAGGAAGTTCTGGATGACATCCTGAAGTATGTTTTCCAACTTGGTTCTGTTCTCCCCATCTCTTTCAGGTATCTTAATCAGTTGTAAGTTCAGTCTTTTAATATAATCCCGTATTTCTCAGAGGTTTTGTTAATTCCTTTTCCTTCTTTTTTCTCTGTTCTTGCCTGAATGTCTTATTTCAGAAAGACAGTCTTCAAGCTCTGATATTTTTTCCTCCTCTTGGTCTGTTCTGCTATTGATACTTGTGATTGCATTGTGAATTTCTTGCGTTGTGTTTTTCACCTCCATCAGGTCAGTTATGATCCTTTATAAACTGGCTATTCTGGTTAACTGCTCCTGTATTGTTTTATTATGATTGTTAGCTTCTTCGCATTGGGTTAGAACATTCTCCTTTAGCTCAATAAAGTTTGTTATTACCCACCTTCTGAAGACTACTTCTGTCATTTCAGCCATCTCTGCCTCAGCCCAGTTCTGTGCCCTTGCTGGGAGATATTGGGGTCATTTGGAGGAGCAGAGACATTCTGGCTTTTTAAGTTTTCAGTGTTTTTGCATTGATTTTTCTCATCTTTGTGGGCTATCTACCTTTGATCTTTGAGGTTGCTGACCTTTGAATGGGGTTTTTGTGGGGCCTTTTTTGTTGATGTTATTGTTGTGGCTTTCTGTTTGTTTTTCCTTTTAACAGTCAGGCCACTCTTTCATAGGGCTGCTGCAGTTTGCTGGGGGTTCACTCCAGACCCTAGTTGTCTCAGTCTCTCGCACACATGGAGGTATCACCAGTGAAGGCTAGGAAACAGCAAAGATGGCAACCTGCTTCTTCCTCTGTGAGCTCCATCCCAGGAGGGCACTGACCTTATACTAGCCCATATACTCCTGTAGGTGATGTCTGTAGGAGGTCTCACCCAGTCAGGAGGAATGGGATCATCAGGGACCCGCTTAAAGAAGCAGTCTGGCTGTCCCTTCACAGAGCAGATGTGCTGTGTTTGGGGGAGCCCTCCTCATCTAGACCACCCAGACTCTCTAGAGCCAGCAGGCTGGAAAGGCATAGTCGGCTGAACCACAGAGACTATGGCCATCCCTTCCCCCGGAAGCTTCATCCCAGAGAGAGATCAGAGTTCTGGTCTGGACTACCTGGAGTCTCCAGAGACAGCAGGCTAGAATGGCCAACTTGAAGCACAGAGATGTGGCCGCTCCTTCCCCAAGGAACTTAGTCCGTCTCAGTCAGTCTCCAGCCTGCTGCTACTGGCTGGCTTGAATTCCAAGCCAGTGGGTCTTAACTTGAGAGGTGCTGTGGAAGTCGGGCCTGCAGAACAACACTACTTGGCTCCCTGGATTCAGCCCCCTTCCTACAGGAATGCATGAATGGATCTCCCGCCTGGCAGGAATTCCTGGGGCTAGGGTATTCAAAACTCCTGGGTGTCCATAGTATGCCCAAATGGCTGCTTCCCTGAGGCTCCACACTCTCTGTGCTTTGGACCCAAGGCCCTGGTGACATGGGCTCATGAGGGGATCTCCTGATCCATGGGTTGCAAAGAGCCATGAGAAAAGCACGGTTTTCAAGGTGGGGCTGCACAATCACTCATCACTTCCCTTAGCTGGGGATGTGGGCTTCCCTGGCTCCATGCCACTCCTGGGTGGGCCATCACCCCACCTTGCTTTTCCTTGCTCTCCGTGGGTCAAGCCGTCTGCCTAGTCAGTCCCAGTGTAAGAACCTGGATACCTCAGTTGAAAGTGTAGAATTTGCTTGCCGTTTTCATTCCTTTCCATGAGAGCTGGGGACTGTAGCTGCCTCTAATCAGCCATCTTGGTCCTACCCCCTTCAATGAAAACACTTTTATTTTGTCTTAATGAGAGGTGACAGCTTGCTGGCAGTCCTCAGAGCCCTCGCTTGCTCTCGGTGCCTCCTCTGCCTGGGCTCCCACTTTGGCAGCACTTGAGGAGCCCTTTGGCCCGCCGCTGCACTGTGGGAGCCCCTTTCTGGGCTGGCCAAGGCCAGAGCTGGCTCCCTCAGCTTGCAGGGAGGTGTGGAGGGAGAGGCGCGAGTGGGAACTGGGGCTGCGCGCAGCACTTGTGGGCCAGCTGGAGTTCCGGGTGGGCGTGGGCTTGGCGGGCCCCGCACTCGGAGCAGCGGGCCGGCCCTGCCCACCCCAGGCAGTGAGGGGCTTAGCACCCGGGCCAGCGGCTGCAGAGGGTGTACTGGGTCCCCCAGCAGTGCCAGCCCACTGGTGCTGCGCTCGATTTCTCGCCGGGCCTTAGCTGCCTTCCCGCGGGGCAGGCCTCCGGACTGCAGCCCGCCATGCCTAAGTCTCCCCTGCCTCAGCCTCCCCTGCCTCTGTGGGCTCCTTTGCGGCCCGAGCCTCCCCGACGAGCGCTGCCCCCTGCTCCACGGCGCCCAGTCCCATCGACCGCCCAAGGGCTGAGGAGTGCGAGCACATGGTGCGGGACTGGCAGGCAGCTCCACCTGCAGCCCTGGTGCGGGATCCACTGGGTGAAGCCAGCTGGGCTCCTGAGTCTTGTGGGGAGGTGGAGAGTCTTTATGTCTAGCTCAGGGATTGTAAATACACCAATTGGCACTCTGTATCTAGCTCAAGGTTTGTAAACACACCAATCAGCACCCTGTGTCTAGCTCAGGGTTTGTGAGTGCACCAATCGACACTCTGTATCTAGCTGCTCTGGTGGGGCCTTGGAGAACCTTTATGTCTAGCTCAGGGATTGTAAATACACCAATTGGCACTCTGTATCTAGCTCAAGGTTTGTAAACACGCCAATCAGCACCCTCTGTCTAGCTCAGGGTTTGTGAGTGCACCAATCGACACTCTGTATCTAGCTGCTCTGGTGGGGCCTTGGAGAACCTGTGAGTCCATACTCTGTGTCTAACTAATCTGATGCGGAGGTGGAGAACCTTTGTATCTAGCTCAGGGATTGTAAACGCACCAATCAGTGCCCTGTCAAAACAGGCCACTTGGCTCTACCAATCAGCCGGATGTGGGTGGGGCCAGATAAGAGAATAAAAGCAGGCTGCCCTAGCCAGCAGTGGCAACCCGCTTGGGTCCTTTTCCACACTGTGGAAGCTTTGTTCTTTCACTCTTTGCAATAAATCTTGCTACTGCTCACTCTTTGGGTCCACACTGCTTTTATGAGCTGTAACACTCACCGCGAAGATCTGCAGCTTCTCTCCTGAAGCCAGCGAGCCCACGAGCCCACCAGGAGGAACGAACAACTCCAGACGTGCTGTCTTAAGAACTGTAACACTCACTGCGAACGTCTGCAGCTTCACTCCTGAGCCAGCGAGACCACGAACCCACCAGAAGGAAGAAACTCTGAACACATCCAAACGTCAGAAGGAACAAACTCCAGACATGCCACCTTAAGAGCTGTAACACTCACTGTGAGGGTCTGCGGCTTCATTCTTGAAGTCAGTGAGACCAAGAACCCACCAATTCTGGACACATTAACATTTGATTGATAATTGGGCTAGGTATAGAATCTTTGTCCTAACATCTTCCTACCTCAGCATTTTGAAGACCAATGTATCATATTTTTGCCAACTCATTATGAAGTGAAAAGATGGCAAGGAAATTCAGGGTGTATGTAAAGGAATTTGAACTGATGAGTGAAAGAGAGAAGTTAGTAAGGAAGTTAGGAACAGTGAAAATGTGGTTGGAACCATGAGTTAGATGTGCTGGCTGGTTCATGAATTGTTGGAGGTGCTAGAGGAGTAATCAGGAAAAAATGCAGATGATCAGTCTGTGGGATGCAGTTACTAAGATGATGGAGGGGTGGCAGTTATTGATAAAGATCTGTTGACAAGGGCTAGAGTGTGAAACATAAGAATGAGTGGCTGAGGCAAGGCATAGGATAAAATTGTGGGAGGAGATAAATTCAAGGAAGTGTAAAACAATTTTTATACTTACACTTTTACAAAGCCACAATAATTTTGAAGAACGACAAAGTTGAGGGACATATTATAGTTTATATCAAGACATTATAAACACTTAGTAATTAAGACAGAGACAGGTGCAGTGATAGAGCAATAGACCAATAGACCAGAGAGTTCAGAAACAAAAAAATGTATAGGCATACACTAAATTTTTTACAAAGGCGACACTGTAGTGCACTGGTTAGCAGATGGGCTTTTTGATAAAAGAAAGTCTACTCTGACTTGATGCTATTTGAAAGACAAAATATAAATAGATTATAGCTCTATATGTGCAAGTTAAACAGTAAAGCTCTGGAAGATTAAAAAAAGGAACAAAGATTCATGACTATGTGAGTAGAGAAAGATTGTTTTTTCTTTTATTTCAAATTCATTTATTTTTTAAATTGACATATAAAATTGTCTGCCTTTACCATGCACAACATGATGTTTTGAAGACTGTATACATTATAAAATGGTTAAATCTAGCTAACAAATGCATTGCCTCACATACTTATCATTTTTACGGTGAGAATGCTTAACATCCACTCTCTTAGCATTTTTCAAGAATACAATTTATCATCATTAACTGTAGTTACCAAGCGGTACAATAGAACTCCTGAATGTATTCTTCCTTTCTGTCTTTAAATATCCATTCTTTGACCAACATCTCCCAGAAGAGGATTATTTTGAATTCTTTGTCAGTCATTTCATAAATATCCTTTCTTCTGGGTACACTGCGGGAGCTTTATTAGTTTCTTTCTGTGATGTCATATTTTCCTGATTTTTCGTAATCCTTGTGTCCCTATGCATTTGAGGAGATGTTCACGTCTTCTAGCTTTTGCAGGTGTTCTTTTCTGGTAACAGACCTTTACTTTTACTGTAACCTGGGATTCTGGATGCCATTGGTTACAACCGTGGACAGGCAGACCTTGGTGTTGGGTTCTCTAGTTGGGCTTGGTTGCTTCCTGTACTCTGAGGTCAAATGGTATAGTTGGCTGTGCTCCATGGTCTAGTGAGACCACTGGCTGGACTCTAACATCAGGTGGGGATACTGGCTGGGTTCTGTGATTGTTTCTGATGGAGCAGTATTGTAGGTTGTCTTCCCTGGCTAGGCAGTATTTTTGTATGTTTGGAATCTGTATCGTGTTTCCTGCAGCATGACGCTGTTGGCTAGTCTTTCTGGCGTGGCACCTCCATTGGCCAGAATGAAGAGCAACCCCAAAGAATGATGTGCTGATCACTGTGAGCCCCACCACTATTTTTCATCTCCAACTGACCCAGATGGCTTAGCCCTACCAGCACTCCCAGTGGTTCCTGTGTGATGAGACAGGAGTGAGCCTCTCACAAATGGTCCCAGAATGGTGGGGAAGTTAAATATCTGCCTCTAATTCACCCCTACCATACCAGAAACCTTAGGCCCAGAGTAACTCTGCATGCAGTGCCGCACCAGCCTGGGGCTATTCCCAATATAGTATATTCCCAATATAGTATAGTAGGTCACCACAGCCTCTGCCAGCTAGTATGCAGCAACTTATCTAGCAATTCCCATCCCATCTTTCCTCATCATCACTCACTCTGTTCTCAGACTCAAGCCTAATGGCTATGGGGGAAATGGCACCAAGTTTTGGCTGCTGCTTTAGGATATTTAAAAAATCATTAGTGACATCCTTCCTACCTCTCTGGATGTTGTTAGCTGGTGCCACAACTGAATCTTTAGCCAGCCATTACAGTCTTGTATTAAGCCAGTTGCTTCTGTGTTACAGGACATGTGATAAGTAAATCTTGTAGTAATGAACCCATTTCTATAAATACTAGGCCACAGAATGTGACCCTGGTCAGAAACAATAGTGTGTGGTGATGTAGAAGACATTCTTTAAGCGCAGGAATGTCGTGCTTCAGAATCACTGCAGACAGGCAAGGAAAATCCATACCTGGGATACACGAGGACAAATTGTTGCTCCTTCAATGAATGAGCAGTCCACTGTAATAAACCTATCTCCAGTTGACTGGCTAATCCAACAGGGGCATAGTGCTATGGTGGAGGCTCATCACTGGCTTCTGTTGATGGCAGGTAGAGTGCTCGAGCTGTTTAGAAAGGCAGATCAGTTTCAGAGGATAATTTACAGTCATTATCTATCTTTTGCTTTTGCACCAGGCAAACAAACAAGTTAAATGATTATGTGACATGTATCATTACTCCTACAATTTCAAACTTTAATGGCGACACTAATATAAGTAGTATGCAATTCCCCAAGGGATGCCATATTACTCTTGATTTATCATCTTGGGAGCAGTTCCAGGCACTTCCTCTTGGCCCTCCCTATCATAACATGTCTCACTCCATTGGTCAGCAGACAATATGTGCTAGTATTTCTATTCCAGCCATAATTCTGGGATTTGGAAAATAATAGTAGGACATATCTGAAGTTCTTTTGGATTTACTGTTAGATGAACTTGAAACAAGTTTCTTCTGACTACCTGACCTCCATAAGCCTGCACTTAGACCAGTAGACTAAGGTGGTATTCAGTTTTTCAGGGTAACTTTAGTTCTGACTCAGAAACCAATAAGCCCCAGAAGTCCTAGCTATTTTCTTTTCCTGTGTGCACAGTTATTCTAGTGAATAGCTACAGGTCCCTCTGTGGAAGGCTTGGGGGAATAGTCAGTTTCATCTGTATGGCAGGTTCCTGACTTAGTTGAGAATCCCTGAGGTTGTGAATTGGTTTAGTTCTGGGAATCTGCATCACAGCAACTCATGTTAAGTTTTTGCCACCAGACCTAGAATGTCAAGAAAACCTTCAGTATGATGCTCATATATTTTATTTTTAGGGTCCCTGAAATAATTATCATAATCCCTGTAGGTCAAAGCAGCTTTGATAATCTGTAAGCCCCTTTAGCCTATGGTGGTAATTGCACCCACCTTGTCTCAGTTAAGCTGTGCCGCATGGCCTGTAACACTCCTGGTCCCAATGTTCCTGTTGGGGCTGGGCGTGGTGGCTCATGCCTCTAATCCCAGCATTTTGGGAGGCTGAGGCAGGTGGATCACTTGAGGGTCAGGAGTTCGAGACCAGCCTGGGCAACATGGCAAAACCCGGTCTGTACTAAAAATACAAAAATTAGCCAGGCATAGTGGTGGGTGCCTGTAATCTCAGCTATTCGAGAGGCTGAGGCAGGAGAATCACTTGAACCCAGGAGGTGGAGGTTGCAGTGAGCCAAGATCATGCCATTGCACTCCAACCTAGGCAACACGAGTGAAACTCCATCTCAAAAAAAAAAAAAAATTCCAATTGGTTTCAGAGAACCAAGATCCATTGCACTATGCTACCATCATCTCCAGTCTACAAAAAAAAAACAAAAAACAAAAAACAAACAAACAAACAAAAAACAGCAGAGATTTTTGACGATATTGGTGTGTCTTTCAGCAAAGCATTTCCAAGTGTCTTGAAGGAAATATCCTCCCAGCTCTCTTTGAATGTTTGATCAAGGGTAGTTACCCAACAGGTTTCACACAGTAGATTCATTCAATATTACCATATTCCTGAAACTCAGCACTTTTTCACCATACAGTATGCCAGGAAAGCTCTAGTATTTTGACCTTACTGACAGTAGGCTCCCATTAAGTCTAATTTCAGTTAACATGACTCCTGCTTTTACTTGGCACATTAAATACAAAATCCCAGGTGAGTCATGAATTACAATAAATTTGTTCCAGTCCAGCCTCCTATTTCATACTGTCTGATCAATCCCTTTCAAAGTATAAATTATCCCCTTCCAGAGCAGTACATTGATACTTCTCCTTCAAGACCATGTTGAGAATTAATTCTTGCTTTGGACCTAGAGGCAATGTGGGGTAGTGAGACTAATGTTCCAGCTATCGTCATTAAAACTTTTTTTTTTTTTTTTTAAATGCAGGGGCTCTCTCATTGTTTGGAGAGGGCTTCCTCTGCTGGCAAGGGAAGTAAAGAGATGTTATTCCAATTGTTCGCCTCCCAAGTTTCAGATTCTAATGCTTTTCCCACCAAATCTGGTAGGTTCCAGCGTGGTCCTCAGCCATGTCAATCCATGACTACAGATGAGTTACTTCATTGCTGCTGCAGAGGCTTTCTGATTCCGTTTGCATTTTCCATTGCTCATTTGCAGCTTTCCCTTTCTGTTCTTCATTATGTGCATCCTTTAGGGCTGTTATAAGAAATTAATTGACTCCAAAATCTTTATTATCCCTATTGTCACCATAGCAATTAAATGTCTTTATCTTCCTCCTCCTGCATCATATCCTATGCCAGCTTTGGTGATAATTTGAGAAATCATGATGTCATTGCATACCATGAATTACGAATGCCCCATTTCTTTTTCGCAAGGAAGTTATCTGTGTTAAGTATATAAACAGCCTAATCCAATAGTGCAATCTGAAGGATCTGTTTTCTGTGGCTTCTTTTCATACCAGTCACTGTGTCAATGAGGTTCCTAGTAGGCAGCAGGGTGAGCACTTAAATTGGGTAATTTGGTTAGTGGCCATTTCATGAGCTGGGGGTTAGGGGAGATTATACGGATTATCCAAAATGAGTATTAGAGCTCTTGTAAAAAGTTAGATGAGTTGAAGATTATGGTCCATATAACCAACAGTGTAATGTAGATTTTCTTTATCAAAACAATTTTTTTATATATTGATAGTAACTACCTAAGAATTATGTTAGGTGTTCAGTTGTTAAATTATCACAAAGCTTGGCATACACTCAATGTGCTTCTATCTCAGTAAAACTTCATAAGAAGAGCTTTAGCTTCTCACCTGTTCAAGGATCCATATCTCCCTAATTCTTTAGCATTTGATAAAATAATAAAATATTCATAATTAGAAAATTATTTTTACCACCCTTTAGAGAATTATCTTTCCTTAGAATTTTCTTTGTTGTTATTATAGTACCCCAAGGAGATAACTCTGGAGGCATTTGCAGTTATTGTCACCCAGATGCTGGCACTCAGTCTGGGAATATCATATGATGACCCAAAGAAATGTCAATGTTCAGAATCCACCTGTATAATGAATCCAAAAGTTGTGTAAGTTTTAACAAAGTATTTATTTATTGCTTATGTTTATTTCATTTTAAATATTCAGAGTGTGAAAATTTAGTATTTACTTAAAGCACAAATTAGCTATCAATGGACCAAATTCACCAAGTATAAACATGTAATTTTAAATGTAAAAGTAGTATAAAGTATAAACTAAAGATAATCAAGGATAACAAATCCAATCTGAAAGATATATTAGCAAAAGAATATGAAAGCACTTAGTATGGATTTTTTTTTGAGATGGAGTCTCGCTCTTTCGCCCAGGCCAGACTGCAGTGGCGCTGTCTCGGCTCACTGCAAGCTCTGCCTCCTGGGTTCACACCATTCTCCTGCCTCGGCCTCCCGAGTAGCTGGGACTACAGGCGCCTGCCACCGTGCCCAGCTAATTTTTTGTATTTTTAGTAGAGACCGGGTTTCACCATGTTAGCCAGGATGGTCTCGATCTCCTGACCTCATGATCCGCCCGCCTCGGCCTCCCAAAGTGCTGGGATTACAGGCGTGAGCCACCGCGCCCGGCCAGGATCTTTAAAAATATGTCAGCAGAACATAATAAGTGGCCTTTGTTTTAGACAAGGTGTTTTTGGTTTTGCTTTTAGAATTGTTTGATTTTATGAAAAAAACCCCTAACATCCAAAAGAGTAAGAAGTCCTAGTTGGAGACCAAAATATATATATATATATATATATTTGTGTGACTTTGGATAAATTACTTGACTTTGCCTAAGTTTACTTTTCTCATCTTTAAATGGGAATAATTATGCCTATTCTTTTATTTCACAGGGTGATGTAAGAATAAAAGAAAAAAATGAAATAGGAAAGGGTTTTCTAAACTGTAGAATTCTATAAGTATGTGATTGATTAGCTACAGTGATTTCTAAACTTATTAATCTTCCCCAGATGATATATCAGACAAGAACTACAGCAGGTGTCATTAGCATTTTGTAGTTTTTCTGTTTGCAAATATGGCCTATGACGTGGGTAACCTATCATAGGTTAAAAGGTCAAAGGTCAAAAGTGAAAATAAGACATTAAATTTTGAAAACATATTATTTTTATGGGTACTCCTAAGCACCTTTTAAGGGTTAACTCTTATGTTCTAAAAACAACTCAAACTCAACATATATACCCACAAAAATAGCTCAAACTCAACATATTTCATATGTGTATACACATGCAATTATATTACAAATTAGCTCTGAAAGGAATGTGTGTATATATGTACATATACACACACAAACACACATAATCACACATATCCATATATGTATATATATAATTGATATGCATATGTCCATATAGATGGACAAATGGAATCTGTCTATCTGTCTGTCTATCTATCTATCTATCTATCTATCTATCTATCTATCCATCCATCTATCACAACAATATAAGAATAATTATTTTGGGCTCATTGTTCATATGGCCAGCTATTCTCAAGTATGCTAGGACAATGTTTTGTGTAGGTCACCCAGAGCCTAAGATTAATGATAATAAGATGAACAAATATTTACATTGTACTTACTATGTTCTAGAGACCATTCCAAGCACTTTATATATATTAACTTAGTTGATTCTCACAATATCTCTACAGGGCAGTTCCTATTATTCCCATTTTTACAGATGAGAGGCTAAGTTATAAAAAGGATAATTACTTACGGTCAGATGGCTAGTTTGTGGCAGACTTGGGTTTTGAGCCTGTATTAGTAAACCTTTAAGTTCATGTGGTACTTTATATTTAAAATGCTTTCATATATAATCTCCAATATCTTACAAATCTCTTGTGTATGAGTAGAGTATTATATTAATTTTTACAAAATGTAATAATAGCACACATGTGTAACTCTTTTGCATATCCACAGTACATCTCACACATTATGTTAATTCTCAAAGAAAGCATGTAATTAATTACATATTTCAATTTAATGTGTTTATTAAAAAGCCCTGGAGTATAAGTAGCCGAAGCGATCTACATTTACTAGATATACAGTTAATTAGTGGACACACTTTAGCAGGTGTCAGTAATACTAGCAGTGATTTACTGTGTACCTATTAAAAGCCAGATAATTGAATTAGACACTTCACTTATTTAATTATACTTAATTCTCACAGCCTCACCTATCTATGAGGTAGATAGGCATTATCCCTATTATGCAGATGAAAATACTAAGACTTAGATAATTTAATCACTTTGCCTAAGGCCTCATAAGTCATAGGGTTGGTATTAGTCAACAAGTTTATCTAATTTCAAAGCCTTGTTTCATTCTCTAGTCTACACTTCCTTCATGTAGAAGACTTAATATATTGGCATTCGCTTAAACTAAGTAGCAAGAGAATATTCATATGTATTTGTTCAAAATTCACTTTTATACTTAAGCGCTCCCTCCATTATATCATTTTTTGGGGGTAAAACTGTGTCCAAATGTATTATTATTATTGAAAAAATTCTATTGATATATAATAATTGTACATATTTATTTGGTACACGTGATATTTTCATATCTGTATACGTATGTGATGATCAAATCAGGATATTTAGAATATCCGTCTTCTCAAACATTTATCATTTATTTGTGTTGAAAACATCAAATCTCCTCTTCTAGCTATTTTGAAATATACAATAAATTACCATTAATTACAGTCACCCTACTTTGCTATTGAACACTAGAACTTATTCTTTCTATCTAACTGTGTCTACTTATTAACCAACCTCTCTTCATTCCCCTACCCACTCTTCCCAGTCTCTGGAAAGCATTATTCTACTCTATATCTTTTTTTTTTTTTTTTTTTGAGATGGAGTCTCGCTCTGTTGCCCAGGCTGGAGTGCGGTGGCGCGATCTCGGCTCACTGCAAGCTTCGGCTCACTGCAAGCTCTGGCTCACTGCAAGCTCTGCCTCCCGGGTTCACGCCATTCTCCTGCCTCAGCCTCCCGAGCAGCTGGAGCTATAGGCGCCCGCCACCACGCCTGGCTAATTTTGTTTTTGTATTTTTAGTAGAGACGAGATTTCACCATGTTAGCCAGGTTGGTCTCGATCTCCTGACCTCATGATCCGCCTGCCTTGGCCTCCGAAAGTGTCTACTCTATATCTTTATGAGTTAAACTTTTAAAGTCCTTCACATGATTGAGAATTGTGATATTTACCTTTCTGTGCCTGGCTTTTTTCACTTAACATAATGACCTTCTGTTCCATTCATGTTGTTACAAATGAAAAAGTTTACTTCTTTTCTATGGCTGAATAGTATTCCATTGTGATGTATCCCACATTTTCTTTATCCTTTCATCCACTGATTCACACTTAGGTTTATTCCATGTTTTGGCTATTGTGAATAGTGCTGCAATAAACATGAAGGTTCAGGTATCTTTCTAATATACTGATTTCCTTTACTTTGGATAAATACCAAGTACAAAGATTGCTAGTTTGTATTGTAGTTCTAGTTCTAGTTTTTTGAGAAACCTCCACAATACTTCCTATCATGGCTGTATGAATTTACATTCCCACTAACAGCGTATGAGTTGCCTTTTCTCAACATCATCACCAGTATTTGTTAGTTTTTATGTTGTTTGATAATAACCATTCTAACTGGGGCGAGATGATATCTCATGGCGGTGTTGATTTAAAAATTTCCAATGATTACTGATGCTGAATATTTTTTCGTGTCAGAAAAGAGAGCAGGTTGGCAATTTGTATGTCTTCCTTTGAGAAATGTCTGTTCAAATCCTTTGCCCACTTTTAAGTGAGATTTACTTGTGTGTGTGTTTTTAAATTTTTATTTTAGGTTCAGGTGTACCTGTGCAGGTTTGTTATATAGGTACACTTGAGTCATGGGGGTTTGTTGTACAGATTATTTTGCCACCCATGTACTAAGCCTAGTACCCAATAGTTTTTTTCTGATCCTCTCCCTCCTCCCACCTTCCACCCTCAAGTAGGACCCAGTGTCTATTGTTCCTCTGTATGTGTCTATGTGTTCTCATCCTTTAGCTCCCAGATATGTGGTATTTAGTTTTCTGTTCCTGTGTTAGTTTGCTAAAGATAATGGCCTCCAGCTCCATCCTTCATCCTGCAAAAAACATGATCTCATTCTTTTTATGGTTACATAGTATTCCGTGGTGTGCATGTACCACATTGTCTTTATCTAGTCTACCACTGATGAGCATTTAGGTTAACTTCATGTCTTTGCTGTTGTGAATAGTGCTGCAATGAACATATACATGCATGAGTCTTTATGATAGAATGATTTATATTCCTTTGGGTATATATCCAGTAGTCACATTGCTGGGTTGAGTGGTCATTCTATTTTTAGCTTTTTGAGGAATCAACACACGTTTTCTACAATGGTTGAACTAATTTACACTCCCACCAACAGTGTATAAGTGTTCCTTTTTCTCCACAACCTCACCAGCATCTGTTATTTTTTGACTTTTTAATAATAACCATTCTGATTGGTATGAGACAGTATCTCATTGTAGTTTTGATGTGCATTTCTCAAATAATCAGTGGTATGGAGCTTTTTTTTCATATGCTTGTTTGCTGCATGTATGTCTTCTTTTAAAAAGTGCCTATTCATGTCCTTTGCCCACTTTTTAATAGGGTTGTTTTTTTCTTGTAAATTTGTTTAGGTTCCTTATAGATGCGGGATATTAGACCTTTATCAGATACATAGTTTGAAAATATTTTCTCCTGTTCTGTAAACTGTTTGTTTACTCTGTTGATAGTTTCTTTTGCTGTGCAGAAGCTCTTTAGTTTAATCAGATCTCATTTGTCAGTTTGTTTTTGTTGTAATTGCTTTTGGAGTCTTCATCATGAAATGTTTCCAGTTCCTATGTATAGAATGATTATTGCCTAGGCTGTCTTCCAGGTTTTTTACATTTTGAGCTTTACATTTAAGTCTTTAATCAATCTTGAGTTGATTTATGTATATGATGTAAAGAAGGAGTTTCAGCAGGAATGGTACCAGGTCTTCTTTGTACATCTGGTAGAATTTGGCTGTGACTCCGTCTGGTCTTGGGTTTTCTCTTTTGGTTAGTTGGCTATTTATTATTGAATCAATTCCAGAACTTGTTTTTGGTCCGTTCAGGGATTTAATTTCTTGCTAGTTCAGTCTTAGGAGATTGTATGTGTCCTAGAATTTATTCATTTCTTCTAGATTTCCTAGCTTGTGTGCATAGAGGTGTTTGTAGTAGTCTGTGATGGTTATTTGCATTTCTGTGGAGTCAGTGTAATATCCCCTTTGTCATTTCTAACCTTTACCATTATGTAATGCCCTTCTTTGTCTTTTTTTATCTTTGTCGGTTTAAAGTCTGTTTGCCTGAAATTAGGACTGCAACACCTGCTTTTTTCTGTTCTCCATTTGCTTGGTAGATTTTTCTCCATTCTTTTATTTTGAGCCTATGGATGTCATTGTATGTGAGATGGTTTTCTTGAAGACAGCATATCACTGGGTCTTATTTCTTTTTCTAGCTTACCACTCCATGCCTTTTAATTGGGGCATGTAGCCTGTTTACATTAAGGGTCAATATAAATATGTGTGAATTTGATCCTGCCATCATGTTGTTAGCTGGTTATTTTGCAGACTTGTTTGTGTGGTTGCTTTATAGTGTCATTGCTCTGTGTATTTCAGTGTGTTTTTGTAGTGGCTGGTAATGGTCTTTTCTTTCCACATTTAGTGCTTCTCTCAGGAGCTCTTGTAAGGCACATCTGATAGTAACTAATGCCCTCAGCATTTGCTTGTCTGAAAAGGATCTTTTTTTCACCTTCGCTTATGAAGCTTAGTTTGGCCAAATATGAAATTCTTGGTTGGAATTTCTTTTCTTTAAGAACATTGAATATTGGCCTCTGGTCTCTTCTGGCTTGTGGGGTTTCTGCTGAGAGGTCCACTGTTATTCTGATGGGCTTCCCTTTGTAGGTGACCTGTCCTTTCTATCTGGCTGCCTTTAACATTTTTTCTTTCACTTTGACCTTGGAGAATGTGATGACTATGTGTCTTGGGAATAATTTTCTTGTGAAGCATATTGTGGAGGTTCTCTGGATTTCTTGAATTTGAATGTTGGCCTCTCTAGCTAGGATGATATCCTGAAATATGTTTTCCAAGTTGCTTCCATTCTCCCCATATCTTTCAGGGTTGCCAATGAGTTGTAGACTTAGTTTCTTCACATAATCCCATATTTCCTGGAGGTTTTGTTCTTTCCTTTATATTCTTTTTTCTTTATTCTTGTGTTACTGTCTTATTTCAGAAAGCCAGTCTTCAAGCTCCAAGATTCTTTCCTTGGCTTGGTCTGTTCTGCTCTTAATAGTTGCAATTGCATTATGAAATTTTTATACTGTGTCAGCTCTATCAGGTTTGTTATGTTCTTTTCTATCCTGACTATTTTGTCTGTCAGCTCCTGTATCATTTTATTGTGATTCTTAGGTTACTTGAATTGGGTTCAATGTTCTCCTGAATCTCAATGATCTTCATTCCTATCTATATTCTGAATTCTGTTTCTGTCATTTCAGCCATCTCACCTTGGTTAATAACCCTTGCTGGAGTACTAGTTTGGTGTTTGGAGGAAAGAAGACATTCTGGCTTTTTGAGTTGTCCGAGTTCTTCCGCTGGTTCTTTCTCATCTTTGTGGGCTGGTGTTCCTTCAATCCGTGATGTGGTTGTCCTTTGAATTTTTTTTCTTTTATCATATTTGATGACCTTGGGGGTTTGATTTTGGTATCAGGTGGGTTCAGTCAACTGGCTTTGTTTTGGAAGATTTTTAGGGGGCCAAGGCTAGGCTCAGGATTCCTGGACTGCATGCTCTAATTCTGTGGGACTAGTATCATGCCCCAGCTTTGTTCTCTGGCTCCTTGAGATTAGGAACCTGCTTCTGTGGAGGAGCCATGGTGCTCCCAGACTGCTGGCCACAACATTCCAATAGGTGGTGCCAGCCAAAGTGCTTCCTAGGGCAGTGGCAGCAGGATCCATCTTTATTTGCATGTGCCAACAGCAGTGGCGGTGGCGGCGCAGTGGGGTGCATGCTTGTCAGTTGCAGGAGGGTGCTAGTGTGTACTGGGGTGCTGGCTTCCATACCAGTGTTTGTAGCAGCGATGGTGACAGCATAGCTCAGGGTGGGGTGGGAAGCCCCCAACAGCTACTGTTCATGTATTTGTGCTGGCGGTGGTGTTAGCATGGGGGCACTGGTGGGTGCAGGACAGTGTGTGCCCTTTGTGCACACTCACGTGGTTAGCAGTGGCTGCTCAGTGAAGGGGTGGGTTTGCTGTTTTTAATGCCTAGTTTTACGCTGATGTCAGTGTCAGTGCAAGGGTGGGGCTCATGGGCTCTGTGCCTTCCAATGCTCCAGTGGCAATGGTGGTGCAGCAGAGGGATGGTATGGGGTACACCGATGCTGGCAGCAGTGTTTTGGCAGGGTGCACCTGAACTGATGGGGAAGGGGAGGCAAGGTTCTCCTGCACACACAGACACACACACCAGCAAAGCACTGTAGGTGGTGGCCATGGGTGAGTGTGTATAGGTAAATCATCATAGAGAGGCTGCAGTGAAGAGAGGGCACAAGCAAGCTGATATTTGTCTGTGGGGGCGGCTCTGCTGGAGCTCTGCTGGTCAGATGCAGTCCACCAGTGCAGGAGCTATGATGCAGGTCCCTAGGAGGTATCCTCCCTGGGCAACTGAGGCTGCGCTGCAAGCAGTCATGGCCATGCTGGGTCCGTGGGAGAGGCCACCAGTTAGAGGGGTGCTCAGGTCAGACTGGCCCCATCTCATGGGCAAGACCGCTTTGCAGACTTCAGGTACGACAGTTCCCCTAGGGCTAAAGTCTCGTAGGGAAGGAAGTTAAGCCTAGGCAGATGGGTGACGCTGGTCATGCTCTACTACTGACACTCCTGCACCAAACCTCTGGGCTCTACACCGGTTGGAGTTCTGCCTCTGCCACTTCTGTAAGCAGCTCTCCGGGCCAACTCAAGCATCCGTGGTGGTTGGGGGTTCTCCTCCTGCTGGGATTCCAGGGGCCTGTGGTGAGAGCAGGTTGCTTCTTGCCTGTTAAACTCACCCTTTCCCCAGGAGTGTTTTGGGGCCAGGAAGAAGTCCCAGTGCATAGTAGCCTCGTGTAGGGTTCCCAGCTTCCTTCCCCTTCAGCCCAGCATCTGTGTCTTCCCTCTGTCTGCTCTTATTGCCTTCTCTGAAGATCTGCTAGGAGCCCACCAGTCTTCCTAATGTCCCAGTCCCTCAGTGGCAGATGTTATTCCTGGCTGCGTCTAATTGGCCACCTTGCCACCTCTCCCCTTAAATGCGATTATTTTTTTATTTGCCGTTGAGGTTTTTGAGATCCTTGTATATTCTGGATATTAACCACCTATTGGATGAATAGTTTGCAAATATTTTCTTTTATTCTACAGATTGTCTCTTCATTCCGTTGATTGTTTCTTTTGCTGTACAGAAGTTTTTTAGTTTAATAGAGTTCCATTTGTCTATTTTTGTTTTTGTTGCCTATGCTTTTGAAGTCTTAGCCATAAAATCTGCCTAGAACAATGTCCTGAAATATTTCTGTTTTCTTCTAGCAGTTTTACAGTTTCCGGCCTTACGTTTAAGTCCTTAATCCGTTTTGAGTTGATTTTTGTATGTGGTTAGAGATAGGGCCCTAGTTTCATTCTTCTGCATATGGATATCCAGTTATTCCCAGCACATGTATATGTTCTTGGTATCTATGAAGAAAATCAGTTGGCTGTAAATAGATGGGTTTATTTCTTGGCTTTCTATTCTGTTTCATTGCTCTGTTTGTCTGTTTTTATACCAATACTGTTCTGAATTTATTCCTACAGACTTACAGTATATTTTGAAGGATCTTTTGTGGTTCCATATTAATTTTAGGATTGTTTTTTCTACTTATGTGAAGAATATTATTGGTATTTTGTTATGGATTTTGTTGGATCTGTAGATCGCTTTGGGTGGTATGATCATGATAACTATTAATTTCTCTACTCCACATGGGTGGATGTTTTTCCATATGTTTTTGTTCTCTTTAATTTTTTTATATCTCTGTTTCGTAGCTTTTGTGTAGAAGTCTTTTACCTCCTTGGTTCAGTTTATTTCTAGGTATTTTATAT
The DNA here is from genome assembly GCF_028858775.2 of Pan troglodytes. Taxonomy (NCBI): domain Eukaryota; kingdom Metazoa; phylum Chordata; class Mammalia; order Primates; family Hominidae; genus Pan; species Pan troglodytes. The sequence continues at coordinate 47,600,925 of NC_072405.2, forward strand.
TTTTCATGGCTATTGTAAATGAGATTGCTTTCTTGATTTATTATTCAGCTAGTTTGTTTCTGGAGAATAGAGAGGCTACTAATTTTTATATGCTGATTTTGAATCCTGCAATTTTACTGAATTTGTTGATCAGTTTTTAGAGTTTTTTGGTGGAATCTTTGATTTTTCTATATATAAGAGCATGTCACCTACAAGGAGGGAAAATTTGACTTCTACATTTCCAGTTTGGATGCCTTTTATTTCTCTTCCCTAATTCCTCTGGCTAGGATTTTCAGTACTATGTTGGTTAAAAGTGGTGAAAGTGGTATTCTTGTCTTGTGCCAGTTATTGGGAGAAAGGCTTTAAGCTTTTTCCTGTCCAGTAGGGTGTTAGCTGTGGGTTTGTTATATATGGCCCTATTATGCTGAGGTACATTTTTTCTATATCTAACTTATTGATAGTATTTATCATGAAGTCATGTTGAAATTTATCAAATGCATTTTCTGTGGCTATTGAAATGATTTTGCAGTTTTTGTCCTTCATTCCATTGATGTGATGTATCATATTTACTAATTCATATATGTTAAACCATCCTTGCAATCTTGGTATAAATCATACTTGATCATTATATAATATATCTCCTTGATGTGTTGTTGGATTAGGTTTACTAATACGTTGTTGAGAATTTTTGTGTCTATGTTCATTGGGGATATTGGCCTGTAGTTTTCTTTTTTTTTGTTGTGTCCTTGTCTGATTTTCCTATCAGGGTAATGCTGGCCTCCCTCAAGACTGAGTTAGCGAGAATTTCCTTTTCTTTGATGTTTTGGAATAGTTTGAGAAAAACTGGTGTTAGTTCTTCCTTATATGTTTGATAGAATTTAGCAGTAAAGTCATGTGGTTATGGGCTTTCTTTGTTGGGAGACTTTTGATTATTGATTCAGTCTCATTACTTGTTATTAGATTGTTCAGGTTTTCTATTTCTTCCTTGTTCAATCTTGGCAGGTTGTATGTGTCCAGGAATTTATCTGTCTCCTCTAGGTTTTCCGATTTGTCAGCATAGAGTTGTTCACAATAGATTCTAATGATTTTTTGTATTTTTGTGGTATCTGTTGTAATGTCTCGTTATCATTATTTAATTTATTGGGTCTTTACTCATTTTTTCTTGTTTAGTCTAGATATCTGTATATCAATTTTGTTTACGTTTTCCAAAAATTAATTTTTGCTTCTTTAGTTCTTTTTATTTTTTAGGTTCTATTTCATTTATTTCTGCTCTGGTCTTTATTTTTTTCTACTAATTTTGGGTTTGGTTTTTTCTTGCTTTTCTAGTTCCTGAAGTACATCATTAGGTTATTTGAAATATTTCTACTTTTTTGATGACATTTATTGTCATAAAATTCTGTCTTAGTACTTCTTTTGTGTATGTCACTAGTTTTGATATATTTTGTTTTCATTTTCATTTGTTTCAAGAAATTTGTTGTTTCCTTCTTAATTTATTCATTGACCCAATGGTTATTCAGGAGCATTCGTTTACCTTTCATGTATTTGTACAGTTTTCAAAATTCCTATTATTATTGATTTTTACTTTTATTTCATATGGTCTAAGAAGGTACTTAATATGTATTCAGTGTTTTAAAATTATTTGAGACTTCTTTTGTGGCCTAACATGTGGACTATGCTGGAGAATGTTCCATGTACTAATGAAAAGAATGTTTAGACTGCAGCTGTTAGATGAAATCTTCCGTATGTATCTGTTAGGTTTATTTGCTTGATAGTGCTGCAGATTAAATCTGATGTTTCTTTGTTGATGTTCTGCCTAGATGATCTGTCCAATGCTTCAAGAGGGGTGTTGGAGTCAACAACTATTATTGTATTGGGGTCTATTTCTCTGTTTACTTCTAATAATATTTGTTTTATATATCTGGGTGCTCCAGTGTTTGGTGCATATATATTTATAATTTTTATGTACTCTTGCTGAATTGTTCTCTTTATCATTATATAATGACTTGGGTTTTTTATGTGTTTTATCCTATAATCTATTTTTTTTCTGACATAAGTATAGCTACTCTTTCATGCTTTTGGTTTCTGTTTGTGCAGAATTTTTTTTTCCTATTCTTTCACTTTTGGTCTACATGTCTTTACAATGTGAGTTTTTATAGGCAGCATATATATTTTTAAGTCCTTTCAGCCAGTCTATATTTTTTAATTTAGAAATTTAAGCCATTTACATTTGATATTGTTATTAATAAATTAGGACTTACTCCTGTCATTTGTCAATTGTTTTCTGATTGATATATTCTTTCTTTCATTCTTCCTCTTTTTTTCTTTTAGGCAGGGTCTCACTTTGTCACTCAGGGTGGAGTGAAGTGGTGTGATCTTGGCTCACTGCAACCTCTGCCTCCCGGGTTCAAACGATTCTCCTGCCTCAGCCCCTCAAGTAGCTGGGACTACAGGTGTGCACCACCATGCCTGGCTAACTTTTGTATTGTTAGTGGAGATGGGGTTTCACCATGTTGGCTATGCTGGTCTCGAACTCCTGACCTCAGGTGATCCACCCACCTTGGCCTTCCAAAGTGCTGGGATTACAGGCGTGAGCCACCATGCTCAGCCTTTCTTCCTGTTTTATTGTATACCTTTACATTAGATAATTTGGGTCGTGATAGCATTTAACATTTTTTTTCTCTTCTCCTTTTCTTTTCTCTCCTCCTTTTCTTTTCTCATCTATTCCACCAGTGAGTTGTACACTTGTATGTGTTTTCAGGATGGTAGCTATTCTCCTTTTACTTCCTGGTTTAGGATTCTCTTAAGCATTTCTTATAGGACTAGTCTAGTGGTGACAAATTCTTTGTTTTTTTCTTGTCTGAAAAAGACATTTTATTTCTCTTTCAGTTTTGAAGGATAGCTTTGCTGTGTATAATATTCTTGGCTGATAGTTGTTTTCTTGCAGTACTTTGAATATATACTTTCATTCTCTCCTGGCCTGTAAGGTTTCTGCTGAGAAATCTACATTTATTCTCATGGGTAGTCCTTTATACATGACTTGACATTTTTCTCTTTCTGCTTTTAGAATTCTCTCTTTGTTTTTGAATTTTGGTAGTTTGACTATACGTGCCTTGAACAAGACCTTTTTGGGTTGAACATATTTCAAGATCTTTAGTTACCTGTATCTTGATGTCTATATCTCTTGCAAAACTTTGGAGAGTTTCAGCTATTATTCCTTACATAAGTCATCTATGCCTTTACGTCTCTTCTCCTTCTAGTCCCAAAATGTGAATATTTTGTTCCTGTATGCTGTTTCATGTGTCATGTAGGCTTTCTGTCATATATGTATATAATTTGTCTGATCAGGTAATTTAAAAAGCTCTGTCTTCAAGTTCAGAAATTCTTTCTTCTGATTAATCTGGTCTACTATGGAAACTCTCATTTGTATTTTTAATTTTATTTATTGAAATAATCACTTTCAAGGTTTCTGTTTGATTCTTTTTTATGATATCTATCTCTTTGTTAAATTTCTCATTGAAATTATGAATTGTTTTCCTGATTTCTTTTTTTTTAACTTTTTAAAATTATACCTTAAGTTCTAGGGTACATGTGAACAATGTGCAGGTTTGTTACATATGTATACATGTGCCACGTTGGTGTGCTGCACCCATTAACTCATCATTTACATTAGGTATATCTCCTAATGCTATCCCCCCCACCACCCCCCACCCCACAACAGGCACCAGTGTGTGATGGTCCCCTTCCTGTGTCCAAGTGTTCTCACTGTTCAATTCCCACCTATGAGTGAGAACGTGCGGTGTTTGGTTTTTTGTCCTTGTGATAGTTTGCTGAGAATGATGGTTTCCAGCTTCATCCATGTCCCTACAAAGGACATGAACTCATCATTTTTTATGGCTGCATAGTATTCCATGGTGTATATGTGCCACATTTTCTTAATCCACTCTATCACTGATGGACATTTGGGTTGGTTCCAAGTCTTTGCTATTGTGAATAGTGCTGCAATAAACATATGTGTGCATGTGTCTTTATAGCAGCATGATTTATAATCCTTTGGGTATATACCCAGTAATGGGATGGCTGGGTCAAATGGTATTTCTAGTTCTAGGTCCTTGAGGAATTGCCACACTGTCTTCCACAATGGTTGAACTAGTTTACAGTCCCACCAACAGTGTAAAAATGTTCCTATTTCTCCACATCCTCTCCAGCACCTGTTGTTTCCTGACTTTTTAATGATTGCCATTCCAACTGGTGTGAGATGGTATCTCATTGTGGTTTTGATTTGCATTTCTCTGATAGCCAGTGATGATGAGCATTTTTTTCATGTGTCTGTTGGCCGCATAAATATCTTCTTTTAAGAAGTGTCTGTTCATCTCCTTCACCCACTTTTTGATGGGGTTGTTTGTTTCTTTCTTGTAAATTTGTTGGAGTTCATTGTAGATTCTGGATATTAGCCCTTTGTCAGATGAGTAGATTGCAAAAATTTTCTCCCATTCTGCAGGTTGCCTCTTCACTCTGATGGTAGTTTCTTTTGTTGTGCAGAAGCTCTTTAGTTTAATTAGATCCCATTTGTCAATTTTGGCTTTTGTTGCCATTGCTTTTGGTGTTTTAGACATGAAGTCCTTGCACATGCCTATGTCCTGAATGGTATTGCCTAGGTTTTCTTCTAGGGTTTTTATGGTTTTAGGTCTAACATTTCAGTCTTTAATCCATCTTGAATTAATTTTTGTATAAGGTGTAAGGAAGGGATCCAGTTTCAGCTTTCTACATATGGCTAGCCAGTTTTCCCAGCACCATTTATTAAATAGGGAATCATTTCCCCATTTCTTGTTTTTGTCAGGTTTTTAAAAGATCAGTTGGTTATAGATGTGTGGTATTATTTCTGAAGGCTCTGTTCTGTTCCATTGGTCTATATCTCTGTTTTGGTACCAGTATCATGCTGTTTTGGTTACTGTAGCCTTGTAATATAGTTTGAAGTCAGGTAGCATGATGCCTCCAGCTTTGTTCTTTTGGCTTAGGATTGATTGGCAATGAGGGCTCTTTTTTGGTTCCATATAAACTTTAAAGTAGTTTTTTCCATTTCTGTGAAGAAAGTCATTGGTAGCTTGATGGAGATGGCATTGAATGTATAAATTACCTTGGGCAGTATGGCCGTTTTCACAATATTGATTCTTCCTACCCATGAGCATGGAATGTTCTTCCATTTGTTTGTGTCCTCTTTTAGTTCGTTGAGCAGTGGTTTGTAGTTCTCCTTGAAGAGGATGTAGTTCACATCCCCTGTAAGTTGGATTCCTAGGCATTTTATTCTCTTTGAAGCAATTGTGAATGGGAGTTCACTCATGATTTGGCTCTCAGTTTGTCTGTTATTGGTGTGTAAGAATGCTTGTGATTTTTGCACATTGATTTTGTATCCTGAGACTTTGCTGAAGTTGCATATCCACTTAAGGAGATTTTGGGCTGCGACGATGGGGTTTTCTAGATATACAATCATGTCATCTGCAAACAGGGACAATTTGACTTCCTCTTTTCCTAATTGAATACCCTTTATTTCTTTCTCCTGCCTGATTGCCCTGGCCAGAACTTCCAACAGTATGTTGAATACGAGTGGTAAGAGAGGGCATCCCTGTCTTGTGGCAGTTTTCAAAGAGAATGCTTCCAGTTTTTGCCCATTCAGTATGATGTTGGCTGTGGGTTTGTCATAAATAGCTCTTATTATTTTGAGATACATCCTATCAATACTTAATTTATTGAGAGTTTTTAGCATGAAGGGCTGTTGAATTTTATCAAAGGCCTTTTCTGCATCTATTGAGATAACCATGTGGTTTTTGTCTTTGGTTCTGTTTATATGCTGGATTACGTTTATTGATTTGCATTGATGAACCAGCCTTGCATCCCAGGGATGAAGCCCACTTGATCATGGCGGATAAGCTTTTTGATGTGCTGCTGGATTTGGTTTGCCAGTATTTTATTGAGGATTTTTGCATTGATGTTCATCAGGGATATTGGTTTAAAATTCTCTTTTTTTGTTGTGTCTCTGCCAGGCTTTGGTATCAGGACGATGCTGGCCTCATAAAATGAGTTAGGGAGGATTCTCTCTTTTTCTATTGATGGTAATAGTTTCAGAAGGAAGGATACCAGCTTCTTCTTGTACCTCTGGTAGAATTCGGCTGTGAATCCATCTGGTCCTGGACTTTTTTTGGTGGGTAGGCTCTTAATTATTGCCTCAATTTCAGAGCCTGTTATTGGTTTATTCAGAGATTCAACTTCTTCCTGGCTTAGTCTTGGGAGGGTGTATGTGTCCAGGAATTTATCTGTTTCTTCTAGATTTTCTAGTTTATTTGCGTATAGGTGTTTATAGTATTCTCTGATGTTAGTTTGTATTTCTGTGGGATCGGTGGTGATATCCCCTTTATCATTTTTTATTGCGTCTATTTGATTCTTCTCTCTTTTCTTCTTTGTTAGTCTTGCTAGCAGTCTGTCAGTTTTGTTGATCTTTTCAAAAAACCAGCTCCTGGATTCATTGATTTTTTTGAAGGGTTTTCTTTTGTGTCTCTATCTCCTTCAGTTCTGCTCTGATCTTATTTCATTCTTGCCTTCTGCTAGCTTTTGAATGTGTTTGCTCTTGCTTCTCTAGTTCTTTTAATTGTGATGTTAGGGTGTCAATTTTAGATCTTTCCTGCTTTCTCTTGTGGGCATTTAGTGATATAAATTTCCCTCTACACACTGCTTTGAATGTGTCCCAGAGATTCTGGTATGTTGTGTCTTTGTTCTCATTGGTTTCCAAGAACATCTTTATTTCTGCCTTCATTTTGTTATGTACCCAGTAGTCATTCAGGAGCAGGTTGTTCAGTTTCCATGTAGTTGGGTGGTTTTGAGTGAATTTCTTAATCCTGAGTTCTAGTTTGATTGCACTGTAGTCTGAGAGACAGTTTGTTATAATTTCTATTCTTTTACATTTGCTGAGGAGTGCTTTACTTCCAACTATGTGGTCAATTTTGGGATAAGTGTGATGTGGTGCTGAGAAGCATGTATATTCTGTTGATTTGGGGTGGAGAGTTCTGTAGATGTCTATTAGGTCTACTTGGTCCAGGGCTGAGTTCAAGTCCTGGATATCCTTGTTAACTTTCTGTCTCATTGATCTGTCTAATGTTGACAATGGGGTGTTAAAGTCTCCCATTATTATTGTGTGGGAGTCTAAGTCTCTTTGTAGGTCTCTAAGGACTTGCTTTATGAATCTGGGTGCTCCTGTATTGGGTGCATATATATTTAGGATAGTTAGCTCTTCTTGTTGAATTGATCCCTTTACCATTATGTAATGGCCTTCTTTGTCTCTTTTGATCTTTGTTGGTTTAAAGTCTGTTTATCAGAGACTAGGATTGCAACCCCTGCCTTTTTTTGTTTTCCATTTGCTTGGTAGATCTTCCTCCATCCCTTTATTTTGAGCCTATGTGTGTCTCTGCATGGGAGATGGGTCTCCTGAATACAGCACACTGATGGGTCTTGACTCTTTATCCAATTTGCCAGTCTGTGTCTTTTAATTGGAGCATTTAGCCCATTTACAGTTAAGGTTAATATTGTTATGTGTGAATTTGATCCTGTCATTATGATGTTAGCTGGTTATTTTGCTCGTTAGTTGATGCAGTTTCTTCCTAGCATTGATGGTCTTTACAATTTGGCATGTTTTTGCAGTGGCTGGTACTGATTGTTCGTTTCCATGTTTAGTGCTTCCTTTAGGAGCTCTTATAAGGCAGGCCTGGTGGTGACAAAATCTCTCAGCATTTGCTTGTCTGTAAAGGATTTTATTTCTCCTTCACTTATGAAGCTTAGTTTGGCTGGATATGAAATTCTGGGTTGAAAATTCTTTTCTTTAAGAATGTTGAATATTGGCCCCCACTCTCTTCTGGCTTGTAGAGTTTCTGCTGAGAGATCCGCTGTTAGTCTGATGGGCTTCCCTTTGTGGGTAACCCGACCCGTCTCTCTGGCTGCCCTTAACATTTTTTCCTTCATTTCAACTTTGGTGAATCTGACAATTATGTGTCTTGGAGTTGCTGTTCTCAAGGAGTATCTATGTGGCATTCTCTGTATTTCCTGAATTTGAATGTTGGCCTGCCTTGCTAGATTGGGGAAGTTCTCCTGGATAATATCCTGCAGAGTGTTTTCCAACTTGGTTCCATTCTCACCATCACTTTCAGGTACACCAATCAGACGTAGATTTGGTCTTTTCACATAGTCCCATATTTCTTGGAGACTTTGTTCATTTCTTTTCACTGTTTTTTCTCTAAACTTCTCTCTCGCTTCATTTCATTCATTTAATCTTCAATCACTGATACTCTTTCTTCCTGTTGATCGAATCAGCTACTGAAGCTTGTGCATTTGTCACGTAGTTCTTGTGCCATGGTTTTCAGCTCCATCAGGTCATTTAAGGACTTCTCTACACTGGTTAGTCTAGTTAGCCATTCGTCTAATATTTTTTCAAGCTTTTTAGCTTCTTTGTGATAGGTTCAAACTTCCTCCTTTAGCTTGGGGAAGTTTGATCATCTGAAGCCTTCTCTCAACTCATCAAAGTCATTCTCCATACAGCTTTGTTCTGTTGCTGGCGAGGAGCTGTGTTCCTTTGGAGGGGTAGAGGCACTCTGATTTTTAGAATTTTCAGCTTTTCTGCTGTTTTATCCCCATCTTTGTGGTTTTGTCTACCTTTGGTCTTTGATAATGGTGACGTACAGATGGGGTTTTGGTGTGAATGTGATTTCTGTATGTTAGTTTTCCTTCTAGCAGTCAGGACCCTCACTGCAGGTCTGTTGGAGTTTGCTGGAGGTCCACTCCAGACCCTGTTTGCCTGGGTATCAGCAGCGGACGCTGTAGAACAGTGAATATTGCTGAGCAGCAAATGTTGCTGCCTGATCATTCCTCTGGAAGTTCTGTCTCAGAGGGGTACTTGGCCCTGTGAGGTGTCAGTCTGCCCCTACTCAGGGGTGCCTCCCAGTTAGGCTACTCGGGGGTCAGGGACCCACTTGAGGAGGCAGTCTGTCTGTTCTCCGATCTCAAACTCCATGCTGGGAGAACCACTACTCTCTCCAAAGCTGTCAGACAGGGACATTTAAGTCTGCAGAGGTTTCTGCTGCCTTTTGTTTGACTATGTGCTGCTCCCAGAGGTGGAGTCTACAGAGGCAGGCAGGCCTCCTTGAGCTGCGGTGGGCTCCACCCAGTTTGAGCTTCCAGGCAGCTTTGTTTACCTACTCAAGCCTTGGCAATGGCAGGCGCCCCTCCCCCAGCCTCGCTGCCACCTTGCAGTTCCATCTCAGACTGCTGTGCTAGCAATGAGTGAGGCTCCGTGGGCGTGGGACCCTCTGAGCCAGGCGTGGGATATAATCTCCTGCCGTTTGCTAAGACCATTGGAAAAGCACAGTATTAGGGTGGGAGTGACCTGATTTTCCAGGTGCCATCTGTCACAGCTTCGCTTGGTTAGGAAAGGGAATTCCCTGACCCCTTGCACTTCCTGGGTGAGGTGGTACCTTGCCCTGCTTCGCCTCACACTTGGTGCGCTGCACCCACTGTCCTGCACCAACTGTCTGACAAGCCCCAGTGAGATGAACCTGGAACCTCAGTTGGAAATGCAGAAATCACCCATCTTCTGCGTTGCTCAGGCTGTGAGCTGTAGACTGGAGCTGTTCCTATGCGGCCATCTTGGAACCGCCTTAAAATTATATTTCCTGATTTCTTTGTATTATTTATCTGTGCTCTGTTTTGTCTCACCAAGTTTCTTTACTATCATTATTTTGAATTCTTTTTCAGACATTTCATAGATTTCTTTTTGTTTTGGCTCTGTTACTGCATAATTTTTGTATTCCTTTAGAGGTATATTTTTTCTTGCTTGTTTCATGCATATTTTTGTGTCTTTACATTAATATTGGCACATCTGGTGTATCGGTTGCTTCTTACAATTTAATGAGTTGACTTTCATGGGGAAATACTTTTCCCTATAGATGTATTTATAGTATTAGTTGGATAGGATATTTTGGCCTTATTTATTGGTGAGCACAGAATTGTAGTCTCCATAGGATTTCTTTGTCTGTTAGCAGCATCAGTGGTGTTTATGATTTCCCCAGTAGCTTGGTCTGTGTTTGTTAGTGGAGGCTGTGGTGAGGTTCTGCTAAGGACAAGGATGCCAGGTTTATTGGTCCTTCAGCACCCGTGGTGGTGGTAGTAGGCAGGGCTTGCTGGAGCCTTCAGGTGGCATAGAAAGGCACCAGTGATGGTGGTTTTGAGTGGATTGTTCTTCTGGCATCCAAGTGACATGCTCAGGTGCCAGCAATGGTGGCAGTTGGTAGACTGGGCCTGTTCTCAGGTTTCCAGATGGTCTGCATGGGCACTGAAGTCAGCAGGTGGGGCAAGCTTGTCCTCAGGCCCCAGGACAGCATGTTATCAGGCCAGTCCTAAGTCCCTCTGAAGGTAGATGCAGATACACAGTGACCTTGACATTGGAGGGTTCTGGGTTGCTGTCAGTTGCAGCAGACCTGGGTAGGAAGCTTTCAAGCTCTGGGGAGCATTTGTTTGGTTCCCTTCATCCTTGAGGTCACCTTCTTGGTGCACTGCACCACTCATTTCCTGGGTTATAGACACTGAATCAGCTAGAGTGCTGGAGACACAACTACATTCCTGGGTCAATCCTGTTTTGTGACACTGCAGACCTCTGGGTGGATGTGGGGGTATGTCAATGGGATGATAGGGATGTGGAGATGCTGGAACTGTTGGGATTCAGTTCAGGATCTGAACCTGAATCTGGTGGTTTGGTGGGGCTGGGCTCTCAAAATGGTATAGTGCTGTGTCAGCTTGGGTCTTGGTGGGTGGGGGATGGGGGTGTTTGGGATCCAGCACAAACACCGTCTGTGGAACAATACCAACTTGTGGACTCGAAGCACCTGCCTATACTAATCTCAGAGCCTGTGTGGACTGAGGCACTGTCCCACCGCTAGGACTGTAGCTGTCCACAATAGGAATGTGGATGGCTGGGGATCTTGTTTACCTTTTCTTGCAGTGAGGATTTGCTTCTGGATTTGAGCTTATTATGGCCAGGCTGGCTTCTCTGCTCCTCTGTCTTTCTACATCTCAGAAGTTTTTTTTGTCACTTCTCCAATGAATTCCAGTGCTTGCTCTTAGAACCTCTATTTAATGTCTGGTTATTTACTTGCTCTTTTGGTCTTTTTTGTGCATGAGAAAAGTGCCAGGCTCCCCTACTCAGCCATTTTGAAGCCCCCTCCTATTCCTGATATATCATTTTGATAATTTGATTTATATATACTTTTTAAAAGTGACAACTCATGTCTTTTTTTATTCATACATTTTAAAAATTTATAATGGACCAAAATTTTTACGTGTATATGGGGGTACAGTGTAATGTTTCAACATATGCATATATTGTATAATGATGAAATTAGGGTAATTCCCATATCCATCACTGTAAACATTTATCATTTCAGCATGACAATAACATTCAAAATCTGCTCTTCTAGCTATCTTGGAATATGCACTACATTGTCATTTGGTATAGTCACCCTACTGTGTAATAAAATACCAGAACTTATTCTTCCTGTTTAACTAACTTTTACACATTAACCAACCTCTCCCAGTCTTCCTCTCTCTCTTTCCCTCACCAGCCTCTGGTAACCACTATTCTACTCTCTATTTTTATGAAATCAACTTTTTTTATGAAATCAACTTTTTAAAAATTTCACACGTGAGTGTGATCATGAGGTGTTTGTCTCTGTGTCTGGCTTATTTCACTTAACATAATGTCCTCCTGCTCCATTTATATTGTCAGAAATGATAAGATTCCATTCCTTTTTATGGTGGAATAATATTCCATTTATATATATACCACATTTTAAAAATCAGTTTATCTGTAGATGGGCATTTAGATTAATTTCATGTCTTGGCTATTGTGAATAGTGCTGCAGTAAACATGGGAGTGCAAATATCTCAGTGACATTCTGATTTTTTTTTACAGATATATACCCAGTTGTGGATTGCTAGATCATATAGTAGTCCTATTTTTAGTTTTTTGAGGAAGATTCATATTGTTTTTCATAATGGTTGTGTAATTTACATTTTCACTAAGAATGTTCAAGATATTGCCTTTATCCTCATCTTTTATAGTGTGTAATTTTTTGTCTTTTTGATAATACCCACTTTTTGATCACAAAGAATGAAACAAACACAACCTAAAAAACTCTACACTTTAACTCCCTTCTCCCCAATTTTGACTTTTTGATCTCTAAATTCACATATTTTTATATTACCTATCTCTTAAAAATTGTTGTAGTTATTGTTTTCAATATCTTTGGCTTTTAATCTTTATACCAAAGATAGGAATGGTTTACACACCATAGTTACAGTGTTAGAGTGTTCTAAATTTGTTTGTTTACTTTTATACCTTCACATGTGTTCTTGTTGCACATTAGCATTCTTTTCTGTCAGACTGAAAAACTTCTTTTAGCATTTCTTATGGTTTGGTGGTGATGAATTCCCTCCACTTTCATTGGTCTAAGAGTTTTGAATCACTCCTTCATTTTTAAGGATAGTTTTCCTGGGTACAATATTCTTGGTTGAAAGTTTTTTCCTTCAGGACTTGGAATATGTCATTCCAGTCCTTCCTGGTCTTTAAGGTTTCCATAGAGAATTCTGCTGCCAGATGTACTGGCACTCCTTCATATGTTATTTGCTTCTTTTCTCTTACTGCTTTTAGGAGTCTCTATTGTCTTTGACCTATGAGAGTTTGATTATTATATGCGTTGAGGTAGTTTTATTTCGGTTGACTCTTCTTGGTGATCTTTGACCTTCTTGTAACTGGATATTTATATTGAGGTTTGGACAATTTTCCATTATTATTTATTTGAATAACCTTTCTACCCCCTTTCTCTTCCTCTACTCCCTTTGAAGGTCAATGACTCTTACATTTGCTATCTCACTGATCCAATAACTGTTCTTTGTTCTTTTAAATAACCTTTCTACCCCCTTTCTCTTCCTCTACTGCCTTTGAAGGTCAATGACTTGTACATTTGGTATCTCACTGATCCAATAAGTGTTATTTGTTCTTTTAAATTCACTTTTTCTTTTTTCTTCTTGACATATTTTCAAATAGCCTGTGTTTGTGCTCATGAATTCTTCCTTTTGTTTGATCACTTCTGCTTTCGAGACCCTCTAGTACATTTTTCAGTTTATCTATTATTGCTCCAGGAATTCTGCTTGATTTTTAAACTTATTTCAATCTCTTTGTTAAGTATCTCTGATAATTAATTTTCTGAATTGTTTCTCTGTGTTTTCTTGATGTTATTTGAGCTTCCTCAAAACATCTATTTTGCATTCTCTGTGTAAGAGTTTACACATATTTCTCCAGGTTTGGTTACTGGTGCCTTATTTATTATACTTGATGGGATCATATTTTCCTGAATGTTATTAATGCTTGTGGATGTATCTGGGCATTAAAGAATTAAGTATTTCTTCTCATCTTTACAGTCTGGCCTTGTTTGTATTGGTCCTTCTTCAGAGGACCTTACAGAAATTCCAAGAGTACTGACTGATGAGTTAAGACCATGGTCACTGCTGCCATTTCAGCACTAGATAGCACCTTAAGCTCAATTACGCTGTGGCTCTCTTGAAGATTCCTATGCATCCAACCCTGATGGACTTGGGGAATATCAGAGACAGTTCTGTGGGTTTCCAAGCCCAAAGTCTCTTGCTCACTTCCTTTTTCTTCCCCTAGCAGAAGGAGTTGCTCTCTATACTGCACTGTCTGGAGTTGCAGGAGAGGTGATACATGCACTTTCATGGCCACTGCAACTGGCAGCATACTGGCTTACACCTGAAGCCCATGGCCTCATAGACCAGCACAGTAATGGTTAGGGTTTGCTCACCTAACACCCACAGTCACTATTACCTGACTGCTGCTGATATTTATTCATGGCCTAAAGCTTCTTTCATCAGCCAGTGGTGAAGCTGGCCAAGGCTTGGCTCTATCCTGCTGGGGTGATGAATTTTCTTCTTAGCTGGGGCAGGTCTAGAAATCTGTGGGCACCAGCCTGGAATCAGGGACCATGGGGTTCAGCCTGGTGCTGTGTTTTACGGTAGTGGGGCTGGTACAGGCTTCTCAGGCAAAGTCCCATGCACACTTCCTTCTCCCTCTCCTAAAAAGACAAATTCACTCTCTATGTGCATTGCTTCAGATTGGGGAAGGGATGGTGTGGGCAATGCAAAACTGTCATTCCCATGCTCTTCAATGTGTCTTTTCTTGTTATTATGCCAAAACCAGTTACTGTGATCTTTTACCTCATTCTTTTAGCTCTTGTGAAGGTGTTTTCTTGCATGGATAATTGTTCACTTCAGTGTCCCTACAGAGGGATGATCACTGGAGGGTTCTATCCCGTGATCTTACTCTGCCTCCTCTTCCACATCTGATATCTTAAATCGTCACTTTCAAGACAATGTGCACAGCCAAATCAGTAATGAAACCTGGCACATAATAGGTACTCAATAAATCTCAGTTTCTTCCTTGCCTTACAGATGTTTACTACATACAAATATAGTAAAAATGGACTTCCTATGGAACTAGTCAATGAATTCTCTTTATTATTGGTATATGGACATAATAATATATAATTTTGATAAATATACACTTTTTTCTGAGATCTTCAGGACTAAGCACATTATCATTTGTTTAATAAAATTTTGTGGTTAATTGGGTGCTAATTTTTATTTGAAGTGATGTCTGTCCAAATCTGGGTGCTGATTTTTATTTGGAATAATATCTGCTCAAATCCTTTGCCTATTTTAAAATTGGATTACTGTGTGTGTGTGTGTTGCTATTGAATTGTACTTAATTTTGTTTTATTAAGAACATGTATTCCAGTGAATAAAATCACATGACATCCTCAAGTATGATTTTGGCCTCTAAGCACTTATTATAAACATTTGTAACAGCCAATTGAATTTAACATTTTGAAATTAATTTATATCATATAGAAATGTGTTTCCAGAAGTATACTGCCAATGACATTATATGGATTAATCTTTAGGCAATCCAATGGTGTGAAGACTTTTAGCAGTTGCAGTTTGAGGAGCTTTCAAAATTTCATTTCAAATGTGGGTGTCAAATGTCTTCAGAATAAGCCACAAATGCAAAAAAAATCTCCGAAACCAGTCTGTGGCAATGGCAGATTGGAGGGAAATGAAACCTGTGATTGTGGTACTGAGGCTGTAAGTATGATAACTAGGAAAATTGATTAATAAATTTATTGTTTTAGTTTATCTTTTTCATAAATGTCATATATCTCAAATGTGAATGAGTACCATGCAGAATGTTGACAGTAAGTGAAGTTGGGTCGAAATACATACAAGAAAATACTGTCTAGATTTTGTAGGTTGAAGAATTTTGAACAAGTTTATAATGTACTGCAAAAAATTATTGGTAATGGGAAACAGGAGAGTCTAGAATAAGCTTTTGAGTTTCAGACTAAATATATAGGGTTCTTTACAAATCTCTGCTTAATCTTTGGACATTTTACAGATGTCTTAATGAAGATTGATTAAGCAGCCCAATGTGTCCTTTAGGTTATTACTTCACAATGGAATCAGTAGTACAGGAATCTGTATCAATATCAATATGAACACTAGATATTTTGATTATTCACTTGATAGGGAAACCCTGAAAATATAATGAATTCAAAAGGCCTAGGGTTTAATGCTTTTATATAATTCAGTATTTGTAGCAGTACTGCAAATGTTATAAATTTCCTTGGTTACAAGGTAGACAGAAATTTATTAGGGTTTGTTACATCCATAGGTCTGAATTACTTGAACCATATCACATTATTTTAATTACTGTGTTTTTGTATTATGTTTAACTATTTGGTAGAACAAGTCATCTTTCTTTATTTTTTATTTTATTTTAATTAATGTATTTTTTGAGATGGAGTTTTGCTCTTGTTGCCCAGGCTGGAGTGCAATGGAGCAATCTCGGCTCACTTCAACCTCCGCCTCCTGGGTTCAAGCGGTTCTCCTGCCTCAGCCTCCCAAGTAGCTGGGATTACAGGTGCCTGCCATCATGCCTGGCTAAGTTTGTATTTTTAGTAGAGACAGTTTCATCACGTTGGTCAGGCTGGTCTCAAACTCCTGACCTCAAGTAATCCACCTGCCTCGGCCTCCCAAAGTGCTGGGATTGCAGGCATGAGCTACCATACCTGGTTCTTGATTTTTTTAAAAAAATCAATCTTATTGGGGTATAATCCACATACAATAAAATGCACCCATTTTAAGTGTACGGGTTGATGAGTTTCAACAAATGTATATAACTATTGGTATAATTAAGATATATATTTTCATCATCCCCAAAAGCTTATTCATATTTGCAGTCATTTCTACCTCCACCTGTCTCCAGATAATTTCTGATTCTGTTACCTTTGCCTGGTCTAGAAAGTCATATAAATGAAATGAGACAGCACATATTTTTTTATGTCTGGCTTTTTCCTTTCAATATAGTGTTTTTGAGATTCATCCATTTATTTCATATCACAATAGTTTCTCCCTTTTAATTTTGAGTAATATTTAATTGTGTGGATATACCACAATCTGTTTTAACCATTCACCTGCTAATGGACATTTAAGTTGTTAAACTATTGGTCCATTATTCTTAATTTGTAGAAGTACAACTTCTAGGTCATATGATATGTGTATGTTTATAAGAAATTGCCAAAATATTTTCCAAAATGGTTGTATCTTTTTACACTCCTGTCAGCAGCATATGAAACTTTGAGTTCCTTCATATCTGCACTAGAATTTGTTATTATCCACTTCTTAAATTTTAGCTATTCCAGTGGTTTTGTAGTGGTTTAAATTTGCATTTTCTTGATTACTTTAATGATGTTGAGCATGCTCTTACTGGCGATTTTTTAAAAACAATTATTTTCAATGGACAAATAATAATTGTATATATTTCTGGGATACAGTGCAGTTTGGATATACATTTACTTTCTGTAATGATTAAGTCAAGGTTATTAACAAATCCATCGCCTCACATGCTTATTATTTTTTTGTGGAGAAAACATTTAAAATTTACTTTTTAAGCAATTTTTTGATATATAATAGTTGTATATATTTTGGGGGTACATGTTATATTTTGATACCTGTATAGAATGCGTAATGATCAAATCAGGGTAATTTGAATATGTACCACCTCATATATTTATATTTTATTTGTGCTGGGAATATTATAATTCTTCCCTTCTAGCTATTTTGAAGTATACAATAAATTATTAACTATAATTTCCCTACTGTACTATTGAGTGCTAGCACTAATCCCTTCCATTTACCTGTATTTTAGATCCCTTAACCAACTTTTCTTTTCTTTTGTCTATATTATATCTTTTTTAAAAATTTCTAATTTTTATGGGTAGTAGATGTGTATATTTATACATACATCTATTGCACATACATCTACCATATATTTATGGGTTACATGAGATATTTTGATACAGGCATGCTATGCATAATAATCACATGAAGGTAAATGAGGTATTCATTCCCTCAAACTTTATTTTTTTGTGTTACAAACAATCCAATTATACTCTTTTACTCATTTAAAAATGTACAACTAGATTATTTTTGACTGCAGACACTTTGTTGTGCTATGAAATGCTAGCTCTTATTCATTCTTTCAAACTAATTTTTCATACCCATTAACCATCCTTACTCCCTTGTCCCCTCCCCACCTGCCCAACTACCCTTCCCAGCCTCTGGTAACCATCCTTTTACTGTCTATCTCCATGAGTTCAATTGTTTTAATTTTTAGCTCCCACAAATAAGTGGGAACATGCAGTGTTTGTCTTTCTCTGCCTGGCTTATTTCACTTAATATAATGACCTCTAGTTCCATCCATGTTGCAAATGACTGAATTGCATTCTTTTTTATGGGTGAATAGTACTCCATTGTATATATGTACCACATTTCCTTTATCCATTCATCTGTAGATGGACAGTTAGACTGCTTCCAAATCCTGGCTATTGAGAATAGTGCTGCAGTAAACATGGGCATGCAGATATCTCTTCGACGTAATGATTTCCTTTCTTTTGGGAACATACCTAGGAGTGGGATTGCTAGATCATATGGTAGCTCTATTTTTAGTTTTCTGAGGAACCTCCAAACTGTTATACATAGTGATTGTACTAATTTATACTCCCACCAACAGTGTACAAGTATTCCCTTTTCTCCACATCTTCACTAGCATTTGTTATTGCCTGCCTTTTGAATAAAAGCCATTTTAAATGAGATGAGATGATATCTCATTGTAGTTTTGATTTGCAATTCTCTGTTACTCATTGATGTCGAACCCCTTTTCATATACCTGTTTGCCATTTGTATGTCTTCTTTTGAGAAATGTCTATTCAGATATTTTGCCCACCTTTAAATCAGATTATTAGATTTTTTCCTATAGAGTTGTTTGAGCTCCTTTTATGTTCTGGATATTAATCCCTTGTTGGATGGGTAGTTTGCAGATATTTCCTCCCATTCTGTGGGTTGTGTCTTCACTTTGTTGATTGCTTTCTTTGCTATGCAGAAGGCTTTTAACTTGATGTGATCCCATTTATTCATGTTTCGTTTGGTTTTGTGTGCTTGTGGGGTATTACTCAAGAAATCTTTGTCCAGTCCAATGTCCTGGAGACTTTCTCTAATGTTTTCTTGTAGTAGTTTCATAGTTTGAGGTGTTAGATTTAAGTCTTTACTACATTTTCATTTGATTTTTGTATATGGTGAGAGAGAGGGGTCTAGTTTCATTGTCATGCATGTGGATATCCAGTTTTCTCAGCATCATTTATTGAAGAGACTGTTCTTTCCCAAGTGTATGTTCTGGGCACCTTTGTCAAAAATGAGTTCACTGTAGATTAATGGGTTTGTTTCTGGGTTCTCTATTCTGTTCCACTGGTCTATGTTTCTGTACCATATCATTTTGATTAGTATACCTCTGTAGTATAATTTGATATCAGGTAATGTGATTCCTCCAGTTTTGTTCTTTTTGCTCAGGATAGCTTTAGCTATTCTGGGTCTTTTGTGATTCCATATAAATTTTAGGATTTTTTTTTCTATTTCTGTGAGGAATGTCACTGGTATTTTGATAGAGATTGCATTGAATTTGTAGATTTCTTTGGGTAGTGTGGCTATTTCAACAATATTGGTTCTTCTAATCCATGAACATGGAATATTTTTTCATTTTTGGTGTTCTCAATTTCTTGCATCAATGTTTTATAGTTTTCATTGTAGAGATCTTTCACTTATTTGATTAAACTAATTCCTAGACATTTTATTTCATTTATAGTTATTGTAAATGGGATTACTTTCTTGATTTTCAGATTGTTCACTGTTACTATATAGAAATGTTTTTCTTCTTTTTTGATATAAGTGCGTAGAGCTATAAACATACCTTTTAGTACTGTTTTGCTCTATCCCATAGGTTTTGGTATGTTGTATTTCCATTATCATTTGTTTCAAGAAATTTTTAAATTTCCTTGTTAATCTCCTCATTGACCCACTGTGAATTCAGGAGCATATTGTTTAATTTCCATGTATTTGCAATAGTTTTCAAAATTCCTCTTGTTATTGGTTTCTTGTTTTATTCCATTGTGGTCAGAGAAGATGCTTGATATTATTTAATTTTTTTGAATGCTTGAAGATTTCTTTTGTGACCTAACATATGGTCTGTCTATACTTGAGAATGATTCATGTTCTGAAGAAAAGAATGTGTATTTTTCAGCTGTTGGATGAAATGTTCTGTAAATATCTGTTAGATTCATTTTATCTATAGTGCAGATTAAGTTTGATGTTTCTTTATTGATTTTATTGATTTTCTGTCTGGAAGGTCTGCTGAGTGCTAAAAGTGGGATGTCAAAGTCTCCAGCTGTTATTGTATTGGGGTCTAGCTCTCTCTTTAGCTCTAATAATATTTGCTTTATATATCTGGGTGCTCCAGTGTTGGGTGCATATGTATTTACAATTGTTATATACTCTTGCTGAAATGACCCCTTTGTCATTATATAATGACCTTCTTTGTCTCTTATAGTTTTTGTCTTGAAATGTGTTTTGTCGGATATGAGTCTAGCTACTCCTGCTCTTTGTTTAGTTTCCATTGGCAAAGGATCCCTTTCCATCCATTTATTTTCAGTCTGTGTATGCCTTTATAGGTGAAGTGTATTTATTGTAAGCAACAGATCATTAATTTCTTTTGTTTTTAAAATTTGTTCAGCCACTCTTTGATTTTTGATTGGAGCATTTAGTTGATTTACATTCCATGTTATTATTGATAAATAAGAACTTTCTCCTGCCCTTTTGTTATTTGTCTTTCTTCTTCCTTTCCTTTCCCCTTTCTCCTCTTTCCTTTCCTTCCCTTCCCTTTCTGTTTCCTTCATCTTCCTCTTTCCTTCATCTTCATTTTAGTAAAGGTGATTTTCCTCTGGTGATATGATTTAATTTCTTGCTTTTTATTTTCTGTGTATCTGTTATATGTTTTTAGATTTGAGGTTAGCATGAGACTAGCAAATACTATCTTCTAGCCCATTATTTTAAGCTGATAGCAATTTAACACTGTGCACAAACAAACAAGCAAAAAGAAGGCTAATAAAAACTCTGATTTTACTTCCTCCCCCTGCTTTCCAACTTTTTGTTTTTTCTATTTATATATATCGTACTGACTATGTCTTGAAAAGTTGTAGTTATTATTTTGATTGGTTCATCATCTAGTCTTTCTGCTTAGAATAAGAGTAGTTTTATGCACCCCAGTTAAAGTGTTATAATAATAAAGTGTTTTTCTTTGTAGGTACTCTTACCAGTGAGTTTTGTACCTTCAGATGATTTATTATCACTCGTTAACGTCCTTTTTCTTTCTGATTAAATAATTCCCTTGTACATTTCTTGCAGGACAGGTCTGGTGTTGATGAAATCCCTCAGCTTTTGTTTCTCTGGGAAAGTCTTTATTTCTCCATTATGTTTAAAGAATATATATATATATATATTTACCGGATATGCTATCCTAAGGCAAAAGTTTTCTTTTTCCAGCACTTTTAAATATGTCATGCCACTCTCTCCTGACCTGTAAGGTTTCTGCTGAAAAGTCTGCTGCCAGACATATTGAATCTCCATTGTATATTATTTGTTCCTTTTCTCTTGCTGCTTTTAGGATCCTTTATCTTCGACCTTTAGGAGTTTGATTATTAAATGCTTTGAGGTAGTTTTCTTTGGGTTAAATCTGCTTGGTGTTCTATAACCTTCTTGTACTTGGATATTGATATCTTTCTCTAGGTTTGGGTAGTTATGTTATTATATTTTTGAAAAAAGCTTTCTACCCCCATCTCTTTATCTACCTCCTCTTTAAGGCCAATAACTCCTAGATTGGTCCCTTTGAGGCTATTTTGTAGATCTTGTAGATATGCTTTATTCTTTTTTATTCTTTCTTTATTTGTCTCCTCTGCGGATTTTCAAATAGCCTTTCTTCAAGCTCACTAATTCTTTCTTCTGCGTGGTCAGTTCTGCTATTAAGAGACTCTGATGCATTCTTCAGTAGGTCAATTGTGTCTTTCAACTGCAGAATTTCTGCTTGATTTTTTAAATAATTTCAATTTACTTTTAAAATTTATCTGATAGAATTTTAAATTCCTTCTCTGTGTTGTCTTGAATGTCTTTGAGTTTCCTCAAAATAGCTATGTTGAATTCTCTGTCTGAAAGGTCACATATCTCTGTTTCTCCAGGATTGGTCCTTGATGTCTTATTTAGTTCATTTGGTGAAGTCAGATTTTCCTGGATGGTCTTGATGCTTGTGGATGTTCTTTGGTTTCTGGGCATTGAAGAGTTAGGTATTTATTATAGTCTTTGCCATCTAAGCTTATTTGTAGTCATCCTCCTTGGGAAGGTTTTCCAGAGTATTTGAAAGGACTTAAGTGCTGTGATTTAAGCCATATTTGCATTAGGGGTCACCCCAACCTCAGTAATGGTGTGGTTTTTTGCAGACTCTTAGAGGTACTGTCTTGGTGGTCTTGGATAATATCCAGAAGAATTCTCTGGATTACCAGGCAGAGACACTAGTTTTCTTTCCTTACTTTCTCTCAAACAAATGGAATTTCTCTTTCTTTCTGTGCTGACTGTCTGGAGCTGGGGTTGGAGAGACACATTCCTGTGGCCACCACCACTTAGATTGTGCTGGATCAGACCTGAAGTCAGCATGGCACTGGGTCTCACGCAAGGCTTGCTGAAACCACTACCTGACTACTGACTATGTTCACTCAAGGCCCTGGAGCTCCACGATCAGCAGGTGGCAAAGCCAACCAGGCTTGTGTCCTCCCCTTTAGGGAGCAAGTTCTCACAGCCCCTGGGCAGGTGCAGAGATGCCATCCTGGAGCCAGGGATTGGAGTCAGAAACCTTAGAAATACACCTGGTGTTCTGTTCTACTGTGGCTGATCTGGCATTCCAACCACTTGACACAGTCCTTTCTACTCTTACTTTTTTTCCCATAGGCTAAGGACCCTCACCCTATGGCCTCTGCCACCACAGGCCCACAGGGAGTAATGCCAGGCCACCACTGATGTTGAGTTTAGGCCCAGTGATTCCTTAGTCAGCTTGTTGTGGGTGTGCAAGGCCTGGGACTCACTCTTCAGGGCAGTGGGCTCCCGTCTGTCCCAGGACAGGTCCAGAAGTGCTATCTAAGAGAAAAGTCCTGGAATAAGGGAACCCAAGAGCCCTCTTGGTGCTCTACCCCACTGTGGTAGAGCGTGTACCTGAAGTCAGCATGACTAAGTTCTACTCCAGGCCTACAGCATAGTACCTGGGTATCACTGTTCATTCTTTAGGGCCCAAGGGCTGTTTAGTGAGTAGGTGATTGATCCTTCCCGGATGGGGTCCTTCCATTCAAGGCAGCAGGTTCCCTTCTGGCCAGGGTGTGTTTAGAAATATCTAGGAACTAGGACCTGGAATGGGGACTTCACCACCCTGATCAGTGCCCTATCTTATTGTGGCTGATCTGGTATCCAAGATGCAAGACAAAGTCTTCTTTACTCTTCCCTTTTCTCTCAGCCAGAAGGACGGGGTCTTTTTGGCGCTGTGCACTCTGCTGCCTGAGGCTGGGGGAAGGATGGCACAAGTGTTCTCTTAGCTTCCCTGGCTGGTGTCTCTACAGGTCACTTGCCCCTGCAGTCTGGCTTAGAGCCCAGCTCACCACTAGGACTTGCCTAGTCATTGCAGTCCTTGTGTCATAGATTGCCCCTCAAGTTCACTTAGGGCCCCAGAGTACTCCAGCCCATGGTGGTGAGGCTTGCTGGAACTCAAGCTCTGACTGATCAGATGGATGATTCCCCTCTGGCTAGGGCTGGTTTATATGCCCCCTCTATGGATGGGTGTCAGCTGAGTATAGCCTGATTCTGCTTTACACTGTGTCAGGGCAACATTGAATTCAATGCAAAGCCTCATAGACACTGTGCTCTCCTCCCTGAGTCACACAGATTCTCCGCACCATGAAGCTGCTGCTGGGGGATAAGGGATGGTTGCTGTTGACAATTCAAGACATTCTTTCCCACCCTCTTTGGTGCCTCTTTCAGCAACATGAAGTCATTCAAGAGCAAGTTGTTTAATTTCCATGTAATTGTGTGGTTTTTGAGATATCTTCTTGGTATTGATTTCTATTTTTATTTCACTGTGGCTTGAGTGTATGGTTGGTATAATTTCAATTTTTAAAAGATTTATTTAGACTTGGTTTATGATTGAGCATGTGGTTGATCTTAGAGTATGTTCTGTGCACGGCTAAGAAAAATGTATATTCTTTGTTGAAATGTGGAGTACTTTGTAAGTGTGTATTAGTATTAGGTCCAATTGGTCAAGTGTTAAATTACATTCAGAATTTCTTTTTTAGTTTTCTGTCTTGGTGATCTGTCTAACACTGTCAGTGGGGTATTAAAGTTCTCCACTATTATTGTGTGACTAAGTGTTTTTGTAGGTTTAGAAGTAGTTAGAATCTAGGTTCTACAGTGTTCAGTGCATATATATTTGGTACCATTAAGTCTTCTTGTTGAATTGAACTCTTTATCATTATGTGATGTCATTATCTTTTATTACTGTTTTTGGTCCAAAGTTTGTGTTATCTACTATAAAAATATTGACTTCTGCTCTTTTTTGTTTTCCATTTGCATGATAGATCTTTCTGCAACCCTTTACTATTAGCCTACTGGCTTTGTTACATATAAGATGGATCTCTTGAAGACAGCAGATGGATGGGTTTTGTTTTTTTATTCAACTTGCACTTAGAGTCTCTTACTTATTTCTGCTTGGATCTATATTATTTCTTTTGTTCCACTAATTTTAGGTTTAGTTTCTTCTTGCCTTTCTAGTTCCTTGAGGTGCATCATTAGGTTGCTAATTTGAAAATTTTCTCCTTTTTTGATGTAGGCATTTATTCTTTTTTTTTTTTTCATGGATAATTGACTTTATTTCTAACTCCCCCTTCAAATCATTTCACAAAATATATGTTGAGCACCCTCCATGTAGCATTTATTCTTATAAACTACCATCTTAGTATTGCTTTTGCTGTATCTCATAGGTTTTGTTATGCTGTGTTTCTATTTCATTTGTTTCAAACAATTTTTTATTTTTATTCTTTATTTCTTCATTGACTATTGATCATTCAGGAGCATGTTGTTTAATTTCTGTGTGCTTGTGTAGTTTTCTAAGTTCTTGTTATTGATTTCTAGTTTTATTCCCTTATGATCAGAAAAGATACTTCATATGATTTTAATTGTTTTTTGAATTTGTTGAGATCTGTTTTTTAGCTTAGCATATGGTCTATTCTGAAGAATGTTTCACTTGCTAATGAAAATAGTATGTATTCTATAGCTGTTTGAAGAAATGTTGTGTTAGGTCCATTTGGTCTAGAGTGTGGTTTAACTCTGATGTCTGTGTTGATTTTTTTTTTTTTTTGGTCTGGGTGATCTTTCCATTACTGAGTGAGGTGTTGAATTGTCCAGGTATTATTGTAATTTATTCTTTCTTTCTCTTTATGTCTATTAATGTTTGCTTTATATATTTGGGTTCACCAGTGTTGGGTGCACTGTATTTAGAATTATTATATTCTCTTGCTAAATGGACTACTTTAGTAGTATATGGGGACCACCTTTGTTTCTTTTTACAGTCTTTGACTTGAAGTCTATTTTATCTAATATAAATATAGCTATTCCTGCTCTTTTGTGTTTCCATGTGCATGTAATATATTTTTCCATGCCTTTATTTTCAGTCTATGTGTCTTCATACATGATGTATTTTTATAGGTAGCATATAGTGAGGTCTCGCTTTTTATCCATTCTGACATTCTCCATGTCTTTTAAGTAGAGAATATAGTCCAGAGGAAGGTAAGTAGGTTACTAGTTACTCTCTTGTGACTGGTAGTAAAAGTCCTACATTAGTGTTTTAAATATTTAAAGATGTTAAAACCTGTAACTATCAGCAGCATTCATATCCTTTTCCAAATTCAAACAGTAAGCCCATCAAAATATAACTCCTAGTAAAGATTTTACTATTGTCATGATGTATTTTTACTTGTACATTTCACTAATTCATAGCAATGTGGACCTGCAAGCTGTTGTGATTTTCGAACTTGTGTACTGAAAGACGGAGCAAAATGTTATAAAGGACTGTGCTGCAAAGACTGTCAAGTAAGATTTAAGCTTATGAACATCTTTCAAATATATAACAAATCATGTGCAGGGTACTTTACAACACTTAGACCTACAGCTGTAATTACATCAATTAAATTACTTTTCAGATAAAGAGAAAGATAATAAATTCAGAATCAGATTTCTGATTTTTATTAACTTTTCTTAGGTGTTCTATATGCCAATATTTTCACTAAGTTGATGCTGTTTTTTTAAGCCTTGATTTAGAGATATTATTGGATTCTTCAATACGGAAGACCTCTATTGAATGGAACAATTATTTATTTGCATGATACAATATTTATATTATTGTAAATAAAAACGTTTTTATGGGTTGTGAATAAGTATCTATTTATGTGTAAATGAAAGATATAGCAGATTTCCTTAAATGTATAAGGAATGAAACTCACTAGAAGTAACATTTTCCACATGGTACATGTAGCATAACATTTAAACTTTGAACTTATTATTCAAAGATCATTTGACTTAAAGATTATGTTTTAGTTTATACAGTGAAGACATTGACTCCTGTTTTCTGTTTTTCTTTTCAGCTCTTCTAAAATATTATTAACAGGTTTCTCATATGAGAATACCTCTGTTGAATTATCCGTAATGCAGTCTACCTTCATGACTGTCCTGGACTGATGCAGTTTTATGTATTCTTTCCTTAGGATGTTATTATCTGATTGCATTCTTACTTCTGTAATCTTTTTAGTGTCAGCTGGAAGTCATCAATTAAGAATTATGAGATAGATGTTTTATTTGAGATTCTTTTTGTAAATTTCCACAATTCTATGTATGAAAGAGTCTACATATTTCCATGATTTGAGAGAAAGATTCTAGTTGGGTTCCTTCCTCTCCAAAGACTCTCATAGTTGAACTGCATTTTTAATAACACTTCTGTTTCCCTCTGCAGTTTTTTATGTTTCACAGTTGTCATAGAATTTTAAAGTATTCCACACTTAAAAACCATGGCTTGAAAAAGTATATTTCATTTAGAAATGGACTAAATTACATTATTTTCACCCAAAAGAAATAAATTTCCTAAGCTTAAAGTGAACATTCTTCTCTTACATTGAGACTACAAATAAAACTTTGGCTTTCATCACATCAGATTTTTGTTTTGCATTTTCTTGTACATATGTCTTATCTCCTATTTTAGTCAATAACATTCCATTTATATTTTTATATTATTAGCAAAGTAATTTGTACAAAAAAGTATTAATATACATTAATGGATAGACTAAAGCGAAAATGATTAACACAATTTTGAAGTAAATATTAACAAACAGTAATCCTATTTGTAATGCTTTATTTTTTATGTTCTAATTTCTCTTAGATTTTACAATCAGGCGTTGAATGTAGGCCGAAAGCACATCCCGAATGTGACATCGCTGAAAATTGTAATGGAAGCTCACCAGAATGTGGTCCTGACATAACTTTAATCAATGGACTTTCATGCAAAAATAATAAGTTTATTTGTTATGACGGAGACTGCCATGATCTCGATGCACGTTGTGAGAGTGTATTTGGAAAAGGTAATATCTTTTTGTTACATCTCACTAGCCCTTAACATTGTTATTAACATTACCAGGATAATGGGGAATATTTTCATATATATAAAATGTGGAATGTTTTATATAGTATAAAATGTGGAATATTGTTTATATATATTTTATTATATATATAAGCAGAATGTTTTATATAGTATAAAATGTGGAATATATATATTTTATTATATGTATAAGCAAACATATACGCACTAATTCTTCTTTTTAATGTTTATATTTTTTCCATCTTTGCTGACGTATAATTGACAAAAATTGTATGTCTGTTTTTAGGTGTATGATTTTGTTTTGATATATGTATACATTGTGAAATATTTGCCACAGTTAAGTTGATTAACATGTCCATCATCTCATATAGTTACCATTTTCTTTTTTATCCTTTAAAAGAATTTTTGTATCTATCCTTTTTGCAGATTTCAAATATATAATAGAATGTCGTTTACTAAAGTCACATTGTTGTACATTACATCTCTTGAACTTATTTATTTTGCATAACTGAAATTTTGTACCCCTTGACTAGCATTTTGCCATTTCTCCCCTTACCTCAGCCTCTTGCAACCATCATTCTACTCTCTGCATTTTTGAGTTTGACAATTTTAGATTGTATATATAAGTGAGATCATGCGTTATTTACCTCTCTGTATCTAGCTTATTTCACTTAGCATAATGGCCTCCAGGTTCATCTGTGTTATTGCAAATGGCAGGATTTTCCTCCTTACTCTGACTGAATAATATTGCATTTTGTGTGTTTGTGTATATGTATATATCTATATAAACACAGACATATATATATCATATTTTTAATACATTTATCTGTTTACCTAAGCTAAAAGTGAACTTTCTTCTCTTACACTCAGAACACAAATAAAACTCTGACTTTCATTCCATCAGATTGTGCTATACTTTTTCAATCAAATAGACACTGGTTGTTTCCAAATCTTGGTTATTGTGAATAATGTAGCAATAAACATGGGGGTGCACATATCTCTTTTGCAATATTGATTCATTTCCTTTGAATCTATACTCAGTTGGGATTGGTGAATCATAAGGTAGTTCTACTTTTGATTTCTAAGGATGTTCCATATTGTTTTCCTTAGCAGCTGTACCAACTTATATTCCCACCGACAGTGTATGAGGGTTTCTTTTCTCCACATCTTCACCAACATTTGTTATCTTTTATCTTTTTGACAATAATCATTCTAACAGATGTGAAGTGGTATCTCATTGTGGTTCTGTGATTAGTGATGAGCATCTTTTCATATATGTCTTGATGAGTTGTATGTATTCTTTGGAGAAATGTTTATTCAATCTTTTCTCCATTTTTGATCGGGCTTTTTTTTGCTACTGAGTTTTATGAGTTCCTGATATATTTTGGAAATGAATTCCTTATTATATATATGATCTGCAAATACTTTATCTTATTTTATAAAAGTTGGCTTTTCACTATGTTGATTTTTTCCTTTGTTGTGCAAAAGATTTTTAGGATGCTGGTCTTCATCCCCTCACAAAAAACAAAAAATAGAAAACTATTTATGAAGGATAATAGTCTTGTGAAGGCTCCAAGGTCCATCTAAGAACCCTCTTCAGCACGGCAGAGAAAAAAATGGGAAAAACTGTAAAGAAGGATTGCTGATTACAGCAGCACATCTGAGATATATGGAGGTGGTTATGAACAAAGAAGGGAGGAAGCTATCAGTATTAGCCACTCAGCATGTGCCATTGTCATCTCCAGTGGCCTCTGCAGAGGACAGAGGCGTCTTTTATTACTGAGGTAACCAACAGTCATCCCTGCCTCTGGCTCCATGGAAAATGAGATCCAAATGTGCCTTTCCTCCAAGAATCAGCTACTATTTTATAGCTCTGGGACTTGAGTGACTACCCCTCCCAACCCTGTGCACACCCCTGACCCTGGAGCTGTGGCTTTTGTCTGCACTGTGTGCACTCATACCTCAGTCTCAGAGACAGTGCAGCTATGTGTGAGTCTTCACACTGAACCTAGGAACTTTTGTTGCTCTACACCCACATGTGCTTGAGACGCTGACTCTCCATCTGCTCCACAAACACCCACTCTACTTCATACATCATTACTTATGTGGAAGCAGGGCTGTCTTCACCCTAGGCACCAGTGTCACTGCTGCCCTGTGCCCTTTGGTCTCTTCAAGTGTGTTTGTGATTCAGACCCTGGCTCTGTGGCTACTGCATGGTCACTGTGCATCAGACATCAGTGAGGGAATGCCCTCAAACCAGACCTTGTGCCAAATGAAATTGCCCGGGGCCATGACCTCCCTGGTGGGAGAAAAAGAGATTGAGGGCCCCAGGATCTTTCACCATTGAAAACCCAACAGTCTCACTGCCCCTGCAGATACCACAGCTTTAGCTGCTCAGGACCCCCTGGAATCTTTGTTAATGTTGACCTCAGCTGACAGAAATGCATGGAGGGTACACTGCTCTGTCTTCACCAAAGCTGGAACCATCCAACTCTACCCTTCTAACAGCCTTTTTCCCACCCATAGAGTAAGATTTTTTTTTTTAAATCAGTGAAAGCATTCTGTAAAATTTCAAAATGGTGACTGCTCCATCGAATTTGAAGGTATCAATGCAATACAATAAGAAACATGAAAAACTGGGGAAACTTATCACCATTAAATGACACAATAATTTTCTAATAACTGATCCCAGAGAAATAAAGATCTTCAAATTGCCTGAACAAGATTCAAAATAATTGTTCTAAGGATACTCAGCAAACTTCAAAAGAACACAGAGAAACAACATACATTTTTATAAAAAAAATCAAATTATTGGGCTGAAGAACACAATGAATAACATTAAAATGCAATAGATAATATCAACAACAGAATTCACAAAGCAAAAGAAAGATCTGTGAACTTGCAAACAGATTACTTGTATATATACAACTAGAGGAGAAATAAGAAAAAGGAATGAAGAAACAAACACTATGGGATTTTGAAACAGCATCAAGAAAGCTAACATTCTCATTATAAGAGGTAAAAAAGGAGAAGAGAGACAAGGACAGAAAGCTTATTTAAAATAATAATAACTGAAAACTTCCAAAATCTTAGGAAAGATATAAGTGTGCAGGTACAGGAAGCTCAAAATCCTTCAGTCAGGTTTAATCCAAAGAAGATT
Organism: Pan troglodytes; assembly: GCF_028858775.2. Classification (NCBI taxonomy): domain Eukaryota; kingdom Metazoa; phylum Chordata; class Mammalia; order Primates; family Hominidae; genus Pan; species Pan troglodytes. The sequence goes on from NC_072405.2 coordinate 47,631,341, forward strand.
ATACCAAGCTCAAAATTCTTCAGTCAGGTTTAATTTGAACAAGACTACACCAAGACATATTATAATAAAACCGTCAATAAATATAATGACATTTTGAAAGAAGCAAGAGAAAAAAAAAGATTAAGTAACATAATCCAACATGTAAGTTGGATTTTCTCAGCAGATACTTCGCCAGTGAGGAGAGTGGAATGATATCGTGCTGAAAGAAAAAAAAAAAGTCAATCAAGAATACTTTATCTGGCAAAGCTCTTCTTCGGAAATAAAGGAAAGATAAAACTTTCTAAGACAAACAAAAGCTCAAGGAGTTCATTGCCACTCAATCTATCTTACAACAAATGTCAATGGGAGTTCTTCCATGTAAACAAAAAGACTAATATGTAGTATGGAAATATATAAAAATATAACGTTCACTGGTAAAAGTAAGCATATAGTCAAATTCAGAATACCAAATACCGAAATGGCGATGTGTCTCTAGTATAAAGGTTAAAAGACAAAACTACTGAAATAATTATTACTATAATAATTTGTTAAGGAATACGCAACATAAAAACTTATAAATTGAGATGGATCATCATGGCGGATGGGAGGCAGGACTAGATTACAGCTCCGGAAGGGACAGGGTGTGGTGGCTCACATTGTGAATTTTAGCTCCAAATCAACTGCAAGAACAAACCAACAATCCTGAGAGGACCCACAGACCCTCTAAAGGAAGTGGACTGCTCCTGCAGGACCTGGGAGATACCCCAAATACCATGAGTGCCCCAACTGTGGAAGTGGGAAAGGGGGACCCTCCCTTCCTCCTCTCCTGAACACACACCCCCACTGGAGAAACTGAAGGTCTGTTTGAGGGAGAAGTTTCCGACCTTACCTGGAGCTGAGTCAATTTAGAGAGCTGGGCAAAATACAGGGGTAGATGAAGCAGGAGAAAGACCTTGGGAGTTCGCTGGGTCCCCAAGCAGACCATTCCTGCCTGGCACCACAGGGATCTATCTGGAGGACGGCCAGAGGAGCATGGGGTAAAACTTCACAGGGAGAAGGAAACAGACTCGGGGCTGTTAAATTGGGGCACAGTGGGAGTGAGACAGGCCCTTCAGTTTGCATGGGAGCTGACTGAGGCCTGTGATTGCCAGCTTTCCCCCACTTCCATGACAACCTGCATGACTCAGCAGAGGCAGCCATAATCCTCCTAGGTACACAACTCCAGTGACCTGGGAATCTCACCCCCACCCCACACAGCAGCCACAGCAGGACCCGACTAAGGAGAGTCTGAGCTCAGACATGCCTAGTCCTGCCCCACCTGATGGTCTTCCTTACCCATTCTGGTCACTGAAGACAAAGGGCATATGCTCTTGGGAGTTCTAGGGCCCCACCCACCACTGGTCCCTCTCCATACTACCACAGCTGATGCTCTCTGGAAAGGACCACCTCCTGGCAGGAGGCCAACCAGCACAAAAATAGGGCATTAAGCCACCAAAGCTAAGAACCCTCATGGAGTCCATTACGCCCTCCACTGCCTCCACCAGAACAGTCGCTGGTATCCATGGCTGAGAGACCCCTAGACAGTTCATATTAGAAGACTCTGTGCAGACATCCACCAGTACCAGCCTGGAGCTGGGTAGACTCGCTGGATGGCTAGACCCAGAAGAGAGACAACAATCACTGCAGTTCGGCTCATGGGAAGCCACATCCATAGGAAAAGGGGGAGAGTACTACATCAAGGGAACACCCCATGGGACAAAAGAATCTGAACAAAAGCCTTCAGCCCTAGACCTTCCCTCTGACGGAGGCTACTCAAATGAGAAGGAACCAGAAAACCAATCCTGGTAATATGACAAAACAAGGCTCTTTAACATCCCCCCAAAATCACACTAGTTCACGAGCAATGGATTAAAACCAAGAAGAAACCCTTGATTTACCTGAAAAAGAAATCAGGAGGTTAGCTATTAAGCTAATCAGGGAGGCAATGGAGAAAGGAGAAGCCGAATGCAAGGAAATCCAAAAAATGATACAAGAAGTGAAGGGAGAATTATTCAAGGAAATAGATAGCTTAAAGAAAAAACAATAAAAAATTCTGGGAATTTTGGACACACTGTTAGAAATGCAAAATCCTCTGGAAAGTCTTAGCAATAGAACTGAACAAGTAGAAGAAAGAAATTCAGAGCTCAAAGATATGGTCTTTGAAATAACCTAATCCAACAAAGACAAGGGAAAAAGAATAAGAAAATATGAACAAAGCCTCCAAGAAGTCTGGGATTTTGTTAAATGATCAAGCCTAAGAATAATTGGGGCTCCTGAGTAAGAAGAGAATTTTAAAAGCTTGGAAAACATATTTGGGGGAATAATGGAGGAAAACTTCCCTGGCCTTGCTAGAGACCTAGACATCCAAATACAAGAAGCACAAGGAACACCTGGGAAATTCATTGCAAAAAGATCATTGCCTAGGCACATTGTCATCAGGTTTTCCAAAGTTAAGATGAAGGAAAGAATCTTAAGAGCTGTGAGACAGAAGTACCAGGTAACCTAAAAAGGAAGACCTATCAGATTATCAGCAGATTTCTCAGCAGAAACCCTACAAGCTAGAAGGGACTGGGGCCCTATCTTCAGCCTCCTCAGACAAAACAATTATCAGCCAAGAATTTTGTATCCAGTGAAACTAAGCATCATATGTGAAGGAAAGATACAGTCTTTTCAGACACACAAATGCTGAGAGAATTCGCCATTACCAAGCCACCACTACAAGAACTGCTAAAAGGAGCTCTAAATCTTGAAGCAGATCCTGGAAACATATCAAAACAAAAACTCTTTAAAGAATAAATCACACAGGACCTATAAAACAAAAATATAAGTTAAAAAGCAAAAACAAAAAACCCAAAGCACACAGGCAACAAAGAGGATGATGAATTCAATGGTACCTCACATTTCAATACTAACAGTGAATGTAAATGGCCTAAATGCTCCACTTAAAAGATACAGAACTGCAGAATGTATAAAAACTCATCAATCAACTATTTGCTGCCTTTAGGAGACTCACCTAACACATAAGGACTCATATACACTTAAAGTAAAGGGGTGGAAAAAGGCATTTCATGCAAATGGACACCAAAAGCGAGCAGGGGTAGCTATTCTTATATCAGACAAAACAAACTTTAAAGCAACAGCAGTTAAAAGAGACAAAGAGGGACATTATATAATGGTAAAAGGCCTTGTCCAAGAGGAAAATATCACAATCCTAAACATATATGCACCTATCACTGGAGTTCCCAAATTTATAAAACAATTACTAATAGATCTAAGAAATGAGATAGACAACAACATAATAATAGTGGGGGACTTCAAGGCTCCACTCACAGCACCAGACAGTCATCGAGACAGAAAGTCAACAAACAATGGATTTAAACTATACCTTGGAACAAATGGACTTAACAGATATATACAGAACATTTCATCCAACAGCTGCAGAATATACATTCTATTTAACAATGCATGGAACTCACTCCAGGATAGACCCAAAGATAAGCCATAAAATGAGCCTCAATAAATTTAATAAAATTGAAATTATGTCAAGCACTCTCTCAGACCACATTTATCTCAGACACCCACATTTATTGCCCTGGTGCCATCCATGCACACCTATCTATGAAGTGCATCCACTATTTTAATGCACGTCAAAGCATTTGATAATAGGCTACTGCACATCAAAGCATTCGATAATAGGGTACTGGGGATCTAATTACACCATTTGGACTGTGGAAGAGCAAATTCTATTGCTTACTAAACTTAGTCAATATACTGGATTATAGGGAATATTTAACATATGACTTCACATTTGCAAAGTGCTGCCCTTTTTATTAGTATTTTCATTTCACTTTTGAAAACCAAGACAAGTCTGAGAGAAAGTGATCATCTAATACTAATGGGAGAGAGTGTTTAAGGGAGAAATTAATGAGAGGGGGTTATTGGTAACTTTAGATGCCACACGTAGACTAATAAAATTGAGTTGGTTGGCAGCTATACTTTCAGCAGAATTCATCTGACTGCTTTGTGACCAAACATATTCTTTACATTATCTTTCTAAACTAAACTGAATTTTCAAATTCCTTTCTCCAGATAATCTCTCAGTGTCTAACAAGCCCTGCATTGGCATTCCTAACCTGGTATCTCACATTCACTATTGAACTGGTTAAACATTGTGAATACTCTGAACTAGCATTGCCTATCCTCATGGAAGCTATACAATCTCCTGTGATGGGCCAATATCAAAGATGGTGGAAAGGGATAAGATGAGGGGAAAGCAAAAAACCAAAAAAGAACAGCAGAAAGAAAAAAATGTGTATCATAGAAGGTGCAGGTAAACAGGAGAAACTTTCTTGATCTTGAAAGAGAATGGAGAGGGATTAGATGGGAATTAAGAGTGACTAAATAGCCATAATATTAATTCTCATAACAATTCATTGACATATATATTATTATCTACTTTTGTCAATAAAGCAGATTTAGAGAGTTTCATTTTGGAGAAGGTAACTGTGGTAGGTAGAATCCTAAAGTGACTCCCAAAATTTTTCTGGTGTAGACAAACCTTGGATAATTCCCTCCCTTTGCGTTGGGGTAGAACCAGTGAATATATGATTGAATATCAATCCTGTGATTAGCTTATATAGTAAAGGTCAAGGAATTTGGAAGATGTAGTTAAGGTCTACAATCAGTCAGTTTTGAGTTAATCAAAAGGGAGGTCGCTCTGAGTGCACCTGAACTAATCATGTGAGCCCTTAAAAGACAGGAAATGTCAGCAAGATTCTCCTGTGGGTTTAGAGGAAGAAAGCTGCTGTGTTCTGAGGTGCCATGTGACTAGGACCTGTAAGGAACTTCTAAGAGCCAAGAGCAATCCCTAGCAGACAGCTAGTAAACCTACAACTGCAAAAAACTGAACTACTAACAACCAGTGACCTCTGAAGGGGATTTAAACCTCAGATGACACTGCAGCCCCAGCCAGTATTTTGATCTCAGCATAGAGAAAATATGCAGAGAAAACCTGTATGCCTTGCTGAACTAACTACTGAGTCCATGACAATAAATGGGTGTTGTTTTAAGCTGCCGAATCTTTTCTAATTTTTTACAGAGAAATAAAAAATCCAATATAATGAAGGAAAAAATAGATAAATACATAGGTTGCTAATTTTGGTCCCTTAAATTTAGACTACCTGAAGATACAATGAAGTTTCTTCTCATTGAAGAAATTTTCTTGATTTTGTTATAGACTTGGTTTTTTATGAGTTCACACTCAGAATCTAGAAGAATGGTATAGTTTTCTTGGTTTATATCTCTATTGCTTCCTTTCACAGAGCCCTCTTCTAGTTGACACTTCTATACCATCTCCCTTCCACCTATATTATCTTTTATGATGGAAATTGATGAAAATGAAGCAAAAGGAGCAATAACAGTGGGCATTGCCTTTCACTTTACTTTTTATTCTTTCCTTACAACCTCACTAGGAAAAATGTTTCAATTAGATATTAATGGAGAGATAAAGGGAATATTATATGAAGAAATGGAGGAAGATGAAAAACCAATAAACATTTTAATCCAAATGTATTTCTAACTTTAACAGGTTCAAGAAATGCTCCATTTGCCTGCTATGAAGAAATACAATCTCAATCAGACAGATTTGGGAACTGTGGTAGGGATAGAAATAACAAATATGTGTTCTGTGGATGGAGGTATGCTCTACAAATATAAATGATACTTTTCTTATATTCTATTAGATTTTTAAAAACTTTGCCCCCTTCTGTGTCATTCATTCCAGTGGTTTAAAGTATTACATGTGCATAGGAGTGAACCTCAAATCAAAATCCCCAGCCCTGACACCTCTTTTGTGCTGCAGGCTAAAATTTCATCTTATTTCTAAACATTTATACGTGAATGGCCATTATGTTTCTAAATCCAATCCAAAGTTGAAATTCATAATACCCACTGTACCTTTCCCGCTCATTTTTCCTTTCCATCCCACTTGGTTACTTGCCTAAGAGGAAGACTGCTCAGTGTCTATAAAATGCAGTTCAATTCCTCCTGAATCTGAAGAGCCAGGTTTTTGATATTTTGATCACGAGTTTATTTTTACAAAACATCTCTTAGGACCCTACTATATGCCAGACACTGGGCTAAATCTTAGTTAGCAAATCATACTCATACACTCATGGAATTTGTAGACTCATAAACATACCATAAAGTTGTATGCTTCCTTGACTTGCTTATGCTGTTACTTTTGTTTAGAAATACTTCACTGTTTCTGTTGAAAGCTTACTAATTTGTGAGCTTTGACTCAGATGGTGTCTCCTCTATGAAGTTTTTCTTAACTGTGAAGTTAGAATGTGTCCTCTAACCTCACAGTTAAGGAAAACTTCACAGAGCTTTTAAGAGAATCTTAAACCTCTGTAATGATTTATTTCACTTGTAACATTTTTAATGGAATTTGAATCATATTAATATCATAAACCATAGTAAGAGTATTAGACTGTAAAGTCCTTAGAGTGTAGGGGTTACAACTTTTTCATCTTTCTTTCTTTCTATGGGGTGATATAAAATGCTGTAGTGAATTGATTATTTGACAGTAAATATATAATCTGCCCAGTAAATAACAGATCGCTAGTATTGTTACCAGAAAGGGGTCTGAATACGGACCCCAAGAGAGGGTTCTTGGATCTTGTGGAAGAGAGAATTTGAGGCAAATCCATACAGTAAAGTGAAAGCAAATTTATTAAGAAAGTAAAGGAATAAAAGAATGACTACTCAACAGGCAAAGCAGCAGCATGGACTGCTCAGCTGCTTATACTTATTGTTACTTCTTTATTATATGCCAAGCAAGAGGTGTCTTATTCATGAGTTTTCCAGGAAAGGGGTGGGCAGTTCCCAGAACTGAGGGTTCCTCTCCTTTGTAGACCATATCGGGTAACTTCCTGATGTTGCTGTGGCATTTGTAAACTGTCATGGTGCTGGTGGGAGTATCTTTTAGCATGCTAATGCATTATAATTAGAGTATAATGAGCAATGAGGATGACCAGAGGTCACTTTCATCGCCATCTTGGTTTTGGTAAAATTTGACTGGCCTCTTTATCTTAATGCTGTTTTATCAGCTTATGACCTGTATCTTATGCCGATCTCCTGTCTCATCCTGTGACTAAGAATGCCGTAACCTCCTGGGAATGCAGCCCAGTAGGTCTTAGCTTTGTTTTACCTAGCCTCTATTCAAGATAGAGTCATTCTTGTTCAAATGCCTCTGACAGTACCTTTGAAAGTTAAGCTAGGATCAATGGATTTATACTTTTTTTACTTTTTACTTTGTTACCGTGAAAACATTAACGTTTTCTGTAAGTACATTGCCATAAGTGGAAAACCATTCTTTTTGCATCACAGAAAGCAAATCCAAAGCATTCCTAATAAATTCCTAATGTATAATAATCATATATATTTTTTATGTTTTCAGGAATCTTATATGTGGAAGATTAGTTTGTACCTACCCTACTCGAAAGCCTTTCCATCAAGAAAATGGTGATGTGATTTATGCTTTCGTACGAGATTCTGTATGCATAACTGTAGACTACAAATTGCCTCGAACAGTTCCAGATCCACTGGCTGTCAAAAATGGCTCTCAGTGTGATATTGGGAGGGTAAATAATTTAAAATCTATTTTAAAAATATAGTTTTATTTATTGTTTTCATCTTTTTAAGTATCAAATTTTAATTTAGTTCTAGTATTAGGTAATCTTAAATGTTTGGAGGCAAAATGAATAATCTTAAATTAGTCTCCAAATAGTAAGAGGGAAATGGGAACATCGCACCCCACCCCCTCCCACCCCCCATTAGAATTTCAGTGTTCTGAGCAAGGAAACTCCAAATATTTGGAGCTTTCCTTGGGAGAGAGTCTTGGGAATATATTGTAGTTAAAAACCTCATAGCATGGGAACTTGCTTTTCTTCTGGGAGAAGAAAGAAGAAATCTCACTTAGTAACATAAATCTCTTTGTGGCCCCATGAATAACAGCACAACTTAGATCATGCTGCTTAGATAGAATCAAATATTGTTTAACATTTTGCAAGTTATCTAGCTAGTCTGAGATATCTCAACTGTACATAAAGTAGGGATAATAATAGCATTTACTCTACAGGGTATTGTGAAGATTAAATGAGATAATATTATTAGTGCTTAGCACAATGCCCAGAACATAGTAATAACTAAATACAGTTTGGCTGTTATTGCCGATTGTTATCATTATAATTTGTCATCTTTGAAACCAACCCAAATCTGGAGAAGATAGAGCAAATAAATTTAACATCTCATTTAGAGGGAATAACACAGCAAAAGTTCCTGCTTAGGCATTGGAAGTAGAACACAACATCCAAATAGCTCAAGCCAGCCAGAGATAAGAACTTAAAGGCATTTCTCCTTCCTGGGGGACTGGGCTCTCAACTTTCCCCATGCTTTTCTTAAGTGGACCATTCAGGAGTTTGTCTGCAAACCTAAAGCAATCCATACCCTATTCTTCCATATATGTGTATACTGTTACTTCTTTCTCTCCTTCCCCCCGCCCCTCTCTGTCTGACTCTTCATTCCTGTGTCCTGTGACCTGGGGATGGAGGACTGCCCTCCTGGTACAATGTGCTCTCCCTGCCCAGGATCTGTAAATAATAAATCTTTGGATATATAAAATAAATAAATAAATATTTAGAAATTAAAATAAAATCTTATTTAATTCCTGACCAGATCTTTGCTCATAGGGAAATATAAAAAGTGTAAAGTGTAGGCTTTAAAGATAGATGTTCATAGATTTGAATTCTGACTCTGCCACTTACTTGATAGATGATCTTTAAGAAATAATTTAATATTATTAAGCCTTGGTATCCTTAGATATGAAATGTATATTTCAATAGCCACTTTTAGTGGTTTTATAGTATAAATAAAGCTTACTGTAGGTAAAGTATATAGACTCATTAATATTGATTTATTTTTATGCATTCGAGTCATAAGTGCTGTCTTGATGGAGGTTTGGGCCAGGGAGCTCAGTGGATATATTTAGGTCATGGAGCAGAAAAGAAAAAACCTAAAAAATGCAACACAACCAATAAAGTCTTTGAGATGATTTGATAAGTAATTTAATGAGAATATAATCTTTTTAATAACCCAGACAATTCTTCTCAGAAATAATGTGTAAAAACAAATTTTACTGGGTAGTTTTTAATGATAGTATAAATTATATATGGTGAAACATTCTTGGTATTGTTTCTGTAAGTTAGTGTCCTTATTCAGTGGTGAATCTCTCTTAATTTCAACTGAGCCAGGCAGACAGTAGATACTATATTCCAAAAAGACTTGTTAGACACATCATCATGGCCAAGGACCAGCGAGAAGACTCAACATATTAAAAGTTTAAAAGGGTTAGATTGTTTGTATTTAGAAGAGGTTTATGATGCCATTTATCTAAAGAAGGTTATGCTGTGCTTTAATGTTTAACAGGAAATGATTTTCACATATGTCATCTCATTTTAAACTAAAAACAATCTCTAATGTTACTTGCTTTTTCTAAAATAACATTTTTAAAAAAAGTATTATTGTACTCGTGTAAAAACTGCAACTTAAGGAAATTGAGATTGCCATAAATAATGGAGTTGGGAATATATCTTCAGCCCTCTGATTATTATACTTTAAAGTTAGAAGAATTATGTCAGAATTTTTTATACATTCCATAATATAATGATAGACAACTCTGGTACATTTTAACAAAAATTTCTATTATCTTCATTAAATACTTATAAGACTCTAATGATAGTTCATATTTTATGAAAACAATATATGCCATTATTATATGGAGTTAATTTTTTACTATGTAAAACTTTTGTATGTGCAATTAATACAAGATATTCTTTGAACTGTGTACTCAGGGATAGTCTTGTTAGATTTCATGGTGTTATAATGAAAAGTGGTTCTTTGATAATAATTATTTATTTAATAGCCAATCTTATTTTATTGATATCCTCCACTTTTCTGCCCTGAATCATTAAAAAAATTATTTTAAAAAATATACTTTACATTTTAGTGCCATTTTAGGTTCACAGCAAAAATTGAGTGAAAAATACAAAAAAGTATTCATATACTCTTTATCCCCTACTCCCCCACAAAACCTGTACCACTGTGCATAACCTACATCAGCATGGTACATTTGTAATAATTGATGAGCTTATATTGACACATCATTATCACCCAAAATTCATAGTTTACATTATGGTTACCTGGAAAATCCCCATACTCTTTGAGGCTAAATAACGCATGGGTCAAAGAAAAATTCTCAAGAAAAAAATTAAAATATTTTGAACTAAGTGAAAATGAAAATATAACTTATCAAAACTTGTGGAGGACACAGGGAGAAAAATGGCAGATAGGAGGCAGGACTAACTTGCAGCTCCCACTTGGATGGACAGCGTGTGGAGACTCACATTATGAACTTTTGTTGCAAGAACCACTGCAGGAACATAACAGGAAAACTTAAAGAATTCACAGAGCCTTCGAAAGAAGCAGCTTGCCACTGCAAACTTCGTGAAACACCCATAAAACTGTAAATGCCCAATATGTGAGTGGGGGAAAGTCTGCTCTGGACACACATCCTTACTGGAGAACCTGAAAATCCAGATCACAGGAGAATAATTTAACCTTACCTAGAGCTGAAATGAATTTAGAGAGCCGAGCAAACCATAAAAGTAGAAGAAGCAGTGGGAAGAGCCTTGTAGGCACTCCCAGTTCTCAGGGAAGCCCTGGGAAGCGATTTCTGATTTAATCTGACAGCAGTCCCTGGGGAGGACAGCCGGTGGAATTGGGGAAGGGCCACAAGGATAAGGAGACTTCCAGCTCAACCTTGTAAAAATTTCGATTTAGTGTGAATTTTCCTGGGCAGATGTGGTGGGGTGAACAAGAAGTGCAAATATGAGCACAGAAGCCATGGCAGGCAGGTAGGAGCAAGGCCTGAGAGCTCTGCTTGCTTTCTCAGTGGGGAGGCTTGTAGCCTGGAGCAAGATCTCAGCCCTGTGCACCAGAGGCCTGGATATACACTGGGCTGTGTTGGCTGCTTGAGGAGCATGGTGGGAGTGACACTGGCCTTACTGGCTGCATAGGAGCTGGGTGAGACCTGTCACTGCCGGCTTTCCCCCACTTCCCTGGTGACCTGTATGAAGCAGCAGAGGCAGCCATGATCCCCCTTGGAAGGTAACTCCATTGGCCTGAGAACCACCTCCCCCAATCCACCACAACAGCCATAGCAAGCCCTACCCAAGGAGAGTTTGAGCTCAGACATGCCCAACTCTGCCCTCATCTGATGGTCTTTCTCTACCTGCCCTGGTAGCTGAAGACAAAAATGACAGTAACTCATGGGAGCTCTAGGGCCCACCCATCACCTGAAAAACTTGAATACTTACCTGGGTGACCTTAGGGCAAGCTTGTATTCCCCCTATACTACTACAGCTGATGCTCTCTTGAAAGTGCTATCTCTTGACTGGAGGCCAGCCAACTCAAGCCATTACAGCAATTCATAACAGAACAACCCTGCTCCAAGGAAGGAAAAAACAACAGCTAATTCCACTGCCTACAACATTCTGGCTAACCAGAGGTCCTGAGTCTGTCCACATAACAACTTCATTGCTAGCATAACCAGTCTTGAAGGAAACCAGTGCACTAAACAAGACTATAACCAAGGACTCTCACAGAATCTACTTCACTCCCCTGCTACTTCCACCAGAGCAGGTGCTAGTATCAATGGCTGAGAGACCTAAAGATGGACCACATCACAGGATTCTTTGCAAACATTCCCAAGTACCAACTGAAAGTCCAGTAGCTCCACTGGGTGGCTAGACCCAGAAGAGCAGTAATGATCACTGTGGTCTGGCTCTCAGGAAGCCCTATCCCTAAGGGAAGGGATAGAGCACAACATCAAGGGATTACCCTGTGGGACAAAAGAGTCTGAACAGCAGCAATTGATTCCCAGATCTTTCCTCTAACATAGTCTACCCAAATGAGAAGGAACCAGAAAAACAATTCTGGTAATATGACAAAAACATGGTTCTATAACACTCCCAAAAGATCACACTAGCTTACCAGCAGTGGATCCAAATGAAGGAGAAATTTCTGAACTGCCAGAAAAAGAATTCAGAAATTTGATTATTAAGCTACTCAAGGAGGCACCAGAGAAAGGTGAAAAACTACCTAAAGAAATTTTTTAAAGTAAAGAATATGGACAAAAAATCTCCAGAGAAATAGAGATCATAAATAAAAGAAATCACAACTTATGGAAATAAAAGACTTAGAGAAATGCAAAATACACTGGAAAGTTTCAACAATAGAATTGAACAAGTAGAAGAATTTAAGAGCTTTAAGACAAGGCTTTGGAATGAACCCAATCTGACACAGACAAAAAAAAAAAAACAACAATAAAAAAATGAACAAAGCCTCCATGAAGTTTGGGATTATGTTAAATAACCAAACTAAGAATAATTTGTATTCCTGAGGAAGAATAGAAATCCTAAAGTTTGGAAAACTTATTTGAGGGAATAATCAAGGAGAACTTCCCTGGCCTTGCTAGAGATCTCGACTTCCAAATACAAGAACCTCGAAGAATACTTGGAAAATTTATCACAAGAAGATCATCATCTAGGCACATGGTCATCAGGTTATTTAAAGTAAAGATGAAGGAAAGAAGCTTAAGAGCTGGGGGCAAAAGCACCAGGTAACGTATAAAGGAAAACCTATCAGATTAACAGCAGATTTCTCAGCAGAAACTCTACAAGCTAGAAGGGATGGGGATCCTATCTTTAGTCTCTTTAAACAAAACAATTATCAGCTAGGAATTTTGTGTGCAGTGAAACTAAGCTTCATAAATGAGGGAAAGATAAAGTCTTTTTCAGACTAACAAAAGCTGAGAAAATTTGCTACTACCAAACCAGCACTACAAAAACTGCTAAAAAGAGTTCTAAATCTTGAAACAAAACCTTGAAATACACCAAAATAGAACCTCTTTAAAGCATAAATTTCACAGGGTCTCTAAAAACAACAACACAATGAAAAAATAATCAAGATATTCAGGCAACAACCAGCATGATAAATAGAATAGTACCTCACATCTCAATACTAACATTGAAAATAAATGGCCTAAATTCTTCACTTAAAAGATTCAGAATGGCAGAATGTATAATAATTCACCAAACAGGTATCTGCTGTCTATAAGGATTCACATAAACTTAAGGTAAAGGGGTGGAAAAAGATATTACATGCAAATGGACATGTAAAGTGAGCAGGAGTAGCTATTCTTATATTAGACAAAACAGATTTTAAAGCAAAAACACTTAAAAAAGACAAAGAGGGGCATTATATAATGATAAAGGGACTAGTCCAATAGGAAAAAAATCACAATTCTAAATACATATACACCTAACACTAGAGCTCCCAAATTTATAAAACAATTCTTGATAGACGTAAGAAATGAGATAGATGGCAACACAATAATAGTGGGGATTTCAATACTTCGTGACAGCACCGGACAGGTCATCAAGACAGAAGGTCAACAAAGAAACACAGTACTTAAATTATACCCTAGAACAAATAGACTTAACAGATATTTACAGAACATTCTGCCCCAAAATGCAGAATATGTATTTCTATTCATCAGCACATGGAACATATTCCAAGACTGATCATATGATAGACCACAAGATGAGCCTCAATAAACTTAAGAAAATTGAAATCATGTCAAGTACTCTCTCAGACCACAGCGGAATAAAATTGGAAATAACTCCAAAAGAAACCCTCAAAACCATCCAAATACATGGAAATTAAGTAGTCTGCTTCTGAATGATCTTTTGGTAAACAGTGAAATCAATAGAAACTAAAAACTTCTTTGAACTGAATGATAATAGTGACACAACCCATCCAATCCTCTGAGATACAGCAAAAGCAGTGCTAAAAGGAAAGTTTATAGCATTAAATGCCTACATCGAAAAGTCTGAAAGAGAACAAATAGACAACCTAAGGTCATTGTCATTGTATTAGTCTGCTTTCATGTTGCTCATAAAGACATACCTGAGACTGGGCAATTTACAAAAGAAAGAGGTTTAATGAACTTAAAATTCCATGTGGTTGGGGAGGCCTCACAATCATGGCAGAAGGTGAAAGGCATGTCTCACATGGAGGCAGACAGAAGAAGAGAGCTTGTGCAGGGAAACTCCCCTTTTTAAAACCATCAGATCTTGTGAGACTTATTCACTGTCATAAGAACAGCACAGGAAAGATCTGCCCTCATGGTTCAATTACCTTCCAACACATGGGAATTCAAGATGAGATTTGGGTGGGGGCAGAGCCTAACCATATCATTCAGCCCAAATCTCATGTCCTCACATTTCAAAACCAATCATGCCTTCCTAACAGTCCCCCAAAGTCTTAACTCATTTCAACATAAACTCAAAAGTCTATAATCCAAAATCTTATCCAAGACAAGGCAAGTCCCTTCCACCTATAAAATCAGAAGCAAGTTAGTTACTTCCTAGATACAATAGGGGTATAGGTATTGATAAATACAGCCATTCCAAATGGGAGAAATTGGCCAAAACAAAGGGGCTACAGGTCCCATGCAAGTCCAAAATCCAGCGGGGCAGTGAAATCTTAAAGCTCCAAAATGATCTCCTTTGACTCCATGTCTCACATCCAGGTCATGCTGATGCAAGAGGTGGGCTCCCACAGCCTTGAGCAGCTCTGCACCTGTGACTTTGCAGGGTATAGCCTCCTGGCTGCTTTCACAGGCTGGCACTGAATGTCTGCAGCTTTTCCAGGCAAACAGTGCAAGCTGTAGGTGGATCTACCATTCTGGGGTCTGGAGGATGGTGGCCCTCTTCTCATGACTACACTAGGCAGTGCCCCAGTAGGGACTCTGTGTGGGGGCTCCAACCTCACATTTCCCTTCCACACTGCTCTAGCAGAGGTTCTCCATGAGGGCTCCGCTCCTGCAGCAAACTTCTGCCTGGACACTCATACATCCTTTGAAATCTAGGCAGAGGTTCCCAAATCTTGACTCTTGGCTTCTGTGCATCCACAGCCTCAACAACACATGGAAGCTGCCAAGGCTTGGGCTTCCACCCTCTGAAGCCACAGCCTGAGCTGTACCTTGGTCCCTTTCAGTCACAGCTTGAGTGGCTGGATGCAGGGCACCAAGTCCCTAAACTGCACACAGCAGAGGGACCGTGGGCCTGGCCCACAAAGTCATTTTTTCCCTCCTAAACCTCCAGGCCTCTGACTGGAGAGGCTGCCACCAAGGCCTCTGACATGCCCTGGAGACAGTTTCCCCATTGTCTCGGTGATTAACATTTGGGTCCCCGTTACTCATGTAAGTTTCTGTAGCTGGCTTGAATTTCTTTTCAGCAAGTGGGATTTTCTTTTCTATTGTGCTATCAGGCTGCAAGTTTTCCAAACTTTTGTGATCTGTTTCCCTTTTAAAACTGAATGCCTTTAATAGCACCCAAGTCACCTCTTGAATGCTTTGCTGCTTAGAAATTTCTTCCACCAGATACTCTAAATCATCTCTCTCAAGTTCAAAATTCCACAAATCTCTAGGGCATGGACAAAATGCTGCCAGTCTCTGCTAAAACATAGTAAGAGCCACATTTGCTCCAGTTCCCAACAAGTTCCTGATCTCCATCTGAGACCACCTCAGCCTGGATTGTGTTGTTCATATTGTTATCAGCATTTTGGTCCAAACCATTTGACAAGCCTCTAGGATGTTCCAAACTTTCCCACATGTTTCTATTTTCTTCTGAGCCCTCCAAACTGTTCCAACCTCTGCCTGTTACCCAGTTCCAAAGTCACTTTCACATTTTTGGGTTTCTTTTCAGCAGCACCCCACTCTACTGGTACCAATTTACTGTATTAGTTTTTTTCATGCTGCTGATAAAGACATACCTGAGACTGGGCAATTTGCAAAAGAAAGAAGTTTAATGGACTTACAGTTCCACATGGCTGGGAAAGCCTCACAATCATGGTGGAAGGTGAAAGGTACATATTAGCAGACAAGAGAAGAGAGCTTGTGCAGTGAATCTCCCTTTTAGAAAACCATCAGATCTCATGAGATTTATTCCCTATCACAGGAAGAGCACAGGAAAGACCTGCCTCCATGATTCAATTACCTCCCACTGGTTCCCTCTCACAATATGCGGGAATTCAGAATGAAATTTGGCTGGGAACACAGCCAAACCATAACAGTCATACCTCAAGGAACTAGAGAAACAGGAACAAACCAAACCCAAATCCAGCAGAAGAAAATAAGTAACAAAGATCAGAGCAGAGGTAAATAAAATGGAAACAATCAAAGGAAAAATAGATGAAACAAAAGCTGGTTCTTTGAAAAGATAAACAAAACGGATAGACCATTAGTGATATTAACCAAGAAAAGAAGAGAAAGTTCTAAATAAGCTCAATTAGAAATGAAATGGGAGATATTACAACCTATAGCATAGAAACACAAAAGATCATTGAAGGCTACTACAAACACCTTTATGAACACAAAATAGATAACCTAGGGGAGATAAATAAATTCCTGGAAATATACAATGCTCCTAAATAAAATCAGGAAGAAATAGAAACTCTGAACAGACTAATAACAAGCAGTGAGATTGAAATGGTAATAAAAACCATTACCAATGAAAAAAAGTCCAGAATTGGATGGATTCATACCTGAATTCTGTCAGAGATTAATAAAAGAACTGGTACCAATGCTACTGAAAATATTTCAAAAGATAGAGAAAGAGGGACTTTTTCCTAAATTGTTCTATGAAACCAATATCACCCTAATATCAAAACCAGGAAATGAAAGAACAAAAAAGGAAAACTACAGACCAATATCTCTGGTAAACAAAAATGCAAATTTTCTCAACTAAGTACTAGCTAACTGAATGCAACAGCATATCAAAAAGATATTCCACCATGATCAAGTTGGTATCATACCAGAGATCCAAGTTTAGCGTATACAACTAAATAAATGTAATACAACACATAAGCAGAATTTAAAACAAAAATCATATGATCATTTCAATAGACACAGAAAAAGCATTTGACAAAATCCAACATCCCTTTATGATTAAAACCCTCAGAAAAATTGGCATAGAAGGGACATACCTTAAGGTAATAAAGGCTGTATATGCCAAAGCCGCAGACAACATTGTACTGAATAGGGAAAAGTTGAAAGCATTTTCCCTGAGAACAGGAAGAAGATAAGGATGCCCATTTTCATCACTTCTATTCAACATAGTACTGGAGGTCCTAGCCAGAGCAATCAAACAAGAGAAAGATAGAAAGAAAGAGTATTCAAATTGATGATGAGGAAGTCAAACTGTCACTGCTTGCCAATGATATGATCATATACCTTGGAAACCCTAAAGACTCATCAAAAAAGCTCCGAGATTAGATAAATGAATTCAGTAAAGCTTCAGGATACAAAAGTAATGTACACAAATCAGTAGCACTGCTATACACCAACAGTGGCCAAGCTGAGAATCAAATCAAGAATTCAACCCCTTTTATGGTAGGTGCAACAAAACCCCCCAATATACTTAGGAATATACGTAACAAAGGAAAACTGTGAAACATTGCTGAAAGAAATTATAGATGACACAAACAAATGAAAACACATACCATGCTCATGGATGGGTAGAATCAATATTGTGGAAATGACCATACTGTCAAAAGCAATATATAAATTCAATATAATTCCCATCAAAATACCATCATCATTCTTCACAGAACTGGAAAAAACAATCCTAAAATTCATATGGAACCAAAAAAGAGCTGCATGGGCAAAGAAAGGCTAAGCAAAAAAACAAAAACAAAACAAAATAAGAAAACCCAAAAAACAAATCTGGAAGCATCACATTACCTGACTTCAAACTATGCTACCAGGCTATAATCACCAGAACAGCATGGTACCACTATAAAAATAGACACATAGACCAATGGAACAGAATAGAGCTCCCAGAAATAAAGCCAAGTATTTACAGTCAACTGATCTTTGACAAAGCAAACAAAAACGTAAAGTGGGGAAAGGACACCCTATTCGACAAATGGTGGTGGGATAACTGGCAAGCCACATGTAGAAAAATGAAACTGGATCCTCATCTCTCACCTTATACAAACATCAACTCAAGATGTGTCAAAGACCAGGAAGGGGAACATCACACACCGGGGCCTGTTGTGGGGTGTGGGGAGTGGGGAGGGATAGCATTAGGAGATATACCTAGTGTTAAATGACGAGTTAATGGGTGTAGCACACCAACATGGCACATGTATACATATGTAACAAACCTGCACGTTGTGCACATGTACCCTAAAACTTAAAGTATAATAAAAAAAGATGTGTCAAAGACTTAAATATAACACCTGAAGCCATAAAAATCCTAGAAGATAACATCAGAAAAACTCTTCTAGATATTGTCTTAGGTAAAGAGTTCATGAACAAGAACCCAAAAGCAAATGCAATAAAAACAAAGATAAATAGATGTGACTTAATTAAACTAAAAAGCTTCTGCATAGCAAAAATATAATCAGCAGAGTAAACAGACAACCCACAGTGGCTAAGAAAATGTGGTATATAAATACCATGGAATCCTACTCAGCCTTAAAAAGGAACAAAATAATGACATTTACAGCAACCTGGATGGAGTTGGAGCCATTATTCTAAGTGAAGTAACTCAGGAATGGAAAACGTAACATCATATGTTCTCACTCACAAGTGGGAGCTAATCTCTGAAGATGCAAAGGCATGAGAATGATACAATAGACTTTGGGGACTTGGGGGGAAGGGTGGGAGGCAGTAAGGAATGAAAGGCTACATATTGGGTACAGTGTGCACTGCTAGGATGATGGCTGCACCAACATCTCAGAAATCATTACTAAAAATCTTATTCGTGTAACCAAACACCACCTGTTCCCCAAAATCGATTGAAATAAAAATTAAAAAAAGAAGAAGTAGTTAAGGTTAAATGAAACTGCAGCCTTGTTCCAATCTGACTTGCATCCTTATAAAAAATAGATTTGGATACACAAAGAGACACCAGGGGCTTGTGCATGTAGAGGAAAGGCCATGTGAGGACATAGGGAGAAGGCAAGTCTAGAAGAGAGGCCTCAGGAGAAACCAACCCTGCAGACACCTTGATCTTGGACTTCCAGCCTCTAGAACTGTTAGAAAATAAGTCACTGTTGTTGAGGCCACTTAAGCTATAGTACTTTGTGATGTCAGCCTAAGCAGACAATATAATATCCTTATTTAGATGTTTGCTAAAACTCTCTTATTCTTTAAACACTGGGCTTTTTGTTATTGTTTTAATTATTCTGCTTTAGAACTACATGAAGAAACATAGTAATAATAATACCAATTTAAAATGCAAATAAATCACAAATGTCTTTTCTTGCAAAAACAAAAAAACAAAAAACACCCTTCTGGAATGCAGCAAAAGCAGTACTTAGAGGAAAATTTGTATCATTGAATGGCTATGCTTTTATATTATATAATTATTTACTGTAATGTTATGATGACTGTACCCCTCTGACATGGGAACTTTTTTTGTATGTGTTTTTCTTTAGGTTTGTGTAAATCGTGAATGTGTAGAATCAAGGATAATTAAGGCTTCAGCACATGTTTGTTCACAACAGTGTTCTGGACATGGAGTAAGTAACCACATGTTTCCCTGAATCACATTTCTTGGACACTTTTTTGCATCACTCATTAATTTACTGACATTTTTTGGGTCACTACCATGTGACAGACTCTGTTGCATCTAGCTTCAATTGAGAACTGAATTAAGTCATTAAATTCAGCAGCCATAATTAGTTACAGAAGATATGTTGAGCAGAATTAAATTGCTAATGACCTAAATATATATTGTTATAATTGGGTACTTTTCAGAGGGTGTTAAATTTTCTGATAAATACATTAACCTGGTTCTCAAAGGAAAGATAATTATGCTGTAATTCCTGTGCCTGTGAATACACAGGGATCATGAAAAACTATTGTTTTATTTATCTACTTTTAAAAATAGACTTTATTTTTTAGAGGAGCTTCAGGTTCACAGAAACTTTGGAAAGTAGAAAGTACAGAGATTTTCCATATATCCACTCATCTTACAGAGGCACAATCTTTCCCAATTTTAACATCACACACCAGAGTGGTCTGTTTGTTATAATTGATGACCTACAAGGACATATCATTATCACCCAAAGTCCAGTTTACATTAGGATTCACTGTTAGTGTCTCACATTCTATGGGTTTTGACAAATGTGTAATGATATAGATCCATCATTATGATATACAGAGAGTATTTTCATTACTCTAAAAATTCTCTGTGCTCCATCAGTTCATCCTTCTGTCTCCACTAACCCTTGGCAACCACTGATCTTATTACTGTTTTCCTAGGTTTTTCTTTTCCAGAATGTCATTTCATTGAAATCATATAGTATGTAGCCTTTTCAGATTGGTTTCTTTCACTTAGTAATATGCATTTAATGTTTCTCCGTGTTTTTCTACGGCTTGATAGCTTATTTCTTTTTAGTGCTAAATAATATTCCATTGTCTGAATGTACCATAGTTATTTATCCACTCATCTACTGAAGAACATCTTGGTTGCTTCCAAGTTTGGTAATTACAAATAAAGTTTCTATAAACATCCTTCTGCAGGTTTTTGTGTGGACATAAATTTTCACCTATTTTGAGTAAATACCAAGGATTGTGGTTGCTGTATCATATCATAAGAGTATGCTTAGTTTTGTTAGAAACTGACAAAACATCTTTGAAAGTGGCTGTACCAGTTTGCATTCCCACCAGCAGTGAATGAGAGTCCCTGTTGCTCCACATCCAAGCCAACATTTTTTGTTGTCAGTGTTTTGGATTTTGGCCATTCTAATAGGTGTGTAGTGGTATTTCATTGCTGTTTTAATTTGCATTTTACTGATGACATATGTGAGGCATATTTCATATACTTATTTTCCATCTATTTTTTTTTTGGTGAGGGGCCTTTTAAAGTCTTTTGCCCATTTTTAAATCAAGTTGTTTTCTTGTTGAGTTTTAAGTTTTCTCTTCATGTTTTGAATAACAGTCACGTATCTGATGTGTCTTTTGCAAATATTTTCTTCCATTCTGTGGCTTATCTTTTTATTCTCTTGACAGTGCTTTTCACAGAGAATGTTTTAATTTTATGAGGCCCAGCTTCTTAATTATTTCTTTCATAGATTGTGCCTTCGGTATTGTATCTAAAAAGTCTATACAATACCCAAGGTCATCCAGGTTTTTTTTTTTTTTTCTGAGTTATCTTCTAGGAGTTTTTTAGCTTTGCATTTTACATTTAGGCCTATGACCCATTCTGGATTAACTTTTTGAAGGGTGATAGGTTTGTGTCTAGATTCTTTTTTTTTTCCTGCATTTTGATGTCTAGCTAGTACCAATTGTTGAAGTCTTTCTTTTCTCTACTGTATTGCTTTTGCTCCTTTGTCAGAGATCAGTTGACTAGATTTATGTTTGTCAGTTGCTGGGCTCCTTATTCTATTTCATTGATCCATTTGATTATTCTTTCTCCTATATCATATTGCCTCGATTACTACAGACTTACAGTATGTTGAAGTTGGGTAGTGTTAGTCTTCTGACTTTGTTCTTTTTCTTTCAATGGTAACTTGACTATTCTTGATCTTTTGTGCCTCCATAGAAACTTTAGAATCAGTTTGTTAATTTCCACAGAACACCTTGCTGGGATTTTGACAGGGATTGTGTTCCATCTATAGATCAAGTTAGTAAGAACTGATATCTTGACAATATTGAGTCTTTCTATCCATTCACATGTAATGTGTTTTCATTTATTTAGTCCTTTTTTATTTCCTTCATCAGTGTTTTGTAGTTTTCTTCATATTGATCTTATATATATTTTGTTAGATTTATACCAAGTACTTCATTTTTTGGGGGGGGCTAATGCAAATAGTATTATGTCTTTAATTTCAAGTTTCATTTGTTCGTTGCTGGTGTATAGGAAAATTATTGGCTTTTGTGCATTAACCTTGTATATTGCAACCATGCTACAATCACTTGTTAGTTCCAAGGGTTCTTCAATTCTTTTTAGATTTTCCAAATTGGTGTTTATGTCATATATGAACAAAGACAGTTTTATTTCTTTCTTCCCAATCAGTATACTTTTTTTCTTATTTTATTGTATTAGTTAGAACTTCCTGTATGATACTGAAATAGGAGTGGTGAGAGGAGACGTCCTTGCATTGCTCCTTATCTTACTGGGAAAGTATCTAATATCTCACCATTAAGTACGATGTCAGCTGTAGGTTTTTTTGTTTGATATTTTGTTAGATGAAAAAATTTCCCTCTATTCCTAGTTTGCTGTTAGTTTGCTTTTAAAACACAAATGAGTGTTGACTTTTTTTTTTTTTTTTGAGATGGACTCTCACTGTGTTGCCCAGGCTGGAGTGCAGTGGCGTAATCTCGGCTCACTGCAAGCTCTGCCTCCCAGGTTCACGCCATTCTCCTGCTTCAGCCTCCCGAGTAGGTGGGACTACAGGCGTCCTGCCACCATGCCCGGATAATTTTTTTGTATTTTTAGTAGAGACGGGGTTTCATCGTGTTAGCCAGGATGGTCTCGATTTCCTGACCTCGTGATCTACCCGTCTTGGCCTCCCAAAGTGCTGGGATTTCAGGCATGAGCCACTGTGCCAGGCCTGAGTGTTGGCTTTTTAATGTGAAATGCTTTTTCTATATTTATTGATATGATAATGTGATTTTTCTTCTTTAGCTTATTGATGTGAGATGAAGTACATCAGCTAATTTTCTAATGTTGAACCAGTTAAATGCCTGCGATAAATCTTGTTTGTGGTGTATAATTCTTTTTATGCATTGTTGAATCTGATTTACTAATGTATAGTGAGAGTTTTTTGCATCTTTGCATCGACAGACATTTTTCTGTAGTTTCCATTTCTTGTAATATTTTTCTATGGTTTTGATGTTAGGGTAAGGATGGCCTGATAGAATGAGTGAGGAAATATCCCCTCTGCTTCTGTCTTCTGAAAGAGATTGTAAGAGATTATAGGAAATTGGTATAATTTCTCCCTTAAGTGTTTGGTAGAATTTAATAATGAACCCATCTCAGCAAACAATTATCTGTAACATCAATTAAGAATAAGAAAAATAAAAATTTTTAGTTTACTTTCACTTAATTCCTTCTCTAATACTATTCTTTTTATGTAAATAACATTTGCTGACCTTTGTGATTTTCATTCTCTCTGAAGAATCTCTTCTGACATTTATTTCAAAGGCATGTCTACTGGTGATATATACTCTCAATTTTTGCTTGTTTGAGAGTCTTTATTTCATTTCCATTTTTGCAAGATAATTTCAAAGGATTAAATATTTCACTCCTCACTCTTTTTGCTTGCGTGGTTGCTGAAGAGAAGTCCAGTATAATTTTTATCTTTGTGCCTCTATAGATATGGTGTTTTCTTCCTCTGGCTTCTTTCCAAATTTGTTCTTTATCTTTGATTTTCTGTAGTTTGAAAGTTATTATGTCTAGGTATAAATTTTTGGCATTTGTCCTGATTTTTTTTGTGGCAGGGGTTGCTTGATCTGTGATTTGTTGTGAGACATTAATTTTGGAAAATTATCAGCTATTATTGCTTCAAATATTTCTTCTATTCCATTCTTTTTTGTTCTCTTGGTATCCTCATTACATGATGTTATACATTTTTTTAGTTGTCCCACAGTTCTTGGATATTCTGTTCTGTTTTTTCAACCTTTTTTTTTGACTTTTTAGTTTTAGAAGTTTCTATTGAGGTATCCTCAAGCTCAGAGATCTTTTCTCATCTCAGCCATAATTATTCTATTTTCGGGCCTATCAAAAGCATTCTTCATTTCTGTTGCAGTGTTTTTGATCTCTAGTACTTCTTTTTGATTCTTTCTTAGAATTTTTATCTGTCTGCCTACACTGTCCATCTGTTCTTACATGTAGTCTACTTTATCCATTAGAGCTTTCAGCATATGAAGTATAATTGTTTTATTTATTTATTTTAGTTTTATTTTTTATTGGCAATAGTTGTACCTGTTGTGGGGGTATAAATGATAATACATTCATATAATTCATAAAAATCAAATCAGTATAATTAAGATATCCATCACTTTACATATTTGTCTTTATGCTAAAACATTTGAATTTATTTTTCTAGCTATTTTTGAAATATACAATAGGTTATTTTAAACTCTGGTCATCCTACTGATCTGTCAAACACTTGGTCTTACTTCTTTCAAACTGGATATTTGTACCTATTAATCAACCTCTCTTCATCCTTTCCTCCCATTACACATTCTGGCCTCTGGTAACCACCCACCTACTCTGCATCTTCATGAATCCACTTTTTAAGCTTCCACATAAGAGTGAGAACATGTGATATTTATCTTTCTGTGCTTAGCCTATTTCATTTAACATAATAACTTCCAGTTCCATCCATGTTGCTATGAGTGATGGGATTTCATTATTTTTATAGCCTATGTTTTACATTGTGTATGTATCTCACATTTTCTTTATTTATTCATCTATTCATGGATGCTTACATTGATTCTATATTTTGGCTATTGTGAATAGTGCTACAATAAACATGGGAATGCAGATAGCATTTTGAAGTATTGATTTCCATTCTTTTGGTTATTTAGTCAGTAGTAGAATTGCTGGGTCATATAGTAGTTCTATTTTTAGTTTTTTTGAGGAATCTCCACACAATTTTTTGTAGTGGCTGTACTAATTTACATTCCCACCTATAGTGTGTGAGTCTTTCCTTTTCTCCACAGCCTCGCCAGCATTGGCTGTTCCATCTTTTTGTTATCAAAAAGATGGTCTTTTTGTTATCAAAAAGATGGTCTTTTTGTTACCAAAAAAAATGGCTTTTATAAGCCATTTTAACTGGATTGAGATTATATCTCATAATTTTGATTTGCATCTCTCTCATAATTAGTGATGTTGAACATTTTTTCATATACCTGTTGGCCATTTGTTTGTTTTATTTTGAGAAATGTCTATTCAGATCTTTTGCCCATTTTTTTAATCATATAATTTGTGGAGTTTTTTCCTATTGAGTTATTTGAGCTCCTTATATATTATGATTGTCAGTCCCTTGTCAGATGGATAGTTTGGAAATATTTTCTTTTATTCTGTGGGTTGTCTCTTCACTTTGTTGATTGCTTCTTTTGCTGTGTAGAAGCTTTTTAGCTTGGTGTAATCCCATTTGTTTATTTTTGCTTATGTTTCCTGTGCTTTTGAGGTTATATCCAAAAAATCATTACATAATCAGTGTCTTAGAACTATTTTCCTACATTTTCTCCTGGTAATTTTATAGTTTTGGTTCTTAGATTTAAGTCTTGAATACATTTTGATTTTATTTTTGTACACAGTGAAAGATAATGATCAAGTTTTATTCTTCTGCATATGGTTATCGAATTTTTCCAGCACCATCTATTGAAGAGACTGTTCTTTCTCTGTTGTACATTCTTGGTGCCTTTGTTGAAAATGAATTGGTGTAAATGCATGTATTTGTAGCCGGATTCTTTATTCTGTTCCATTGGTCTATGTGTTTGATTTTATGCCAGTACCATGGTGATTTGGTTACTATAGCTCTGTAGTATAACTTGAAGTCAGATAATGTTACGCATTTGGCTTTGTTCTTTTTGCTCAGAATTGCTGACCACATATTAAGTCACGAGACAAGTCTTAACAAATTTAAGAAGACTGACATCACTCCAAGTGTATTTTCTGACCACACTAGATTGAAGCTAGAAGTTAATATTAAAAGAAAGTGGGAAAACTTAAAAAATACATGAAAATTAAATAACACATGATTGAACAACCATTGGGCTAAACAACAAATCAAAACGGAAATTAGAAAATATCTCAAGACAAACAAAAAATGAAAAAAAAAGGGGATGTGGCAAAAACAGTACTAAAGGGAAATTTATAGTGATAAATTCTTACATTAAAAAGAATAAAGATTTCAAATAAACATTCTAACTTTACACCTCAAGAAACTAGAAAAAAATTGAACAAACAAACTCCAAGTTTGCAGTTGGAAGTTATGAAGATTAGAGCACAAATAAGATAGAGAATAGAAAAATAATAGACAAAATCAAGGAAATTAAGAGTTGAGTTTTTGAAAAGGTAAAAAAAAGGACAAACTCTTAGGTAAAATAGCAAGAAAAAAAGAAATAAGACTCAAAATCAGAAATGAAGGAGCAGATATTACAACTGATGTCACAGAAATTTTTTAAGAAGATACTGTGGTGTATATTTATACACCAACACTTTGGATAACCTAGAAGAAATTTATAAATTCCTAGGATGATAAAACCTGCCAAGACTGAATCAAGAATAAATAGCCTGAACAGAACAATAACAAATAAAGAGATTAAATCAGTAAACAAAACTTTCTAGCGAAGAAAATCTCAGGACTAGGGGGCTTCACAAATGAATTCTGTTAAACATTTACAGAAGAATTAAACAAGAAAATAAAATTGCAGGCTAATATATCTACAAACATGCATGCAAAAATTTACAGCAAGACATTAACAAACTATATTTGCCGCACGTTAAAAGAATCATACACTATGACCAGATGGGATTTATTCCTGGGATGCAAGGATGGTTCAAAATGCACAGATCAATTAATGTGATATGCCACATTAAGAAGATGAAAGATCAATTTACTTTATGACATTAAGATGCAGAAAAAGCATTTGACAAAATCCAACACCCTTTCATTATAAAAACTCAATACGTTAGGAATAGCAGAAAGCCTACATGTAAAAAGTCCATAGCTAAAATTATACTCAATGGTGAAATAATGAAAGCCTTTACTTTAAGATCTATAACAATGCAAGGATACTCAGTCTCTGCAC
This sequence comes from Pan troglodytes, assembly GCF_028858775.2. Taxonomy (NCBI): domain Eukaryota; kingdom Metazoa; phylum Chordata; class Mammalia; order Primates; family Hominidae; genus Pan; species Pan troglodytes. The sequence continues at coordinate 47,658,324 of NC_072405.2, forward strand.
TTCTATTCAACTTAGTACTGGAATTCCTAGATGAAGCAATGAGGCAAGGAAAAGAAATAAATAGCATCCAAATGGGAAAGTAGAAATAAAGTAGCTTCTGTTTGCAAATGCCATGATTGTATACACAGGAAACCATAAAGGTTCCATAAAACTAGTAGAAGAAATAATGAATTCAGTAAAGTTGCAGGACACAAAAACAACACTCAAAAATCAGTTCATTTTTATACGTCAAAAACAGACGGTCAGGAAAGGAGATTAGTTAAACAATCCCATTTACAACAGCATCAAAAAGAATAAAATACTTAGGTTTAAAACAAACCAGGGAGGTGAACGACTTGTACACTGAAAACTATGAAACATGAAAAAAATTAAAAGAGACACAAAAAATTGAAAGATATTCCATGGATTGAAGAAACTAATATTGTTAAACTATCCCTAATAGTCAAAATTATCTACAGATTCCATGCAATCCTTATCAGAATCTCCATGTTATTTTTCAAAGAAATAGAAAATTTAAAAATTATATAAGATGAAAAAAATCCAGATAATTAGAAGCAATTTTTAAAAAGAAGAACAAAGCTTTTCAAAATACAGTACAAAGGTACAGTAACCAGAACAGTATGTTACTGTCATAAAATAGAGACATATAAAGCGATGGATGAAAATAGCTCAAAGATAGACTCATATATGCTGGCTCCAGCATGTCACTGGAGGGGTCACATTTTCATTAGAATTTAAGTATGCATTTTTGAAATTGCATCGTAAATTTGTAGGTAAACATTTCAAGGTGTCAAATTTTCTTGATGCAAATATTGAGAGCCTCACTTTATAGTTCTTTTTTTTTTTTTTGCTTTGTGTGTGTGTCTGTGTTGTAGTCTAAGAAACCAAACATTTGATATGTGAGACTGTCGCTCTAAATAAACAAAATTACACTAGATTATGGTACAAAAGTAAGCTTGATGCTCACCTTCTCTGAGAAAATATTTTAAAACAATCATTTAATTTTTCAAAATGATCCTAGGTGTGTGATTCCAGAAACAAGTGCCATTGTTCGCCAGGCTATAAGCCTCCAAACTGCCAAATACGTTCCAAAGGATTTTCCATATTTCCTGAGGAAGATATGGGCAAGTATTTGTCTCTTTAAATACCCATTTAATAAAATTCTCAAATTGCTTATCTTCACTAAAACAAAGTTCGATTTTTCCACTTACAGGGCAACTGATATTTGTAATAAAAAGGTAATCAGAATTCTCTCAAGGAATGGAAACCAAACATGCCATCTTAATCTTGCTCTCTTTTCTTTACAATTAACTAATCAATTAATTTTTTTTATTTCAATAGGTTTTTGAGGAATAGGTGGATTTTGGTAACATGGATAAGTTCTTTAGTGGTGATTTCTGAGATTTTGGTGCAGCCATCACCCAAGCAGTGTATACTGTACCCAATGTGTAGTCTTTTATACCTCACCTACTCCTATCCTTCCCCTCAATACCCCAAAGTCCATTGTATCATTCTTATGCCTTTGTGTCCTCATAGCTTAGCTCCCACTTATGAGTGAGAACATGTGATATTTGGTTTTCCATTCTTCAAGTGAAGAGTTACTTCACTTAGAATAATGGTCTCAAACTCCATCCAGGTTGCTGCGAATGCTATTATTTTGTTCCTTTTAATGGCTGAGTAGTATTCCATGGTGTATATATACATCACACTTTCTTTATTCACTCACTGATTGATGGGCATTTGGGCTGGTTCCATATTTTTGCAGTTGCAAATTGTGCTGCTATAAACATTTGCGTTAGCGTCTTTTTATGTAATGACTTTTATATAATGACTTCCTCTGGGTAGATTTCCAATAGTGGGATTGCTGGATCAAATGGTAGATCTACTTTTGGTTCTTCAAGAAATTGCCATACTGTTTTTCGTAGTGGCTGTGCTAGTTTACATTCCCACCAACAACGTAAAAGCGCTCCCCTTTAAGCACATCCATGCCAACATCTATTATTTTTTGATTTTTAAATTATGACCATTCTTGCAGGAGTAAGGTGGTATTGCATTGTGGTTTTGATTTACATTTCCCTGATCATTAGTGATGTTGAGCATTTTTTCATATGTTTGTTGGCCATTTGTATATCTTCTTTTGAGAGTTACCTATTCATGTCCTTAGCCCATTTTTTGATGGAATTCCTTTTTTTCTTGCTGATTTGTTTGAGTTCCTTATAGATTCTGGATATTAGTTCTTTGTCAGATGCATAGTTTGTGAAGATTTCCTCCCACTCTGTGGGTTATCTGTTTACTCTGCTGATTATATCTTTTGCTTCGCAGAAGCTTTTAAATTTAATTAAGTCCCTTCTATTTATCTTTGTTTTTATTGCATTTGTTTTTGGGTTCTTGCTCATGAACGCTTTGCCTAAGCCAATGTCTAGAATAGTTTTCTGATGTTATATTCTAGAATTTTTATGGTTTCAGGTCTTAAATTTAAGTCTTTGATCCCTCTTGAGTTGATGTTTGTATAAGGTGAGAGATGAGGATCCGGTTTAATTCTTCTACATATGGCTTGCCAGTTATCCCAGTGCCATTTGTTGAATAGGGTGTCCTTTCCCCATGTTATGTTTTTGTTTGCTTTGTTGAAGATCAGTTGGCTGTACGTACTTGGCTTTATTTCTGGATTCCCTATTCCATTCCATTGGTCTCTGTGTCTATTTTTATATCAGTACCATGCTGTTTTGGTGACTTTAGCCTTATTGTCTATGGCCATACCAGCCTGAATGTGCCCGATCTTGTCTTGCTCTTTTTTCTAACATTAAAATATCATAATTCAAGCTGAATACCTTTTAAAATTTCTCTTTACTGATATCATTGACTTTATCTTTTAGAATATTTTCAACCTCTCTTCCTCAGCTTTATGACTGATCCTGTGACCTCAGCTCTAAACAAACGACATTTGGTCTGTGTCTAGTACTGTTACTGTGTTTCTGTTACAGAAGAAATGAAATAGAAGACAAGATTTTACTCTGAAGGAGTTTATCATTTAAATCAGAAAAATCCATCAATTTCTGCTTAGGAGATGACAGAAGTGATGCTGGCATATTATTCTGTTTGTGCCCCACAGCTTCCATTTCTGTCATTAATTCATTTATTGAGTTAGCAAATGTTTACTGAACTCTTAATATATGCCAGGTCCAGGTGCTGGTCTACACACTGGGGATGTACGGTGAGCAAAATGAAGTTCTTCTCCTCATGGAGTTTAGAGAATATGTTTAGGTCTATGTATCCAGTGATAGCAAGGGACAGAATTAGGATTAGGAATCAATCCTTCTAATTTTTATGCCAGTGCCCTTTTAGTAGTATTGCAATGACCCCATTTACAAACATGATCCCCAAGGCCAAAAGCCAACAATCTACCAAAGAAAAATAAGATATACACAAATACACTGAATTCCTTTGATAATGCACCTTGTAAGAGTGCATTTTTGGATAACCATGCAATTACACAATCCCACGTTGTATATCATTGAATTTTTTTGTCCCTACTTAGAGGGTTATAGTGAGATTTTGCTGTAGCTGCTGTGAGACTTGAATACTTTTGAACTTTCCAAAACTTGGTTTCCATGCTTTTAGAATGAAACGTTGTAGAGGTAGCCCCAAGGATTATGATTACAATTCTATAATGATTTTTTCCATGTTCCTTGAATAACAATACAAATTCAGAAGATTTTAATGAATGTGTTGCAACTTGAAAGTAAAAGTAGCTAGTTTAATTTTTTTATTTTGTTTTTTTTTGTATTTCTGTTTTTAGGTTCAATCATGGAAAGAGCATCTGGGAAGACTGAAAACACCTGGCTTCTAGGTTTCCTCATTGCTCTTCCTATTCTCATTGTAACAACCGCAATAGTTTTGGCAAGGAAACAGTTGAAAAATTGGTTCGCCAAGGAAGAGGAATTCCCAAGTAGCGAGTAAATTGCATTTGTGTTCTGAAGTTAAACATTAGTACCATTTGAATCTAGTTATATGTAAGACAATATCACGAGCAGCAGCAATACTTTACATATCACTGGGATTTTGAGTATTACATCAATATGTCATTTAATTTTATGAGGTAGCTGTGAATACCCATTTTTAAGACACAAAGATTTGGAAGTGTAATTTACATAGTTTGCCAAAGTCATTGAACTGCTAGTTGAGAGAGGAAGAAGTCAAATGTGTAATATCTGTTCTTTTCTTATCAAAGGGGATGATCTGTATCATCTACAACAGAAGTATTTATTAAAAATGCAGATTTCAGGGCCTTACTACAGACTAAATATTTTAATTCACATTGCTGGCTCATATAAGAAGTAATTTTAAAAATATTCTTTGGGTTAAATTTTCAGAAGGGAAATTTGTAATTTAGATTATTACATTTTTATTTTTCAAGAAATAATTCAAACACTAAGACAGAGAACAACATGACAAACATCCTCTTGCCCACCATGGGAAATAAACAGATATTAATATTTTTCTTGTTTCTCTTATAAAATAAGCCATTGTATTTGCAGCTGCAATTCCTTCTGGTATGATCCCCTTCCCTCCCTGTAGAGGATGTCTACACTGAATGTTTGTGTATCTTACATGTTTTTAATACACGTGGCATTATCCATATCCCATAACCTACCTAGTATTGTTTTATGTATAATTTTAAATAGCTATACTTTCTCTGCAGATGCATTTCTTTTTCAATTTTGGTTTGTTTGTTTTGTCTTTTTTTTTTCTTTTTCGTGAGCAGTCCGCTCAGAGGTGTTTTTATTTTGTTAGTAGTTTGAAACATATAACTTTTGGTTTCATTGTGGTCTCTATTTCTATTGTTTTTTATATCAAGTTTTGCTCTTTTTCCTCTTTTCTGGTCTTTTTACCTTTGCTCTGTTGTAACTCTAGATTTCTTGATTTTAATGCTTTCTTTATTAATTTTCAACCCCTCTTATTTTCTAAAATAAGAAATACTTTAATAGCAAAAACCTTCTCCTTACATATATCATTTTCTTTATACTCTCCAGTTTTTAAATGATAGTCGACATTCAGTTAAAAAAATTTGAAAAATCTAGCAGGATTTCTTGTTTAAATAATGAATCAATTGTAGTCTTTAGTTTTCAATTATATGATTTATTTTCATTGTTTTAAAAATAATTTTCTAATTTTATTAGCTTATTTTGAGAAACTTGTCTGTGTGATTCTCTTAAATGTTGGATCAAAAAATGAAGTAAATTTTTATAAATGTGTAAGCTTGATATGTGTCCTCCAATGTTTTTAGGACAAACTTTTTAATTGTGTTGTTTCAAATCATTTTTATACATACTGGGTTTTTTTCCTGTCCGTTTGATACTTTGTCTTCTGTGAGAGGCAAAGTAAAATTTTCAGTGGGTTGTAGCTTTCCCTCTGATTATTGAAATTTTCGCTTCAGATATTCTGAGGCAGTGACTAAATGCATAATGTTTATTTTAGTTAAATTTTCTTGATGTATTTTCCTTTAATTATTACTAATAATATCTTAAATACAATTTTCACTGTTTTAGATTGCTATATCAACTTTCTCTTTAAAAACGACGTTTACCTCGTACACCTTTTTTCGTTTTTTTCTCAATCTGTCTTTGCATTTAGCTGGTGTCTTATAAACAGCCTTTATATGAAATGCACTAATGGAGTTCGTTATGCTCATATGCTTAATCCATGATGACATATGTTTAGGCTGAAATTTGCCATCCTATTTTTTTCCTATTTACCATGTTTTTTGGTTTTTTTTTTCTTTTTCTATCATCTATTTTCTTGGTTTCATTTTTCTTTCTTTTTTGAGACGAAGCTTTGCTCTTGTTGCCCAGGCTGGAGTACAGAGGCGTGATCTTGGCTCACTGCAACCTTAGCTCCCCGGGTTCAAGTGATTCTCCTGCCCCAGCCTCCCCAGAAGCTGGTATTACAGGCGTGCACCACCATGCCTGGCTAATTTTTTGTATTTTTAGTAGAGACGGGGTTTCTCCATGTCAGCGGCTGCTCTCGAATGGTTTCATTTTTCTGTTCTCTTTTTTTTTCTTTAACTCTGGACATTTTTGTATTCTGTTTTTGTTTTAGTGATTTTCTTTAAATTTTAGTATTTGTAGTTAATGTTATATAATGTCTAAATTTAATCATTACATATAGTCTTCTTGGAAATAACCCAAGGACTTCAGTCATTTAACTCCTTCCATTTTCAATGTTTGTCATTTGACTTTCAAATTTCTCCCAAATAAGTCAGTGTTATTTTTGTTATTATCATCTTTATGTTTAGTCAGTGAATACTAGGATTTTCCAGTATATTTCCTAGTCTTACTCACCATTCCTTTTCTAAAAATTGTTTTGTTTTGAAATAATTTAAAGACAAAAAGTTGCAAAAATTGCACAGGGCTGTCATGTACACTTTGCCTAGCTTTTTCCATTGATAACATCTTACATGAACACTGCATTTCCACAGCCAGTATAATGGTATCGGTACAATATTTTTAATACAACTAAAGATCTTATTCAGATTTGCTAGTGTTGTATGCATTCATTTATGTGTGTGTATAGTATTACCACATTTTATCATGTGATTCGTACCAACACCACAATCATAATTCCTGTTGGAATCCTACTTTTTCATTCTAGGTTCAATTATCTTTTTTCCCTTAGATTTATTGTGGTACGATTGACAAATACAAATTGATGATTTGCCTGATATATGTATATGCTGTAAAATGATTATCACAATTCCTGTAATTAACACATCCATCATCTCATATAATTACCTCTTTTTGTGTATGTAGTGAGAACACTTAAGATCTACTCCCTTAGCAAATGTCAAGTTTTTTACATATAAGGTCATGTCATCTGAAAACAGAGACAACTTCTTCCTATTCAATTTGGATGCCCTTTTTTTCTTATTTCTTGTCTAATTCCTGTGGCTAGGCCTTCTAGTACTATGTTGAATAGAAATGGCGAGAGGGGCTTCTTGTTTTATTCTTGATCTTAGGCCAAAACTTTTATTGATAGCTTTTCACTGTTAAGTTTAATGTAGCTGTGGGCTTGTAATACACGGCTTTTGTTATGTTGAGGTATATTTCTTCTATGACAAACTGTTGCTAGTTTTAATTAAATATGTTGAATTTTGTTTCCTGTATCTGTTGAGTGTATTTTCAGCCATCCTTGCATCACAAATATAAATCCCACTTGATCATGGTGTATCATCCTTATAATGTTCTGTTAAAGTCAGTTCACTAGTATTTTGTTGAGGATTTTTACATCTATATTAATCAAGGATATTGGCCTATTATTTTCTTTTCTTGTAATGTCCTTGTCTAACTTTGGTATCAGAGTAATTCTGGCCTTATAAAATGTGTTTGAAAGTGTTCCCTACTCTTCAGTTTTTTGGAGGAGTCTGAGAAGGATTAGTATTAATTCTATTATAAAAGTTTGGTAGAATTTACCAGTGAAACCATCTGGTTCTGTTTTTTTCTTTGTTGGGAGATTTTTTTTAATTGCAAGTTTTATTTTTTCATATATTTTTAAATTTTCCAAATAACAATTGTACATATCCATGGGGCACACAGGGATGTTTCAGTATATGTAATGTATAGTGATCAGATCAAGGTAATTAGCAGATATATCATCTCAAATATTTATCATTTCTTTGTATTGGGAGGAGTCAGTATCCTCCTTCTAGCTATTTGAAACTATATATTATTGTTAACTATAGTCATCCTACAGTGATATAAAGAATTAGAACTTTTTTCTCATATCTCGCTGTAACTTTGTAGACTTTAGCAAATCTTTCCTTATCCCTCCCTTCCCCTTAAACTTCACAGCCTCTAGTATCTTCTATTCTACATTTTACTTCTGAGATCAACTTTTTTTTTAGCTTCCACATATAAATGAGAACATGCAGTGTTTAAGTTTCTGTTCCTGGCTTATTTCACTTAACAACATACTTCAGTTCCATCTGTGTTGTGGTGAATGACAGGATTTTATTTTCGTGGCTAAATGATATTCCATTGTGTATCTACACCACATTTTCTTTATCCATCTGTTGTTGGAAACAGGTTGATTCCGTATCTTGACTATTATAAATAGTGCTGCAGTAGACATGGCAGTGCAAATGTCTCTTCGATACAATGGTTTCCTTTCCTTTGGATAAATACCCAGTGGTGTGATTGCTGGTTCATATGGTAGTTGCATTTGTTGTTTTTTGAGGAGCTGCCCTGCTGTTCTCCATAGTGGCTATCCTAGTTTATATTCCCATCAACAGTGTCCCTTTTCTCTGCATTCTTGCCAGCATTTGTTATTTTTTTTTTGTCTTTTTGATAAAAACCATACTAACTGGGGTGCGAGATTACCTCATTGTGGTTTTGATTTGCATTTCTATGATTATTAGTGATGTTGAACATTTTTTCTCATATTTGTTGGCCATTTGTGTGTCTCCTTTTGAGAAATGTCTGTTGAGTTTATCTGCCCATTTTTAAATCTAATGGTTTGCTTTTTTCCTGTTGAGATAGTTGAAATCATTGTATATTCTTGGTATTAATCCAGCAGTTTTCAAATATATTCTCATATTCTGTAGGTTGTCTTTTCACTATGCTGATTGTTTCTTTTGCTGTGCAGACACTTTTTAATTTGATATAATCCCATTTGTTTATTTTTGCTTTTGTCACCTGTGCTTTTGAAGTCTTATTTATAAAATCTTTTCCCAGGCCAATGTCCTGATCATTTCCCCTATGTTTTCTTCTGTGAGTTTCATTATTTTGAATTTTATATGTAGGACTTTGATCCATTATGAGTTTTTTTTTTTTCTGGTATAGATTGAGAGGTAGGGGTCCAGTTTCATTCCTATGCATGTGGATATCCAGTTTTCCCCAGGGCTGTTTAATGAAGAGACTGCCCTTTCTCCAATGAATATTCTTGGCACCTTGTCAAAATTCAATTGGCTGTAGATATGTGGATTAATTTCTGTGTACTCTATTCTGTTCCATTAGTGTAAGTGTCTGTTTTCATGCCAGTATCATGCTGTTTTGGTTTCTCAGCTTTGTAGTATATTTTGAGTCTGGTAGTACAATTCTTCCAGCTTTACTCTTTTTTCTCAGGATTGTTTGGCTATTCAGGGCCTTTTGTAGTTGGGAGTTTTTGATTATTCCTGCAATCTTCTACTTCTTATTTGATATGTTCAGATGTTCCCCTCCCTTCCTACCTTCCTCCTTCCCTCCATCCCTCCCTCCCTTCCCCTCTTTCTCTCTTCCCCTCTTTCTCCCTCTCTCTCTTTCACTCCCTCTCTCTCCTTCTCTCTTTCTTTCCTTCCATCCTTTCTTTTTCTCTTGCTCTGTCGCCCAGGCTGGAGTGCAGTAGTGTTTTAGGCTCACTTCAATTTCCCCCTCCCATGTTCAAGTGATTCTTGGGCCTCAGCCTCCAGAGTAGCTGGGACAACAGGTGCGTGCCACCATGCCTGTCTATTTTTTTTTTAATTTTTAATACAGATGGAGTTTCACCATGTTGGCCAGGCTGGTCTCAAACTCCTGGCCTCAAGTGATCTGCCCACCTTGGCTTTGCAAAGTTCTGGGATTATGTGTGAGGCACCAGGCTTGGTGAGGTGTTCTGTTTACGATTCAGTCCTGATATGTTGTATCTTTCTTGGAATTTACCCATTTCTTCTATTTATTCAGTTTGCATATATTTGCTGTAGGTTCCATTTTATTCTGGAGGAAGTACATTACAGTGATGTTCTACGTGTAATAATCTGTTTGATGGTTATTACTGAATTTTTTTGCTTTATGTTCAATATTAATTATAGGTTATATGGGTATGGAACTTTAGGTGAACAGTTATTTTTGTAAGGCTTTTAAGGATATGCCTTTGAATTTTAGCATGCACTGTTTATGGGATGTCTGCTATCAGTCTAATCAATTCATTTTTTATCTTTATACTTAAACTTTATTTTTCTATAAGTTATGAAAATTTTCAGCCCTTATCTCTGCAATAATTGACTTCTCCATTCTGCCTTTTTTTCTCCTTCTGAACTTCCTGTACTTTAGTGTCCCCATTCTAGCCTCCATGGTTGTGGTGGTGGTTGTTCTCTATTTCCTCATTTTTCTTCATCTTCTTTTCTTCCTTTTCATTGTTTTTCTTTTGCGATTGGAATAGGGCTTTTAAAAACTGGGATATGATTTACATATCATGAAATTCATTATTTTTTAGTGTGTGCAGTGTTATGAGTTTAGCAAATATATACACATACCACTATCTCAATAAAATATAGAGCAGTTCTGTCATCCAGAAAATTTTGTCTCACCCCACTCGAGCTCTGGGCACTGGTGGATCTGTTTTCTGTGCCTACAGTTTTGCCCATCAGAACTTTGTATAAATGGATTAATACATTATGCAGTCTTTCCAGTCTGGTTTCTATACCATAGCTAATATATTTGAAATCCATCCATGTTATTATGTGTATCAATAGTTTGCTCTCTTTTAAATCTATTGTTTTATTGATATATAGTTGATATACAATAATTTACACATATTTTCAGTGTATAATTTGATGTTTTGGTGATTTGAAAAGTAACACCCATTAAACCATCGACATAATCAAGATGATAAAGGTATCTGTAACCCTCAAGAAATTTCTTATTTCCCTTTGTAATTCCCTTCCTTAGCCTTTCCCTCCCATTTCCTGTCTATCCCCAGATTACCACTTTGTTTTTCTTTTTCAAATTTTAATTTAGGTTCAGGGGGTACATGTTCATGTTTGTTACAGGGTTAAATTGTGTGTCACTGGGGTTTGGTATATAAATGATTTCATCCCCCAGGTAGTGAGCATAATACTTGTAACTGATCTGTGTAAGGTTTCAGTTTCTTCATGGTTCAATCATGGTAGGTTGTGTGTTTCTAGGTATTCATCTATTTCTTCTAGGTTTTCTAGTTTGTGTGTATAGAGGTGTTTGTAATAGTTTCTGAAGATTTTTAAACATTTCTGTGGGGTCAGAGGTAATGTCACTTTGGTCATTTCTTAGTGTGGTTATTTGGATCATCTCTTTTTAAATTAATCTAGCTAGTGGTCTATCAATCTTATTTGTTCCTTAATAAAGAAACTTTCGGTTTTATTGATCTTTTTCCTGGATTATTGTGTCTCAATTTCATTCAGTTCAGTTTGGATTTTGCTATTTATTTTCTTCTAGCTTTGGGGTTGGTTTGCTCTTGTTTTTCTAGGTCTTCTAGGTGCGATGTTAGGTTGTTAACCTGAGATCTTTCTAACTTTTTGATGTATGCATTTAGCACTATAAACTTTCCTCTTAACACTACTTTAGCTGTGTCCCAGAGTTTCTGTTATGTTATATGTTTGTTTATATTAGTTTCAAATAATTTTTTTATTTCTGCCTTAATTTCATTATTTACCAAAAAGTCATTCAGGAGCAGGTTGTTTAATTTCTACGTGATTGTATGGTTTTGAAATTTCTTGGCATTGATTTCTGTTTTTATTGCACTGTGGTCTGAGAGTGTGATTGGTATGATTGGTATGTGCTGATGTGAAGAATTTATATTGTGGTGTTGTTGGGTGGAGTATTTTGTAGATGTCTGTTAGGTCTACTTGGTCAAGTGCCACGTTAAGTCCCAAATACCTTTGTTAGTTTTCTGCCTCAATGATCTGCATAACACTTTCAGGGGGTGTTGAAGTCTCCCACTGAAATAGTCTCCCACACTATTATTGTGTGGTTCTCAACATCTCTTCGTAGGTCTCTAGGAACTTGTTTTATGAATCCAGGTGTTACACTGTTGGGCCCATATATATTTAGGATCATTAAGTCTTCTTGTTGAATTGAACCCTTTATCATTATGTAATGCTCTTCTTTGTCCTTTTTTATTGTTTTTGGTTTAAAGTTTGTTTTATCTTAAATAAGAAAGCAACTTCTGCTCTTTTTTATACTTTGTTTGCTTGATGGATCTTTCTCCTTCCCTTTACTTTGAGCTTATGGGTGTCATTGCAGGTGAGATGGTCTTTTGAAGACAGCATGTAGTTGGATCTTGCTTCTTTATACACTTTGCCACTCTGTGTCTTTAAGTGGGGCATTTATCCCATTTACATTAAACGTTAATATTGTTATGTGCAGATTTGATCCTGTCATCATGTGTTAGCTGGTTGTTATGTAGATTTGATTATATATTTGCTTTATAGTGTCAGGGGGCTATGCGTGTAAGTATAATTTGTGGTGGCAGGTAGCTGGTTATTAAGTAGATTTGATTATATATTTGCTTTATAGTGTCAGGGCTAAGCATGTAAGTATGATTTTGTGGTGGCAGGTAGCTGGTTGTTATATAGATTTGATTAGATATTTGCTTAATAGTGTTGGGGGGCTACGCATGTAAGTATGATTTTGTGGTGGCAGGTAATGGTCTTCCCTTTCCATGTTTTGCTTTCCCTTAAGGACCTGTTATAAGGTAGGTGTGGTGGTAGCAAATTCCCTTAGCATTGACTTGTTTGAAAAAGATTTTATTTTTCCTCTGCTTATGAAGCTTAGTTTGGCTGGATATACAGTTTTTGGTTGAAATTTCCTTTCTTTAAGGATGCTGAATATAGGTCCCCAATCTCTTCAGACTTGTAAGGTTTCTGCAGAAAATTCTGCTGCTAGCCTGTTGGGGTTCCCTTTGTAGGTGACTTGCCCCTTCTCCCAAGCTGCCTTTAAGATTTATTCTTTCACATTGCCTTTGGAGAATCTGATGACTATGTGTCTTGGGGATGGTCATCTTGTATGGTATCTCACAGAGGTTCCCTGAATATTCTGAATTTGCATGTCAACATCTCTAGTGAGGTTGGGAAAATTTTTGTGGAAATATTCTCCAATATGTTTTCCGATTTGCTTGCTTTCTCTTCATCTGTTTCAGGAATGCCAGCAAGTCCCAGGTTTGGTCTCTACGTAATCACATATTGCTCTGATATTTTGTTCATTTAAAAAATTATTTTTTCTTTTTTTCTAGTCTGCCTGTGTTGTTTCAAAGAAATGGTCTTCAAGCTCTGAGATTCTTTCCTCAGCATGGTCTATTCTGTTATAATGCTTTCAGTTGCTTTATGAAATTCCTGTAGTGAATTTCTCATTCCCAGAAGTTCAGTTTATTTTTCTCTTAAAATGGCTATGTCATCTTTTAACTCTTCGACCATGTTGCTGTGTTCCTTGGCTTGAGTTTCGACCTTCTGTATGTCGATGAGCTTCCTTGCTATCCAGAATTAGTATTATATGTCTGTCATTATAGCCATTTCAGTCTGGTTAAGAACAATAGCTGGAGAGCTATTGTGGTTGTTTGGTGTTAAAAAGACACTGTGTCTTTTTGAGTTGTCAGAGTTCTTGCACTGGTTCTTTCTCATTTGTGTGGGCTGATGTTCCCTTAATCTTTGAAATTGCTGTCTTTTGTATGGAGCTTTCTGCTTTTACATTCTCTGATACCTTAAGGGTTTCACTGTGGTATAAGTTAGGCTTAGGCAATTGGCTTCATTTCTGGATGCTTTCAGGGGGCCAAGGCTCAAATTAGCATTCCTGGGGTATGTGCTCTATCCCTGGGGGGTTGGGACCTGGCCTGTTTCTTTGTTCTCTGTCCCCTTAAGGTTAAACCCCTGTTGCACTGGAGAGGCCAAGGTATTCCCAGTCTGCTGGCAACAACCCTCCAATGGGGGCTGCCAGCAAAAGCACTGGGGTGGGCCAGTGGTGGGTCCATGTATATGTGCATGCAGGCAGGGTAGGTGGGGGTTCCCCCATTTGTGCATGCTGGCAGGGTGGTGAGGGTTCTGTGTGCCCATGCGTACTGGTGAGGGGGTGGAGAGAGGCTGTGCTGGTGGGGAAAGGCTGCAGGCTGGTATCCCAGACTACTACTAATCTGCTTCTGTCACTACAGTTTACAGTTCCTTTTCTAGAATTTTATATAAATGAAATCATATGATTGTATGTACTTTGTCTGTATTATTTACATCACCATAATTATTTTGATATTTATACATGCTTTTGTGTGTGTCAATAGTTTGTTCCTTTTTATTGCTGAGAACTACTCAGCTGTATGAATATACCTTAATTTTTTAAAATCTATTTATCTGTTGATGAATATTTGGGTTATTTCCAGTTTATAGGTGTTATAAATGAAGCTGTTGTGAACCGCTGGAAACAAATGCTCAGTGCCGCAAAGAAGAACCAGCACTGAGACAAAGGATCTCTCAGCAAGGCAAATTTACTTCTGCAGAAGGGTGCTTCTCATAGTTCTGGTTGCCATGAGAGCACCCCAAACAGAGGAAAGCAGGGGTTTTTATTTCTAACACAGCTTGTCCCTGCTACTGTGTCATGCCTCCATTGGCTGGAGTTGGACTGCACAATCTAAGCTGAGCCTGGTTGGCTAACTTGAAAAGTGCAGGAATGCGGTTACACTGGTGGGAAGGTGGGAAGATCAGTTTCGGCAGGAGTAGCCATTGCAATGGGAAAGGTAATTTACAGAGTGGGTAGCAGATGTGGAATGTGGGCTCTATAGATAAAGACTGGCAGGAAGGTTGTTTACCAGGGCAGGCGGACACAGTGAGTAAAGAAGTCTGGCCTTGAAAGCAGGGTACAAAGGACAAGCAAACTTAAGCAAACTAAATCTTTGAAGAAGAATTTCTTACTGTATTTAACATGAACATTCAGGTACAAGTCTCTATGTGAATATATGCTTTCCTTCTCTTGGTTAATACCCAGGAATAGAATAATTGGGTAATAAAGTAAGTGTATGTTTAAATTCTAAAGAAACAGCTATGTTTTCCAAAGTGGTTTTGTCATCTTGTATTCCAGCCACTAGTGTATGAGAGTTGTAGTTTCTCCACATTCTTGTCAATATGTGGTCTCATTTTTTTTAACTTTACCAATTCTGATACTGTGTAGTGGTATCTCATTATAATTTGAATTTCTCTAATGGTTAATCATGTTGACAATTGTTTCATATGGTTATTTGCCATCTGTATACCTTCTCTGGAGAAATGTCTATTCAAATTATGGGTTATTTTCCTTTTTATCATATTTTTCAAATCTTTTGATCATTTTTGAAATGGGTTTGTTGTATTTCGAGTGTTCTGAATATAAGTCCATCATTATATATGTAATTTGCAAACATGTTATCTCAGTCTAAGGCTTGTCTTCTAATACTTTTAGCAATCTTTAGAGCAAATGTTTTAAATGTGTAATAAAACCAGTGTATCAATTTCTTTTTTTATAGATCATAATTTTGGTGCTGTAGCTAAGAATAATTGCCTAACCCAAGTTCACAGATTTTCTCCTATGATTTCTTCTAAAAGTTTCAAAGTTTTAGGTTTTGCCTTTAGATCTATATCTAATTTGAATTTTTGTATATGTTAAGAAGTATGGAAATAGTATATTTTGTACAAAAATTTTTAATTATTCTTACACCATTGATTTTAAACTTTGTTAAGTAGGATCAGAATAGTCACCCATAAAAAGACAGTACCCTTCTGAGTAACTCTATCCATCTTACTCTGAATTACCATATATTCAACTCAGGTAGTGGGAACTCAAACTATTCCTGTCTTTCTGTGAGCACAAGAAATTATTCCCTTTGTTCATTTTGGATAAATGGTTTTACTCTGGCTCAGGCAGTTCCCTCACTGGCAAGCATTTATCAGTACTCTGCAGAAGATGCAAGGGGCGAGGGAGGGGGTCTTCCGCCAATCTCAGCATTCCTTCTAAGCATTTTCTTTTTTTCTGTGGTGTTCTGCCCTGTGAACCTAGCTGCCTTGCCCTTCCTAGGCCCCCAATTCTATCACCTCAACTCAGAGAGACTACTGGGATTTGCCTCAGTTTCCCTCATTGCATTACAGCCTGAAAACTCTCTCTAGGAAGTAAGAAGAGTCAATCATAGAGCTCACCTTGTTTCCTTCTCTCAAAGTTCGCTGTACTGCACTGTCTAGTAGCCAATGTGTGAAATCAATTGTTTTATACATTTTGTCTGTATTTTTAGACATTCTGGCAGGAGGGTAAATTTAGTCTTACCCCATCTTGGCCAGAATTAGAAGTATGCTTTTAGTATTTGCAACTTTCACATATTTTTAATCTCTGCGTCTCACATTCTGATTAATTTTCTTAGTTTACTCTTTCATTTCTCTAATTTTTCTTTCCTCTCTGTCCTGTTTTAGACTTATGGATTCTATTCCTGCAAAGATCTCTATGAGGAGTCTAAATATTCTCAGATTAAAGCGTTTTTAAAGCAAATCATTTGTAGCTCTTGCTGCGTGAAGTCATGTTTTAGTGTACTGTTGACATTAACTCTTAGTGGTTTGTAATGGTAGACTCTTTTATCTTCAGTGTCTTTGATGTTTCCCATGAGAATTCTGTGTGTGCTGTGTTATAGAGACATATATGTAAGTTGTTGTATTAGTCCGTTTTCATAGTGCTATACAGAACTGCCCAAGACTGGGTAATTTATAAAGGAAAGAGGTTTAATTGACTCACAGTTTAGCATGGCTGGGAAGGCCTCAGGAAACCTGCAATCATGGCAGAAGGCGAAGGGGAAGCAAGGCACCTTCTTCACAAGGCAGCAGGAGGGAGAAGTGCTGAGCGGAGGGGCAAGAACCTCTTATAAAACCGTCAGATCTCATGAGAACTCATTCACTATCACGAGAAAGGCATGGGGGAAACCACTACCGTGATTCAATTACTTCCACCTGGTCTTTCTCTTGACACATGGGGATTATGGGGATTACAATTTAAGATGAGATTTGGGTGGGGACAGGAAGCCTAACCATACCAGTTGTTTAATTTTTCCTTTCTTAAAGAAAAAATATTTTTAAAAATTTGCCATGCATGGTGTTCAAGAATTTGTGGGAGTGTGAACTGGGGTCCTGAAACTGCACTTTTATGACACTTGGGAGTCCTACTTCTCTTCTTGATGCATTTTTCTCTCTATTTATGCATATTTCCCTCTTGCATTCCAAAAGCCACTGGTCAGAAATTTTATTATTCCTGTTTCATGGGTGAGATGTCTCCTTCTGGCTCCTGGTTTAGTTAAAGAGTTCACTTATAGCATCTCTGCATCCGAAGGCCTGAGGCTTCAGCTCCTTCTAAGGCAGTGCTACTAAATCTCTGGCCTCAGAGTTAGTCTTTTCTTTAAAAATGAATAAAAAACCAAAAGTTGGATTATGAAGGTCAGAATCAGACATTCAAGGTCAAATCTAGATTCTGTGTTTAGAAGGGATCAGAAAAAGCAAATTTGGGTGTTTTTGATACTCTCCTCATTGCAGGATTTGAAATGTGCCCTTCTTATGGATGAGGTATATGGGTAAATAAAAATGTTATTTATTTGCATCTGTGTTCATTAACCTTTGGACAATATTTTATTTTTTAATAATTAGTCTTATAAGGAGATAATACTGATTATAAAATGGACTGATTTTAATTCATGAAGTTGGCAAGTTTTCTAAGTACTAACATGAGACATTTTCAATTTTTTTTAGATCTAAATCGGAAGGTAGCACACAGACATATGCCAGCCAGTAAGTAGTTTAGAAGGTGTTTTTAAGATACATGTTGAAAATTAAGAGTTAATTGATAATTCACAATTTATTTCCAAATTTTTTTTGAACATCAATTGGTAAAGCAATGCACTGAAATCCAGACTGCTAATGTATAGTCTAATTTAGTTTCTAATAAATTAGTCCTTTCTTCATTTAATAAATGTTTACTGGAAGTCTCTTCTGAGGAAACAAGGAATAAAATAGCTGATTCTAAAATGAGATAGGACATGTATAATTAGTAAAGAAAAAGAATGTATAGGGCCTAGAAGTTACCCAGCTTGTGTTATAGAGGCACGTGCTGTATAATAATGTTTTGGTAAATGATAAACCACATGTATGATGGTGGTTCCATAAGATTATAATGAAGGTGAAAAATTCCTGTAGCCTAGCGATGTTGTAGCCATCACAACATCAGAGAGCAATGCATTACTCACTGGTTTGTGGTGATGCTGGTGTAAGCAAACCTACTGCACAAAGCAAAATATGCGGAATTCTCATGAGACAATCGATGCTACTTAACCTTACAAAAAAAAAAAAGCCACTAAAGGTGGTAATGCCAACAGCCAAAGAAATCTAAAGAAATACAGGTAATTGAAAAACCTCAAAAAAAAAATGCTTAGGATCTGCATAGAGGTTAAAAAACAAATATAATCCATTAAACAAGAAATAAAGGAGCTGAAAAAAGATTTTCTTATTTTTAAATTGTTTAGGGAAATCACTGAGAATACAACATAAACAGAATAATAACATATAAAAGACCAGTTAAGAAACAAAAGAATTCAGAGACAGAAAATTTAGAGTGGGGAAGAGTCAATATTTGAAGAAATAAGGTCTTGGACTTTTACAAAATTGAAGATGGGTAGTTAAGTGTCTTGACACTGAAAGAGAATATGGAGTCCACTTCACAGACTGTTAGAAAATAGTGAGAACTGAAGTTATGGTTAAAAAATATGAATAGGGGCTGTGTGTGTTGGGTCATGCCTGTAATCCCAGCACTTTAGGAGGCTGAGGTGTGAGGAGCACCTGAAAAATTAAAAATTAAAAAAATAGCCAGGCATGGTGGCATGAGCCTGTGGTCCCAGCTACTTGGGAGGCTGAGGTGGGAGGATTCATTTAGCTTAGGAGTTCAAGACTGCAGTGAGCCATGATCGCCAGTGAGCTCCAGAAAAAAAAAAAAAAAGAAAGAAAGAAAGCAAAAGAAATAAAAGAAACATAAGTAGTATGAATAGGGACAAAATGCAATTTATTGATGATTAAAAGAACAGAACAATTAGGTCAATGTAATTAGCTCTCCCCAACCCATAATTATTGTAGAAATTTATACATCTAGATTCATGACTTCTGTCACAATCTATAAAATTCCATCCATTTGTTTGTTTACCCAAGCAGTACACTAATTCAGTCATGAGTCGCTTAACACAAAGATACGTTCTTCTGAGAAATGCACTGTTAGGTGATTGTGTTATTGTGCGAACATCACAGAGTGTACTTAAAAAAACCTAGATTGTATAGCCTATTATGTACCTAGGTTATATCCTATAACCTTATATATATAAGCCTGTACAGCATCTTATGGTATGGAATACTATAAGCAACTGTAACTGATTAAGTATGTATTGAAACATAGAAAAGGTACTGTAAAAATAATATAAAAGATAAAAAATGATATGTCTGTATAGGGCACTTACAATGAATGGAACTTGCAGGACTGGAAGTTGCTCCGGGTGAGTCAGTGAGTGAGTGGTGAGTGAATGTGCAGGCCTAGGGCATTACTGAGTCCTACTATAAACTGTATAAACACTGTGCACTTAGGCTACACTAAATTTACTTAAAAATTTATTTCTTCAATAATAAATTAACCTTACGTTTTACTATAACTTTTAAAATTGATACACTTTTTAATTTTATAAAACTTTTTGACTCTTGTAATAACACTTAGCTCAAAAACAAACACATTGTACAAATTCTTTATATCTTTATCGGCTTTTTTGTCTTAATTTTTTTTTCTTTTTAAAATTTTTGGTAAAAACTAAGACACAAACACATTTGCCTTGGCCTATGCAGGGTCAAGACAGCCAATATCACTGTCTTCCATCTCCACATCTTGTCCTGCTGGGAGGTCTTCAGAATCAATGACATACCTAGAGCTGTCATTGGCCAGGATAACAATGCCACCTTCTGGATTCGTCTTGAAGGACCTGCTTGAAGTTGTTTTACAGTTAACTTTTTTTTTCTTTAAATAAGCAAAAGGAGTACGCTCTAAAATAATGATAAAAAGGACAGTATAGGCCTGGCGTGGTGGCTCACTCCTGTAATCCCAGCACTTTGGGAGGCTGAGGCGGGCGGATCACCTGAGGTCAGGAGTTCGAAACTAGCCTAGCCAACATGGTGAAACCCCGTCTCTACTAAAAATACAAAAATAAATAAATAAATAAATAAATAAATAAAATTAGCCAGGCGTGGTGGCACGTGCCTGTAATCCCAGCTACTCAGGAGGGTGAGGCAGGAGAATCGCTTGAGCCCAGGATGCAGAGGTTGCAGTGAGACAAGATCTCGACATTGCACTCCAGCCTGGGAGACAGAGCAAGACTCCACCTCAAAAAACAAACAAACAAACAAAAGGATAGGATAGTAAACACATAAACCAAAACCAGTTATTATTATCATTATCATGTATTTTGTACTGTACATAATTGTATGTGATGTACTTTCATATGACTGGCAGCACTGTAGGTTTAGATGCTTCTGAAGTTATTCAGCCTCAGCTCCTGTTTAACCTGTGAGCTCTCAGTTTTATTGTTTTTATTGGCAACAGGAGAAGTCTTTCCTTGCTGTGAGCTTCAGTTGTGTATCAAATGTTTGTGTGTGTGATTTTTTTTTTTCAGCACTCCTCTATGCGAGGAATGGAAAGGGAAAATTGTTTTGCCAGCTCACTCTGCTAGATTGCTTAGGAGGCAGCATAGGTTTTAATTTACAAAATACTTTTTTTAAACAATAAATAAAAAGCCAAAAGTTGGGGTATGAAGGTGAGAATCATTCAAAGTCAAACCTATGTTCTATGTTTAGAAATAGTTAATCTGTGTTTTTTCTGAACGGATCTATATTCTATGTTCAGAAAAAGCAAATCTGTGTTTTTTGGATACTCTCCTCATTGCAGGATTTGAAATGTGCCCTTCTTGTGGATGAGGTATATGGGTAGATGAAAATGTTATTTATTTGCATCTATGTTCAGTGACCTTTGGACATCATTTTATTTATTGGTAATTAGTCTTTTAAAGAGATAATACTAATTATAAAATGGCCTGATTTTCATTCATGAAGTTGGCAAGTTTTCTTAGTACTAACTTGAGACATTGCTTTCAATTTTTTTTTAGATCCAGCTCAGAAGGCAGCACTCAGACATATGCCAGCCAGTAAGTAGTTTAGAAGGTGTTTTTAAGATACATGTTGAAAATTAAGAATTTATTGATAATTCACAATTTATTTCTAAATATTTTTGAACAATGTCAATTGGTAAAGCAATGCACTAAAATCCAGACTGCTAATATACAGTCGAATTTAGTTTCTAATAAATCAGTCATTTATTTATTTAATAAATGTTTACTGGAGGTCTCTTTTGAGGAAACAAGGAATAAAATAGCTGATTCTAAAATGAGATAGGACATGTATAATTAGTAAAGAAAAAGAATGTATAGGGCCTAGAAGTTACCCAGCTGGTGTTACAGAGAGAGCCATGTGCTTCATAACAATGTTTTGGTAAATGAGAAACCACATGTATGATGGTGGTTCCATAAGATTATAATGAAGGTGAAAATTCCTACAGCCTAGTGATGTTGTAGCCATCACAACATCAGAGAGCAATGCATTACTCACTTGTTTGTGGTGATGCTGGTGTAAACAAACCTACTGTGCTTTGCAGAAGACTCCTTGTGGAGGTCATGTTTTACCCTCCTGTGTGATAAATTTTTACATTAACTGTTACACTGGAATTCATGGGAAGCATGGAGTGGTGTCCTTATCCTATACGTGTAAAGAATTAAGGCTCCTGTTTCTCTGTGTGATGATTTTTCCATCCAAATTCCTAAGCCAATTTAAGTGCTCCGGGTTCCCGTGCCTCCTGGTGTTCATTTTTCATCTCTACTTCTGAAGCAATTTCCCTGATGCATCTCTGTGTCTAGTGGCCACAGCTTTTACTATCCCCATTTCATGGGTGGTACAGCCTTTCAGGGCTTCCAGGTTTAGAGAAGGAGGTCAGCTTCATCTTTCTAGGAAGTCTCAACTCTTGATAAGCTGATGTGGCTTATGAAACTGACTTGTGTACCCCCAAAGTCATTCAGATTTAGTTTGTATTTACCTTTCGCATTTTCAATTCTCTCTCTCTCTGTTACTATCACTAGAAATGGCCTTTTCTTTCATAAAGTTTTAGTAAATAGTATGTGTTGTTTTGCACTATTTCTCTGTGTGTGGTATAGGAGGGGAAATTACCACACCTCCCCATCAGTTCAGTCTTCTTGACATTAGTGTGGATTTTGAATCACAACCTACAGCAATGTATTTATCAACGGATAGACTCTGAAGGCCAGAATCAGGCATTTAAAATAAAGCATGTATTCTGTGCTAGAAAGTAAAAGGAGAAAAACAAATCAGTTTTCTTGTTCCTCTGCTTAGTTGAATATTTGAAATTTAAACTTTTTATGGACATTGTATATGAATAAATAAAAACTTGTTTGCATATGCTAATTTAGTAGTCTTTTGAAATTATTCTTCAGTGGTGATTCTTGGTAGAGAAGAATTAACACAGGTTGTAAAATGATCCGACATTCATTCATTATGGAGGCACATTTGTGTTAAGTATTAACATGGAAGCATTACTTTTTCGCTTTCTTTTAGAACCAGATCAGAAAGCAGCAGTCAAGCTGATACTAGCAAGTAAGTGAATTAGGAGGCATTTTTTTAATATAATAAGTATATGTTAAAAATTGAGATGAACAAATTGATAATTAACAATTACTTGCTAACTATTAACTGAGTAGCCACAATTAGTAAAGTACTGTACCTTAAAACAACCTATTTGCTGATCTAGTAACTTGCGAGTATTTGTCTAAATAAGACAATATCTTCTTTCCTGCAGTTTAGTTAATATGTGTTGGGAGTTTATTTTTGGGAAACAAAGGAAAACATTTTTGGTGAAATGTTTAAGGAGCTAATTCATAAAAAGGATCTTTTTGTATTCTTTTTCTTGGAGTACACCAAGAGGAAGTTTACTTTTTTATTTGGAGATGGCACAACTAGAAACTAATATATATGTGATGAATAACTGAGTGAATGCTCGCATAGATCACCTGGGAAGAATTTGTTGAAAAAAAAAAAGCATCACAAAGGAACAAAAATTCCACGTCTTTCATTGTTCTCAGTATTACTAGGTCCCTGTCCATTTCCTGAAAGGTGGATGTCTTTTTATAATAATTCAGTAAGTATCTAGTTCCTCACACTCAGCAACTGTGGGTTTTAGGTCCTTCTGCAGATATAAAATGCTTTGAAGTTTTTACTGCTCCCTCTCTGAGTTACAGTTTTTATATACATTTATAGGGGGCTAGTGTTATTCTTTCTAGGTTGCTCCAAGCCCACTGCTGTTCCCAAACACATCCAAATCCACAGGACAAACTCTCTAAGCTGCACAACAAGGTTGTATGATTTCTTTTGTTCCAGAAGAAATTTACCTCTTCAATAAGAATGCCTGCGTTGCTCATTTTTAATCTGCCTCATTATTTTTCTTCCTTACAGTGGCACGTTGGAGTCATGAGTTTATCTTTAAAATTTTGATTTTTATTATCATGTCTGTTCTTATTATTGTGAGCAAGGGAGTTACCATATAGGGATCAGGCCCAGCGAGCCTCAGTGACCTTTTTCTCTTATTATATTCTGTCATCTCAGATAATAAAGGCTATGTCTATCTTGCTCAGCATTGTATAGCTAGCATGTAGCAGAGTGCTCGGCTCGTATTATAAGTGATCAATAAATATTTGTTGAAGGAATGAATGAATGACTACCTTTGATCTTCACACAGAGGCAACCAAACCAACAAAAACAGAAACACAAAGGTACATAGACAAATCTATATACATGTGTTCACATGCATGCATGCACACACATTCATATATCCATGATGATGTTGTCGCTTCCTCCATTTCTTCTTCGCTCAATATAACATCTCTCACCCTGAAACCCTGTTAACATAATTCATCTCTCCCAGGGTTATTTACCTCCATTCAGTGAGGGGTGATAGCATCACCCATAGGAAAATGTACATTTCAATAGACATCGTTTAATTTGCAATGTTAAACCACTGGTCTAGCCTTCTGGCTTACCGTGCACCAGGGAATCATTTTAGAATAACTATTCATTTGAATTTTAGTAACATCATTTGACATGGTGGCTGTGCTTTAGTGATATAACATCCACCATAGTTTTCATGTCATTTATCTTTGGAGTAACCTTTAACTGGTGGGAAGTTGAAGCCAAAGAAAGCAGAGAGATGGAATGAATTCCAGTGAAGCAGGATATTTCCCTGACCCCTTCAGGGGACTCATGACAGGGGTGCCTCGTTTACTCAGCCTCCTGACTCCTTATCGGAGGGAACGCGTGGGTGAACGAGGTGGGAACTGCTGGAGTGCAGGAGCGCTGGAACCAGCCGGCCATTTCAGCCCTGGCTGGGCGGGATCAAACTCCACTCACTGGGACCCACTGCGCTCCACCACTCGGGAGGGAGCATGCAGGTGAGCAGGTGCAGGAGCCACAGCCTGCACTTTTGGGCGCCGGCAGGGGCGAACTCTGTGCAGGCCCTGCAGCGGTATCCAGGCAGGGTGCCTGTGACTCCGAAAACCCCAGAGGGCGTGTTACAGTGCTCTTTTAGCTTGGACAGCTTAAGTATTAACAGCTCAGTAGGCCCTCTGCCTTTTCAAGTGAGGCGGCTGATCTCCACCAGTGAGGGCGAAGGGACAGTGTGACAGCCTTTTGAATCCACACTTGTGGCTCCCAAACTCTTGTCTGGCATCCAGGAAAAATGAGGTTGCATGAATGAATTGAAAGATGATAAATGTGAGGAATTTTATTGAATAATGAAAGTGGCTTTCAGAGGGAAGGGGAGCTGAAAAGGGGATGGGCAGGAAATCTTCCCCTCAAGTCCAGCCACCTCGGGCTGGACTCTTCTCTGAAGTTATGCCATCAAGCTGTCCCTCTGAAGTCTAGCCCCTTCTCTCCGACATCCAGCCATAGTCCCTGATGTCCAGCTGCCTCTCGTCTCTGCCAACTGAGTCTGGGGTCTTTATAGGCACAGAATGGGGAGGGGCAGGGCCATGGGTGGTTTAGGAAAAGGCAACATTTGAGCAGGAAAACAGTGATAGAAATTCTCTCTTTGGATGGTGGTTTCCGGCTTTTCGGCTTGAGGGTGGCGCTTTTGCCAGAGACCCACCCTTTTCTGCCTAGAATTTCTCTGCCACCTGTTCCCATCACCAGTATGGGTCACATTAGTACTACTTTAGTGTAATTATTTTAAATGTCTAAATTCTTTCAGTATTTCCAGTCTTTTCCTAAGCAACAGAAGAATCTTTGACAATTTATCAGCAAACTCTTAACATTACTCTCCCATATTATTGTCATTTGGCTTTTAGCTTCTTCCAGGTTTTTACCTACAGAACCCTACCCTCCATTATTATTATTACTATTATTATAATCATTTTTATATTAAATTAATACCTGCTAAGAGCTTAAAACGTATTTATCAATTGCTTTGCTCTCACTATTTATTGTTGAATCCATTGATTTTTCATTATGGGTTTAGTTTCCTTTTTACAACCCTTTTAGTTTCAGTTTAGTGATTCTGTATTATCAACATTTGTGTTAAATGCCTGAACATGCTTTTTTTATCCACACTGAATTTTGAATGATAGCTTAAATGGTTACTCCTAGCTGAGAAGGACTTTTCTGAAAGCGTTTTGTAATATTCTGTTGTTGTAATGTGCCATGTACTGTCATTGATGAGACCTTAGTTGTCAGTATCATTATTTATTCCCCCCTCAATTAATGTGCTTTTTCTAGGTGGCTTCTAAGTTTTCCTTTTTGTCTTAAATGTTTTGTTATTTTATGATTATATGTTCTGATAGAATTTGTTTTTATTTATCCAGCTCTAGATTCAATATAGTCTTTAGATATCAGGACTCAGGTCATTAAATCTAAAAAATTAATTCAGTCATTATGTCTTCAATTATTGACTCTTTCTCATTCTTTCTCTTTTTTCCATTGGAAATGATTATATTTAGGAGGGTCTTCTCATTTTAGCCTTCATGTTTCTTTCGTCTTTTATTTATTTTTTTTAAGCGGAGTCTCTGTTGCCCAGGCTGGAATGCAGGGGCGCGAGCTCAGCTCACTGCAACTTCCATCTCCTGGGTTCAAGCAATTCTCTGCCTCAGCCTACCAAGTAGCTGGGCTTACAGGCACCTGCCACCACGCCTGGCTAATTTTTGTAGTTTTAGTAGAGACGGGGTTTCACCATCTTGGCCAGGCTCTTCTTGAACTCCTGACCTTGTGATCCACTCGCCTCGGCCTCCCAAAGTACTGTGATTGCAGGCGTGAGCCACCATGCCCGGCCTAGCATCCATGTTTCTTAACTGGGTTCTTCATGTATTACGTCTTTCTACCTCTCTATCTGACATTGTTTCACTTCCTTATATCAGTTTCCAAATCCTCCGTTTTCTTAATAGCTATTTTTTTTTGCCTCAGTCCTGCCTTGATTTGTGTGGAGATCCTAAATATTTCAATTTTGAAGATTTTTATATTATCTGTTGATCTTGATGTGTGAATTTTTGTTTTGCAATTTAGGTTGATAAGCCCACCCTCAAGGGCAGTGATTGTTCTCATGGGAATTCTGCATGCCCTGAGTTGTAGAGGCATGCATTGGGAGGATGAGAGTATTTCAGGTTTGCCTCTCCTGGGGCATGAATGTTGTAATGTTTTCCATGCTTGCTCTTTCAGATTTGCGAGTAGTGGAACTGAGCAGCTGAGGTCTGCACTGCGTGGTGCAGGCCTGTGATTTCTGCATCTCTAGATGATCCTTTTCTTTTCACTTGCCTGAGAAAATTTGCTAGTTGTGTTCTGAAGTGCAGTGGTCATGGCTTTTAATATTTCCATTAAAGACTACCAGGCTTGGGAAACCGCTCCATTGCAGCTTTCTAACACGTAAAGATCCATGCCCTCAACTCCTTCCAAGCTAGGGTTATGAAAACCACATCTTTTAGGGTATAAGTAATTCAGCTTTAGCTCTTGTTTTCCCTCTGAGCTTCTAATTTATTTTTTTTTTAAATGGTAGAAGGAAAACCCTTTGTGACTGTCAATCTTAGTTATGCATACGTTTTTTGTTTTCTTCAGCTTTTCTCTATGTATCTAATAGAAAGGATAAGTTTTCCTATTTGTCCAGTCTGCCAAACTGGTCAGAAGTAAATGTAAGTTTTAATTTACAAACTGCTGCAATTTATATATTAACAAATACAAAACTAACTTGGAGGCTGAAGAACAGGTTTAGACATTTACAGTTAAATTTACATTAATTTCTAAGTAATTTGAAAAACCTCTGCTATCTTGATACTCTTGATTCTCTACTAGAGAATTTACATTTTGTACTATATGTTGCATTTGGTGTTTGAGTAAAAAAGAATGCTATTTATTTGCATGCCCCAAATATTTAAATAATTAGTTTTGGTGCTATAAAATGGCCTGTTTTTCATTCTCAAAGTAGGCAAGCTCTTAGTATTAACTTTCAGATATTGTTTTTAATTTATTTTTATTTTTATTTATGTTTATTTTTATTTTTTTGAGACGGAGTCTTGCTCTGTCTCCCAGGCTGGAGTGCAGTGGCGTGATCTTGGCTCACTGCAAGCTCTGCCTCCTGGGTTCACTCCATTCTCCTGCCTCAGTCTCCCGAGTAGCTGGGACTACAGTCGCCCGCCACCACGCCCGGCTAATTTTTTGTATTTTTAGTAGAGACGGGGTCTCATCGTATTAGCCAGGATGGTCTCGATCTCCTGACCTTGTGATCCACTTGCCTCGGCCTCCCAAAGTGCTGGGATTACAGGCATGAGCCACCGCGCCTGGCCAATTTATTTTTAATAATAGATATTTAATATATATTGTTTTTAATTTATTTTTAGATCCAAATCAGAAGATAGTGCTGAAGCATATACTAGCAGGTAAGCAGGATAGAAAGTGTTACTTATAAATAAGTATGTTGAAAATTCAGAATGAAAAAGTTGATAATTCACAAATAATTGCTCAACATTTTTTGAGCAGCCACAATCGATAAAGTCTACACCAAACCCAACTTATTAATATTTCCCATTCTACAAGCATTAATTAATTCCATTAATCTTTTTTCTTCAGTTGACTAAATTTTTGTTGATTGCCTACTCTTGTGGTACATAAGAAATAAGCTAGTGAAATTTAATAAGAGACAAATATTTATGATTACTTTGTGAAACTAAATCATAAGCTGAACATTTTGCATCCTTTATTCTGGGATACACAAAGGGGAAATAGTACTTTTTCAGGTTGCATTTACACCCCCAAAAACTCAATGTGAACAACTGAGCGAATGATTATTTCCACTTAGGAAGAGTTTAGGAGACAGTATCATAAACACACTAAAATTCTACATTTCCCACAGATCCTCAATGTCCCACACCTATGTTAACAAGGGTTCTCTGAACTCGTTTAGAGAAGCTTTTGGTTTCCTACACCCCACAGTTGTGGCTTTGTGATTCTTCTGAAGTTATCAAATATTTACTGCTATGTTCGTCATGGTCTCCATTGTAGAGTTTTCATTTTCTTATATTGCCTAGTATTTTTCCTTAAAGTGACCTCTTTGAGTTACATTCAACCCACTGCTATTCCAAAATATCCTTTATACACACAGATTAAATTTTCTAGGCTACACCACAACATTATATGGTTTGTATTTTCCCCAATGAAGGCACCCCATCCATTAGGAAAGCTACAGTATTTCTGTCTCCTTTATCCTTTCTGTTGTTCTTGGATGTCTCCTAACATAAGCACCCTTTTACAGTCATCAGTTACTTTCTCTAAGCTATGTTTGAGAAAAAAGCTGATTTTCTTTGTTGTCTCCACTCTCCGTCACTGTCACCAAGGGAGTTGTGATAGAGTGCTCAAACACTGCAATTCTCCCGATCTTCTGCTCACCTAGAAGCATTACTCTCCTTTTAGGCTCTGAAATCACTTGAGGGTCAAGTCCATGTTTATTTTCCTTACCTATTTATAGGTAGCATCTTGCAGGGTTAATGCTCAATAAATACTTGCTTAACGAATGAGTGGTTACTCTTGAAGTTCACATATGCACATATAATTCTTAGTGGTGTAACTACTCTAATTGTCCCCTTACATTATCTCTCCTCATAAAATATGCCATAATCATATCATAATCATCCTTTTTAAAAGTAATAAATTCAACTAGATTGAGGGATAGACAAGGGCATCATCTATAGGGTAATATACACTGGATTTGGGGAGTATAATTTGGAATGTTAACCCATTATTCTAACTTTGTGTTTAGCATACCCAGAAAGGTATTTGGTGATTATTCTTTCACTTAAACTTAGTAAGCTAAGCAGACATAGTTGCTGTCCTTTACTGTTAGAGCATTTACTGTATTTTCTTTTTTTTTTTTTTATTCTTCCAAATACTATATTTATTTTCAGACAGCACATGAATATTTTCATTTTCTTTTTTTTTAATTTTTTTATTTTTTATTATACTTTAAGTTTTAGGGTACATGTGCACATTGTGCAGGTTAGTTACATATGTATACATGTGCCATGCTGGTGCGCTGCACCCACTAACTCGTCATCTAGCATTAGGTATATCTCCCAATGCTATCCCTCCCCCCTCCCCCCTCCCCACCACAGTCCCCAGAGTATGGTATTCCCCTTCCTGTGTCCATGTGATCTCATTGTTCAATTCCCACCTATGAGTGAGAATATGCGGTGTTTGGTTTTTTGTTCTTGCGATAGTTTACTGAGAATGATGGTTTCCAATTTCATCCATGTCCCTACAAAGGATATGAACTCATCATTTTTTATGGCTGCATAGTATTCCATGGTGTATATGTGCCACATTTTCTTAATCCAGTCTATCATTGTTGGACATTTGGGTTGGTTCCAAGTCTTTGCTATTGTGAATAATGCCGCAATAAACATACGTGTGCATGTGTCTTTATAGCAGCATGATTTATAGTCATTTGGGTATATACCCAGTAATGGGATGGCTGGGTCAAATGGTATTTCTAGTTCTAGATCCCTGAGGAATCGCCACACTGACTTCCACAATGGTTGAACTAGTTTACAGTCCCACCAACAGTGTAAAAGTGTTCCTATTTCTCCACATCCTCTCCAGCACCTGTTGTTTCCTGACTTTTGAATGATTGCCATTCTAACTGGTGTGAGATGATATCTCATAGTGGTTTTGATTTGCATTTCTCTGATGGCCAGTGATGATGAGCATTTTTTCATGTGTTTTTTGGCTGCATAAATGTCTTCTTTTGAGAAGTGCCTGTTCATGTCCTTCGCCCACTTTTTGATGGGGTTGTTTGTTTTTTTCTTGTAAATTTGTTTGAGTTCACTGTAGATTCTGGATATTAGCCCTTTGTCAGATGAGTAGGTTGCGAAAATTTTCTCCCATGTTGTAGGTTGCCTGTTCACTCTGATGGTAGTTTCTTTTGCTGTGCAGAAGCTCTTTAGTTTAATTAGATCCCATTTGTCAATTTTGGCTTTGGTTGCCATTGCTTTTGGTGTTTTGGACATGAAGTCCTTGCCCACGCCTATGTCCTGAATGGTAATGCCTAGGTTTTCTTCTAGGGTTTTTATGGTTTTAGGTCTAACGTTTAAGTCTTTAATCCATCTTGAATTGATTTTTGTATAAGGTGTAAGGAAGGGATCCAGTTTCAGCTTTCTACATATGGCTAGCCAGTTTTCCCAGCAGCATTTATGAAATAGGGAATCCTTTCCCCATTGCTTGTTTTTCTCAGGTTTGTCAAAGATCAGATAGTTGTAGGTAAGCGGCGTTATTTCTGAGGGCTCTGTTCTGTTCCATTGATCTATATTTCTGTTTTGGTACCAGTACCATGCTGTTTTGGTTACTGTAGCCTTGTAGTATAGTTTGAAGTCAGGTAGTGTGATGCCTCCAGCTTTGTTCTTTTGGCTTAGGATTGACTTGGCGATGCAGGCTCTCTTTTGGTTCCATATGAACTTTAAAGTAGTTTTTTCCAATTCTGTGAAGAAAGTCATTGGTAGCTTGATGGGGATGGCATTGAATCTGTAAATTACCTTGGGCAGTATGGCCATTTTCACGATATTGATTCTTCCTACCCATGAGCAAGGAATGTTCTTCCATTTGTTTGTATCCTCTTTTATTTCCTTGAGCAGTGGTTTGTAGTTCTCCTTGAAGAGGTGCTTCACATCCCTTGTAAGTTGGATTCCTAGGTATTTTATTCTCTTTGAAGCAATTGTGAATGGGAGTTCACTCATGATTTGGCTCTCTGTTTGTCTGTTGTTGGTGTATAAGAATGCTTGTGATTTTTGTACATTGATTTTGTATCCTGAGACTTTGCTGAAGTTGCTTATCAGCTTAAGGAGATTTTGGGCTGAGACAATGGGGTTTTCTAGATAAACAATCATGTCGTCTGCAAACAGGGACAATTTGACTTCCTCTTTTCCTAATTGAATACCCTTTATTTCCTTCTCCTGCCTGATTGCCCTGGCCAGAACTTCCAACACTATGTTGAATAGGAGCGGTGAGAGAGGGCATCCCTGTCTTGTGCCAGTTTTCAAAGGGAATGCTTCCAGTTTTTGCCCATTCAGTATGATATTGGCTGTGGGTTTGTCATAGATAGCTCTTATTATTTTGAAATATGTCCCATCAATACCTAATTTATTGAGAGTTTTTAGCATGAAGGGTTGTTGAATTTTGTCAAAGGCTTTTTCTGCATCTATTGAGATAATGATGTGGTTTTTGTCTTTGGCTCTGTTTATATGCTGGATTACATTTATTGATTTGCGTATGTTGAACCAGCCTTGCATCCCAGGGATGAAGCCCACTTGATCATGGTGGATAAGCTTTTTGATGTGCTGCTGGATTCGGTTTGCCAGTATTTTATTGAGGATTTTTGCATCAATGTTCATCAAGGATATTGGTCTAAAATTCTCTTTTTTGGTTGTGTCTCTGCCAGGCTTTGGTATCAGAATGATGCTGGCCTCATAAAATGAGTTAGGGAGGATTCCCTCTTTTTCTGTTGATTGGAATAGTTTCAGAAGGAATGGTACCAGTTCCTCCTTGTACCTCTGGTAGAATTCGGCTGTGAATCCATCTGGTCCTGGACTCTTTTTGGTTGGTAAACTATTGATTATTGCCACAATTTCAGCTCCTGTTATTGGTCTATTCAGAGATTCAACTTCTTCCTGGTTTAGTCTTGGGAGAGTGTATGTGTCGAGGAATGTATCCATTTCTTCTAGATTTTCTAGTTTATTTGCGTAGCGGTGTTTGTAGTATTCTCTGATGGTAGTTTGTATTTCTGTGGGATCGGTGGTGATATCCCCTTTATCATTTTTTATTGCATCTATTTGATTCTTCTCTCTTTTTTTCTTTATTAGTCTTGCTAGCGGTCTATCAATTTTGTTGATCCTTTCAAAAAACCAGCTCCTGGATTCATTAATTTTTTGAAGGGTTTTTTGTGTCTCTATTTCCTTCAGTTCTGCTCTGATTTTAGTTATTTCTTGCCTTCTGCTAGCTTTTGAATGTGTTTGCTCTTGCTTTTCTAGTTCTTTTAATTGTGATGTTAGGGTGTCAATTTTGGATCTTTCCTGCTTTCTCTTGTGGGCATTTAGTGCTATAAATTTCCCTCTGCACACTGCTTTGAATGCGTCCCAGAGATTCTGGTATGTTGTGTCTTTGTTCTCGTTGGTTTCAAAGAACATCTTTATTTCTGCCTTCATTTCGTTATGTACCCAGCAGTCATTCAGGAGCAGGTTGTTCAGTTTCCATGTAGTTGAGCGGCTTTGAGTGAGATTCTTAATCCTGAGTTCTAGTTTGATTGCACTGTGGTCTGAGAGATAGTTTGTTATAATTTCTGTTCTTTTACATTTGCTGAGGAGAGCTTTACTTCCAACTATGTGGTCAATTTTGGAATAGGTGTGGTGTGGTGCTGAAAAAAATGTATATTCTGTTGATTTGGGGTGGAGAGTTCTGTAGATGTCTATTAGGTCCGCTTGGTGCAGAGCTGAGTTCAATTCCTGGGTATCCTTGTTGACTTTCTGTCTCGTTGATCTGTCTAATGTTGACAGTGGGGTGTTAAAGTCTCCCATTATTAATGTGTGGGAGTCTAAGTCTCTTTGTAGGTCACTCAGGACTTGCTTTATGAATCTGGGTGCTCCTGTATTGGGTGCATAAATATTTAGGATAGTTAGCTCCTCTTGTTGAATTGATCCCTTTACCATTATGTAATGGCCTTCTTTGTCTCTTTTGATCTTTGTTGGTTTAAAGTCTGTTTTATCAGAGACTAGGATTGCAACCCCTGCCTTTTTTTGTTTTCCATTTGCTTGGTAGATCTTCCTCCATCCTTTTATTTTGAGCCTATGTGTGTCTCTGCACGTGAGATGGGTTTCCTGAATACAGCACACTGATGGGTCTTGGCTCTTTATCCAACTTGCCAGTCTGTGTCTTTTAATTGGAGAATTTAGTCCATTTACATTTAAAGTTAATATTGTTATGTGTGAATTTGATCCTGTCATTATGATGTTAGCGGGTGATTTTGCTCGTTAGTTGATGCAGTTTCTTCCTAGTCTTGATGGTCTTTACATTTTGGCATGATTTTGCAGCGGCTGGTACCGGCTGTTCCTTTCCATGTTTAGCGCTTCCTTCAGGAGCTCTTTTAGGGCAGGCCTGGTGGTGACAAAATCGGTCAGCATTTGCTTGTCTGTAAAGTATTTTATTTCTCCTTCACTTATGAAGCTTAGTTTGGCTGGATATGAAATTCTGGGTTGAAAATTTTTTTCTTTAAGAATGTTGAATATTGGCCCCCACTCTCTTCTGGCTTGTAGGGTTTCTGCCGAGAGATCCGCTGTTAGTCTGATGGGCTTCCCTTTGAGGGTAACCCGACCTTTCTCTCTGGCTGCCCTTAACATTTTTTCCTTCATTTCAACTTTGGTGAATCTGACAATTATGTGTCTTGGAGTTGCTCTTCTCGAGGAGTATCTTTGTGGCGTTCTCTGTATTTCCTGAATCTGAACGTTGGCCTGCCTTGCTAGATTGGGGAAGTTCTCCTGGATAATATCCTGCAGAGTGTTTTCCAACTTGGTTTCATTCTCCGCATCACTTTCAGGTACACCAATCAGACGTAGATTTGGTCTTTTCACATAGTCCCATATTTCTTGGAGGCTTTGCTCATTTCTTTTTATTCTTTTTTCTCTAGACTTCCCTTCTCGCTTAGTTTCATTCATTTCATCTTCCATTGCTGATACCCTTTCTTCCAGTTGATCGCATTGGCTCCTGAGGCTTCTGCATTCTTCACGTAGTTCTCGAGCCTTGGTTTTCAGCTCCATCAGCTCCTTTAAGCACTTCTCTGTATTGGTTATTCTAGTTATACATTCTTCTAAATTTTTTTCAAAGTTTTCAACTTCTTTGCCTTTGGTTTGAATGTCCTCCCGTAGCTCAGAGTAATTTGATCGTCTGAAGCCTTCTTCTCTCAGCTCGTCAAAATCATTCTCCATCCAGCTTTGTTCCGTTGCTGGTGAGGAACTGCGTTCCTTTGGAGGAGGAGAGGTGCTCTGCATTTTAGAGTTTCCTGTTTTTCTGTTCTGTTTTTTCCCCATCTTTGTGGTTTTATCTACTTTTGGTCTTTGATGATGGTGATGTACAGATGGGTTTTCGGTGTGGATGTCCTTTCTGTTTGTTAGTTTTCCTTCTAACAGACAGGACCCTCAGCTGCAGGTCTGTTGGAATACCCTGCCGTGTGAGGTGTCAGTGTGCCCCTGCTGGGGGGTGCCTCCCAGTTAGGCTGCTCGGGGGTCAGGGGTCAGGGACCCACTTGAGGAGGCAGTCTGCCCGTTCTCAGATCTCCAGCTGCGTGCTGGGAGAACCACTGCTCTCTTCAAAGCTGTCAGACAGGGACATTTAAGTCTGCAGAGGTTACTGCTGTCTTTTTGTTTGTCTGTGCCCTGCCCCCAGAGGTGGAGCCTACAGAGGCAGGCAGGCCTCCTTGAGCTGTGGTGGGCTCCACCCAGTTCGAGCTTCCCGGCTGCTTTGTTTACCTAAGCAAGCCTGGGCAATGGCGGGCGCCCCTCCCCCAGCCTCGCTGCCGCCTTGTAGTTTGATCTCAGACTGCTGTGCTAGCAATCAGCGAGATTCCGAGGGCGTAGGACCCTCCGAGCCAGGTGTGGGATATAGTCTCGTGGTGCGCCGTTTTTTAAGCCGGTCTGAAACGCGCAATATTCGGGTGGGAGTGACCCGAGTTTTCCAGGTGCGTCCGTCACCCCTTTCTTTGACTCGGAAAGGGAACTCCCTGACCCCTTGCGCTTCCCAGGTGAGGCAATGCCTCGCCCTGCTTCGGCTCGCGCACGGTGCGCGCACCCACTGACCTGCGCCCACTGTCTGGCACTCCCTAGTGAGATGAACCCGGTACCTCAGATGGAAATGCAGAAATCACCGTCTTCTGCGTCGCTCACGCTGGGAGCTGTAGACCGGAGCTGTTCCTATTCGGCCATCTTGGCTCCTCTCTCCGCATTTACTGTATTTTCTTGTATTTCTGTTCCTTTTACATTTATATTTTTAGTATTTTTGTTGCCGTTGGGAAGCCAGTGGGAGATGTTGGTAGAGCCAATTCCTTGGGTAAACATAATGAAACAATATATTTTTTTAAGCCAGAAATCTAATGGGTGTACATTTAAGTAGACTCATACGTCTATAAATACAGATCTTTTTATTGGTTTGGGAGATAACTAATTATATTAAATAAGAATGTTTCATGGTCAGAGTAGTAGGAAAAATCAACAGTAAGTTTTGAAGATATAAAATAGCAAAGGTAGGGAAAGGACCAGAGAAGTAAAATTGTGCATTATCACTGAATACTCTCACTTACATTGTATTATCTTCTCTGTGAATTAATCTTGATTAATTTGTCTTCAGTTCATTCTTTTTCTCCCCCATTCTTTTAATTAGGGGATTAGAAATAAGGAATCTGTGTATATAAAAATGGAAAAGACTGGGTGTGGTGGCTCACATTACAAAATGCTGTAATCCCAGCATTTTGGGAAGCCAAGGTGGGAGGACTGCTTGAGGTCAGGAGTTCAAGACCAGCCTGGGCAGCAAAGTGAAATCCCATTTCTACAAAGAAATATAAAAATTTGGCTGGGCATGTTGGTGTATGCTTGTAGCCTTAGATATTTGGGAGGCTGAGGCAGGAGGACATTTGAGCCCCCAGGAGGTTGAGGCTGTCGTGGGCCACAGTCATATTACTGCCCTCTAACCTGAGTGGCAAAGTGAAACTCCATCTCTAAAAAAAAAAAAAAAATGGAAAAGAGGTAGAAATTTGGCAAATATTTCTTTTTTAGTACAACTTTGAACGGAAAGAGGAAGAAATTGCCATAACAAATAAATACAACATAACTTTGACAGGTTGTATTATATCAGCCTAAAAATGTTATTTCCTTATTTCCTTAGATCCAAATCACAGGAAAGTACCCAAACACAAAGCAGTAGGTAAGTATATTAGAAGGTGTTTCTTAAAATGAATACATGTATGAAATTAAAATAAAACTCATAATCCACTATTAATTCCTAAGTATGGATTGGGTAGATGAATTGGTAAAGTACTGCACCAATAAATAACCTATCTTTCTTTTATTTATTTATTATTTTTTTTAAGACAGAGTCTTGCTCTGTCGACCAGGCTGGAGTGCAATGGTGCGATCTCAGCTCACTGCAACCTCAGCCTCCTGCGTTCAAGCGATTCTCCTGCCTCAGCCTCCTGAGTAGCTGGGATTACAGGCGTGTGCCGCCATGCCCGCCTAATTTTTGTATTTTTAGTACAGACAGGATTTTGCCATGTTGGCCGGGCTGGTCTTGAACTCCTAACCTCAGGTGATCTGCCCCCCTCAGCCTCCCAAAGTGCTGGGATTACAGGCGTGAGCCATCATGTCCAGCCTAAATGACCTAGCTTCAAATGACCAATCTTTATTAATCTTGTTACTAATGAGTATTTAAATAACTTAGTCTGTTTTTTTTTCAGTTTAGTAAAGTTCTCTTAACTTTATTGAGAACTTGCTGTTGTTGATAGAATAGAATTAAAGAGTTGTACCTACAAGATGTAAGATCTGTAAATTTGTTTATAAAACAAATCTGTAATCAGGACCATTTTATTCATTAGGCAGCATAGGCTATAATGCTTCAGGTCTACGAATTTTCAAAGACCAAAAGGCCAAAATACTGTTACACACACACACACACGTACACACACACACACACACACACACGTACACACACACACACACGGAGTAATTGGCTGCAAGGTATGAAAAAAGGAAAATTAATGTGAACTTAAATTTCTAAAACATGTAAAGACATTAACTTAATTGTTAAATTCATAAACATTTCATTTTATATGAAAAAATTTTAATTTTTTCATTTGCAAGTACTTCTGATTAAATATGATGGTTCCTCAGAAATCAAAGAAAAGCATAAAGTAAATAAGTGGCTCATGGTTAAATAATTTCACAGGCAAAATTGTAAACATCCTTTCAATAATTCTTTTTTTCGTGCCACATGAATTTTCCACTTGGCAATACCCCAGCTGCTTGTACAGTGGGAGGGAGTTTGCTGTCAGTACTTTGAGCACGTGTTTTTTGTTCTCTTCCACAGTAACTAGTGATTCCTTCAGAAGGCAACGGATAACATCGGGAGTCTCGCTAAGAAATGAAAATTCTGTCTTTCCTTCCGTGGTCACAGCTGAAAGAAACAATAAATTGAGTGTGGATCAATTTGCATGCCAGCGTGTTCATTTTTTTTCTTCTCTTTCCTTTACCCCCGGGGACTACAGTTTTGCAGGTGCAGGGCTCTTAATTGAAAACAGTCTTCCAAACTCATCTCAGCTGTCCCCATTCCCACCTGACTCCGCATGAGCTCTTCTCATTGTCTTCTCTGCCGCTCTTCCATGACTCCTGCCCCTGTGCCCCCTGCCCCATGCCACCCCCTCTGATGTACTGCCTGGGGCCCCAGATACATCACCTACTCAATCTTACCCATGACAGGATCTGGGCAGTGTACTGTGTTCCTCCTTCTGGTCCTTCTCATGGGATTTGGCTGGCTGCACAGAGGTCCAATATATCCAGATATTTGCCCTCCTCATACTCCCCATGACCCCAGCCTGGGTTTCTGAGGGAGGACTGTTTGTTTCAGGGGTTGTAACTTCCCATCCAGGCCTTTCCTTCTACCCCCCACCTTTCTCTTGTCCCTTGGCCAAGTGACCCACCGGGTCAAGCCCAGAAGACAGAGAGGCAGCTTCTGAAGGACCCTTAGGCATGGGTCTTAAAGGCAAATATTAAACCCTTATTAGAGTTTGGTATGAGGCTTGATAAAATGAATTAGAGAAAGGTTCTGTCATTTTCCATTTTCTGAAATAATCTGAAAAACTTGTTTAGATTTTCAGTTAAATGTTTGTCAAAATTCACCAGTGAGGTTCTCTGGGACTGGAGTTTTTTGTTTTTTTTTTTTGGCGGGGGGATGATTTTAAATTACAGATTCAATTTATTAAATAGAGAACTATTCAAATTTTCCATTTATTCTTGTGATAGGTTTTTTCAGGCACTGTATTTTTAAAAAAAGTTTATCCATTTTATTTAATGATTAGACTTGTGGCCTAATGTTGTTCATAATATTCTTTTTTATGTCTATAGGATCTATAGTTATGTCCCCTCTTTCATTCCTTGTAATAGTAAGGTTTTTTTTTTCCTCTCATCAGTCTCGTGAAGAGTTTATCTAGTTAATTAATTTAAGAATCTCTCCAGAACCGCTCTTGACTTTGTTATTTTTCTCTGTTACATCTCTGTTTTCTACTTCATTGATTACACATTTTATTAATTTGCTTTTCTTCTACCTTCTTCAGGTGAAAGTTTAGATCAATGATTTTAAATCTTCTTTTCTAATGCATTTAAAGGTGTAAGTTTGTCCTATGTACATTTTTAGCTCCATTCCACATATTTTATGTCGTGTCCTCATTATAGTTCAGGTCAAAATATTTTCAAATTTTTATTTTGATTTCTCTTTTGAGTTATAGATTATGTAGAAGCCTGTTTAAATCCAAATATTGGTATTTTTTTAGCTCACTTTTTCCTTATTGTTTTCTCAATGGTGACCAGAGAATATATTTATATAATCTCAATTTTTAAAAATTATTTTCTTGAGTTGGTTTAGCCTATGATATATTTTGTTGCATGTTCTGTGTGTACTAAATAAGTACATGTGTATTTTGCAGTTGCTGAGTATATAAATGTTAATTAAGTCATTTGTTGACAGTGTTCTTGAAATCTTGTTTTTTCCTCTTGTTCTATCAATTCTTGAGAGAGGTGT
Organism: Pan troglodytes; assembly: GCF_028858775.2. Taxonomy (NCBI): domain Eukaryota; kingdom Metazoa; phylum Chordata; class Mammalia; order Primates; family Hominidae; genus Pan; species Pan troglodytes. Next base: position 47,697,550 of record NC_072405.2, read on the forward strand.
GTTGAAAGTGCCAACTATTGTTTTTTATTATTGTTGTTATGTAACTTGTTTTACACACGTTAATTGTATTTCATGTATTTTGGAGTTACATTTTAGTGCATGCATCTTTAGGACTATTATGTTTTCCTAATGAATAGGCTATTTATCATTATGCAATTCTCGTTGTTTCTAGTAATACTCTTAATTTTGAATTCTGATTTTGTGATAGTAGTATTGCCCTGCAGCCTTTTTTTTTATTGGCAGCTTTTTAAAGTTAGTCTTTGCACGGGGTATCTTTTTCATTCTTTTACTTCCATTGCATATTTTCTTATATTTAAGGTGTATCTGATGTACAGAGTATGCAGTTGGTTCTTGTATTTTTTAAAAAATCCAGTCTGACAATGTTTTTAAGTTGGAGTGCTTAAAAGCATTCATATCTGTTTATTTTTGTTTTTAATTGACACATAATAATTGTACATATTTATGGCATAAGTGTGATGTTTCAATATGTATGGACATTTCATAAAAAATAAAATGAGTGTATTTAGCATATTTATCTCCTCATACATTTATCATTTCTTTGCAGTGAGAACATTCAAAATCCTCTCATCTAGCTGTTTGCAAATGCAATTGGTCCTCCATATCTACGGGTTCCACATCCATGGGTTTCCAGGTTTCTGTGTTTTGCCATAAATGACAGATTTCTTTTTTATGGCTGAGTAGTATTCCATTATGTATATATATGACATTTTCTCTATCCTTCCATCCATTGATAAACACTTAGGTTTACTCTACATCTTGGCTATCTTGAATAGTGTTTCAATAAACATAGGAGTGCAGGTGTCTCTTCTTCATTGACTCATTGGTTGTTCAGGAGCATTTTGATTAATTTGCATATATTTGTAAACTTTCCTAGTTTTACACCATCATGGTCAGAAAACATTACTTGACATGATTTCAGTTGTAAATTTGTTAAGACTTGCATTGTGGCCTAATATATTATCTAACCTGGAGAATGTTTTATGTGGTGATAAGAATGTGTATTCTGCAGCTATTGGAGGGAATGTTCTGTAAATGTGTGTTAGGTCCAGAGCTGGTCTGTTGGTCTAGAGTTACAGTTTAAATTCAGTGTTTCTTTGTTGACTTTCTGTTTGGATGATCTGTCCTTTGACATAAGTAGGATTTCAAAATCCTTTACTATTAATGTATTGCAGTCAATTTCTCCCCTTAAATTAATTAATATTTGCTTTATATATTTTGGTGCTCCAATTTTATGTGCTTATATATTTGTGATTGTATATCCTCTGGCTGAATTGACCCCTTTATTTTGTAATGACCTTCTGTGTGTCCTTTTTTATGGTTTTAAATTCCAGTTCTATTTTATCTAAGTATAGCTACCCCTTCTCTCTTTTGGTTTCCATTTGTGTGGAATATCTTTCTCCATCCCTTCACTTTCGGTTATTTGTGTCCTTATCAGTGAAGTGAGTCTCTTGTAGGCAGCATATATTTGCATCTTCTTTTTTAATCTATTCAGCCATTCTGTGTCTTTAATTGGAGAATGTAATCCATTTACATTCAAGGTAAGGTCCTACTACTGCCATTTTGTCAATTTTTTCAAATGGTTTTATAGTTCCTTCCTTCCTTCCTCTCTTACAGTCTTCCTTTGTGATTGAATGATTTTCTCTAAGAGAATGTTTTGATTTCATGCTTTTTTGTGTGTGTGTATTTACTTTGTGGTTACCAGGAGGCTGAACAAAAAGTCTTGGAGATATAATAAGTTATTTCAAGCTGAAAACAACTTAACTTTGATCTAAATAAAATGAAGACTGTATATTTTAACCCTACCCCCCTTACATTACATTCTGAATTTCTGATGTCACAATTTACATCTTTTTATATTGCATGTCCCTTAACAAATTATTATAATTATTTTTGATAGTTTTGACTTTTAACTTCTATACTAAATGTATAAGTGTGATTTACAATCCATCATTATAGTATTAGAGTATTCTGAACTTGACTGTGTACTTATTTTACCAGTGAGTTTTATACTTTCATATGTTTTTGTGTTACTATTAGTGTCCTTTTCTTTTGACTTGAAGAACTCCCTATGTGTTTCTTGTATGGCATATCTAGTGGTGATACATACCCTCAGCTTCTTTTTGTCTGGGAAAATCTTTCACCTTCATTTCTGAAGAAAAGCTTTGCAGTATAAAGCATTAGTTGACATTTTGGTTTTTTCTTCAGCACTTTGAATATATTATTCAATTCTCTCCTGGCTCGTTTCTGCTGAGAAATCTGCTGATAGTTGTATTGGAACTTCTTTGTATGTAATCTGGTTTTTATCTCTTGATGTTCTAGAATTTTTCTTCATCTTTGATTTTTGATAGCTTAATTATTATATGTCTTGATGAATTCCTCTTTGGTTTGAATTTGATTGAGATGTCTGTGCCTATCTTGCGTCTGGGTACCGGTATCTTCTCTAGATTAGGGAAGTTTTCAGCCATTTTTCTTTATATATGCATTCTGGCCCCTTTTCTCTTTATTCTCTTTCTGCAACTCCTATTGTGCAAAAGCTTGGTCCCATATGTCCATATACTTTCTTTATTCTTTTTGCTCATTTGAATGAATGATTTCAAAAGCTCTGCCTTCCATCTCACTGATTCTTTCTTCTACTTGATCAATTCTGCTATTAAAGATTTGTTTTAAATTTTTCAGCTCAGTGCTTCTATTCTCTATCTCTAGGATTTCTATCTTTTTTTGGTTTTTATTTATTTGTCAGTCTTGCTTTTTCCATGTTACTGTTTTCCAAATTTCATTTAATTTTTCTCTCTCTATATTCCTGTAGTTCACTGAACTTCTTTATGAGTGTTACTATGAATTGGCATTCATTTAATAGCTGTCCATATCTTTGGGGTTTGCCATTGGAGCTTTATTAGTTTCTTTTAAAGGTGTTATGATTCCATGACTTTTTTGTACTTCTCTTATCCTTACATTGTTGTCTGTACCTTTGAGGAGAGATTCATATCTTCTGGCCTTATGTGTGTTCTTTGCCAGGTATAGAGCTCCACTAATTAACTAGTCTGTGATTCTGAAAGGGCTAGCTGGTGGTGACACCAGAGAGGTAAGACTTGTTGTGGGTTTTCAAGTTGCCTGGGCTGCTGCTGTTGCTCCAATATCAGAGGTGGCTACTATCTGAGCTCCAGTGACTGGTGAGACCACTGGCTGCGCTCTGCTATTAGGCAGAGCTGCTGGCCAAGTATTCTGATGGCCTCTGATCAGGCTGGTCACAAGATGTCTTCCCTGGCTGGGCAATTTTGCTGTTTTCTATCTGTATTTGAACAGGGCTGCAGGTGTGTTCTGAGGTTAGGTGGTGTTGCTGCTCTGGAGAGGAAGGATCTGAGGCTATGGTCCCTAACAATGTGTGATTGGGGATATGCTTCCCTCTTTGGCTGGAGCTGTGGGATGAACCTTTAGCTGAGTTGAATGGCTGTTTGACCTCAAGCAGGACTAGCTCCTACATTTCTCCAAATGCATACATACAGGTGGGAGTCTCCCTGCATGGGTGATGTCTTTGGGAGGACTTTTTGGCTTTGTGGAACCACTGCATGCCTTCCTGTGTCAAGCTGTTATAGCCTCTATGCTTCTCTGAGAACCACGGAGGTGGAAATATCCCTGCCGAGGCAGGGTCTTTGGGTAGGCTTTTTGGTTGTGTGAAGCCACTGCTTGCCTTCCTGGTTAAAGCCAGTGTAGCTCTTTTGCTTGCCTGAGGTCCCTGGAGGTGGGAGTCTTCCTGCCTTGGTGTGGTTATTGGGCAAGTTGTTTGGCTGTGTGGAGCCACTGCTTACCTTCGTAGGTCAAAGTGGTGTAATCTCTTTATTTTTCTGAGATCTGCAAAAGTGTGAGTCTGTTGGATTGGGTGGGATAATTGCTCTGGCTTTTTGGCTGTGTGGAGCTACTGCCTGCCTTCCTGGGCCAAGTCAGTGTAGTCTTTTTGCTTCAGAGATCCATGGCAGTGGCAGTCTCTCTGCCTTGGTGGGGCTATTGGGATGGGTGCTGAGGCTGGGCAGGGAAACAACCAGTCTAGGAGCTGAAGCTAGACTGTGCTTCCTTCCATGCCTCTAAAGGTGACTAACTCAGTTTGGCACATGTGCTATGGGACTGGCTGATATCTAATGGAGCACCGCAGTTGGCAAGAATGCAGAGGTACCACCAGGATCCATGTGCTGGTTGCTTTCTTTTTTTCTAACTGACTCCCAGGCATTCAAGTCATGTCATTTCCTTTAGTGTTCTCTCTGAAGCAAGTCCCAAGTAGGTGTTTTGAGAAGTGTCTTGGTATGCTAGAGAAGCTGGATGTCTGCCTCCTATTCTATTTTTCTCCTGTAGAAACAGAGACAGTTAGGGAAACCCTCTCTGTCTGGTGCTATGCCAATTTGGGGGGCGAGGTGGGAGCATAGTCAGAGTGAGACTGTTTGTCTTACCCTTCTAATTCAGACTTTGTTCAGTTTTACATATCATGCAGGTGTCTCCAGCTTGTTTTCAGGTGTTGGGGTTTTCCAATCTGTGGATGTTGCTGGTTAAATTTTGTGGTGGGGCTAGTGGGTAGTGGAGCTCAAGACTTCTTACTTCACCAACCATCTTGCTGACATCATTCCTAGCATTTATATTTAAATTAATTTCTGATATTATTGATTTTAAGTCTATCAGTTTCTATTTTTCTATTTCTCTCATCTTTTTTGTTCTTTTGCTTTTTCCTTCTGTACTTATTTCAGGTTAATTGAGTGCTAATCTGATTTTTTTCTGTTCTATGGGCTTTGTAGCTCATTATTAATAATATTTGGTGTTTAGAGATTACAGTATGGATTCTTAATGTATCAAAGTCTACCTTGAATTAATATTATCCTACTTAACAAACAACAAAAGAATTTTATACCAGTATGATTCCTAATACTTCCTTCTACCCTTTGTATTATTACATTTAATTGTATGTGTGTTATAAATTCTGACATATTGCTATTATTTTTACTTGAAACAGTCAGTACTGCTTTGAAAAAGCTTAAATAGTCTTTTACATTTACTCCATGTTTATTCTTTCTGGTGTTGTAGATTTCTTCTTGTAGCTTTGTGCTTCCATCTGGAATCACTTTCCTCACCCTGAATAACTTTCTTTGGTATTCTGTGCAGTGTATTTTGGATGGTGGCAAATTCTGCACACTTTTATTCTGTTAGAAAAAATTTTATTTACTTTCTTCTTGGTAAGATACAGTTATTATGATTTGTAATCCAATCTTGCACCACTTTTATTTTAAAGATAGATAAGAGGTTTATAAAAAGAACAACTTACTCAAACCCATGTTTTTCCTATTATTGCCTGTGGCCTTATGGATTAAGACAAGTGCCTCTAGAAGGGGAAAATGTAGGACAGGAAGGCCACATCTGCACGTTTTCATGAAAATCCTCTACCTGACACTCAAATGACAACATTCCTTTCATTGATAGTATTTCACACCATTTTTATTTTGCTTTCTTGCTTCCTCTTGTGCCTTCCCATGGCCTCTAAGGCTCAGCCTGTCTGTCTCCTGCTTGTCTCCTAGTCTTCTTTCTGTTCCATAAAAACCAGCCACACTGGCCTCCTTAACAAGCCAGTTTTATGCCCATCTGAGGCCTTTTGCACTTGCTGTTTCTTCACTGTGGAATGTTCTTCACCAGTTCCTGTCATGCTTGTCTTCCTCTCATAATTCACGTCCCACTCAAATGTTTCCTCCTAGAGGTGAGCACTCAACTACAGTGCCCTCACCTATCACTCCCCATTGTGCATAGAATTCTAGATTGGCATTTTTTTCCTTTGGCACTTTATATTTATTTCTTCTTGGTTTCATTATTTCTGCTTAGAATGAGTTATTATTCATGTTTTTGTATGTTGGATTGTAATATACCTTCCATCACACCTCTTCAGTTGCTTTTAAGATGTTTCCCTTTGCTGTGGCTTCTGAAAATTTGATCATGATATGCTTACATGTGGTTTTCTTTGAATTTATCCTTCTTTGTGTTTACCTAACTTCTTTGATCTGTTGCTTAATGTCTCTCCACAATTATGGAAAATTCTCAGACATTAAGAATCTTTCTTTTGCCTCATTCTCCTTAAGTGACTAAAATTATACAACTTCTTGCTCATTTAATATTGTTTCATGTGTCTCTGAAGTCTTGCTCTGTTTTATTTTTTATTTTTCATTAATTTTTCCCTTTGCTGCTTAGTTTGAGTAAGTTTTGTTGACCTGTCTCAAGTTCACTGATTATGAATTTATGTATTTAACTGTAAACTGACAACTTATAATTGTGTATATTTATGGGATACAGAGTAATGTTATGACTCATGAATACAATGTGCAATAAATAAATCCAATTAACATGTCCATCACCAGGCTGAGGCTGGAGAATGGCGTGAACCCGGGAGGCGGAGCTTGCAGTGAGCCCAGATCGCACCACTGCACTACAGCCTGGGCGACAGTGCATGACTCCGTCTCAAAAACAAATGAACAAACAAACAAACAAAAAACATGTCCATCACCTTAAATATTTATCATTTTTTTGTAGTTAGAATGTTTGAACTTTATTCTCTTAGCAATTTTTTAAATGTACAACACATTATTGTTACATTTCCCATACTGTGCAATAGGTCTCAAAAAAATCCTTATTCCTTTTGTGTAACTGAGATTTTATATCCTATGACATCATATCCCTATTTCCCCACCCCAAGCCTCTGTAACTACCATTCTACTCCCTGCTTCTATGAGTTTGATTGTTTTAGATTCCACATATAAGTGAGAACAGGCAATATTTGTCTCTCTGTGCCTTCATTATTTCCCTTAGCATAATGCCCTCCAATTCCACCCATATTGTCACAAATAACAGAATTCTTCTTTTTTAGGGCTGAATAGCATTCATTATAGCACATTTTATTCATTTATTTGTTAATAAACACTTAGGTTGACTCTGTAACTTGGCTATTGTGAACAGTGCTGCAGTGAACACGGGAGTGCAGACATCTGGTCAACAAGCTGATTTCAAATCTTTTGGATAAATACCCAGAAGTGGGATTGCTAGATCATACAGTAATTTGATTTTTACTATATTGAAGTAGCTCCATGCAGTTTTTCATGTCTGTACACGTTTACATTTTCACCAGACAAGTGTTCCCTTTTCTCCACATCTTTGCCAATACTTGTTAATTTTTGTCTTTTTGATAATAACCATTCTGACAGGAGTGAGATGATATCTCATTGTGGTTTTAATTTGCATTTTCCTAATTATTAATGATGTTGAGCATTTTAAACTATATTTTTTGGCTATTTGTATGTCTTCTTTTGAGAATGTCTCTTCAGATCCCTTGCCCATTTTAAAACCAGTGTTTGTTTGTTTCCTTGTAAGTTCTTTGAATTCCTTCTGTATTTTGAATATTAACTATTTTTCAGATGCATGGCTTACAAATATTTTCTCTAAATCCTTAGATTATCTCTTCACACGGTTATATGTTCTCCTTGCTGTGAAGAAGCTTTTTAGTTTGATGTAACCTCAATTTATTTTTGCTGTCGTTGCCTGTACATTTGGGGTCAAATCCAAAAATCATTGCCCAGACCAATGTTTTGGAATTTTTCCCTATGCTTTCTTTTATTAGTTTTATAGTTTCTCATCTTATGTTTAACTCTTTAATATATTTTGAGTTGATTTTTGCATATGGTATAAGTGTCTAATATTGTTCTGCATGTGGATATCCAGTTTTCCCAGTACTATTTACTGAAGAGATTATTTTTCCCCATTGTGTATTGTTGACAATTTTGTTGAAAAGCAATGGACCATACATATATGGGTTCAGTTCTGGGCTATTCTCTCTATAAAAATTGATGTGTCTATTTTTTTTGGCCAGTACCATGCTATTTTAATTACTGTAACTTTGTAATATCATTTGAAGTCAAATAGTGTGATGCTTCCATCTTTGTTCATTTTGCTCATTACTACCTTGGCAATTTGGCTTTTTACTTTCTAATTCCATATGAATTTTCAGATTGTTCTTTTTTTACTGTGAAAAATGACATTGGAATTTGTATGGAGATTGCATTGAATTTGTAGATTGATTTTGGTAGTATGGACATTCTAACAATATTAATTCTTCCAGTTCATAAATACAGGATTCTTTTCATTTATTTGTGTCTTCTTCAATTTCTTACATCAACATTTTATAGTTTTTAGTGTATAGGTTTTTCATCTCCTTGGTTAAATTTATTTCTAGATATTTTATTTTTTGTAGCTATAGTAAATGGAATTGTTCTCTTGATTTTATTTCTGAAAAGTTGCTAGTATATAGAAATGCTACTCATTTTTGAATGTTGATTTTGTATCCTGCAACTTGACTGTATTCATTTATTAGTTCTAACAGTTTTCTGGTGGATTATTTAGGGTTTTCTATGTAAAAGATCGAGCCATCAGCAAACTGACAATTTTACTTCATTTTTCCTATTTGGATGCCTTACCTTTTATTTCTTTCTCTTGCCTAATTGCCCTCGTGTGGACTTCTAATGCTATATTATATAGAAGTGGTGCAAACGGCCATTCTTGTCCACTTTTTCCAGAACTTAGATAAAGGCTTTCAGTTTTCACCATTGAGTATAATGTTAGCTGTGATCTTCTCATACATGGTCTTTATTATGTTGAGGTGTATTCCTTGTATACCTAATTTGGTGAAAGTTTTTTAATAATAAAAGGACGTTGAATTCTTTCACATGCTTTCTCTGTATCTGATGATATGATCATATGGTTTTTTGTCTGTCATTTTGTTGATGTGATGTATCACATTTATTGATTTACATATGTTAAACCATCTTGCACCACTCAGATAAATCTCATTTGATTATAGTGGATGATTCTTTTAGGATGTTTTTGAATTCAGTTTGCTAGTATGAGGGAACTTCAAGAAGTTTATGGAAAATGTGTATTATGAAATAACTCTGCATGGATTTCAAATGTTTATGCATCAAATTAAACTCATACTAACTTGTTATAACATATTTCAACAGGAGCAAATTTGAGGCACTAAGGAGAAGACATTAGCTTTTTTTAAAGCACCTATCAAAGTAGCATGAAATCTGCTATAATTGAAGCAAGAACAAACATCAACTTATAGTAAAACTTGGATGGAAGAATGATGAATAATTGATACTTATGAAAAATTTTGGGGTGCAATTCCCAAAAGAAATGATCAATTTACAAATGGATAACTCATTTTAAGAAAGAACAAGATGATGTTGAAGATAAAGCATGTAGCAGCAGACTATCCACATCAATTTGGAAGAAAAAAAATGCATCTTGTTTGTGTCCTTATTGAAGATGTCTGATAATTAACAGCAGAAATAATAGCCATCTCAATTAGTTCAGCTTGCACAATTCTGACTGAAAAATTAAAGTTCAGCAAACTTTCCACTCAGTGGGTGCCAAAACAATTATTCCTAGATCAGCTGCAGACAAGAGCAGAGCTTTCAATGGGAATTTTAAACAAGTATGATCAAGATCCTGAAATATTTATTCCAAGTATTTTAATAGAAGATAAAACATGGATTACCAGTGCAATACTGAAGATAAAGAACAATAAAAGCAATGGCTACCGAGAGGTAGAAATGTTCCCATCAACAGCAAATATTTCAACAACAATGTTTTGGGGGGATCTTCAAGGCATTTTGTTTGCTGACTTTCTGGAAGGCCAGAGAATAACATTTACTTATTATAAGTGTGTTTTGAGAAACTTAGCCTAAGACTAAGCAGAAAAATGCCCAGGAAAGCTTCACTAGAGGGTCCTTCTTCACCGTAACAATGCTTCTGTTCATTCTTCTAATCAAATAAGGGCAATTCTGTGAGAAGAGAAATAACTGGACATCCACCTTACAGTTTTGGCTTGGATTTTTCTGACTTCTTTTTCCCCTAATTTAAAAAACTCTTTAGAATGTAAATTTTTGTTCAGTTAGTAATGCTAAAAAGAGTGTATAACTATGGTTAAAGTCCCACGATTCTCAGTTCTTTAGGGATAGACTAAATGATTTGTATCATCACTTAACAAAAATGTCTTGAGCTTGAAGGAATTTTTATTGAGAAAGTTTATATTTTTTATTTTTATTATTAATATTTAATTCAATTTTCTATGATTTTTTGACATCCCCTGATGTTGAAAAATTTTGCATCCATGTTCATAAAAATATTGGCCTATAATTTTTATTTGTTATAATATACTTGTCTGGCTTTTGTATCAGAGTAATGCTGGCCTCATTGAAAGAGTTTGGAAGTATTCTCTTCTCTTTGATTTTTTTTTGGAAGAGTTTGAGAAGCAGTGGTATGAATTTTTCTTTAAAAGTTTGGTAGAATTCAGTAGTGAAGCCATCAGGTCCAGGGCTATCCTTTAATGAGAAACTTTTTGCTACTGTCAATCTCTGTACTCATTATTAGTCTGCTCAGATTTTCTATTTCTTTTTGATTTAGTCTTGAGTAGGTGTATGTGTCTAGGAATTTGTCCTTTTTTTCTAGGTAATCCAATTTGTTGACATATAATTGTTCATAGTAGTCCCTTATGATCTTTTTTATTTCTGTGGTATCAGTTGTAATGTACCCTCTTTTATTTATGATTTTATTCATTTGAAATTTCTTTCTTTTTCTCCTAGTGTAGGTAAAGGTTTATTAATTTTGTTTATCCTTTTGAAATATTAACTCAGTTTTGTTTATGGTTTGTATTATTTTTCTATTCTCTATTTCAATTATTTCTGCTATGATCTTTATTATTTCTTTTCTTTTCCTAACTTCCAGCTTAGTTTATTCTTGATTTTTCTATGTCCTTGAGAAATGTTGTTAAATTTTATTTCATATTTTTCTTCTTTTTGATGTAGGCATTGATTGGATAAATGTTCCTTTTATAATTGATTTTCCTCCACCCCAATAGATTTGGTATGTAGTGTTTCCATTTTAATTTTTATCAAGTTTAAAAAAATATTTTACTTTTGTGGATACATAGTAGGTTTGTATATTTATGGGATACATAAAATGTTTTGATACAGGCATGGAATAACGTAATGTAAAATGGGGTATCCATCTCCTCCAGTATTTATCCTTTGTGTTACAGACAGTCCAATTATACTCTTTTAGTCATTTAAAAATGTAAAATTAAATTATTATTTACTGTAGTCACTTTGTTGTGCTATCATATAGTAGGTCTTATTCATTTGTTCTATTTTTTTTTTTTTTACCAATTAATGATTCTCAACTCCCCCACAACACTTTATTCCCTTCCTAGCCTCTGTTAACCATCCTTCTACTCTCTGTCTCCATGAGCTCAATTGTTCTGATTTTTAGATTTCACAAATAAGTGAGAACATGTGATGTTTGTCATGTGTTGAGCTTCTTATATATTCTGGATATCCTTTGTCAGAGGGGTAGTTTGCAAATATTTTCTCCCATCCTTGAGGTTGTCTCTTCACTCTATACTGATTATATTCTTTGCTGTGCAGAAGCTTTTTAACTTAATGTGATCCCATTTGTCCATGTTTGCTTTGGTTGCCTGTACTTGTGGGGTATTACTCAAAAATCTTTGCCCAGACCAATATCCTGAAGAGTTTCCCCAATGTTTTCTTGTAGCAGTTTCATAGTTTGAGGTCTTAGATTTAAGTCTTTAATCCATTTTGATTTGGTTTTTGTATATAGTGAGGGATAGGGGTCTAGTTTCATTATCTTGCCTATGAATATCCAGTTTTTCAGCACCATTTATTGGAGACTGTCTTTTCCTCAGTGTATGTTCATGGCACCTTTGTCAAAAATGAGTTCATTTTAGGTGTGTGGATTTGATTCTGTGTTCTCTATTCTGTTCCATTGGTCTACGTGTTTATGTGTCTGTTTTTACTCCAGTATCATGCTGTTTTGCTTACTATAGCTCTGTAGCATAGACTGAAGTCAGGTAATGTGATTCTTCCAGTTTTGTTCTTTTTACTTAGAATAGCTTTGGCTATTCTGGGTCCTTTGTGATTCCATATAAATTTTAGGATTTTTTTCAATTTCTGTGAAGAATGTCATAGGTATATTGATAGGAATTGTATTGAATCTGTAGATTGCTTTGGGTAATATGGGCATGTTAACAATATTTATTTTCCCAGTTCATGAACATGGAATATCTTTCAATTTTTTGGTGTACTCTTCATTTTCCTTCATCTGTGTTTATAGTTTTCATTATAGAGATCTTTCACTTCTTTGGTTAATTCCTAGGCATTTAATTTTATTTGTGGCTATTGTAAATGGTATTACTCTTTCTATTTCTTTTTCACATTGTTCACTGTTGGCATATAAAAATGCTACTGATTTTTGTATGTTGATTTTGTATCCTGCAAGTTTACTTAATTTATCAGTTCTAATAGTTTTTTTGTGGAGTCTAGGTTTTTCCAAATGTAAGATCACATCATATGCAAGAAAGGATAATTTGATTTCTTCCTTTCCAATTTGGATGCCCCCTATTTCTTTTTCATGTCTGATTGCTCTAGCTAGGACTCTCAGTACTATGTTGAATAACAGTGGTGACAGCGGCATCTTTGTCATGTTCCAGATCTTAGAGAAAAGGCTTTCAGTTTTTTCCATTCAGTTTCCCACTAGCTGCAGGTCTGTTGTGTATGGCTTTTATTATGTTGAGTTATGTTCCTTCTATACTCAATGTTTTAATGTTTTCTATCATGAGGTGATGTTGAATTTTATCAAAAGCTTTTTCAGTATCAATTGAAATATATGATTTTTATCCGTCATTCTGTTGATATGATGTATCACATTGATTGACTTGCATATATTGAACCATCCTTGCATCCCAGGGATAAATCTTAGTTATAATAAATGATATTTTAAATGTATTGTTGAATTCGATTTGCCAGTATTTTGTCAAGGATTTTCCTATCAATATTCATCAGAGGTATTTTCTTGTATTTTTTTTTTTAGTGTGTCTCTGTCTGGTTTTGGTATCAGGATAATACTGGCCTTGTAGAATGCATTTGGAAGTCTTCCCTTGTCTTCCATTTTTCTGAATAGTTTGAGTAGGATTGTTATTAATTTTTTTTACATGTTTGGAAGAGTTCAGCAGTAAAGCTATTGGGTCCTGGGCTTTTCTTTACTGGGAGACATTTTACTATGGCATTAATCCCATTATTTGTTTGATGTGTTCAGAGTCTGAATTTCTTCATGGTTCAGTCATAGTAGGTTGCATCTTTCTAGGAATTTGTCCACTTTTTTCTAGATTTTCTAATTTATTGGCATATAGTTACTCATAGTGGGCACTAAGGATCCTTAGAATTTCTGAGCTATCAGTTATAATATCTTTTTTTATCTCTGATTTATGTACTTAGATCTCCCATTTTTAAAAATTGTCTAGCTAAAGGTTTGTCAATTTTAACTTTTCAAAAAACCAACTTTTTGTTTCTTTGATCTTTTGTATTGTCTTTTTTTCATTTCATTTATTTTTGCTCTGATTTTTATGTTTATTTTCTTCTGCTAATTTTGGATTTGGTTTGCTCTTCCTTTTCGAGTGCTTTAAGATGCATTGCTAGATTGTTTATTTGAAAATTTTCTTCCTTTTTGATGTATGCACTTGTAGCTATAAACTTCCCTCTTAGTACTGCTTTTGCTGTATCTCATAGGTTTTGGCATGCTGTATTTCAATTATTTGTTTTAAGAAATTTTTCAATTTCCTTTTTAATCTCTTCATAGACCCACTGGTGACTGGGGAGCATATTATCTAATTTTCATGTATTTTTATAGTTTCCAAAATTCCTCTCGTTATTAGTTTCTAGTTTTATTCCATTGAGGTCAGAGAAGATACTTGATATTATTTCAATTTTTAAAAATGTTTTGTGGGCTAACATATGGTCTTTCCTTGAGAATAATCCATGTGCTGAGGAAAAGAGTGTGTATTCTGCAGCTCTTGGTTTGAATGATCTGTAAATATCTATTAGATCCATTTGGTCGATAATGCAGATTTAGTCTTATTTTGTTGTTGTTGTTGATTTTCTGTTTGGAAGATCTGTCCATTGCTGAAATTGAGATGTTGAAGTCTCCAGCTATTATTATATTGGGGCCTATCTCTCTCTTTAGCTCTAATAAAATTTGCTCTATATATCTTGGTGCTCCAGCATTGGGTGCATATATATTTAAAATTGTTGCATCCTCTTGAAGAATTGGACCCTTTATCATTATACAGTGACCTTCTTGGTCTTTTCTTACACATTTTGTCTTAAAGTCTATTTTGCTGAATACCAGTGTAGTGACTTCTGCTCTTTTTTGGTTTCCATTGGCATGGAATATCTTTTCCATACCTTTATTTTTGGTCTAGGTGTGTCTTTATAGGTGAAGTGTATATCTTGTAGGCAATAGATCTTTCAGTCATGGTTTTTAATCCACTCAGTTACTCTATGTCTTTTGATTAGAGAGTTTAGTTCATTTACATTTAATGTTATTATTGATAAGTAAGGACCTACTCCTGCCATTTTGTTGTTTTCTGGCTGTTTTGTGGTCTTCTCTTCCTTCTTTCCTTCCTTCCTGTTTTCCTTTCAGTGAAGGTGATTCTTTCTGGTGACATGATTTAGTCTTTTGCTTTTTATTTTTTTCTGTACTCATATGTTTTTTGCCTTGAGGTGACCACAAGGCTTGCCAATGCTATCTTGTAACCCATTATTTTAATCTGATAATGACTTAACACTGTTTGCATAAACAAGAAAACAAACAAGCAAAGGATCTACACCTTAACTTTGTTCCCCTGTTTTTTAACTTTTTGTTGTTTCTATTTATATCTTATCATACTGTCTATACCTTGAAAAGTTATAGTTCTCATTTCCAATTGGTTTATTTTTTAGTCTTTTAAGATAAGTTTACACACCACAGTTTCAGTGTTCTAATATCCTCTCTTTTTTTTGCCCACTTACTATTGCCAGTGAGTTTTGTATCTTCACATGATTTCTTATTGTTCATTAACATCCTTTTCTTTCTGATTGAAGTACTATGCCCTTTATCATTTGTATTAGGACAGTTCTGGTGTTATTAAAATTTCTCAGATTCTGTTTGCCTGGAAAAGTCTTTATTTCTTTTTTACATTTGAAGGATATTTTCATTGGATATACTATTCTAGGGTAAAAGCTTTTTTCCTTCGGTACTTTAAATACATCATGCCACTCTCTCCTGTCATGGAAGGTTTCTACTGAGAAGTCTGCTATCGGGCCTGTTGGAGCTCCATTATGTCATTTTTTTCTTTCCTCTTGCTGCCTTTAGAATCCTTGCTTTATCTTAGACCCTTGGGAGTTTAAGGGATTATAAAATGCCTTGAGGCAGTTTCCTTTGACTTAAATCTGCTCGTTGTTGTCTAATCTTCTCATACTTGGATATTGACATTGTTCTCTAGGTTTGGGAAGTTCTCGATTATCCCTTTGAATAAACTTTCTATCCCTATCTCTTTCTCTACCTCCTCTTTAAGGCCAATAACTCTTAGATTTGCTTTTTTGAGGCTATTTTCTATAATAGATCCTGTAGGCCTGCTTCTTTTTTTAATTCTTTTTCTTTTGCCTCCTCTGACTGTGTATTTTCAAATAGCTTGTCTTCAAACTCGCTGATTCTTTTTTTTGCTTGATCAGTTTTTACTAAAAGACTAAAAGATGCATTCTTCAGTAGGTCAATTGCATTTTTCAGCTCCAGAATTTCTGCTTGATTCTTTTTAATTATTTGAATCTCTTTGTTGTAATAAATTTGTCTGATGGAACTCTGAATTCCTTCTCTGTGTTCTCTTAAATTTCTTTGAGTTTCTTCAAATAGTTATTTTGAGTTCTCTGTATAAAAGGTCACATATCTCTGTTTCTCCAGGATTTGTTCCTGGTACCTTATTTAGTTTATTTGGGGAGGTCATGTTTTCCTGGATGATCTTGATACTTGTAGATGTTCATCTGTGTTTGGGCATTGAAAAGTTAGGTATTTATTGTAGGCTACTCACTCTGGGCTTGTTTGTACCATTCATTCTTGGGAAGGTTTTCCACATATTCTAAAGAACTTTGGTATTGTAATCTAAGCTGTACCTGCTTCAGGGACCCATTAATGCTGTAGCTCGTAAAGGTACCAACTTGATGGTTTTGGACAAGATTGAGAGAATTCTCTGGATTAAAAGGCAGAGACTTTTGTTGCTTCCTTTAATTTCTCCCAAATAAAGTATCTCTTTCTGTTCTGAGCCAGCTGGAGCTAGGGGTGGAGCATTCCTTTGGACATCACCAGTACAACTGTGCTGTGTCAGACCTGAAGCCAGCACAGCACTGAGCCTCATCCAATATTTTCAGTAACTACTTCCTGGCTTCCACCTATGTTTGCTCAATGCCCTGGGACTCTACAATCAGCAAGTGGCATAGCCAGCCAGATCTTTGTCCTTCCCCTCAGGGTGGTGAGTTTCCCTAGACTCCAGGAAAGTTCAGAGGTGCTGTTTTGGAGCCAGGGACTAAAGTCAAAAATGTTACAAGTCCACCTGGTGTACTATTGCACTGTGACTGAACTGAGACTCAAATCACAAGACACAGTCCTTCCAACTCTTCTCTCCCCTTTGCAAGGGCAGAGGAGCCTCATTCCACGGCTACCCCACCACAGGCACACAGGGAGTACTGCAGGAATACCGCCAGTGTTTCCTTAAGGTCCAAGGGCTCTCCCGTCAGCTTGTGGTGAATGCTACCTGGCCTGGGATTTATCCTTCAGGGCAATGCCCCCTGACTGCCTCAGGGCAGATCCAAAAATGCTATCCAAGATGCAAGTCCTGGAACTGGGGACTCCAGGAGCCAACCTGACACTTTACCTGCTGTGGTTGAGCTGGTACCTAAGGTGCATGACAAAGTCCTTTTTACTTTTCCCTCCACATTTCTCAAGCAGACAAAATCTCATCCTATAGTCACCACAGCTGGCAATGTGCTGAGTTTCAACTGAAGCCAGGAGGTCTCAGAGGTTCACCCAAGGCCTTCAATGTAGTGCCTGGTATCACTGCTGATTATTCAGGGTCCAAAGGCTCTTCAGTTAGAAGGTGATGAATCCTGCCAGAACTGGATCCTTCCCTTAAGGTAGCGGATTCCCTTAGGGTCCACAGTGGCTCTAGAAATGTCATCAGGAGCCATGACCTGGAAAGGGGGCCTCACGACTTTGCCCAGTGTTCTATCCTGCTGTGGATGAACTGGTATCCAAGATGCAAGACAAAGCCCTCCCAACTATTTTCTTTCCTCTCCTAAAGCGGAGGGAGGGGGTCTCTTTTGGAACCATGAGCTGTGATTTATCCCATGGAGTAGTCCATGTGGGAAGAATCTGAGGTTGGGCTTCTTTTAACAGCCAGGAAGAAACTGAAGGCTCTTGCAAAACAGAATCTTTCCAGCAATGCCAGAATAAGTGGATAGTGGATACTTTCCCAGTCAAACTTTGAGATAACTCCAGTCCTAGCTGGCACCTTGATTCCTGCCTGTGAGAGACTGTAAATTGGAGGATCCAGTTAAGTGGTATATTACTTCCTGACTTACAAAAATTAAGATAATAACTGTTAATGTTTTTAGACACTAGTATTAGGGTAATGTGTTACACGGTGATAAAGAACTACTTCAGCCAGGCATGGTGGCTCACGCTTGTAATCCTAGCACTTTGGGAGGCCGAGGCAGGTGGATCACCTGAGGCCAGGAGTTTGAGACCACCCTGTCCAACATGGTGAAACCCTGTCTCTACTAAAAATACAAAAATTAGCCAGGTGTGGTGGTGGGTGCCTGCAATCCCAGCTACTCGGGGTGCTGAGTCAGGATAATCGCTTGAAACCGGGAGGTGGAGGTTGCAGTGAGCTGAGATCGCGCCACTGCACTCCAGCCTGGGCAACAGAGTGATACTCTGTCTCAAAAAAAAAAAAAAAAAAAAAGAACTACTTCAACTTTACTGCACAATATTTATATGAAAACATTACTTTTAAAATTAGAAAATAATGCTTTTGACATAGAAGAGACAATGTGATTTTAAAGATAATACACTTTAGTAAAATCCATTTGTTGTAATCCACTTATGCTGCTATAACGAAATGCCACTAACTGGGAAATTTATACATATTAACAAGAGAAATTTATTTCTCATAGTTCTGGAAGCTGAGAAATCCAACAAGATCAAGGTGCTGGTTGGTGAGGGCCCAGTCTCTGTTTTCTCAGATGGCACCTTGTTGCTCCATCTTCTGGAGGGGAGGAATGCTGTGTCCTTACATGGTGGAAGGGACAGAAGGGGCAAAAAGGGACCACATTCCCTCTGTCAAGCCCTTTTACTATGGTATTAATCCATTCAAGAGAGGGGCACCATCATGACCTAAATGCCTCTCAAAAGCTCCCACCTTTAAACACTGTTGCATTGGGGATTAAGTTTTCAACACATGAATTTTGGGGAACACATTCAGACTGTAGCATTCTGCTCTTAGCCCCCAAAATGAATGTTCTTATCACATGCAAAATACATTTATTCCATCTCAATAGCTCCAACAGTTTTTTTTTTTTGAGATGGTGTCTCACTTTGTCACCCAGGTTGGAGTGCAGCGGCATGATCTTGGCTCACTGCAACCTCTGCTTCCCAGGTTCAAGCGATTCTCCTGTCTCAGCCTCTCTAGTAGCTGGGACTAGAGGCGTGCACCACCACACCCAGCTAATTTTTGTATTTTTAGTAGAGACGGGGTTTCACCGTATTTTCCAGGCTGGTCTCGAATTCTTGATCTCAGGCATTCTGCCTGCCTCAGCCTCCCAAAGTGCTGGGATTACAGGCATGAGCCACCGTGCTGGCCCAAAAGTTTTAACTCATTAAGATATCAACTCAAAAGTCTAAGGTTCAGAGTCTCATTTTAATCAGAAATGAATAAGACTCAAGGCATGATTCAGCCTGAGGAAAATTTACTTACAGCTGTGAGCCTGTTTAAATTAAACAAGTTACCTGCCTTCAAAATACAATAGTGGGACAGGCATAGGATAGACATTCCCATTCCAAAAGAGAGAAATAGGCAAGAAGAAAGTGGTAGCAAGTCCCAAGTAAGTCCAAAGCTCAATAGGACAAACACAATAAAATCTTAAGGCTTGAGAATAATCTTTTTGACTCCATTTCCTGCCTTGTGGATACACTGGTGTGGGGAGTTGGGCCTCCAAGGACTTGGGAAGTCCCATCTCTCTGACTTTGCTGGGTGCAGCCCATATTTCAGCTCTCACACACTGAAGGTGCATTCCTGCAGCTTCCCAGGCTGATGCTGTACACTGGTGACTACAGTGCTGGAGGCCTGAGGGTGACCCAGTCCCCACAGCTACACTAGACATTGCCTAGTGGGGACTCTCTAGAGTGGCCTCATATCCATTGCTCCATTAGACATTGCCCTAGCAGAGACCCTCTGCAGTGGCCCTAACTCTATGGCTCTGCTAGGCATTGCCCTAGTGGGGACTTTATTCAGCACTCCTGGCTCTGTGACAGTTCTCTGCCTGGGCACCAAGGATCTCTGAGGCATCCTTTGAGATACAGGTGCAGACAGCCATGCTCCCACAGCTCACACACTGTGTGCACCTACAGAATTAGCACCATGTGGAGGCTGCCAGATTTTACTATGTGCATCCTCCAGACAAGTGGTTCAAGCTCCACCCGGGCCCATTTGTGCCATAGCTGAGGTGGTCATGGAGCACTGCACCAGAATGCAGGGAGTGGAGATTTGAGGTGGCCCTGGGTATCCAGCCCTGAGGTCCCATGGGTGTCCTAGGCTTCTCCCTTAAAACCATTCTGCCTTCAAAACCCTGGCACTCTGGGCCTATGATGAGAAAAGCAGCTTCAAAGATCTCCAAAATGCTTT
The DNA here is from genome assembly GCF_028858775.2 of Pan troglodytes. Taxonomy (NCBI): domain Eukaryota; kingdom Metazoa; phylum Chordata; class Mammalia; order Primates; family Hominidae; genus Pan; species Pan troglodytes. The sequence continues at coordinate 47,717,429 of NC_072405.2, forward strand.
TAGAGTCATTTATGAATTTGTATAGGAATTTTCCACTGTCTCAATGGACAGCATCTTGCTTCCTTCTATCCTTGCTAATCTCCTTATCAAGCATTTCATTTGGTCATACCCTTGGTATTTTCTCCCAAATAAGCCTTTTTGTTCTTTATATGGCCAGGCTGAGAATTTTCCAAATCTTTATGTCCTGCTTCCCTATTGATTATATATTTCACCTTTAACTCATTTTTCTCCTCTGGCATTTTGCTACAACAGACCAGAAGAAGACACATAGCACCTTCAATACTTTGCTGCTTTGTGATTTCTTCCAGCACAAATCCTAGTTTATCACTCTCCAGTTTTGCCTTCCACAAAGTCCTAGCTTACAGACAAAATTCAGCCAAATTCTTTGCCACTTTAGAGCAAGGATGGCTTTTCCTCTAGTTTCTAATACCTTGTTTCCCATTTCCATCTGAGACCTCATCAGAATAGTCTTTACTATCCTTATTTCTACCAGCAATTTGTTTATGACAATTTAAATACTATCTATGAAGAACGAGATTTTTTCCTACCTCTCTTCTCTTTTGAACTCTCACTAGAATGTTTTTAATGCTCCAATTACAAATTTTCTAGCTTATATATTTTTCACTTCAAAACTGTTCTAACCTCTACCCGTTACCCAGTCTCAAAGCTGCTCCCCCAGTTTTAGGCACTTGTTATGCAACACCCCACTTATCTGGTACCAATTTATCTTAGTCCCTTAGTGCTTCTATAACAAAATATCAGATACTGGGTAATTTATAAAGAACAGAAATTAATTTTTTTCACAGTTCTCGAGGCTGGGAAGTGCAAGATCAAGACTGGAAGGTCTGGGCGTCTGGTGAGGGCTGTTCTCTGCTTCCAAGATAATGCCTTGTTGCTGCAGCTTCTGAGTGGGAGAAATACTGCGTCCTCATTTAGCAGAAGGGATGAAAGGAGTGATAAAAGGAGCAAACTGTCTCTATTACAAGCCCTTTTATGACGGCATTAACCCATTCTTGAGGGCTGCCCTCATGACCTAAACAGCTCCAAAAGGTCTCCCCCTCTCCAAGATTATTGCATTGGGAATTGAGTCTCCAACATGTGAATTTGGGGAGGACACATTCAGGTCATAGTGACATAGGAGTTAAGAAGAAATTACTAGGCAGGCGGATCACGAGGTCAGGCAATTGAGACCATCCTGCCTAACACGGTGAAACCCCATCTCTACTAAAAAATACAAAAAATGAGCCAGGCATGGTGGCGGGCGCCTGTAGTCCCAGCTACTTGGGAGGCCGAGGCAGGAGAATGGCGTGAACCTGGGAGGTGGAGGTTGCAGTGAGCCAAGATCGCGCCACTGCACTCCAGCCTGGGCGACAGAGCGAGACTCCATCGCAAAAAAAAAAAAAAAAAAAAAAAAAAAAAAAAAAAAAGAAAAAGAAAAAGAAGAAATTATTTAGGCAAATAGTAACGGTAAGGAAGTCCTCAGTAAGATTTTCCTTTTAACGAATAGCAGCCCCAGATCATTTTCTTTTCTAACAGAGAGCAGCCTGTAAAATCGAAATGCAAACATAAAAAGGAAAGCTAGAAGCTTGCACAGGTGAATGCTGTCAGATGTGCCAATAGGAAAGGGGCTACTTGGGGACTAAGCATGTTCAAAATGGTGGCTCCATCTTCCCCTTTCCTTGTCGGCCACGTGCACAGTAAGGAGCAGGCAACATAGCACTGGCCAAGTAGAGAATCCATTTGCATAATAAAAGATTAGGGTGGGGTGGCTAGCTTCCCTGTGCATTATGTAAACATCACACCTGGTCCAACCAATCTTTGGGCCCTATGTAAATCAGACACACCAACTCAATCCTGTTTATAAAGCCCTGTGCATTCCGAAGCGGGTCGGAAGTCCCATTCCGGCTTTCCCCTGTCTCATAAGAGAGAGAGCTGTTCTCTTTTCTCTTTCTTTTGCCTATTAAACCTCCGCTCCTAAACCTGCTTCTTGTGTCTGCATACTCAATTTCCTTGGTGCAAGATGGTGAACCTCAGGTATTTACCCCAGACAATGATGCCACTTCAATAAGACAATTAAAAATTTAAAACAAACAAACACATTTCAAAGGATAAAAAGCAGATCTGATGTGATACATCTTTAGAAACCATTTCCAACATACTTAATAGAAGTCATGTTGTCATTCTTCATTGGAAATTTGGATGCCATTAAGATGTTTCTTATATTTAAGAATGTCAAAACTGCTCCTTATTTATTGGAAAAATAAACAATAACTCACCTATAGATAATGTACACCTTTCTATAAAAGCATGTGGTTATATTTCAGACTCAGATTTACAGCTGTATGGACTTGGAAGTTAGTTTTTGAAATCATATCTTGCAGAAGCAAAATCAAATATATTACATATTTATCTAGAGAAAAACCTATGTTAACATAATGGTTATACATCCACAAATTGATGTTATATAACATTGTAAAAAATGGATATTTATTTGTCCATCAATGATAAACTGGATTAAGAAAATGTGGCACATATACACCATGGAATACTATGTAGCCATAAAAAAGGATGAGTTCATGTCCTTTGTGGGGACGTGGATAAAGCTGGAAACTATCATTCTCAGCAAACTATCACAAGAACAGAAAACCAAACACTGCATGTTCTCACTCATAGGTGGGAATTGAACAATGAGAACACTTGGATACAGGGTGGGGAACATCACACACCAGGGCCTGTTGGGGGCTGGGGGGCTGGGGGAAGGATAACATTAGGACAAATACCTAATGTAAATGATGAGTTGATGGGTGCAGCAAACCTACATGGCACATGTATACCTATGTATCAAACCTGCACGTTGTGCACATGTACCCTAGAACTTAAAGTATAATAATAATAATAATAAAAAGAAATTAAAAAAAACCCGGGATATTTATGAAATTCTGCATTTTTTCAGGTTGTATTAGTAACCAAAGCAGTTGACCTCTGGGAATTGAATAATTGAGAACTGCTCAAAGGACCTCAACTATACAAGTATTTATAAAATATGTACAATAATACTTCAAATATACCTATCTCATGTTTTTGAGGACTTTTAATTTTTTTATCTGAATTCTTCCAGAATAGAATAGAAATAAATCTTCACACTCCATTAGAAAACATTCCTGGTATGGTAATTATGTCTCAGTCTCTCAGATTGTGGTTTTATAATCTATTATTCAATGATCATTTATTATTAAATATTCAGCTAATGGATATGCCACAGAAAATTTATAGTAAAGTAAGTGTATTTTGATCTATTTAATAAAAATATTCCATGGCTTTAATTTAAATGTATATCTGAAAATCTAGAATACATTTCTTTTTTAAAGTGAAAACTGTAACAGCATGCAGTGATCTTCCTTATATGTATCCAATTTTGTTTTAAAATGAAACCACCATTCAGTAAGCACACGAGTTAGTATTTAAGAAAGACAAGAAAATAATGGATTGTCAATCTATCTTCCTTAATTTCAGTGAAGTATTTATCATTTGTAGAATTTACTCTCAGGAGGACTATATTCATTGCAATTGGTAAAGACTGCCATGAATAACTTCTTAGACACATACATGAAGATATTTGCTTATGGTTTCCGGATATCTGGATATTTGGTGAGCCTCATAATTTTGTAATATCCAAGAACTTTTCTTTCTTTCATAAGTTCAAGTAAGGGCCAAGAGTCTCACGGGCTTCTTATGTGTTGCTGGATGCTCAGGAGGAGGCTGTGAGGCCGAAGGCATCCTTTCCATTCAGTTTCCTGCTGGTGTCTCTCATTTCAGAAATGCTTTCTGTAAGAATATGTCCAATCCTATCTTTAAGTGATGAAAATCTAAGGTAAGCTTTTCAGATCCCAGTCTTTTATGTTTCTATCAGTTTTCTAATTTTTTCTGTCTGTAAGTTAAAGATGATAGAAGATTCCGTTTATGGGAGCTGAATATTTAACTAATGTAGAAGTAGCTTCTTCATAACATTTAATGGAGTCAAACATATTTGGTATAAATTTTAACATCTTTGAAGAAATCCTGAAATACCCAATTGGATTTTAGAATGGATTTTCCTATTTTTGCAAAAAACAAAAATAGTAAACAAAAACCAAAACCCCAAAAAACAAACAAAAAAAGACAAACAACAACAAAACCACTTGGGATTTGGATAGGGACTGTATTGAACCTGTAGATAGTTTTTGGTAGTACTATCACCTTAACAATATTAAATCTTCCAATCTGTGAACATGAGATGTTTCCATGTATTTATGTTTTCTTTATTTACTGACGTGTTCTCTGTGGACACAGATGAAGAGAGATTTCACACCCAACATTATAACCAGCTAGTGCTGGTCTACAATACATTTCAGCTAGAATGACAGCTATTTGCATGCAGTAGGTTAACTCCAGGAGGAATTAAAGAGAGGAATTTTGTTTTTTCCAGCCACTGCATTTGCAAGTCTCTCTCTCTCCAATTTATTGGCCTAGCCATGCAGGTTCACTTTCCTGAATCCAGATGAACTGCCTAGACCCTTTGTCTAGCCCTGCCAACCTCAGGCATACATATGCCTTCTCCAAAGACAGACAACAGGTGCAAAAATGTGTTTTCTGAACAGGCATTGTGGAATCATGGATAATTAGCTGCTGAAGAATTTGCTTTCTGCATAAACCAAATTAGAATAAGCTAAAGTGATAACACCCTTTCTGCTTTATGGATATAACATAAAGAGTGACCCATTGCAATCTATCTGTCAGTGATAGTATGGGTCAATAATTTTAGGAAACAGAGGATGCCTGGAGCAAGAACTAATTTGTAGCTAACTTCACACTCGTGAGCTACTTGAAGGTATTCTCAAGCTGCCATAGGAACCATCTTGGCTGGGCCCCACAAAAGGCAATATTCTTTTCTTCATGCACATTTTATTCACTCCTTTTCTTCATTGTTTTCAGTATGTTTGTCGTGTCAGAGAGCCTATAGGTTTTGTCTGCCCATCAACAGTATTGTTCAAGGTCAAAATATTCTAGAAATGTGGTGGGCATCCATATAGGAAATTAGTTTTTCAATTCTATTAGAAATGTCAGAAACTTGAATGTATAGGAATTAGACCAGCTCAATGCTGATCAAATTTCTCCAACCATTAGAATGCCAGACAGGTTAGCTAAACTATTAGGCACAGACAAGTAACAGAAATTATAAGGAGCAGCCTGATGGAACTTTAGCATCCAGGTACATTTCATGAGTACTGTCTTCAGTTCTGCCTACTTGACTAGGCTCCTTCACCTTTCTCTTTAAATCCATATCAACAGACTGTGTTCTATGTGCTTGCCATCCTTACGCATGAGGGTGATGGAGCCAGCCATAAATCATATAGCAGCTTTAAGGTCCTAGAAAAGCATTTCATAAGAGGTGAGGTTCCAGGATACCAGCGATTTCTTTATGGAGAGATAAACCTCATGCATCATTTCAACGTCACTCTCATTTCCCTGTATAACTTTAGGGGTTTTCAGGTTGCATGTGACCTAATTCAGGTTAGGCGTCTTGGGTTGTGGAAAGACTCGGTGAAATTTGTTTGCCACTCTAGCAACACCTAGCAACAAAAATTCAAAGTTTGTATACATTATGGCAGGTTCGGGGGGACTGTACCTTTTTACCACCTAAAAGATCTGTTAAAACACCATACCACCTCATCCTCAAAGAATGACACCTGAAGAATCATATCTAAACCTGGTTGATAAGGACCCGAAGGACTAGAAGACATTATTGCAGGCAGAATTCTAAAGATATTCCTTTAAAATTCCTGTTCCCTAGTTAAAACTAGGTATTTCTGTGAGGGAACTTTGTAAATGTAATTAAGGTTGATAATCAGTAGACATTAAGATAGGGACATTATCTTGAGTAAATGCTATAATTCTAAGGTAACCACTAAAAAATTTAAAAACTACATAGCTGTCATGTCAATAAAGTAGGAAAATAAAATAATAATGATCAATCCAAAAGAAGGCAAGAAAGGAGAGGAAAAATAGGACAGGGCAAATGGAAAGTTAATGGTAATTACGATCCAACTATATCAATAATTCCTTAATATTAAATTGACTAAATGGTTCACTTAATATATAGTGATAATCAATATAATTGAAAACATATAAACTCAATTACATGCTTATTCTTTAAAATTGGTGAAATATTATAAAAACTTGGACATGATCATTTTGTAAATATTTTGTGGGTGGTTGGGAAGAATGTGTATTCTCTATGGTTGATCTAGAATTGTACAAATGTTTACTAGATCATACTTATTTGAGTCATCCAACTCTCATATATTTTTGTTAAATTTTGCCTGCTTGATCTATCAATAATTATAAGAGATGTGTTTCAATCTCCAATCCTGATGATACTTTTGCCAGCTTTCCCCTATACGCCTATCAATTTTTGTTGATACATTTTAAAGCTATTTAGTTATATAAATACATGTTAGAATGTTTCAAATTGAGAACATTATCATTTTGACATTGCCCCTCTCCATTCTTCCCATCATAGTCATATTGTCTAAAAATATGCTTCTAGCTTATTAGATATATATGTTTTCATTATTTGATGTAGTATTTTTCTCTCACATATAAACAAACTCTGGAAAGATATTTGATTGCTGTTACTGTGACATCATTTCATATAATCTTCTGTTTTCCTTATCATGTGGTTTCTTCTACGAAATGCCTTTCTGATATGTATTTTTACGTCAAATTTTATTTGAATTTATATATTGAAGAGAATTTTAAAACTCATGCCCTCACATTTGAATAATATTTCAGATTTCTTTTCAGTTAACAATTTAATAATATTAACCCATTGATTTCATGTGTTCAGTATGGCTATGAATGTTGATTTGATTCTTGTTCCTTGGTAGGCAACCTGTTCTTTTCCTTTAGAAGATTCTAGGATTTTCTCTTTGTTATCATTTTAAATTTCAGGTGTGTGTGTGTGTGTGTGTGTGTGTGTGTGTGTGTGTGTGTTTTCCTCTTCAATGCCCAGTTTGCAATCTCTGGGTTCTTTCAATCTAAGGTCATTCTTTAACTTTTTAAATGTACAGAAACTTTTTCCATTATTTCTTTAAATATTTCCTCCTATTTTGATTTTTCTCTTTTTTGGTGGGGAAATGCTATTCTCTAGATACAGACAGTTCTATTTCTATTTTCCATATAACTTAATTTTATTTTTGCATTCCTACTTTTTTTCTTTCCTTGTTCTTTTCTGTCAGAGTTTGCCAATCTGATATTCCAAATTTCTGCTTCATTAAGCAATTGTATCCATTCTACTATTAATTTCATGTCTTGTGACTTGACTTTGTCTCTTGGTTCTTTTTTAAAAGATTTTTGTTATTGTTCTGCTGATAACGTCCCTTAGATTTGCATCCAAGTAATTTCAAAGCATATTTATAAACACGCTTTCAGATTTTTACTGAAAATTTACAGTTGATGTGGGGATGTGTATTTTAGTGTATTTAATATGATGTGTGCTAGGACTTGCAAAGGAAAGAGTACCTATGGACCCCAATAAACTAAACTGTTTCTGCTTCTGCTAGAGGCAGAATTTTAAAAGGTCTGAATAAAGAAGTAAAAGCTAGGGATTGCAGGATTACACAGAATGTAGCAGTAATAGTTTGGGACATTAGAGAAGATTTGTTGGAAGTCTGTCTGAGCAGGGACTGTATGGGCTGTTCGGCATTCAATAGCTGTCCTATAATGGTGTCCCCAGCCATGGAATGTTAAAATCACAGCATTTGCAACATTTTCTGCAAACATGCATTTTGCCTGGTTCTAGCTAAACTGTTTGCATGGTATATAAATGTAATGGGAAGAAACTTGATTGCTGTCAGTAACCAGAATATGTTTATATTTGTTTCTTTTCTCACTGTAACTGGAAGTTAATTTAAAAAGCGATGGTCTAAGTAAAAGATATAAGCAAAAGCGTCACCAGGCACCACCCTAACCTGAGAATTGACAATTAGGAATCCTTTCTTTTTTAACAATAAACTGACTGGCGTATCAATGCTGAGACGCTTCTCTTGAGTGCTCAGCTGCCTGCCAGCAGCGCGTTACCTACTTCAATCACCTCCCGCTTCGTCTGTGCGCTTTTCCTCTCCGTAGCCTTTCTGGGCCGCCTCACGCGCGCTCAGCCCTGCGCGAGGGGCGCCTCTCCAGCTCTCAACGTCTCAACTGCTGTTCATCGCCAGGGCTCTAAGACAGCGAGCCATGTTCCTTCTTCTGGTGCTTCCCACTGGACTTGGTGGGATGCATGCAGACCTCAGTAAGTCCAGGAATCCAGGCTTCCGAGGGAGACCTTGTTCACTCTTTCCACGGCCCAGGTCCAGCCCAGACTTTACCCTGGCTCCACGCTCTCCCGCTTTCTCCTGGCCCGTTGCTTCAAGGTCTGTGGCCAAAAAGGCAGAGAGGCAGCCTCCGACAGAAAATCGTTTAACTTCTCTGGGATGCCTTCCTGATGCAGAAAATGAACAAAAATGAAATATGTGGTTTTTTCCACATACAAAATTCTGCTACTCTACGAATAATTGCATCACTGTAAAAAAAGCTATCTACCAAGGATTTACTGATTTGGCAACTGTTATCCTCCACCTGCCCCACTGAAAAGTGCAGATCATCCTTGTATTCAATATTCTATATTTGTCCCTGCAAAACCTTTCTTGATGCATCTGTGTTTTCTCATTTCCACATCTGTTTATAACACTGAATCTGGTACTTAGTGTTAACTTAGCTGTGCCAGTGCCAACTGTGCGTGTGTGTGTGTGTCTGTGTGTGTGTTGAGAGAGGGATTTGCAGGGGAGAATGGGAATAAAAATTTGAGATCTTGACCAGGGGTCAGAAATTTGTAGGTAAGAATGACTAGAAAGACAGTGGAAAGGGCGAGATGTGTAGATTATTTTAAAAATAGCTGCTAATGTAGAGAAACAAATGCAGAATCAGAGTTAGAAATGAATAACATAAGACCACAGGTATCAAAATAACATAGTTTATATTTATTTTTAGATCCTCATAAAATCTTCCTGCAGACCACAATTCCAGAGAAGATTTCATCATCGGATGCAAAAACAGATCCAGAACATAATGTAATTTTAATAATATTTTTACTATGAAATGTTGTTCAAGTTGCGTTTAATGTCAAGACCAAAGGTGCTGAATGTGGGCAGGATTGCACTTCTTGGAGGCAGAGCTGACAGCTGAGAACAGGTTCACAAGAGGGAGCATTTTGATGTTTATGAATGTGTGAGACTGTGTGTGTGTTTCTGTTGATGATGTAGGATTTTAGGGATAAGATCCCTTGGAGCCAAAATGCTAGGTATAGGATCCCCCAAGTTTGAAATTTAAGGAGGTAGCAGAAAACTTGGATCCCCCCAGGACCAGGATTAGGGTGAGGCAAGTGAAATGAATCATGTAACTACAGGATCAGATCCTGCCTGTCTTGAAAATTTTGATATGTTTTTCAAAAAAATATGGTGGTGTTTTTTTGCATTGATTTTTAAAAAGGTTGCATTAAGATATGATTTATCTTGATAACTGAGTTTTCTGGTATCCTAGTTCTAGCCCTAGTGATCCCCTAGTGATTTGTCTTAGCTTTTACTAAGTCAGTGAGGATCTGAATAGTGATGACCTCTGGGCAGGCTTATCTGTTAATGATCACATCAATTTCACAGTCCGAGATTGGATGGTAGTGAATGTTCCTTCTCTAATAATTCAGCAGGAGAATACTTCTCACATGGCTTCTTCCAGTATAAGATAATCTATTGTTATTTAGTAATTATGGGCCTCCAAATTTATTTTTTTTCCGTTTAGTGGTTTCAGAAATCTTTCCTCTCTGTTTCACATAAGGATATACTATTTATATCTTTTCCCCTTCCCCATATACCCTTTTTTTACCTTTTCTTCCTCTAGTAGCTGAGTTTTATTTACCAACATGCTTATCATGCAGCTTTGAACACCCCTCCGCGCTGCCTCCCAAGTGAATTACTAGCCATGCTGTGGTGTATGAGCCCTATGACAGCTTCCCTTTCTGATTTGGAAAGAAGAGGTGACATTATATCTTTGTTTAATTTCCTTTTTCCTGAGATCAGTAATGCCAACTCTCCCTTTCCATTGTTTATCACTGATAATCTTTGAATTCCTCACTTGTCTAATTTCCAGAATTTTTATAAAGGCATTTATAATATGGAAATTCAGTGTGTTTCTTTTAACTATAATGATTTAAAAATTTACACTGTAATATATTTTAGCAACAGAAAATTATAATTATTGTGGGATGTGATTTTATTTGAATATGTTTGGTATCATATGGGGTAGGACCTGCAAAAGTAAAAGTGCCTAAGGACGCACAGTTATAAGATTTTGTAAATAAAAATACAGAATACCCAGTTAAATGCATGTGTACATAAAGATAAAAGAGAAATGCTACATGAGGCTTACTTATACTAAATTATTTGTTGTTCACCTGAAATAAATTATAAGCATCTAAATTACATACTTCCTTCTTAAATTACAGCTTCCTGATGATTTGACTTCCCCTAACAGTTCCCTGTTTTGTAGAATTTGCTTGCAATTATAGTCTGTTTCATTTAGATCGCAACATAATTTCTACAGTGGTCACACCCAATGTATTTTATTTTTTTTTCTAGTGAACATTTCCAGTAGTTTTACAGTTTTTGCATTTTACATTTAGGCGTGTGGTCCATTTTGAGTTAATTTTTGTGAGGGATTTAAAGTCTGTGTCTAGATTCTTTTTTATTTTTATATTTTGCATGTGGCAATACTGTTGTTCTAGTATAATTTTTTGAAAAGACTGTCTTTTAAAAATATTGTTTTGCCTCTGCTTCTTTGTCAAAGATCCATTGACCATATTTATGTAGATCTATTTCTGGGATCTCTATTTCTTTGAACTGTTTGTCTATGATTTTGCAAACACCACCGTGTTTTGAGGACTGTAAATTTATACTAAATCTTTTATTTGTTTTGAGACAGGGTCTCACTCTGTTGCCCAGGCTGGAGTGCAGTGGCACGATCTTGGCTCACTGCAACCTCTGCCTCCCAGGTTCAAGTGATTCTCCTGGCTCAGCCTCCTGAGTAGCTGAGATTACAGGTGCCCGCCATCGTGCACAGATAATTTTTGTGTTTTTAGTAGAGACAGGGTTTTGCCATGTTGGCCTGGCTAGTCTTGAACTCCTGACCTCAGGTGGTCCACCTGCCTTGGCCTCCCTAAGTGCTGGAATTACAGGTGTGAGCCACTGCGCCTGGCCTTATACTAAGTCTTGAAGTTGGGTGGTGTCAATTCTCCAACTTTGTTCTTCACCTTCAATATTATATTGGCTATTTTGTGTCTTCTGGCTCTACATATAAAGTTGAGAATCAGTTTGTTGGTATCTATAAAATAGCTTGCTGATATTTTCATTGGGATTACATTGATCTATAGATGACGTTGGAAAGAACTGACATCTTGACAATATTGAGTCTTTATATCTGTAAACATGGAATATCCCTCCATTTATTTAGTTCTTTTGGAGTTTTTGCATTAGTTTTGTAGTTTTTCTCATAAATATGTATTTTGCTATATTTATACCTAAGCATTTCATTTTTCAGGGTGAAATGTAAATGACATTGTGTGTTTCACTTAACTTATTACCTGTTCATTTGTTGGTACAAAAGAAAGATAATGAGTTTTTATTTTTATTTTTTATTTTTTTACTCTCTATGAGGAATTTATTGATAGGTTATGTATTTTATTTTCAAGACCAGTACCTTCTCATTGTAAGAAATGAAACAGGTCCTTTAAAAATAAATAAAATTTGAGGAAAGACTTCTAAAGGCATTAATTAGCCTGTCTAAAATCCTTATAAATCTGCTACAATTTATGTAAAGTAACAGAAGATTGTGAAATTGGTATTTTAAGAATCCTAAATGATATTAAGCAGCCTTAATCTTCTTAACAAGCTGTGATTACTTCAATTGACTATGTTTACAGTGGGAAATTGGAAAATGTACTTTCTTTGACTTGAATTTCAGGGCTAACCTGAAAGTACTTTTAGTTTGAATAGCAATTATTTACAGATTATATTAAAAATTACCGTATTTAAAGTGAAAAATTATCATTGTAGTGCTATTGATAATAGCAAATGCATAATGCATGGGACATAAATCAGGTTCTATAATTAAACATTTTTTTTTAAGTTTTCCTATGCAAATTTTATTTTTTTTATTTTTTATTTTTTTCTTTTTTTTTTTTAATTATACTTTAAGTTTTAGGGTACATGTGCACATTGTGCAGGTTAGTTACATACATATACATGTGCCATGCTGGTGTGCTGCACCCACTAACTCGTCATCTAGCATTAGGTATATCTCCCAATGCTACCCCTCCCCCTTCCCCCCACCCCACAGCAGTCCCCAGAGTGTGACGTTCCCCTTCCTGTGTCCATGTGATCTGATTGTTCAATTCCCACCTATGAGTGAGAATATGCGGTGTTTGGTTTTTTGTTCTTGCGATAGTTTACTGAGAATGATGATTTCCAATTTCATCCATGTCCCTACAAAGGACATGAACTCATCATTTTTTATGGCTGCATAGTATTCCATGGTGTATATGTGCCACATTTTCTTAATCCAGTCTATCGTTGTTGGACATTTGGGTTGGTTCCAAGTCTTTGCTATTGTGAATAATGCCGCAATAAACATACGTGTGCATGTGTCTTTATAGCAGCATGATTTATAGTTCTTTGGGTATATACCCAGTAATGGGATGGCTGGGTCAAATGGTATTTCTAGTTCTACATCCCTGAGGAATCGCCACACTGACTTCCACAATGGTTGAACTAGTTTACAGTCCCACCAACAGTGTAAAAGTGTTCCTATTTCTCCACATCCTCTCCAGCACCTGTTGTGTCCTGACTTTTTAATGATTGCCATTCTAACTGGTGTGAGATGGTATCTCATTGTGGTTTTGATTTGCATTTCTCTGATGGCCAGTGATGGTGAGCATTTTTTTCATGTGTTTTTTGGCTGCATAAATGTCTTCTTTTGAGAAGTGTCTGTTCATGTCCTTCGCCCACTTTTTGATGGGGTTGTTTGTTTTTTTCTTGTAAATTTGTTTGAGTTCATTGTAGATTCTGGATATTAGCCCTTTGTCAGATGAGTAGGTTGCGAAAATTTTCTCCCATTTTGTAGGTTGCCTGTTCACTCTGATGGTAGTTTCTTTTGCTGTGCAGAAGCTCTTTAATTTAATTAGATCCCATTTGTCAATTTTGTCTTTTGTTGCCATTGCTTTTGGTGTTTTAGACATGAAGTCCTTGCCCATGCCTATGTCCTGAATGGTAATGCCTAGGTTTTCTTCTAGGGTTTTTATGGTTTTAGGTCTAACGTTTAAGTCTTTAATCCATCTTGAATTGATTTTTGTATAAGGTGTAAGGAAGGGATCCAGTTTCAGCTTTCTACATATGGCTAGCCAGTTTTCCCAGCACCATTTATTAAATAGGGAATCCTTTCCCCATTGCTTGTTTTTCTCAGGTTTGTCAAAGATCAGATAGTTGTAGATATGCAGCGTTATTGCTGAGGGCTCTGTTCTGTTCCATTGATCTATATCTCTGTTTTGGTACCAGTACCATGCTGTTTTGGTTACTGTAGCCTTGTAGTATTGTTTGAAGTCAGGTAGTGTGATGCCTCCAGCTTTGTTCTTTTGGCTTAGGATTGACTTGGCGATGCGGGCTCTTTTTTGGTTCCATATGAACTTTAAAGTAGTTTTTTCCAATTCTGTGAAGAAAGGCATTGGTAGCTTGATGGGGATGGCATTGAATCTGTAAATTACCTTGGGCAGTATGGCCATTTTCACGATATTGATTCTTCCTACCCATGAGCATGGAATGTGCTTCCATTTGTTTGTATCCTCTTTTATTTCCTTGAGCAGCAGTTTGTAGTTCTCCTTGAAGAGGTCCTTCACATCCCTTGTAAGTTGGATTCCTAGGTATTTTATTCTCTTTGAAGCAATTGTGAATGGGAGTTCACTCGTGATTTGGCTCTCTGTTTGTCTGTTGTTGGTGTATAGGAATGCTTGTGATTTTTGCACATTGATTTTGTATCCTGAGACTTTGCTGAAGTTGCTTATCAGCTTAAGGAGATTTTGGGCTGAGACAATGGGGTTTTCTAGATATAGAATCATGTCATCTGCAAACAGGGACAATTTGACTTCCTCTTTTCCTAATTGAATACCCTTTATTTCCTTCTCCTGCCTAATTGCCCTGGTCAGAACTTCCAACACTATGTTGAATAGGAGTGGTGAGAGAGGGCATCCCTGTCTTATGGCAGTTTTCAAAGGGAATGCTTCCAGTTTTTGCCCATTCAGTATGATATTGGCTGTGTGTTTGTCATAGATAGCTCTTATTATTTTGAAATATGTCCCATCAATACCTAATTTATTGAGAGTTTTTAGCATGAAGCGTTGTTGAATTTTGTCAAAGGCCTTTTCTGCATCTATTGAGATAATCATGTGGTTTTTGTCTTTGGTTCTGTTTATATGCTGGATTACATTTATTGATTTGTGTATATTGAAACAGCCTTGCATCCGAGGGATGAAGCCCACTTGATCATGGTGGATAAGCTTTTTGATGTGCTGCTGGATTCGGTTTGCCAGTATTTTATTGAGGATTTTTGCATCAATGATCATCAAGGATATTGGTCTAAAATTCTGTTTTTTGGTTGTGTCTCTACTCGGCTTTGGCATCAGAATGATGCTGGGCTCATAAAATGAGTTAGGGAGGATTCCCTCTTTTTCTGTTGATTGGAATAGTTTCAGAAGGAATGGTACCAGCCCCTCCTTATACCTCTGGTAGAATTCGGCTGTGAATCCATCTGGTCCTGGACTCTTTTTGGTTGGTAAGCTATTGGTTATTGCCACAATTTCAGCTCCTGTTATTGGTCTATTCAGAGATTCAACTTCTTCCTGGTTTAGTCTTGGGAGAGTGTATGTGTCAAGGAATTTATCCATTTCTTCTAGATTTTCTAGTTTATTTGCGTAGAGGTGTTTGTAGTATTCTCTGATGGTAGTTTGTATTTCTGTGGGATTGGTGGTGATATCCCCTTTATCATTTTTTATTGCGTCTATTTGATTCTTCTCTCTTTTTTTCTTTATTAGTCTTGCTAGCGGTCTATCAATTTTGTTGATCCTTTCAAAAAACCAGCTCCTGGATTCATTAATTTTTTGAAGGGTTTTTTGTGTCTCTATTTCCTTCAGTTCTGCTCTGATTTTAGTTATTTCTTGCCTTCTGCTCGCTTTTGAATGTGTTTGCTCTTGCTTTTCTAGTTCTTTTAATTGTGATGTTAGGGTGTCAATTTTGGATCTTTCCTGCTTTTTCTTGTGGGCATTTAGTGCTATAAATTTCCCTCTACACACTGCTTTGAATGCATCCCAGAGATTCTGGTATGTTGTGTCTTTGTTCTCGTTGGTTTCAAAGAACATCTTTATTTCTGCCTTCATTTCATTATGTACCCAGTAGTCATTCAGGAGCAGGTTGTTCAGTTTCCATGTAGTTGAGCGGTTTTGAGTGAGATTCTTAATCCTGAGTTCTAGTTTGATTGCACTGTGGTCTGAGAGATAGTTTGTTATAATGTCTGTTCTTTTACATTTGCTGAGGAGAGCTTTACTTCCAAGTGTGTGGTCAATTTTGGAATAGGTGTGGTGTGGTGCTGAAAAAAATGTATATTCTGTTGATTTGGGGTGGAGAGTTCTGTAGATGTCTATTAGGTCCACTTGGTGCAGAGCTGAGTTCAATTCCTGGGTATCCTTGTTGACTTTCTGTCTCGTTGATCTGTCTAATGTTGACAGTGGGGTGTTAAAGTCTCCCAATATTAATGTGTGGGAGTCTAAGTCTCTTTGTAGGTCACTCAGGACTTGCTTTATGAATCTGGGTGATCCTGTATTGGGTGCATAAATATTTAGGATAGTTAGCTCTTCTTGTTGAATTGATCCCTTTACCATTATGTAATGGCCTTCTTTGTCTCTTTTGATCTTTGTTGGTTTAAAGTCTGTTTTATCAGAGACTAGGATTGCAACCCCTGCCTTTTTTTGTTTTCCATTTGCTTGGTAGATCTTCCTCCATCCCTTTATTTTGAGCCTATGTGTGTCTCCGCACGTGAGATGGGTTTCCTGAATACAGCACACTGATGGGTCTTGACTCTTTATCCAATTTGCCAGTCTGTGTCTTTTAATTGGAGCATTTAGTCCATTTACATTTAAAGTTAATAGTGTTATGTGTGAATTTGATCCTGTCATTATGATGTTAGCTGGTTATTTTGCTCGTTAGTTGATGCAGTTTCTTCCTAGTCTCGATGGTCTTTACATTCTGGCATGATTTTGCAGCGGCTGGCACCGGTTGTTCCTTTCCATGTTTAGTGCTTCCTTCAGGAGCTCTTTTAGGGCAGGCCTGGTGGTGACAACATCTCTCAGCATTTGCTTGTCTGTAAAGTGTTTTATTTCTCCTTCACTTATGAAGCTTAGTTTGGCTGGATATGAAATTCTGGGTTGAAAATTCTTTTCTTTAAGAATGTTGAATATTGGCCCCCACTCTCTTCTGGCTTGTAGGGTTTCTGCCGAGAGATCCGCTGTTAGTCTGATGGGCTTCCCTTTGAGGGTAACCCGACCTTTCTCTCTGGCTGCCCTTAACATTTTTTCCTTCATTTCAACTTTGGTGAATCTGACAATTATGTGTCTTGGAGTTGCTCTTCTCAAGGAGTATCTTTGTGGCGTTCTCTGTATTTCCTGAATCTGAACTTTGGCCTGCCTTGCTAGATTGGGGAATTCTCCTGGATAATATCCTGCAGAGTGTTTTCCAACTTGGTTCCATTCTCCCCATCACTTTCAGGTACACCAATCAGACGTAGATTTGGTCTTTTCACATAGTCCCATATTTCTTGGAGGCTTTGTTCGTTTCTTTTTATTCTTTTTTCTCTAAACTTTCCTTCTTGCTTCATTTCATTCATTTCATCTTCCATTGCTGATACCCTTTCTTCCAGTTGATCGCATCGGCTCCTGAGGCTTCTGCATTCTTCACGTAGTTCTCGAGCCTTGGTTTTCAGCTCCATCAGCTCCTTTAAGCACTTCTCTGTATTGGTTATTCTAGTTATACATTGTTCTAAATTTTTTTCAAAGTTTTCAACTTCTTTGCCTTTGGTTGAATGTCCTCCCGTAGCTCAGAGTAATTTGATCGTCTGAAGCCTTCTTCTCTCAGCTCGTCATTCTCCGTCCAGCTTTGTTCTGTTGCTGGTGAGGAGCTGCGTTCCTTTGGAGGAGGAGAGGCCCTCTGATTTTTAGAGTTTCCAGTTTTTCTGTTCTGTTTTTTCCCCATCTTTGTGGTTTTATCTACTTTTGTTCTTTGATGGTGGTGATGTACAGATGGGTTTTTGGTGTGGATGTCCTTTCAGTTTGTTAGTTTTCCTTCTAACAGACAGGACCCTCAGCTGCAGGTCTGTTGCAGTACCCTGCAGTGTGATGTGTCAGTGTGCCCCTGCTGGAGGGTGCCTCCCAGTTAGGCTGCTCAGGGGTCAGGGGTCAGGGGTCAGGGACCCACTTGAGGAGGCAGTCTGCCTGTTCTCAGATCTCCAGCTGCGTACTGGGAGAACCCCTGCTCTCTTCAAAGCTGTCAGACAGGGACATTTAAGTCTGCAGAGGTTACTGCTGTCTTTTTGTTTGTTTGTGCCCTGCCCCCAGAGGTGGAGCCTACAGAGGCAGGCAGGCCTCCTTGAGCTGTGGTGGGCTCCACCCAGTTCGAGCTTCCTGGCTGCTTTGTTTACCTAAGCAACCCTGGGCAATGGCGGGCACCCCTCCCCCAGCCTCGCTGCCGCCTTGCAGTTTGATCTCAGACTGCTGTGCTAGCAATCAGTGAGACTCTGTGGGGTAGGACCCTCTGAGCCAGGTGCGGGATATAATCTCGTGGTGCGCCGTTTTTTAAGCCCGTCGGAAAAGCGCAGTATTCGGGTGGGAGTGACCCGATTTTCCAGGTGCTGTCCATCACCCCTTTCTTTGACTAGGAAAGGGAACTCCCTGACCCCTTGCGCTTCCCGAGTGAGGCAGTGCCTCGCCCTGCTTCGGCACACACACGGTGCACGCACCCACTGACCTGCGCCCACTGTCTGGCACTCCCTAGTGAGATGAACCCGGTACCTCAGATGGAAATGCAGAAATCACCCGTCTTCTGCGTCGCTCAGGCTGGGAGCTGTAGACTGGAGCTGTTCCTATTCGGCCATCTTGGCTCCTCCCCCTCGATAATGAGTTTTTAATATTAACTTCGTATCCTGCAACCTTGCCACAATTGTTTATTTGTTCCAGGGTTTTTTTTTTGGTGATTCTTTCAGATTTTCTACATAGACAATCATGTAATCTGTGAATAAGGACACACATTTATTTCTAGCAAACCTGTATCCATTTTATTTCCTTTTTTGCTTTATTGCATTAGCTAGGACTTTCAGTGTGATATTAAAAAGTACCGGAGAGAAGGGAAGTCCTTTGCCTTGTTCCTGATTTAATAGGAAAACTTTCATGGTTCTCACAGTTAAGAATGACATCAGCCATTAAGACCCTATCTCCAAATATGGTCACATTTTGAGGTGCTGGGGATTAGTATTTCATCTAATGAATTTTTAGGGGGGTTACAATTCAGCTTATATCAGTTGGATATTGTATATGAAAAGATGTGGAGGCTCTGGATAATGTGTCTTTCGAGAGTTTTTTCCTTCTATTGGTTGGTTTTGTACATTTTTGGTTTATTTTAGTTTTTTTTGTTTTAGCTTTGTAAGATGTGGATTTAAATTTTATTGTTGCTTTCATATTATCCTTTAATTTTAATCTTATTTGTTTAATATCAAAGGATTTTAGAGGGCACAATTTTAAAGGTCCCTTCCAAATTCCACTTATACTTCTTTTCAGAATGCCATTCAACCGATTCCTCACAGAACATTTACCTGAATCAAAGTAGCTTGTTATGCTCCAGTATAAAGTTGAGGAATTGAAAACTGTTAAATGCTATTTATTAAATTAACCAAATACATAATTTAATGACCATTGCATTTTCTATTATCTTCTATGGTGTTCTCTAGACATGTCTTTAGTCTCCCTGTATTCTCTCCTACATTCTATTCCAGAGGAGTTTGATTGCTCACACAGATAAGTAAAATGCAATTGCTTTTGATGTTATATTGCTAGAAGTTTATTACATTTCTTGTACTTATATCTTTTGGGAGGGTCTCTTTCAATGAGCAGGACAATTTACCTTCCAGGAGAGCTCTAGGTAAGCAACGAATGGGTCCTCACAATTGAGGTGGACATCCTTGATGGTGGGGTCTGTCTGAACTGAAAGATAATAATCATCAGGTAAGCTTCTCCCTCAGAGGTGTGAGTAATAGTGAATAGCAGGCAAGTGAGTGCTTTATCACTTAGTTCTCAATGCAGAATTCTGAAGCTCCAAGTATCTGTGTGGGAAGGAAAGCCAATATAATGGTTACAGGTTGTTATTAATTTTTTCAATATTTTAAAGTCTAATTTGGAGAAGATACACTATTTGGCATGTGTTATTATTGAATTTTTCTAATAATTTTGTTATAGGTTATTTACAGATTACCATAGAAGGAAAGCCATATTTTGTCCATCTCAAAAAGCAGTAAGTAATTAGTTTGTCCTTTCAAATTTTAATACTTTGGCTTCTTAATTTCTAAAAGTATGTATAAGTAGAATGAATCATTTTGATTCAAATATATTGATGCCTACTCTATACTGGGTATTGAGTAAAGTCCTAGGCATGCAAAAGAGAATAAAACATATTGCACTGTTAAAGAATTTATAATAAAAAAAGATACATTCAGATACCTTAATAGAAAAACAAATAATTTTATTATAATATGGTAATATGATAAATGTGTAAATAGTATTACTTGGAAGTCAGGAAAGGCTTTTATGGAAGAGGTAAGAGATTACTTGTATCTTAAGGGAAGAGACAGAGCTATATAAAGTAGAGGGGCAGGACAGGGGGACATTTTTTTTTCTGAGAGAGTCTTGCTCTGTTGCCCAGGCTAGAGTGCAGTGGAGTGATCTCAGCTCACAGCAACCTCTACCTCCTGGGTTCCAGCAATTCTCATGCCTCAGCCTCCCAAATAGCTGGGACTACAGGTGTGCACCACCATGCCTGGCTAATTTTGTGTACTTTTAGTAGAGATGGGGTTTCATCATGTTGCCCAGGCTGGCCTTGAACTCCGGCCCTCAAGCATTTCTCCCTCCTTGGCCTCTCAAAGTGCTGGGATTACATGCGTGAACCACTGCACCCAGCCAACATTCTGTTTCGAGAAGAAATCATGGTAGAGCACAGAGGTGTGAGACAGAGTGGCTTTTCTGATGTGCACAGTCAATGTGAATTACTGAAGCACAAATTTTCTGAAAAATAGAGGTAAAAGATTCGGGAAAGGTAGGTAGGAGCCAGGCTGTAGAAGATTCAGAATGCCATGGTCAGATATTGGGAGCCAAAAATGGTTTTAAGTATGTACTTATGTAGCCACATTGAGTCTTTTAGGCTGTTTTTGAGGGGACAAAGTTAGAGTTAAGGTGATCAATTATATCACGATACAGTTTAGGTGAGTAACAGTGGTGGTTTGAACGATGGCACCAGTGATAGCACTTGAAAGAAAAATCGGTGGACCTCAATATGGATTTGGTAGAATGATTAGTAAACAGTGAGGAATTTCAGATAATTTAGTTGTCACTCAAGAAAATGAATAGGCTATAGCATAATTAACTGAGGAATATGAACAGGGGATATATTTGTGTGAGGAAGGGGTGATTTCGGTTTTTTAGCACATATGAGATATCCAAGTGTGTTTTTTCCTCTAGATCAGGGGTGTCCAATCTTTTGGTTTCCCTGAGCCACACTGGAAGAATTGTTTTGGGCCACATATAAAATACACTTATGATAGCTGATGAGCTAAAAAAAAATTTAAAAATCTCATAATGTTTTAAGAAAGTTGCTGGAAGTATATTGCATTGGGCCGCATTCGAAGCCATCCTGGGCCATATGTGGCTAGGAATTTGAATCTCTGAAAATATTCAATAGGAATATTGGAAAATAGTTTTAGCTATAGGTATATAGATTGAGCAGAAAGCAGTAGCTTGGCTGTGTTTTTTTTTTAATGAGTGCTCTTACATAGGGTGCTTATAAATAGATCGTGGCTAAAGACTGGACCCTGGGAAACGGCAATGTTTCCTGGGATAGGTTGAACAAAAACAGCAGCCAACATGGAAGATAAAGCTGGAGGGACCAAGGAGGTAGGAAGAATAGCAGAAGAATGAAGTGTTACATAAATTAAGTGAGGGGACTGAGTGGCCACAGTTTTCAAAAAGAAGCTAGAGGTCCAATGTAACAATGATTTTTTAAAATGCCTTTTGGATTTGGCATTCTAATATTTGTGGATCTTTTCCAGGGAAGTTTTAGGGATAATAAGAATTGAGAAAGTGAAGGAATTGTGTGTAGACAATTCTTTTGATGAAATTTTAAGAATTGAAAAACATGTACATAAAGAATAGCTACAGTAGAACATGGGGTCAAGAAAGAGTTCTTTAGGATAATAATGACTTATTAGTATCATTTTAAATAGCATTATGATAAAAATCCAGTAGAGCATAAGAGTTCAAAATTATAGGATAGAAAAAGTAGTGTCCTCCGTATATGGCACAGGATGGTATCTGTAGCACCAGTGTAAGGGTTTGTTCTGAATGAAAGCAGTAATCTTCTGGCAATAAAGATAAGGAGTGCAGATGGGAACAGGTGATCTGACAGTGAGGGAACATGGGGGTTTTGTGGGATGAGTGACAGGAGTAGTCTCAAGTTTTTGAATAGTTACTGAGGGAAATAAAATTCTGACCGGAGTTATTGAGAAGAAATTGGCCCTTAGCATAGCTTAGCAAATATGAATTTGTAGTGAGACCAAGTAACTCTTTCTACATTTTCTGTTTGTATTAGTCTGTTTTCACACTGCTGATAAAGACATACCTAAGACTGGGCAATTTACAAAAGAAAGAGGTTTATTGGACTTACAGTTCCACATGGCTGGGGAGGCCTCACAATCGTGGTGGAAGACAAGGAGGAGCAAGTCACCTCTTACGTGGATGGCAGCAGGCAAAGAGAGAGCTTGTGCAGAGAAACTCCCGTTTTTAAAACCATCAGATCTCATGAGACCCATTGATTATCACAAGAACAGCATGGGAAAGACTCGCCCCCATGATTCAGTCATCTCCCACTGGGTCCCTCCCACAACATGTAGGAATTATGGGAGCTACAAGATGACATTTGGGTGGGGACACAGAGCCAAACCGTATCACTGTCCTAATCTTACACTTTAATTTTGAAACTTTGGTATAAAATCTAAAATCAATGAGTGAAATAGACAAAGACTAGAAAGTTCCATGCTGGAAATTGGGACCTATGCTATTTCCTCTTCATGTCTCTAGCAATCTGAGTTGCTCATTTATCTGCATTTTTGTATTGTATGTTATTCCAGTTAAAATGTCTCACTAAGCACCTAATTCAGTTTAAGTGCTAGAAATACATGGACAATAATAAAACAAGTCGATTAGCACTACTTTAAATTTTTCAGTAAAAAGAAAATTTGTATAAGAATATTTTTTCTACCTTTTTTGTTTCACAACTTGAGCATGTTTTTATTATTTTTGCCTAGATCAATTTTATCTTCAGCTTCTGTTATTAATTCTTATGACGAAAATGACATCCGTCATTCCAAACCTCTGCTAGTTCAGGTAAGAATTAGGTTTTTTTTTCTTATGTATTTGTAATTCTAGATTTCTTTAAAAAGACAAATATTCTATAATAACTAGAATGTTATTTTACATATTTGCTGAAATTGAATAACTTGGGCTGGTGCTTATTTCTACATGGCACAAATTTATTAGGTAATTGCCAATCATATTAAAGTAGAAATGTAGCTAAAGTAATAAATAGTAAATGTAGCTAAAGTAAAAAATAAATAAAAAATATAAAGTAATACATATAAACAAATATAAATAAAATATATGGGGTGTTTATTTTAAAAATAAGTTATCCATTAATTTTTCTTTTTTTTTCTAGATGGATTGCAATTATAATGGATATGTTGCGGGTATTCCAAATTCTCTTGTGACTCTCAGCATATGTTCAGGACTCAGGTTGTAGACTACTTAAAGATACTCAATTTGCCAGTATTATATCCTGCTAGCCTATGAATTAATTCTCCATGTATCTGTTCTAATTCTACAATCACCTTTGTTATATTTCAGTTCCTTAAGGACTGAACCAAAATTACTAATAAAATAGTATTGATATTCCAGCAGTATCTGTTCCTGATGAGAGGCTACCTGTTGATACTGACAGGATCTGCTGCTTTAGGCTTTAAGAAAGCTTGAGTGTAGGGAGATTGATTGGTCTCCTCATACTTTTTTAGTTTTCTCAAATTCTGTTCTTGTCCAATTTCCTAATGTCCTAGAAAAATTGACAATTGTGGAATGCATGGGACTAATGGACGCTGGCTCTGCAGTCAGTCATTATTAGGCATATGATACCTTCAATCCAGCCCACACAAACAAATGATTTAGGGTATCAAGTGTCAGAGGAGAGTTAAGTGTATCAAAGAGAAGGAATCAAAGACTAAAGAAGAGACTGCCTAGAGATTCTACAAGCTGGTTAGAAAATATACATAATAGAAAGGGGTTTTAACCTGTTTAAGTGCACAGATCCATGCCACTACCATGCTTTCTTGAAGATAATCACAGATTTGTAATGTAAGGTAATATGTATCCTGTGATATAGTGGTCTAGTTCTGGTGTAAGAAAGACCCCAAAAGATAAAGAGATAAAAGTAAAAAAAAAAAAAAAACTAAGGTCACTTTAGATCTTAAAAACTGTGGCCCAAATTTCTCGTTATAATATTATGGTTTTAGACTGGGCGCGGTGGCTCACGCCTGTAATCCCAGCACTTCAGGAGGCCGAGGCGGGCGGATCACGAGGTCAGGAGGTCGAGACCATCCTGGCTAACATGGTGAAACCCCGTCTCTACTAAAAATACAAAAAATTAGCTGGGCGTAATGGCGGGCACCTGTAGTCCCAGCTACTCGGGAGGCTGAGGCAGGAGAATGGCGTGAACCCGGGAGGCGGAGCTTGCAGTGAGCCGAGATCGCGCCACTGCACTCCAGCCTGGGCAACAGAGCAAGAGTCCGTCTCAACGAAAAAAAAAAAAAATTATGGTTTTAGTAGAATCATTTCAGACTTGTTTCGATTGTCTTAACACTCAGGGGAACAATGCAGCTGAAAAACATCTCATATGGAATTGAACCGATAGAGGCTGTATCAGGATTTATACACAAGATTTATGAAGAAAAATATGCTGACACTAATATTCTCTTAGAAGAAAATGACACTTATACTTGGTTTAATTCAGAGTATCAAGTCAGAAAAAGTTCAGAAGTAAGTATTGACTCTTTTATTTTAATTTAGTATAATTTTGTGTAATAAAAAATACTTTCAGAGCCAAGATTTGGTGACTTACAAATCTTAAAACTATTTTACTTCTTCATGAGGGCCCTACATGACTTTTAAAATGGCAAGAGAATAAACTTATGTTTGTCATTAGGCTTGCTGTTAGATGAAAGCTTAGCAAAAACTTAATCTTAGAAATATAAAGATATGAATATAGTATAAAAGAAACTGAAACATTAATTTTCATATGTGGACATTTAGATAATTAATGTAAAATATTCTTTTTCTTCAATTACTCAGAAAATTTAGGGGAGAATATTATACAACCTGGATTTCTCAGTTGAGAGTTCAAAAATGGATGAACAACTTATATAAAGTACATGTAAAGCAAAGTGATGATTTTTTTCTCTACCAAGACCTATAGACTGCTCTAAATAACACGTCTGGCTCTAGCAAATTGCCATTGGTTGTAAATTTTAATATTTTTCTAGACTACATTGTTTGCCAGAAGTAACTTCCTAGTAATTGGTAGCAGAAAATCTGCTTGCGTGAAAGATTAGTATGAAAATTATCAAAAGGCTAAGAAAAACCAAAGCTGTATGTTATAAACTGAAAATTTCAGTTTCAATTATTATAAAAGTAAAAGATACCTGAGTTTTTACATATCTTGAGAAGTCCAGTAGAAAAGTCTTACTACCCAGGGCACTTTGAACTGGAATCTTCTGAATAGCACCTAAATTTTGTACTTGAAAACAGCCTCATTATGTAATCAGGAGCAATGTATCTTTCAGTGTATCTCTCAATATAATTTCAGTAGAAGGTAAATTTTTGTAAGTTCCTCATGACTCGTGTGTTTTTCAGAAAACTGACTTTATTAAGTTATTCTCTCGATATATTGAAATGCATATTGTTGTGGACAAAAATTTGGTAAGTCTTACTTTATGCATTGTTATTTTAAAATTAATATATCTCTTTAACTTGATTTCAGTGAGGCAATGGAAATTACCAACCATTCTATTTTGCGTTTGCGATGAACACATTCATACAAATTAATCAAGTTTTTGTTATTTTGTATACAGCATCTACTCACTTTTGCAAAGTGAAGCATCTTAATTTCTAAAGCTTGTTGACATTGTTGATTTTTCAAAAAACCTACATCCTCAGTGAAAGGGTAGGTTACAACTCCCTTAAGCCCTCAACCCTCATATACAATAATAGTATTTAACTGTCTCAGTCTAATTGGAAGGATGGTCTACAAAACAAATATGCCACTTCTTTAAAGCAAAAGGAGAAAACATATTATCACCTGTTTCCTTCTCAGTTCTAGGTAAATGAAACAAAAAGAAAAACCAATGAATAAAATACTCATATTGAGAATTCATGACTATACTTTGGATCTCTTATGAATTTAGGCTCCGAATATTTGTTACCTATGTGGTTAGGATTCTAATCCATGAGGCTACATTTGTCCCAGATTGGTAAAAGCTGAGGGTGCATGATGGAAGCAAATAGTATTTATATCTGGAGGAATGTCACTTCAAGCAGAATACCTCAGGATTCCTACAGATTAATATCAGCCATACATAAATGGGCTCACAATCCATAGGGAAATAAAACACCATGAACAATGGTTAGCAAAATAAAAAATATATGTATGGCTAATATTCATTTTTTAAAAATATAGTTTATGATTGGCAGAACAATAGGGTGACTGTCATTAACAATAATTTATTGTATATTTTTAAACAACTTAAAGAGTGGAATTGGAATGTTCCTAACACAAGGAAATGAGATTAATGAATGTTTGAGGTAATGGATACCCCAGTTACCCTGATTTGATCATGACACATTATATGCCTGTATTAAAATATCACATGGGCCCCATAAATATGTATAACTATTATGTACCCATAATAGCTAAAAATAAAACATTTAAAATAAAATAAAATGTTTTTCCCCTCAAAGCATCTGTTGATTCCAGAAAGGGTGAATATGAGTCAGGGTAGCTGAGCTAAATGTTGACAGGAATAACAAAACTTGAAGTTCATGGCTCATTAGAGTTGAATCAAGGGTACTTTAGTATAGCTAAGTTGACCCAGTACAAAGCAAACGCATACAATAAAATAATATTTCTATAAAATTACAAAATCAGAGGGAGGAAAGCAGAACTTTAAGCACAATCAACTAAAAGAAGGCAATTAAGAGAAAGAAAAACACATATTTAGGATTTATTTCATAAATCCAGAACAAATTTGAAAGCTAACATTAAGACAAAAGATTTAAGCTAAAATACCTAAGTAATTATATGTAGGGGGATTAAGTACTGCAATTAAAAACCAAAGATAAAGATTAATTAAAAGCAAAGACAAAGATTATCATACAACACACACACACATAAACACACACACATTCTGCTTACAAATGACATATGTAAAATATCGTACATAAGTAACAAAAGTAAAAGAATGGAAAAATATAAACAAATTAAAAAAACTAGTTTAGCTGGATTAATATCAGACAAAGTAGATTTTTATACTTTAAAGTAAGTATAAGTTTTCTATTGTTGCATAGCAAACCACTCCAAAATTTAGTGGCATAAAACGTAACAATTTATTTCTTTGGTTGGGAACCCAGAGACTTTTTGCATTTTTACCAATCTTAGACCCTTTTAGTTTAACTTGGTGGCCTTTTATTGAAATAGCTATCAGATATGGTTTTGCTGTGTCCACACCCAAATCTCATCTTGAATTGTAGTTCCCATAATCCTCATGTGTCATGGGAGGGACCGGGTAGAGATAACTGAATCATGGGGCAGTTTCCCCCATCCTGTTCTCGTGATAGTGAGTTAGTTCTCATGAGATCTGATGGTTTTATAAGGCACTTCCCCCTTTGCTGGGCACTCATTCTTCTCCTTGATGCTGCCATGTGAAGAAGGATGTTGATATGGTTTGGCTGTGTCCCCACCCATATCTCATCTTGAATTGTAGTTCTCATGATTCTTACGTGTGGTGGGTGGGACCCCGTGGGAGGTAATTGAATCACGGGGGGTAGGTCTTTCCCATGCTGTTCTTGTGTTGGTGAATAAGTCTCATGAGATCTGATGGTTTTATAAAGGGGAGTTCCCCCGCACATGTTCTCTTGCCTGCCACCATGAAAGACATGACTTTGCTCCTCGTTCACCTTCTGCCATGATTGTGACGCCTCCTCAGCTGTGTGAAACTGTGAGTCAATTAAACCTCTTTCCTTTATAAATTAGCCAGTGTCAGGTATGTCTTTATTAGCAGCATGAGAACAGACTAATATACTATCTTAAACATTTTGTGGGATTTCTTTTTTAAACAATTTTTTTTCCAAAGACATAGTTTTTTAAATTAAGATTTCAAAAGCATAGGAATACACTTAGAGGTATCGGCTACTTTATTAAAACAAAATACACATTGCTGTGAGGTTACTAGTGGCAAGTATGAGGACGACTTAGATCTAGGTGCAGTCTAGTGGGGGGCTTGCAGGGGAAGTTCCCCTAGTGCCCTTTCTAGAAATGGCCACTAATAGGAAATTGCCCATTCCTCTGGTTGTTTTCCAAATGGCATGTTTATGTGTGGATTTGCTTGCAGCATCATTTGTTTGATTTTTTTCTAGGCGAAAAGGGAAAAAGTTTATAAGAAGGTCTAAAATGTTGGGCTAGAACATGAGTATGGTGAGGGAGTACAGGTTCATTGTGTTTAATAATAGAAATTGTAGTGCTTATAGGTGCATGATTTGGGAATCGGAGAGACTGGGGATTGAATCTTCATTTTGCTCACTAGAACTCTAATCTATTTTTCTTTTTATTGGGGGAAAACAGGTAACATTAAGTTTACCATCATAACCATTTTAAAATGTATAGTTCAATAGTGTTAAGTATATACACACTGTTGTGAAACAGATTTCTAGATCTCTTTCCTTTTGAAAACGGATACTATCCCCATTAAACATGAATTCCCTCGACCCTTTCCCCCCAGCTCTTGGCACCTACCTTTCTACTATCTATTTCTATGATTTTGACTACTTTACATACTTCACAGGAGTGGAATCATACAGTATTTGTACATTTGTGATTGCCTTATTTCACTGACATAATGTCTTAAAGACTCATCCACGTTGTGGCATGGATTTATAAATTTCAAAATTTATAAAATTTTGAAAGCTGAATAATTGTCCGTTATATGTATATGTCATATTTTGTTTCTGAATTCATCTGCTAATGGACATATGGGTTTCCACATATTCCTTTTGTGAATAATGCTGCTGATACAGCTCTGCTGACTGGAGGAACTCCAGGGTCCTTGGGCTCACACCGATTGAGATAAAATGACACAGACACATGTGGAGTGGTTTTAAGGAGCGGAGAGTTTCTTAGGCAAGAAAGAAGGAAGGAAGAAGAAAACAGCTCCCCCATACAGAGACAGAGGGAGGGAGGATTCTAACAAAGAGAAACCCTGTGTGTGGCGGAAGAGTGGTTGCTTATATTGGGATGCTGGAGGAGGCAGTGTCTGATTTGCATAGGGCCCAGGGGCTTGGTTTGACCAGGTGTGTCATTCACATAGCCCACAGAAAACCTGGCCCTCCCACCTTAGTCCTTTAATATGCAAATGTGGGTGACCTTGATGTTTTGAACACATGGTGTTATCTGGAGATGGCCATGACACTTGTCATACCTGGTGACAAGGAGAAGAAGGCAGGAATCACCATATTGAGTGGACCCATTTTTTAATCGCTGGCATTTGCATATCAAAGCCTGCCAGCTTGGGCCTTCAAGCCTCCTTTTCTGTTAGAGAAGAAATGTTTCAGGGGGTTGCTTCTTATTACAGGAAAATTTCCACTAAGAACCTTTACCCTTTCTAGCTGCCTAAGAATTATTTCTTAACAACTCTCGTATTATTCCCCACCTCAAGAGAAGCAAACCTAACTGCTGTTAGGGGGTGTTGGATGGTGATTCTTTCTGGCTACTTCCTGCTGAAAAAGGGCATCATGTAGGGGAAGAGCAGTTGGGTCTTCTCCTGAGGTTGATTTAAGGGTTCTCTGAAGAATGGCATGTTTATGTGTGGATTTGCTTGCAGCACCATTTGTTGTTTGATTGCTTCTAGGCGAAAAGAGATAAATTTTACAATAAGGCTTAAAATATTGGGCTAGAATGTGAGTATTAAGATTACCACCATTAGTGGGGGTCCTATAGACCATAACTGATGGTAGAGTTTGACACCTATTAGTTACATCAATGGATTGCAATACCGATTTACCTTCACTAGATGTCGCTGTATGTTACTAGAAACCTTAAAATAAAAGTAACGTTTTCCTTGAGAAAAGCACACATTTCCCCCTTGACTTACCATTAGAGAATAACTTAAGCTTTAGGCCATTTTATAACTTGCAATATGATTGGGAGAAATATGTTATTGGGTGGCTAAAATACCGTTAATTTTAACCATTCTTTTCCTTTAATAACTAAATTTTTAAATGACTTTTACAGACCCTTTTATAACATACTTAAACATTTTGACTTGTCCTAAACATCCATCCTTTAAATAACAAATCATTTCCTTTTAGGACAAGTATTTATTATGTGAGATTCTTCCTTATATAATTTTTTTCTTTATAACCTTCTTTTCATAGCTTAGAGTGTATTATATTACCAACCTTTAGTAAAAAGTCCTAATAAACTTAATCGTAGTAAAACTTTCATGCTTCCTTCTTATTCATAACAGTTACTCTTGTTATAAGCAAAACAACCTTGACTAAATCTTTTCTCCAATTATTAATTCTGATGATGATTATTTGGCAAAATATTTTAGCGATTAGAATTCCACAACGAGAATTCCACATTGTGGGTGCCACAGTGTGCTACTGGGGCTTCAGTATAGCTTTATTGCAAACAGTAATGTGACTATAACAATTTTCCACAAGAGTGGTGTAATAAATAATTTCCATTTAAAACTTTACTTGCCAAGATCTAACATTTCCCTTTGGGGACTTACAAAGTTATAAAGGCAATCCCATGTATAATTAAATCTCCCTGCAAATATGCATTAAAAAGAAGTTTTAATATTCGGTGGTGAACTTTGAGAGGAAAAGTTAGAAACAATAAAAAGTATCTGGTGAGGTAGGAGTAGGGCTAAGTAAGATGAGTAGTCCTCACTTAGTTACTTATTTTTTATGATTTTTAGCTTAAGATCTTCTATTTCTTCACTTTGATATTTTGGACATTTTTCTGGGCTCTCAGGGGTTGCTCCCTCAGTTTTTCAGGCTTTGACTTGAGTGTGATGTATTCAGGAGTTGATTTTTGTAACTTTTACTGCTGAGGGGTTTGAAAGAAGAACAGTGTAGGGCTCTTCCCAGCTTGGCTTATTAAGGAGAGAGAGAGAAGAGTTTTTACTAAGTTTCCTGGGTTAAATAAAGATGGTTCCTGTTGGAAGTGAGCTAGAGAGGTTATATGTTTAACCAGTTTAGAGGTTTTCTGCCTGAAAACAATTTTTGAGCACATTGATAAGTTTTGTCCTTTCCCAAGTGAAAAGCTTGGTGAAGGATTTTTTTTTTTTTTTTTTTTTTTGAGACAGAGTCTCACTCTGTCACCCAGACTGGTGTTCAGTGGCACCGTATTGGCTCACTGGGTTGGCTCACTGGGTTGGCTCACTGTCTCACTGGGTCAACCTCTGTCTCCTGGGTTCAAGCAATTCTCCTGCCTCAGCCTCTCGAGCAGTTGGGATTACAGGTGCCCACCACCACGCTCAGCTATTTTTAAAAAATTTTTAGTAGAGATGGGGTTTCACCATGTCTTGAACTCCTGACCTCAGGTGATCTGCCTGCCTCAGCCTCCCAAAGCGCTGGGATTACAGGCGTGAGCCACCATGCCTGGCCCCTGGTGAAGGATTTTAAGGACTTTCTATTGGCTGGAAGCTGGAAAATGGAGTTTGCCATTCTCTGACCATAGCCATTTTGAGGGCTGAAAAGTATGCCCTTGAGAAGTGGCCTATTTTATTTTTGCAGGGGAATACTGAGGTTAATTTTTCTTATGGAGCGTTCCTAGATTAGAAGGGCTTGAAGCGTGTTAATGCCTTGAAGTTTCCTTGTCGCTGACTTAGCTGTCTGATCAGCTAACCTATATTTTTTGGCTACCTTATCTGTTTCCTTTTGATGTTACTCAGAGTGCATTTTTGCTATTTTTTGTGATAGAAAAACTGAGGATAATAGCCTGCTAATTTTTTGGTGACATTTTATAGATTTATTGGTGGTAAGAAAATGTGTTTCCTTTTAAATGGCAGCATGAGCATGGAGAGCTATGAAAGCATACTTAGTGTTAGTATAAATGTTAGCTATTTTTCCCTTGCTTAATTCAAGTGCTCTTGTCAGAGCTATTAGTTTAGCTATTTGAGTGCCTGTGCCTGGGGAGAGTGACTACTGTTTATTCAGCCTTACGCACTTCTTGCTTTAACCACTGTTTGTTAGCTAAGAAGAGCTCCCCCTAGAGGACAGTAATCCTGCCACTTTATGTGGAGTGTACATAGTTAAATTATTTCCTAGGGTTAACTTGGAGGCTTTTTTGAATAGTAGAACTATCATGACAATGGCTTGGAAGCATGTGTTAATAGGTCCTCTTAACTGCAAATAAAGTTGAGAAAAATATTGGATTAGAGTTTTCCTTGAGATGCCCCTTACAGTCATGCTATGGGAAGAGGGGAGGCCTGGATTACAGACGAGAGAAAAGAGAGAGACTGGCTCTAGTGTTTAGAAGGAGGTCCACTTTCTTTAATTTCCAGAATTAGCTGGGGTTTCTGTGCTATAATGGCAGTTTGAGCTGCTGGAGCTGGGGCTTGAGCCATGGGACCCATTAGTCCTGCTGGACCGTCTGTGAGACTGTTTCTGAACCCAGTAACCTCCACCTCTGGGGGCAGTTTCATCTCCAGTGGTTTGTGCCACAAACTAGACAGGTTTGAGGTGGCTTCGTCTTGCTGCCTGGGCATTCCTTCTTAAAATGCCCTGGCCTGCCACACTAATAGCAATTAGCCGATGCACCTGGGGGATCCTGGACTTTGCAAGCCTGCTAAGCTGCTGCTAGAGACTTTGTCCTTTTTCTGAGCTTTCTTTCTTTCTTTTGGGCCTCCTTCTGGTCCCTATTATAAAAGACTGAAGTGGCCACCTTCAGGAAGTTCTCTAAGGTGCTATTTGGTCCTATAGCTTGCTTCTGTAGTTTTCTTCTAATATTGGGAGCTGCCTGTGTAATAAACTTGTCCTTCAGGATGAGCTGTCCCTTGACTGAATTAGGGGATAAAGAGGCGTGTTCTATTAGTGCTTCTCTCAGCCTTTCCATAAAGGCTACAAGATTCTCATTTGGCTTTTGTTTTATTATAGATAGTTGAGAGTAATTGAGTGGTTGGTCCTGGTTTTTCATAGGCCTTCTAAAATGCATATTAAAAAGTGCTTTCTTTTCCATCTAGCTCCTGAGCTATTGGGGTTTCAGTTAGAGTTGTCTACTGGAACTGCTTCCCTCCCAATTGGGAATGGTGTTTCTATTACTTTTTCACTTTCCCAATCTGCTTTCTTACCTTTTGGTGTATTATGGGAGATACACCATTGTTCATTTTCAAAATTCTCTGCTGCTTGCAGAGCTGCCTGCTTTTCAGCTGCAGTGAGGGTCTGACTTAGGACCAATATGACATTACTTCATATTTTGGAGAGCTTTTATATACCTATCAGGGTCATCAGAAAATCAGCCTAAGTCTCCCTTTATTTGTTTAAGGTCCTATAATCAGAAGTGAACTTGAAGGGGCCCCAACTAAGGGGGATCCTTAGATGGTTCCCCTGGAAATTGCTTTTTTAATTTTGGGGAACTATTTTCCCTGGGCCTGCCTGATATGATTGCTCAAAGAGCTGGGTTGATCTTACAATGCTTGTAAAGGTTTAGTAAAAATGCTATGCCCTTGTGGAAAAGAAAATGAGTTGCTTTTTTCTTCAATGTTCTGAGGTTAAGGAAGTGCCAGTGTTTCCGAGTGCATTCCAGAGGGGTGCAAGCTGAAGATAATTTGTTACCCATTTAGGAAAAGAAAAGAGAATAAAAGCGTCCTCTTATTCTCCTTCCTTTCCATATGACCCAGAGTGGAGGAGAATCCTCGGACATTTTTCCTTCCCTGGTTTCTGGATCCTGGCCCCATGTTAAATGTGCCACCCATGGTTGAAGGCATGGTCCTTCAAACCATGGAATCAGATGAACTAAGCGATGGGACTAACCACACTTTACCCATGCAACCTTAGCTTCTCCGCCTTGTGTGATTCCTCTCTGACTTCCTAAAGCTGTGTGATCCTCCTGGCTCCCCGAAAAATGGATCTCGGGAGAGACTGTGTCACCTTTGGGCAAGGCTCCTTTAATGTAGGCAATGTGCTAGATTGCCTGCTATTATGGCCCGTGCTAAAGCATTTACCCTTAAAAAATGGTTCCGGTTATCTTCTGAATTTAAAATCCCCTAACTAATTAAGTACTATCTTAATTGGAGACAGAATAGGTGCCTTAAAAGAATATAGCAACTGAATGGCCATTTTCCTGCTGATGGGACAATATCCAGACTAAAATTTGGCCATGGAAGACATCTTACTCCTAACTGTTGCAGCAAAGGACTGGCAATGTATCTTATGAAGAGGATTTCTATTTCCACTAGATGGCGCTGTTGGCTTAGAAATAACATGTGCTCATTAGCAGTGAGTGACCTCACTGTGGGTGAAAGGCGAGAACTCTCTTCCTAGAAGGTTGCGATGGCATTTTTCCTGAGCTATATCCCCAGTCTACAGCATTTCCTGATCTTG
This sequence comes from Pan troglodytes, assembly GCF_028858775.2. Lineage (NCBI taxonomy): Eukaryota > Metazoa > Chordata > Mammalia > Primates > Hominidae > Pan > Pan troglodytes. The sequence goes on from NC_072405.2 coordinate 47,751,828, forward strand.
CCTAACAGGATTATTTCGCTAGCCCATAAAAGTACCCACACATTCGACACACACACAGAGAGTAAGAGACTACAGATAGAGAAGAAAAGTTTGGCGACAGGATAGCTGGAGGAGAGCCTTGAAATTAAAGGACAGATTTAAGGTGGAAGTTCGCTCCTAATACTCACCACTCCGATGAATGAATTCTCGGCCCATGAACCAAAATGATACAGCTCTGATAAATGAAGGAATGGGGGGCTCGGAACAAAGAGGAACCCCAGGTGCAGCAAAGAAGTAGTTGCTTATATTGGGAAGCTAAAGGAGGCAGTATCTAATTTACGTAGGGCCCAGGGGATTGGTTTAACCAGGTGTATCATCCACATAGCCCATGAGAAACCTGGCCCTCCTACCTTAGCCCTTTAATATGCAAATGTGGGTCACCACACTGTTTTATCACATGGTGTTATCTAAAGGTGGCCATAATACTTGGCACACCTGGTAACAAGAAGGAAAAGGTGGGACTCGCCATGTTAAGTGGACCCAGATTTTAATCATCAGCATTTGCATATCAAAGCTTGCTGGCCTGGCCCTTCCTGTTGCGTTTTCTGTTAAGTAAGAAATGTTTCAGGGGGTTGTTTCTTATTATAGGAAAATTTGCACCAAGAACCTTTACCCTTTCTAGTGGCCTAAAAACTGTTTCTTAATAACTCCTGTATTATTGCCATGAACGTTGGTGTACAAATATTTTTATGAGTCTGCACTTTCAATTTTTGTAGGTATATACCCAGAAGTAGAAGGTTAGCTCGTATGGTAATTCTATGTTTAACTTTTTGAAGAGCTGTCATACTGTTTTCCACAGCAGCTGCACCATGTTCCATTCCCATTAGTAATGCACAAGGACTTCAGTTTCTTCCCGTTCTCACCAACAATTGTTATATTCAGTTTGTTTTATTAATAATAGTAATTCTAATGGGTGTGAAGTGGTATCATCTTGTAGGTTTGATTTTCATTTCCTTAATGATTAGTGATGTTGAGTGTCTTCTCCTGTGCTTATTTCTCATCTGTAGGTCTTCTTTGGAGAAATGTCTGTTCAAGTCCTTTGCCCATCTTTTAACTGCACTGTTGTTTTTGTTGCTATGGTTGTTATAGAGACTGGGGATTTCTTTATGTATTCTGGATATTAATTCCTTATCTGATATATGATTTGCAAATACTTTCTTCCATACTGTGTGTTGCCATTTTACTCAGTTGATGGTGTCCACTGATGCACAATAGTTTCTAATTTTATGTTGGCTTTTCTGTGTATCCAGTTATAGTTTAGTCCATTCATCAAAAGCCACATTCACAAATTCTTTAAAAAATAGGCACCTTTACTCTGGGAGGCTTGCCAAGCTTCTGAGTGACAACTCCCTTAATATTAGAAACCGTTTTTTGTATAACTAAGGGTGTCTACTAAGTACAATCTTAAATCTCTCAAAGGCCTCAACAAAATGTACTATAGTTACACCCTTGATGTGAGATAGTTTCTTACTTTGAGTGTGAATGGCTGGAGATAAGGATTCTCCTTACAATCGGAACAGTTTGTTCCTTTAGCATATCTCTTTCTTCTTTTACTTTATCAAAAACAGCAAATATAAGCTAATTGACATACTTAACACTCTGATTTTAAATTATTTTGCCAAAGTTCACAAATTGATTAGGTACATTTAAAATTTTTTTCCAAGACTACACATTGGGTACAGAGTACACTGCTCAGGTGATGGGTGAACCTAAATCTCAGAAATCACCACTAAATAACTTAATTATGTAACCAGACACCACCCTTTGCAAGTAAACTCTCAGGATTTTAGTTCCAGCAAATGAAGGCAAAAGTGACTAATCAGAGCAAATGAGACTCAGCCAGGTGCATCAGTCGCAGGGTGCATGAGCCTCATCCAGCTGGCACAGAGCACTGCTTCTGTGACCACCAAGCTGCAGACAAACCAGCAGACTGCAAAGAACTACATCACTTAGAAGCTGATAGAAGTCTTATTATTGTGATAGACTATGCTGAAACATTGAGCCTTACTGTAATTAATCATTTCATATAATTTTCACAATGACAGTAAAATCCTGCCACAAGTGGCACTGTCAACTTTTCTGCTTTTCTATGTGCATTCCCTTTTCCTCACATTGACATTCAAATTACAGAGTCTCCTTCGTCTAAAGGAGCTGTCCTATTGAAGCAGCATCCTTGCCTGGGGAAATACCCGAGGTTTGTCGTCTCGTTCTGAGATTAATGACATGGACACACACACATGGAATGGGTTAAGGAGCAGGAAGTTAAATAGGCAGAAGAAAGGAGAGAGGAGAGCAGCTTGCTCTTTCTTATGAGAGAGAGATGTCCAAAAGGGAAAAGTCGGCCGGCGGCGGACTGCTCCAGATCTTATAGGCAGGATGGAGGAGGCAGTGTTGGATTTCCGTAGGCCCCACAGTTTGGTTTGATCAGGTGTAATGTTTACATGGTGCCCAGGGAAGGCTGGTTGCCCCGCCCTAATCTTATTATGCAAATGGACTTTCTACTTGGCCAGCGCCATCTTGTCTGCTCCTTACTGTACGTGTGGCTGGCAAAGAGAAGATGGAGCTGCCATTTTGAACATGCCTATTCCCAGGTGGCCTTTTCCTATTGGCACAACTGCCGGCATTCGCCTGTGCAAGCTTCTAGCTTGCTTGTCTATGTCTGCAGCTTGATTTTACAGGCTGATGTTTGTTAGAAAAGAAAATGATTTTGGAGTTGCTTTTCATTAAAAGGAAAACCTTACTGAGGACTCCCGTACCCTCAGTATCTGCCTAAGTAATTTCTTCTTAACTCCTATATAACCAGCTCGCTAATGGGACCAATTCATTTAACCTGCACTGCAGTACAGCCACAGAGCCGAGTAATATGTATAGGATCCAGGGGAAATGAGTCCTCCCAGCTGGCCCCTCCTGCCATTTGATTCAGAGATGAGAGTTCCTCTTTCTTTTGACTTAGGCTGATTTACAGAAAAAAAGCACATTCCAGAATAATCAAGTTAAGTATTAGCCAGATAATCTTCAGCTGCTGGCTTGGATTATATAACAACTCCCTAATTCTAGAAGCTAAGGAACAGAAGGCCAGCATTTTCTCTGATTTCCTATAGTTTTAATGCTTTTCCACTCTCCCCTTCCCTTCTCCCAGCCCACTGTCCCACCACTTCACTGCATATGCCTTTGAAAGTCTATGTGGATCATATTCCTCAGCTATTTTGATTATCTTGGGTGCTTCTGCTTACACTGCCATGTATCCTGGCCTCATAAAATATTCACTTTACGTGACCCTTGCTTGCTGCCTTTAACACACTCACCATAGAACTCTTGCAGAGACAAAATTCCAGGAAAAGCACCTGCAACTATTAGTGCATTAAACCAGTATTCCGAGATGACTCAATGCATTGCTTCTGCCGTAGAAGAAAATGCTGGGGTGAAGCGAGAGCACAGGTGAAAGACCTGGTTTTCCTTAAATGGATAAAGCCTCAGAGGCATTTCTATTCTTGGAGGACCCAGTCCTGATTCTTCTGATCATTTTTCAAATCAGCTTAATGAATATGAGATGGGCTGTACATTAAACTGATATAACAGGTAAATATCACCTGCATTTAGCATGGGCAGCTGATATAGGGCAACTGTTTTCTGTGATTGTAAAGAATTTGTAAGGGGAGTAAAAATGCGGGCCGGATTTCTGAATGAGATTTACATTCTGCTCTCACTCTTGACCCACTGCCACAATAAACACGGGGAGATATTTTTAAGCTCTCATGAGTAAAAGCAATGCCAATTGCTATAGATTGCTTTTGGTAGAATTTTGGGTAATTTCGCATTACAAATGTTTCCTCTACTTACGCCTTCCTTAAAAGATAACTAAATGCCAAGCCCACTAGAATAAGCATCCAGAGTAAAGAGCTACATATACCCCAACATATTGTTTTTTCCAAAGCTACAAGCCTACGTCAGATGCTTTGTATCCCACACTGCTGTCCAAGTGAAGCCTCCCTTCCTCTATCTTCCAAGTACAGCCCAAACCCTAAATATGACCTTTAAAAGGACCCTTTACAAAGTGGGTGTTTAAAGTGAATAAAATGTCATCTAATCATCTATTCCTTTTGCCTTAAGCTGCAGAGTCATCCACGTTTGCTATTTCCTTCAAGTCTACTTTCTTTTCCTAAACACCGGAAGCTTCAGAGCCACTCACGCATTGCAGTAATTCTGCTGGCTCAGGGTGAAAAATAAGGCCTTCTCTGTGTTGATGAAATCAGGCCGGTTCCTCAGTAGGATCTGTGGTCTAGGGTGACCCTGGAGAGACATGAATTTCTAATTTTTATACTTTACTCAAATTTCATAAATTATTTTTATTTCAAAATCCAGTGCTTTAGGGCTGGGCGCAGTGGCTCATGCCTGTAATCAGCACTTTGGGAGGCTGAGGCGGGCAGATTGCTTGATGCCAGGAGCTTGAGACCAGCCTGGCCAACATGGTGAAACCCAGTATCTACTAAAAATAAAATAGAAAATTAGCTGGGCGTGGTGGTGACACCTGTAGTCCCAGCGACTCGGGAGGCTGAGGCAGAAGAATTGCTTGAACCCAGGAGGCGGAGGTTGCAGTGAGCCGAGATCGTGCCACTGCACTCCAGCCTGGGTGACAGAGCGAGACTCCCTCTCAAAAACATTTTTTAAAAATCCAGTGCTTCATAATGAATTGATTAGGTGCCTAAGGGTATCGGGGAACCTGCCCCGATATTCATGTAGGTTCTTTTCTATTTTCCTTAAGCGTTGGCCAGCTTGATCTCCATTCATATTATATGGTATTTCATTCACGGCTTCTCTGGGAGAGAAGCACTGAGTTGTACCTCTCAGTCAGCCAACAACACTCCCGCTTGTGATGTTCCCGTATAATAATGAGAAACGAGGCTCCCATGGGTATCCCACACACGTGCATAAAAGAAATGCCTTCAAAGTGAAAATGATGCCACACTACACCTAGTGAAGGATCACCTGGGTTAGCTGGAAAAAAAATGCTTCAGTGTCTGTAGTCATGAAGTGATTCTGTATTTTATTGTAGAAATCATATCAAGTATCAGTTTCAAACGATTTTTCTTCCTTTTTTTTTTTTTTGAGATGGAGTCTCACTCTGTTGCCCAGGCTGCAGTGCAGTGGCGCGATCACCGCTCACTGCAGCCTCCGCTTCTCGGGTTCAAATGATTCTCCTGCCTCAGCCTCCCAAGTATCTGGGATTACAGGTGCACACCACCACACCCGGCTAATTTTTGTTTTTTTAGTAGAGACAGTGTCTCACCACGTTGGCCAGGCTGGTCTCGACTCCTGGCCTCAGGTGATCCACCTGCCTTGGCCTCCCAAAGTGCTGGGATTACAGGTGTGAGCCACCGTGCCTGGCCACAAGCAATTTTTACATACTCCATGCTTAAGTTGAGATGTTGCCTCTACTTTCTTTCTTTCTTTCCAGGAGTGTCAGCAGCTATAGTCAAGTTTCAAGAAGGGGGAATGCTGTCGGGACTGAGCAGGCAATGGCCTAAAAACAATAAAAAGCCCTACTAAAGGCTGGTTTTCTTTTGATTATTATCCTGTACTGACAATTCTTAGTAATATCAGTGATGAAATAAATCACTGGGGAAGGCCCCTCCCACACCTGCCCCTAGTTGATATGGCACTGTGAAAGCACTCCAGTGTCTGTCTGTCTTTCTTTCTCTCTTTCTTTCTCTCTTTCTTTCTTTCTTTCTTTCTTTCTTTCTTTCTTTCTTTCTTTCTTTCTCTCTTTCTCTCTTTCTCTTTCTCTTTCTCTTTCTCTTTCTCTCTCTCTCTCTCTCTCTCTCTTTCTTTCTTTCTTTCTTTCTTTCTTTCTTTCTTTCTTTCGATGGAGTCTTGCTTTGTTGCCCAGGCTGGAGTGCAGTGGCGCAACCTCGGCTCACTGCAAGCTCCGCCTCCCAGGTTCACGCCATTCTCCTGCCTCAGCCTCCCAAGTAGCTGGGACTACAGGCACCCGCCACCACACCCGACTAATTTTTTGTAGTTTTAGTAGAGACGGAGTTTCACTGTGTTAGCCAGGATGGTCTCCATCTCCTGACCTCGTGATCCGCCCGCCTTGTCCTCCGAAGTGCTGGGATTATAGGTGTGAGCCACTGCACCCGGCTTCCAATATCTTTCTTAGGAAGGATACATTATCATTTAAATAATGAAAGCAATATATATTCACTGTAGAACATCCAGAAAAATTTGAAAAAATATTTTTAGGAGAGAATCAAAATTCACATTAACTTCACCACTTATTGATAATCATAGATCTTTATGTCATTATTACTTTTTATTATTAAAAATAATTCTGCCATATATATCCTTGTTACATATATTTCTTTTGGCATTTGTGATTTTTTTGGGGAAGTACATTCTTGAAAGTTTAATTTTTAAAAAGCATCAAATATATATCATCATGTCCTTAAAAAGTATTTATCAATTTATAATTCCTAGATTAGCGTACACCTCTCCCAACACAAAACTTTATCATGAAAAATAAATCCTGATTATTTATTTGGCAAAACTTTTTTGAGTTTTCCAATTGTCTTGTTACTACGTTTAATAGGTCACTACTTTTTTCAGGATAATAGTTGTTTCCTCATTGCTCTCTTAGCTTCTGATAACAAGCAGCTCACCATTTCTCTAGCCTTTGCTAGAGAAGAGCTCCCCTGATGCATCTGGAACCCTGGGTTGCTTTCTTAGACTGAGAGTAGTCACACATATTTGTGGTGCTTGTTATTATAGCACCTTACTTACAAGCACCAATTTTAAATACTCTAATACTCTGTAAAGAACCAACACAAAAAAGTCGCTTAATGCAAAAGCCATTTATTTAGCTAATAATTTTGCTAGATATTTCTTTTGGTCTGTATGTGGCTTGGCTGGGAAGTTCTGCTTGTCTCAGCTGGGCTCATTAATGCTTCTGAAATCAGCTTCTAGTCAAAAAGGTGTCTTTGATTCTGGAGGTTGGCTAAATATTAGATAGGGTCACTGGGCTTTGTGTTTTGTGTCTCCTAGGAGGGTAGGCCAGGCTTCTTCACATAACAAGTGTTGCAGGGATCCCACAGTGTCAAGAGAGAGAAATCCAGTGCTCAAACACTTTAACATCTTTGCATGTGTCACCTTTGCTGCTGTTCCACTAGCCAAAGAAACAGAATGTTCATCCTCCCGTCAAAACCCCCACTACCCTTCCCAGCCTCTGGTAACCATCCTTCTACTCTCTGTGACCATTAGTTCAATTGTCTTGATTTTTCAGTCCCACAAATAAGTGAGAACATATGATGTTTGTCTTTCTGTTCTTCGCTTATTTAACTTAACACAATAATCTCCAGTTCCATCCATGTTGCTCCAAATGACTGGATCTCATACTTTTTTTATGGCTGAGTAGTACTCCATTGTGTATATGCACCACATTTTCTTATGCATTTATCTCTTGATGGACCCTTCTAAATCTTAGTTATTGCAAACAGTGCTGCAAGAAACATAGGGATGCATTGATTTCCTTGCTTTTGGATATATACTCAGCAGTGAGATTGCTGGATCATACGGTAGCTCAATTTTGAGTGTTTTTGAGGAAAGTGCAAACTATTCTCCTCAGTGGTACATCCCCACTAGTACATCCCCACTAGCAGTGTACAAGAGTTTCCTTTTCTCTGCATCCTCTTCAGCATTTGTCATGTGATGAGCCTCTTATATATTCCGGTTATTAATCCCTTGTCAGATGGGTGATTTGCAAATATTTTCTCCCATTCAATCTTCACTTTGTTGATTGTATCTTTCAACGTGCAGAATTTTTTTTTTTTTTTTTTTGAGACAGAGTCTTTCTCCATTGCCCAGGCTGGAGTGCAGTGGCACGACCTCGGCTCACTGAAAGCTCTGCCTCCCAGGTTCACGCCATTCTCCTGCCTCAGCCTCCCAAATAGCTGGGACTACAGGTGCCTGCCACCACGCCTGGCCAATTTTTTTTTTGTATTTTTAGTAGAGACAGGGTTTCACCGTGTTAGCCAGGATGGTCTCAATCTGCTGACCTCGTGATGCACCTGCCTCGGCCTCCCAAAGTGCTGGGATTACAGGCGTGAGCCACTGCACCGGGCCTGCAAAAGCTTTTTAACTTGATGTGATCCCATTTGTCCATGTTTGCTTTGGTTGCCTGTGCTTGTGGGGTATTGCTCAAGAAACCATTGCCCAGACCAATGTCCTGGAGAGTTTCCTGATGTTTCCTTGTTTGAGGTCTTAGATTTAAGGCTTTAATCCATTTTGACTTGATTTTTGTATATGGTGAGAGACAAAGGTCTAGTTTCATTCTTTTGCATATGGATATCCAATATTCCCAGCATCATTTATTAAATTTGTTGAGTTTTATGAAATGCTTTTTTAGCTTCAGTTTAAATGATCATATGTTTTTCTATCCTTCATTCTGTTGATATGATGAATGACACTGATTAATTTGGATGTGTTGAACCATACTTGCAACCCAGGGATAAATCCCACTTGGTCATAATGGATGATCTTTCTAATGCATTGTTGAGTTTGGTTTGCCAGTATTTTGTTGAGGAATTGTACATCAATATTCATCAGAGATATTGGCCTATAGTTTTCTTTTTTCTTTTTTTTTTTTGATGTGCCTTTGTCTGGTTTTGGTACCAGGGTAATACTAGCTTTGTAGAATGAGTTTGGAAGTATTATCTCCTCCTCTATTTTTTGGAATAGTTTGAGTAGGATTGGTATTTGTTCTTTCTATGTTTGGCAAAATTCAACAGTGAAGCCATCAGTTCCCAGTATTTTCTTCACTGAAAGACTTTTTATTATGTCTCTGATCTCATTACTTATTATGGATCTGTTCAGCTTTTGGATTTCTTCTTGGATCAATCTTGGTAGGCTTTTTGTATCTATGAATTTGTCCATTTCTTCTAGATTTTCCAATGTATATAGGAATATACATTGGAAAGGTATATTGTTGTTCATAGGTATATAGTTGTTCATAGTAGACACTAATGATCCTTTGAATTTCTGCAGTATCAGTTGTAATGTCTCCTTTTCCATTTCTAATTTTATTTTTTTCGATCTTCTCTCTTTTTTTCTTAGTCTAGCTAAAGGTTTTTCAATTTTGTTTAACTTTTCAAAGAATCAACTTTTTGTTTCATTGATCTTTTGTTCTTTTAATTTCATTTATTTCTGCTCTGATCTTTATTATTTCTTCTACCAATTTTAGGTTTGGTTTGTTCTTGTTTTTGTAGTTCTTTAAAATGCATTGTTAGATTGTTTATTAGAAACTTTTCCTCTTTTTTTAAATTTTTTGTTTTACTTTAAGTCCTGGGATACATGTGCAGAATGTGCAGGTTTGTTACATAGGTATACATGTGCCATGGTGGTTTGGTGCACCTATCAACCCATTATCTAGGTTTTAAGCCCCACATGCATTAGGTACTTGTCCTAATGCTCTGTCTTCCCTTGCCCCCAACCCCCCGACAGGCCCCAGTGTGTGATGTTCCCTCTGTGTGTCCATGTGTTCTCATTATTCAACTCCCACCGATGAGTGAGAACATGCAGTGTTTGGTTTTCTGTTCCTGTGTTAGTTTGCTGACAATGATGGTTTCCACCTTCATCCATGTCCCTGCAAAGGAAATAAACTAGTTCTTTTTATGGCTGCATAGTATTCCATGGTGTATATGTGTCACATTTTCTTTATCCAGTCTATCATTGAGGGACATTTGGGTTGGTTCCAAGTCTTTGCTATTGTAAGTAGTGCTGCAATAAACATACATGTGCATGTGTCTTTATAGTAGCATGATTTATAATCCTTTGGGTATATACCCAGTAATGGGATTGCTGGGTCAAATGGTATTTTGGGATCTAGATCTCTGAGGAATCGCCACACTGTCTTCCACAATGGTTGAATTAATTTACACTCCCATCAACAGTGTAAAAGCATCCCTATTTCTCCACAGCCTTGCCAGCATCTGTTGTTTCCTGACTTTTTAATAATTGCCATTCTAACTGGCATGAGAGGGTATCTCATTATGGTTTTGATTTGCATTTCTCTTATGACCAGTGATGATGAGCTTTTTTTCATGTTTCTTGGCCGCATTAATGTCTTACTTTGAGAAGTGTCCGTTCATATACTTTGCCCACTTTTTGATGTTTTTTTTTTCTTGAAAATTTATTTAAGTTCCTTGTAGATTCTGGATATTAGCCCTTTGTCAGATGGATAGATTGCAAAAATTTTCTCCCATTCTGTAGGTTGCCTGTTCACTCTTTTTTTGATGTAGGCACTTACAGCTATAAACTTCCCTCTCAGTACTGCTTTTGTTGTATCCCACAGATTTTGGTATGTTGTATTTCCATTATCATTTGTTTCAAGAAAAATTTCAATTTCATTCTTAATTTCTTCATTGACCCACTGGTCATTCAGGATCATGTTGTTTAATTTCCATGCATTTGTATAGTTTCCAAAATTCTTCTTGTTATTAATTTCTAGTTTTATTCCACTGTCATCAGAGAAGATGCTTGATTTTATTTCAGTTTTTTGAATGTTTTAAGACCTGTTTTGTGACCGAATATTTGGTCTATCCTTGAGTATGATCCATGTGCTGGGGAGAAGAATGTGTATTCTGCAGCTCTTGGATGAAATGTTCTGTAAATATCTATTAGATCCATTTGGTCTATAGTGCAGATTAAATCTGATTTTCTTTTGCTGAATTTCTGTCTGGAAGATATTTCTAATGCTGAAAATGGGGGTGTTGAAGTCTCCAGATAATATTGTACTGGGGCCCATTTGTCTGTTTAGCTCTAATAATTGCTTTATATACCTGCCACTTACCACTTTGTGAAAAAAAAAAAAAAAGAATTTTCTTTGTATACCTGGGTGCTCCAGTGCTGGGTGCATATATGTTTAAAATTGTTATATCCTCTTGCTGAATTGACCCCTTATTCATTATATACTGACCTTGTTTGTCTCTTCCTATAGTTTCTGTGTTGAAATCTATTTTGGCTGATATAAGTGTAGCAACTCATGCTCTTTTTTGGTTTCCATTGGCATGAATATCTTTTCCCATCTTTTTATTTTTATTCTATGTGTTTCTTTATAGTTGAAGTGTGTTTCTTGTAAACAATGGATCAATGGGTCTAGTATTTTTCATCCATTCAGCCAGTCTATGTCTTTTGATTGGAGAGTTTAGTCTATTTGCATTCAATGTTATTGATAAGTAAGGAGGACTTACTGTTGACATTTTATTATTTGTTTTCTGGTTGTTTTGTGGTCTTTTCTTGCTTCTTTCTTTCATTCCTGTCTTTCTCTAGTGAAGTTGATTTTTTCTTTGGTGATTATTTAGTTTCTTATTTTTTATTTTTTGTGTATGCATCGTATGTTTTTTGATTTGAGGTTACCATGAGGCTTGCAAATACTCTCTTATAACATATTATATTAACCTGATGATAACACTATTGGCATAAACAAAGAAACAAAAAGAAAACTAATATAAACTCTATACCTTAATTTCATCCTCCCACTTTTTAGCTTTTTGTTGTTTCCATTTATATCTTATTGTACTGAGTATGTCATATACTTAATATCATCCTTGCTATTTAATACTGTCTTGGCATTTTTAAGCAATTAGACATAGGAAGAGCTTACTGGAAAAAGAAGAAATTAGAACATGTATTATAATATGTTGTGAAAAAGGATGTTTCTAACACAGTATACAGTATCATTTTAATGGTAATCCACTCATTGAGGATTTTCCCACTTTCTCCACATACTGTTTTTCAGTGTAGGATTACATTTATAATGATAGAAATGAGAACTGCTTGAAATATCCATTTTAGAAATTCAGTATTCAATTTTCATAAAAAAGAAATAGTACTACAAATTGAGTGCATTAAACATTGCCTAAAATCATGTTATTATATATTTTTGTTAAATCATTATTTGCATATTATTACTGATTTCCTGGATTTCAATTGGAGTGGATTCCTATGGCTACTTTAGAATATAGCATATTGTAAAATGAAAGAGATGTGAAATATTAATTACATCCACTAGTTTTTAAAAATCATTTATCTTTTTCAGTTTGATTACATGGGCTCTGATATAAACGCTGTAACGCAGAAGGTTATTCAGATAATTGGCCTTGTTAACACTGTAAGTTTTTAAAAACTATTTTAAAATATATTTTATAAAAATGATGTGTATAGTAGTTTGCTGTGCTGTTGAAGAGTTTCCATAACCAAAGTACTGTATCAAATGTGTTTTTAGAAAATGTAATATAATGTTTGTTTATTTAAAATTTTTAATTTATATTCTTCTTTTAGATGCTTACCCAGTTAGAATTGACTGTTATGATATCTTCAATTGAAATCTGGTCAAATAAAAACAAAATTTTTACTACAGGGCATGCTGAAGATGTATTGTTACAATTTTTTGAATGGAAAAAGGACCATCTTAACTTTAAACCACATCAAATTGCATGCTTACTTGTGTAAGTGTAGTATTCTGCATTTTATAACATTAAAGGAATAACTCAAAATGATTTAATATATTCATTATGAAAAATAAGCATTTATTTTATATATATTGTGTTCTACACATTTAATATAGATACTATGGAATGTGAAAAATGTAAGCAGGAGTCCTTGTCCTCAAGGAGCTAACTTGAGGCAAAACTTAAAATGTTTTATCAAACAACATAAAGTTATTAATAAAAGTAAAATTCCACAAAAGGTATTGAAATAACTAAAAGTTTAATTGTGAGTGCTACAATTTATTTGATTTCCTTTGGTTTATGAACCTTTACCCCAGGTTATCATATTTCTACATTCCTGGCTTACTTCTAGTTAATTCTTATGTTTTTATTTTGTAATATAATGAAGGGTTAAATTTTCCTCCTAACTAGAATTTAATGTGCAGAAAAATCTGGTCAAAAATAAATAATAAACGAATGAGGAGGTTATAGAAATTTGAATTTTCAGGGCTATAAATATAGAGGAAACCAGAATAAAAACTATAATCATTAGTGCAATAGTATTTACATAAATTGTTAGGCCTTATCCCAATTATATTTCTGGATATTTATCAAATTCAAAAGTGAAAAGTGTATGTTGAAATATTCTTAACATTGAAACTTTGAGAGAAATGTATTTATGGTATAATTCAAAGTAGAATGGTGTTTGAGAGATAGTAATTGTTTGATAATGTTTGCTGCTATGAAACTTATACCACTTTCAAATTCACTTATGGAAAAAGTCATTTTTCAGCTACAGGAAACTTCCCACCTTAATAGGAACCACATTTCCTGGGCAAGTATGTAATAAAGATTTTGCTGCTGCAGTTGCTCTGGTAGGTAATTATCTGGTTTGCTCTCAATACTTGCATGTTTCAAATTTTCCTAAAAATTTTTTTTTGAGAAGGAGTCTTGCTCTGTCGCACAGGTTTCCTAAATATTTTAAGACATGCATAAATACATTACTTAGTTTCCTCATAATTTTATAGCTTTTATTTTACTAATTTGGAGCATAATCAAGGGGTATGTCAAGAATGGGGTGAGAAGGAAGCCGATGAGTGCATGATGCATTTTCATAAAGATCAAGCACATTTACTCCTGGTTAAGGAGTAATGTTAGATCCTCCAATTCCTTTTCTCCTGGGATGTGATTATATTTTTGTGAAATTACTTGCTATCATCTTGCAGGTCACTCTGTTCATTTTTTCCCCCTTTTTGTTCTCTGTGCTTCACTTGAGATAATTTCTATTGATCCGACCTTAACTAGAATTATCCAATTCCACAACAGTTTCAAATCTGCTATGAAGCCAACCAATTCAGATGGCTGAATTTTTAAATTCTACAATATCTACTTTATGATTTTTTAAAACTTTCTTAATTAAATCTCAAAATTACATAATTGAGGTATAATCAACATACAAAAGCTGTACTTATTTAATGTACACAACTTGCTGAGCATGGAGATAAATATTACACTTGTGAAACCATCACCACAATAAATGCCATAAGCATATTTGTCATTTCCAAAAGACTACTCTGCTCCCTATGCTTATTATTAGTAGTAGTATTTTGTCATAATAACATTTAATGGAAGTTCTATCCTCTTAGAAAATTTTTTAAATTAATATTTTATATTTTATTTTAGATTCAGGGTATACATGTGCCTGTTTGTTACATGGATGTATTACATACTGGTAGGGATTGGGCTTCTAGTGTGCCCATTACCAAATAGCGAACATTGTACTCTATAGGTACAACTGGGTTCTCTATTTTCTTCCATTGATCTATGTGTCTAGTTTTGTAATAGTACAATGCTGTTTTAGTTACTATAGCCTCATAGTATAATTTGAATTCAGGCAATGTGATGCCTCTAGATTTGTTCTTTTTGCTTAGAATTGCTATGGCTATTTGTGCTCTTTTTGTTTCCATATGAACTTTAGGTTTTTTTTCCCTAATTCTGTAAAAACTGATGTTGATAATTGGATAGGGATTGCACTGAATATGTAGATTGCTTTGAGTAATATGGTCATTTTAATAATATTGATTCTTCCAATCTATGAGTATGGGATATTTTTCCATTTGTTTGTGTCATCTACAGTTCTTTTCCTAGTGTTTTGGAGTTCTTGTACAGATCTTTCACCTCCTTGGTTAGATATATTCCTAAGTATTCTGTGTGTGTGTGTGTGTGTATTTATGTGTATGTGTTTGTGTGCCTACTATAAATGAGATTGTTTTCTTGATTTGGCTCTCAGCTTAAACATTATTGGTATATAAAAATGCTACTCATTTTTGTTCATGTATTTTGTATCCTGAAACGTTACTGAAATAGCTTATCAAGTCTAGGAGTCTTCTGGAGGCGTCGTTAGGGTTTTCTAGGTAAATGATCGTGTCATCAGTGAACAGAGATAATTTGACTTCCTTTTTTTCAATTTGGATGCCATTTGTTTCTCTCTTGCCTGATTACTCTGGCTAGGACTTCCAGTACTATGTCAAATAGGAGTAGTGAGAGTGGGTATCCTTTCCTTTTTCCGTTCTTAGGGGGAATGCTTTCAAGTTTTCTCCATTCAATATGATGTTGGCTGTGGGTTTGTCATATATATGACTCTTATTATTTAGAAGTATGTTCCATTTATGCCTCATTTGTTGAGGGGATTTTATCATAAAGCGATGTTAGATTTTGTCAAATGCCTGCTCTGCATCTATTGATATGATCATATGGTTTTTGTTTTTAGTTCTGTTTATATGTTGAATCATGTTTACTGATTTGTTTATGTTGAACCATCCTTGCATCCCTGGAATAATGCTCACAGATAGTGCACTTGATCTGTGCTCGCTCCCTGGACTTGGAGCAGCAGGGATGGAAGCAGCAGTGGCAACAAGTGGAAAGGGCTCGTCAGTGACCTCTGGGAGTAGGGTGGTATATATTCTGTTGGTACATGAAAGTGCCTGGCCTCCTTTGTTGCTGTGGTGGTGTCAGCTGGCACTGGGCTCCTCAGCTCAGGCAGTGGGGCCAGGACTGCTCTGGGCAGCCAAGTCACCATTTCCGTGGGAGGCAGAGTAACACTTCAGCTCAGGCCCTGAGGGGAGAGGCAGGGCACAGTAGGGACTAGGATGGGTAGACCGAGTAGCTCCACAGTAGCTTGGCCCCGCAGGGGAGGGTGTAGCAGCAGCTTGGCTCAGGGATGGCAGGCCACCAGGCAGGGATGTTTCAGTAGTGGCAAAGCATCAGGGATAGAATGGGACACCTCCAGAACAGGACACACTCCAGCAGTGGTTCTGGTTCCAAGCAAGCAGAGTGGAGTAGTTGCTCAGGCCATGGGGACAGGGCACAGTGTTGTATCCTTCTCGTGGGGAAGCATAGCTCCTTCAGGTGGGTTCAGCACCTATGAGGACTGTAGGAATCTCCAGTGGTGAGGACTTCAGGTGTCCAAGGTGGTGATGGGGGCTGCTGGGGTCTTTTTGCTTACCTTTTTCCCCAGGGAGAAGTCCCTCCTGTTTCCAGACTAATCTGAGCTGGGAGACACGGTTGTGGAGGCAAAGTGTTTTCTTCTCTTCTCTGTGTGGCTATCCTGCCTGGGTTTCTTTGTGTTTTTTGTTTGTTTGTTTGTTTGAGATGGAGTCTTGCTCTGTCACCCAGGCTGGAGTGCAGTGGCGCAATCTCAGCTCATTGCAACCTCCACCTCCCAGGTTCAAGCAATCCTCCTGCCTCAGCCTCCTGAGTATCTGGGATTACAGGCATGCACCACCATGCCTGGCTAATGTTTATATTTTTAGTAGGGACAGGGTTTCACCATGTTGGCCAGGTTGGTTTCAAACTCCTAACCTCAGGTGATTCACTCATCTTGGCCTTCCAAAGTGCTGGGATTACAGGCATGAGCCACCATGTGCAGCCTATCCTGAGTTTTGTGCTACACAGGGCTTCTGCTCTCCTTTGATATACTTGGCACCCTTATTTCATTATGTTCACCAAAGTGTAGTTGCTTATTCATTGTTTTGACTGTCTTTGTGGGGAGACAAGTGGTAGGGGCTTCCAGTTGGCCATCTTGCTGCTGTCACTTCCCTCCCAGTATCTTTTTTTAAAAAGTTTCTTTTTAATTTTCATTATGATTAGTTTAAATTTGTGTTTCTTTACTGTTCTGATTCATTCATTTTGATTTCTGTTTGTATGTTTTTCAGTTTACTTTCCTCATAGGACTTTCACTTATGAAATGCTGTGTAAGTCAGGGCAAATTAAGAAAACAGGTACTACACTAGGTATTTCAAAAGGATTTAGAACAGAGAATTAGTTATACAGGTATTTCACATCTGAAAAAAGTCAAAAGGGAATAATGAGTTAACAGATAATAAAATGATAGTTACCACTCCAGAACTAAGGAAAATTGGGGTTCCCAAAATTGAGGTCAGAAGAGGGAACTTCCAACTGGCATTTAGATCTCTGGAGGAAGGAGTGCTGCCTCGAGCTGCTGCTACATTGAAGGGGCATAATTACATGGGTTCTGATAGTACTGGAAGAAGTTGGAGTCAGGAAACTATTGATCCTGGAGTAAACTGCAAACACTGAAATAAACTTCCACTTTAGGAGCAAAATGTTGCTGATTGGGCCATGGTGCTGACAGAAACAACAGTCCTCGGGAAAAAGAAAGCCACTTCTTTCTTCCAACTGCAGATAATTTGGTAACAAAAAAATAAGAGAAATGCAGTTTGCCGAATCTTAGTCCCACAGTCTTATAGCAGAGTATAGAAGGGTAGATTTGAAATTCATTTTGTTGTTTTTTTATGGTGCTTGCACTCATCTGTCATATCATTTTTTCTTATGAGATTGCTTAACATATGAGGAAAAAAAGAGGATTCTAACTTTTTCCTCTAACGGATATTAGAGGGAATAGGGATCTACCAAAGTTAGGTAAAAATGTGGCCTTTCTTACTATTTATTCCTTGCTTCTTTCCTCATAATTTCTTTTGATCAAAAGTTGGGTTGGGGAAGGAGAGATTCCTGGGGTTCAAGCAGTCGGCCAGGAAGTGAAATTACTCTTTTTTGAAGGTGTACTGAAACATTCGATGCATTAGTTTATTGTTATGTTGGCCATGCTGTTTTTCTACCTGTTAGTGGGTATAGGTGAACAATAAACGACCCAGGGCAATGTGGAGAACCAAAAATTTAGAAGCATCTCCGTGGATTGTGGCCGTCTTCTCTGAACTACTCTTTACTTATCACTCCCTCACTATTATTTACTTCTGGTTCATTAGAAGCCAATTACCTTTTTACATTACAAGATCAATTAACTTTCTTCTATGATGTTGTTGTTTTTGTATTTTGGAGATGTTCAGTGGCCCTTATTATTTTGCTATGTGGTGGAAGAATTAATTGATTTTGGTGGAAGTACTTAAATAAAGAGAGTAATGTCATGTGAGTAATTAAGGCATATAAGAGCTGAGTTGTTCCAAATGTTTTCAATTGTACCTGCAACTTCAAAATAATTTGAAATTACTTAGAAACAGATGATAGCTGTGTTCTCTCTCCTATATAACAACACTTTAATTGTCTTCTGAATAGTCATCTGAGCAGGACTCTTAAAGGAAAACATAAGCATTGGAAATGATGTACAGGAGAACAATAATACCTATGAGGATGTATTATTTATCTATTGTGACATAACAGATCACACCAAAACTTAGCAGATAAAAACAATGCAGTTCTGTAGGTTAGGAATCTAGGAGGAATTCAGTGGGTGGTTCAAACTCGAGATTTCCAACAAAGGCCAAAATCAAGGTGTCAGCAAGGGCTGGAGTTATCTCAAGGTTTGACTAATGGGGGATATGCTTTCCAGCTCAGTCATGTGGCTGTTGGCAGACCTCAGAAAGTCTGTTTCCAAGATCACTCGTGGGCTTCTCTACTAGTTCACCTCACGGCATTGCAGCTGTATTCCCCTAGAGTGAGCAAGAAAGAGCAAGAAAGAGAATTTAAGAAGCCAGTCCTCTTATAACCTATCCTGGACATGATGACCCATCACTTCTGCTATATTCAGTTAAAAGCAAGTCAGTAAGTCCAGCCTATACACAATAAAGTGGGATTCCACAAGGACATGAATACCAGGAGACAGGGATTATTGGGACCCATTTCAGAGGCTTCCTACTACAGAAGGAATGTAGAATCGACTATTGAAGACTATTGAAGGCATTTTGTTTAAAATAATTCAAAGAAGCCATAAACTAGGGTTTTTGACTGTGCCGTTTGCTAAGATAGCTGATATTGTCATTAAGTAATAGTGTTTTGAAACTTAATATAACTGTTATGTGGACTCATTCATGTCTAATAAATCTATAATCAAAAAGTTTATATAACTACTATAATTGCATCCACATAGGTATCTTGAGTGCATTAATAAATTTTAAGAATTACTTTCATATACTAATTTTTGATTCAGTAAATATTGTTGTATTTTAGAACTGATTATAATTATTAGTTAACTTTTTCTTTTTCTTATATTTAGTATACAGAGGGTTTATCCTTGGAGTCATATACTGTCATTATTGTTCAGTTGCTTGGCCTTAATCTGGGATTAACTTATGACAAAACTGACACCTGCCATTGTTCAGGAGATGTTTGCACAATGATGCCAAAAGCAGTGTAAAAATTTTCTTTATTAAATAGACATGTTCTTTCTTTAATTAATTTCTTTCTTCCTTGTTTTCTTTCAAACTTTTTTCTTTTTAATTTTTGTGGGTACATGGTAGGTGTATATACTTATGGAGTGCATGAGATGTTTTGATACAGGCATGTACTGCGAAATAAGCACATCATGGAGAATGGGGTATCTATTCCCTGAAGCATTTATATCCCTTGAGTTACAAACAATCCAGTTACACTCTTTAAGTTATTTTAAAATGTATAAATAAGTTATTATTCATTGTAGTCACCCTGTTGTGCTATCAAATAGTAGGTCTTATTCATTCTTTCTGGTTTTTTTTTTTTGTACTCATTAACCATCCCCACTCTCTATAGCCCCCTACTGCCCTTCCGAGCCTCTGGTAACCATCCTTCTACTCTCTATTTCCATGAATTCAATTGTTTTGATTTGTAGATCCCACAAATAAGTGAGAACATTTGATGTTTGTCTTTCTGTGCCTGACTTATTTCACTTAATGTAATGATCTCCCGTTCCATCCATGTTTTATTCTTAATTGTGGATACGTAATAGTTGTACACCATAAATATATACATCATAAATATTTATGATATAGGTGTGATATTTTGATCCACGCATATAATGTGTAATGACCAAATCAGGGTTATTAGGATTTCCATTACTACAAGCATTTGTCAATTCTTTGCATTAGGGATGTTCCAATTCCACTCTTTTAGTTATTTTGAAATATGCAAGAAATTATTGTTAACTGTAGTCACCTTATTCTGCTACCGAACACTAGATCTTAATCCGTCTATGGGCGTTGTCTAACCCACAGACTTGGAGAAAATATTTGCAAACCATACACATGATAAAAGAATAATATCCTAAAATATTTAAAGAACACAAACATCTCAACAGCAAGAACATATACAAGCCAATTTAAAAATGGGCAAAGGATCTGAATAGACATTTCTCCGAATAAGGCATACAAATGATCAATAGATTTATAAAGAAATAGTCAACATCAATAATAATTAGAGAAATACCGATGTTAGAATTGCAATTATCAAAAAGAAAAAATATATGTGTTGACTAGGATGAGGAGAAAAGGAAACAATTGTACTCCGTTAGTGGGGATATAAATAATACGGCCATTATGGAAAACAATATGGATATTCCTCAAAAATACTAAAAGTAGAATACCATATGATTCAGCAACCCCACATCTGAGTATATATTAATAATAAGTAAAATCAGTATGTTGAAGAAATACCTGCACCCCCATGTTCATTGCAGTTATTGACAATAGCCAAAATATGGAAGCAACCTAAGTGTCCATCAGTGGATGAATGGATAAAAACATGTGGTTGTCCTAGTTCATTTTGTGCTCCTATATCAGAATACCCAAGACTGTTAATTTATAAAGAACAGAGATTTATTTTGGCTCACCATTCTGGAGTTTGAGAAATCCAAGGTGGGGAGGCCTGCACCTGGTGAGAGCCTTCTTTCTCTCATGCTATGCAAGAGGAAGGGCAAGGGAGTACAGGTGCATATATGAGAGGAGCTGAACTTGATTTTATAGCTAAACCACTTTTCATGATAACTGTGACAGTCCATTCTGGACATGCATGATAGAAGCATCCTCAAGGATTAGTTCTCATGGTCTAATCAACTCTTGAAAGTCTTACTTCCCAACACTGTTGCATTTATTGGGTATTAAAATTGACACATGAATGTTGGGGGACACACTCAAACTATAGCATTTCACCCTGCCCCCAAAATTCATGTCCTTCTCACAATTCAAAATACATTCATTTCACCCCAATAGCCCCCAAAGTATTAACTTCTAGCATCAACTCAAAAATCTGAAGTTCAAATTCTAATCTAAGTCAGATGAGGGTAACACTCTAGGCATGGTTTATCCTGAGGCAAATTCCTCTCCAGCTGTGAGCCTGTGCAATTAACAAGTTGCATTGTTTTTTGGTGCTTCCAAAATACAATGGAGGAACAGGCACAGGATAGACATTCCCATTCCAAAAGAGAGAAATAGGCAAGAAGGAAGGGGTAACTGGTCTCACATAACTCCAAAACCCAACGGGGAAAAACAATATTGGCTTAAACCTGGAGAATAATCTCCTTTGACTCCATGTCCTCCATCCTGGGCATACTTGGGTGGAGGTTGAGTCTGTAAAACATCAGGATTCTTGCTTCTTTATGGTCTTAGTCCACCCAGCAGCTTTCACACGTTGGAGTCTCTTGCCTGCATCTCTCCCAGACTGAGGTTGCAAGCTGGTGGCTTTAAAGTTCTGGGGCCTCAGGGACTGCCCCACTCCCATGGCTTCACTAGGCATTTCCCTAGTGGGAGCTCTCTGTATTGGTCTCACTCTTATGGCCTTGATGGGTTTTGCTCTAGTGGGAGCTCTCTGCAGTGGCTCTATCCCTGTGACAAGTCTCTGCTTGGGATCCCAGGTTGTTGATGACATTATTTGAAAAGATCTAGGTGGAGGTCACCATGATCTGGCAACTGTTGTGTTCTGCAGGTTTGCAGAGTTAGCATCATGTGGACATTGTCAAGGCTTACCACTTGTGCCCTTTGGAGAGGTGGCTGAGCCACACCTGGGCCCACTTGAGTAATGGATGGGGAAGATGAGAAGCACTGTGTCAGAATGCAGAGTCCCAGGGCAGCCCTGGGCAGTGAACCTGTGAAGCACACCTCAGGTCTGTTCTCTGAAACCATTCAGCCCTTCTAGAGCTCTGAGCCTGTGATGGGATGATGGGAGAGGCATCCTCAAAGATCTCAGAAATGCCTTCAGGGTCATTCTCTTGTTGTCTTCCTGGTTAAACAGGATAGAACCTGGCTTTATTGTATCCATATTCATCTCTTTAGCAAACAGTTGCTTTTTTTTTTTGTTTTTTTTTTTTTTTGAGATGGAGTCTCACTCTGTCACCCAGGCTGGAGTGCAGTGGTGCGAGCTCAGCTCACTGCAACCTCCACCTCCTGGGTTCAAGCAATTCTCCTGCCTCAGCCTCCAGAGTAGCTGGAATTATAGGCATGTGCTACCATGACTGGCTAATTTTTGTATTTTTAGTAGAGAAGGGGTTTCACCATATTGGCCAGGCTCGTCTCGAACTCCTGACCTCAAG
This sequence comes from Pan troglodytes, assembly GCF_028858775.2. Taxonomy (NCBI): domain Eukaryota; kingdom Metazoa; phylum Chordata; class Mammalia; order Primates; family Hominidae; genus Pan; species Pan troglodytes. The sequence goes on from NC_072405.2 coordinate 47,774,157, forward strand.
TAATCCTCCCGCCTCGGCCTCCTAAAGTGCTGGGATTACAGGTTTGAGCCACCATGTCTGGTCACAGTTGCCTTTTTAAACATGCTTTTTTATTTCTTACATAGCCATCCTGAAAGTTTTTCAAATCTGTCTGTTCTGCTTCTTTTAATGATAAATTCCATATTTAAATCATTTCCATTCTTATTTTACTATAAGCAGCCAAAAGAAGCCAGGCAGCGCCTTGAACACTTTGCCACTTAGATATTTCTTCTGCCAGATATCCTAGTTCATCATTCTTAAATTGAGTCATGGATGGGGAAGCTGAGAAGCACTGTGCCAGAATGCAGAGTCCCAAGGCAGCCCTGGACAGTGAACCTGTGGAGCACAGGATGTCTTCCACATGGTCCTAGGACGCCAAAACAATTCCACTAAATTCTTTGCAACTGTGTAGCAAGGATGGCCTTTACTTCCGTTTCCAGTACCTTGTTTCTCATTTCCACCTGAGGCCTCATCAGAATGAACTTTAAGTCCATATTTTTATTGGTTTTATGATCACAACCACTTAAGTAATATTTAAGAAGTTCCAGACTTTCTCTACACTTCTTCACTTCTTTTGAGCCCTTAATGCTCCATTTATGACAATCTAGGACTTTTCTGCTTCTCCAAACTCTTGTAGCCCCTACCCATTATTCAGTTCCAAAGCTGCTTTTACATTTTTAGAAATTTGTTATAGCAATAGCTCCACTACTGGTACCATTTTTTTTTTCTTATTCTGATTTGTACTGTTAAAACAGAATGCCCACGACTGGGTAATTATAAAGAAGAGAGGTTTATTTGCCTTAGGGTTCTGGATCCTGATAAATTCAAGGTTGAGGGGCCCACATCTTGTGAGAGTTCCTTGCTGTGTTATCCCATGACAAAAGGTATAAGGGCAAGAAAGCAGACACACGTACTGGAGAGGGGATCAAACTCACTTTTATGACAAACTCACTGTTCTGAAAATGAACTTGTTCTTGTGATAATGACATTAGTACATTCATAAGGACAGAGCCCTCATGATTTAATCACCTTGTAAAGGTCCCACCTCTAAACACTGTTGCATTGGGTATTAAGTTTCTAACACATGAACATTAGGGGACACATTCGAATATGGGGGTGATATTATACATAATTCAGCCTTAAAAAACAAATAAATTTTGTCATTTATGACAACATGGATGAATCTGGAGAAGATTATGCTGAGTGAAATATAATCCAGGCACAGAAGACAAATTCTGCATGATTTTACTTATAGGTAGAATCTAAAAAAGTCAAACTCATCAAAGTAGAGAGTAGAATGGTGGTTACCAGAGGCTGGGGGTGGGGAGTGGGGAATGGGGAATGGAAAGATAATGGTAAAAACGTACAAAAGTTTGGTTAGAAAAAAGAAATAATTTTAGAGTAAATTGCACAGTGCAGTGACTATAGTTAATAATAACATGTTGTATATTTCAATATTGCCAAAGAGCACATTTTAAACATTCTCATCACAAAGAAATAATAAATACGTGAGATGAGGGATATGCTAATTAGCACGATTTATACATATATTGCAATATATACATGTATCGAAACATCACATTGTGCCTCATAAATATATATAATTATCATCAACTGAAAATAAAATTTTTGAGTTAAAATGCTTTGATACCTGCATTTAAAACTGGCATTGTACAATATAAAGATAAATGGTAAAATTCATGCTAATAACTTAGAATTTTAATTTAGGACAACACTGACTAGCAAACAAATAACACCATGACACCTGAGAGACTGCTGAAAAAAGAAAAAGCTTTTCGTTTTAATACCATTAACAGTAATTTTCCCTGCTTTATACATAAGGGGCCCCATATTTCCATTCCTGAAAATTAAGCTGTTAGTCCTAGTTTTTCTGCATCAATGCCAAGACTTCATATGCTCAGTATGTTCAATTTACGTCTCTTTAGTTGGTATGTAGTATTATCTCATATAGGTTATATATGTACTTCCCTAGAAGCTAATGATTTCAACATATTTTCATACTTCATATCCTTTGCATAGCTTATTTGGTAATGTGCCTATTTAGATCTTTTTTCCACTTTGTAAAATAAAAATATAGATTTTTGTGCTGTTAATGAATTACAAGATTTGTTTGTATATTCTGGCTGTGGTTTCTTTACCAGATACATGATTTTCAATTGTTTCTTTGTAGTCCGTGGCTTGTCTTTTTTCTTTATAGTTGTCTTCTCTGGAAGACAGGTTTTAAAATTTTGATTCAAAAGTCCAATTTATCAATTTTTATGCAACATGCTTTTATAGCTCTTATAGTTAGTTTATGATACATTTTGCAATTATTGTACATGTGTCCAAGTTCATTTTTATTTTGTCATATAGAGTGACAATTATTCTAATACTATTTGTTGAAAAGACTAGCCTTTTACCCACTTAATTGTCTTGGCAATTTTGTCAAAAATCAATTTACCATGAATGTGTGGATTTATTATTGGAATCTCTATTCTAATTCATTAACCTGTATGTCTATCCTTATAGGAAAGCACACTGTCTCTATTACTGTAGCTTTACACTGAGTTTGAAATCAGATAGTGCAAGTGCCCTGAGTTTTTAAATATTTTCCCAAATTGTTTTGGCTATTCTAGGTCCTTTACATATTCATCTATATTTTATTATCAGCTTTCTAATTTCTGCAAGAGTCCTGCTGGGATATTGCATTTTCAATATCATAGTTTCTGGTTTTTTTTCTTTGTTTTTTTTTTTTTTATTTTAGACAGAGTCTCGCTCTGTTGCCCAGACTGGAGTGCAGTGGCATGATCTTGGCTCACCACAACCTCTGCCTTCTGGGTTCAAGCGATTCATCTGCCTCAGCCTCCCAAGTAGCTGGGACTGCAAGGTGCGCGCCACCACGCCTGGCTAATTTTTGTATTTTTAGTAGAGACAGGGTTTTGCCATGTTGGCCAGGCTGGTCTTGAACTCTTGACCTCAGGTGATCTGCCTACCTTGGCCTCCCAAAGTGCTGGGTTTACAGATGTGAGCCACTGCGATTGGCCAAAACTCCTTTTAAGAAAGGATGAGACGGTATTGGTGATGGAGCTTGCTGTAGCCGGCAAGCAACATCAGTTTGCAAGGAAAAAAATTCATCTTGTTTGTGCTGTCATTGAACAGGACTGACAACAGCATGAACAATAGTCAACACCATAGACATTTCAATTGGTTCAGCTAACACAATTCTGGCTGAAAAATTAAAGGTGAGCAAATTTTCCACTCAGTGGGTGCCAAAGTCATTGTGTCCAGAGATAGATAAGAGCAGATAAGAGCAGAACTTTGATGGAGATCAGATAAGAACAGAACTTAGATGGAAATTTTTTGAAGCAATTTTGAAAAAAAAATCAAATAAAACTAGTGAATTTTGCAAGTCATTGGATACACAATCAGTGTATTAATATAACAATGAATTGGATTTCTGTATATTTGGCAACAAATAGAAAATGAGATAAAAGGTACAATTCCACATACAATGTTTTTCAAAACAGGAAGTATATAGATATAACATTAATGAAGTATGTACAATTGTGTACAAATAAAAATTAAGATTCTGAAACATTTCGTTGAAGAATTGTAACAGGAGGTGGAACAGCTTTACCAGCACAATCCTGAAGATAAAACACAGTCAAAGCAATGGCTACCAAGTGGTGGACGTGGTCCAGCCAAAGCCAAAGTGAACCAGTCAAGAGCAAATGTCATGGCAAAAGCTTTTTGAGATACTCAAGATACTTTGCTTGTTGACTTTCTAGAGGGCCAAAAAATAATAACACCTGCCAATTAGGAGACTATTTTGAGAAACTTAGCCAAAGCTTTCGCAGAAAAATGCCTATGAAAGTTTCACCAGGGAGTCCTTCATTATAACAATGCTCCTGCTCATTCTTCTCAACAATAAGAGCAATTTTTGAGAGTTTTGATGGAAAATTATTAGGCATCCATCTTATAGTCTTGATTTGGCTCCTTCTGTCTTCTTTTTGTTTCCTAATCTTAAAAACTCTTTAAAGGGCACTCATTTTTCTTCAGTTAATAATGTAAAAAAGACTTCATTGACCTAGTAAAATTTCCAGGATCCTCAGTTATTTAGGGCTGGACTAAACAGTTGATATCATTGCTTACAAAAGTGTCTTGAACTTGATGTTGAGAAATAAAGTTTATATATTTATTTTCATATTTTCATTTTATTTTTTCATGAACTTTTAGAGGTCCGTGTATCTATACCAGATCTTGTATAAAACAAGATGTATGACTAAAAAGAATTTTGGAATGTGTGTGTGTGTGTATGTGTATATATATATATACACACATATATTTATTTTATTATAAATATATATTATTCTTGGAGTTAAAAACATGTTAATATAATAAGTATGTTTTAAGATTTGCTAATTGTCTTCTATGAAGAATAATGCTCTTTAAATCTCTCTTTAAAGCACCATATTATGGGATATATAAAAATATACAACATTAATTTGTGTCATACCCATATTTTTATATATTAGGTACTCTGGTGATGTAAAGGATTTTAGCATCTGTAGCTTGGATGACTTTAAATATATTTCTTCTCATAATGGCCTTACATGTCTTCAGACAAACCCTCTTGAAATGCCAACCTACACACACAGGAGAATATGTGGCAATGGGTTGTTGGAAGGAAGTGAAGAATGTGAGTGTGGCACTAAAGACGTTAGTAGAATATTTTTTCTAAAATTTAAAAAATGTTCTAGTAGTAAAGAAGATAAATGCCTTATCTATTAGTAAAATAGATTTGAAAAATATATTCTTTGGAAAAGATGGGAGCCTTTGTTTTCTAATTTTATTATTTTTGGAAGCATGGTCCTTAGACAATTTTTGTCTTCAGTTATTGTCTTCTGACATTATTTAGTGTGTGTATTAGCTCCAAACGTAAATTTAATTACCACTAAGAGTGGTGAAGGGATTGAAAGATATACCCTCAACAACAAGCAGAAATAAAAACAGTTAACAACATCTAAAAACAGTAGATTATAACCAATGGGGTAGGAAAATGCATGGTTTGTTAATATAGGTAAAAACATTTTCTGTGGAAAGGTGATTCTAATTAAAATATTTTGAAATTAAATCTATCATAATTATAAAAAATATAAAAATATACAACCAAGATCAAACAAAAATAATTATAAAATATGATAAAGGGACATCCGCAAGATGGCCCATTAGACAGCACTAGAGGTGCCTAATGCTGGTCTCCCAACACAAGAGAGGACCAAAACAATGGATAAACAACTACATTTGACCAGAGTGAGTCATAGAGTGCTGGAGTACAGGAGGGGAGTGGCAAAAACCCAGTGGTGCACAGAAACTCAGAATGACTGCCTAGAGAGAAGAAGGAAACACTGCGGTTGTGACAAGATAAACGCATAATGATAAAGAACAAGAAGTAAAACTCAATCTGGCTTAGAAATATAGATTACTGGCAATCTTCAAAATAATAAAACTAATGAATCTTGCAAGTCATTGAATACAAAAGTCAACATATAACAATGAATTGGATTTCTGTGTAGAAACAGCAAACAGAAAATGAAATCAAAGGACAATTCTACATATAATGTTTCCCAAAACATGATATGTATAGATATAACAAAATACGTGCAATTGTGCACAATAAAAATTAACATTACTCAGGAAAAGCAAAAAACATTGAAATGAATGGAGACATTTCCCACTTTCATGGATTGGGAGACATAATATTGAGATTTCAGCTCTACACAAATGGATCCATACATTTAACACAGCCCCAACCAAAATCCACTTATCTTTTTGTAGAAATTGACAAGCTGATTCTACGATTGATATGGAAATGGAAATGACCTAGAATAAACCAAGCCATGAAAAGAAAAACAATAAATTGGAGCACATATACTAATTTTCTATAAATTTCAATATTTTCTATGAAGTTATAATAATGAAGACAAGGTAGTATTGACCAAAGGATAAATATATACAATTAATAAAGTAGAACAGAGAATCCAGCTATAAAATGATATTTATATGGCCATTTTGCATGGTAAGACAAAGGGCTATTCAATGGGTGAAGAAAATCTTTCCAACAAAATTGTATGAACTAAACATATGTGTAAATAAAATAAAACTTCACCTCTCACCAGACACAAAAAATTGACTTGAAATAAATCAAAGACCTAAAAATTAGAGCTAAAGCTCAAAAACTTTTGGGATAAAACATAAGAGGAAATCTTTGTGACTGGTGGTAGGCAAAATTTTTTAGATTATGGCGAAAAGAAGAAGTTTAAAGAGAAAAATGATAAGTTGTACTTTCTCAAATTTAGAACCTTTTTCACTTAGCCTCTGATAAAAATAAAATGACAAGCTCCAGAATGTGAGAAAATATGTACAATTTGTATATTGACAAGTGGCTTTTATTCAAATATGTGAAAAGACAAGACTTAGTTTCTGGTCAGGTATCTAAGACACTTGGAAGTTGCCACTCCAATGTGTCAACTAGTAAAAAGGTGAACAGACTGAATAAGCAGCAACTCTTTTTAGATCTGTTGGAGAAGTGAGATCACAGGATGAAGCACTGCCCCCAAATTCAATAGACCAACAAGTGAATACAGAGGATCACAACTTGCTAGAACAGAAGCATGTGAGTTAAACTTTCACACAGCCAGCGCTGGAGTAGAAAAGCCTAAACTAAAATTGACAAATGCCAGAGGCTCAGTGTATGTAACTATGAGAGTTAAGAACTCCAGGAGGACCCAGTTATTGAGGTTGTTCTCATATTTTTATGAGCTTTACCTCTAGAAGTTTAATCTTGTTCTCACAGTGAATATCAGAGAAAAATTCCCTGTGCTTCCAGAAGAAGGAGGAGAAAAGGAACCATTTTGAAATAAGTCAGAGTGTTCAGTTCCTACCAAAAAGAAATGGAAGGGAGAAATTAGGATGATTATGTTATTATGAATTACACTATCCCTGAAGTAGTATAGTGTTATTTGAAAGTGGACTTGGATTAGTTGTAAATGTATATTTTCATCTCTAGGGCCACCACTAAAAAAATGTTTTAAAAAAGTATAACTGATACACTAAGAAAAGATAGAAAATAGCATTGTAAAATGCTCAGTTAAACACAAAAGGCAGGCTGGGCATCATGACGTGCACCTGTAGTTTCAGCTACTTGAGAGGATGAGGTGAGAGGATTCCTTGAACCTAGAAGTTCAAATCAGCCTGAGCAACATGGTGAGATCCTTTTTCTAAAAAGAAATAAAAAAGGAAAAGAAAAAAAAAGACAAAAACAAGAAGAACCAAAGTCACACAAATAGAAAACAGCAATAAATATAGCTGTTATTAATTTAACTGTATTCATTATCACTTTGCTTTCAATGATTTAAGTGCACCAATTTAAAAAATAAAAGAGATTGTCAGAATGGATCAAAACCCAAGATCTAGCTCTCTGTTGTGGTGGGTAATACTGAGTGTCAGATTGACTGGAATGAAGGATGCAAAGTATTGTTCCTGGGTGTGTCTGTGAGGGTGTTGCCAAAAGAGATTAACATTTGAGTCAGTGGACTGGGAGAGGCAGTGGACTGGGAGAGACCCACCCTTAATCTGGGTAGGCACCATCTAATCAGCTGCCAGCATGGCCAGAATAAAAGCAGGCAGAAGAACGTGGAAAGACTAGACTGGCTGAGTCTTCTGGCCTACATCTTTCCCCCATGCTGAATGCTTCCTGCCCTTGAACATCGAACTCCAAGTTCTTCAGCTTTGGGACTCTTGGACCTTCCACCACAGACTGAAGGCTGCGCTATCGGATTCCCTACTTTTGAGATTTTGGGACTGAGACTGGCTTCCTTGCTCCTCAGTGTGCAGATGGCCTATTGTGGGACCTCACCTTCTGATCATGTGAGTCAATACTCTTTAATAAACTCCCCTTTATATATACATCTATCCTATTTGTTCTGTCCCTCTAGAGAACCCTGACAAATACAGTTGTCTACAAGGAGCCCTCTTTAATATAAATATACATGTAGATAAAAATTACAGAATGGAGAAAAATATGCTATGCTAACAGTGATAAAAAAAATCCAGGAGTAGCTATATTAATTTCAGACAAGCAGTCTGCAGAATGAGGGACAATTATAATGACAAAGGGGTCAATTCTGCAAGAAGACATAACAATTTTTAATGTGTATGTGACTAACAACAGAGTATCAAAATACATGAGTCAAAAACTGATAGAACTGTAAGGAGAAATAGATGAATCTGTTATTATAGCTGGAGACTTCAACACTGCTTTATCAGAAAAAGGCAGATCCAGCAGACAAAAAATCAGTAAAGACATAGTGGAACTCAACAATAACTTTAACCAACTGGATATAATGGACATCTATGGATGACTTCATCCAACAAAAGAATACACATTTTTCTCAAAGTCATATTGAACATTCAGCAAGACAGGCCATGTTCTGAGCCACAAATCACCACTGAACAAACTTCAAGGAATAGATACCATAAAATGTCTGACCTCAGACCACAATGAAAATGAACGAGAAATTTGTAACAGAAAGATTGCTGGAAAGTCCCAAAAACTTGGAGATTAAAAATCACACGTCTAAATAACACATGGGTTATCTAAGAAATATCAGGAGAAATTTAAAAATAGTTTGAACTGAATAAAAATAAATACACAGTTATCAAAAGCCATGGTATTCAGCAAAACAGTGCTCAGAGTAAAATTTATAACATTGGTTGCATGTATTAGAAAAGGAAAAAGATCTAAAATCAACAGTGTAAGCTTCCACCTTAAGAAACCAGTAAAAGAACAAACTAAATTTAAAGTAAGCATAAGAAAAAAAATAATAAAAATTAGAGCAGAAATCAATGAAACTGAAAACAATAAATTAATAGGTACAATCAATAAGATTAAAAGATGGTTTTTTGAAAAGGTCAATAAAATTAATATGCCTCTTACCAGACTAAGAAAAAAGAGAAATGACACATATTACCAACATCAGAAATAAAAGAGAGTACATCACTACAGACAGGGTATTAAAAGGATGATCAAGGAGCTATGAACAACTCTATGCCCACAAATTTTATAACTTAGATAAATTGACTAAATCCTTGAAATACAATCTGCCAAATTTAAACAAAAACAGACAATATTAATAGGCCTACATCTATTTAAGAAATTGAATAAATAATTAATAACCTTCCAGAAGAGAAAGCATCAGGCCCAGATGAATTTACCAGTAAATTCTACTAATCATGTAAAGAAAAAACATATACCAATTCTTTTTAGTCTCTTTTAGAAGATAAAAGCAAAGGAAATACTTCTTAACTTATTCTGTGAAGTCAGCATACTCAAATACTGAAAACCAAAATGAAGGCCTTACAAAGAAAGAAAACTACAAAACAGTATCACTCAAAAGCATAGAGGCAAAAATACCCAACAAAATATTAGCAAATAAATTCCAACAATGTATAAAAAGAATTGTACAACATAATCAGGTAGGATTTATCCCAAATGTGCAAGGCTAGTTCAACATTTGAAAATCAGCTAATGTAAACCATCACATCAACAAAGTAAAGGTAGAAAAATTATGTGATCATATTAATAGATGCATTAAAAGCATTTTATAGAAGTTAACAATCATTCATGATAAAAACTCCGAGTAAATTAAGAATGACAAAAACTTCCTCAACTCAATTAAAAAATATCAACAAAGAATCGACCTGTGAGGAATTGGAAGCTTTTTCACTAAATCAGGAACAAGTGAAGGATGTCCCCTTTCACCACTACTTTTCAATATCACACTGGGAGCCCTAGGTAATGCAATAAATGATAAATGTAAATAAAATGGATACACATTCGGAGGAAGGAAATTAAAGTGTCATTGTTCCCAAATGGCATGATAGTCTATGTAAAAAATCTGAAAAAATCAGCAACAGCAAAAACTATGTGAAACAAATAAGTGGTTATAGCAAGGTTGTAGGATACAAGGTTAATATATGAAAGTCAACCTTTTTCATATATACCAACAATGAACAGGTAGAATTTGAAATTAAAAATGTGATACCATCTACATTCTCATTCCCTGAAATTAAATACTTAGGTATAAATCTAAAAAAATGTTCAAGATCTATATGAGGAAAAGTATAAAACTCTGATTTAAAAAAAATTAAAAACCAAATAAGTTAAGCAATATTCCATGTTTATAAATAGGAAAACAATATTTTCAGATGTCAGCTCTTCCAACTTTGATCTAGAAATTCAATGCAATTCCAATCAAAATCTCAGAAAAGTAGTTTGTGGATACTGATAAAGTAATTCTAAAGTTTGTATGGAGAGGTAATAAACCCAGAATAGTCACAATATTGAAGGGCAATAACAAAGTTTGAGGACTGATACTACCTGACTCAAGAGTTACTATAAACGTACAACAATGAGGAAAGTGTAGTATTTACATAAGAATACACAGATAGATTGATGGAATGGGATACAGAGCCCAGAAATAGACCGATATAAATATAGTCAACTGATTTTTGACAAAGGAGCTAAGATCATATGATGGAACAAAGATAGTATTTTCAACAAATGGTGCTAGAACAACTGGATATCCATGTGCACAAATGTGAATATTGACACAAACCTTATACGTTTTGCAAAAACTAACTTAAAATGGATCACACTCCTAAATGTAAAATGCAAAACTATAACACTTCTATGAGATAACATAGGAGAAAATCTAGAAGATCTTGGGTTTGGCAATGACTTTTTAGATTAAAAAAACCAAAGGCACATACATGAAATAAATAATTGAGAAGATGGGCTGTATTGAAATTTAAATAATGTCTCTCTGCAGAAGATGCTTTCAAGAAAATGAAAAGACAAGTCACAGATTTTTGAGAAAATATTTGCAAAAGACAGACATTATAAAGGACTTTATCCAAAATACACAAAGAACTTTTAAAGCTCAATTATACAGTTTGACTGTGTCCCCACCCTAACCTTGTCTTGAATTGTAGTTCCCAGAATCCCCACATGTGGGGGGAGGGACCCAGTGGGAGGTAATTTAATCATGGGGGTGGCTACCCTCATGTTGTTCTTGTGATAGTGAATTCTCATGAGATCTGATGGTTTTATAAGAGGCTTTTCTCCCTTTTGCTTGGCACTTCTTGCTGCAGCCATGTGAAGGATGTGTTTGCTCCCCTTTTGCCATGATTGTAAGTGTCCTGGCTCCCCCGCCAGCCATGCTGAACTATGAGTCAATTAAACTTTTTTTTTATAAATTACCCACTGGCAGGTATGTCTTTATTAGCAATGTGAGACTGAACTAACATAGTAAATTGGTACCAGGAGTGGGAGGCTGCTGTGGAAGTGACTTTGGAACCTAAAGATGTGGAAGTGGCTTTGGAACTGGGTAACAGGCAAAGATTGGAACAGTTTGGAGGGTTCAGAAAAAGACAGGAAGATGTGGGAAATTTTGGAATGTCCTTGAGACTTGTTGAACAGCTTTGATGAAAATGTTGATAGTGATATGGACAATGAAGTTCAGGCTAAGGTGGTCTCAGATGGAGATGAGGAGCTTCTTGGGAACTGCAATAAAAGTAATTCTTGCTATGCTTCAGCAAGAGACTGGCAGCATTTTGCTCCTGCCCTAGAGATCTGTGGAACTTTGAACTTGAGAGAGATAATTTAGAGTATCTGGCAGAAAAAATTTCTAAGCAGCAAAGCATTCAAGAAGTGACTTTTTAAAATTTATTCACAAAGATATTGTTTGGAATTGGAACTTATGTTTAAAAGGGAAACAGAGCATAAAAGTTTGGAAAATTCACAGGCTGATGATGTGATAGAGAAGAAAAAAAACCATTTTCTGAGGAGAAAGAGAAATTCAAGCTATCTCCAGAAATTTGCATAAGTAATGAGGAGCCAATGTTAATCACCAAGACAATGGGGAATATATCTCCAGGGCATGTCAGAAGGGCAGCCCTTCCCATCACAGACCCAGAGGACTAGGAGGAAAAATGGTTTCATGGGCTGGGCCCAGGGCCTTGCTGCTTTGTGCAGTCTCAGAATTTGGTGTCCTACATCCCAACCATGGCTAAAAGGGCAGAGGCACAGCTCAGGCCATGGCTTCAAAGGGTGCAAGCCCCCCAAGCCTTGGCAGCTTCCATGTGGTGTTTAGCCTGTGGGCACACACAAGTCAAGAATTGAGGTTTGGAACCTCTGTCTAGATTTCAGAGGATGTATTGAAATGCCCGGATGTCCAGGCAAAAGTTTGCTGCAGGCTGGCACCCTCATGGAGAACCTCTGCTAGGGAAGTGCAAAAGGGAAATGTGGGGTTGGAGCCCCTCCCAAAGAAGTCCCCACCGTGGCACTGCCTAGTGGAGCCGTGAGAAGAGGGCCACCATTCTCCTGAACCTAGAATGGTAGATCCATTGACAGCTTGCACTGTGCACCTGGAAAAGCCAGAGACACGCATGCCAGCCCATAAAGGAAGCTGGGAGGGGTGCTGTACCCTGAAAGCCACAGGGGCACAGTTGCCCAAGGCTGTGGGAACCCACCTCTTGCATCAGTGTGACCTGGATGTGAGATGTGGAGTCAAAGGAGATCATTTCAGAGCTTTAAGATGTGACTGCCCCAATGGATTTTGGACTTGCATGGGGCCTGTAGTGCCTTCATTTTGGCCAATTTCTCCCATTTGGAATGGATGTATTTACGCAATGTCTATACCCCATTGCATCTAGAAAGTAACTAACTTGCTTTTGATTTTACAGGCTTATAGGCAGAAAGAACTTACCCTGTTGGGAAAGCATGATTGTGTTTTAAAATGTGACGACATGAGATTTGGGAAGGGCCATGGGCACAATGATATGGTTTTGCTGTGTCCCCACCCAAATCTCATTTTGAATTGCAGTTCCCATAATCCCTATGTTTTGTGGGAGGGACCCAGTGGGAAGTAATTGAATCATGGAGGTGGTTACCCTCATGCTGTTCTTGTGATAGTGAGTGAGTTCTCATGAGATCTGATGGTTTTATAAGGGGTTTTTCTCCCTATTGCTTGGCACTTCTCCTTGCTGCAGCCATATGAAGAAGGACATGTTTGCTTCCCATTCTCCCATGACTGTAAGTGTCCTGAGGCCTCCCCAGCCATGCTGAACTGTGAGTCAATTAAACCTCTTACCTTTATAAATTACCCAGCATTGGGTATGTTTTTACTAGCAGTTTGAGAAGAGACTAATACACTCAACAGTAAGAAAACAAACAACCTGAGTAAAAAAGAGCCAAGGACTTTAACAGACACCTTGCCAAAAAAAGATATACAGATGGCAAATATGAAAAGATGCTCCACATCATATATTATTGCTGAAATGCAAATTAAAACACCAAGGTACCACTACCTACCTATTAAATGATCAAAAATCTAGAACACTAAAAACACAAAATGCTGATGAGGCTGTGGGGCAACAGGAATTCTCATTCATTATTTAATAAGCAAGATGAGTGGAATGCAAAATAGCACAGCCATTTTGGAAAATAGGTTGGTGGTTTCTTTTAAAACTAAATATGCTCTTACCATATTATCCGGCAATCACTCTCTTTAGTATTTACCCAAAAGAGTTGCAGATTTATGTCCACATATAAACATGCACACAGATGTTTCTAGTAGCTGCACACAGATGTTTCTAGTAGATTAATTTTTAATTGCCAAAACTTGGAAGCAACTAAAATATTTTTGAATAGGTAAATGAATAAATAGTCTTTGCTACATTGGACAATGGAACAATGCTCTAAAAATATTGTCTATTAAATAAAAAGTGCTAAAAAGAAATGAGCTATCAAGCCATGAAAAAACATGAAGAAATCTAAGATATGTATTACTAGGTCAAAGAAGCCATCTGAAAAAGCTATGCACCACATGGTTTCAACTATATGACATTCTAGAAAAGATAACAGTATGGGGACAGTAAAAAGATCAGCAGTTGCCAGGGGTTAAAGGGACGGGAGGGATGATTAGGTAGAACACAGAGGACTTTTAGGACAGTGAAACTACTCTGTATGATACTCTGGTGGTGGATACATGTCATTATAAATTTTTCAAACACATACCATGTACAACACCAAAGTAAACCCTAACTAATGTAAAATTGAACTCCAGGTGTAATGGTGTGTCAAGGTAGGGTTATCATTTGTAACAAATGTACCACTCTGATCTGTTGATAAGGAGGGAGGCTGTGTATGTGTGTGGGCGAGGCATGTGGAAAATCTCTGTACCTTCTGCCCAATTTTGCTGTGATCCTAACAATGCTCTAAAAATATTTTATATTAAATAAAATTTAAAAAGACAAAATCTGTATTTCTTGAGAGTACATATTATAACTCAATTAAAAGGAGACAAATGACCTAATAAAATTAGGCAAAATAATTTGGACAGTTTACAGTAGATTATTTATAAATGACAATAAGAAAATGAAATGATGTTTAACATCACTAGTCATCTGGGAAAAATAATTGAAACCACATCATATATACTGCACACATATTAGAATGTCTGTAATAATACACCCCCTTCTGATAAAAATAGTGAGTTTTGTTGAGATGTAGAGCAACTGAAATTTGTGTAAATTGCTAGTTGGGTGTAAAAATATTTGAAGCATTTTGGCCGTGTCTTATAAAGTTAAATATGTACTTTCCTTTTGACCTAGATTTCCATCTCTGAGTATTTTTTTTCCAAAGAAATGAAAATATATATCCCCCAAAATATTTCTACATGAATGTTTAGAGCTGCTTTATTCATGGCAGCCAAATACTAGAAATAATCCAAATATCTATCATTATTTGGACAGATACATTGTGGTATTTCTAGTCATTGGAAAACTACTCAGCAATAAAAAATGAACAAAATGCTGGTAAATTTATCACCATTGGTGAATCACAAAAAAGATTATGCTGATTGAAATGCGCCAGATTCACAAGGTTATGTGATATATGATTCTGTTTATGTAAAATTATAAAAAAATGGCAAGTAATCTTTAGTGTGAAGAAGTGGTTGACTTCAATAAGTAGGAGATATCTCTGGTCGGCAATGGAAGTGTTCTGTAACTTGATTATATGAGTAAATGCATATGGCAAAATTCATTAAACTAAACATTTTAAATGGGTGTAGTTTATTGCAATTAAGTTAGTTGAAGGGCACATGCTTTCAGTTATTCAAGAATACCCTCTACTGTAAATTTATATAGCCAGAATACTTCTCCCAGAATACTTTTGTTGATTCTGTAGTTAACTCAGTGTATGATTGTGATTCAACCATGATTTGATAATTGGAGTTCTATCCTAATTTGCTAACTCTTACCGAGTAAATTCATCTTTATTAAATCTGGTATATTAGTTGCTGTTGAATTATTTCTCAACCTCATACAAATTATATTAATTAACCCAAAACCTTTTAGCACGCACACCAAGACAATCAACAAAACCTGATTTAGGCCCTGATTTGTAGCACTTGCTGAATTCCTTCCTTTAAACACTCCCACAATGGCAGATTTAAAGTGACAAACGCAACATTATTAAATGCAGAGTTGGAAAAATGTGAACGGTAGCAGATCATTATACAGTATTTCCACCAAAAATTAATAATAGACATTAATATTTTCAAGAGCATAGCTAAAATTAAAATGTAGGAAAATAAGAAATGATGCTTTCAATATTTGCTACCTTTTAAAAATATAATTTATTTCATTGTAAGTTAATGAAATTCAATTTTTATTAATGGCTTTCTTAGCAACCCGTTCACAAAATTTCTGAAAATTTAACAATTGGCCCTTGCAAGCCAGAACAGGGTTGGTCCAGCACACTAGGACATGTAATAATTCTAAATTAAAAATCATGCAAACATAGTTTCAGAATATTTTAAAGCAAAATTTTACTGTGAGGAGAGACAGACAAATTCACAATCACTTTAAGAGTTGTTAACACATCTTTGGCAGGAAACAATAGAAAAAGCAAATGAAGGCCAGGCGCGGTGGCTCACACCTGTAATCCCAGCACTTTGGGAGGCCAAGATGGATGGATAGCTTGAGGTCAGGATTTTGAGACCAGCCTGACCAACATGGTGAAACCCTGTCTCTACTAAAAATACAAAAATTAGCCGGGTGTGGTGGCAGACGCCTGTAATCCCAGCTATTTGGGAGGCTGGGGCAAGAGAATTGCATGGACCTGGGAGGTGGAGGTTGTAGTGAGCCAAGATCATGCTACTGCACTCCAGCCTGGGCAACAAAGCGAGACTTCGTCTCATATGAAAAAAAAAAAAAAAAAAAAAGGAAAGAAAGAAAAAAGAAAAAGCAAATGAAAAAATCATTGAAGATACACAATATTTGAACAACAAATGAAAGATGACCTAAGTAAAATATGTAAAACATTTTTTCTAAGAGCTGCTGGGAACACATTATTTGATTTATTTACTTTTTATAATTTCTACTTTTATTTTAGATTGGGTGGGGGTACATGTGCAGGGTTGTTTTCTGGGTATATTGTGTGATGCTGAGGTTTCAGGTACAATTAATCCTGTCACCCAGGCACTGAGCTTAGTACCCAATAGTTAGTTTTTCCACCCTTGCCTCCCTTCCTCACTTCCCACTCTAGTAGCCCTCAGTATCTATTATTGCTACCTTTATGTCTATGAGTACCCAATGTTTAACTTCCATTTGTAAGTAAGAATAAGCAGTGTTTGGTTTTCTGTTCTTGCATTAATTCACTTAGGATAACGGCGTATGGTTTTTGTTTTTAATTCTATTTATGTGATGAATCACATTTATTGATTCGCATATGCTGAACCAAACTTGCATCCTACTTGATCATGGTGAATTAACTTTTTGATGTGCTGCTGGATTTGGTTTGCTGGTATTTTGTTGAGGATCTTTATGTCCATGTTCATCAGGAATATTAGCCTGTAGTTTTCTTTTTTTCATTATGTCTTTGCCAGGTTTTGTTATTAGGGTTAGGCTGACTTCATAGAATGAGTTAGGGAGGAGTTCCTCCTCCTTGATTTTTTGGAATAGTTTCAATGGAATTGGTGCCAGCTCTTCTTTGTATGTCTGGTTGAATTCAGCTGTGAATCCATCTGGTCTGGGGCTTTTTTTGGTTGGTAAGTTTTTATTATTGATTCAGTTTCTGAACTTGATATTAGCCTGTTCAGGGTTTCAATTTCTTCTTATTCAATCTTGGGAGATGGTGTGTTTCCAGGAATTTATCCATTTCCTCTAGATTTTCTAGTTCATGTGCATAGAAGTGTTAATAATAGGCTTAGTATCTTTCACATTTCTATGTGGTTGGTTATAATGTTACCTTTGTCATTTCTGATTGTGCTTATTTGGATCTTCCCTCTTTTCTTTGTTAATCTAGCTAGTGGTCCATCAATCTTGTTTATCCTTTCAAAAAACACACTTTTGGTTTTGTTGACTCTTTGTATTTTTGGGTTTCAATATCATTTCATTCTGCTCTGATTTTAGTTATTTATTTTTTTTCTGCTAGCTTTGGGGTTAGTGTGTCCTTATTTCCCTGGTTCCTCTAGGTGTGAGGTTAAAGTGTTAATTTGAGGTCTTTCTAACTTTTTGATGTAAGCATTTGCCACCATAAACTTTCCTCTTAACACCATTTTTGCTGCATCCCAGAGATTTTGGTATGTTATATCTGTTTTCATGTATTTCAATAAATTTTTTGATTTCTGCCTTAATTTTGTTGTTTGCTCAAAAGTCATTCAGGAGTAAGTTATTTAATTTTCATGTAATTGTGTGGTTTTGAGAGATGTTCTTGGCATTTATTTCTATTTTTATTTCACTATGGTCCAAGATTATGCTTGGTGTGATTTTAATTTTTTAAAATTTATTGAGACTCACTTTATGGCCAAGCATGTGGTTGGTCTTAGAGTATGCTCTGTGTACAGATGAGAAAAATACATATTTTGTGGTTGATGGGTGGTGTATTCTGTAGATGTCTATTAGGTCCAATTGGTCAAGACTAAAATTTCAGGCCAGAATTTCTTTGTTAATTTTCTGCCTCAGTGATCTGTCTAATACTGTCAGTGGGGATGTTGAAGTCTCCCACTATTACTTTGTGACTAAGTCTTTTGGTAGGTCTAGTAGTACTTGTTTTACGAATCTGGGTGCTCCAATTTTGGGTGCATATATTTTTAGAATAGTTACATCTTCTCATTGAATTTAACCCTTCATCATTATGTAAAGTCATTCTTTGTCCTTTTTTTATTGTTGTTGGTTTAATGTCTTGTTTTATCTGATATAAGAATAGAGACACTGTTCTTTTTGTTTATTTTGTGTTTGCATGATAGATATCTCTGAAACCATTTACTTTGAGTCTGTGGGTGTCATTACATGTGATAAGGGTCTCTTGAAGACAGCAGACAAATGGTTCTTGTTTTTATCCAACTTGCCAATCTGTGCCTTTTAAGAAGGGCATTTAGACCATTTAAATTCAAGGTTGATATTGATGTGAGGTTTTGATACTATCATAAAGTTGTTAGCTGGTTGCTTTGTAGTTTCTGTTGTACATTGCTTTATAGGGTCTGTAGGTTAGGTACTTAAGTGTGTTTTTGTGGTAGCATATATCATTCTTTTGTTTCCTTGTTTAGAATTCTTTTAAGGATCTCTTGTAAGGCTGGTCTAGTGGTAATAAATTCCCTTAGCACTTGCTTATCTGGACAATATTTTATTTCTCTATTTATGAAGCTTAGTTTGGTGGGATATGAAATTCTTAGTTGAAATTTCATTAAAAATGCTGAAAATAAGCTCCCAATCTCTCCTGGCCTATAAGATATCTGCTAGGAAGTTCACTGTTAGCTGATGGGTTTCCCTTTATACATAATCTGACCCTTTTCTCTAGTTGCCTTTAAGACTTTTTCATTAGCATTGAACTTGGACAGTGCAGTGACTATGTGCGTTGGGAACACATTTTTTTAGCCATAATAAATATATTCAATATGTCAATATTTTATCCCAATCACTGCCAACTAATCCTGGGTCTTGACCAAGTCATACCTAGCCCTAGAGGTTATGAGACAACTGGGGTAAAGTTATATTTTGAAAGTAGCTAGTATTTTTAACTATGTAAGTAATACACAAATATATGATAATTGTAAAAAAATCTAACATTAAAGATAAAAGTAAAATTTCCCCTCCGGACTATCACTCCCATCTATAAGGTCCTCATTGTTAACAGCTTTGTGTATATTTTTTCAGACTTTTTATTCTATTTATATATATATGTATATATATATATGTGTGTGTCTATAGAAATATGGGCTATAATTCTGTGGAGGAAGTTTTGGACAAATGATATTCTATACATTTTTTGCAAATTGCTTTTCTTACTCAACAATATGCTTCTAATATATTTGTGTCTATACATAGAGGCTGCATAGTGTTCCAGTGGAAAAAAAAGATACACAAGTGTATGTTTACCTAGTACATTGCAACAAAGTATAAATCAATCAATAAATCAATTAACAATTTATTTTTCTGCTAAGAAGTTCACTCAATAAACCAATTAACATAGCCAGAATATCCTCAATATTTGCAAAGTTAAAAAAAGTATGCTTTTAAATTACCAGTGGGTAAATATATTACAATGAAAATTAGACATTATCAAAACTCGGCAATATATCTATAACTATATTTCAATGAAAATTTATAGACCTAAATGTATAAATAATAAAGATAAGAGCAAGAATTAATAAAATAAGCAATCATTATATAATAGCTAGCTTAAAGAGAAAACTTGGTTCCTTGAAAAAACTAAAAAAAAAGTTAAAAATTTTCAAGTAACACTAATGAAACCAAATAAGAAAAGGTATAAACAACCAATATCAGGACTGAAAAAGAAAAAAAAACTCAGAACCTACAGCTAGAAAGAGGACATAATAAAAAATTTTATATTAATAAATATGAATATTCTGAGAATATGAGAAATTACTAGAATGGTAAAACAATTACTGACTCAATGAGAAACAACAAATTAGAGTGTTCTCATAATTAACAAAAGAGTTGTATCTCTATTTTAAAAACTTCTGACAACTACCACCAGCCTAGTAGATTTCTCTGATAAATTCTAATATTGAAGGAGGTAATAATCCAATTTTCTTCTTTTTTTTTAATAAACAAGGCTCCATGCATTTTATAACCAGTGTAAACTTGACACAAAAAAAACCTTTGAGGAGCTTATTACAAGAAAAGAAAATTAGAGGCCAGAGTCACTCATGAACTCAGATACAGAAATTCTAAACAAATATTAGCAAGACAAATTTGGGCTTATTTTAATAATGTAAAATTGATTTTGTATTTGAATGTAAATCAATATTATTCATCACAGTAAAATAAATAAGGACAACATTTATGCTAGATCCAGGAAATAAACACAAAACTTTCTGTAAAATTAAACATCCATTTTCTAGAGCAGTGTTCTTCAATGGAACTTTTCATAATTATGGAAATGTTCTTTTGTGCCATACAATACACTTTCCACTAATCATGTGTGTGTTGAGCACTCAAAATGTGGCTTATA
The DNA here is from genome assembly GCF_028858775.2 of Pan troglodytes. Lineage (NCBI taxonomy): Eukaryota > Metazoa > Chordata > Mammalia > Primates > Hominidae > Pan > Pan troglodytes. The sequence continues at coordinate 47,794,780 of NC_072405.2, forward strand.
TGATTGAGTACATGAATTGTTAACTTTGTTTTATGTTAGTTAATTTAAATTTAAATAGCTACACATTGCTAGTGGTTGTCATATTTAACATTGCAGGTCTAGAATCTCTAGTTTTTCATTTCTTCCAAAGAAGTTAGGTGGAGGCATTGAGAAAACAGAAAACATTTGTGATTTTATGAACAGTTTTTGAGGTTATTTAATTTTGGTTTCTACAGGTGAATAAATCTGGCTGATACGATTTGTTATAAAAGGAATAATATAAGGAAATGTTTAAAGAGAATGTTAGTTAATAAGATATCTAATAACTGTTTTCTCTAGATTTTGGCCCCATAGGAATATCATTGAAAGTATATGAAATATAGTGACATAATACATTTCTTTTTTAAAATTTCAGCTTTTAATTCAGCTACAGGAGGTACATTTGCAGGTTTGTTACATGGGCATATTGCACACAGGTGGTGAGCATAGTACTCAATAGGTGGTTTTTCAACCCCCTCCCTTTCTCCTCCCTCAAGACAATACATTTATCTTACACATTACTGAATGAGATATTGATTTCTATAAATCTCACATAAAGAATGGGATTATGAAAAATCAGTGAATTTTAGAAAAGCTTTATACTTTGTAAAGTTATATGTCACAGTTTTATTTGGTGGTATCTAACTATATGTGATTAACTAACACTTAGCATTTTTTTACAGAATTGTACACATAAATTATGCTGTGATCCTTCAACATGTAGAATGAAAGGTAATGCGAAATGTGGTTCCGGAGATTGCTGTTCAAAAGATTGCAAGGTAAGCGGCAATTTGTATCTGACAATGGCTCAGCATCAAATTTGTTGAAATACTTGTTTCAAGGAGATGGAAAACATATCAGTAATATGTTCAGCCCTTGCCACCATATTATATCCAAGCAACCTAAGACCCACTATCATACTTAAATCTATTCAGTAATCTATCACTTCCAGTACTCTCATGTACATAATACCTAATGCTTCTTCTCTCCCAGCTTGATTTTCCAGCTCAACATGTCTGTTATTGTTACAACCATTTGGTCTCTCTTATTGACACCATTTAATGAATTCGTGGTGGACAAGAGGTAGAGCAACTTGGTGGAATAGGACTCTCCAGTGATTGTTCCCCAACAAAAACATCAATTTGAACAACTGTTCATGTATGAAAATACCTGCATAAGAGCTAAGGAAGCCAGGTGATGAAACGGCTCCGTTGTCTGGGTTATATACCCTGGTTCTTTGTCACGGTCCAGAAAGAATTCGGGACACGGACACACACGAGGAGTGGGTTTGGGAGTGGAAAGTTTAATAGACAAAGAAGAAGAGAGAGAGAAAAAGCTTCCTCATAATGAGAAAGTGGGTCGCCAAAAAGAGGGTCTCCTGTTTGCTGCGGAAAGCAATGGGTTTTGTACAGAGGCTTGAGGAGGCAGCGATTAATTTACATAGGGCTCAGGGAATTGGTTTGACCAGGCGTGCCATTTACATAGCACTCGAAAATACTGGCCCTCCCACCCTAGTCTTTTATTATGCAAATACAGCCTCCACCTGGCGGCGGCCAAGATACCAGTACACGTGGTTTTACTTGGAGGCTGTCATGATACCCTTAAACGTGGTGACAAGGAAAAGAGGGCAGGGGACACCATATTGAATGTACCTGGCTTCCAGGTACAGCTGCCTGCATTTACATATAAAAGCTTCTGGTTTGCATATCTATGCCTGACTTCTCAGGCTGCTTTCTGTTAAGAGAAGAAATGGTTTGGGGCTGCTTTTTATTAAAGGAAAATCCCACCAAGAGCTTTTACCCTTTCTAGCTGCCTAAAAATTATTTCTTAATAATTCCTGTATTAGTGAGAGGTCATAGTGCCTGGTTATAGCATGATAAGAAAAGATGCATTAAAGAGGGTAGGAAGGACAGTTTTACATTACCTGCATCGCCCCTCCCTGAACCCCAGGCAGCACCGCACAGCACAACACAGCATAGCACAGCACAGCACAGCGAAAGATACTGTCTGCTTGCCAGAAAAAGAGGGAAGTGAGACTTGGACTGTACCTTTTAACCAATACCAGGTCAACCGCAGTAAAACCTGGCACTGGGCAGACGCCCAAGGCCCTTGAATCTTAGCTGGTAATTATGATCTGAGCTTTCAGACCTGCCGCAGCACCAAACAGTAACCTCTAGCCCCTGCAAGATGGCCTCAAGTTTCGGCCTGCATCACCACCCACCTACTACAACAGTGTTGGGCTCCAAAAGCCCACAGTGACAAGGTGACTTCAGCAGCTGGGAGGGTTGAATTCTAGCCCAGTGTAGCTTTAGCAGCCAAGAGATTGAAAATCAAACAGGAATCCTGGAGCTGAAAATACAATGAACGATGTTTAAAAATGCAGTAAAGAGTGCAAACAGCAGAACTGATAAAACCAAAGAAAGAATCTGTGAAATAGGAGATAACTATTTTGAAAATATTCAGTTAGAGGAGAAAATAGGAAAAGAATGAAAAGGAATGAAGAAAACTCACAGGATTTATGGGGCACCAACAAAAAAGGTAATATATGAGCAGCTGGTGTTGAAGAAAGAATAAAAAAGATGAAGAGATAGATGGTGGCCGGGTGCGGTGGCTCACGCCTGTAATCCCAGCACTTTGGGAGGCCCAGGTGGGCTGATCACAATGTCAGGAGATTGAGACCATCCTGGCTAACGCGATGAAACCCCGTCTCTACTAAAAATACAAAAAAATTAGCCGGGTGTGGTGGTGGGTGGCTGTAGCCCCAGCTACTCGGAAGGCTGAGGCAGGAGAATGGTGTGAACCCGGGAGGCGGAGCTTGCAGTGAACCAAGATCGCACCTCTGCACTCCAGCCTGTGGGACAGAGTAAGACTCCACCTCAAAAAAAAAAAAAAAAAAAAAAAAAAAAAAAAAAAAAAAATTGATAGATAGCTTATTTACAGAAATAATAGCAGAAAACTCTCCAAACCTAGAGAAAGATATAATCCAGGTACAGGAAAAGTCAAAAGTCTCCAATTAGATTCAATCCAAATAATCAATAAATATATGTTCTAATTGATCCCTATCCAGCCATTCCCCTGTCTTTCCCTCTCCACAGGCTTTTCTTTTCCTCGAAACACAACAATATTGACATTAGACCAATTAATAACCATACATGGCCTCTAAGCGTTCACCAGAAAGAAAGTTTCATGCTTTTCATTTTAAGTCAAAAGCTAGAAATGATCAAGATTCCTGCGACAGGCATGTCAAAAGCTGAAATAGGTTGAAAGCCAGGACTTTGTGCTAAACAGTTAGCCGAGTTAGGAATACAAAGGAAAGTTCTTGAAAGAAAGTAAAAGCACTAGCCCAGTGAACACACAAATGATAAAGCAAAACAGGCTTATTGCTGATATGGAAAAAGTTTTAGTGGTTTGGATGGAAGATCCAACCAGCCACAACATTCCCTCAAGCCAAAGCCTAATCCAGAGCAAGGACCTAACTCTCTTTAATTTTATGATGGCTGAGAGAAGTGAGTAAGCTGCAGGAGAAAATTTTAAGCTAGCAGATGTTTGTTTATAAGTTTTAAGGAAAGAAGATTTTTCCATAGCATGAGTGCAAGGTGCAGCAGCAAGTGCTGATACAGAAGCTGCAGCAAGTTATCCAAAAGATCTAGCTAAGATCATTGATGCTGGTATCTACACTAAACAATGGATTTTCAGTGTAGATGAAACAGCCTTTTATTGAAAAAAGATGCTAATATAGTTTGGCTATTTGTCCCTATCCAAATCTCTGTTAAATTGCAATCCCCACTGCTGGAGGTGGGGTCTGGTGGGAAGTGTTTGGATTTTGGAGGTGGATCCCTCATGGCTTGGTGCTATCTTCACAATAGTGATTAAGTTCTCATGAGATCTGATTGGTTAAAAGGGTGTGGCATGTCTCCCTTCTCCCCCAACCAACTCCCTCTTGCTTTGGCTCCTGTTCTTGCCATGTGATGTGCCTGACCTCCTTTGCCTTCTGCCATGAATGGAAGCTTCCTGAGGCCTCCCCAGAAGAAGATGCCACTATGTTTCCTGTACAGCCTGCAGAACCATGAATCAATTAAATGTCTTTTCTTGTAAAGCACTCAATCTCAGATACTACTTTATGGCAGTGGAAGAACGGCCTAATACCGATGCTTTCTAGGACTTTCATAGCTAGAGAGAATTTAATGCCTGGCTTCAAAGCTTTAGGCTGACTCTCTTGTTATGGGCTAATACAACTGGTGACTTTAAGTTAAAGCCAATGATCATTTATCATTCCAAAAATCCCATGACCCTTAAGAATTGCGCTAAATCTGCTCTGCCTGTGCTCTATGTTGGAACAACAAAGCCTGGATGACAGCATATCTGTTTACAGCATGGCTTAATGAATATGTTCAGCTCATTGTTGAGACCCAATACTCAGGAAAAAAAGATTCCTTTGAAAACATTACTGCTCATTGACAATGCGACTAGTCACCCAAGAGCTCTGATGGAGATGTATAAGCAGATTCATGTTTTCATACCTGCTTAACACAATATCCATTCTGCAGCCCATGGTCAGACAAATGATCAAGGAGTCATTTTGACTTTCAAGCCTTATTATGTAAAGACTCTAGCTGCCATAGATAGTGTCTTCTGATGGGTGTGGGCAAAATTATCTAAAAATCTTCAGAAAGGATACACCATTTAAAATACCATTAAGAACATTTGCAATTCATAGATGGAGATCAAAATATCAGCATTAACAAGAGTTTGGGAGAAGTTGATTCAACCTTTCATGGATGACTTTGAAGGGTTCAAGATTTCAGTGGAGGAGGTAGATGCATATGTGATACAAATAGTAAGAGAACTAGAATTAGAGTCTGAAGATGTGACTGAATTGCTGCAATCTCCTAATAAAACTTGAATTGATGAGGAGTTACTTCTTATGGATGAGCAAAGAAAGTGATTTCTTGAGATGGAATATATTCCTGGTGAAGGTACTGTGAACATTTTTAAAATGACAATATAGGATTTGGAATATTACATAAACAAAGTTGATAAAGCAGTGACAACATTTGAAGGGATTGACTTCAGTGTTGACAGAAGTTTTACTGTGAGTTAAATGCTATCAAACAGCATTGCATGCTACAGAGAAATCTTTCAGGAAAGAAAGAGTCAATTGATGTGGCCAATTTCATTGTTGTCCTATTTTAAGATATTGCCACAGCCACTTCAATTGTTAACAGCCATGACCCTGATTAGTCAGCGCCATCAACATTGAGGCAAGATCCTCCAACAGCAAAAAGATTACCAGTAAACTGAAGGCTCAGATGATTGTTATCACTTTTTATCAATAAAATATTTTTTTAATTAAAGTATGTATATTTTTTAGGCATAGCGCTATTATACACTACAATATAGTGTGAACACAACTTATATGCACTGGGAAACCCCAAAACTTATGTGGCTTGCTTTATTACTGTATTTGTTTTACTGAGGTTCTCTAGAACTGAATCCACAATACCTCTGAGGTACATCTATATATAGAAAACTCCACCAAAAAACCAAAACAAAACAAAACAAAAAACTGTTAGATTTAGTACATAAATTCAGTAAAGTTGTAGGATACAAAATGTACATACTAAAGTCAGTGGTGTTCCTATGCACTAATAGTGAATTATCTCAAAAAGAAATCAAGAGAACAATCCCATTATGATAGATAAAAATAAAATACTTAAGAATAAATTTAACCAGGGAGTTAAATGATGTCTACACTGAAAACTAAAAAATATTGATGATAGAAATTGAAGACACAAATAAATGGAAAGCTATCCCCTGTTCATGGATTGGAAAAATTAATATTGTTAAAATATCTATAATACCCGAAGCAATCTACAGGTTAATTGCAATTCTTATCACAATACTAATGACACTCTTCACAGAAATAGAAAAATAATTCCTAAAGTTCACATGAAATCAGAAAAGACCCTCAATAGCCAAAGCAATCTTGTGCAAAAAGAACAAAGCTATAGGCATCACACTACCTGACTTTGAAATATACTACACAGTTATAGTAAACAAAACAGCATGGTACTGGCATAAAACCAGATACTTAGACCAATGGAACAAAATACAGAGCCTAGAAATAATTCCACTCATTTACAGTCAACTGATTTTCTACAAAGGTGCCAAGAATACATAACTGAAGAAAGGACAGTTTCTTCAATAAATGGTGTTGGAAAAACTGGATGTCCACATACAGCAGTATGAGGTTAGATCCTTATCTCTCTCCATGTGCAAAAATAAAACTGAAATGGATTAAAGACTTAAATATAAGACTCAAAGTTGTAAAACTACTTGAAGAAAACAGGGAAAAAGCTTTATGACATTGTTCTGGTCAGTTATTATTTTGGACATGACTTCAAAAACATAGACAACAGAAGCAAAAATATACAAATGGGATTACATCAAGCAGAAAAGCCTCTGCACAGCAAAGGAAACAATCAAAAACGTGAAGAGAGAATCTACAGAATGGGAGAAAATATTTGAAAACTATACATCTGATAAGGGTTAATATCCAAAATACATAAGGAATTCAAACAACTCAATAGCAAGAAAACAACCCAATTAAAAAATGTGGAAAAGATCTGAATAGGCATTTCTCAAAAGGAGTCATATAGATGGCCAATAGGTATATTAAAAAAGTGCTCAATATTACTATCTTGAATATCTTGTCAATCAAAATGAGCTATCACCTCACTTCTGTTGGAATGGGTATGATCAAAAGACCACAGATAACAAGTCTTGGCAAGGATATGGAGTAAAGAGCACCCCTACACACTGTTTATAGGCTTGTAAATTAATACAGCCATTATGGAAGACAACAGGGGAGTTCCTCAAAATATTAAAAATACAATTACCATGAGACCCAGTGATTCCTCTACTGGGTATGTATCCGAAGGAAATGAAATCTGTTTGTTGAAGAGACATTAACACTCCTGTGTTTATTCCAGCACTATTCACAATAACCAAATTATGGAATCAACCTCTGTGTCCATCAGCAGATGATTGGATAAAGACAGTGTGGTATACATACACAATGGAATACTATTTAGCCATAAAAAGTAGGAAATTCTGTAATTTGTGGCAGTATGGTTAAACCAGGAGGATATTATCTTAAGATAAATGAGCCAGGTACAGAAAGACAAATAATGTATAATCATACTCGTATGTAGAATCTTAAAAAGTTGATCTCATAGAATTAGAGATTAGAATGGTTGTTGCAGGGAGGAAGGAATGGGGAGATGTTGGTTGAAGGATGTGTAATTAAGTTAGAGAAGGGGAATAAATTCAAGATAACTATTGTATAGCATAGTTACTATAATTATGTTGGACTTTTGACAAATGCAGAGAATGGATAATAATGTTCTCACTACAAAAGAACTATATATATAGTTCACTTTAAAATATTGTGTTGTATATGATAAATACATGTAATTTTATCTATCAACTAAAAAATTCCCAAATAATTTTTCACACCCAGCAGAGTTCACTGAAATACTCTGGGAAAATGAAACAAACTCTGAAACAGGGTAAATGGCAGACATCCATAAGATTGGAGGGAGTGTATGCTTTTAAAATTAAGTCATTATAGGCTCTACAAGCAATTTCAGAAAAAAAATACCATTCTCAAAGAAAAAATTGCAAGGCTTGGCATCTTTGAACTAAGAGAATGTTGTAAAAATAGAACAAAATAAAACTGAAGGTGAATAAAGTGAAGAATCATTACAGATAAACTACATTCACAATTTAAACTTAAGATAAATGCCAAACTTAGAGAATATCAGAATTCTTATGGCTCAAACTAGTTATTGACATGGAAGATAAATATAAGAAATTACAGCCAAATGTAAGGATTATAGAAGAGAGAAAAATAGAAAAAAATAGATAGCACTGAACACACAGATAGTAAGTTCTTAAAATCAATATAAAAAATCAGTGGCTTCCAGCATTCTGTTTAGCTTTTTCATATTAGTCCTAAAATTACATAGAGTAACAATGTGCAGATCAAACCTTGCCAAAATAGGATGAGATAAAAGGCGTTAGAAGCAGACAGGTTCATTTACAGCTTAAAGTTATTTGTTCATTCACTAATTCAGGAAATAGTTTACTCCACACTATCTAGTGGGAGATAGTAAAGAGAATAAACATATAAGCAAACAAACACTAAACAAGATAGTTTCAGACAGTGATAAGTGATTTAAAAATAAAATAAAATAGGACGATAGAATAAAAAGTGAGGGAAGAGGGTATTTTAGCCAGAGTAAACAGGAAATGTCTTTCTGAAGGGTGACATTTGAGCTAAAACCTTAATGACAAAGAAAATAATTGGCATAGAGGCTTCAGGGAATAAATGAAGTGGTAGAGAGATCCTTATTTTGGACATGACTTCAAAACATAGACAACAAAAGCAAAAATATACAAATGGGATTACATCAACCTAAAAGGAAGATGTATACATAAAGGAAGAAAAGTGGCCTGTTTTGCTCTAATTTAATGACTAATAGAGAAATAGTGTACTGGTCCTAGTCAATGTGACTCTTCAGAATTATTCAGCCATAATTTTTTTTTTTCTCGGTGTTACTGATGGAGAAACAAAAGTATGTAGCTAACAGTTATTTTCAAAGTATGGATTCTATCAAAATTGTCAACTCAAATCATAATTAGGTAAGATGATTTAGAACCACATTCTAAAATGTTGTTGACTGCATGTTCTCACTTATAAGTGGGAGTACACATGGACACAAAGAAGGAAACAGCAGACACCAGGGCTTAGATGAGAGTGGAGGGTGTGAGGAGAATGAGGATCGAAAAACTGCTTATCGGGTAAGCAGATAAGCTTACCTGGGTGACAAAATTATCTGTGCAGCAAATCCCTGTGACACATAATTTACCCATGTAACAAACCTGCATATGTGTCCCTTGAATGTAAAAAAAAGTTGGAAAGAAAAAAAAAAAGGAGATGTTAAGCTAAAAAAAAAAATGTGGTTGACTAATCAAACAATTTTTAAATTGGTTCCTGTTTTAAAGGTGATAAAAATGATTTCATTTGCATATGAATATCAGCTTCTGAATTTACCAGCAGATTTGCTATAGTGTAGTGGTGGATGTTTTACCAGACAGAATTTATGTGACTATTGAAATGGGCTCCATCATGGTTTGATGCTCAATTCTAATGCCAGATTGTTTTGAGAAGAAATGTTTCATGTGCTCTTTCCAGAGACAAATCTCCTGATAGAGCAATTACACAGGATATTTGGTAAAGCTCTGGCCAGTTTGATAATTCACTACGTAAGTCCAGATAGCCTGACTGGTGAATTGTAACAAATATTTAAAGAAGGGATAATACAAAAATACTCCACAATCTTTTGCATAAAATAGAAGAGGAAGGAACCCTTCTGAATTTATTTTATGAGAACAGTATTACCTTGATACTAATGCTGGACAAAGACAAGAAAAGAAAACTATAGATCAATATCCCTCATGAATATGGATGCAAAAAGTCCTTTAGAAATGGCAAACAGAATAAAGAAACATAAAAGGAAGTATCCACCATGACCAAAAAGGATTATCTCAGTAATGCAAAAGTGGTATAGTTAATGTAACACACCATACTAACATAATAAAGGACAAGAAAATACAAGATTGTCTCAAATGATGCAGAAAAGGGATATAACAAAAATGTAACACCCATTATAGACTATTAACAAATTGTAAATAGAAGGGAACTTCCCCTACCTGATGCAAAGTATTTATGAAAAACCTACAGCTAACATCATACTAACCATGAAATTCTCAATGCTCTCCACCCTAAAATCAGAATGAAAGTGAGGGTGCAATCTCTCAGTACTTCTACTAAACATTGTATTGGAGGTCCAAGAGAGTAAAATCAGGTAGGAATGAAAATTAAAATGCATCTAACTTGGAAGACAAAAAGTATAACTGTCTTTATTTGCAGATTACACGACCCTGTGTATGTAAAATCTTAGGAAATTTACCAAAATACCTGTTTGAATAAATAAATGAATTCAGCAAAGTCACAGGATACGCAATTGCTATGCAAAAATGAATTGCACTTCTATATACTAGCAATGGAAATTCATTCACAATAGCATAAAAATAAATACTTAGGCATATATTAAGAATACAAAATAAACATGCAAACAACAAAAAATTTCTGAGAAAAATACAAAAACCTAAATAAATGCTGAGATCTTCCATGTGAATGGGTTGAAAGATGGTATTGTTAAGACAGCGATTCTCCCTTCTGTCAGGGGTCCCCAGTATTACCCCTTGGTTCAGTAAATCAGTAGGAAGACTCACGTGATTGAACATAGAATGTACTCATCACTATAATTTATTACAGAAAAAGGATACAAAGCAAAATTAGCAAAGGAAAAAGGCTCATGGGTCAAGTATGAAGGAAAGTAGTCACAGGCTTCCAGAGTCATTTCCTAGTAGAGTCACCCATGATGGACTTAATTCCTCCAGCAATGAATTATGACAATATGTGTGAAATCTTGACTGCCGGGAACCCAGACCCTAAGATTTTTATTAGAGGCTGGTCACATAGGCATCGTTTGCCTAGTATCTACCCAAATTCCAAACTCTTAGATGGAAATTGGTTGTTCACTATAAATAACAAGGTCTAAACAGTTCAGGCACAGTGACTTATTAGTTAGGCAATGGTGTGGGAACGGTAACTGAGGTGTCAGCCAAAGGCCAGCTTTCGAATATACCTTTCTAAGTATAGCAGTCTGAAGTCTGCTATGTTAACTCTTCCGTACATCTCTAAATTGATCTATGGATTTAAGACAAGCTTTGGCGAAATTCTAGTAGGCTTCTTTGCAGAAATTGATGACATAATCCTAAAAATTCTGGAAATGCAAGGCACCCAGAAGTGCTAAAACAATCCTGAAGAACAGATTGATGGAGTCACCATTTCATATTTCAAAAATTACTACAAAGCTAAAGTAATCTAGCTTAACATTGTACTGGCATAACATTAAATACATGGATAAATGGGATGGAATTGAGAGTCCAGAAATAAACTCTTATATTTATAGTCCATTGATTTTTGACAAACGTGTCAAGACAATTTGATAGAGGAATAATAGTCTTTTCAGCAAAGGCTATTGGGACAATTCAATATCCACATACAAAAATGTAAATTTGGACCCTTTTATCATGCCATACACAAAATTTAACTCAAAATAGACAAACAACCTAACTGCAGTAGTTAAAACTATACATCTATTGGAAGAAAACATAGGAAAAATTATTCATAACCTTGGATTTGGCAGAAACTTCCAAGATACAACATCACAGGTATAATTCATAAAAGAAATAGTTGGTAAACTGGACTTTATCAAAATTAAAAACCTTCGTGCCTGAGAAAACACTATTAAGACAATAAAAAGACAAGTCACAGAGGGGAAGAAAATATTTACAAACTGTGTTTCTGATATAGTACTTGTATACAGAATCTATTAATAATGCTAACAACTCAATAATTGAAGGGAAACAATCCAATTACAAATGTATGAAATATTTGAACAGGTAAAATACCTGTTCAAAGAAGATAGGCAAATATATACAAAGTTATATACAATGATATACAAAATATATAGAAATATATACAAAATAATTACATAGAATAATAAATACATGAAAAATAGTAAAGACATTGTTAGTCATTAGCAATGTGTATATTCAAACAAGATACTACAAGACACCCACTAGAATGGCTGTAATCAAATGACAGAAAATAACAAATATTGGTGAAAACATAGAGAAACAGGAACTCATAGACTGCTAGTAGGACCAAAAAATGGTGTTGCTACTTTGGGAAACAGTTTGACAGTCTCTTAAGCAGTTTAACATAAGTTTACCAATTGAACGAAGGATTCTACTCCTAGGTCTACTCACGATAAATGAAAACACGTATTTACAAAAATTCGCATATGGATGTCTATAGCAACATTATTCAACGACCAAAATCTGAAAACAACTCAAATATCTATAAACTAATTGACAAAAACTATGCTATATCCATACAATGGAATACTAGAGAGCAATAAACGTTGACAGAATACTCATACATACTACAATCTCAAAAACACTACTGTGCAAGAGAAGCTAAATACAAAACCCCACCCATTTTATCATTTTATTTCTAGAAAAGGTCCCAAAATGCAAATTTATAGAGACAGTAAGTAGATTAGTGGTTACCTGGGGCCAGCCACAGACATGGGGATTAACTATAAATGGATACCAGGGATCTTATCCTATGCTAATAGAAATGTCCTAAACTTGGGTTGTGGTGCTGGTTGCACAACTATGTAAATTTTCTTAAAATATCACTAAAGTGTACACTTAACATAGGTGAATTTTATGGTATGTACGTTATAAATTAAACCTCAATAAAGTTAAAAACAGAAAAGGTCACCCTGATGAAGATAAACTCCCACCTAGTGGACAAGAAACATGTTTCTCCTGAATTTAGTGATTGTGGACTCAAGAGTTGTGTTAGTTGATAATAAGTGAAAAAAATGATTTCAGCATATCTGTAGGCCGTGGGAAATATTTATTAAAATGGTGTCCTTGAAGGTTTTACAGTGAGAATTGTAGAATGATGGAAATGTCATCCAGTATGTCAGTGGAGCAGATGATATCTCTAAAAAGAAAAAGTAAATAAGAATATGTAGGTGTTATTGAAAATAATATCACATGGTGAGAAACAATGTGGCATAACAGAACAAAACTGAAATCAGAATGTTTGGATTTAAATTTGTGTCTATACTTTTGTCTCTCATAATGTAATGTAGTTGTAAGACTATGCGCATGTAGCCTTTTCAGATTGGCTTTTTTCCATTACCAACATATATTTATAGTTCATCTATGTTCTATAGCTATAGTTCATGGCTTGGTAGCTAATTGCTTTTTATAGCTGGATAATATTCAATTATATGAACGTACCAGAGTTTACGTATGTATTTATCTATTGAAAGACATTTAATTTACTTCCCAATTTTGGCAATTATAAATAAATCTGTAATAAACCTTTAAAAAATAAAAAATTCCATTACCCATCTTGTCAAGTCACATTATAGGCTCACAATTTCCTAACTTTAACAACAGTGTTTGTTCTAATTATTTAACAGATATATATTTGGGGTGCAATGTATTTGAAAATTGTTTTTTTGAAATATGCTAATTCAGTAAGCTATTCTTTTTTATAATACATTTTATTTGAGATTGCCACAGATTTCTGGACACACACACACACATGCACACACATGAATAAGCAAAAAATAATAGATTGACCCTGAAAAAAGCATAATTTTCAAAAAATTATAAGGGCTACTCTCATAATATACAATTAATGTGTCAGAATTTTATTCAACTCATTAATGAGGGAACTAGAAAGAATAATAGGCTTGTTCAAGAGTAAGTAACAAAACTAGATAAATAGGATTTGGAAACAAAAGAATGTTAGCATAATATTACTATGTTAAAACTGGTTAATATCCACAGGAAAAAAACAATAACTTATTTGGTTATCTTTTCTAAATGACAGGAATTATTTCCTATTCTATCAGACAAAAACCTAAAAGTTAATATGTAACTTCACAAAGTCTATGACAATTAATCAATATTTCTTAGTTTCATTACTTTTTTTCTAGCCTCTATTTCATTTATTTCTGTTCTTATCTTTATTTCCTTTTTTCTACTAACTTTGGATTTTGCTTTTTCTAGTCCCTTGAGGTGTAATTACATTAGGTTGATTATTTGATATCTTTCTTCTTTTTTGATGTAGGTATTTATTGCTATAAACTTCCCCACTGGAATAATTTTTGCTGCATCTGATAAGTTTTAGTATATTGTGTGACTATTATTGTTTGTATCAAGATATTTCAAAATATTTTTAAATTTTCATTTTAAGTTCTTCTTTGATCCATTGATTGTTCAGCAGTATGTTGCTTAATTTTCATATACTTGTAAAATTTCCAAATTCCAAGTCCTGTTATTGACTTCTTGTCATATCAATGTGGTGAGAAAGATACTTGATACTATTTCAATTATTTTAAATTTTCTAAGACTTACTTTGCTGCCTGACATATGATCTATCCTGGAGCATATTTCATGTGTTCTTGAGAAAAATATATATTCTGTTGCTGTTTGATAGAATGTTTTTTATGTGTATATTAGGTCCATTTGGTCTAAAGTGTAGTTTGAGTCTGATGTTTTCTTATTAATTTTCTGTCTGGATTATCTGTCTGTTGTTGAAAGTGGAATATTGAAGCCCATTACGATTATTGTATTACAGTATATCTCTTCTTTAAAATCTATTAATATTGATATATATCATACTTTATATATTATATATATTATACACACACAATTACTACTAGACCTCAGAAATGAAGTTGATGGCAACACAATGATAGTGGGGGTCTTCAATACTCCACTGAGAGCACTAGAAAGGTCCAAGACAGAAAGTCAACAAAGAAACAATGGACTTAAAGTATACCCTAGAACAAATGGACTTAACACATATTTATAGAACATTCTACCCAACGACTGCAGAATGTACATTCTGTTCATCAGCACACGGAACATACTCCAAGATAGACCATATGATAGACCACAAAACAAGTCTCAATAAAGATAAGAAAATCGAAATCATTATCAAGTACTCTCTCAGACCACGGTGCAATACAATTGGAAATCAACTTCAAAAGGAACCCTCAAAACCATGCAAATATATCAAGCTGAATAACCTGCTCCTGAATGATCATTGGGTCACCAATGAAATCAAGATGGAAATTTAAAAATTCTTTGAACTCAATGGTAATAGTACACAACCTATCAAAACCTCTGGGATACAGCAAAAGCAGTGCTAAGAGGAAAGTTCACAGCATTAAATGGCTACATCAAAAAGTCTGAAAGAGCACAAATAGGCAATCTAAGGTCACACCTCAAAAAACTCAGAAAGCAAGAACAAACCAAATCCAACCCCAGCAGAAAAAGAGAAATAACAAAGATCAGAGCAGAACTAAATGAAATTGAAATAAAAAAATACAAAAAATAAATGAAACAAAAAGTTGGTTCTTTGAAAAGATAAACAAATATGATAGACTGTTAGTGAGATTAACCAAGAAGAGAAGAGAGAGGATCCAAATAACCTCAATTAGAAACAAAATAGGAGACATTACAACTGATATTACAGACATACAAAAGATAATTCAAGGCTACTATAAACACCTTTATGTGCACAAACTAGAAAACCTAGAGGAGACAGATAAATTCCTGGAAATATACAACCCTCCTAGATTAAACCAGAAAGAAATAGAAGCTCTGAACAGATCGATAATGGGTAGCAAGATTGAAACAGTAATAAAAAAAATGCCAACAAAAAAAAAGTTCAGGACCACATGGATTCACAACTGAATTCTTTCAGACATTGAAAGAATTGGTGCCAATCCTACTGAAACTATTCCAAAAGATAGAGAAAGAGGGAATCCTCCCTAAATCATTCTATTAAGCCAGTATTACCCTAATACCAAAACCAGGAAAGGACATAACATAAAAAGAAAACTACAGACCAATATCACTGATGAACATAGAAGCAAAAATCCTCAACTCAATACTAGATAAATGAATTCAACAGCATGTTAAAAAGATAATCTACCATGATCAAGCGGGTTTCAAACAAGGGATGCAGGGATGGTTTAACATACAGAAGTCAGCAAATGTGATACACTACATAAACAGAAGTGAAAACAAAAATCATATGATCCTCAGTAGATGCATAAAAGCATTTGACAAAATCCAGCATTCTTTTATGATTAAGACCTTCAGCAAAATTGGCATAGAAGGGACATACCTAAATGGGAAAAAGTTGAAAGCGTTCCCCCCTGAGAACTGGAACAAGATAAGGATGCTCACTTTCACCACTTCTATTAAACATAGTACTGAAAGTCCTAGCCAGAGCAATCAGATGAGAAAAAAAAAAAGGGTATCCAAATTGATAATGAGGAAGTCAAACCGTGGCTGTTCACCGATGATATGATCATATACCTAGAAAACCCTAGAGACTTATTAAAAAAGCTCCTGGATCTGATGAATGAATTCAATAAGTTTCTAGATACAAAATCAATGTACACAAACCAGTAGCACTGCTATCCACCAACAGCGACCAAGCTGAGAATCAAATTGAGAACTCAGCCCCCTTCACAACAGCTGCAAAAAGAAACCCTTAAGAGTATACCTAACCAAAGAGGTGAAAGATCTCTACAAGGAAAACTACAAAACACTGGTGAAAGAAATCATGGATGACACAAACAAATGGAAACATCCCATGCTCATGGATGGGTAGAATCAATAATATGAAAATGACCATATGGCAAAAAACAATCTATAATTTCAATGCAATTTTCATCAAAATACCGTCATCGTTCTTCACAGAACTAGAAAAACAATCCTAAAATTTATAGGGAACACAAAAAGAGCCCACATAGCCAAAGCAAGACTAAGCAAAAAGAACAAATCTGCAAGTACCACATTACCAGACTTCACACTATACTACAAAGCTATAGTTACCAGAACAGCATGATACTGATATAAAAACAGGCAAGTAGACCAATAGAACAGAATAGAGGATGCAGAAATAAGGCCAAATACTTACAGCCACCTGAACTTCAACAAAGCAAACAAAAACATAAAGTGTGGAAAGGACACCCTATTCAACAAATGGTGCTGGGATAATTGGAAAGCCACATGTGGAAGAATGAAACTGGATCCTCATCACTCACCTTGTACAAAAATCAATCAAGATGAATTAAAGACTTAAATTTAACATCATCTGAACGATAAAATTCTAGAAGATAACATGGTAAAAACTCTTCTAGACATTGGCCTAGGCAAAGACTTCATGACTGAGGACCGAAAATCAAATGCAACTAAAACAAAGATAAATAGATGGGACTTAATTAAAAAGCTTCTGCACAGCAAAAGAAATGATCAGCAGAGTAAACAGGCAACACACAGAGTAGGAGAAAATCTTCACAAACTGTGCATCAGACAAAGGACCAATATCCAGAATCTACAAGGAATGCAAACAAATCAGCAAGAAAAACAACAGCAACAAATAATCCTATCAAAAAGTGGGCTAAGGACATGAATAGACAATTCTCAAAAGAAGATATACAAATGACCAACAAACATATGAAAAAATGCTCAACATCACTAATTATCAGGGAATTGAGAATCAAAGCCACAATGTGATACCACCTTACTCCTGCAAGAATGGCCATAATTAAAACTTTTTTTTAAAAAAATATGTTGGTGTGGATGTGGTGAAAAGGGAAAACTTTTACACTGCTGGTGGGAATGTGAACTAGTACAACCACTGTGGAAAGGACTATGGACATTCCTTAAATAACCAAAAGTAGATCCACCATTTGATCCAGCAATCCCACTGGGGGCACCTACCCAGAGGAAAATAAATCATTACATGAAAAAGACCCTTGCTTATGCATGTTTATAGCAGCACAATTCACTATTACAAAAATATGGAACCAGTCTAAATGACTATCAACCAACAAATGGACAAAGAACCAACAAGTGGATAAAGAATTTGTGGTATATATGTATGTATATATATATGTGTGTGTATTTATATATGTGTGTATATATACACTATATATACATATATAGTGTATATGTGTATATATACACTATATACATATATAGTGTGTATATATATACATATAGACATATATAGTGTGTATATATATACATATAGACATATATAGTGTATATATGTGTAAATATATACACATATATACATATACACATATATACATATACTCATATATATACACTATATATACACATATATATACACACACATATATATACACATACATATATACACATATATACACATATATATACACATACATATATACACATACACATATACAATGGAATACTACTCAGCCATAAAAAGGAATGAAATAATGGCATTTGCAGTAACCTGGATGGAATTGGAGACTGTTATTCTAAGTGAAGTAACTCAAGAATGGAAAACCAAACATCGTATGTTCTCACTTATAAGTGGGAGCTAAGCTATAAGGATGCAAAGGCATAAGAGTAATATAATGGACTCTGGAGATGTGTGGGAAAGTATGGGAGTGGGGTGAGGGATAAAAGACTACACATTGGGTGCAGTGTACACTGCTTGGGTCATGGGTGCACCAAAATTTCAGAAATCACACCTAAAGAACTTATCCATGTAGCCAAATCCCACCTGTTCTCCCAAACGATTGAAATAATTAATAATAATAATAATAAAGGTGAGATCCAGAACAAAAAAAGATGAGCCCATGAGGTGCACTTCTTGAGCAACACAATTCAATTTATTTAATTTTACCTCAATGATCGTGAAAATGTAGTTTTTCAATATTCTAAAGTCACGACTGTCATATACCTACAAAGTAAAAATATTTTTAAAAGAATTTTCTCCGCCTCTCAGTGGAGGAGCCAGTAGGATGATAAAGCTTGATTCAAAGAGTATTTGAGGAAGTGAGTGTTCATAGGTATTTTTAAAAATGTTAGAATAGGCTGGGCGCAGTGGCTCATGCCTGTAATCCCAGTACTTTGGGAGGCCGAGGCGGGCGGATCACGAGGTCAGGAGATCGAGACCATCCTGGCTAACACGGTGAAACCCTGTCTCTACTAAAAAATACAACAAAAATTAGCCAGGCGTGGTGGTGTGCGCCTGTAGTCCCAGCTACTCGGGAGGCTGAGGCAGGAGAATGGCATGAACCCGGGAGGCGGAGCTTGTAGTGAGCCGAGATCACGCCACTGCACTCCAGCCTGGGTGACAGAGCAAGACTCCGTCTCAAAAAAAAAAAAAAAAAAAAAAAAAAAAAAAGGTTGGAATCAAAGTACGATTGCCTTTTATACCAGTTCGTAAAAGGAAACAAATTCTGAAGAAACAAGTGTTGATACTTTCTCATTATACTTATGCAAATTTTCCTCTATAAACACTTTGAACCATTAGTTTTGAATTAAATGTTCACTCTGTAAGCTTGAGTGACAGTAGATATTGTATTTGTCTTCTCATGCATCACCTGGAAAATTTGTGTGAGACTTTTTACAGATAGCAAATACTTGAAAACTTAAGAAAAAGTTGGCGAAAAACAATTTTGAGAAGATAAATGTTATATAAGCTGGGCCTTCAGGACCTTTGAAAGCTAGGAAAAATTTTATTTACTTTGCATAGGATAATGACAATAACCATAAGAGACTGGGGCATGTGTTGAAGAAAGAAGAGTTTTCAGAGATGATGATTAGATGCTTCTTACCAAAAGTAAATTTGTAGAAAGGGAAGCCCGGAAGCAGATCAGAAATATGTAATTATGGAAGTTATTTTTAAGTTTTTTGCAACATGAAATTTGAAATAAATATGAAATAAACTTTCTCCTGCGTGTTCTTAGAATGTCTTCATCATTTATGTGATTAAATTTCTTGCGCATAAAAAAATGGGTAATGCTTATAAGAGAAGCTAGAAACTCAAAGATAAGCAGACATCCATAAAGGAAAGAAAGGCAAAGTGGAGCTAGGGAATATAAAAATTACTTGTAATCCATTTTGGCTCTGCTCAGTTGGGCAGTTTCTGGTTTCTCCATATTAATCTTAAAGAAGAAATCAGCAGCCATTTATAAAACGATAAATCCTCATCATAAACATTTAAAAAATGTTGCAGGCTTTAAAAGGAGATATTTTAAGAATCCTGTGTGATGCATAAATAGTTAACAAGAAGATTTAATTTTCTAATTGCTATTAGAAACTTAGGGAAAAAAATGGACCAGCATATAGAGCCTACAGAGAAATAAAACTTAAATATCATTGATATTTAAAGTTTTATGTTTCTCTTTCCTCCTAGTTCAAACCGGCTAATACGATTTATAGGAAATCAGTTGATAAAGAATGCGATTTCACTGACTATTACAATGGGGACCTTCCATACTGTTTGCCTGACACTTATGTACGTGATGGAGAATATTGTGATTCAGATGGAGCCTTCTGTTTTCAAGGGAAGTGTCGGACTTTTGACAAACAATGTGATGATTTAATTGGAAGAGGTAATAATCATAATTTTCTTCTTAGTCCCTAAATTCTGATTATTCCAAACTCTGTTATTGAATTTTATGGAACAAAAATGTAAACGTATGTGTTAATGACTGAATTCTTGCATAATGTATATTAGTGTTAAAGAAAAAACAAAATTATCTTTTCTTTTTCTTTTTTGAGACGGAGTTTCTCTCTGTCGCCCAGGCTGGAGTGCAGTGGCCTGATCTCAGCTCACTGTAACCTCCGCCTCCTGGGTTCAAGCGATCCTCCTGCCGCAGCCTACGGAGTAGCTGGGATAACAGGAGCACACCGTCATGGGTGGCTAAGTTTGTGTTTTTAGTAGAGACAGTGTTTCACCATGTTGGCCAGGCTTGTCTCAAACTCCTAGCCTCAAGTGATCTGCCCACATCGTGCTCCCAAAGTGCTGGGATTACAGGCACGAGCCACTGCGCCTGGCGCAAAAACAAAATTTTCATGATTGTGAAATACAACAACAAAAAACCTCTCTGAATTTATATGGAATTCTTGTTTCTACAGAAAAGAAACCTCAAGTGAAAATGCAGTTTTTCAAAATATTATATAGAATTTGTGGTGGGGGTTTAGTTTAAAGGAAACAAGGTTTCTTAATCAGAGGAAAGCAGGGCTAATCACTGATTAGTTGGGTTTCAAAGTGCTTGCTGATAAGTGAGGGCTTCAGTTCATTAGCAATCTAGTCCATTTTGATAATTTCCTATAAATGTCATTTGCTTCATTGGAAGATACAAATTCCTGAACGTATGCAGTACATGTTCTCTGAGAGAGTGAAATTTTTCATTCTTAGCTCTCCTTTGAGGTCTTCTCTAACCAGGTCATAGATCTCTAAATATTGTCTACAGCAATGTGACTGCCAGGAATTTAAGGAGAAGGTGAGATGGGGGTTTTGATGATTTTCATAATTTTGTCCTGCTTTTCTAACAGAATAATTATTTGTACCATATGGCAAGACAATAGCTATAGACTTTAAAACATTGTTAACATACAAACAAAGAGCTGGGTCCAGTAGCTCATGCCTGTAATCCCAGCACTTTGGGAGGCCAAGGCGGGCGGATCACAAGGTCAGGAGTTCAAGACCAGCCTGGCCAACATGGCGAAACCCTGTCTCTACTAAAAATACAAAAATTAGCCGGGTGTGCTTGGGATGAGGCGGGATAATTGCTTGAATCCAGGAGGCCGAGGTTGCAGTGAGCTGAGATCACACCACTGCACTCCAGCCTGGGTGACAGAGCAAGACACCGTCTTGGAAAACAAAAACAAAATCATACAAACGAATGACCAGTAAAATTAGGAGGAATGGGACAGTACTTCAGATCTATGATCTAATGTTTCTTTAAGTAAAGCCAGGACTCAATGCTAGGCAGATAAAATTAGAGCCACATAGTGGATTGCCAATCAGGTGTCTTCCGGGTTATGCCATTCACTGTGTATTTAGTATTATTAGTGATTTTGAGAGATTTTAAAGTCCTTTGTGAGAACTGTGGGAGTACACGGGTATTTGCCCCAAAGAGTACAGTTTTTTTTTTTGGAAGGCAAGCATGACTTCTAAAGCACCTTGATTTTAAAATAATGTATGTCCACTTCTAGTGACCATGTGTTCATGCATCTAGGATGTGATAATTCTGGACTTGACTACTAGTTTTTGTACTTATTTTTGAAAAACAATCTCACTTTGCTAGCCCCCTGAGGGCAATAGAAGCCTGATGAAAATTTACCCTCAATGGTAGCTGTATTTCAACGCATATTAAATCCAATTCTTTGTACAATAACATGCTATACGGGTTTGCAGCCTAGGAGCAATAGGCTACACCATATAGCCTAGGTGTGTAGCAGGCTATACCATCTAGGTTTGTTTAAGTACACTGTATAATGTTCACACAACAATGGATACATTGCTCAGAACATATCCTCATCAAGCAACTGATGACTGTACTCAGTAAATATAAGGTAGTATTATTATTATTAGATTATGACATGTGTTCCCTACAAATATCCAGTTATTTGACTAGGTCATCTATGACCTGTCATGGTCAGCTAAAATGATCCTTGAGCAGGGTTTGATATAATTCTGAAGTAGGCATTAGTTTTGCATTGTAAAACCTATATGCTATTTGTAGGAAACAGACAATAAGAATTCTTATGCCACAGGCCTAATACAAATCATCATGCCCCCCCAAATTGTTGATTTCTGGACAAAATATACTAATGAAGTTGTCACATTGAAAGACATAGCTTATTTATCAAGCAATGGCATTTAAAATAGGGAAATCTGTAGATCTATGGTAAAAGAACAAGGTTAAGTATTAAGCTTTTTTTTTCAAAAAAATCTAACCAGTGAAGGAAAAACACCTCAAATGGTTACCACCTTTTTCTAAGCTCTTTACTAAATTTTGTTTTTGGAAATGTCTGGCCCCTACAGCATGCTCCTCTTCAGTGTTATCTCTGCAGATGCAGAAACTTCCTATTGTAGGTATAATGTAAAATGATGTTATTACCTTTGGTGTTATTTGGTTTGTGGTTATGTTTTCCCTAATAAGGCTGAAAGTCTCATTAGTTGTAAAGTTCCATATATTATTAGAGGGCTTTATGACCAAGTTGAGTTGTATATCACCTAGACAAATGTTAAGTGCTAATCCAACAGTTATATAAGGGTTTCTCAACCTCAGCACTAGTGATAATGTAGGCCAGCTCATACTTTATTGTGAGAAGTGGGGGCAGGGAATGCTTCTCCTGTGCATTGTAGGATATTTGGCAGCGTCCTTGGCCTCTGCCCACTAGACAGGATGCCTGGAGAGACTTTTGGTTGTCCCAGCTTGGATGGGGTGAATCTTGGCTTCTAGTGAGTACAGGTCAGGGGTGCTGCTAAATGCTTTGTAATACACAGGATAGCCTCTACAACAAAGAATTATGTCTGCTGTGCTGCGTTGAGACCTCCTTCTCTAGAGAGGGCCAGAAGTTTGACTACTTAAGCTGATTAAGACTCTGAAAAAGGATTATATTCCAAACTAAAGTATGAACAGTCTTTGCAAAACTAACCTGGTAATGTTTCTTTTTCAATTTTTAAGATATGATTTATCAAAAACCATATTGGATCAATATTGTTATGAAAGTGTCACAAAGATTGGCTCTGGGCATAGATATTTTCCAAACCATAGAAGCATGCTTACCAGGGACGTGTAAAAGATTTGCTGGATTATTGAATAGTTGTGTGAGAAGGAGAAATAAACAATATTTCATGATTATTTAATCAACTAATAAAATATGTTCAGGGTTTTCAGCATCTATATTCAGGCTTATTCAGTATATAGCACTATAAAATTTAAATGTAGTCCTTATACAAGGTCTGAGGATGCTTCAACTAATTTATCTAAAGCTACAATTGCTCTGGATTTAAGAAACAGACTACAAACAGGTGATGGAGCTTTGATGAGCACTGGGCAGTTAGGTAAATATTCCTATAATATGACTTGACCTTTAATGAACACATAGCCACTAACATTTATGATAATCTGGAAAACACAGTAAAGATGTGAAGGCTGCTTTGGGGTCCTGAAGGCATCTTTTACCTCTCAGTTCACTGAAAGATATTCTGAAATGTTTGAAAAAGTAAAATCATGTATGGAACTTAGTATTCCATAAAATTAGGAACCAATTGTGTATTTAGCCATTTAATCCTGGACATCCTTAAATTTATAAATGTCTTTCAGAAGTTTCTTTTGGATAATTATGAATAGTCAACAATCTTTTGACTATTTCAGACAAAGTTCTTTGGCTGACAAATTATGGCTAGGTGATAAAATAGGATAGTGAAGCTTTTCCTTAAAAATTTTATACTTCCTTTTAGCCAATGGAATAGATAAATATATAGAGATAGCTTGAAAACTCCAAATAAGTACAGATAGGAGATCGCCTACTTTGGATGAAGGTAGATCTGGAAGGAAACTTTATGTTTTGAGATGCTGATTTAAACCATGAGAAAAGTAAGGTGGATACTCAGAAAAGCCTTAATGTATTATTGTCGAAGTATTATTGTTCTGTAGCACCTTGTATATGTATGGATTGTGCTCCTTAACTGAGTGAAATTTACAGATCATGTTCTCCAAGTATGAAAGTCTGTGAAATTATTGAAGAGAGCTCTCTTGTCAATTAATAGTGGTAACAACAAATGATCTCTATTTCGATTACATATGACTAACATGATCAATGTAAACTACCTCTAAACTACTAAGTCAAAGTAATAGGACAGTTATTATAGATGTTTGAATTTTTCATAATTTTAAAATTAGACATAACTAAATATATAAAGGACTGAAGTAGATGAACATTGATATTCTTTCTAATTTTAAAATTCAACAATTTTTATCTAGTGATTATTAGGATCTAATAATAACTATTAGGATCTAATAATCTAATAATAGATGATGACTCTAGTGTGGAGCAAGGAGAGTTAAATGAAGTGTTCTTTGTGTTTGTCATCATTATTGCACTAAAGATACTATTTTTCTACTGTTTCATTTGGAATAAGAGTAAACAGCATTTTCACAACGGGTAGGGAAGTAAGGCAGGAAGTAAATAATTTATAGGAAATAGAGAGGGCGACAGTTGCTTATTTGTCTAACAATACAGAAGCATTCTAATAATGTTGTTTGTTTTCTGTTTGCTGCAGAAGAAAGTCTTCTAGGCTTATAAAAAGGAGTTTGTTTTTTAATCCTAGCTCTGCCCCCAGAAACTTTTTAGTCCTGGGTAATTATAAACTTTCTTATGGATCACATTGTAATTTCCAGATTGAGTCTTTCATTTCTTTAATATAACTTAAATTCTGTATTGTAATTTACTTAAGTTTTTGTTGTTGTTCATAGGTTCAAGAGGTGCTCCAATTTTCTGTTATGATGAAATTAATACCAGAGGAGACAATTTTGGAAACTGTGGCACTGCACATTGTCTTTTCCAGTATGTATTTAGAAAATTATAAAACTGTTTGGAATGTAGGTTAGAGATTGTTAAAATCCTAGGAAATATATTATATGCAGTAAAATCGAATGTTGGGGGTCAGGTTTTCTTTATTACATCATCTGAGCTGGACAATATTATCCACTGCCTACAAGAACATTTGTTTAGCGCCTATAATGTTAAAACAACAATGACCATAAAAATGGCCTCTGTTTATTGTTGTGATGAGCTAGACATTGTTATGCAGCTTATATATATTATATATTTATAATATAGGTTATATTATTCAATTTATGTATATCAAATGTGTATAAGAATTACTTATCCCATTTACTATTGAAAAAACTGAAGACCAGAGATCATTTTCTCAAATTTCAGCAGCTATTGTGGAACAGATCACAGCTGTCATAGTGTAAAAACCATTAGTTTTTCACTTGCCAGATTGCCTCATGAAACAAAAAAGAATCATAACATAAGTCATTGTGCGAAAACATATGTACTGAGAGAAAATTGTTGAAACTTGGATTTAAATTAGTAAATCACTTTTTAAAAATTTCACTGTATCAGCAACATATGTTATCTCAATAAACAATAAGGTAATTTTTTTCTTCCTTGTGCTTCTAGACATATTCTATGTGCAAAATTATTCTATACATGGGAACACAGAGACTTAATATCACGTCCAAATTTATCTGTGATTTATGCACATGTAGGAGACCAAACATGTGTGTCTACATACCTACCCAGGAGGACGCCACCTCCAGTAAATTCACCTATTTCAATCACATCATATTATTCAGCTGAAGACAGAGATGAAACATTTGTACAAGATGGTTCCATGTGTGGTCCTGATATGGTAATTAGAACTACACAAATTAAAGTGTTTTAAAATGATTTTTCTGGTTATACTCATTTTGACAATGTACTAACCAATGCATTTTCTTCCATTTTTTCTTGTGGTAAAATGCACGTAATATAAAAATTGCCATTTTAACCTTTTTAAGTGTACAATTCAGTGGTATTATATACGTTCATAATGCTGTAAAACCATCACCACCCTCTATCTTCATAAATCTTTTCATTTTGTAAAACTGAAACTCATTTCATTAAACAATAACTCCCCATTCCTACCTCCTCTGATCCCCTGAAAAACCACCATTCTACTTTCTGACTCTATAAATTTGACTATTATAGGTATCTCACATAAGAGGAATAATATAGTATTTTTCTTTCTGACTGGCTTATTTCACTTAGCATAAGGCCCTCAAGTTTCAGCTATACTGTAGTATGTCAGAATTTCCTTCATTTTTAAAGCTGACTACTATTCTGTTGTACGTACATTCTGCATTTTGTTTATCTATTCATCTGTTGATGAACATTTGGAATCATTCCATATTTTAGCTATTATAAACAATGCCACTATAATCATGGCAGTATAAATATGTCTTCAAAACTGTGCTTTCAATTTCTGGGGGTATATACCTGGAAGTAGAATTGCTGGATCACATGGTAGTTCTATTTTTAAATTTTTGAGGAACTGCTCCACTGTCTTCCATGGTGGCTATACCATTTTACATTTCTACTAGCCATGCATAATGATTCCAGTTTCTCCACATCCTCAACAACGCTTACTTTCCGTTTTTTTTTTTCGATAGTAGTCATCCTAATGGGTGTGAAGTGGTATCTCACTGTAATTTTGATTTGCATTTCCCTAATGATTTGTGATTTTGAGCATCTTTTCATGTGCTTATTGACCATTTGTATATGTTCTTTAGGGAAATGTCTATTTAAATGCTATTCCCGTTTTTAAATCATCTTTTTTTGTTGTTGAGTTTTAGGAATTCTCTATATATTTTGGATATTACTCTCTTATGATATGATTTTAAAATATTTTCTTTCATTCTTTGAGTTGCCTTTTTACTCTGTTGATAGTGTCTTTTAATGCACAATTTAAAAACAACTACGAAATCCAATTAGTCTATTTTTTCTTTTGTTGCATGTACTTTTGGTGTCATATCCAATAAATGACTGGCCAAATCAATATTATGAAGCTTTTGCCCTATATTTTATTCTAAGAGTATTATAGTTTTAAGATCTTATGTTTACCTATAGAATCCATTTCAAGTTCATCTTTGTATGTGGTGTTAGGTAAAGGTTCAGTTTTATTCTTTTGTGTGTGGACATCTAGTTTCTCCAGCACCATTTGTTGAAAAGACTGTCCTCTCTCCATTGAATGGTCTCAGCACCCTTGTAAAAATTCAGTAGTATCTCTTAACCATATATGCAAGAATTTGTTTATGGGCTATTTATTCTATTCCATTGGTAATATATTAGTCTTTATGCCAGTACCACACTGTTTTGTTTCCTGTAGCTTCCTAGTAAGTTTTGAAATTGGGAAATGTGACTCCTTTAGCTTTGTTCTTTTTCAAGATTGTTTTTGGGGTTCTTTGAGATTCTATATGAATTTTAGTATAAATTTTTCCATTGCTGCAAAAAAATCATTGGGATTTTTATAGTAATTGTATTGAATCTGTAGATCACTTTGAATAGTATGGACATCCTAAACTGCTTTGCTAAATTAATTCTTAAGTACTTTAAGTACTTTTTGATGCTATCATAAATGGAAATGTGTTCATAATACCCCTTTCAGAGTGTTCATTGTTACTGTATAGAAATGAAACCAGTTTTTATATGTTGATTTTGTATTTTGCCACTTTGCTGAATACATCGTTAATTCTAACTGTTTGGGGTAATCCTTAGAGTTTTCTACCTATAAAATTATGTCCTCTGGAAGCAGAAAAGTTTTAATTGTTCCTTTCCAATTTGGATGCCTTTTATTTCTTTTTCTTGGCTAACATCTCTGGCTAGAACTTCCAGTACAATGTTGAAGAGAAGTGGTGAAAGGAAGTATCCTTGCCCTGTTCCTGATCTTAGCGGAGAAGCTTTAAAGTCTTATCATTAAGTATAATGTCAGCTGTGGGATTTTTATATATGGATTTTTATCATGTTGAGGTAGTTTCCTTCTACCTCATGACTGAGTGTACTTTGAATGTTTGTGTCATGAAAGGTGTTGAATTTTGTTAAATGCCTTTTCTTTATCAATTAAGATGATCATTTTGTTTTTCTCCTTCATTCTATTAATGTGGTCATTACATTGATCAGCTATCATACATTGAACCATCCTTGCATTCCAGAAATCTCAATTGGTCATAGTGTATACTCCTAATATAGTGCAGTTTGCCAGCATTTTACTGAGGATTCTGCATCTATGTTCATAATGGTTATTGGTCTGTATTTTTTCTTTGTAGTATATTTGTCTGGCTTTGATATCAGGATAATGTTGGCCTTATAAAATGAGTTAGAAGATATTTCCTCTTCTTCATGTTTTTGGAAAAATTTGAGAAGAACTGGTGTTAATTCTTCTTTACATATTTGAAGGCGTTATGTCCAGAAATTTTCTTCATAGGAAGGCTTATGATTATTAATTAATTAATTTAATTATTAATTAAATCTCCTTATGAGTTAGGAGTCTGTTCAGGTTTTTAAGTTCTTCATAGTGTTGATAGGTTTTGTTTCTAGGAATTTGTCAGTTTTATCAAGCTAATCCAGTTCATTGGTAAACAATTGATCTTGGTATTCTTATAATCCTTTCTATTTCTGTAGAATTGGTAGTAATGTTCTCATTTTTATTCCTGACTTTAGTAATTTGAGTTTTCTGTCTTTATTAGTACATCTAGATAAAGGTTTGTCAATTTTGTTCATCTTTTCAAAGAACCAATTTTTGGTTTCCTTAAGTTTATTGTTTTACTCTGTATTTTATCTCCACTTTAATCTTTATTTCCTTCCTTCTGCTAGAATTTAGTTT
This sequence comes from Pan troglodytes, assembly GCF_028858775.2. Lineage (NCBI taxonomy): Eukaryota > Metazoa > Chordata > Mammalia > Primates > Hominidae > Pan > Pan troglodytes. The sequence continues at coordinate 47,823,830 of NC_072405.2, forward strand.
ATTTATTTATTTTTCTATTTCCTTAAGTTGTAAAGTTAGGTTGTTGATTTTAAATTTCTCTTCTTTTTTATTGTGAGCATTTATACTAATAAATCTTCCCCCTAGAACTTCTTTCACTGCATTCCATAAGTTTTGGAATATTGTGTTTATATTTCTATTTGTTTGTAAGTATTTTCTAATTTCCTTAGTGATTCCTTCTTTGATCCACTGGTTCCTTAAGAGTGTTTTGTTTAATTTCTATAGCTTTGTGGAGTTTACAGTTTTATTTAGATTATTTTTCCAAATTTCTAATTTACTTTTTTATTAGAAATTATTATTCTAAATTTTTTGATACATTAAACAATTTATTTTTAAATTTTTATATATTCATGGAGGTACATGTGCAGTTATTGGTGAAGTTTTGACATCCAATGTGCCTGTCACCTGAATAATGAACATTGTCTCCAGTTATTTTTCAACTCTAACCCTCCGATTCTTCCCACCTTTTGGGGTTCCTGGTGCCCATTATTTCCATCTTTATGTCCATGTGTACCTATTTTTTAGCTTCCACTGACAGGTGAGAACACATGGTATTTGATTTTCAGTTTCTGAGTTAGTTCATATATGATAATGATGTCTACCTTTATCCATGTTGCTGTACTGCATGGGACATGATTTAATTATTTTTATTGCTATGTCGTAATTCATGTATTATATATCTTTATATATCTAGATATATAATTCATTTATTATATATAATAATATATAATAAATGTATATATCATATATTAATATCATATATTTATATATTATATTTATATATTATATAATATATTATATATTTATATATTATATAATATATTATATATTTATATAATATATATTAATATATTTATATATTATATAATATATAATATATTATATAATATATAATATATTAATATATATTATATAATATATATATTATATAATATATGTAATATATATTATAATATAATTATATATTTATATAATATATAATATATTATATATATTATATATAATATTATATATATTATATATTATGTAATATATTATATATATTATTATTATATATATTATATAATATATTATATTATATAATATATATATAATTATTATATGATATATAATATATTATATAATATATTATATGATATATAATTATATATATCATATATATTTATATATGATATATATATCATATATATTATATATATAATATTATATATAATATTATATATCATATATATTATATAATATATTATATATATTATTATTATATATATTATATAATATATTATATTATATAATATATATATAATTATTATATGATATATAATATATTATATAATATGTTATATAATATAATATATGATATATAATATATAATATAATCTATTATATATCATATAATATATTATATAATATGTTATATAATATAATATATTATATAATATATTATATGATATATATCATATAATATATTATATAATATAATATAATATAATATAATAATTATATATTATATTATATAATATATTATATAATATAATAATGATATTATATTATATTATATATTATATTATATAATATATTATATGATATATAATATATTATAAATATAATATATTATATAATATATGATATATAATATATATTTATATAATATATAAATATATATTATATATCATATAATATATATAATATATTACATATTTATGTAATATATTATATATTATATGATATATTATATATTTAATATATTAATATATACTATATAACTATATAATATATTATATAATATATATAATATATTATATAATATGTTATATATAATATACATATATAATATAATATATGTATATTATATAATATATTATATATTATATTATATAATATATTCTATTTTATAATATATTATATTCATATAATAGATTATATTTTATAATATATTATATTCATATAATATATTATATAATATAATATATAATATATTATATAATACATAATATAATATATAATATATTATATAATACATTATATATTATATAATATATTATATTAATTTTATATATTAACATATATATAATTATTATATATATTATATAATATAATTATATTATATAATATATATAATAGATATATTATATATTATATATTATATATAATATAGCAATATATATAATAATATAAATATAATATAATAATATATTAATTATATATTAATATATAATATATGATATTAATATATAAATTATATATTACTATAATATATAATACAAATATAATATATAATACATTATATTAATTCATACATAATAAATGAATTATATAATTCATATATAATAAATTCATATATAAATAATATATAATAAATTAATTATATACCTAGATATGTACATATATAATACATGAATTACTACACAGTAATGTATATAATATAAATACATAATGTATAACATAAATTCATTTAATTATTGTGTATGATAAATGCATATATTATATATTGTATAATTAATATAATTTATTATATATAATGAATTCTTATATATAATAAATGAATTATATATCTAGATATATAAAGATATTTATAAAAGATATTTATATATAAAAGATAAAGATATATATCTAGATACATAAAGATATTTATATATCTAGATAAATAATTCATTTATTATGTATTATATATTTATATAATTAATTATATATTATATATAATAAATGAATTATATATCTGTTACCTTTATACCTGAATTATATATATGTGTTACCTTTTCTCCACATGAATTATGTATATGTGTTACCTTTTCTTCACATATATATAATTATCTATAAGTGTTACCTTTTATCCACATCCTCACCAACATCTGTTGTTTTTAGACTTTTTAAGAATAGCCATTCTGAGGCATGGTGCGGTGGCTCACGCCTGTAATCCCAGCACTTTGGGAGGCTGAGGAGGGTGGATCACGAGGTCAGGAGATCGAGATCATCCTGGCAAACACCGTGAAACCCCGTCTCTACTAAAAATACAAAAATAATAGCCGGGCCTGGTGGCAGGCACCTGTAGTCCCAGCTACTCGGGAGGCTGAGGCAGGGGAATGGTGTGAACCCGGGAGGTGGAGCTTGCAGTGAGCAGAGATTGTGCTACTGAGCTCCAGCCTGGGCGACAGAGTGAGACTCTCTCTCAAAAAAAAAAAAAAAAAAAAAAAAAATAGCCATTCTGACTGGTGTGAGATGGGGCATCATCATAATTTTAAATTACATTTCTCTGATCTTTGGTGATGCTCAGCATTTTATCATATGTTTGCTAGCCACTGGTATATCTTCTTTTGAGAGATGTCTGTTCATGTTCTTTGCCCACTTGTTACTGGGATTATTTGTTTTTCAGTTGAGTTGTTGCGTTCCTGGTGGATTCTGGATATCAGTTCTTTGTTGGATGCATAGTTTGCAAATATTTTCTCCCATTCTGTAGGTTGTCTGTTTACTCTGTTGTTATTTTTTTGCTATGTAGACACTTTTTTAGTTTAATTAAATCCTATCTATCTATTTTTGTTGTTGTTGCATTTGCTTTTGGAGTTTTAGTCCTAAGTTCTATTTGGGGTTTTAATCCTAGGTTTTTGTCCAGAAGAGTTGTTTCCTAGACTTTCTTCAGGAATTGTTATAGTTTCAGGTTTTAGGTTTAAGTTTTGAATGCATCTTCGGTTAATTTTTGTGTATTGTGAAAGGTAGGGGTCCAGTTTTATTCTTCTGCATTTGGCTAACCAGCTATCCCAGAACCATTTATTAGATAGAGAGTCCTTTCCCCATTTCTTATTGAATTTTGAGTGTGGATCTTTTATCCTGCAACTGTCCTGTGTTAAATTAGTTGTAGGAGTTTGATTGTGGACTTCTTGGGATTTTTTTATGTAGAAAATAATTTGGAAATAGAGACTATTTTATTTTTTCCTTTTCAATCTGTATATGTTTTATTTCTTTTTCTTGCTTTACTGCAGTGGTTAGAACTTACAGTATGATGTTGAATAAGAGTGTTGAGAGAGGATGTCCCTGACTTTTTCCTAATCTAAGAGGAATGTATTAAGTCTTTCATCATTAAGTATGATGTTAGATGTAGGGTTTTTTCTTTTTTGCAGATGCCCCTTAAGTTGAGCTAACCATCTTCTACTGCTAATTTATTGCAGGTTTTTATTATACTTATGTCTTGAATTTTGTCAAATGCTTTTTGTGTGTCGATTGATGTGGTCACATGAGTTTTCTTCTTTAGTTCATTGAATGTTGGATTACATTAATCAATTTTTAAATGTAGAAACAGCATTACATACTTGGTATTAATATCACTTGGTCATTGTGTATAAATTTTTTATACATTGTTGCATTTAGTTTGCTAATATTTTGTTGAATAATCTTTGTAACCAAATTCATGAGGGGGATTGGTCTGTAGTTTTTTTTTTGTTGCAATGTATCTATCTGATTTTGGTCATTTTATATGGCATTATAAAATTAATTGAAAACTGTTTTTCACTCTTCTATTTTTGGAAGGAGATTATGTAAAATGTATGTTAATTTTTTTCTTTAAATGTTGATAGAATTCTCTAGTGAAATCATTTGGGCCTGGAAATTTCATTTTTTAGGAGGTTTTAAACTATGAATTCAATTTCTTCAATTGTTGTATTGGTCTTCAGATTATAAGCTGTTTCTTGGTGATTTTTGGTTGCTCATAGTTTCCCAGAAATTGGTCAATTTCCTCAAAGTTTCTGAATTTATAAATATAAAGCTGTTCATAGTATTTCTTTATAATTCTGTGTAATGGCTGCAGGATCTGCAATGATATCCTCTATCTCATTTCTGATATTGGTGATTTGTGTCTTCTTTTCTTAACTTCTCAGTCTTGCTAAAGTTATTAATTTCATTAAAAATTTTCAAAGCATCTGCTTTTTGTTTCATTGGTTTTCTCAGTCTAGCTAAAAATTTATTAATTTCATAAAAAATTTATTAATTTCATAAAAAATTTTTAAAGACTCCACTCTTTGTTATAATGGTTTTCTTTATTATTTTCTAGCTTTTAATTTCATATAGAACTAGCAATCAATTTCATTGATTTCTGCTTTTATTATCATTTACTTTCTTTTGCTTTGAGTTTAATTTCTTCTTCCTTTCCTCCAGTTTCTTGAAGTGGTAACTTCAATGATTGCTTTGAGGCTTTTTCTCATTTATAGCATTTGGTCTTATAAATCTCCCTCTCAGAACTGTTTTAGCTGCATCCTACATATTTTAATGTATATTTTTGTTTTCTTTTGATTCTATGTATTTTTTTTTTAGTTTCTTTGAGGGCTATTTGATATATGAATTGTTTATAAATGTATTGTTTAATTTCAACATATTTAGAGATTTTCCTGTTGTATTTCTTTTATTGATTTCAGGTTTGATTTTATTATTATCAGAGAACATGTTCTCATAATTTTAATTTTTAAAAACTTGTTGAGGTTTTCTTTATGGTAAGGAATATGATATATCTTGCTGCATATTCCATAGGCACTTGTAGAAATGTATATTCTGTTGATACGGGTTGTAGTGACCTGTATATGCATCAGTTAAATCCTGTTTTGTCCAGATTCCTGTATATCTGCTGACTTTCTGTATAATTTCTGTAAATTGCTGAGACAAAGGTGTCAAAATATCCATCTGCAGTTGTGGCTTTGTCTATTTTCCTTTCAGTGCTATTACTTTTTGCCTTATGTTTGGAGGCTTTGTGGTTTGGGATGTAGACATTTAGGATAATTGTGTATTATTGTTGGAATGATTATCATATCATGACATAATGTCTTCATTTGTCTTTAGTAATTTTCTTTGCTCTGAAGTCTACTGTATCAGATATAAATATAGCTACTCCTGCTTTTATGGATAAATGTTTGAATGACATATTTTTTCTGTCCTTTTTATTTAAATCTATCTCTGCCATTGAATTCGAGGTGAGTTTTTAAATGCATCACAGAGTTGAGTCATGCCTTCAGTGCAGTGTGGCATGTCTTTTGGTTGGTATAATGTTATTGCCTAAGTATGTTATTTCATTATTTGTTTCCTCTGGTTCCCATTCTTATTTTTCTCTTTTCTTGCCTTTCAATGGGTGATTTAAACATTGTTTTAGGATGCTATCTTGATCCAGTTATAGTGTTTCTAAGTTAGCCATCTGTTTGTGTAGTTTTCATAGTGGCTGCTCAAGGTTTTACGATATATGTATGTGGCCTAAAGAGGCTACTGCTATAAACATTTTGCCACTTTGAGTGAAATGAGAAAACAACCTCACTCCCATTTTAGTTGTGTTTACCTTCCCTACATTTAAGTATCATTGGTGGTGTTATAATTTTTGTTTCAATCATTAACTATACTTTTAAAAACCTATAAAGAAATGGATAGTCCATTTTATTTACTTATCTTCCTTTCCCTGTTTTTTTCTTCCTTTGTGGTGTTCCAAGATTTTTAATAAACATTTCTTTGCTATTTCAAGTTTACTGATTTAAGCTCAGTCACTTGGCTTTTTTTAAAATTTAGGTTATTGTATTTGTTCATTCTATAATTCCCATTTGGTTTATTTTTATATCACCTGTTCCTTTGCTAAGATTTTTGTATTTTTTTATTTGTTTCAAGAAGATTTGTAATTGATTATTGATTTTTTAAATAATAGCTGCTTTACAATCCTTGTCATGTAATCCCATCATCTGAATCATCTTGGTTCTGATATCAGCTGGTTGTCTTTTATCATTCAAGTTGTGATTTCTTAGCTCTTGGAATGACTTAGTTGCATCCAGAAATTGTATTTATTATGTTAGGAGACTCTGTGTCAAATATAAAGCACTGTTTTAGCAGGAAGTGATCTTGTTTAGGTCTTGGCCTTCTTTTGTGGGCTGTTCCAAAGGCAGTTCAATGTTCAGAGCCTTCACAATGTTATTTGGTTGGCTTGGTTTACCTATTGCCACTGGGGCTCTCCATGGTCTTTGCTGGTGCCTCCTGGAAGGATAGGAGATTCCTCAGGCCAGCCAACTGCATGTCTCTCTGTAGGGGAGAGGTGTGGTGGAGTTCTCCATCAGGTCCCAAGTTTCTCACTCCCACAGTTTTCCTTATGTCTCTGGATAGAGAATGGGGTCTCAGACCTGCACATTCAAACAAGCCTCCTGTGCTAATATATTTGTTATGTTTCCATCTCTCCTTTTTGTTCTACCCATTCACCTGGTAATGTCTTTACATGGTATGAATTTTCACTCAAATGATTAAATAATCTTTAGGTGGACCTTAGGTGGGCCTCTTAAAGAATGTTTAAATAGAATATTGAAAAGTTAGGCAATTCTCCATTTTCCCTATTTATTTACAAGTTCAGCAGTATATGTTATTAATCATCTTCACACCTCTTTTAAGAGTAATATAACATTTTAGTAATTTTTATACACACATTTTTTGATGTTCTGACATATAATCTAGTAATTTTGCATACATTATTAGTGAGTAAATCTTTAGACAAGAGCTGAAGATCTCAAATGAATAATAGTTTTGGTTGAGTAAGATATTATGTGAGCAAGAATTTTTCTTTATTAGCATGGTTTTTGCGATAACATTTCTTGAATTGTATTTATTGTTTCAATAGAAAAGCCAAATGTATGTTGGTTTTTACTTTTTATAATGGACTCTGATTTTTTCCTGATTGGTAGATGAATACTTTACTTAAACTGACTATTATTATACTATTATGTTCTACTATAATATAATGCACATTATTGTTATTATTTATTTAACATACCAAAATATGAAAACAACATTAACAATTAATATAGCACAAAATAATTATGCAATATTATTGGAGACATGTAATATTCTATAAATTAAGAATATATTTAATACAATTTTAATATTCTAATTGATTTAAGTCAAAAAGATACTATGTGAAGTTAAATTAACATACTGTTTTTGAGAGAAAGCTTCTGAGTAGACTTGCTAAATACAAATTTATTTCTATTTAGTAACATTTTGATAATAAATAGCACATAAAAAGGAAACAGAGTCCCTGTTACTTCTTGCTCATTTTGAAACATATGGAATACAAATATGATCTGAAGCCTCCCTTACCCTTGAAATCTAAATGATATTAGCTCAAACCTCCATTACAGAGTCCTGACTCTCCTGTTTCTGCATATAGTCATTATTATGACCCAAAGACAAAACTCACTCCAGGTATAAAACTCTTTCACAACGTGGTGAATTTAGTGACAGTTTTTTGATAATTAAAGAAGATCACATAAATGTATGTCATACATTAGAAAAATTTAATTTCACCCATGAAACTTTTCTTTCTTAGAAGGCCTTTTATCCAGCTCACCAAGAGAGTTTCCCATTGTCCTGTTACCTCATATAATTACCTGTTGTCCTTTCTTCCCTCTTTCTTTTTATTTTATCATATGGAATAGTAAACTATCTTCCCTTGCTGCTCATACTCATGATTTTAAGATCTCACTTCTCTGCTCAATAGTTCTCAAACCTGGCTGCTCCTGAGAAACAACTGGATCCTCTCCCCAGAGTTTTTGATATAATGCTCTCAAGGGGAGCCCACACATGGGTATATTTTAAAATGTTCATCAGATAATTCTTGAACTCAAAGGACTAATCAAGTTATTTTTCCCAGTAGTTTATCTAAGTTGACTTCTGGTACTAAATGGAAAGAAAATAACACCTCTGGCTTCTTACGTATGATTACATCTTTACAAACTGAAAGTACATAGTTTATTTCATGTTTACTTCAGTGTAGTCACAATTTTTTTTTTCCACTGGACACTCACAGCTTTTTAATGCAAGTTTTTGATAATATGAATTCTAATATTTTCTTGAATTTTTGAATGTGTTAGCCATGCACAAAATCTGATTTTTTGACTGATTTTATTTTGTACTTTTTGGCTTTGTTTTTAGTATTGTTTCGAAATGCATTGTAAACATGTTAGATTCCTGATGAATTTAAAATTGTGTGATGCTTCTAATCATTGTGATCGTCATGGAGTAAGTAACTGCAATGTTTATTTTAAGCAACTTGCTTTTAACAATCAAACAATTTGAGGATTTTAAAAAAATAAATGACTTTTTTTGTTTGCCATTTTTATGTCATTTGGTGTCATTTAATAGTCTATAATTTATAACCTCAATTTTGTCTTCTTAAGAAACTTATCAAACTATTTATTAAAGAAGACAAAGAGAAAACATTTAAGATGATTCTGGATATATTAAATGTTTGATGGATATGTGAGGAGGATGTGCTATAAGCAATAGAAGATAGAAACTGGTAAATAAAGACTATTAGAATTTTCTTGCTAGTGCTGTAAGTTAATTTAGAGTCTGGGCTGTCAGCTAGCAAGTAGGTTATAATTAGTGACAGGTTACTGGTAATTTGAGGTATTTAGGCCTGGCTATGGGGGGAGTTAAAAGAATTTTTTAGAAAAAAATTTGATTTGACAACACAAGATAGATGTACTTTGTGTAGTATGAACATTAGCAAGGGAAAATTTGACAAATTTATCTATTTAGATAAATTCTCTAGAATGAGATACTCTGTGGAGTAAGTATAGATTATTCATTAGTCTCCATCAAAATTATTCTTTTTTTTATTATTTAAGGTTTGTAACAATTTTAACCATTGCCATTGTGAAAAGGGATATAATCCTCCTTACTGCCAACCAAAGCAAGGAGCATTTGGAAGTATTGATGATGGACACTTAGTACCACCAACTGGTTAGTGTTCTTAAAATTGTATTAATTATGTACAGTATGTAAGATAGTAAATTATAGGTTTCAAGCCAGATTACAAAGCAACTAATGTCAACATGCTTTTTTTTATTTATAAGATTTAAAAAATGTTGACAGTGCAAGTTTATACTGTTCTTTCTATATCAGCATTGACATTCTTTACTGAGAAAAAGTATGGCCAATGTTAGGCAGTTTTAAAAGTAGAAATTTTGGTGTGTAAAATTTGACCAGTTAATTTAAACTGTTCACTTTGGATTATCTCCTATATTTATATTTACTATTATATTTATATTTACTATATTTATTATAAACTCCTATAAACTAGAGTTTATAATAGTGTCAGTATAGTCGTTATTATATTAATGCCCCTAGAATCTTTCAGGCTGTCTTTTCTTCCTATTCACTTATAATTGGTTATCTTTCTCCTGCATTGTAAGGGCTCCATGCTAATCTTTGGAGATTTGCTCTTTCTAATCCTGTCCTGATGTTCCTGAGTAGTATTTTGAGATTAATCAGGCCTAGATGAATTTGGGTCAACTGGAGGTGAAGGGCATACCCTTGTTCTAGAAGGTATGAGCCTACCCAAAATAACTGGGAGCATAGATGGGCTGCAAACTCTACCCCCATCTCTCTCTTTTTTTGTGTGTGAGACGGAGTTTTGCTCTTGTCGCCCAGGCTGGAGTGCAATGGCACAATGTCTGCTCACTGCAACCTCCGTCTCCTGGGTTCAAGTGATTCTCCAGCCTCAGCCTCCCAAATAGCTGGGATTACAGGTGCCCACCACCACGCCCAGCTTATTTTTGTATTTTCAGTAGAGATGGGGTTTCACCATGTTGGCCAGGCCTCTACCCCCATCTCTTTTGGGACCTTGCAAGAAAGTCCTGAAACTTTGGGGCAGACTTATCTGTAGCTTGGGTGCTATATAAATGCATACCTAGGTTGATCAACTTTTTAAAGAGACAGTACAAAGCCACATCAAACTATTTATCAGACAAAAAAAAACCATAATAATTTAGCCTATAACCTGTAACTATATGCATATATTATTTTCACACAATAACATGAAAAATACATGTTTATTTGAATTATGTATTTTCAGTAAACAGTAGTTTACAATGAGAAACAGAAAGTCCTATAATATAGCAATTTAACTCTTTAAAAATCCTTTACTAGTTCATATGGAACCAAAAAAGAGCCTGCATTGCCAAGTCAATCCTAAGCCAAAAGAACAAAGCTGGAGGCATCACGCTACCTGACTTCAAACTATACTACAAGGCTACAGTAACCAAAACAGCATGGTACTGGTACCAAAACAGAGATATAGACCAATGGAACAGAACAGAGCCCTCAAAAATAATGCTGCATAGCTACAACCATCTGATCTTTGACAAACCTGACAAAAACAAGAAATGGGGAAACGATTCCCTATTTAATAAATGGTGCTGTGAAAACTGGCTAGCCATATGTAGAAAGCTGAAACTGGATCCCTTCCTTACACCTTATACAAAAATTAATTCAAGATGGATTAAAGACTTAAATGTTAGACCTAAAACCATAAAAATGCTAGAGGAAAACCTAGGCAATACCACTCAGGACATAGGCATGGGCAAGGACTTCATGTCTAAAACACCAAAAGCAATGGCAACAAAAGCCAAAATTGACAAATGGATCTAATTAAATTAAAGAGCTTCTGCATAGCAAAAGAAACTACCATCAGAGTGAAGAGGCAACCTACAGAATGGGAGAAAATTTTCGCAATCTACTCATCTGACAAAGGGCTAATATCCAGAATCTACAATGAACTCTGTCATAAAATGTTTACTAAGGCTAATGTTCAGAATGATATTTCCTGAGTTTTCTTCTAAAGTTTTTATTGTTTTAGGTTTTACATTTAAACGTGATCCATCTTGAGTTAGTTTTTGTATATTGTGAAAGAAAGATATATGGTTTAAATTATTTGCATATGGCTAGCCAGTTATCCAAGCACCATATTAAGTAGGGAGTCCTGTCTTGTTATTTGTCATTGTCTACTTTGTTGAAGATCAAGTGGCTGTAGGTTTGTGGATTTTTTTCTCAGTTCTCTGTCCTCTTTCTTTGGTGTATGTGTCCTTTTTTTGTATCAGTATCATGCAGTTTTGGTTACTGTAGTCTTGCACTATAGTTTGAAGTCAGTATAGTATGAGGCCTCCAGCTTAGTTGATTTTGCTTAGGCTTACTTTGGCTATTAATGATCTTTTTCGGTTGCATATGAATTTTAGAATAGTTTTTCCTAATTCTGGGAAGAATGGTGTCAGCAGTTTAATAATAGCATTGAATCTGTAAATTTCTTTGGGGAGTATGGCTATTTTAACAATATTGATTCTTCTTATCCAAGAGTGTGGAATGTTTTCCATTTGTTTGTGTCATCTATTATTTTTTTTCAGCAGTGTTTTGTAATTCTCATTGTACATATCTTTTACTTTGGTGAACTGTATTCCTAGGAATTTTGTTCTTTGTTATTTTAAATGGGACTGAGTTTTTGATTTTGCTCTTAGCTAGAATATCATTTGTGTATACAAATACTACTGGCTTTTGTACATTTATTTTGTATCCCAAAGGTTCACTGAAGTTATTAGTTCTAGAAATCTTCTGGTGGAGTCTATGGTGTTTTCTAGGTATGGAATCATATCTTCTGTGAAGAGAGATAGTTTGACTTTCCTTCTTTCTATTTGGATGCCTTTTATTTCCTCCTCTGGGCTGATTGCTTTGGCTAGTACTTCCAATATTGTGTTGGATAGGAGTGGTGAGAGTGGGCATCCTTTTATCGTTCCAGTTGTGAATGCTTCTAGCTTTTGTTCATTCATTATGATGTTGGCAGTGGTTTTCCCATAGATGGCTTTTATTATTTTGAACTATATTTACTCAATGTCTAGCCTGTAGAAGGTCTTTATCGTGAGGGAATTCTGGATTTTATGGAGGGATTTTCTGCATCTATTGAGATGATCATGTGGTTTTTGTTGTTAGTCTTATGTGATGAATTACATTTATTGATTCATGTATGTGGAACTAACTTTGCTTTCCAGGAGTAAAGGCTGTATGATTGTGGTTAATTAACCTTTTGATGTGCTCCTGGATTTAGTTTGCTAGTATTTTCTTGAGGATTTTTGTGTCTATGTTCATTGGGGTTATTGCCCTGAAGTTTCCTATTTTTGTTGTGTCTCTACCAGGCTTTAGTATTAGAATGATGCTGGCTTCACAGAATGAGTTAGAGAGGATTCCTTTTTCCTTGATTTATTGGAATAATTTCAGTCAGATTGGTACTTGCTTTTCTTTGTATGGTTGGTAACATTAGGTTGTGAATGCATCTTGTCCAGGGCTTTTTTTGGTTGGGACATGTATTAGTCTGTTCTCATGCTGCTAATAAAGACATACCTGAGACTGGGTAATTTGTAGAGGAAAAAGCTTTAATTGACTCACATTTCCACATGGATAGGGAGGTCTCACAATTATGGCAGAAGACAAATTAGGAGCAAAGTCGTGTCTTACATGGCAGTAAGCAAGAGAAAGTGTGTAGGGGAATTTCCCTTTATAAAACCAACAGATCTTGTGAGACTTACTCACTATCATGGGAACTGCATGAGAAAGACCTGCCCCCCATAATTCAATTACCTCCTACCACGTCCCTCCCACAACATGTGGGAATTATGGGAGCTACAATTCAAGATGAGATTTGGGTGGGAACACAGCTAAACCATATCGTTCCACCCTGGTCCCTCCCAAATCTCATATCCTCATATTTCTAAACCTATCATGTCTTCCCAACAGTCCCCCAAAGTCTTAACTCATTTCAGCATTAACTCAAAATTCCACAGTCCAAAGTCTCATCTGAGACAAGACAAGTCCCTTCAACCTATGAGCCTGTAAAATCAAAAGCAAGTTAGTTACTTCCTAACTCTGGAATGGAAAACCAAACACTGTATGTTCTCACTGATATATGGGAGCTAAGCTTATGAGGATGCAAAGGCATGAGAATAATACAATGGACTTTGAGACTTGGGGGGAAGAATGGGAGGGGACTGAGAGATAAAAGACTACAAATAGGGTGCAATGTATAGTGTGATGAGTATATGTATAGGGTGATGAGTGCACCAAAATCTTACAAAGCAACAGTAAAGAAATTACTCATGTAAACACATACCACCTGTACCTCAATAACCTATGGATAAATAAAAAATAAATGTAAAAAGCAAGTTAGTTATTTCCTAGATACAGTGGGGGTACAGGCATTGGGTAAATACAACCATTCCAAATGGGAGAAATTGGCCAAAATGAAGGGGTACAAGCCCCATGCAAGTCTGAAATCCAGCAGGGCAGTCAAATCTTAAAGCTCCAAAATGATCTCCTTTGAATCCATATCTCACATCGAGGTCATGGTGATGCACGAGGTGAGTTCCCATGGTCTTGAGCAGCTCCACCCCTGTGGCTTTGCAGGGTACAGCCCCCATCTTGGCTGCTTTCACAGGCTGGTGTTGAGTGTCTGCCACTTTTCTAGGTGCATGGTGTAAGCTGTCAGTGGATCTACCATTCTGGGGTCTGGAGGACGGTGGCTCTCTTCTCACAGCTCCACTAGGCAGTGCCCAAGGTGGGACTCTGTGTAGGGGCCCACACCCCACATTTTCCTTCCACATTGCCCTAGTAGAGGTTCTCCATAAGAGCTCTGTCCCTGCAGCACACCTCTGCCTGGACATTCAGGCATTTCCATACATCCTGTGAAATCTAGGCAGAGGTTCCCTAACCTCAATTCTTGACTTCTGTGTACTCACAAGCCCAATACCACATGTAAACCACCAAGGCTTGGGGCTTGCCCACTCTGAAGCAGTGGCCTGAACCCTGTGTTGGCCCCTGTTAGCCTTTGTTGGAGTGGCTGGGACGCAGGGCACCAAGTCCTGAGACTGCACAAAGCAGCAAGGCTCTGGGCCTGGCCCACAAAACCATTTTTTTCTTCCTAGGCCTCCTAGTTTGTGATGGGAGGGGCTGCTGTGAAGACCTCTGATAGAAACTTTTTATTACTGATTCAATTTTGAAATGCATTATTGGTCTGTTCAAGATTTTAATATCTTCCTGGTTCAATTTTGAGTGACTGTGTTTCCAGGAAAGTATTTAATATAGGTTTTCTAGTTTGTGTGTATAGAAATGTTTGTAATAATGTTTGAGGATTTTTTTGTATTTCTGTGGTTTGGGTTGTAATGTCACCTTTGTCATTTCTGATTGTGCTTATTTGGATCCTCTCTCTTTTGTTCTTAATTAATATCGGTAGCAGTCTATCAATCTTGTTTAATTTTTGAAGAACCAACTTTTTCTTTTGTTTTTTTTTATGGATTTTTCCAACTCAATTTCATTCAGTTCAGGTCTGATTTTGCTTATTTATTTTCTTCTGCTAGCTTTGCAGTTGGTATGCTCTTGTTTTTCAAGTTTCTCTGGGTACAATGTTAGGCTGTTAATTTGAGAACTTTCTAAGTTCTTGATGTAGGTTAGGTGTTTAGTGCTATAAACATTCTGCTCATGTGCTTTAGCTGTGTCCCAAAGATTCAGATATGTTGTGTCTCTATTTTCATTAGTTTCAAAGAATTTTTTGATTTCTGATTAATTTCACTGTTTACACAAAAGTCGTTCAGGAGCAGATTGTTTAACTTCCATGTAATTGTATAGTTTTAATAGATCTTTTTGATATTAATTTCTATGTTGATTTTGCTGTGGCTCAAGAGCGTGGTTGATATGAATTATTAATTTTTTTAGTTTGTTGAGACTTGTTTTATGGTTGAGCATATAGTTGATCTTAGTGTATGTGCCATGTACAGATAATAAGAATCTATATTCTGTTGTTTGTGGTGGAGTGATCTGTAGATATCTATTAAGTCCAGTTGGCCAACTGTCAAGTTTAAGTCCAGAATATCTTTTTTAGTTTTCTTCCTTGATGACCTGTCTAATGCTGAAGTCCCACAGTAATACTGTGTCATTGTCTAGATCCCTTCATAGTTCTCTAAGAACTTGTTTTATGGATCTGGATAGTCTAGTTTTGGGTTTGTATATATTTAGGATAGTTAAGTTTTCTTTATGGATTGAGCTATTTTATCATTATGTAATGCCATTTTTTGTCCTTTGTGATTACATTGTTTTAAAGAAGTCTGCTTTATCTGATATAAGAGTAGCAACGCCTGCTTTTCTTGTTTTCCATTTGCCTGGTAGATCTTTCTCCATCCCTTTACTTTGAGCCTATGCGTATTATTACTATGAGATAGGTCTCTTGAAGTCAGCAGACAGTTGCAGCCTCCTTTTTTATCTAACTTGGCACTCTATGTTCTTTAAGTGGAGCATTTAGCCCATTTACATTCAGGCTCAATATTGATATTGAGGATTTGATTCTATCATTATCTTGTTATGTAGACTTGATTGTATAGCTGCTCTATAGTGTCAATGTAGTACATGCTTAAGTATATTTCTGTGGTGGCAGGTATTGTTCTTTCTTTTCCATTTTTAGCACTCCCTTCAGGATCTCTTGTAAAGCAGGTCTAGTGGTAACAAATTTCCTTAGCATTTGCTTGTCTGAGAATAATTTCACTTCTCCTTCACTTATCAAGCTTAGTTTGGTGGAATATGAAATTCTTGGTTGGAATTTATTTTCTTTAAAAGTATTGAAAATAGGTCCCCAGTCTCTTGTGGCTTGTAAATTTCTGCTGAAACATCCATGGTTGGCCTGATGGTCTTCCCTTTGTAAGTGACCTGGTCCTTTTCTAGCTGCATTTAAGATATTTTCTTTCATGTTGACCTTGCAGAATCTAATGACTATGTGTCTTGGGGATGGTCATCTTGCATACTATGTCACAGGGGTTCTCTGAATTTCTTGAATTTGCATGTCAACTTATCTAATGAGATTTGGGAAAAATTTGTGAACTATATTCTTAAATATGCGTTCTAAGTTGCTTTTCTCTCACCTCTTTCAGGAACGCTATCAAATCATACATTTGGTATCTTGACATAATCCCATATTTCACAGAGGTTTTATTCATTTATTAATATTCTTCATTCTTCATTTTTATCTGCCTGTGTTACTTTAAAGGAATTGTCTTCAAGCTCTGAGATTCTTTCCTCAGCTTGGTTTATTCTGTTGTTAATTCTTCCAATTGTATTTTGAAATTTCTATAGTAAATTTTTTATTTCCAGTCTTTCAACTTTTAAATCATTTTGCTGTTTTCTTTTGGATTGGATTTCAACTTTTTCTTGAGCTTCCTTGTCATTCAGATTCTGAGTCTGACATTTCAGCCATTTCAGTTTGGTTAAGAGAAAACACTCTGGCATTTAAGATTGCCAGTTCTTTCGCTGGATCTTTCTAATCTATGAGGGCTGATGATCCTTTATCCTGTGAGGTAACTGTCCTTTGGATGGCCCTTTTTGTTCTTATGATCTATAACGCCATTGAAAATTAGACTGTGGTACAAGTTGGATGTAATTGAATGGCTTCATTTCTGGATGCTTTCAGAGGTCCATGGCTCAACTCCACAATCCTGGGCTGCGTGATCTAACTCTGGGTGGCTGGGACTGGGTTCACAGCTTTGTCCTCTGGTTTCTCAAGGTCAAGCACCAGCTGGGCTGGAGAAACCAGACTGCTTCCATACCACTGGTAACAACATTGTTTAGGGGACTGCATGGGGGCCGCAGGCATTAGTGCTCTGGAGGAAGTGACAGGGTTGCTTCAGGCTGGAGGGTCTCTGGTGAAGGGAAGTGGGAGCACGGCAGGCAGGAGGTGCTCTAGCAGGGGCATCACAGATGAGTGGTGCTCCAGTGGGGGTGGGGGGCATTGCAGGTGGGAGGCACTTTGGTGGGTCAGCTGGAGTGCTGTGGCCTAATGCGCTTTGAAGAGGTGGCAGTGGCATTGCATGCAATCACATTCCAGCAGAAAGCTGTCAGCCAAAAAGCTCCAGTGGCTGTCCCATTGTGCTGATGAAAGCACTATGGCAGTGGCCACCTGGAAAAGCATTCTGATAGGATTTCTGTGGCTGCACTGCATGCAGTCATGGCCAGGCAGGAACTCTGGGAAGGGTTGGTGGACAGTGATGTGAGCAGATCAGACTTGCTCCTGTGCCCTGGCAAAGACAGCTTTGCCCTCTCAAGGTCTGTCAGCTTCCACAGCTCAGACCCACCCCTTCCTTAGGAGTCATCCAGGGCTGAAATACATGCTGGCATGCAGCAACCCCATGCAGGGTTACCAGCTTCCTACTTAAACTGTTGAGAGTTTTTATCAAGAAAGGGCATGGCATTTTGTCAAATTCTCTTCCTGCATCTGTTGAGATAATAATGTGATTTTATCTTTTGTTCTGTAAATGTGATGTATAACATTGATTTGTATACGTTAAACTAGCTTTTCATGTCAGAGATGTGTGCCTCTTGGACATGGTGTAGAATTCTTTTTATCTGTTGTTGAATTCAGTTTCCTAATAATTTATCATGGCTTTTTGCATCAGTGTTCATCAGACACATTGGTCTTTAGCTTTGTTTTCCTGTGGCGTTTTTGCCTGGATTTGGAATGTGTTTGTAAGTATTCCCTCCAGTTGTATTTTTTGGAAAAGTTTAAAATCGAAGTGCATTAATTCTTCTTTGAATGGTTGGCAGAATTCTGCCATAAAGCCATCCAGTCTTGAGCTTTCTTTTTTGGGAGGTTTTAAATTACCATTTTAATCTATTTGTTATTGATCAAGCAAGGCTTTCTATTTATTTATGATTCAATCTTAGTAGGTTGTATTTTTCTAGAAATTCATTCATTTCTTCTGGGTTATCCAGTTTTTTGGCATACAATTTTTATAATAGCTCCTTAGAGTACTTTTGTATTTCAGAGACATCCTTTGTACTGTCTCCACTATTATTTTGGCTATTCTTTAGTTTGGTCTTCTCTCTTCTTTTCTTAGTTGGTATAGCTAAATGTCTGTTGATTTTCTAAATAAAAACTTAAGGTTTGTTGATTTTTTAAAATGTTTTTAAGTTCTGCATGTGAATATTTCTGTTCTGATCTTTATTATTTCCTTTTTTATACTAAACTTGGGTTTTGTTTGTTCTTTTTTCTAGTTTCCTGAGTCATAATGTTATGCTATTTATTTGAGATCTTTCCTTTTTTAATGCAGAGAGTTATTGCTATAAATTTGCATGTTAAATCTGCTTTTGCTACATCTCCCATGTTTTGGTATTTTGGGGTTTTTTGTCATTTTTCTCAAGATAATTGTTAGTTTTCCTTTTAATTTATTCTTTGTCCCATTAGCTTTCATTTAATTTTCACATATTTGTGTATTTTTAATGATTCCTACTTTTGACAAACTGTACTTTTATACTATTATGGATAGGAATAATACTTGATATGATTGGAATCTTTTTATATTTGTTAAAATTTGTTTTGTAACCTAACATATGGTCTGTACTGGAGAATGTGCCATGTGAGCTAGAAAATAATGCGTATTCTTCTACTGTTGAACAGAATGTTCTATGTATTTCTGTTAGGTCTATTTGTTCTAAAGTGCTGTTCAAATCAAATATTTCTTCATTACTTTTCTGCCTGAATGTCCTATTCATTCTTAAAAATGGGATATTTAATTGTCCTTACTATTATTGTATTGTTATTTATCTCTCCCTTCATTGCATTAATTCTTACTTTATACTTTCAGTTGTTTCAATGTTAAGTGTTTATATGTTTATAATTATTATGTCCTCTTGAGGTATTGATCTTTTTATTATATAATGATATCCTTTGTCTCTAGTGACAGTTTTTGACTTGAAATCTATATTTTAATGATACAAGTACGGCCATGTCTGCTGTCTTTTGTTTACCGTTTTCATGGGGTATATTTTTCCATCCCTTCACTTTCAGCCAGTGTGTGTCCTTACAAATGAAGTAAGTCTCTTGTAGGCAGCATATAGTGAGGTCTGGTTTGTAATACATTTGTCCATTTTATGTCTTTTGTTAAAAAATTTAATCCATTTATATTTCAAATAGTGACAGGTAAGAACTTATTACTGCCACTTTGTGAATGGTTTTCTGATTTATTGTAGATCCTTTGTTTCTTCCTCTCTTATTCCCATCCTTTGTAATTAGTCAATTTTCTCTTGCTGCTTGTATGATTCTTTCTCTGCCTTTCACTTTTGACAGGTTGATTATAATGTGTCTCCATGAATACCTCTTTGAGCTTTTCCTAAAGTTGTTAATCATGAAAATCGATGTGCATTCTCTTCCTCTTCTTCAAATTAAGTTTCCCCTTCTTTCTCTTTTCCTTTTGAAACACCCATTGGTAAGGTTTCATAAGATGATAGACAATCTTCATTTTCTCATTTTTTCTACTTCCATGACTCAGTTATTTTAAATAATCTGTCTTCAAGTTCACTGATTCTTTTACCTGATCAAGTGTGCTTTTAGCCTATTTAATAAATGTTTAAGTTTATTTATTATGTTTAAGCATGGAATCCTGGTGGTTTATTTTTAAAATTTCTATTTTCTTGTTGATATATATACATACAATTTCTTCTAGGTTGTAAAGCTGGTTCATCATTTGTAAATCAATTAATGTAACATGTCATGTCAATAGGCTAAAGAAGAAAAGACATGATTTTATCAATAGAAGGAGAAAAACTTTTACCAAATTTAAGCCAAATTATGATAAAACTTTTTAGAAAACTAAGAATATAAGAAAACTTTCCGAATTTGAGAAAGAATATCTACAAAAATACAGCTAATATTAGACTTAATGGTAAGAAACAAAATGATTTATTACCAAGATAAAGAACAAGGCAAGAATGTAGCTATGAGCCATCATGTTTGCAGTCCAAAATGCAAACCACACCAAATGTATTGTTGATGGGAATGCACAATGATACAGTCACTTTGGACAGTTTGACAGTTTCTCAACTTGCTCTTCCTGGATGATCCAACAATTGTCCTTGGTACATATCCAAATGAGTTGAAAACATATTCACACAAAAACATGCACATGAATGTTCATGCACATGAGCTGTTGAGAAACTTTTCATGCTCAGCAAATATATATCCAAATGAGTTGAAATCATATCCACACAAAAACATACACATGAATATTTATTGCAGCCTTATTAATAATTAACACAAATTGGTAGTAAGCAATATGCCCTTTAATAGGCAAATGAATACATACTGTTAGTTACATAGACATAATGGGGCATTATTTGGTGATTTAAAAAGTGAGACATTAGGTCACAAAAAGATATGACAGACGTTTAAATGCCACTGTTAAGTTAAGCCATCTGAAAAGACTACATACTGTACTATTCCAACTATGTCACATTTTAGAAAACGTAAAACTATGGAAAACCCACTGGTTTCCAGGGATTTATGTCTTACTGACCTAGTTCCCTCTAACATTTTACTTTTTTAGACCAAATAAATGCTACTCACAAGATATACTATTATGTTTTTAGAAAAAAAAGTAATTTGACTATCCTAAAACTGTTTCTGAAGTCAAAACTTATTGACAATCCAAACCTTCAAAATCTGTGTATATTTTCCAAGTGTTCACTTGAAAATTAATATAGTCATAAAAATATGCTTCTACTTTTCAAAACGTTTTTGAAATTTATTAGAATTTAATTTCAAGTGTCATAAAACATTGTGGCATTAATCTTATTTTATTATGACAATACTATTTAGATTAAACATGCTACTATTCAAAAAATTAACATATTTTTGTTTTTTATTTCTAAGAAAGTAATTAGCTTTGGTATACCAGTTTCTTAAATTTGTATTTGCATATGGTTGTATGGCCAGAATTGCTTGACAAGATCAATGAGGTAAAGAAATAATTTAGTCAATTTTGATGTTTTTCTTTGTTTCTTTTTTTAGTATTCAAAGACAGTAACTTTAGAGGGATTTTCAGTTGCTATGACACAGTTGCTTGGAATTAATCTGGGATTGACATATGATGACATCTACAACTGTAACTGTCCAGGAGCTACATGCGTAATGAATTCTAAGGCAATGTAAAGTATTATTTTTTTAATCAAATATATGTCTTCTCTTGGAAAATGTAGGCATTATTCCTTGATGTATGATGTATGATTTTTGCAGTGTAACTTGAGTAAGAATGTTATTAAATATATATGTGCTTATTTAAGACTTTACAAGTTTGACTATGGGATTTTGTAGAAACCATGTTTAATAGTATTGCATTCAACATTATAGTATATATAGAGAGCAGATGTTGATGATTGTATACTTGGGTTTACTAAAGTTTATTGGAGCTGTTGAAAAATTTTTCAAGCCCAGCAAGTAAAATGGTTATTGGCTAGCAAGAATCTTGAAAAGCTTAATAGACCTGGAATAAGCAGATTGCAGTAGGTAAAATGTTTTTAAAAAGTAGAAAGGCTGGCACTGTAAATAGGAATATTCTAGACATAGTGAAAATAAAGTGAAATACCATCAGGCCGAATAACTCTGAGTCAGGGGAAGAAACCCAGGAGTTAATATAAGAAATGAAGGAGAGCACCTGATCATGCAATCATGATACAGGGATTTGAATTTCATTTTACACACACGCACACACACACACATACATTTTAATCAATTTATTCAGTATGGGTAATAAAAATATCTCATAAAATCAATGTAAAATAAATCAAAGGGAAAAACAATAATAATATTTGGGAGGTGGTAGTTTTCATAATAATCTATAGTGGTTTATAATGATTTAGATAAAGGGAGATGCCAAGAATTATCCATACGTTTTCATATATTATAACTTATTAACAAATATTTTAAGAGGTCATTAATTTAGGAAACGAGAATAGTGAGGGTAAATCTTGACAACATTTTATATACATTATATCTGGGGTATTTTAAGTAATTCACTGGAGCTGTTAACACAGAATGAGTTATATAGTTCCAGATCTCAGAGAACAAGGGATATAAAATGTACAAGCCATCAGTATATGAGTAACAATTAAAACCACAGACAGATCATTTAGAAAGAAGTTATCAAGTTAAAAGAGGTGTCTTAAGAGAAAGCTTTGAAAATTGCTTATATTTATAGGCTAAAAATTGAGGGAAAATCAGTAATATGAAGGATCAGAAAGAAAGAAAATATTAGGACAACAACCATGTTAAGGTGTAATTTTACCTAGAGTGGAATCGGATCACAAGTTCAGGAGATCGAGACCATCCTGGCTAACGTGGTGAAACCCCATCTCTACTAAAAATACAAAAAATAACCAGGCGTGGTGGTGGGCGCTTGTGGTCCCAGCTACTCGGGAGGCTGAGGCAGGAGAATGGCGTGAACCCAGGAGGCAAAGCTTGCAATGAGCCGAGATTGCACCACTGCACTCCAGCCTGGGTGTCAGAGCAAGACTCCATCTCAAAAAAAAGAAAAAAAAAAAAAAAGAATAAAGGAAGGGTTGGGAGCCAAGTGGTAAAAACATCAGGATGTAGTTTAGTGTCTCCAAATTATCTTATAAAATAGAAAGAAAAACTATAAAAACATATGTATCTACATACAAACACATAGAGACACACAGACACACAAAAGCCTATGCAAGTTTCCCAAAACCGGAACACACAGAATACCAGCAGGTGGGGCCAATCAACTGCCAAAATAAAACCTGCATTTAATAAGTAGTGGTGTGGGAGGAAATAGAAGGAATACAATGGGGACCTAAAAATCATACAGACTGGGAACTCAGAAATTTTGGACTAATAAAAACCTCAAAAACGTTTTGTTCCCATGAAGAATGTTTATTTGTAAGTTCATAGCATTATAGGAGCTGAAATTGGTGGAGATTTTGCAAATTGCGGGTGAGAGGAAAAGAGCTATTAACATTACTTAAGATGCTGATATGGTCTTGATCTCTGTCCAGAAAAAATCTGGTAAAAATGAGCAAATGTCTCATCCAGATTGCACTTTTTCAATATTATTTTCCACTAAAAGAAATACGGATATCTTGAAGAAATGACCGATTCCAAGGCTCAGGCAGAGAAAATTAAAAATTAGCCTGGAATGCCTTCTATAAAAAATAAGGAGATTCACAAAGTATCATGGAGATAACACAAAGGCCAGTTAGAAAGGGCTCCAATGGGCCAAAACTGGGACAATTCGAGTGTCAAAAATTATAATGGTACTAATGGACTACAACCCATTGAGTAAAATATGAAAACATGATTCCAAATTGGTATAAATACATTAATGTATTTAAAATATAATTAGAAATGGATTGTTTACATAAAACCAAAAGGTTTCTCTCCAAAGAATTATCAACAGACAAAGGAAAAAAAAGTAATTTTCCAGGGAATACTGGCATGGACACCTTAATCAACTGATCAAAGTGACTATTCTCAGTAATATAACAAATCGAGATTGTTCACAACTTTTTGTATTGCAATGAAACAAACAAAGCAACACTGCTATAATAATATTGTAAAGATGCATAACCTCAGTCTAATCATAAAAATATATTTTATAAACCTAAATTAAGGTAATTTCTACCCCAAAATTGGCCTGTAATCATCAAACTTATCAAAATCATGAAAATCAATCCAAAAAAAAAATCTTAGGAATGTAAGGTAAGGAGATGTGGGAACTAAACGTGATGTTTGATTCTGAACTGCATCATTTTGCTACAAAATGCCAATATTGTGATGTATATAAATGTTTGTAACACACCATTATTTCCTGATTTTGAAGGGTCTGCTGTGCCTATGTAGGAAAATTCAAATTTATGTAAGATCTATATATTAAAATATTGACATAGTTTGCACCTGTGTCCCAACCCAAATCTCATATTGAAATGTAATCCCCCAATGTTGGAGGTGGAAACTTGTGGGAGGTGATTGGATCATGGGGGCATATTTTTCAGGAATGGTTTAGCACTATTCTCCTTGGTACAGTTCTAACACTAGGGAGTGTGTTCTCATGAGATCTGGTCATTTAAAAGTATGTAGCACCCCACCCCTCGCTCTCTTGCTCCTGCTTTCACCATGTGATGTGACTGCTTCCCCTTTGCCTTCTGCCATAATTGGAAGCATCCTGAAGTCTCCCCAGAAACAGATACTGCTATGCTTCCTGTACCGCCTGCAGAACCATGAGCCTATTAAACCTATTTTCTTATGAATTACCCAGTCTCAGGTATTTCTTTATAGCAATTCAAGAATGGCCAAATACAGAAAATTGGTACCAGAAGTGAGGTATTGCTGTAAAGACACCTGAAAATGTTGACGTGACTTTGGAATTGAGTAACAAGTAGAGGCTGGAAGAGTTTGGAGGACTATGAAAAATACAGGAAGATGAGGGAAAGTTTGGAACTTTATTTAGAGACTGATTAAATGCTTGTGGCCAAAATGCTGATAGTGATATGGACAATGAAGTCTAGACTGAGGTGGTCTCAGATGGAAATGAGGAACTTATTGGGACCTGGATCAATTGTCACAAATTTTATGCCTCATAAAAGAGCTTGGCTGCATTCTGTTCATGTCTTAGGGATCTGTGGAAGTTGAATTAAAGAGTGATGATTTATAATAACTGGTAGAAGAAATTTCTAGGAAGCAGTATTTAAGTTTGGCTTGGCTGCTTCTAACAGCCTATATTCATACACAAGAGAAAACAAATGACTTAAAGCTGGAACCTTATTTAAAAGAAAAGCAGAGCATCAAAGTTTGGAAAATTTACAGCCTAACCAGGAGAAAAATTCAAGCAGGCTTCTGAGTAACCCAAAGTGTAAGACAGGAAGTTTTTATTGCTCTCTTTTACTATTGACCGTAAGTACAAAAAACTTTCTGTTTTTCTTTTCTGTCTACTCTCTAACAGGCCAGTTTCAATAAAGCTTGTATTAAATTTAAGGATTTGATGCAATTTTTAAAAATACATTTCCTGCTTACTAATAGACACAACCCTAAGTTCAAAGATAAAAAAGAAACAGCTGCTTTGTTGAAACAGCTGCTTTGCTAACACATAACAGTGATTAACATGTTTGTAATCATTATTAAGATATTCCTCTTTGTAATGTCTAAAAAAATATGATTGGTACCAGATAATATTGATAATGTATTGGTCAGTTTGTCTTGATAATGAATGGCCATAAAAGGAAAACACTGCAGAAGATTAGGTGGAAGATGGGGCTAGCCTCCTGCTAAGTGAATCTTTGTTTCAAATAGTAACAAGATTTTTGATCTATGCATCTCTTGGGTATCTTTGCATTCTGGCTGACAATTCTAACAAGCTTTCATATATGATAGCAATAGGTCATTTTAGCTCTTTGCTTTTTTAGTCCACAGTGTGCAATATTTCAGAAGAGTAGAGAGAGCTTCTCCCTTCCAACATTCATTTCAATACTTGGTAGTGGAGGAAAACATGACTGATCTTGTGAAACTGAATTTCCCATCACTGTACTATCACTGTATCTGAGGGTGAGTGTTCAGATTATTACCCTGTGTCAGAAGCAGATTCATGAGATTTATAACCCCCTCATAGTGGAGGTGGAACAGATCTTGAAAAGAAAATTACTTCAACTGCAAAATGAAAAAGATGTCTATCAGACATTTTATTTTCATTAAGCATAAATACTTTCTAGTTTTTTTGAAGAAAAAAGATATTTTGAAGAAAATAGGATGCATTTTAACTATGAGTGCTTTCACTAGAAATTTTTTAAAATTGGAGTGAAATTCACAAATCATAAAATTGACCATTTTCAAGTGGCCAACTCAGTGGCATTTAGTACATACACAACATTGTACATCTATCTACTTCCAAAACATGTTCATCAACACAAAAGGAAACCCCTGACCCATTAAGCAGTTGCTCACATTCTCCCTTCCCCTCAGACCCTGGAAACCGCCCCTCTGTGTTGTCTTAATGGAGTCCCCTATTCTGGATATTTCATATAAGTAGAATTGTACAATAGTTGACCTTTTGCATCTGACTTTCTTCACTTAGCATAGTGTTTTTGAGGTTCATCCTCCTTGCAATATGTATCCATACTCCATTTCTTTTTATTATTTGAAAGTATGTTATTTTATGTATATTTACAATGTATTTATCCCTTCGTCAATAGATGGATATTTGGGTCCTTTCCAATTTATTTCACTAGAATTTTTTTTAGTAAATCCGTAGTTTTAATTGTTAAGTGATAGAAATGATAGATGCTAATACAATGTACCTTTTGAAATTTTTGACATTTTTTATTAACCCCTTTATATGTATGTGTGTGTGTGTGTGTATATATCTATATACACACATTTTGTTTCCCTTTGTCTCACAGATACATAAAAGAGGACATGTTTGCAGGAAAAGCATAGATCTGTGTGGTTTTACAGAATATTACAATGGAACATCTGAGTTTTGTGTACCTGATGTGAAATCTGCTGATTATGAGCTATGCAATAAGACTGCCTATTGTCTTAGAGGAATATTCCAAGATAGGGATGGACAGTGCATGCAATTATTTGGACAATGTAATAATTGTATTTTTCTAGGTTCATTTTTAAACTGTAGTTATTCTAAAGTCAGTAATCCATCCTATAACCATGAAAAGAGTGTTGTTTTTTTAAATCCAAACTTAAAAATAAAATTGAAATTTAAAGCAACTTTGAACTATATCAAGAGGTAAAATGGACTTAATAATCACAGGACCAAAAAAATAGAGCATTAGTCAAATATCAGATGACAGAAAGGGAGCACACTATTAGAATAGTAAATAAGAGAGAAAATGACTGATCTCTCAATTATTTCTACACTAAAATATCACTTTTGCTCTTTCCACCCAAGTGGGTAGTTTTTAGCAGGTGTTTCTCCTTTGTGTATAGACAATAATTACATCAAAAAGTTGTGGTGGATGACACTGAATGGGCATTATTGCTATATAGATATCTCCATATTAATTTACTACATTTTTATTTGTAACTAATTTTTTAAAATGAGTAATTGGGACTTCTTTATTTATGTTTTCAGTTGCTCAGGGTGCTCCTTATCTGTGTTCACAAGAAGTGAATTTGCATGCCAACAATTTTGGAAACTGTAAAACTAGTTCCTATAATTTCGAGTACACATTTTTAAACGTGTACATTTTTCTAACGTTGGTATGTGTGTGTGTATTTCAGAGGGTCACTTAATACAAATGAGAGATGTAGCATATACAGGTGAGTTTATATTTTGCACTTTATAAAGTGGTGTAGGTTCTGAATATAGTTGGTGGTGTAATCTAAGTAACATTTTGAATTATCATTATATTTTGAGCTGTTATTTACCTAGTATATTGTGTCCTTAAGTGAAAAATGGCTAATTTTTTCTGCCTTATATTCCCAGACGTGTCCTTTGTGCAAAGCTAGTTTGTCACTGGAAAAGTACAGAACTAATACGACATAAAGATGATGATGCTTAATATACTTACCTTGGAAACCATGTATGTGTGTCTACATTTTTACGAAATTCATGTGGTAGCATAAAGGATAACTCCTATGTAAAAAATGGTACTTTTTGTGGTCTAGAAAAGGTAAATAAAAATTTTACTTGATACTATATGGTGTGTTTCTGCATACGCATAACAGTGTGAGTGAGAGAGATAGGCATCTTTACTGTTTTATTACTGTTACACATGTTTATTACTGCATGATCTTGAGATTCAACATCAGAATTCTTGTTGGTCAAAGGAACTCTTATTTTACTACCTGTCATTTTTTATTTTGAATTTTGCCATAGGTATTTAAATTTTTCTCATATTTGAGAACTAAATCTCTTTGTGAGGCAAGAATCTTATCTGAAATAATATGCCTAAACCTAGAACAAAAAATGAAATCAAACAACATTCCAAAAAATAAGGTCAGAAAATCTGAATAATTAGAACATTAAAGAAATACAGAAAAAAAAACCCAAGTATTTAGTAATTGGCAAGGACTTGTTTAATTATAATGAAAGTAAAATATTTATTTGCTCATCGACCTACTCTCTGAATTCTTTCTCCAAAATCATGACATACCTATTAAAAATTTGGCACGTGCTTAACAGTAAAACATAGAGTTTAAGCTTTACTTATTTTTGAGAGGCATAATAGATGAAGGATTTTTGAACCAGTGCCATTGAAAAATTAGTTGACTGATGAAAAAGTACAAACTTATCACACATTTTACATAATTTTTATATAGATCCAATATTTTAAGAAAAGAAAAACAAGAGGAAAATGGAAATTAATAGTAAACTTATCTCAGAATGGGAAAAGTTGTTACCACATAAAAATAATGAAGTAATAAAGAAACATTCTTGTGCTGGTTACATTATAAAGGAATATGTCAACCTTTCAAAGGATGACAAAATTGATAAAACAAACTGACAAAAATGTTTACTATAAATATGACAGGGTAAATACATAATTTACAGCTAATTTAATCATCAATTAATTAAAGAAAAAGCACAAAAATGATGTGTATATGTGCTATACTTCAGAAGACATTTGATCTTTGTCCCTGGTTCCTGGTGCAGAGAACCTAAAACTATTAGAATTTCCTGAGTGACAGGCCTGTCCTTTGTTATTCATAATGAGCCCTTTTCAATCAACATCTGAGTTTATGTTAATGCAGTAACTTAGGGTAGGGCCCCTAGATAGCCTCAGGATGGGGCTGGTCACCAGAAAGACCAAGTGATTAGAAGGTTGACACTCTCAGTCCTACCCAATGACCTTTGGAAAGGGACAAGGTGAAGCTGGTGATTGAGCTCCATAAAGACTCTGTATGTGGCTCATGCCTGTAGTCCTGGCTACTTGAGAGGCTGAGGCAGGAGGACTGCTTGAGCCCTGGGGTTCGAGGGAAGCTCCAGTGTGTTTGAATTGTGCCTGTGAATACTCAACTGCACTCCAGCCTGGGCAGCATATGGAGGCCCTATGTCTAAAAACAAGCAAACAAATAAACTTCTGAACAAAGAGATTCAGAGACAGCTTATGGATTGGTGAACACACAATGACTTGCTGGGAGGGTGACGTGTCAGGAGAGGGCATGGAAACTCTGCCTGTACCACCTCGTCCCCGTCAAATACCTTGCCCAACGCATCTCTTCCAGTGGGCTGCTCCTGAGTTATACCTTTATACTCCTATACTTTTTTTTACAGTTCTATTTTATTTTTAATAGACAAATGACAGTTGTGTATTTGCATGGTATACAATATGATGTTTTGAAACATGTATATACTGTGAAATGAACAAATCAGTCTAATAATTATCATATTCATTACTTCAAATAGGTATAATTTCCTTGCAGTGAGAACATTTATAATCCCCTTTCGGGTATTTTGAAATATACAATATATTATAATTAAGTATACTCACCTTGTTGTGCAATAGAAGATCCAAACTCATAATTAGCTTTGTACTCACTGACATGTTTTTCTTTTCTTTGTTCACTCCTCCCCTAACTCCTTGTAACCACCATTCTAGTCTCTACTTCCATGAGTTCAACATGTTTAGATTGCACATGTGAGTGAGATTATATTTGTCTCTCTGTGCCTGGCTTATTTTACTTAATGTCATATAGGCTCACCAGTGTTGTTGAAAATGAATTTCCTGTTATTTTTAAGTCTGAATAATATTTCATTGTGTGTGTGTATGTGTGTGTATATATATATACATATATATATGTCTACATTTTTACAAAATTCATGTGTAGCATAAAGGATAACTCCTATGTAAAAAATGGTACCTTTTGTGGTCTAGAAAAGGTAAATAAAAATTTTACTTGATACTATATGGTGTGTTTCTGCATACGCATAACAGTGTGAGTGAGAGAGATAGGCATCTTTACTGTTTTATTACTGTTACACATTTTTATTACTGCATGATCTTGAGATTCAACATCAGAATTCTTGTTGGTCAAAGGAACTCTTATTTTACTATCTGTCATTTTTTATTTTGAATTTTGTGTGTATGTGTGTGTATATATATATACACACACACACACATATACACATCACATTAAAAAATATATATGCGTCTGTTGATGGACACTTAGGTTGTTTGCATACCTTGTCTATTGTGAATAATACTACAATAAACACGGGAGTCAGATATCTCTTTGGCATACTAATTTTATTTCCATTAGATAAATACACAACAGTGGGACTGCTGGATCATATGATAGTTCTCTTTTTAGTTTTTTGAGGAATCACTGTACTTGTTTTCCAAAATCACTGTATCAATTTACAATGCCACCAACAATGTATAAGCATTCCCTTTTCTCCACATCCTAACCAACACTTGTTATTTTTAATACTTTTGATAATAGCTAATCTGACAGGTTTGATGTGATGCTTCATGTGGTTGTAACTTGCATTTCTCTGATGATTAGAGATATTGAAAATCTAATTGGGTGCTTTCTCTATGTGACTAGGGTTTATCAAATGACAGCCTTCATCTTGGAAGCTGAGTTTAGGCCATGATCGCTAAACATGATACTATACTAACCACTGGTTTAATTGGGTAGTGCTTATTCTAGAGGACAGAACACTCTAGAAGCCTGAATTCCGCAGTCTTATGAGTCTAGTTGCTTTAGGAAACAAAATACCCTTCTAAATCTTTGGGATAAAAGTGCTGTGTGAACTGCATTCAGTCATTGAGAGGGAGAGGGAAAAGTGAGTATTGGATGTTGAGAGCGAAGTAAGTTTTGTGTACAGACTTCCGTGGATAAGTCCACATCTTAGCCATCCCTCCCCTTCCTGTCCTTTCAGCTCTTCTCCCTCAGTTTTTCCTTATAATCTTGAGGCTGCAGCTCTTCAAAGCATTGCCAGGCTAATCAACCAGGCTTCTCTTTGCCACTGTCTTTGATATGGTTGCTTTCCCACTTCATTTTATCCATTGTTGATCTTCCTTTTTATTTCGTTATTCCAGGAAGTTCTTACATCTCTCTTCTTCCAATTGCATCTTTTTGATTCTCCTTTATTCTCTTTTATTGGAAAAAGAGGGCTTTTGTGTTCACCAGCTCTGTCAATTCAAATTGGAATTCTTCTCTGGCTATTTTAAAAATTCATCAAAGGTGTGCTTTGTTTTCATTTGTTGTTCAACATTGTTCAAATGATTTCAGAGAGATAAGAAAGTAGAGACTTCTTTACCTCACCTTCATGAAATGTGGGTCCTTTGTAAAAATTAAATTTAACATATATTTATATTTACCTCTATCCATACATACCTATATGAAAAGACAGATGCACTTTAACATATATCCACATCTACATCTATCTATACCTATATGACTTTAGACAGATGTACTTTATTTCTTATTTGTCAGTATCAATATACATATATCTTATTAATTTGAATAAAGATTATAAATAAAACACTCATAGATTTAACATAGTAATATACTAAGTCAACAGTATACTACATGGAAATAGGCATTTCCAGCAAGGCAAATTTGCTTAATACTGGTTGTGATACAAAGTGCCTTTGAATTTGTTACTCATAAAACTTAAACAGGAGAAGAGTTTATCAAACTGATCCTAGTCCATGTATCTTAGCTAGGAGAGATAAGAACATCTAAGTATAATCATTTGATAACTGAAAAGGAATATGCTTCGGGCATATTGATGAGATCATCAACAGAGAGTTTTTCAAACTAATAAGCTAGTCAATGAATTTAAAAAATAACATTAACTGCCTTTCTTTTACTCATTCTTATACACAGGACTATAAGTAAATATGATATTCAATATTTTATAAATATATTTAATATTTTATAAAGTAATTTCATTTTAATTTACTTCATTACTTAATTTTTCTATAAAGTTATAAAGTAATAACATATCATTTTGATAGTGACTTCGGGTTCTATTACTACAATGAACAAAAGTCATCAAATCCAAATTTATGTTTGTGTTTATATCTTATGAATATAGTTCTTGTACAAAATACAGTTGCTCAACTCTTGACTTTGCGTTTAAAATTTTTTCTTGTTATTGGTTACTTTAACATTTTAGTTATGTGATAATGGAGTTTGCCAACTTGTGAGCACATATGCAGATAGAAGACAAGGTAACTCGGAAGAAAAATGCGGTGGACATGGGGTATGTAACAGTTACCCTATTTTCAAATATAGTTATTTTAATCCTTATCAATAACATTTTCAAGGAAAATAATAAGCTAGAGAATTTTCTGATGTAAACATTTCTTTTAGAAAATTGCAGCTAAATAAAGGTAACATATTCTACTATTTTAACATATATATGTGATATATATTTACAATCAAACTGTTACAGGCCTGAGAAGCAAATAAGGTTTGAACCCTGTACAAAAATACAAAAGTAAACATAATTCTTTATTATAATGTTAGAGTCAGATTACTATAATGTTAGCTTTAGAATTTTGAAAATGGATTTAATAAGGATTACACACATATATTTATATATACACATACACATTACTCATAATTGAGTGTATGTGTATACAAATATATTTATAAACACTCATACACTTAATGTATTTATCTTATACACATTGCTTATAATCTAAGTTTTTTTGTGGGAGTAGAGTTTCCTGTTCATCTGTTAAACCCTTTAAAGACTTTATTTCCCTGTATGGATCTTGAAAAGTCAATGAATTTGAAAAATCATTTACTGTTGGTCTTTTGGATAATGTTAAATTTTAATGTAACTATTGCAAATAGTAGTACAAGACACATTGTTGTACAATGACCTTTGCACATTTATCTGATAGTTTAAGTTATTAGCAATGAAATGTGATGATCCAAATATATGCACCACTTAAATATTCGTAAGTATCATTATCTTCAAGAAATATCATGACTTTTTTTTTTTTTTTGCCACGTATCATATACAGAAATATACACTTCAATATATTCTGGCCAGACTAATTTATCGGTCTGTTAGATACGTTCTAAACATGCTAAATCAATTGTTAATTTGAATTTATTTGATAACTAATAATTGAGTTCTTCAGAATGCATTTGGCTTGCACTTTGGGACCAGTGTCTTCTTCCATACTTGCATTTCATATTTATATAGGTATTTCATATTTATATATGTATATATATTTATATGTATATATTCAGAAAAAAGTGACCTATCTGCATGTCTTAGAACAGAATTTTCTCCTAAATTACTTATATATCCTATTACTTAGAGTTTCTTTTCTTATTCTTTATTATTTAATTTTAATTTACTTTGTTACTTAATTTTTTCATAATCCTATTTCTGGGTTCCCAATTCTGCCACTGATTGTTTTCTTTTTCTGTTTTTTTTTTTCACCTTTTAAGTTCAAGGTTGCATGTGCAAGTTTGTTAACATAGGTAAACTTGTGTCTTTGGGGTTTGTTACATAGATTATTTCATCCCCAGGTATTAAGCCTAGTACACATTAGTTATTTTTCCTGATCCTCTCCCTTCTCCAACCCTCCATCCTCCAATAGGCCCCACTATGTATTTTTCCCCTTTATGTGTCCATGTAGTCTCATCATTTGCTCCCACTTATAAGTGAGAACATGTGGTATTTGTCCCTGGAAAGGAGATGGCATTGTTCTTTTTTATGGCTTCATAGTATTCCATGGTGTATAGTTGTAGGTGTGCAGTCTTATTCCTGAATTCTCCATGTTGTCCCTTGGTCTATGTATCCATTTTTGTACCAGTACTATGCTGTTTTGGTTACTATAGCTCTGTAGTATAGTTTGAATTCAGGTAGTGTGATG
Organism: Pan troglodytes; assembly: GCF_028858775.2. Classification (NCBI taxonomy): domain Eukaryota; kingdom Metazoa; phylum Chordata; class Mammalia; order Primates; family Hominidae; genus Pan; species Pan troglodytes. The sequence continues at coordinate 47,858,303 of NC_072405.2, forward strand.
CTTCCAGCTTTGTTCTTTTTGCTTAGGATTGCCTTGGATGTTTGGGCTCTTTTTTGGTTTCATATGAATTTTAAAATAGTTTTTTTTCTAGTTTTGTGAAGAGTCTCGATGGTAGTTTAATAGGAATAACATTGAATTTGGAAATTGCTTTGGGCAGTATGGCCATTTTTGCAATATTGATTCTTCCTATTCATGAGCATGGAATGTTTTTCCATTTGTTGGTGTCACATCTGATTTATTTGAGCAGCGGTTTGTAATTCTCCTTGTAGAGATCTTTCATCTCACTAGCTAGCTATATTCTTAAGTATTTTATTCCTTGACAATTGTGATTCCTTGATGTTCATCAATGAAAAAATCCTCAAGAAAATACTGGCAAACCGAATCCAGCAGCAAATCAAAAAGCTTATCCACCATGATCATCTAGGCTTTATGTATGGATGCAAGGCTGGTTCAACATACACAAATAAATAAATGTGATTCATCACATACACAGAGCTAAAGACAAAAAACACATGATTATCTCAATAGATGCAGAAAAGGCTTTTGATAAAATTCAACATCCATTCATGTTAAAAACACTCAATAAACTAGGTATTGAAGGAACATACCTCATAATAAGAGCCATCTATAACAAACACACAGACAACATCATACTAAATGGGCAAAAGCTGGAAGCATTCCCCTTGAAAACTGTCACAAGACAAGGATGCCCTCTCTCACCACTCACATTCAATGTAATTTTGAAAGTTCTGGCCAGTGCATTTAGGCAAGAGAATGAAGTAAAGAGCATTCAAATAGGAAGACACGGAGTCAAATTGTCCCTTTTTGCGGAGGACATGATCCTATATCTAGAAAACCCTATAGTCTCAGCCCAAAAGCTTCTTAAAATAATAAACAACTTCAGCAAAGTCTCAGGATACAAAATCGGTAGGAAAAATTACTAACATTCCTATACAACAACAACAGTCAAGCTGAGGGTCAAATCAGAAGTGAACTCCCATTCACAGTTGCCACAAAAAGAATAAAATACCTAGGGATACAGCTAACTAGGGAGGTGACCATTTTCTTATTCATCCACTACATCACATTTGAAATATTTTTTAGTTTTACATATAAGTGTTGATATCTGTATCCAAAAGCACACTTGCCCTTTGTTTTTGTTTGCTTGTTTGTTTTCATAAAAGTTGGCTCTGATTGCAGCTATTTTACTTAAACCTATCACAATTCAGAATACATTTTTACTTCAATCACAACATAGTTTCTAGCTTCATAATTTCTATGCCTTTCTAGCATAAGGCATTTCAATCGTATCAAGAATGTTATCTAGTTTTATTTAAAAATGCAAGAGACAAGCCCTTGCATTTTGTGGTGGCTCACTTCTGTAATCCCAGCACTTTGGGAGGCCGAGGCGGGTGAATCACGTGAGGTCAAGAGTTCGAGACCAGCCTGGCCAACATGATAAAACCCCATCTCTACTAAAAAGACAAAAATTAGCCAGGCAAGGTGGTGCTGCCTGTAATCCCAGCTACTTGGGAGGCTGAGGCATGAGAATCGCTTGACCCCAGGAGATGGAGGTTGTAGTGAGCCAAGATTATGCCACTGTACTCCAGCCTGGGCAAGACAGCAAGGGGAAAAAAATATAAGAGACAAGAGGAAACCTTTATGATACTTAGGTATTGCATGAATATTTATCATATTAATGTTTTTTCACATGAAAATAAAAACTACTTATAATAAATTATACTATATTATTATAATAAATCAAATTGTATTATAAATATAAATTATAAAATACTTATAAATAATTTATATTGTATACAATTAATTATATATTATATTTTATATATTATAAAATTATATTATAATTTACATTAACTCTCACAAATAATTTAATTTTTATGTTGTATACATATAATGCTCTTATTTTATTTGCTTTTGGTTTTAGGTTTGCAATACTCTGAATAATTGTCAACGTGATGTTGCATATTCTCCTTAAACTTGTAGGCAAGATAGTTCATCACCAGGAGGAAGTATTGATGATGGGTTTTGGATTTTAGGTTAGTCTCTAGATCTATGTTCCAATAGAGGTTTCTGCTCTCAAAGAAATGGTCTACATCTCTGCTGTCCTATGTGGCTATTGAGCACCTGACGTGGATGGTACAACCAAGGAACTGAAATTTCAACTGTATTTAATTTAAATTTATATAACCATTTGTGGCTAGTGGCTGGTATATTGGATAGTGCAGCTCTAGATTGTACTGTCAACCAAACTTTTCGGTACTCTTAATTTTCATCCAGAAGTCAACATTTGAAGAATCCTTTCCTCAGCTTAATTATTAACTGAGGTCCCAAGAGCATTTCTATTTATTTAAACTTCAAAGGACCTGCCAAACCATTTTCCAGAATGGCTGTGTCATTTGACATTCCCACCAATAATATATGAATGACCCAATTTTTTGGCATTCTCACTAACATTAGATGGTATCATTATTTTTTAAGCCATTCTAATAGGAGTATATTAATATCTATTGTCGTTTTAATTGTGCTTCCTTCAGTATGTAATGATGTTAAACATGTTTACTGTGTTTATTTGGTATCTGTATATTCTCTTCAGGGAAAAGTCTATTCATATATTTTGACCATTTGTAAAATTGGATTGTTTGTGTTTTTTAATATTACATTTTGAGAAATTTTACATTTTCTAGATACAAGTATTTTTTTGAGAATACGTTGCTTCACACATATTTTCTTCAAGTCTGTAATTAATTTTTTCAGATTAATTATTTTTTAAGTTTTATTTTGATAGGGCATTTTTTTTTTCCAGTTTAGGATCATGCTATATTGAACTCTCTGCCTGTCCTAAGTTCTAAAGATTTTTTGCGATGATATTTCTAAAAAATACAGTTCTTTATTTTTCATTTAGGTTCATTATATATTTTGAGTTATTTTTATGAAAGATGGGAGATACTAAGACAACACTAATTTTTTTATTTATGGATGTCCAAGTTTTCCAGCAGCATTTTTTGAAAAAGCTATTACTCACCCATTGAATTTCTTCTCTCACCTATGTCCCAAACATTGGATAGATTTCTGTTGGTGTATTTCTTAATCCTCTCTTCTTATCTTTTGATCTTTGCATCATTTTCTCCACCAGTACCACACTGCTTATTATAGCTATGTCATAATTTTTAACATTGTAAAATAATTCTTTTTCTTCAAAGTCATTGTGCCTATTTTAGAATTTCTCCTTTCATATGTATTTTAGAATGAGCAGAATAAGCTTATCTATGTTTATAAAATATCTTGCTGTGATTTCGATACAAATTGTATTGAACCTATAGACCATTTTTGGAAGAATTTGCCTCTCTTCTATTATTGAATCTTCCTGTTTATGGACATATGTATCTCCCTGCATTAGTCTGTTATCACACTGCTATAAAGATACTACCTGAGACTGGGCAATTTACCAACAAAAGAGAATTAGTTGACTCACAGTTTCACACGGCTTGGGAGGCCTCAGAAAACTTACAATCATGGTGGATATGATGGGGAAGCAGGCACTTTCTTCTCAAGACAGCAGGAGAGAGAAGAGAGAGAGAGAGAGAGAGAGAGAGAGAGAGAGATTGAGATAAGGGGAAACAGCCACACACTCATGAAGCAACTAGATCTCATGAGAACTCCACCATGAGAACAGCATGAGGGAAACCACCCCCATGATCCAATCACCCTACCAGGTCCCTCCCTCCACACATGGGAATTACAATTAGAGATAAGATTTGGTTGGGGACACAGAGCCAAACCATGTCACTCCATTTATATAGGTCTTCTTAGATTTCTTTCATCAGAATATTGTAACTTTCAAAAATACATGTTTTGTTGTTTCATTATTGAGTACTTCATTTTCTTTAGAGCAATTATAAATGATTTTTTTTTAAATTTTCACTTGTTCACTGTAAGTATACAGATATGCAATTAATTTTTGGGTGTTGATCTTGGATTCTGCAACATAATAGAATTCATTTTTAGTTCTGAGGTTTTTTTCTAAGTACCTTCAGATTTCTATGTAGACTATCATGTTATTTTTAAAAACAGATAGTTTTTTTCAGTATAAATCCCTTTTATTTCTTATTATATTGACTAGAATTGAAGTGAGAGTAAAGATTCTAGCTTTAATAATGATTTTAGGAGGAGAATAATTCAGGCTTTTACTATCAAGTCTGATGCTAGCTGTAGGGATTTTGCTTTGTTTTGTTTGGAGATAATCCTTATGAGTTTGAGGAAATTTCTCTCAATACCTAGTTTCTGAGATAGTTTATATATATATAGCATTGGGTTTTACGAATGTATTTAGTTTCAATGGCTAGGATCATATGATTTTACCTTTTTGTCTGTTGACATAATGGATTACATGAATTTTGGATACTGAACTAATCTTGACTACCTAAAATAAATTCTTCTTGTCTATAATCTATTATTTTATCGTTAGTAATATTTTTATAAAGATAATATTCTTATTATTGCTTTTATTATTATTTATTTGGATTATCTATTATTTATTGCACATTACTAAATTTGACGTGTTAATACTTTGTTGAGGATATTTGTATTTTTTTTAAGATAATGGTTTATATCTGTCATTCTTTCTTCATTGTACTGTCTTTATTTTGTTTAGGTATCAGTAATACTAGCCTCACAAAATGAGATGTGAAGTATTTACTTCTATATTCAATATTACTTAAAATCGACAGTATTGCTTTTTAAAGAACATTTTCCAGTTAATTCTCATGGGCCAGTAGATTTCTTTTCAGGGAGTTTTTGAATTTTTTAAAAAATTATTTTTAAATTTAAAGACAAAATTGCATATATTTATCATGTACAACATCTCATATATTGATCATTTTGGTCATGAGAACATTTTAAATCCACTCTCTTTGCATTTTTAAGAACACATCTTTATTTTCTTAATACATATATAGCCATTCATAGCATCCAATTCATATTAGCTGAGTTGAGTAGTTTGTACTTTCTGAATAATTGGTCTAAATAATTCTTTTCTACTTCTATCAAATACTGAGACAGAAGTTTTTAAAAGCTCCAATCATAATTGTGGATTTATTTCTGTATTTGTTATTTCACTGTATTTTTCATTCCATCTTGAATCTTCATTAATTGCTGCATTCATTGGATTTTAATGTTTTCGTGTGGAATAGCTTCTTTTATTACCGCTGTAATGTATTTCTTCATATTTGTCTTGAAGTCTACTTTATCTGAAAATAACCCTCAGAAGTCATCTTTAACCTGGGGCCCATTAAATCTTTATTTTGTGTACTTTAAAAGTCATATCACAGATTATTTGGAGAAGTAGGAATAAAAGTAGCAAAAACCAGCTTTATAAAACCTTAAATTGAAATTTAAACATAGAAAATCAACTTTTTAGTCTACATTTTTATTGTGTTTCAATATGAATGAGATGAGATTAGTGCACTTGTAAAAGAGATCCCAGTGAAATTCTTCACCCTTTCCACAAGTGAGGTTATAGCAAGAAGATGGCTATCTATGAATGAGGAAGCAGGCCCTGACCACACAATGTCCCTAGCACCTTGATCTTGGACTTCCTAGCTCCAGAACTGTGAGAAGCACAATTCTGTTGCTTATAAGCCACCAAGTCCGTGATATCTTTGTAATAGCAGCCTAAACAGACTAAGATAATTATCATTACAGATTAGAGCCCTGCTTTATGTTTCTTTGGATTTGTCTGATTCATATTGTGTAATGTCTTCTTGTACTGATTTTTAAAAATTATTATGGGCAGTACAGAAAAATCTGAATTCTCACTTGTGTTCAATAATAGCTAAAATAAATAGACAATTTGTCTTCAAGACTCTTCTGTACCTTCTTGAAAACTGACACATTACTTTGGAAAACAAATTAAGAAAATGAAAGATTTACAAAGAAATAAAAAAGGATCCCAGGAATAAATCCTTTCTCGTATATGGTATAATAATTTTCAACAACACCAACAAGACCATTTGATAGAGAAAGGACAATCTTTTTAAAAAATTGTGTTGGGAAAACTGGATAATCACATGCAAAAGGATGACATTGTACCCATGCTTGTACTATACACAAAAAAATAACTCACAATGGATTCAAGATCTAAACGTGAGTTTTAAAACTATAAAGATATCAGAAGAAAATACAGGGGGAAATCTTCATGACATTGGATTTGAAAATAATTTCTTGTATATGACATCAAAACCATAGAAAACAAAATAAAAAATAGATAAATTGGAGTTTAATAATTAAGAATTGTGCATTAAAGAACACATTCAACTGAGTAAAAAAGAAATATATGAAATGGGAGAAAATATTTGACAATTATATATCTGATAAATATCCAGAATATGTCAAAAATTCCTACAGCTCAAAACAATAAAACCCGTTAAAAATGGGCCAAGGACTTGAATACAGACATTTCTTCAAAGAAGATATATAGAACACTAATGAGTACATGAAAGAAGATATATAGATGACTAATGAGTACATGAAAGAAGATATATAGATGGCTAATGAGTACATGAAAATATATTTACCATCACTAACCTTTAGAAAAACGCAGGTCAAAACTATAATGAGATAACAATTTTAACCTACTAAAATGGCTAGTATAAAAAAATTTTAAAAAATTGTGTTGACAAGAGTGTGGAAAAATGGAAAGCCTTGCACATAACTGATGGTATGTAAAGTGATCCAGGCTTTGTGGAAAATATTCTAGTGGTTCCTCAAAAAAAGAAACACAGAATTACCATATTAGCCAGCAATTTGCATATACATATAAACCCAAAAGTATTGAAAGCAGAGACACAGACAGATATTTTTGCATCCATTTTCATAGCAGCATTATTTCCAATAGCCAAAATAGCATGGAAATAACCTTTTCTCATACCTGAGGCAGTGAAGAATCTTAAAAGCATTGAGCTCTACCATAGTTTAAGGTTGCTGCATGTTTGCTTAATTTCAACAGTTTTGCATTGCAATTCATTTTTTATATAAAACATTCTGAATCACTTTTCTTTAGACAAATCACTTTGAATCAAGATATCATTGGATTGTCTGCCTGTATGTGTGTGTGCATGCATGCAAATGTGTTTTAAAGTTACTGTTTCCTTGTCTTTTTTGATGGTTACTAAATTTATTTACATTTAATGTCATAATATTTTGGTGGCAATACTGATTGCTTAATTCATTACATTGATATTTTAGTTGTCTGGTTTATTTTTTTCATTTAACTATATAGATATTTTTGCATAGATTTTTTTTCCTCTCTAATTCTCTTGATACTTCTTCATTTTTATGTTAGAGGAATATCTATTTTTCTAATTAATACAGTCAAAAGTAGAATAATGTCACATTATACAAATAATGTGGAAATTTTCCATAGAAATTTTGCCATTAACTTACTTTAAAATTAGTTCCCAAGTGTGTCAATAATTTTTCATAAAATTATTTTTGAAACAGCTTATATAGTTCTACTTTAAAATTTACTTTTAAATATTTGTAATTTTAACCAACAACTTATAATTGTATATACTTATGAGGTAAGAAGTGATGTTATGACATGTCATGACATGTTATGATATGTTATATGTATACATACAATGTGGAATGATTGAATCAAGTTAATTAGCATATCAGTCCTATTGAATACTTATCATTTAATCCTCCTATCTAACTAAAACTTTGCATCCTTTGACCAACGTCTCATTTTTGCTACGCCCCTAGCCTCTGGTAACCACCATTCTACTTTTTCTATATATGTTTATATTGTGGTTCCATATGAATTTTATAAATTTTTATTTATATGAAATATAGCATTGACATTTTTATAAAAATTTCATTGAATCTGTAGATCACTTTGGGTAGTATGGACATTTAAGCAATATTAATTCTAATTCATGAAGACATGAATGTGTGTATTTCTATTTATTCATTATTTCAATTTAAGTACTATCATGTATTAATTTTTAGGATTCACCCTCAGATATGTCAATAATTTTTTATAAAATTATTTTGAAACAGTTTTTTTGCTCCATTTTTAATCTGAAGAACACCTTATTAGATAATATTAAGTTAATGTGTTACATGTAGCCGTTCACAGAAGGGAATATGTTAGAATATGATAGATTAGAATATATCATGTAAATAAAGATTAAATATAGCTAAAAGTTTAAAACTAAATTTGTCAATAATATTGTATATTGCCAATGGCTGTATATTGCCAAAGATATGTGTAAGTGTACTGAGTTGACATAAATATATAATGCACTTTGGGGCACAGTTATAGAAGATTAGAAAACACTTTTAAATTCAAATTTATGTATTTATTCTATAACTGTATTTGAATTTCAAATTTTAAAATTCAAATCAGCAGTATGCTTTAAATATCATATTTGTAAAAGTCACTCTCATGTTTTCAGGAAAAAGTACACCCTTGTTTGTGAAATGACATGCTGTTCCTCAGAAAAACGGCCTTTAATCAGTTGCTACATTTTTCTACCTTTCCTCATTTTAACTGCCATCATTGGTCTTAAATGGAACAAAATGAAGAGATTTTGGCACTGAGCAAAAAGTGTAAGTGGAAGGTAAGTAAACTTGTTATTTTTTATATTTAATTTTACAAAAGGACTATGGGAAGAATTTGAGTATAAATTTAAATATTACAAATAGGAATTTTGAGAAGGATTGGGTTAATGTTTAGAAAAACTGAATGAGATATTGAATAAGAAGGTCTTACTATACACCAAAGTTTCTTTTCAGATTTTGGGCAGTTAGGTGTTCTACATATTCTTACAGGGCAAGGAACAACTGAAGCTGCTCATTAAATCCTCATTGCCTTTCAAATAGAAAGCCCATATTGGGGCGGGGCATGGTGGCTCATGCCTGTAATCCTAGCACTTTGGGAGGCCGAGGAGGGTGGATCACGAGGTCAGGAGTTTGAGACCAGCCTGGCCAGCATGATGAAACCCTGTGTCTTAAAAATACAAAAAATGAGAAGGGCGTGGTGGCACATGCCTGTAGTCCCGGCTACTTGGGAGGCTGAGGCAGGAGAATTGCTTGAACCACAGGCAGAGGTTGCAGTAAGCCGAGAACATGCCACTGCACTCCAGAGTGAGACTCCGTCTCCAAAATAAATAAATAAATAAAAGCCATATTGGCTGAAATTGTTTGAGGATGTTCTTTGGATTTCCCAGACAACCCCACTTTTCATGCATTGACAGTCATTTATATCAAGGATATCAATAGAGACAGTTGGGGAAGCAACTTTTGTGAACAGAATATGTAGAAGGTAAGAAAATAAAACAGGAAATGAGGGAGAGAAAGTAGATAGGAAACTGCACTTTGTGCACAATTAATATTCTTCAATGGTTTCTAAAATTATAACAAAGGTTTTTGCAGTTATTTTCTTTGCTGTAACATCATTGCATACTCAGTAAATATTTAGGGACACAAGAATACGGATAATAAGGATAATAAGTGGATTTCTGTTTCTCACAGGTGAAGATGAAGATTAAATAATGATATAGAATTTCTACTAACACCTCTGTTTGCAAGCCAGATAATTTTGTGTATCAACAAGTTAGCAGTAGCAAGCAGTTTAAAGTAATTGCAAAAACCGTAATTACTTTTGCACCAACCTAATAAATTCAGAGTAATATTCTGGATTTTTTGGAAGACACATAATTATCAAATTGTTATAAATTAACTTAATTGAATGATAGCTAGCATAAGTCTTCCTGCGCTCTTAAGACATCTTGGAAATATGCGAATAGTTACTATAAGTAAATATGAGTAATGGAAAAAATGTTGTAATAAGAGATTAATGGTTACAAATGACAAAATCTGTTCAAGCAGCCTCTTTTACAACCATAAGTGGTTTCAAGGCTGCAAGGGTAAGAAACTAATTAGAGTTGAAGCACAAAAGACAGTAATGAACTGGATGGTCAGGAACTAAGTCATTTCATCCATTACTGATTGACATTACCCCTTCTTGTCCCTGTCTATTCTCTTTATATTGACTGCTCTGGCTTTGACTTGGCCCAATACCTCTATCTCAACCCTTTCTATATTCACTTCCAAACAAAATAACAATAATCTTAGTCAATGTCTTTTAGTTAATATTCTCTGGAGACAGAAGAAAATAGCAGTGCAAGGGCACCAAAATTCATCCTGTATTCTATCTGGATTTATAATCCTGAGTTAGTTGCTCAAAACTTATCTTAAGAAAAAAACGGAGGCTTTATAAATACCACAAAATGAAACTAAATGTATCTGAAAGACACAGAGGCCTCATTAAGGGCCTCATTAATGAAAGAGAAATTATAGTCCAAATAGTTATTTACATAGTTATTAGTAGAAATACTGTAACTGTGTAAATGGTAATGTAAGAATTTGAAGATGTGCACTTATATATCTTTTTAACTGTGGAGAGGCATTATCATAGATATATTAGTATCTCATTCCATCTTCCATGTAGACAGGATAGAAAAAAATAATAGATTTTTAGTTTGAAATTTTTTAAAAAAGTCTTAAAACCTTTAAAAGTTAGACCAACATTAGATAAAGGCCAAACACAAAAATATATGCTGTCTGAGAGGTATACGGAAAGCAAAGTGGATATTGGTACCTACTAATTAACTATCACAAATGCAGCTTTTTTACTCTTCTTGATTTTGCTTAAGATTTTGCTTCTTGATTTTACAATGGCTATTAACCCTAAAACCAATGTTAATCTCTTTTATACGGTTCTACATCAGAAGACAGCAGTAGTAGCAGCAACAGTAACAGCAGTAGTGACAGCAACCAGTCATAGAGGTAAGTGATATAATTCATAATACACACATATTTAAAAATTTTTAACAATACCTTAGTATGAGAAAGCTATTATTCCCATATTTTATCATCCGAACTTCTACATTTTAATATCATATGCTAAGCAAAGACTATTTTATGTTATTATTATTTTATGCTTATTTGGAAATATTTTAATGTAACTGATATTAGCCAGATATTTATAAAAAATATTTTTGTAATAAGAAGTGACTTCCAAATTATTTTACATACATTCTTAGAATATTTATGAATAATCATATTTCCTGCTCCTTCATTTAAGATTCTAATGCGTTTAGAAATTGGTAGATCTAATTGATTTACACAGATTGTTTCCCTATATTTACATTTTTTCCTTAATAACACTACATTGGTATTATTATCCTTATTTTAGAAATAAGAATATGTATGTAAAGAATTTAAATAATTCTTCATATGTATAGAGTTTTAGTGAGTTTTGCATTGGCGTTTAACTTAAAGCAATCAAACTCTAGAGTAGAAGCTTACAATCTTAAAACATATAGCCTGATATGTGGCTAGGGAAAAGGAATAGAATACACATGGATTGAGGACCTAGTTGATGCTTAGCAAAATGCTAAGTATACTCTCCCTCTGAGGCAGAAAGACAATTAATTATTTACTATGAAATGGCTTGAAATAGGCATATGTATGTACTATTCAAATTCATATGTGTAGAAAAATAATAAAGTTTGATGTTAGGCCTATTACTGGTAGTAAATTGAAAAGTTCAAAAATTCAATCTAGAGCAAGATCAAGATTTCATCCAATTGTTTATCTCCCATTCCTTCATATCAGACTTTGAGTAATAATTATGTCCATGGGTCTCTATTTCCTTATCTGCCACCAAATAAAACCTTTATAACTTGTAACCCCAGTGTAAAAATTTTATTCATGCCTAGACCAATCTCTACATCCTCCTTAAAAACTTTATTAGAAGCCCATGTCTTACCTGAGGATTCTGGCACTTGGCTACTGCCTTCTTCTCATGTCCTTCAATCAGAATCTCACCATCCTGCTGCGTGTCTTCACCTGAACTCCCTACCACCACCATCGGCCAACCACAGTCATTTTCTCCTAGAGCTTACCATTTCCCTGATTTCTTCCAACTCATAAGTCATAAATGCAACATCTTGCTTTCCTTTTTTCCTCTTTTCACAGCTTCCTTCTGCCAACAGTACCTTCTGGTTGCATTGAAGTCTTGCCTCAATAATTTGAGATAGAGGGTTAGGCTATCAGTCCATAAATAATAGACATATAAGTTGATGATATAGTAAATTGAAACATTATTAATCATATACAAAAGATTATAGCAGTAAGGATGAGTGGGGGAGTTGCTGTTGAGGAAGGTATTGGATAACAATTTTACGTATTTTTTCTCTCAATAAGTCCTATAGCACAAGTGATTTGTAAGCAAATAATCTGAAGGAGGTGAAATAGTTACTCAGTTTTGATCATTGAAAGGAGTTACCTGAGTTCAAAGGATGAACTCACAAAAAGCTTTTATTTAAACGCAAAGGGTACAGTGTAGCAAGAGAGAGTGCAGGCAAGCATTGGGGGTCAGAAAGACAAGGGGCTCCAAGGTTCCTTATTGTAGATTTTAAACAGCCCATTAACAATCCCAGTGTCTTTTTCTCAACAAAAAGTCAAAACCAGATACCCAGGCTTTCCTAGAGATAAAGATTGAGTTTTTCCATTCTAGCTGTAAATCAAATCTATCCTACAGAGGCATGGAATTGGCAGAATTACTCATGCATATATCTAGGCAGTATATTTCCAAGCACATGAATGATATGATACAAAATAAGTTGGGAATGTTTGAAGAATACCGAAGATGTCAGTCCACCTGGAGCAGAGTTACTAAGAGGGCTATAGTTGTGGTTAGATCAGAGAAGTAACACCATGGAGGGTCTTGGAGCTTTTGGAGTCTGTCTCTGTTTTACTTTGAGTGAAAGGAAGGAATTACTGAATAGTTCAGATTCCAGCCACATGGCCTTACTCTTTAAAAGGCCGACTTGTTGAAAACTGTCTGTATGATCACAAGAGTAGAAGTAGAGAAAATACTGCAATAATACATGAGAGAAAAGATAGTACTTCAAACCAGGAGTGGTAAGGATAATCTTATGGATAAAATTTGAAGGTGACTCAGCAGAATGCATTGACTGGATGCAGAATGTAAGAAAAAGTGCTTAAATAATATGTCTATTGATGTAAAGCAGGAAAACAGCAAGGCTAAAATGTAAAACTAGGCCTGTTTCTAGAATGTGGGCTCTTCGTACTTTTTAAAAGTCATTTGCAAGTCTATGAATACTGAGATATAAAAAAAAATAGGTAACCATGAGCCAAGACAAGTAACTGGTATGCCACAATAAGGATTTTAAATGTTTTTCTATATGAGCAAGAATATAAAGTATTTTTGAGGTTGTAAGAGAGATCTGGCATGACATGTTTTGCATTTACCTATTTCATTGGGATAAAGTAGGCAGAATGGATTCTGTCAGAACTGCAGACTGGTGAAGCAGCTAAGAGACTACTGAGTGCACAGGAAAGGTGTGATGAGGGCAGGATTAGAGAGGAGGAAAAGCACAAAAATATTTTCAGGAATATGACAGAGGCAGAATCTGTTGGATTGGTTACTGAATGGATATATTTGGATTAGAATAAAAGAGAGAACTACAAAGACCTCTACTTTTCTGGCAGAATGGATAGTGACACCTTTTACCAATTGTTGCAGGAAGTCAGGGACCCTGAATGGAGGGACCGGCTGGAGCCATGGCAGAGGAACATAAATTGTGAAGATTTCATGGACATTTATCGTTCCCAAATAATACTTTATAATTTCTTATGCCTGTCTTTACTTTAATTTCTTAATCCTGTTATCTTCATAAACTGAGAATGTGTGTCACCTCAGGACCACTGTGATAATTGTGTTAACTGTAAAAATCGATTGTAAAACATGTGTGTTTGAACAATATGAAATCAGTGCACCTTGAAAAAGAACAGAATAACAGTGATTTTTAGGGAACAAGGGAAGACAACCGTAAGGTCTGACTGCCTGCAGGGTCTGGCAAAAAGAGCCATATTTTTTATCCTGCAGAGAGCCTATAAATGGACATGTAAGTAGGAGAGATATGACTAAATTCTTTTCCTAGCAAGGAATGTTAATATTAATACCCTGGGAAAGGAATGCAGTCCTGGTTGGGGGAGGGGGGCTGCAGTCTATAAAGGGCCGCTCTGGGAGTGTCTGTCTTATGTGGTTGAGATAAGGACTGAGATACGCCCTGGTCTCCTGCAGTACCCTCAGGCTTATTAGGGTGGGGAAAAACTCCGCCCTGGTAAATTTGTGGTCAGACCAGTTCTCTGCTCTCGAACCCTGTTTTCTGTTGTTTAAGACGTTTATCAAGACAATACGTGCACAGCTGAACATAGACTCTTATCAGTAGTTCTGTTTTGCCTTTTGTCCTGTTCCCTCAGAAGCATGTGATCTTTGTTCTGCTTTTTGCCCTTTGAATCATGTGATCTTTGTACCTACTCCCTGTTTTACACCCCCTCCTCTTTTGAAACCCTTAGTAAAAACTTGCTGGTCTGAGACTCAGGCGGGCATCATGGTCCTACCGATATGTGATGTCACCCCTGGAGGCCCAGGTGTAAAATTCCCCTCTTTGTACTCTTTCTCTTTATTTCTCAGCCAGCCGACACTTATGGAAAATAGAAAGAACCTATGTTGAAATATTGGGGGTGGGTTCCCCCAATAACCAATGACATACTGTATAGTAGGGAAAGAACTGTCTTAGGTTGGGGTGAGGAAGTGGAGGGGAGTGAATGATGATTATGGTTTTGAACGTGTATATGTGGAAACCTGTTGGAAATGCACTGAGGGCTTTTGAAAATTCTCTCCCTCTGCAGATACATATATAATAGAGAAATTAATAGGAACTGTTTTGTATTTCTTCACAGGTTTGCATTGCTCTTTCCCCCTCTGTTTTCTCGTTGGTGATTTCCATTTATTGATGTAAATTTAGAGACCATGTTAATGAAACCTGTGTGACTACCAATTTATAACATTTACTTTTAATGTGGCTATCACAAATTATTCATGAATAAGGAACTTTGCTTTATGAATGTCCTGAATATCAGGCACAAATTATTAATACAACAGTATAGCAAGCAGTGTCTTATTTGAGTAATTAATTGCTATACCTGTAGTTGCATTATAAAAGTAGACAACTTTTATTAACAACGAAAATTTAACATTTCTATTTTTCTATATTTCTTTTACAACAGTAACTACATGATAACATCAAAAGCCATAAGATAGAGAAAGGATATTACCAAGAAACTTACCATTAACTGGCTTGATTCAACAATGAAAACAAAAATCGCCTTTTTTCTCCTTTCATTATGGCTTAAAGCTTTCAATTGCACAAACAAAATAAATTCTATGACAGGAAGTATGCAAGCGTGTGTCTATTTATTATTCCACCTGCCATGAATCTTTAAGTAGGAAAAAACCACTTTTGCTCTTTTTCACCCAGAAACCTGTTGTCACGCGCATCCGTGTGAAGAGACCACCAAGCAGGCTTTGTGTGAGCAATAAAGCTTTTTAATCACCTGGGTGCAGGCAGGCTGAGTCTGAAAAAGGCGTCAGCAAAGGGAGATGGGGTGGGGCAGTTTTATAGGATTTGGGTAGGTAGTGGAAAATAACAGTCAAAGGGGGTTTTTCTCTTGCAGGCAAGGGCAGAGGCTACAAGGTGCTCGGTGGGGAGCTTCTGATATTCATTGTCCAAGAGAAAGAATTTCACAAGGTCAATTGATCAGTTAGGGTGGGGCAGGAACAAATCACAATGGTGGAATGTCATCAGTTAAGGCAGAAACCAGCCATTTTTACTTCTTCTGTGGTTCATCAGTTGCCTCAGGCCATCTGGATGTATACGTCCAGGTTTGGGCTCAGAGGCCTGACACCTGTTACATCCTAAACTGAAAACTTTCAGATTCTTCAGATGCCCACGGTCATGCTGACTGCTCCCGTCTCAAGAGAGGACACCAATAGCCACACCTCCAATAGTTCATGATTCCCCTGCCCTGTCTGTTCCAGGCATTAGGATACCGAGTGGAAGAATTGCTAGATATTCACTCTCATAGCCCCCAGAGAGTCACTAGTATCCCTTCTACTTTAAAGAAATTGCTCAAACTGAGTTTGAGGTCATAGTACCATCAGGTACGTATGCTTCGTTGGCCCTGTATAAACTGATCTGGAAGATTTCTCTGTCCTTTTAGAAAACTCAAACTTGCTGCTCTATCTTCCCTGAAGTTGGGCATTTCTGGGTAAGATTTTCTTGCCTCGGTCTCCCCTCCCATCCATCTCTTGCTAAGATGGGGGCACTTCTACATATCGCAGAGCATTACACATGGGTTAGGGATCCATCAGCCCACCTGGAGTCCAATTAGGACCTACAGAGTCTTCATCACAAACCAAGATGCTCCTTAGACAGGGGTGGAGGAACCTCACCACAGAGGTCCAGAGTTTCCTATTCCAAATATCCATCAACTGAAAAATGGGTAAACAAAATGTGGTATATCCAAACAATGGAATATTATTCAGCCCTAAAAAGGAATGAAGCACTGACACTGGTACAACATGATTGGTCCTTGAAACCATTATGCTAAGTGAATAAAGCCAGTCACAAACATCAGATATTTACATGTGTATTTGAAGAAGCCTCATTGTCTGGGGTAAGTACCAAGGTTCTCGGTCTCATGGCCAAGGAGATGGAGGTCGTGGACACACACACAGACACACACACACACACACACACACACACACACACACACACAGGGAATTTGGAGCAGGAGTTTAATAGACAAAAGGAAAGAACAGCTCTCTGTCTCAGAGAGGGGTCCCAAGCGGGTTGCCAAGTTGTCAGGGTTTTTATAAATGGGCTAGTGAGGACGGGGCTCGTGAGGAGGGGATGTCTTATCCTCCTAGGGCCAGATGGTTTGATTGAGAACAGGTGTGTTATCTGTATGGTGCAGAGTTTTTGTCAGTTCTCATCCCATTCCCTGCCCACATAGGCAGAATCTCAGTCTGTGTAACTTTGTTCTGCTTATCTGAGAGGGAGAGTTTCTGTTTCTGTTCCCAGACATCTTCCTGCATCTGTAGGCATCCCCCTGCCCCCACAAGTCTGCTTTTGGCTTCCTTATCTCAGTGTGCCTAAAGGGAAAGGAATGTGCTTATTAAAGCCCTCTGTTTTACTGGGGCCCATTGTGTAAGTGTGAAGTCTGGTGATTACCCAGGAGACCTTCCCCTTCTTTCTGTGCCCAAGCTGTTGATGTGTGATTTACAGCCTGAACTTTCAGCCTGCTTGTTGTTAGAAGAGAAGTGATTTCTTTGAACTGCCTGAAGTTAGAAAGGGAGGTATTTTTGAACTACTTTTTGTTAAAAGGAAAGATTTCTGCCAGGGACTCACTTTACCCTGTCTACCTAAATAATTTCTTTCTGCCTCCTATAACATATTCATTTGTATGAAAAGTCCAGAATAGAGACATCTCTTAAGATAGAAATTAGTTTAGTGGTTGTTTAGGGAATAGAGGGGTGGGATAAAGAACTTGTGTTGGGGGTGGGAGGGTACTTTATGGCTAATGGGCACAGAGTTTCTTCATGATGTGATGAAACTAATTTCAAGTTGACTATAGTGATGTTCACACATATCTGAGAACATATTAAAAATCACTTAATTGTATGCTTTAAATGGGTAAATTGCATGGCATATGAATTATATCTCAATAAAGCTGTTTAAAAATACAATCTGGGATAATTTTACCAGAAAATATAACCTGGGATAATTCTACCAGATTTCTCTCATCTTCATTGCCACTAACTTATTTTGGGTCATTGTGTTCAATGGCCTGCTTCTTGTCAATAATAATTTTTGAGCTATCTGTTCAGGCATACCAGTACTTAGCAGATCCAAGTTTTAGTCCTGATCAGTCTTATTTTATTTGTTTTTTATTTTTTGAGATGGAGTTTTGCTCTTGTTGCCCACGCTGGAGTGCAATGGCACAATCTTGGCTCACTGCAACCTCTGCCTCTGGGGTTCAAGCAATTCTCCTGCCTCAGCCTTCCAAGTAGCTGGGATTACAGGCGCCCACCACCACACCAGGGTAATTTTGTATTTTTAGTAGAGATGGAGTTTCAGCATGTTGGCCAGGTTGGTCTCGAACTCCTGACCTCAGGTGATCCACCCATCTTGGTCTCCCAAAGTGCTGGGATTACAGGCATGAGCCACCATGCCCGGCCCTGATCAGTTTTATTTTTGCACACAATTTTGCACACAATTTTTGCACACATATTTTGACAAAATTCATCCCTGAAATAGGGGGTACTGGAGTAAAAGGCTTGAGTGTGATAGATGGGTTGGATTTTGGACATGTGCCATTTAAGATATTTGTCAAAAAGTTAAGGGAGGCAGTTGCGTAGTCTTCTACAGTGGTCTCAATTTTTCTCTCTCCCCCTGCCTTGCTGCACTTCCTGTCTCCACAGTTTCTTACTTAGAGCTTAGAGTCACTGTTAACAAAACAGTCAGATTGCATTGTAAAGGTTTTCTTTTCCCTTAGAACACTATATTATAATCTCGTGTAGTAAGCAAGGTACACAGGTGAAGTAAAGTGCTTTCTGATTGTCTTTTCAAGATAAAGTTCCATTTTCTTGAATTCTCTTTATTTGCAAAAATAACACTAAATATTAAAGCTTTCCTTTCTCTTTCCTCCATTGATTATAATATAGTTTTATGAGAAAAATACACAGTTGAAGAAAAGTGCTTTTTGATGGTCTTAGTGGGATCAACTCCATTTTCTTTTTTGCAAATTTATTTCAAATAATTTTGTGTATTTATAGGGTACAGCGTGATGTTTTGATCTATGTATACATTATAGAATGCTTCAGTCAAGCTAGTTAACATACCCATCTCCTCATCAATTTATCATTTCTTTGTGGTGAGAACATTGAAAATAAATTTTAGCAATTTTGAAATATGCATTATTGTTAACTGTGATCACCATGTAGTGCAAGAGATCATTAAAACTTATTCTTTCAGTCTGACTCACACTTTGTACCTTTAGATCAACATTTTCCCTTCCCCATCCCTCATCCCACCTTCCCTAGCCTCTGGTAATCATCCTTCTATAAGATAGACTTTATTAGATTCCACATTCAAATGAGATCATACAGTATTTGTCTTTCTGTGCCTGGCATATTTCCCTTAGCATAACGTTCTCTGGTTCCATTCCTGTTGTTGCAAATGAATTTCCTTCGTTAAGGCTATTCCACTGTGTATATTTACCACATTTTGTTTATTTACTCATTCCTCATTGACACTTAGGTTGATTCCGTATCTTGGTATCATGAATAATGGTGAAATTGTACCGGCATTAAAAAGTTCAATTTTCTTGATTTTTCCGTATTTGCAAAGATATTTAAGTCAGCAGTAGCATGTAGAAAATTGTTAGTAATAATAGCTAATAATAATAGCTGTTATTTCCCTTTTCCTCTTTCTCCTCCACCTTTAGTAAATAAAACCTGCCATAAAACTGTGATATGGAGAAACAAAATTACCAACCTCACTAAAGAAAACCTCACTAAAAAGGAAAATCTAGCTTATTTACCCCAATGTAACTACTGAGGGCTTTAAACAACTTAAACGTCTCTGCAACAAATTTTGTGCAAACACCTATGCTTGCATCTGGCATTTCCCCTCCCCGCCCTGCGGAAGTGGCCCAGCTCTCAGGGCGCCTCAGACCTCACCCCCAGGGTCCTGGGGCAGCACAGGGTCCTCCCTGGCCCAGGCGCCCGGTGGCCGAGAGCCTGCCCGCGAGCTCAGCGCTGCTCAACGGTCTCTGTCCTTGGCTGTGGCTCCTGCGCTCTGGCTGAGCCATGTTCCTTCTCCTCGCCCTCCTCACTGAGCTTGGAAGGCTGCAAGCCCACGAAGGTAAGTCCATGGGAGCCTCCCCTTTCTCCTTCGACTTTATAGCCGGGCTGGACTCTTACTGGGAGCAGTTTCTTGTCATTCTGGGACCCTCCCCCGCTCCCTTCTGGGATCCCATGCCGGTGCTTCCGGTGTGTCAGGGACACCTTTCCACGCCAGGCCAGGGGGAACTAAAGGCCTTAGCGGAGGACCTGTTAGCGCTCTGCATCAGCGCCCATGGTCTCAGTGGCCCACACGCAGTGCGTCTTCTGGCATCTTCCCACTCTGTGAAGGAGGGTGGAGGTGGTGGAGTACTAACTGCCTTCAGCGAACTCCTCAGAGTCCTGAGGAAGCAAGTCTCTCATCGATTCTAAAAGGGAACCAGAGGGGCCTGTAGAACTGCAATGTCTAATTTTTTTTTCTTTTTTTGTGTCTTAGCCATTTTCAATGTGCTGTTGATTATGTAGTGAAATTTGTGGACTAGAAAGAGTGTGAGCACATGCGAAAACTTTTACTTAAAATTTTAGGCGCCACCATGCAGTCCGGGATAAGAACCCGTGCTTGACTGAGACGATTGTTGATGCAAAACAAAGACAAAAACAAACACATTTTCTTACTGCAGGTTCTGAAGGAATATTTCTGCATGTCACAGTTCCACAGAAGATTAAGTCAAATGACAGTGAAGTTTCAGAGAGGAAGGTAAATGATGAGGAATATTTATTCTATATTTAAAGCTTTATGGCAATTTTTATTTACCCTTATATTAAGTCAGATCATACTAACTTGTATTCATTGCCAAATTATAATATTTTGCCTGTGCTATTTTGTCTCCTACCGTGTTTTGATCCTCTTGTTCCCCCATTTCTGCTGCTTATTTCCCTGTCTTTTCTCTTCATCTCTTCTTAACATACTACTTGTTCACAATTTCCAAGAAATGCTCAGCAATCAAACTGGTAGGAAAAAAAATCAATATAAAATATTCGTGACCATGGTTTAGCCAACAAATTAACAATTTTTTTATTGTCCACTAAGTGACGTACAAATTGGTCATAAGTAAAATTTAGACATGCAAAATTCGACCCACAAGCATCAGTCTTAATAGCATGTAATGTACAAAGAAATTTTTAAAAAGCAAAGAAAAAATAAAAACATCACATTTGCCCTATTACCATGAAAAACATTACAATAAGTAAATATTAACTGGAAAAAGAAGTTGGAAAATTACTAACCTGCTAGATTAAAAACTGATTAAACTGAAGGCATTCAGTCTTGTATATTTTCTTGATTGAAATACCTGAAATTGACAGATTTAAAATGTTTTATTTTACAAACTGGAAGTCACAATATAGGGGTTTATATTTCTATGCAGTCAAAATGGGCACAATATATGTCAACTCTGAAAATGTTTCAGGTTGAAAGAGTGAGTTTAAAATTATGACTAAGGAAAAGATTAATCCATTAATTCTATTTTGGCACACAATATAGGGACCTACCATGGCTATGTTCTACTAGTGAACAATTATAATAAAGTATATGTCAAATTATGTTTGAGAATCACAATAAAATGAATACTTTCTTTTAGAGAAGTTGGAAAGGATTTTCATATATAAATCTTATTTATCACATTATCCTTCTGAAATGGGATTATTTATTACATATACTCTTTTTAAAAGACAGAGGATTAAAAAATATTAATGGCATCAAATCTGTGTTAGCATGTAGAGTCTAATCTTTAATTTATAACTCCATTTCCACTACAGTAAGCTGCTTTCTGTTGAAGAATTATTTGCATAAGTTATTTTCTGCCAACATAATCCCATCCCAACACTTTGGGATCCCAAGGTTGGAGGATCGCTTGAGCCTAGGAGTTTGAGGCCGGCTTGGGCAAGTTGGTGAGACCCCATCTCTACAAAAATAACTTAACTGGGTGTGGTGGTGTGTGCCTGTAGTCCCAGCTGTTCTGGAGGCTGAGGTGGGAGTACCCCTTGAGCCCAGCGGTTGGAGGCTGCAGTCAGCTGTGATTGTGTCACTGTACTCCAGCCTGGATGACAGAGCAAGACTTCATCTCTTAAAAACAAAAAACAAACAAACAAAAAACCAACTATCTGTCTGTCTGTCTGTCTGTCTGTCTGTCTGTCTGTCTATCTATCTATCTATCTATCTATCTATCTATCTGTCTATCTATCTATCTATTCTGTTTTTTCCCCAGATTTACTACTATTGTACATTGTCATTGCATAATCACTGTAAACTTCAAATTTCTTACTACTTGTCAAGAAGCATATAGCAACTACGCAGGGCTTGATGAAATAGTTTTACTATGAGAGACATGCAGTATTCATTCGTTGTCTACACTTTTGGTATTATTTATATGGAATTCTTGAAGCTATATTTTATTGTATAGGGTATTATTTTCATGTTTTTAAAACTTTACTGAGTTATAATTGGTATAAAAATTGCACATATCCAATGTAGACATTTTCCTGAGTTTGAATATATGCATACACCCATGATATCATGACCACAGTCGATGTACTAAACATATCCATCACCTCCAAAAATGTCCTTGCATACTTTTGTTTTGTGTTTTGTGCTAAGAATGCTGAACATGAGAATGATTCTCTTAACATATTTTCAAGTGCACAATGGTGTATCGTTAACTATAGGTACTATGTTATACAGCATACCTCTAGAACTTATTCATCTTTCATTACTGGAACTTTGTATTCATTGAACAATAATTCCCTATTTCTCTCGACCCAGACCCCTGGCAACCACTATTCTATTCTCTGCTTTTATGATTTCCACTGTTTTATTTTATTTATTTGTTTGAGATGGAGTTTTGCTCTGTTGCCCAGGCTGGAGTGCAGTGGTGTGATCTTGGCTCACTGAAACCTCTGCCTCCTGGGCTCAAGTAATTCTTGTTCTTCACCCTCCTGAGTGGCTGGGATTACAGGTGCATGCCACCACACCTGGATAATTTTGAATTTTTTTAGTAGAGATGGAGTTTCCCCATGTTGGCCAAGCTGGTCTTGAACTCCTGAACTCAAGTGATACACCAGACTCGGCCTCCCAAAGTGCTGGCATTACAGGCGTTAGCCACCACACCCACCTATTTTAGCTATTTTAGATTCCTCATATAAGTAAGTGGAATCATATAGTGTTTGTCCTTCTGTGACTGTCTTATTTAACATAACATAATGTTCTGTGGGTTCATTCACGTCTCAAATAGGATTTCCTTCTTTTTTGAAGCTAAATAGTGTTCCAATATGTTTATATGCCACATTTTCTTTATGCATTCATGTCATTGAACATTTGGGTTGCTTCCAAACCACGAATATTGTGAATAATGTTGGAATTAACATGGGGCTGCAGATATCTCTTCAATTTCATGGCTTTAATTTTTTTGGATATGTAGCCAGAAGTTGCATTGCTGGATTATATGGTAGTTCTATTTTTAATTTTTTGTGGAACCTCCATACTGGTTTTCATAATGGCTGCACCATTCTCCATTCCCACCAATAGTGTACAAGGATTCCAACTTCTCCACATCTTTGCCAGTGCTTGTCACATTTTGCTTTTGTTTGTGGGTGTGGGTTTTTTTTTTTTTTTTTAACAAAACCCATTATAATAGCTGTGAGGTGATATTTCACTGTGGTTTTGATCCTGCATTTTTCTAATGATTAATGATATTGAGTACTATTTCTTATACCTGATGGTCATTTGTATGTTTTCTTTGGACAGAAGTTTATTCAGGTCCTTTGCCCATTGTTTAATCAGGTTATTTGTTTTGTTTTGTTTTTGGCTGTTGAGTTGTAGAAGGTCCTTTTGACATTTTGGATATTAGCTCTTTGTCATATAGATCATTTGAAATATATTCTTCTATTCCATAAAACAATGGCTTAAATTTTAGGATATTACAGGAACTATGAAGAAGGTTTCAAACTTTCTGTTTTATCTAAGTATACATTTGGAAGCCATAGTGCCATTGTTGGTTCAACACTGGGAAACAACTCTCCAGTTGGGGAGAGCTGACCTCAGTTGGGATGTGTTTATTTCCTGCTATCAATGCCTTCTTGCCAAAGACCATTGCAAGCACGCCTGCAATTGAACAAGTGAGGATTATTACACACTGCAGTGAGGGAGAATGCACACCTTGGGGAGCCATGGAGCATCTCTTTAGGAGGTTGTTAAAGTACTTATAAGATTTTGGCTTGTGTTTTGGGAATTTGGGGGAAGTTTTAGGATGCGTGCCTTTGTTCTGGTTTAGATATGGTCAGGAAGTAGGCATAATACTATGATTGTGTATCTTAGTAAGTCTTATCTAGGGCACGGGAAGACCAGAACATTCCTAAATCTGTCATTAGTTAAGAAGCAGCAGCCATTCATGCTAGCCCAATAAGGGCATATTCAATCTTTCTGTTTTTTTGGCTTGGGAGGGCTTACATTTAGTTGGTGTTCATACATGATTATGAAGTAGTCTTGGTTTTGTCTTGATGCATAATTGTCTCACAGTGGTCCTGTGTTACGTTGATGTCCTTTTAAAGTGCTTATATTCAACAGCAGAATTCCAAGTCTAGCTGATAGTGCCAAGCCAACTCCTTAATGTTACTGGCTGCTTTCCCCTTTCTTATTCTTTATGTGATTAATTTATGTTAGGCACATTATATCTTACTCAGACTATAGCCAGAAGCAAGCATTGGAATCATAAATGTCTGCACAAGACATATATATATATACTTCATAATGAATTAAGTTGTCATGGTAAGGTTGAGAAGAACCATCTATGCAGAGTATCTATTCCAAATGACTGTTGTTTATAGCTATTAATATAGAGAATATAAGAATATATGTAAGTACATATTGTGTATAAATTATGTATGATTATGTGTATGTTATGTATATCAAGATGTATGTATATCTTCCTTGACATGCGTATTTTACACACACAAACATGTCAATGATTGTGTACACACATGAAGAAATATATATATAAATATATACACCAACATGGGTGTATGTATATATATATTTATTATTAATATTTTATTAGAAATAATTTTTAATTACTAATTTTGTAACATTTAAAAATTTTAAACTTTCATTTTAAGTACTCCTTGAGTCATATTCTACACTTTTTATTCATTTTTCAATATTTTAAAATGAATGCCATTTATGCAGCCAAAATACACATGAAAAAATGCTCATCATCACTGGCCATCAGAGAAATGCAAATCAAAACCACAATGAGATACCATCTCACACCAGTTAGAATGGCAATCATTAAAAAGTCAGGAAACAACAGGTGCTGGAGAGGATGTGGAGAAATAGGAACACTTTTACACTGTTGGTGGGACTGTAAACTAGTTCAACCATTGTGGAAGTCAGTGTGGCAATTCCTCAGGGATCTAGAACTAGAAATACCATTTGACCCAGCCATCCCATTACTGGGTATATACCCAAAGGACTATAAAATCATGCTGCTATAAAGACACATGCACACGTATGTTTATTGTGGCATTATTCACAATAGCAAAGACTTGGAACCAACCCGAATGTCCAACAATGATAGACTGGATTAAGAAAATGTGGCACATATACACCATGGAATACTATGCAGCCATAAAAAATGATGAGTTCATGTCCTTTGTAGGGACATGGATGAAATTGGAAATCATCATTCTCAGTAAACTATCGCAAGAACAAAAAACCAAACACCACATATTCTCACTCATAGGTGGGAATTGAACAATGAGATCACATGGACACAGGAAGGGCACCATCACACTCTGGGGACTGTTGTCGGGTGAGGGGAGAGGGGAGGGATAGCATTGGGAGATCTACCTAATGCTAGATGACGAGTTAGTGGGTGCAGCGCACCAGCATGGCACATGTATACATATGTAACTAACCTGCACAATGTGCACATGTACCCTAAAACTTAAAGTATAATAAAAAATAAAATAAAATAAAATAAAATAAAATAAAATAAAATGAATGCTATCATTCCTTTTGGCTCAAGTATTTTGGGAAGAGGACATTTTGCCTTTAATTTCCAAAATAAATTTTTTCTAGATTTTCTTTTTTAAACTAAAATAACATTTTACACTGATAAATAACACATATATCTCAATGAATTTTCACAAAGTAGACACACCTCCAAAATTAGCACTCGATTCAGAAATAAAACATAAGAGCAAGTCACAAACTCTCTCATGATTCCTTCTGGTTATTTTCCTGTTTATTTTGACTTATAATGCTTTTGCTTATTATTGTTCAAAACTGAAAGTTCCAGGCATGTCTTGGAGATATTGCAGGTTTGGTTCTAGACTACCAAACTAAAGTAAGTCACACAAACTGGTATCCCAGTGCATACCAAACTTATGTTTGGTATACTATATACTATAGTTTATTAAGTGTGCAATAGTGCTGTGGCTAAAAATAACATTGTATAAACCTTAATTTAAAACACTTTATTACTAAAAAATTGTAACTATCATCTGAATTTTCAGTGAGTTGTAATCATTTGCTGGTTACAATCAGGCCTTGCCTGATGTTGATGGCTGCTGACTGATCAGGGTGGTGGTTGAAGGTTGGGGTGGCTGTGCCAATTTCTTAAAATAAGACAATGATGAAGTTTGCTGTGTCGGTTGACTCTTCCTTTCATGAAAGATTTCTCTATAGTATGCAATGCTGTTTGATAGCATTTTACCCACAGTAGAACTTATTTTAAAATTGGATTCAATCTTCTCCAACCCTGCCACTGCTTTATCAACTAAGTTTATGTAATTTTGTAAACTCTTTTTTTGTAATTTTAACAGTATTCACAGCATCTTTACTAGGAGTAGATTCCATCTCAGGAAACCAACTTCTTTGCTCATCCGTGAGAAGTAACTCCTCATCGATTCAAGTTTTATTGTGAGATAGCAAAAATTCAGTCATATCTTCAGCCTCCACTCCTAATTCTAGTTCTCCTGCCATTTCTACCACATCTGTAGCTATTTTCTCCACCAAAGTCTTGAATCCCTCAAAGTCATTCATGAGAGCTGTAATTAACTTTTTCTGAATTCCTGTTAGTGTTGATATCTTAACCTCTTTCCATGAATCGTGAATGGTCTTAATGACATGTAGAATGGTGAATTCTTTTCATACGTTTTCAATAGACTTTGCCCAGATCCAACAGAGGAATCACTATTTATGGCAGCTATAGCCTTACAAAATGTATTTCTTAGGTAAGAAGACTTGAAAGTCAAAATAGCTCCTTGACTGGGCTGCAGAATGGATGCTGTGTTCACAGGCAGGAAAACAGCCTTGATTTCCTTGCACATCTCCGTTAGAGCTCCTGGGTGACCAGGTACATTGTCAATGAGCAGTAATATTTTGAAAAGAATCTTTTTTTCTGAGCAGTAGGTCTCAACAGTCAGCTTCAAATATTTAGTAAACCATATTATAGTTATACTATCATCCAGACTTTGTTGTTACATTTCTCATCACAGGCATAAGTAGATTTAGCATAATTCTTAAGGGCCCTAGCATTGTTAGAATGGTCACTGAGTATTGGCTTCAATTTAAAGTAAACAGCTGTAATAAGCATTAACAAGAGAGTCAGCTTGTCTTTTAAAGCTAGACATTAAGATTGGGTAGAATGATAGTTCTATTTTTAGTTTTTTGATGTTTGACCCAGCAATTTCACTAATTGGTATCTAAATACCCATTTTACATTGATAAAAAAAGGAATATAGATCATTTTAAAAAGACACCTGCACTTGTACGTTTATTGCAGCACTAGTCACCATAACAAAGTCATGGAACCAATCTAAATGTCCACCAACAGTTCGCTGGATAAATAAAAGGTGGTATATATACACCATGGAATATTATGCAGCCATAAAAAAGAATGAAATCATGTCTGCTCTAGCAACATGGAGGAACTGGAGGCCATTATCCTATGTGGAATAACCCAGCAGTGAAAAAATAAAATATTACATGTTCTCATTTATAAGTGGGAGCTAAATAAATGGTAAGTTGGACATAAAATGATGAAGAAAATAGACTCTGGGGACTCCAAAGTTGGGGATGGGGACAGAATACCTACTGGGAACAATGTCCAATATTTGAGTGATGGGTACACTAGAAGCCCAACCCCCAGCATCATGCATGTAATTCCCATGTAACAATCAAGCACGTGTACCCCTGAATCTAAAATAACAATTTAAAAAATGCTATGCATGGATTTCCCCTCTCTAGCTATGAAAGTCTCTAGCTGAGTCCTAGATGGTGTATTCTTCCAGTAGAAGGCTGTTTTATCTGCACTGAAAATCTGTTGTTTAGTGGCGCAGTCTTCATCAATTATCTTAGCTAGATCTTACAGATCGCTTGTTTCAGCTTCTGTATTGGGACTTGCTGCATCACCTTGCATTTTTGTTATGGAGATAGAGATATCTTCTTAAATCTCATGAACCAACCTCTGTTAGCTTCACTCTTTTCTTCTTCACTTTCTTTTCATTCTCAGTCTTCATAGAAATGAAGAAAGTTAGGGCTTTTTTCCAGATTAAGCTTTGGCTTAAGGGAATGTTATGGCTGTTTCGATTGTCTATCCAGACAATGAAACCTTCTCCATATCAGCAATAGCTTGTTTGCTTTTATGTTATTGGGCCATTGATTTTTATTCTTGAGTAATGTTGCTAAAATGTCCATACTACCCAAAGCAATAGGCAGATTCAGTGCAATCCCAATCAAAATTCCAATGGCATTCTTCACAGAAATACAAAATACAATGCTAAATTTTGTATGGAACCACAAAATAACCTCGAGTAGCCAAAGCAATACTGAGGAAAAAAGTTAGAGGCATCATACTTCCTGATTTAAAATTATATTTAAAAAACATAATATTCAAAACAGTATGGTTTTGTCATTAAAAAAAAAAATCAGACATGTCGACCAATAGAAGAGAACAGAGATCCCAGAAATGAATCCAAACATATACAGTCAACAGATTTTCCAGAAGTTCACCAAAAGGATACAATGGGGAAGGATAGTCGAAAGACTATCTTCTGTCAGGTTTTGCTTCTTATATTTTGCAGTTCTGTCTTTTGGGGTATACCCATTTAGGATTATTACATCTTGCTGGATTGATACCCTTTATCATTATATAATGCCCTTCTCATTCTCTGCTAAATATCTTTGCATTATTTGATACTAATATAACAATTTCTACTTTCCTTTGATTTATGTTTGCATGATAAGTTTTCTTCAGTATTATTGCTTTCAGCCAGCCTAGGCAATTGTCTTTGATGTGAAATTATTTTTAACAGAATATAGCTTTGTCAATTTTTAAATCCACTCAATCTATAATTTTGCCTATTCATATCATTTATATTTAACGTCACCATTGGTGTTACATCTACCAAGTAATTTTTTGTTTTGCTTTTAATTTTTATTTTCTTTTTCATGCTTATGTATAAATTACCAGAATAACATAGTTTTTTGCTGTGGGGTTGGTTCAAGAATATATACTTTGTAGAGCTCTTTTAGTGGTTACTTTAGATATTACATTACATGTACGTAACTTTTCACAGCCTACTGTCATCATTTCACCAGGTTAAGCAAACTATTTAAACCTTAATGTGTTTCTAAATATATGTTGAGGAAATATTTAAGGCAATTATAAATGGGCTAAAGTAAAGGAACACAAAGAAATAAGTGTAATAATTTTTGCCTCAATCTTCAAATTAATTTGGAAAACTCAATATGAAAAGGTAAACTTTTGTAATTACCCATACTTTCCCCTCTATGTTTTTTCTTCATTCTGGGTGTTTCAATCCTTCCTCTTTTATTTTTCCTTTTTTGTTTAGAGAAATTTATTTAGTCGTTTTCTTAGTGTAGGTTTGTATGAGACAAATTCTCTTAGTTTCCTGATCTGAGAATGTCTTGATTATCTCTTCATTTATGAAGGATATTTTAAAGTGGATTTTCATAGAATTCTAGATTTATGGGTCTTTTTTTTCATCGTATTTATGTTACGACATTTCCTTTGATCTTCATGGCTTCTTATGAGAAATTTGCTGTCATTTGAATTGTTTTTTTTTCCCTAATGGGTAAGTTGTCATTTCTTTCATTACTTTCAAGATTTAAAAAATTTCCTTTAGTTTTCAGAAATTGAACTATGATGCATTTTGCTGTGAGTTTTTTTTTTTTTTTTTTTTTTTTGGTAATTGTTTCCTTTGTAGTCTCAATAGTTTCTAGCTTCTTAAATCAATAGGTTTATGATTTTGTCAAATTTGGTAAATTTTCACCCGCTATTTCTTGTGAGTACCTTTTCAACTCTATCCTCTGTCTCTATTTGGGATTCTAATGACACTGGTAGAATTTTTGTTATAGTACCCTAGGTCCCTGAAGCTCTGTGCATTTTTTATCATTTCCTCTCTACATTTTTTGTAAGTTTCCTCAATTTTCAGATTGGATAATTTCTATTATTCTGTCTCCCATTTCAGTATTTTCTCCCCTAACCCCATTCTGTGGTTGAGCCCTTCCACTTAGATTTTTATTTTGGTAACTTTGTTTTCATGTGTTATTCATTGTACCTAACTGGAATCCTGAATAGGTGAAGCACAGGGCTGACTTTCACTGCCATGGAGGTGGTGCTTCATCGCTACAAGGAGGGACTGCAATCTCACTCTACACTGGACCCTGTTGACACTGTGCCTGTTGGTAGTTCCAGGTTGCTATCTTCTCCAGCAAACCATTTACAAGCATGGGAGTCAAAAGAAAACCAGTGAACTAACTGTTTTTATTTTTTATTTTTATTTTTTTAAATATGTATTTATTTGTTTATTTTGAGATAGAGATTCACTCTGGCTGGATTCACTCCAGGAGATTCACTCTGGAGATTCACTCCAGGCTGGAGTACAGTGGCATGATCTCAGCTCACTGTAACCTCTGCCTCAGAGGTTTCAAGAGATTCTCCTGCCTCAGCCTCCCAAATAGCTGGGATTAGAGGTGCACACCACCATACCTGGCTAATTTTTTTGTATTTTTAGTGGAGATGGGGTTTCACCATGTTGGCCAGGCTGGTTTCAAACTCTTGACCTCAAGTGACCCACCCACCTCGGCCTCCCAAAGTGCTGGGATTGCAGGAGTGAGCCACCATGCCCAGCCTGAACTAGTCATCGCTCAAGTCCTTATATCACTGGTTAGTCTGCCTTCTTGTTTCCATTTCTCCAAAATTTTTTACTTTTATTTTTCAATTATATTCCCAGGATTTCTTAGCTTTAAGAGGGAAGAACTTGGAAGAATGAGGCTATTCCATTTTGGCTGGAACCAGAAATCTGATCTTATCCATTTTTAATTTAAAGTAAACAGTGTGTGTGGTTTTTTTTTTTAGAGCAATATTAGGTTCAGAGAAAAGATGAGAAGAAAATACAGAATCTTTCAGCTTACCACTGTCCTTACGGATGCGCGGCCTCACTGACTATCAGATCTCAGATGTTTGTTTCAATTAACGAATCTATGTTGACACATCATCACTCAAAATTTCATAGTGTACATTAGTGCTGTGTACCATGTGGGTTTGGACAAAAGTATAATGACATGTATCCACTAGTAGTATCATACAGAATAAGTTCACTGTTCTAAAACTCCTTTGTGCTCTACCTAATCATCCCTCCCCACCAACCAAATCCTTGACTTTACTTATTCTTTTACAGTCTCTATAGTTTGGCCTTTTCCAGAGTGTGTTATAATTGGAATCTTGAAGTTATGTAGCCTTTTCAGATGGCTTTTCTTCCCACTTAGTATGCGTTTAAGATTCTTTTATGTCTTTTAATGGTTTGATAGTTCATTTCTTTCACTGAATAATAATCTATTGTCTGCTGTACCACAGTTTATTTATGTATACCTACTGAAGGATGTGTTGGCTGCTTCTAAGATTTGGCAGCTATGAATTAAGCTGCCATAAATATTTCTGTATAGGTATTTGTATGGACATAAGTTTTCAGCTCTTTTCAGTAAATACCAAGGAACACAATTGCTGGATTATATGGTGAGAGTATGTGTAGTATTGTAAGAAACTGCCAGCTCATCCTCCAAAGCTGATCTATTATTTTGCATTTCTACAAACGAGGAATAAGAGTTCCTGTGGCTCCTCATCTTTACTTCAATTGGGGTTGTCAGTGTTTGCGTTTTGACTATTCAAATCAATGTGTAATAATATTTTATTTTTAATTTGCAATTCCTTAATAATATATAAGGATTAATTTTTTTAGAGCAGTATTAGGTTCAGATAAAAGATGAGAAGAAAGTACAGAATCTTTCAATATACCACTGTCCTTATGGATGCACAGCCTCCCTGACTATCAGGTCTCGTGTTTGTTTGACATATGTCTTATTTGCTTGACATATATCTTATTTGATGAGATGTCTGTTTAGGTTTTTGTCTCTTTTTAAAGTCTGACTGTTCATTTTATTATTGTTGAGTTTTAGGAGTTGTTTAGATATTTTGGTCCTTTGTCATATAGGCCTTTTGCAAATATTTTCTTTTAATCTGTGGTTTATCTCTTCATATACTTGACAGTGTCTTTCACAGAGAAGAAATTTTCAGTTTTAATTAAATCCAGTTTATCAATTATTTATTCATGGATCATGCCTCTGGGGTTGTACTAAAAAGTCACTGCCATAGCTAAGGTCACCTAGATTTTCTCCTGTGTTCTCTTCAAGTAGTTTTATAGTTGTGTATTTTACATTTTGGTCTGTTATTAATTTTAAGTCAATTTTGGTGAACTATTATGTTATGTGTCTAGATTTATTTATTTTTTTACGTTTGGATATCCAGTTGTCCCAACACCATTTGTTGAAAAGACTGTCTTTACTTCATTGTATTTCCTATGCTTTTTTGTCAAAGGTCAGTTTACTTTATTTACATAGATCAATTTCTGTGCTCTTTTTTCTGTTCCATTATTCTATTTTGTTTATTCTTTAGCCAATACCACAATCTGCTAATTACTGTAGCTTTATAGTTCAGTCTTGACATCAGGTAGTGTCAGTCCTCCAACTTTGTATTTCTCTTTTAGTATTGTGTTGTGTTGCCTGTTCTTGGTCTTTTGCCTCTCCACATAAACTGTAGAATTTGTTTGTCGATATTTGCAAAATAACTAAGTGGAATTTTGATTGGAACTATCTTCAATCTATTAATCAAGTTGGAAATAACTGATGTCTTAATGATATTTAGTGTTGCTATCCATAACATGGAATATTTCACTTGGTTCTTATTTAATTTTTTCATCAATTTTGAAGTTTTTCTCACATAGATGTTGTATATATTTTGCTAGATTTGTATCTAAATCTTTTGAGTTTTGGATGCTAATGTAAATGGCATTGTTTTTACTTCACATTCCCCTCCTTCATTGCTGGTATGTAGGAAAGCAATTGACTTTTGTATGTTTACCTTCTATCCTGCAACCTTGCTGTAATTGTTTTTTGGTTCCAGAAGGTTTTCTCATCAATCCTCTCAGAATTTCTACATAGACAATCTTTTCATCTATGAACAAAGACAGTTTCATTTCTTTTTTCCCAATCTAGTATACCTTTTCTTATTGCATTGGCTAGGACTGGTAGTGTGATGTTGAAAGGAGTAGCTATCTGTGCCTTGATCCTGATCTTAGCATGAAAGGGTCTAGTTTTTCAAAACCTATGTATGATGTTAGCCCTAGGTTTTTTTAAATAGATGTTCTTTATTAAGGTTAGAACATGGCCTGCTATTCTTAGTTTGCTGAAAATTTTTATCGCCATCATTATTATTATTCAAAGTGGGTATTGACCAGGCATGGTGGCTCACACCTGTAATTCTAGCACTTTGAAAGGCCGAGGCAGGTGGATCATCTGAGGCTAGGAGTTCGAGACCAGCCTGGCCAACATGGCAAAACCTGGTCTCTACTAAAAATATGAAAATTAACAGGATGTGGTGGTGCATGCCTGTGATCCCAGCTACTCGGGAGGCTGAGGAAGGAGAGTCACTTGAACCTGGGAGGCAGATGTTGCCGTGAGCTGTGATCATGCCACTGCACTCTAGCTTTGGTGGCAGAGCAAGACTCCGTCTCAAAAAAAAAAAAAAAAACAACAACAAAAAGAAATGGGTGTTGGATTTTTTCTTTTTTCTTTTTTGAGAGAGAGTCTTGCTCTCTCACCCAGGCTGGAGTGCCGTGGTGCGATCCCAGCTCACTGCAACCATCACCTCCTGGGTTCAAGTGATTCTCCTGCCCCAGCCTCCTGAGTAGCTGGGATCACAGGAACCCACCAACACGCCCGGCTAATGTTGTATTTTTAGTGGAAACAGGGTTTCGCCATGTTGGCCAGGCTGGTCTCAAACTCCTGACCTCTGGTGATCCACTCACCTTGGCTTCCCAAAGCGCTAGGATTACATGCATGAGCCACTGCGCCAGGCTGGATTTTTTCAAATGCCTTTTCCATGTCTATTGAAATGATCTCATGTGATTCTTTTCCTTTAGACAATGTGATGATTACATGAATTGATTTTCAAGTGTTGCGTTACCTTTGCACATCTAGGGTAAACCTCACTTGGTTGTAATGTATAAAAAAATTTGTATAAAATATGTAAATAGTTTTTATAATGTATAAAAATAATTATTTTATACACTGTTGAATAAGATTTGCTAATATTTTGTGGAGGATTTTTCATCTAGCTTTATAGAAAAAGAAGTATTCCCTGTGCTTCTATCTCTTGAAAGAGATTGTAGAAAATTAATATACATTATTTCTTAAATGTTTAGTAGAATTTACCAGTGAATCCATCTGGGCCTGGTGCTTCCTGTTGTGGAAGGTTAATTATCGATTCAATGTCTTTAATAGATGTATCTCAATGGGTTTATATATGTATATATACACACACATATTTATTTATGTCTTTGTTAATTTCACTAATCATTTTTCTGAAGCTTTCTAGACACAGATATTGCTCATATATTTTATAACTTTTAAAAAAAGTCATGTTTTTGATGCTTGTGTAAATTCCATTTTTATTGCATATTCTTATTATCCATTGTTGTTATGTAGAACTAAATTAAATTTTAAATATTGAGCTTCCATCCTTCATATTATTAAATTCACGCATTAGTTCTAGCAACTTTTTTCATGTATTACTTAGAATTTTTTCTGTGTATTATCATGTGTTTTGAAGATTTAAAAAATTTGTGTTTTTTTTTTAAAATTCTGCCTACCAGTTATTCCTTTTCCTTGTGGTATTGCACTGGCTAGAACCTCCAGTACCATATTCAATAAAAAGTGTGAAATAAATTGTCAATAAATATTTATTTCTTGAGATTGCAGAGAGGATGCATTCGATTATTCACCATTAAGTCTGACATTAGTTGTAGATTTTGTTCAATGCCTTTTAATAATTTAAGAAAGTTTTCATCTGTTCTTGGTTATTTCTTGCTAATAAAAACATATAAATTTGTAATTTTTTTTAAAGCACTGTTAAAGAAAGGCCTGTAAACTTTCTTTTAATCACAGTTTTTATTTTTCTGCAGGCCACAAAGTTTTATGGGTTATGGCTTTAATCATCATTTGTTTAAAATTATTTCTAAATTCTTATAATTGCTTCTTTGACTTAGGTAATATTTAGAAGTGAGTTATTTAATATCTAAAAACTTGAGAAGTTGTCTAGATATTTCTGATACTGATTTATATTTTAATTTTATTGGATCCAGGTAACTTGCTTTCAGTGGCTTAAATATTTTTAGAGTATTGAGGCTTGGCATAAAATAAGGTATATCTTAGTAATTGTTCTTTGTGGATTTAAAAAATGTGTTTATTTCATCTTGGTGGATTGTGTGGTCTATAAATGTAAATTATTTCAAGTTGATTGATAGTGTTTAATATTCTAGGTCTTTGCTAATTTTCTGTCACTAATGCTATTTCTGTGGATAACTGCTCTCAGTTTGAGAAACAGTTTTTGACTTGCTAACGAGCCTTAATAAGACTGAATGCTTAATCAGGGCACCAGGTTACCCTGGGACCTGAGCTGCCCATGAGGAACTGGGTGTTATCTGACCTGCAAAGCTTATGGTGGGACATGCACAACAGGATTTCACAATCAATTGGAAGGGGTATAAACATGACTGGGCTTTTGAATGTGTCTGAAGGCAGTATGAAGTTACATGATGAAGTGGCCCAAATGCCCACAGTCTCAATTCCTATTTGTATTAGTCTGTTCTCACATTGCTATAAAGAAATAACTAAGACTGGGTAATTTTTAAAGAAAAGAGGTTTAATTGGCTCACAGTTGGGCAGGTTGTACAGGAAGCATGGCTGGGGAGGCCTCAGGAAACATTCAGTCATGGTGGAAGGGGAAGGGGAAGTAGGCATGCTTTACATGGCCAGAGCAGGAGGAAGAGAGAGGAGGAGGAGATGCTGCACACTTTTAAACAACCAAATCTCGCGATAACTATCACAAGAACAGCACCAAAAGGGAAATCTGCCTTTCTGATCTAATCACTTCCCACCATGCCCCACCTCCAACATTGGAGATTACAATTTGATATGAGATTTGAGTGGGGACACAGACCCAAAACATATCACTGCTGCACTGTCTTCTGTCTTCCAGCCCAATGTGGCAGGGGCCAGGTGGTGGCACTTTGCTCTCAGTAAAGTGTTTAAATCTCCATTTATAAGTAATACTTGTTTCCTCCATATTTGAGTTTTTCATGCATTTTACAGCTTTATGCACATTTGGATTTATATTGCCTTCTTGAGGAATTGACACTTTTATCATTATGAAATGTTTCTGCTTATTCCTAATATTATTTCTTATTATCGTGGTTTGCCTTCTTAGTTTTTAATGTACACATTTAGTTTATTTATGATTAGCATTTGGATGATATATTTCTCTTTGTTCTCTTAATCAATCCATGTCTCTGTGGGCATATAATTGGGTCTTGGTTTTTTATCCAATCTCACATTACCTGTCTTTTAGAAAAATGTATTGTACAATAACGTACATAAGATAAAATTTACCACTGTAACTATTTTTAAGTATATGATTCAATGCTGTTAATTAAATTCACACTGTTATGCAACAAATCTCTAGAATTTTTTTATATTGGAAAACTGAATCTGTATACCCATTAAATACTAATTTCCTTGATGGCCTTCCCCAGCCCTTTCCAACCATCTTTCTACTTTTTGTTTCCATGATTTTGACTACATTAGATATTTTATATTAGTGCAAACATAAATGATGTATTTCATGTCTGGCTTATTTCAGTTAGCATAGTGTCCTCAAGATTCAACCTTGTTTTAGCATGTAATAGGATTTCCTTCTTTTTTAATGCTGCATAATAATCTGTTGCATTTTCCACATTTTATTCGTCTATTCGTTACTGATGGGCATTTGGGTTGCTTCCACCTCTTGGCTATTGTTAATTATGATACCAAGAACATTGGTGTGCAGATAACCTCTTCAAGATACTGCTTTGAATTGTTTTGGATGCATACCCAACAGTGGGGTTTTAAATCATATAATAATTCTATATTTTATATGATTCTATTTTTATGTGATTTTTGGATGAACCTCTCTAGTATTTTTTGTAATGGTTGCATCATTTTAAATTTCCACCAACACAAGGATTCCAATTACTCTACGTACACACCAACATTTGCTGTTGCTTGTTCTTTTGATAGAAGCCATGCTATAGAGTTTAAGGTTTTGACTTGCATTACTCTTATGATTTTATAGGTGACCATGTCTCATGTAATAGACTGAAAGTCACAGTTCCACCCTTACTGGAACTGCCTTGAATCCAGATGAGAACTTTAGGGTCATTTCTGCCACACTCTTGTGTACCTTCTTGACCTTCAATCTCTTGCAAAATCCCTCTTCTGGTCTAAGATTTTAAAAATATACCGTTATTTTCCATCTGTATATCTTCTTTGTAAGATTCAAACATTTTGTTCATTTTTAAATTGGGTTGTTTCTTGTTTTTGAGTTTCAAAAGCTTTTTATGTACTCTAGTTAAGTCTTTTATGAGATATGTGATTTCCAAATATTTTTCCCTGTCTATAGCTTTTTTTCATTCTTTTAATAATGTCTTTCTTTGAGCTAGTATTTTCACAAAAATGAAGTCCAACTTGTATTTTTTTTCTCCTGTATGGATTATGCTTTTGCTATCATATCTAAAAACTCATCATCAACACCAGGAATACAGAGGTTTTTGTCCTGTATTTCATTTTAGATATTTTGTGGTTTTGTGTATTACCTTTAAGTCTACAATTTCTTTCCACACTTGTGCAAGGTGTGATGTCTGTATTGAGATTCATCTTTTTGCATGTGGACATCCAATTGTTCTATCTTGCACACTTGTGCAAGGTGTAATGTCTGTACTGAGATTCATCTTTTTGCATGTGGACATCCAATTGTTCTATCACCGTCAATTGAAATGACGACCCTTTCTCCATTGAATTGCCTTTGAATCTTTTTCAAAAATCAGTTGAAGGTCTATTTCTGGGCTCTTTTTTCTGTTCCATTTTTCTGTGCATCCATTTTGTTTTGCCAATATCATTCTGTCTTGATTATGGTAGCTTTAGAGGAAAATCTTGAAATTAGATAAGGTAATTTCTCCAAACTTGGTTCTTTCTTCTCAAAATTTTGGTGGCTATTCTGTGTCCCTCACTACAGGCATACCTTATTTTATTGTGCTTTACTTAATTGCAATTCACACCTGTGTGAAGCAAGTTACCTGTGCCACTTGTACAACAGCATGTGCTCGTTTTGTATCTGTTTGCCTTTTTTAGTAATAAATCATTTTTTAACTAAGGTTGAACATTTATAGACATAATTTGCTTTACATATTCAGTGGACTACAGTATAGTGTAAACATAACTTTTATATGCACTGGGAAACCAAAAAATATACATCACTTGCTTCATTGAAATACTTGCTTTATTGCAATGGTTTGGAAATAAACCTGCAACATCTCTGAGGTAAGCCTATATTGTTAGTTTTGTGTTTTAAAATCTCTATATGACCCTTGATGAGCACATTAAATGATAATACTTATGTGTTCAATTTTGAAGTAGTAGTTTTTAACTATTAATATTTCTTTCACTTTATTTTTGCCTTCTTAAATTCTTATTAGTTGATATTGGAAGTCCTGGAAATAGCTTCTCTGTTTCCTATTTATTCTTTTAGATCTTTCACTTTTAAAATATTTTTGTGTTTAATTCACAGAAACTTTCTAGTTTTGATGTTCAACCTCACTAATTATCTTTCAGATATAGCCAGACTCTTTTTCAGGATAATGATTTACTTAAAAATCAACAGTTACATGGTCATTTATATCATCTATAATTGATTCATTTTTATGATTTTCTGTCTTTTCCTCAGTAAGAACTCTCTGCTCTTCACCACATGCTGGCATTGTCACACAGTGGTAAAGCACATTGCTTCTCTGCCAGGCTGTTACACTCATTTGATGTATCATCTTTGGAGAGTTACTCAATCTCTGTTTCTTGAAATGAAAAATAGTTTTTCTGAGGATAAAAATATTACAAAAAAACATACGAAGTGCTTCTGACAATACTAGGCATTTGATAAACCCTCATTACACATTAGAAAATTATAGAACTAGTTTTTTGTTACACTCAATCCCTACTCCTTATAATATCTATTTTTATTTTTCTAAAGATATTAAATATACTTATATTAAGGTCCTGTTTTATTCACACATGATACAGTTTTGTATATGTGTTCGCTCCAAATCTCATGTTGAAATGTGGTCCTCAGTGTTGGAGGTGAGGTCTGGTGAGAGGTGTTTGGGTCATGGGGGTGGATCCCTCATGGCTTGGTGCTGTCCTTGCAACGGTGAGTGAGTTCTCGTGAGATCTGGTCATGTAAAAGTGTGTGGCACTTCCCCCTACCCCCACTCTCCTCCTTGCTTCTGCTTTTGCCATGTGCAAGTTCCTGCTTCACCTTCTGCCATGAGTAAAAACTCTCTGAGGCCTCCCCAGAAGCCAAGCAGATGCTGGTCCCATGCCTGTAGAGCCTGCAGAACGGTGGGCCAACTAAATCTCTTTTCTTTATAAACTACCCAGTCTCAGGTAGTTCTTTATAGGAATGCAAGAACAGCCTAATACAACACACTTTATGGTTTTCTCAGAAGTAATTTGATAAATTACTCCTTTTATTTGTTGAATTTGTTATTGTCCCTTCTTGGTGTAGATGTACCTCAGAAGTTAGATAGATTTTTATTGTGGACTTGCCATTGGAGTGGAGATTGTGTCAGACCTTTTGCTGCCTTTGTTTTGCATTCAGTCTGGGAGAATGCATTGGATTTACCGTAGTAGCTTACATTGGTTTAAGGGAATAATGGGATGAGATTTGCCTCCAGTCTGGGTGATGAGCAGATAGCCTTCTGAGCCTGTGTGCTCCTTTTTCTTTCTGGCATTTCCAGTCATAGGCAGTATTGCCCTGTTTCTCTCTACCCAATTCACAGACTGTTCCAGCTTAAAATTAGAGACTTCTCTTGACATTTGTTTGCCTTGG
This sequence comes from Pan troglodytes, assembly GCF_028858775.2. Classification (NCBI taxonomy): domain Eukaryota; kingdom Metazoa; phylum Chordata; class Mammalia; order Primates; family Hominidae; genus Pan; species Pan troglodytes. Next base: position 47,898,722 of record NC_072405.2, read on the forward strand.
AAGAGAAATGGTGGGTTTAGTAGGATAGACCTCTGTCTGCATCTGTAGACATAGTCCAGTTACACCCCCCTGTAGAATTTAATGGCATCACCTGCTGTTTCTGGATGCCATCACAATAGGATCATGAGCATTGTTAGTACCCAATTTGTGATAATTTATAACTCTTGTCCCTGGAGGTATGGTCTTCCTCACTAGCTTCTTGTCTGCTTTCAGTCTCTTAGCTCTTTTTCCACAGTTTTATATGTTGAGAGAGAGATGCTAAATGTCTCTAAATAGGTATGACTGCACATATGTATGTATATATTAAAATTTGTTACTGGTTCGTTATGTTTTGTGTGGCATGTATGCCTACAGCCATGTCTAATTTATCTTGACTAAAAATGCATGTTTTTTCCTAAATAGAAGCAGTTAATATAGTGTTAATAATGCTAAAATGCTAAATATATATATATTTTAAAATGTACTCTTCATTTTTATTTTATTTTATTTTTATTTATAGGTTTTTGGGGAGCAGGTGGTATTTGGTTACATGAGTAAGTTCTTTAGTGGTGATTTGTGAGATTTTGTTGCACCCATCACCCAAGCAGTATACACTGAACCCAATTAATAGCCTTTTATCCTTCACCGCCTTCCACCCTTTCTCCCAAGTCCCCAAATTCCATTGTGTCATTCTTATGCCTTTGCATCCATAGCTTAGTTCCCACTTATGAGTGAGAACATGTGATGTTTGGTTTTCTATTCTTGAGTTACTTCACTTAGAATAATGGTCTCCAAACTCACCCAGGTCACTGCAAATACCATTAATTCCTTTCTTTTTATGGCTGAGTAGTATTCCATCATGTATATATACCACAGTTCCCCTTCACTTTTATTTTAAAAAGTCACCCCACACATTAAATTGGTCACATTGTTCCTGAATTTATTAAGATATTAAATTCTTACTATTTAGAATAATAAATTATAAAGATTATGTTCATTTTTAATAGATAGACTCTTTATTAACTTGGATGAATATTGTTTTATTTTATATATTTCTGGTTTCCTTCATAATCTTTACTGATGTGTTTTATTTTAGATGATTTACATCATTACAATTGATGGACAACCTTACACTCTACATCTCAGAAAACAGTAAGATATGATTTTTTTTTCATTAAGGAAAAGGGAAAGCTTTAAGTTTATATTTTACAGCCTTAAAGTTTTTGTGCAGTATTTAAATTCAGGAATGCTGTATAATGTAGACTTGTTTTATCAATCAACTTCCCAATTTAGGATTCATTAGGTTTTGAATATCAGATCTATAGAGCTCTTTCATTTTAATTTTCGCTTGATATTTTCAAATTATGAAATAAACTACATACTTGTAAAATCTCAAATTGCATATAAGCCGTTGAACCCAAGAACAGCAAGTTATATATTAAGTATATCTGGTGTGAAATCAAACATAGTTATGTCACTCGCGTCCATGTGAAGAGACCACCAAACAGGCTTTGTGTGAGCAATAAAGCTTTTTAATCACCTGGGGGCAGGCGGGCTGAGTCCGAAAAGAGAGTCAGCAAAGGGAGATAGGGGTGGGGATTATAGGATTTGGGTAGGTATTGGAAAATTACAGTCAAAGGGGGTTGTTCTCTGGTGGGCAGGGGCAGGGAACACAAGGTGCTCAGTGGGGGAACTTCTGAGCCAGGAGAAGGAATTTCACAAGGTAATGTCATCAGTTAAGGCAGGAACTGGCCATTTTCACTTCTTTTGTGATTCTTCATTTGCTTCAGGCCATCTGGATGTATACGACAAGTTACACATCAAGTGATTATGGTGGGAAATTCAACTAGTGACACAATTTTTATGATATGCTGATTACAAGTGTGTCTATTTTTAACAAGTTTACTGAACCTACTTTACATGTAAAATTCTCTAAAGTATAAAATTCAATAATTTTAATGAATTTGTGCACTGTTGCCACCATCAAATATAAATCAGTTTTAGAACATTCTTTCCCCACGTAAGAGCCCTCATGTTTTCTCAGTTAGCCTCTTTCTCACTCACAACTCCAAGCAACAATCTACTGTTTGTATCTTGATTTGTATTTTCTCAACATTTTATAAAAATAAAGTAGCCTCTTCTCTGTCTGCATCTTCAAACATATGTATTTATAGCAACTGTCCCTTGTCTGCCTGCTTCTTTGTAATTGAACAAGGCTAGAGGAAATTATTCTCACTTAATTCATGACTACCCTACTTAATTCACGTTTACTTTTCTTCCTCTACAACTCCACAAGTGTTTTCTGATAGAATCATCAGTGGTCCTCATGTTTTTGAATGCCCTGTTTGTGTTTTAGTCTTAATTTTTCTTAACCAGTTGGCAGCATTGATCATAGTTGACCAGTGTCTCCCCCGTAAAATACTTTCTTCATATGGCTTCCAGAATACCATAGACTCCTGCTCCTGATTTTACTCTGAAGTACTCTGGGTACTTCAGTGCTCTCTCACTCTCTCTCTGTCTCTCCTTTCTCTATTTTTTTTTTTTTAATTCTTTCTCATCTCTCAAATCTTAGAGTACTCCATAGTATGGTTTCTGCATTCTGGTTTTTTTTTTTCCCCCTAGCTATATTCAATCACCTGGTTGTTTAATTCTTGTGACTTTAAATACCATCCACATGTTGGTTGCTCCCAAATTAACATCTCTACCTTATTCCTCTTAAATAAATGCCATATTCACTTATCTGAGTACTTAGTTGATAACCAAGTATTTACTAGAATCCTCATAGGTAACATGTCCAAATGGAATTCTGACTTTCTTCGCAATTTGTCTTTCTCACAGTCATGTCAGGAATTGGCAAATATATAAGTTTTTCAGGAAAAAAAAAAAAACATGTAAAAAGTCGGAGTCATACTTGACATCTTTCTGTCATTTTCCCCTATTTCCAGTGGATTATAAACCTCTGTATTCAAAATATATCTATATCTAAACCCTACAAAATATATCCAGAATTAGACCTACCCCACTGATGCTATCTTAGTTCAAAGCACCATCATGTCTTACATCTAAATGTCTCTCTGTTTCTTCTGCTTATTTGTCCTGCAGATTATTCTCAACACAGTGCTGATTTTATTAAAACATTGGTCTGATGCTGTCTTTATCTGCTCAAACCCTCCAATGCGTCTCATCTCTGTGACACTATCTCTTACTATAGTCTGTCTTCGTCACTCCACACTCCAGTCATATTGCCCCCTAGTTGTTCCTTGTTTGTACAAAGCATATTTCTGCTTGAGGGTCCTTGCATTTTCTATTAATTCTTTCTAGAATAACACTTCTGTGAAAATTCATGTGGTTTATTCCTCAGGTATTTAATCATCTATTCAGAGAGGTTTTCCATGCCACCCTATCTACATTTTGTAACCACCCTCCCCAGGCCTTATCTATTATCATCTAATTGCTAGTACTATGTGCCCCTGGCTGTCACAAAGACTAAGGCTTTTTGTCTCTTGCCTAACTCTTGAATCCCAGCACCTACATGAGGGTCCGTCAGATAGTGAACACTCAGTACATTTGTTGAACGTCATCATACACAGCTATACACACATATGTCTGATGCAGAGGAATCCCAGAGTCTGTCCCAGTGCTAAGTCTAAACTCTTTGATTCACCAGTTCTATGAATTTCAACTGTTATGCCTCACTAAAATCACTCAATGAAATCATGCCATTATATAAAGCTAATTAAATCGTGTTATATAAAATGTATGTAATATTTGTTTTTAAACATTTATATTAAGATTATGATTCAAACTTTTTTATTATTTCTTGGTTTTTTAGATCATTCTTACCCCAGAACTTTCTGGTTTATACATATAATGAAACTGGATCTTTGCATTCTGAGTCTCCATATTTTATGGTAAAGTAAGATACCTTATTTTTTTTGTTAAAGTGGTTATATTATTACCATTAGAATGTGTTTCATGTTGACAGTTTAATACAAATGTTTTATCCTTGCTGACATGTTACTGACTTTTGTACATAGAAATGGCATGTGATAGAGATGAAACCCAGGTACAAGAGAATATTCACAGACACTCTCTTGTACCTGTGGTGCAAAATAAAGAGAATTGTCACAAATCTTTTTTTTTCTGAAAATAAGCGTTAATAATTAATGATCTTATTATTAAATCTTTTAATATTTTGAATCTTCTGACATGCTTGACAATACATTTTTTATTCACAACGAATTTATATACTTGCCTTTCTATACTGTTTTTCAGATGCATTGCCATTACCAAGGATATGCTGCCGAATTTCCAGATTCATTTGTGACACTCAGTATATGTTCTGGTCTCAGGTAATAGCACCTTATAAGAAATCTATAGATGGAGAACTTAAGATATTCTTTAAAACAAAACTTAGTGACTAGCAGACACAAATCGTGAAAGTTTAAGGGAAATCAAAATGGAAAGTTTTCTTTCTAACAGCTTTATTCTATTTGTATTAATGTTAATACTTAGACCTAAGGGCCTATTCCCATGAAATCAATCCAGGGTTATCGTGGAAAATGGAATAGTTTCATGGAAGAAAACTTTAAAATATCTCCTTAAGTATGATTGTTGCATTCTGCATCTGTTTTCTCAAATAGTTATGGAAAATGGCATTAGTTAGTTATATAAATATAATAGGAAAATATAGTATGGTCTCAGCTTAGTACCAGATATAAAACAACTAGTTAAGAAGATCCCTCAGGAATAAAGGATAGGGATAAGTGATTTCTGTTAGTGATGCTGGGAGGCTCACTTATGATAAGTTCATCAGGAAAAAAAGGATCCGGAGCAGAGAAAAAATGCTCCCTCTAACTTTCCTTTGGTTTCAGTTGCCTGATTTCCAGAATTTATTCACATCAACTCAGAAACTTGGCATTCTCTGAATGTGGTTTTTATAGATAACGACCTCTTTAGATATATAGTCTACATACATGCTGTCCCTTATCAAACCTCTGGAAGAACAGGAACGTTATTCCTGGAATCCTCAACAAATATATTTGTGGCAAATTTGGCCTTAATTAATGTGATAGCCTTACAAAAATGTTCTTCATTGCATTTAGATCTTTAAAATTTAAGCAAAACGAAGCCAGATATGGTGGCTCTTACTAATGATAAACTGCCCCCCCAAAAAAAATAATGGAAAAAGAAAATGGGCTTAAAATGTGTTCTTTAGTATAGTTTTTTATTTCTTATGCCATTTCAGATTATCATTTTGAAGGGATCATTTGTGGGATTTTTATAACTATTTTCTTATGCCTTCTAAATTTTCAGGGGATTTCTCCAGTTTGAAAATGTCAGTTATGGAATTGAACCAGTAGAATCTTCAGCAAGATTTGAGCATATAATTTATCAAATGAAAAATAATGATCCAAATGTATCCATTTTAGCAGTAAATTACAGTCATATTTGGCAGAAAGACCAGCCCTACAAAGTTCCTTTAAACTCACAGGTGACTGTCATCATTCTGATGTTATGACATACTAGAACATTGCCTGTGTAGTTTTCTTTTAAATCATGAAAGGAATTTAGTTAGCTGTTGAGTAGGAATATTAAATTTTATGTATTTTTCTACCTTTAAATAAAACATTGAAACTTCATCTAAAATATTTGGAAAGTTACATATTTCAAGCTTAATATTTTATGATGTATTATGTAACATTAATTTTTATATTTTTTTCAAACAAAATGATACTATTGAAAAAGTTTAGAAATGCAGAAAGAACAGAGTCACTGTTATTCTAGTACCTTGGTAAAATTACTTTTAATATTTTGTTATATATCTTACATAATACCTGAACCTATCTTTCTAAAATGCACAGCCATTTGCATGTTGCTCGATGCTCTTAATTTGCTGGTAGACTAGGTATAGAATTCTTGCTGGCAGTTTCTTTCTTTCAGCTCTTTGAATATTTCAATCCATCACCATGTGGTCTCTGTTTTTTCTGATAAAAATATTCTATTATTCTTATTGAGAATTCCTTGGACAAAATGAGTTGCTTCTCTTTTGTTTCTTTTGAGATTCTTCCTTTGCCTTTGTCTTATGGCAGTGTGCTTATCATGTTTCTATGAATGGATCTCTTTGTGTTTACCATACTTGGAGCTCAAAGCACTTCTTGGGTCTTTAAATGGATGTGTTTTGAAATTAAATTAGCTTGTGTGAATCCTGAAAAAAAAAAAAATCCTGTGAAGCTATGAAACCAACTATCTGTATGGTTCCTAGAGACTTCACACTTTTATTCTACTTTAAAATTTGTTTCCATTTTGTAGTTCATTATTGCCAAAAGTATTTACTGGGATAAATAAAAAAAGCATTCTTCTCAGGTTTCTGGTTTCAGGTAAGAGATATGGAAAGCTGGAAACAGCATTGCTTCCACATATACATCAGAGTAAAAGTTGGGCAAACTGCACATTAATGATTTTTATGGAATACATCAAAAAGCTGAGGTTGCAGATTAAATCATTATCCAACATGTGGAGGAAAAGAAAAGTGCCTATAGGTTGTGATGGGAACCAAATGTATAAAAAATAGAGTTTTTCTTTTTCCTTTTTTTGTGACCACAGTTAATTTGGTATCAGTTCAAAATAACCTGCTAGGACTATATGATGTTCTTTCTAAGCCTCATGATAACCACAAAGCAAACATTTTTAACAGACACACTAAAAGTGGAAAGCAAGAAATCAAAACATACTTGATAGAGAAAAAATCGCTTAACCACAAAGGAAGATAGCAAGACATGAAAAAAATGAAGAAGTTTATACAAAACAACTAGAAAACAAATAAGAATATGGTAATACCAACTTCTTACCCATAAACAATTACCTTGAATGTAAATGAATTATACTATCCAGCTAAAAGAAATAATGTGGCTTAATTAGTGAAAAAAAAAATGGGAGGGAGGAGAGCAAAGATGGCCAACTGGACACAGCCAGGAAGGTTATCTCCCACCGGAAAACCAGACAAAGAAGATCAACACATTCTGAGCAAATCTTTGGAAGGAAGGAATTGAGGGTGGGTGGAGGGAGGATGTAGACCCTGTGCTGAATGGGGAGGAAGCTGGGAACCCTGCACAGGGCTGTTAAGAACTGGGACTCATCCCTGGCTCCCAGCAGCTCCTAGGGAAGAGGTGAGTTAAATGTTAGAGGAGTGGCCCACTCTCACTATAAAAACCTCCAGAATTCTAGCTGCAGGAGACCCCATGACCCCCACAGACACTTGATCTGGCAGGGAGAGCTGCTTGGAGAAGTGGCAGGGACAGGACCCCAGCCTGTGCAGAACCCAGGGGGTTTGGTTCAGGAAGAGCTGCAGTGGAATAAAGCCAGGAGCGCTCATACCCCAAGGCTCTTCACACTCCTCTAGGTGGCTTTGGTTTTTGTTGATTGTTGGACCTGGACAAAACAGGCCTGCCTTGCCTGTGGGACAAGGCCATTCTGATTTGAGCACCCTACTGTCTGACATATTCTTCTGGGGTTCCTCCTTGGCTACATTCATTTGCAGCACAACCTCAGATGCCCAACCTGAATGCCTCCCTATTGCTGCTGCCATAGCTCCTTCATCGGCAGACCCTGCCTAACCATTGGAGAGATTTAGCAAATGGGCTCTTGCCAACATGCATGTGCTAATAGCCTCCTCCCACCACTTTGTTGGTGCACACTCACCCATAGCCTCCCCCATTATTTTTCTGGTATGTGTGCATGGACCTTGCTGTTGCAGCCTCACCCCTGCCAGTACCTGTACACATGCAGACCCCATAGAGCTACCACTGCTAGAACACACCTGGATGCGTGGACTCCACCATGTCTCCCTGTTGCTGCTGCCATGCATGCATGCATCGAACCCAACATGCCACTACCACCACAGGTACATACATGCATGCAGACTCTGCTACACCACTGGCCAGCCACTGCTGGTCTGCATGCAGGAGTGCAGACCCTGCTGCCATCACCCTGACAGAGCACTTTTGACAGCACCCCCAAATGGAATGTTGTTGCCAGCATATCAGGAATAACTTGGCCTCTCAAGCACAGCAGGTGCTTAACCTTGATGGGCCAAAGAACAAAGCCATGGGCCTGATTTCAGACCCCCAGGGTTAGAGCATGCAGCCCAGGAGTACTAAACCAAGTATGAGCCCTCTAAAATCATCCAGAAACAAAGTCGGTTGACTGAACCCAACTTACAAACATGGTCAAACCCTCAAAGCATCAAAGAATATAGAAGCAAAAAGCCCCACCCAAAGGACAAAAACTTTAAACAAACATCAGCCCACACAGATCAGGAAGAACCAGCACAAGAACTCTGGCAACTCAGAAGCCAGAGTGTCTTCCTACCTACAAATGACTGTACTGTATCTCTGTCAATGGTTCTTAACCAAGCTGAAATGACTGAAATTACATACTTAGAATTCAGAATCTGGATGGCAATAAAGATCATCAAGATTTAGGAGAAAGTTGAAACCCAATCTAAGGAATCTAAAGAATCCAATTAAACAATGAGGAGGTGAAAGAGGATATAGCCATTTAAAGAAAGAATCAAACTGCTATAATAAAGCTGAAAAATTCACTAGAAGAGTTTCATAGTACAATCAGAAGTATTAACAACAGAATAGACAAAACTAAAGAAATAATTTCAGAGCTCAAAAACTGTTTTGTCAAATCAATTCAGTCAGACAAAAATAAAGAAAAAATGCAAAAGAATGAATAAAACCTCTGAGAAATATGGGATTATGTAAAGAGAACGAACCTATGATTGTCATCCCTGAAATGGAGTGAAAGAGAGAGAGCAAGCAACTTGGAAAACATATTTGAGGATTTTTTCACAAACTATTTCCAAACTTTACTAGAAAGGTTATCATCCAAATTTAGGAAATTCAGAGAACCCCAGGAAAATGCTATACGAGACAACCATCCCAAGACACATAGTCATCAGATTCTCCAAACTCAATGTGAAAGAAAAAATATTGCAAATAGAGACAAGGGGCAGGCCACCTACAAAGAACACCCCATTAGGTGAAGAGTAGATTTCTCAGCAAAACCCTGTGAGCCAGAAGAGATTGAGAGCCTATATTCAGCATTCTTAAAGAAAATAAATTTCAACCAAGAATTAAATATCCATCCAAACTAAACTTCATAAGCAAAGAAGAAATAAAATCCTTTTCAGACAAGCAAATGCAGAGAGAATTTGTTCCACCAGACCCTGCTTTACAAGAGGCCCTTAAGGGAATGCTAAACATGGAAACAAAAGACCATACAGGGCACAAAAGAACACCAAGTACATAGACAGTTGACACTATAGAGAAACTACACAATCAAATCTTCTTAACAGCCAGCTAACAACACAATAACAGGATCAAATCTGCACATATCAATATTAACTTTGAATGTAAAGGGGAAAAACACCCCACATAAAAGCATGGCAAGTTGCATGAAGAAGCAAGACCCAACTGTATAATTTCTTCAAGGGATCTATTTCACATTCAATGACACCCATAGATTCAAAGCAAGAGATGGAGAAAAATCTACCAAGCAAACTGAAAACACAAAACACAGAGTTGCTATTCTAATTTTAGACGGAATAAACTGTAAACCAACAACAATCAAAATGGACAAAGAGCACTGCATAGTGATAAAGGGTTCATATCAACAAGAAGATTTAACTATCCTAAACAGATTTTCACTTAACACTGGCACACCCAGATTCATAAAGCAAGTTCTTGGAGACCTACAAAGAGATGTAGATAACTGTGCAATAACAGTAGGAGACTTCAACACTCCGCTGACAGCATTAGACAAAATATTAAGGCAGAAAACTAACAAAAATATCTGGGACCTAAACTCAGCATTTGACCAAATGGACCTAACATACATCTACAAATCACTCCACCCTAAGAACAGAATATACATTTTTCTCATGGGCACATGGCATGTACTCTAAAATCAACCACATGCTCGACCATAATGCAATTCTCAACAAATTTAAAAAAAAAAACATACGGACCACACTTTTTGGAACACAGTACAATAAAGATAGAAGTTCACACCAAGAAGATCTCTAAAAACCATACAATTACATGAAAAGTCAGCAACTTACTCCTGAATGACTTTTGGATAAATGATGAAATTAAGGCAGAAATCAAGAAATTCTTTTAAACCAATGAAAACAAAGATACAACATACCAGAATCTCATTCAGTAGCAGGTTGTTTAACAAAATCCCACATGAGCATCTCAGCAGATACAGAAAAGACTTTCAATAAAATTCAATATCCTGTTATGTAAAGAACCCTTAACAAACTAGGTATTGAAGGAACATACTTCAAAATAATGAGTCATCTATGACAAACCCGCAGTAAACATACTCAACAGGCAAAAGCTGGAAGCATTCCCCTTAAGAATCAGAACAAGACAAGCATGCCCACACTCACCACTCCCATTCAACATAGTACTAGAAGACCTCACCAGAGCAATCACGTAAGAGAAAGTAATAAAAGGCATTCAAATAGGAAGAGAAGAGGTCAATCTCTCTCTCTTCATGGATGATATGATTTTATACCTTGAAAACCCCATAGTCTCTGCCCAAAGGCTCTTAGATGTGGCAAACAACTTCAGCAAAGTTTCAGGATACAAAATCAATATAAAAAAAAACAAGTAGCACTTGTATAAGCTAATAACAACCAAACTGAGGGGCAAATCAAGAACACAATCTCATTCACATTAGCCACAAAAAAAATACCTAGGAATATAGATAATCAGAGAGGTGAAAGATCTGTATAATGAGAATCACAAAACATTGCTGAAAGAAATCAGGTGACAGACACAAATGGGGAAAATATTTTATGCCCATGGTTAGGAAGGAAGGATCAATATTGTTAAAATGGGCCAGCCACAGTGGCTCATGCCTGTAATCTCAGCACTTTGGGAGGCTGAGGCAGGCAGATGATCTGTTGTCAGGAGTTTGAGACCAGCCTGGCCAACATGGTGAAACCTTGTCTCTACAAAAAACAAAAAAAATTAGTCAAGAGTGGTGGCATGCATGTGTATTCCCATGTATTCCCAGTTACTGGAAAGGCTGAGGCAGGAGAATCACTTGAACCCAGGAAGCTGAGGTTGCAGTGAGCCAAGATGGCACTACTGCACTCCAGCCTGGGTGACAGAACAAGACTCCGTCTCAAAAAGAAAAAAAATTGTTAAAATGACAGTGCATCCCAAAACAATTTACAGATTCAATGCTATTCCTATCAAACAACCAACAACGTTTTTCACGCAATTAGACAAAACTATTCTAAAATTCATATGGGACCAAAAAAAGAGCCTGAATAGCCAAAGGAATTCTGAGCTAAAAGAACAAAGCTGCAATCATCACATTATCCAACTTCTAACTAGACTTTAAGGAGGTAACCAAAACAGCATGGTACTGGTAGAAAAACAGAAACATAGACCAAATGGAACAGGTTAGAACCCAGAAATAAAGCTGCACATCTACAACCATCTTATCTTCAACAGCATCAACAATAACAAACAACTGGGAAAATAATTTCTATTCAATAAATGTGCTGGGATAACTGGCTAGTCACATGCAAAAGATTGAAGATGAACCCCTTCCTTTCACAATATACAAAAATCAAATCAAGATGTATTAAAGACTTAAAAGTAAAAGCTAAAACTATAAAAACTCCAAAATAAAACCTAAGAAATATCACTCTGAACATAGGCCGTAGCAAAGATTTTATGATGAAGATGCCAAAAGCAATTGTAACAAAACCAAAAATTGACAATTGGGACCTAATTAAACTGAAAAGCTTCTGCACAGCAAAAGAAACAATCAACAGAGTAAACAGACAACCTACAGAATGGGAGAAAACATTCACAAAGTATGAATCCAGCAAATGTCTAATATCTAAAATTTACAAGAAAAAAAAATCCTATTTAAAAATAAGCAAAGGACATGAACAAGCACATTTCAAGAGAAAACATACATGCAGCCAACAAGCATATGAAAAAATGCTCATCATCAGTAATCATTAGAGAAATACAAATCATAACCACAATGAGATACCATTCCATACCAGTTAGAATGGCTATTACTAAAAAGAAAAAGTTACAGATACTCACGAGGCTGTGGAGATAAGGGAACACTTGTGCACTGCTGATGAGAATGTAAATTAGTTCAGGCACTGTGGAAAGCAGATTGGAAATTTCTCAGAGAACATGGAACTACCATTCGAACCAGCAACTCCATTATTGGGTATATACCCAAAGGAATAAAAATCATTCCACCATAAAAACACATGCACACATATACTTATCATAGTACTATTCACAGTAGCAAAGACATAGTATCAATCTAGATGTCCATCAGTGATGGAATGCACAATGAAAATCTGTTACATATGCACCATGGAATACTACACAGCCATAAATAATACTGAAATTATGTTCTGTGTAGCAATATGAATGGACTTGGAGGCCATTATTCTAAGCAAAGTAGTGCAGAAATAGTAACTCAAATACCACATGTTCTCACTGATAAGTGGGAGGTAAACATCGAGTACACATAGACACAAAGAAGGGAACAATAGACACTGGGCCTACTAGAGAATGTAGGGTGGGAACCTATTGGGTACAATGCTCATTACCTGGGTGACACATTGATCTGTGCATTAAACCCCTGTGACATGCAATTTACCTATGTATCAAACCAGCACTTCTATCCCTCCAAACCTAAAATAAAAATTGGAAATGAATAAAGTTAATAAAACCAGAAACCCTAAAACAAGACCTATTTGACGCCTCCAAAGACTCACTTTGTCTGTAAGTATACACATAGACTGAAAGTAAATGGATGAAAAGTATATATTTAATACAAATAAAAACCAAAATAAACTAGTATTGTGGGATCTGGCCAGCAGCCCACAATGCAACGAGGCTCTCTGTTCCCAGGTGGATCGGCAGGTTGAGAAATAATAGACACACACAAGCTAGTGAAAGCTGGGTCCAGGGGGGTCACCGCCTTCTGGTCCCGCGGTGCCAACAATGCATTCGCTATACCAGCATTTATTATTAAGTTTAGTAAGGGTGGGGGTAGGTTAGTGAGGGATTTAGGGTCATTTGATTGTGAGGTGAGATGGTCACATGGGGATGAACTAATTCTTTAACATAACATCTGTATGCAGAAGTACAGTACACAGAGATAAGAATTTACAATATAGTGTGTGCATCAGTAATTTCTAACAGAGCCTTAAAACAGAAACACAGTCTTTCCATAACCTGTGATTAGCAAGATATTAATCAGCAGTAACAGTTGCAGCAAAAGCTGGTTACAAACAATCCATAGAAACACGACGTGAAGCTAGACAACCGGTTAGACCAGAAATTCTCAGAAGGGAGTATGCCTTAACCCTAAAGAGGCCTAGAAGAGCCGTGGCAAGATGAGGGCGTTTATAGCCCTGTCTTATCTGTATGGACAGGTGCCCCCCATGCGTCCGTTTATAGACTCCCGCAAGGGTCACATTCCATTCCCAGAGCTATGAACATCTGCTTTTCTGGGATAGGAATCTTGGTGATGTGAAACCTCCCCGACTGCACGTTCATTCATAGGCTCTCTGCAGGGGGAAGCACATCACGCGCTGTTGGCTCATTCTGGCAGTCCAACTTGGCATTGTCTTTGCACAATCCTGCATACAACTTTGTGTTTACAATAATCAGGAGCATTTCATCTTTTATCGAGCAATAGTTTCAGGGGGTCTCCCTACAAATTAGGAGTAGCTATACTTAGATAAAAATATTCTCCAAGGAAAAAAGTATAAAAAAAGACTAACAAGGGCATTATATAATGACAAAGTGGTCAATACAAGAAAAGGATAAAACAATCACAAATATCTTTGCACCCAATATTGTAGCACCTAAATAGATAAAGCAAACATTAATAGATCTAAAGGAAAAGATAGACACATATACAATAATAGGGGATTTCAACACCTCACTTTCAGTATAGGAGGAAACATGCAGGTATAAAATCCACAAAGAAATACCACGTTTTAACTCTACTCAAGATAAAAGCGACCGAATGGACATTTACAGGAGATCTGATCCAACAACTTCAGAATTCACATGTTTTTCAACTGCTTATGGAGCATTCTCCAGGATAAGTCATATTCTGTGACACAAAACAAGTCTTAACAAAGTTTTTAAAAATTGAAATTGTATTGAATAGTTTTTCTAACTATAATGGGATAAAACTAGAAATCAGTTATAAGAGAAACATTGGAAACTGTACAAATACATGGAAATTAAAAGCAACATGCTCCACATAAAAAAATCAGTATCATTTCTATATGCCAATAGTAACCTATCTGATAAAGAATTCAAGAAAACAATCCCATTTATAATACCTACAAAAATGAAATAACTATTAGTAAGTTTTTATAAGGAGATTGAAGATCTCCACATGAAAACTATAAAACATGGATGAAAGAAATTGAAATAGACACAGTAAATGGAAAGATATTTAATGTTCATGAATTGGAATAATTAATATTGTTAAAATGTTCATATTACTTAAAGAGACTTACAGATTCAATGCAATTTCTGTCAAAATTCTAATACCAGTCTTTACAGAAATAGAAAAAAGTCAATCCTAAAATGTATATGTAACAAGAGAACACCCCACATATCTAAAGCAATCTTGAGCAAAAAGAGGAAAATATACTATAAAGCTATAGTAACTGAAACAGCATGGTATTGGCATTAAAACAGACACATAGACCAATGAAACAATATAGGGAGCCCAGAAACAGAACTATGCATTTACAGCCATCCTTTTTTATTTTTTATTTTTTGACAATGGTGCCAAGAACTCACAACAGAGAAAGGACAGTCTCTTCAATATATGGTGCTGGGAAAACTGAATATTCACACACAAAAGAGTGAAAGTAAATTCCCATCTCTGAACTTATACAAAAAGATCAAAATGTATTAAAGATTTAAGCTTAAAACCCCAGACCATGAAATTATTAGATGATAAGCCTAAACGAAACACTATATGACATAGGTCTGAGCAAAGATTTTTTTAGACAGGACCTCAAAAGCACATGCAACAAAAGCAAAAAAAAAAAAAAAATCACAAAACAAAACAAAGAAAAAACGTAAAAAAAACCAACAACCAACCAACCAAACAAAAACACTACAACAAACTAAAAAGCTTTTGCTTGCAAATGGGCAAGGTATTTGAACAGGTAAACATACTTTCTCAAAAGAACACATACAAGTAGCCAACTGTTATATTAAAAATATAACAATTTATATATTATATATGTAATATAATATATACATTATATAATAATTTATATATTAAAATATATAACATATATTTATATATTGTTATATATAAAAATATAACTATATATTAAAAAAGAAATGAAATCCTATCAGCGGCAACAGCATAGATGAACTGATTAACTGGAGGCCTTTATCTTAAATGAGACAAGTCAGACACAGAAAGATAAACACTGGATGTAGTTACTTATAAATGGGATATAAATACTGTGCACACAGAGATGTAGAGTGTGGAATGATAGACAATAGAGATTTGAATGGGTGAGGAGGTGAGAGGGGTAGATAGTGAGAGAATATTTAATGGATACAATATACATTATTTGGGTGATGGATACCCTAAAAGCTCTGAGTTCACCACTACACAATCTATGCATAGAACAAAATTATGTACATTTATATGCCAAAAAGACAAGCTACAGACCTGGAAAATGTGACAATGGACTGATATCTAGACTGTATAAATAACTCAAAAGCCAACATTTAAAAAATACAATTAAAGAATAGCCAAAACATTAAGAGGCATTTCACTGAAGAGGACATAGACATGGCAAAAACAAAATGAAACAAAATAAAAATACATTAAAATATTTACATCATCACTACCCATTAGAAAAATGCAAATTAAGAACATCATCAGATACTATTACATACTTAATAGAGCAGCTGAGTTTTTTAAATGTGACATGAACACATGCATGACAAAATCACACACACACACACACACACACACACACACACACTGTACTCATGTCAATGTCCTGGTTTTGATAAGTTTATGACCACTGGGGAAAACTGGATGAATGACACATGAGTTCCCTGATCTTTGGCATTTTCTAGTGTTTCAATTTTTTTTTATTTTTAAGTATAAAATATGGAAGATAAAAATCTATTAATATAATAATTTTGGAAGTTAATTTTATTGCAGGTAACATCCAATAATATTGTGAATATTATTTTAATTTATTTAAATGCTCAGATACTAAAGATATTTATTTTTGTTTTGAGACTAACAAGAATATAAAGTCACAATAGTAATGACATGGAATCAACCTAAATGCCCATCAGTAATACACTGGATAAAGAAAATATGGTACGTATACACCATGGAATACTATGCAGCCATACAAAAGAATGAGATCATGTAATTGCAGGGATATGGATGGAGCTGGAAGCTGTTATCCTCATCAAACTAAAGCAGGAACAGAAAACCAAACACTGAATGTTCTTTTATAAGTGGGAGCTAAATGATGAGAACACATGGACACATGTGGGGAAACAACACACACTGGGGTCTGTCAGAGGGTGGAGGATGAGAAGAGGAAGAGGATCAGGAAGAAAAGCTAATGGATGCTGGCCTTAATACTTGGGTGATGGGATGATCTGAGCAGCAAACCACCATGGCACATGTTTACCTATGTAACAGACCTGCACGTCCTGTACATGTACCCCTGAACTTAAAATAAAAGTAGGAGATTTTAAAAAAGTGTATATATACATATATATTTAATTTCCAACTTTTATTTTTAACTACTTCTACTTAAAAGTTATTGACAAAACTGGTTGTTTTTCTAAAAACAAGTACATCAGCACACAAGGCAAAATTATATTCTCATTGATTAAAAACAGCATAAGTAAAATTATATGTAATATATTATATATATTATATACATAATTTTACATATATAATATACATAATACATATATATAATGGCCTCTAGAAAGATTCCATTGAAAATGTTCACAATTTTAAATGTATTAACCATAAAATGCAATTTTGAAAAAATCATAGGCAATGTAATGAAAATATTAAGATGATATTGAAAAATATATTGCTCTAAAATATCAGAAATATAGCATTAGAAGGAGAGACACCTAAGAAAATAAAGCACATGAGAATCTATCAAGAGCAAATATTTTACTTATGCAATTTTTAATCATTGAGAATTTGTCTTGTGTGCTGTTATATTTGTTTAGAAAAACATCTAGTTTTGTCAATAACTTGTAAGTAGTTTTAGTTATATCAAAATAATACAATCAAACTTATTAATTTTTCATGTCATATCTTATTTAATGCTATTTACAATCATGCTTGTCATATTTTACAGATACATAACTGAGGTTACAATAAGTTACATAACTTAATAGAAGGCACAGAGATAAAAGATTTAGAGGAATCGTATACAACACACACTGATGTTTGTAAACCTCTAAGACTTTCTAGTTTTCCAGGTTACCAGTCTGTATATATTTATATATATATTTTTTCATTTCAGTTGCTTTTTGGTATGAGGGGACAGTTACATGGATGAATTGTATAGTGGTGATGTCTGAGATTTACTCCACCCATCACTTGAGTAGTGTTCATTGTACCCAATATGTGGCTTTTAATCCCTCACTCCCCCTCTCACCTTCCCCATTTCTGAATCTCCAATTTCCATGATACCACTCTGTATGCCTTTGCATACCACTTAAAAGTGAGAAGATATAGTATCTGTTTTTCCATTCCTGAGTTACTTCACTTAGAATAATGGCCTCCTCCATTCAAGTTGCTGCAAAAGACATTATTTCATTCTTTTTTATGGCTGAGTAGCATTCCATGGTGTATACATTATCCACTCACTGATTGATGTTCACTTAGGTTGGTTCCATATCTTTGAAATAATGAATTGTGCTGGAGTAAACATATGTGTGCAGCATTCTTTTTGATATAATTTTTTTGGGGGATAATCAACAGTGGGTTTGGTAGATCTACTTTTACTTCTTTGAGAAATCCCCATACTGCTTTTCCATAGTAGTTGTACTAATTTACATTCCCACCAGCAGTATGTACATATACTCCTGAGCTTGAAATAAGTTCCGTTTTCACCACATGCACACATTTTTTTTTTTAGTTTTTTAATAATGACTATTCTGGCTGGGATAAAGTGGTATCTCATTATAATTTTTTTGTTTGTTTTTTGTTTTTGTTTTTGTTTTGAGACGGAGTCTCGCTCTGTCGCCCAGGCTGGAGTGCAGTGGGGTGATCTCGGCTCACTGCAAGCTTCGCCTCCCGGGTTCACGCCACTCCTTTGCCTCAGCTTCCTGAGTAGCTGGGACTACAGACACCTGCCACCATGCCCGGCTAATTTTTTGTATTTTTAGTAGAGAAGCGGTTTCACAGTGTTAGCCAGGATGGTGTTGATCTCCTGACCTCGTGATCCACCTGCCTTGGCCTCCGAAAGTGCTGGGATTATCATTATAGTTTTAATTTGCATTTCCGTGTTGATTAGTGATGTTTAGCATTTTTCATGTTTGTTGGCCATTTGTATATCTTCTTTTGAGAAAGGCCTATTTGTGTAATTTGCCTACTTTATGGTGGGATTATTTGTTTTTATCTTGCTGATTTGTTTGAGTTCCTTGTATATTTTGGATATTAGTGCTCTGTCAGATGCATGGTTTACAAATATTTTCTCCCCTTCTTTAGGTTGTCTGTTTGTTCTGATGATTATTTCTTTTTCTGTGCAGAAGCTTTTTAGTTTAATGATGTCCCATTTATTCATCTTTGTTGCATTTGCTTTTGGGGTCTTAGTCATAATTTCTTTGCCTAGGGCAATGTCCAGAAGAGTTTTTCCTAAGCTTTCTTCTAGAATTTTTATGGTTTCAGGTGTTAAATTTAAGTCTTTGATCCATCTTGAGTTGATTTTTGTATATGGTGAGAGAGATAGGGATGCAGTTTCCTTCTTCCACATGTGGCTATCCAGTATTCCCAGCGTCATTCATTGAATAGAGGGTCCTTCCCCCAATTTATGTTTTTGTGTGCTTTGCTGAAGATCAGTTGGTGGTATTTGGCTTTATTTCTGGGTTCTCTAGTATATTCCATTGGTCTATGTATCTACTTTTATACCAGTACAATGCTATTTTGGTTAGTAAAGCTTTGTAGTGTGGTTTGAAGTCAGGTCATGTAGCGTCTCTAGATATGTTATTTTGCTTAAGAATGCTGATATGTTTCTGTATCCTCCCAAATCTCATGTGAAATTGTAATCCCCAGTGTTGGAGGTGGGGCCTCGTGGAAGGTGATTAGATCACGGAGGTGGTTTCTCATGGCTTAACACCATCCTCCTAGTGCTGTTCTGGTGGTAGAGTTCTCAGGAGATCTGGTTGTTTAAAAGTGTGTAGCACCTCCCCTGCTCTCTCTTTTTCCTGCTCCGTCCATGTAAGACATGCCTGCTTTTCCTTTGCCTTCCACCATGATTGAAAGTTTTCTGAGGTTTCCCAGAAGCTGTCATGCTTCCTGTACAGCCTGTGGAACCGTAAGCCAATTAAATCTCTTCTTTATAAATCACCCAGTCTCAGGTATTCTTTTATAGCAGTGCAAGAATGGACTAATAAAATTGCTTTGGCTATTCAGGCTCTTCTTTGGTTCCATGTGAATTTTAGGATTACTTTTTTCTAATTCTGTGAAAACTGATCTTGGTATTTTGATAGGAATTGCTTGAATATGTAGATTGCTTTTGGCAGTAGGTAATTTTCACAATGTTGATTCTTCCATCCATGAGCATGGGATGAATTTCCAGTTGTTTCTGCTATCTAGGATTTAGTGTTCTGTAGTTTTTCTAGTAAAGAGCTTTCACCTCCTTGGGTAGGTATATTCTTAATTATTTTATTTTATTTTTGCAGCTGTTGTAAAAGGGATTGAGATCTCGATTTGATTCTCAGCTTGGTCATTGTTGGTGTACAGCCATGCTACTAATTTGTGTACATTGATTTTGTAACCTGAGACTTTACATAATTCACTGGTCAAATGTAGGAGTCTTCTAGAGGAGCCTTTTAGGGTTTTTTAGGTATATGATTATAACATTGGTAGACAGAGTTAGCTTGACTTTCTATTTTCCAATTTGGATTTCCTCTATTTATGTCTTTTGCCTGATTGCTGTGGCTAGGACTTCCAGCACTATGTTGAATAGAAGTAGTGAAAGTATCCTTCTTTGTCTTTTTCCAGTTCTTGGGGAATGCTTTCAGCTTTTTACCCATTCAGTATGATGCTCTCTGTGGGTTTGTCATATATAGCTTTTATTATTTTGAGGTATGTTCCTTCTATGCCTAGTTTGTTGAATTTTTTTATTATAAAGAGATGCTGGATTTTATTGCTTTTTTCAGCATCTGTAGAGATTATTATTTTCAATTTTTTATGTGGTGAATCACATTTATGGACATGCATATAGTGATCCATCCCTCCTGCATCCGTGAGGTGAAACCTTCTGATCATGGGTGAATTATCTTTTTGATGTGTTATTGGATTCTATTTGCTAGTATTTTGTTGAGGATTTTTGCATCTGTGCTCTCAATACTTTGCAATAGTTTCAGTAGGATTGGTATCAATTGTTGTTTGAATATCTGGTAGAATTTGGTTGTGAATTCCTGTGGCCTTGGGTTTTCTTTGGCAGTTTTTTAAAATTAGTGACTCAATCTCACTGATGGATATTGGTCTAGTCAGGATTTCTATTTCATCTTGATTCAAGCTAGTAGGGTTGTGTGTTTCCAGAAATTTATCCATTTCTTCCAGATTTTCTAGTTTGTGTGCATAGAAGTGTTCATAGTAGTCTTGGATGATCTTTTATATTTCTGTGATGTCAGGTGTAATATTTTCATTTTTATTTCTAAACCTTCTTTTAATCTTGTCTCCTCTTGGCTAATGGAACTAATGGTCTATTAGTTTTGTTAATCTTTTCAAAGAACCAAGTTTTCATTTCATTGATCATTTTAATATTTTTGTTTCAATTTCATTTAAACCTGCTCCGATCTTTGTTGTTTCTTTCCTTCTGCTAGCTTTGGGTTTGGTTTGTTCTTATTTCTCTAGTTCGTTGAGGTTGAGATTACATTGTCAATTTGTGGTCTTTCAGTCTTTTTGATATAGGCATTTGGTGCTATAAACTTTCCTCTCAGTGCTGCATTTGCTGTATCCCAGAGGTTTTCATAATTTGTATTACTATTATCATTCATTTTGAAGAATTTTTAAATTTTCATCTTGAGTTTATTGTTAACCCCCAAATCATTCAGGATCAGGTTGTTTAAAATTCTTGTATTTCTATAGTTTTGAGGGTTCCTTCTGGAGTTGATTTTTAATTTTACTCCACTGTGTCTGAGAAGATACTTGATATAATTTTTATTTTTAAAAAATTTATTGAGACTTATTTTGTGGCCTATCATATTATCTGTCTTGGAGAATGTTCTATGTGCTGATGAGAAGAATATAGTTCTTGGGTCAAATAGTTTGTAAATATGTGTTAGGTCCATTTGTTCTAGAGTATGGTTTAAGTCCTATGTTTCTTTGTTGACTTTCTGCCTTGAAATCTGTCTAGTGCTGTCAGGGGAGTGTTGAAGTCATCCACTATTATTGTGTTGCCGTCTATCTCTTTTCATAGGACTAGTAGTCATTGTTTTATGAATGTGGGAGCACCAAAGTTAGATGCATATATATATGCATATATATGTAGGATTATAATATCTTCTTGTTGGATTGATCCTTTTGTTCTCACACTGCTGATAAAGACATACCCGAGACTGCGTAATTTATAAAGTAAAAAGGTTTCATGGATTCACAGCTCCACATGGCTGGGGAGACCTCACAATCATGGCAGAAGATGAAGGAAGAGCAAAGGGACATCTTACATGTCAGCAGGCAAGAGAGCTTGGGCAAGGGAACTCCCGCAGAAGATCTCATGAGACTTATTCACTTCAATGAGAACAGTATGGGGGAAACTGCCCCCATGATTCAATTATCCCCACCTGACCCCACCTTTGACAGATGGGGATTATTACCATATTTGGGTGGGGACACAGTCAAACCATATCAACATCCTTTTGTCTTTTAAAACTGTTTTTGCTTAAAAGTCTATTTTATCTAAGAATAGCACCTCCTACTTGCCTTTAGTTTCTATTTGTCTGGAATGTCCTTTCCACCCCTTTGCCTTGAATCTATAAGAATCTTTACATGTTAGGTGAGTCTCTAGAAGACAGCAGATGTTCGGTTTGTGATTTTTTTTTAATCCATTCTGCAAATCTGTGTCTTCTAAGTGGTGTATTTAGACCACTTACATTCAACATTAATATTGAGATGTGAGATACTGTTCCAGTCATGCTGATTGTCACAAAGATACTTTGTATTCTTCATTGTGTTATTGTTTTATAGGTCCTATGCATTGTATGCTTTCAAGAGGTCCTATTCTGGTGTATATTGACATTTTGTTTTAAGATGTACAACTCCTTTTAGCATTTCTTCTAGGGCTGATCTAGTAGTAACAAATTCCCTTAGCATTTGCTTGTCTGAAAAAGACTTTACTTATCCTTCATTTATAAAACTTAGTTTTGCTGGCTACAAAATTCTTGGCAGAGTTATTCTTTATAAAGAGACTAAAGATGAATGTCAACACTTCTTGTTTGCAAGGTTTCTGCTTAGAAAGTTAAACTTTTTAGTCATTAAATATCAATTTTAATAATTATATAATTTTGATTATTTTAGTGCCCCCTTTTCTCACTCAACATTATTTCAGTTTGAGCAATAAGTTGTATGGTCATGCAATAGTATGATCACAAAAAACACACCAATAACAAAAGTTTAAAAGACCAAACTCACATATCTTAGAATATTGAAAAAAAATGAGAGTCCCCTTTTTTACAAAATTGCAGTATACATGTATACACAAAGAGAGGATATATAGATGGATAGATAAATAAACATGTATGTCTTGATAAACGATAGACTGATAGATTTAGATGATGAATAGACTGATAGATCAATAGATAGATACATAGATAGATAGATAGATAGATAGATAGATAAACAACAATAGATATATGAGATGAGGCATACTTTACTTTCCCATGGAAATATAAACCAACCTATTTAAACAGAGACTCTATCCAGTAAGTTTGGCTTATTTGTTTGCTTGTTTACTTATTTTAACTTAGACTATTCTATTGCAGATTCAACACCCTCTTTACTCTTGTATTTTGTGGCTAGTAAATATGCTATCAAAGAAGAAATTTCTCCGAAGTTTCTATATGTGAGAAGGCACTTCAGCTTGTTAGAAATAAAGCTCATGTAAAATTATCAATAAAGTGTTAAATGAGGATGTAATAATTGATGATTTATAGGTGATAATCATATGAGTACACAGGGAAGAACAGAATGTAAAATATCAGAAATAATTCAATAGGTCCAGAGCATAGGCTTTGTGTGTCATTTGATATAAAGCAATAATTATTGATTGTGCTAAGATAATAACCTATAAATCATCAATTTTTAATAGACAAATCACAATATTTACCTGAATTTCAGTGTAGACTATGAGTTCTCAAATATTTCCTATATCTTTATGAATGGACAATTTTCAGTATGCCACAGTTAGTGTTGCTATAGTCCCTCATAAGACAGTCAGTGAAAAATGTTCAAAGTGTAGAGTTGTCAGCAGATGAAGACAGCAGAAGTTGTATTTTTATGTTTATGTTTTTTTTTTCTCATTCAGCATTAACGGAGACTAGACCCTTACATTACTCTAGCAGGTTCATTGTAAATATTTTAAGCTTGGAATATGTTTTGAAGTAAAATTTTCTACATCGGAATTAATTTTTATACTTAAGTCCTCATGAAAATCTTATATGCAATTTTTTGCTGTCTTTACATGTCATCTTTTTCTCTTAAATTCAATATATGTTAACATTTTATAAATCTCTGTTGTTGTTGTTTTCCAGATAAAAAATCTTTCAAAACTATTACCCCAATATCTGGAAATATACATTATAGTGGAAAAAGCTTTGGTAAGTATGCTTTCAAGAGGTCTTTCAAGAAGGAACTAAGTATGCTTTCAAGAAAGAACTTTCCTTCTTGCCTTCCTGTCTTCTCCCTTTTCTCTCTTCCTCCTTCTTTCCCTTCCTCCATTGTCTCCTTATTTTCTCCCTCTCCTCTCTTTTCCTCCCCTCCCCTCTGTCTTCCCTTTCCTTCCTCTACCCCTCCTTCACTCACTCCCTTTGTTTTCCTCCCTCCCTCCCTTCCTTCCTTGCTTCCTTCCTTCCTCTTTCTTTCACTCTTTCTTTCTTTTTATAACTTAGTGAAAGTTTTGTTTTAATTTTAAAGACATAATACAATTTTCTTAATATTTTAAAATAAAAGATATTTTATTTTAGGGGTGTTACATAAATCAACATTTGTGACCTTTTACAACCAATTATGAGTAACAGCCCAAACTAGCCTAGAATGCCCTACACTATCTGCTTCCTCCACTCCAGCTCACTCAGTATCTCTTTGACTTTAACTCCTAATGGGCCATCCTTTCTCTCAATCTGCTCCATCCTTTCTGGTCACATTGTTTTATTGAATACACATTTTTACCATCTTATAAAGCATATTCACTTGTTATTTTCTCTTTTGCAAAGTTTTCAACTAATTCAGTTTGTTGCCTTAATGTCATTTTAAAACCTTTATTGCTAACAAAAATTTCACTTCAATAATAGTAGTGTTTATATTTTTTATTATTCTTAAAATATGTTTCAGCATAGTTTTTGAATAAATACACTTCTGGTTTTAAATGTATATTTATTTTTAAAATTAGTACTATTATGTATTTACAAAATGCAAAACACAGACTAATCACTGGAAATTCTACTTTCAAGAATTCATATTTTAATGGAAAAGACAGATATGCAACCAAATAATTATGATGCACTACGTACATTATGTATGTGTATATATAAGTTATATATATACTTATATATCTATATATATACTCACAAAGTAACAGGATAGAATTGAGAAAGATGTAGGAATTGTTAAAGAAAGCCTTCATAGAATAGATTTTTAGATGAATGACTAGCATTTAGCAGATAAATATAATACAATCAGGTAGATCCAAAAGTGTAAATTGTAGATTATATATTCTATAGCATCTAGGTTATTTTGTTAATATAATGTCTTTAAGATTTATTCACATTGTTGCCCATAACAGTAGTTTATTTCTTGTATACTAACGTGAAGAATACCACAATTTGGTGCTATTATGAATAAAATTATCACCAATCTTGCTCATGTCTTTTGGTAGACATAATTTCTTTTGGTATCTGCCTAGGAGTGAAATTGTTATATCATGGGATTGGTATGTTACCTTTAGACAATATTGGCAAACAGTTGAAAAGTTATTATACTAATTTCGTATTCTATCAGCATTGTATGAAAGGTCCAGGAATTCTGTATCATTACAAACATTACAATTTATAAACTTTAAAAAATCTTAGCCATTTTAGTGGATATATAGTGATATCATATGGTGGTTTTTAGGTGCATTTAACACATGATTGAGTTTGAGCATATTTTCATACCATTGTTTATTATTTGGATTTTTTGAAGAGTAAATGTATAAGTTTTTACCCATTTTAATAGTTTCCTTACTATTTTGTGGGGATTCCTTATATATTCCAAATATGAGGACTTTTTCACATAGCTGTATTAAGGCTATTTTCTTCCAGTCTGTGGCTTAATTTTACACTCATTTAATGATGTCTTTTGATAGACATGCATTCTGAACCACAGTTAATTTAAGTCCAATTTATGTTTTCTTAATTTCCTTTTGTTTTTAAGAAATATTTTCTTATTCCAAGGACATAATTTTACTTTCTTCCATATCATTTTATGTATTTTTCTTTACCTTTTAAAATAAGTTTTATGGTATATTTTTAATTGAGAAATGTGTACGCTGTGAGGCAGGGTTCTCTTTTTTCCATATAGACATCCATTTGCTCCATCTCCACTTACGGAAAATGTCTCTTACTCCATTCAGTTGTGTTAGCAATTTTTAAAAATTATGTAGTAGAATTGTGTGTGGCCTATTCCTTAGGTTGCTGTTCACTTCCATTGCCCTATTTCTGTTTTATTGAATCAATAATTCACTGTGTTCATTACTGTAGCTTTATTGTTATATAATTTATTTGGTTTTGTCCTTTTTCTAATCTTAATTATTGCTTTGACTATTCTGGGCCCCTTTTATTTAAATCCATTTTAGAATCACCCTCTAAAATTTTCCAAAAATACTGTAATTTTGATTTTGGAATTACATTGAATGGTTAGCTCACTTTGGAAAGAATTGTGAACTTAACAATATTGAGTCATCCAATCTCTGAATAAGGAGAACCCCCTCACATACATCTTTACATTTTTTGTTAATTCCTTTCGTCAGTGTTCTATAGTGTTCTTGAACATCTTTGTTAGTTTTATTGTTATGCATTTGATGATTTTGTGATGCCCTAGTAAATGGTATTCTTAATTTAACATTTAAGTATTTTTGCCCTGGTTTATGAAAACATAGTTGACACACAATTTATCTTATATCCTGTTATTTTTTGCATAACTTACTTGTTAATTCTTGTGTTTCATTTTTTGTAGATTTTTTAATGTTCTATGTACACATATTATTTATGAATTTTAATTGTTTTAATTTCAAATTTTAATTTTTAATTTTTTACTTTTTCAATTTTTACTCCTTTTTGCATTTATGTATACATGTATTTAGTAATTTATCTATTTATTTTATTTTTATTTCATTTTATTGTTTTATTGTCCTTGCTTGACTCTGCAGTACAATGTTAAATAGACTGATGTGTATATTCCTAAATTTTCCCCTAACTTACAGATTAACTATTTTCGCTAAGTTTCATGTTAGCTCTTAGTTTTTGGTAGGTGATCTTTATAATATTGGGAAGGCTCCCTTATATTCCCTGTTTTCCAAGATTTTTGTCATGGATAGCTGTTTTTCATCAAATTTTTTTTCTGCTCTTACAGAGATAATCAATGGATATAGAGAACCATACTTGTTTTTCTAAAATACACCCTACTTATCACATTTTAATCAATTTTTACAAATAACTGGATCTTTTATTTAATATTTTGTTTTTGATTTTAGGGTTTATGTTCATGAAATAATGGTATGCTATATTCCTTTCTTATGATTTTTCTCCTTGTTATCAAGATTATCCTAGCCTCATCAAATAAGTTAGTGAGTTTTCTTCTTCTTATAGTCTCTTCGAGAATTTAGATATTATAAGTATGACCCCTTCCACATATAGTTGGAAGAATTTACTCTGAAACCCTGTAGACCTTAAGTTTTCTTTGAGGAAATATTTTAAAGTACACATTAAATTTCTTTACATATGATATACATAGGGAAGTTGGTATTTTCTTTAAACTTGTTTTACTTTCTACAAGTTAGATTGCTATGGTTTGAATGTGTCCCCTTCATAATTCATGTATTGAAACATAATGGCCAATGTTATGACTTTAAGGCATGAGGCAATTCTGTCATGAAAGCTTCTTCCCTCGTGTATGGGATTAAGTCTCTTATAAAAGAGACTTCATGCAGCATTCTGTAGCTTGCCTTTCTGCTTTCCTTCCCACGAGGACATAGCAAAAAGGTCCTCACCAGACCTGTTTGTGGTGCCTTGATGTGAGACTTCTCAGCCTCTAGGACTATGAACAATAAATCTGTGTTCTTTACAAACTACCCAATCTGTCATATTCTGTCATAGCAGCACAAATGGACCAAGACAGAAATTGGTATCAGGAGTGGGCGTTGCCACTGCAAATGCTTAAAAATGTGGAAATAGTTTTGGTACCTGGCAATGGGTTGAAGCAGGAGCTGTTTTGAAGTAAATAATGGAAAAAGCTTGTATTACTGAAAATGGAGAATGAAGGGTGATTCTGATGAGAGCTCATAAGAAGAGAAGTAGGGAAGTTGTGAATCTTTTTAGAGATTAGTGGTTATGAACAGTTTTTAGAAATTACTTAAGTGGTCATGAACAGAATGCTGGTAGAAATATGGACAGTAAAGGCTGTTCTTATGAGAGCTCAGATGGAAGTGAGGTCCAAGGTATTGGAAACTGGGAGAAAGGCCACTCTTGTTATAAAGTGGCCAATCACTTGGCTGAATTATGCCCATGCTGTACAACTTTGTGGAAGTCAGAACTTAAGAATGATGAACTCAGGTATTTGGCAAAAGAAATCTCTAAGCAGCAAGGTGTTCAGGATGCTGCATGGCTTTTCCTACTTATTTATAGTAAAATTTGAGACAAGATAAATGGTTTAAATATGGATTTATAATTAAAACGGAAGAAGAATGTAAAGATTTGAAAAACTCTCAGCCTTGCCCTGTAAAAAAAAAAAGGTGGGGGATGGGGGGTTGGGGGAAGTATGTATGGGAGAGAATAGCAAGAGTGTGTCAAGTGACCTTTAAAGAAAATTTGTGTGGATAGAGCAAGTCAGCTGCTATTTATCAACACAAGAGGAGAATAACCCCAAAGACATTTTGGAGATCTTCAAGGCTGCCTTCCCATTACAAGCCCAGAGTGCTGGGGATTTGTAAGCAAGACAGGTTAAAGAGAGAAGCCAGAATGCTTATAGGACCTTGAGACTTGCACACCAGGGCCACCTCAGGTCTAAGATCCTTGCATCACAGCCAGGCACTTCTCTGCTGCCCTGGCTTTAGCTCAGCTGGGCCCAGGTACATCTCAGACTGTGGTTTCAAAGGGTGCAGACTGTGAACCTTGGCTGTGTCCACCTGGTGCTAACTCTCCAGGCTCACAGAGTACAAGAGCTGTGGTGGCATGGCTACTTCCACCTATAAGTCAAAGGATGCCTCAGAGAGACCCCACTAAGGCAATGCCCAGCAGAGACATAGGTGCTGGGCCACCCACAACACCCCAGAACTATAGAGCCACCAGGAAGGAACACCTGGGAAAGCTGCATGCATGCATTTTCAATGTGTGAGAGCTGAAACATGGGCTGCACACAGCAAAGCTATTAGGGTGGTGCCACTCAAAGCCTTTGGGGCTCAAATCCCACCCCAGTGTGTCTCATGGGTGGGTCATGGAGTCAAAGAGGATCACTTGCAGGCCTTAAGATTTAATATTGTTTGCTCTGTTGGGTTTTGCATTGGCTTGGGACCTGCTATTCCCTTCTTCTTGACTCTTTCTTCTTTCTGAAATGGGAATGTCTGTTCTATGTCTGTCCCACCATTGTATCTTGGAGTCATATAACTTGTTCAATTTCATAGACTCACAGCTGGAAATGAATTTGCCACAGAATAAATCTTGCCTTGAGTCTTACTCATATAATGTTTAGGTGAGATTTTGAAATTAGACTTTAAAGTTGATGATAGAACAAGTTAGGATTTTTTAGGACTATTTGGATGGGATGAAGGTATTTTGTACGTGAGAATGACATGAATTTTGGGAAACTAGGGGTGGAATGTTAGGGTTTGAATATGTTCCTTCCAAAATTCAGGTATTAAAACTTAATGGCCAATGTGATGGTATTAAGGAATGGGACCATTTAGAGGTGATTAGTGCACAAGAACTTCTTCCCTTACAGATGAGATTAAGGCCCTTATAAAAGCACTGTGTAGCTTGCTCTTCTGCCTTCTGCCATGTGAGGATACAGCAAGAAGGCCCTCACCAGACCAGATGCTAGCAACTTGTTCTTGGACTTCTCCACTCCCAGAAATGTGAGGAAATAGATTTCTCTTTTTTATAATACCCAGTCTGTGTTATTCTTTTGTAGCAGGGCAAATGGACTAAGGCATAGGTTTTCAAGTAGATTTTTAAAATGATCTAAATTATCAAATTTCTTAGAATGAATTTGTAACACATTCTTTTATCTTTTAAAAATTGGTATATTTGTAGTATCAGCATTTCTAATGTTCACTAATAATATTGGTGAGATATCCCTCTTTGCTCTTTAGCTGCATTTTATTATTTTAAACTTATTATTTTGAAAGAACTTTAGACTTACATGAAAGTTAAGAAACAGTAAAGATTCTTCTCACAACTTCTCCTGTTAACTTCTTATATAATCATAATATAGTAATCAAAACATAAAAGTTAATGTTTCTACATTATTAACAACTATTATAAAATTTTTGACATTTTTCCCACAAGTGTCTTTTTCCTAATTCAGTCCTCAATTATAAGATCCTACATTCCATTGAGTTGACATGTTTCTTTTTTCTACTCCAATCTGTGGCATTACTATGATCTTTGTCTTTCATGTACCTTGGCATGATTGGAGAATACGTGCCAGTTATTTTCTAGAAATGTTTCTCAGTTTGGACTTGCCTGAGTTTTCTCGTGGTTACATTGAGAATCCATTTTATATTTGACAAGAATATCCAAAAAAGACCTTTTCTTGTTAAGCTGTTGTTAAAGCAGTGTTGGTTTCATAAAACTGATTACAATGTCTGCCCTTTTCCTACATTCTGAATGATTTTTGTACAAATGCCTTTACTTATTCTTTACTTATTATTTAAATATCTGTAACCATTAAGTTTTTTTGTTTTTTTTTTTTTTTTTGAGAGAGAGAGAGAGAGACAGGGCCTCACTCTCTCATGCAGCCTGGAGTGCAGTGACAAAATCATAGCTCACCGCAATCTCGAACTTCTGGCCTCAACCAATTCTTCTGCCTCATCCTTCCAAGTAGCTGGGACTACAGGCATGCACCACAATGCCTGGATAATTTTTTAAAATTTTTTAAAGAGATGAGGTCTCACCATGTTGTCCACGCCTCAGTCTCCCAAAGTGTTGGGGTTATAGGCATGAGCCACTGCACCTGTCCAACAATTAACCCTTATATTTCTTTATTAACCTGATATTTTAATGGGAAGGTTTAAAATTACAGAATCCACTTTAATAGTTATATGATTATATATTCTTTGAACTTTATCTTTGGCCATTTTGGCAAATGCCATTTTAAATAATATTTTCAAATGTATTAAAATGTAATAAGTTATTGACATCAGTACTTTCATACTTTATTATCATCCTTTGATATTATAATCCTCTTTCATTCCCGATGTTGGCAATTTATATCTTCTCTCTAACCTTTTATTCTTTTTAAAAGTATATATGTTTAAGATGTATACTGTATACATCATAATGTTTTTATATACATAGTGTTACATTTTTATGGTAAAAGTACCTAAAATCTACTCTTTTAGCTAATTTTCAGTATATAAAACAATATTGTTAATTGTAGTTCTTGCTTTGTACATTAGGTCTCTAGACTTACTTATTCTACATAACCCAAACTTTGTATCCTATGAATGCCGTTTCCACATTTCTCCCCACACTCAGCCCTCTGCCCCTTGACAACCACCTTTTCACTTTGTTTCCATGTATTTGAATATATTTGTTTTGTTTTGTTTAGATACCATATATAAGTGAGATCATGTAGTATTTTCTTTTCTGCATCTGGCTTATTTCACTTAGCATAATGTCCTCCAGATTCATCCATGTTTTCACAAATGACAGGACAACCATTTTCAAAGCTTAATAATATTTCCGCATGTGTGTGTATTATATATATATATATATGTATATACATAATATATAATCCATAAAATCTTGTCTCATATAAAATAGTGTAGAATTTGCTCAAATCTGCACACATTCTCCTATGTACTTTAAAACAGCTCTAGATTACTTATAATATCTAATACAATGCCTAAATATCATTTCATTCACATGGATTCAAAATAATACCTTCATGAAAAATAAAATTTCTTTTTCAGTATGATTATATGGGATCTGAAATGATGGCTGTAACACAAAAAATTGTCCAGGTTATTGGGCTTGTCAACACTGTAAGTTTTTACTTTTTCACATTTCCATTTTCATGAAAGTTTCTTTAATATAATTTGGGTTCTATCTTGGCCAATGAATAACTTAAATACTTTTTATTAGTTTAATACTGAAAATACTGGAACATGTTGTTTATTTTTTAATGTACCTTTTAAATGTAATAACTTGTTTCTTTAAAAATGTACAATACATCTTATTTTTAGATGTTTACCCAGTTCAAATTGACTGTTATACTGTCTTCCTTGGAATTGTGGTCAAATGAAAACCAGATTTCCACCAGTGGGGATGCTGATGATATATTACAAAGATTTTTGGCATGGAAACGGGACTATCTCATCCTACGGCCCCATGACATAGCATACTTACTTGTGTAAGCACAATGTTCTACATTAATAAAGATATCTGCATAATTATTTTAAATTGGTAATTTAGTGAATTTATTGCGTTCTTCAGTTTTTTGTAAGCCCCTTTGAAAGTGTTTAAAAATTAGTAGCCTTTGTCATAGAGGTGCTAGTGTACTTAAAAATATAATAAAAGTAACAATAATCAGTTTTGTATTAGAATAGTTTGAAGTGTAAGTATTATTTCAAAAACCTGCATTTCATGAACTTCTGTGATGTTGACTTTACTACAGAAAACATATAATCCTTAGTTTATGAATGATGTAAAAACGGAGACTATTCAGTTAAAATTATTCATGATAAATTAATACATTTCATGTCTACTTTTTACTAGGAGGGATTTGGGTTTTTTTAATATTTAATATTTAAAAATGCTTATCTTTAGGACTAGTAAGATTGCTTCTTCCACAAATTAAAAATTATTTTCTCTTTAACTTTTGATAACCAAACAGTTGAATTTGAGCTAATAAAATTATATCCATTTTAGGAGATATACAAGGAAATTACATTGGTATTAAAGTGAATTGATTAAAGTCAATGATTTTAGTATTTAGATTTAGTATTTAGTATTTAGTATTTTGTAATGTTTATTAGATATTACCTAGTTTGAAGCTTTATATATTTGCAAAGTCATTTTTAAAATTTTATGTGAAGAAGGTTTAATTTAATACATAAGCTTACAAATTGTTTTGCATAACTACGTTAATAAAAAATTATAATAATGTAGTTACAGGAAACATCCTAAATATGTGGGAGCAACATTTCCTGGCACCGTATGCAATAAAAGCTATGATGCAGGTATTGCTATGGTATGTAATTTTTATTCTTCTTTACATCACTATTTTTAGGCCTTATATTATATTTTGTAAGTATTAATTTAAATAGTTAAATAATGTAAAACCATTTGATCTTTTTCTGTATATGTATATTCATTATTATTTTATTGGGACAAAATTAATAGAATCTCAGAAAGTTTATTTATTTATAAAGTTCAAACACAAAGAATATTATGTGAACAAACCTTAGTGTAATCACTCACCAACTGGTCATAATGGACACGAGC
This sequence comes from Pan troglodytes, assembly GCF_028858775.2. Taxonomy (NCBI): domain Eukaryota; kingdom Metazoa; phylum Chordata; class Mammalia; order Primates; family Hominidae; genus Pan; species Pan troglodytes. The sequence continues at coordinate 47,932,189 of NC_072405.2, forward strand.
ATTTGCTTTAGATTTTTAAATAAACAAAGCATTAGAGCAATGTTAAAGCCTCCTGCACATTTCCTCCAAGTTCAATAAATAGCAAAAATCATGAATTTGTGCTTGCAATTTTACGCATACTTTGTGCTATTTTAATATATGAATGCATAAATAATATATATTGTTTTTAGATATTGAAAATTTGTATATTGATAAAACTGTTTCCTGCAAAATTTACAACCCTTAAATCATCTTTCTCAATTAGAAAATTTCTTCTTTGTAACCACATAACTCCATGTTAATTTCTTTTCAAAGAAAGTTTTGTTGAAGTACAAAATATAGTATATAGATAAAATTCCACAAGTCAAAGTTTATAGCACAATTAATTTTTATCGAGTTTATGCATAGGTATAAACACCACAAAGATAAAAAATAGAATATTATCAACACTTCAGAAGGTACCTGTGAATCATGCGTCCTCCCACCTATTACCCATACCAAAGGAAACCACTATCCTATTGCCTTTGTTTAATTTTACTTATTTTTGAAGTTTATGTAAGCAGAACTCAGTGTGTATTCTTGCCTGCTCTATTTTGCTCAATATTATGTCTATAGCAATCATTTATGTTCTTATGAGTAGGAATAGTTTGTTCATTCTTTTACCATGTATTTCTTAAAAATACGCCCATGAAGTTTCCTGACTCTTCAAATGTGAGTATTATCTATTGACTTCCTATTATTGAACTTAGAATGTAACATCTTAATAGTTCATCATATCCATATTTCGACCGCTTCGTTCCCCCTCTATAATTATGTATCTCATTTGAATTGTGTCTTATTCCCTAATGAGCCAAGTAATGAACTAAGATTAAATTGCCTTGATTGTGTGCCTTTTTGTTCTTCCTAAATTTAATAATTGCATTATATTGATTTGCGCAACAACTATTTAATAAAATTATACATTGCTTCTAGTTTTCTCCTTGTTTCAGAAATTCCTCTTTCCTTTCTTGGAGACATTCTGGAGAAATTGTCTGTTTTACCAATCTACATTACACTTGATGCATAGACAGGGTTGGAGAATTTTCAATCTGGTTTCCTTTGTATTATGTGTATCCCTCTTTCATATTTTGCTCATTTTGGTACAAATGAGCTCCTATAATTTACTGACAAAGAAAAATGGGAAGTAAATTATGTGAAAGTTATATGATAGACAAAATTTTAATTTTTTTAATTCCAACTTTTAAATTCAAGGGTACATGTACAGGATGTGCAGGTTTGTTACCTAGTTAAAAGTGTGCCATGCTGTTTAGCTGCACATATCATTCCATCACATAGATATTAAGCCCAGCATCCTTTAGCTATTCTTCCTGATCCTCTCCCACCTCCCACTCCTCCAACCTCCAACAGGCTCCAGTGTGTGTTGTTCCCCCATGTGTCCATGTGTTCTCATCATTCAGCTCCCACTTATAAGTGAGAATATGTGGTATTTGACTTTTTGTTCCTGCATTAGTTTGCTGAGGATAATGGCTTTCAGCTCCATCGATGTCCCTGCAAAGGACATAATCTCATTCCTTTTATGGCTGCATAGTATTGCATGATGTATATGTACCACATTTTCTTTATCCAGTCTATCTTGATGGCCATTTAGGTTGATTCAATGTCTTTGCTATTGTGACTAGTGCTGCAATAAATAAATGTGTGCATGTGTCTTTATTACAGAATGATTTATATTCCTTTGGGTATATAGTTAGTAATGGGATTCATGAGTCAAATAGTATTTCTGCCTCTAAGTCTTTGAGGAATTGCCACACTGTGTTCCACAGTGGTTGAACTAATTTACACTCCCATGAACAGTGTAAAAGCATTCCTTTTTCTTTATAACCTCGCCAGCATCTGTTGTTTATTGACTTTTTAATAATAGCAATTCTGACTGATGTAAGGTGCTATCTCATTGTGGTTTCGATTTACATTTCTCTAATGACCAGTGATGTTGAGCTTTTTTTCATATTTTTGGCCACATATTTTTTTTTTATGAGAAGTGTCTGTTATTGTCCTTTGTCCACTTTGTAATGGTTTTTTTTTTCTTGTTAATTTGTTTATGTTCCATGTAGATGCTGGATAGTAGACCTTTGTCAGATGGGTAGATTGCAAAAATTTTCTCCCATTCTGTAGGTTGTCTGTTTACTCTGTTGATCATTTCTTTTGCTGTGCAAAAGTTCTTTAGTTTAATTAGTCAATTTTTGGTTTTGTTGCAATTGCTTTTGGCATCTTTTTCATGAAATCATTGCCCATGTCTATGTCCCGAATGGTACTGCATAGCTTGTCTTCCAGGGTTTTTCAGTTTGGGGTTTTACATTTAAGTCTTTAATCCATCTTAAGTTTTGTATATGGTGTAAGGAAGGGGTCCAGTTTCATTCTTCTGCTTATGGCTAGCCAGTTCTCCCAGCACCATTTATTAAATAGGCAATCCTTTCCCCATTGCTTGTTTTTGTTCGATCAGACAGTTGTATGTGTGTGGTCTTATTTCTGGGTTCTCTATTTTGTTCTATTGGTTTGTGCGTCTGTTCTTGTACCAATACCATGCTGTTTTGGTTACTGTAGCTTTGTTATATAGTTTGTTGTACAGATTATTTCAACATCCAGGTATTAAGCCTAGTACCCATTAGTTATTCTTTCTGATCCTCTCCCTCCTCCTACCCTCCATCCTCTGATAGGCTTCAGTGTGTGTTGTTCCATGTGTCTAGGTGTCCATGTGTTCTAGGTGTCCATATGTTCTCATCATTCTAGGTGTCCATGTGTTCTCATCATTTAGCTCCCACTTATAAGTGAGAACATGTGGTATTTGGTTTTCTGTTCCTGTGTTAGTTTGCTAAGGAGAGTGACCTCTAGCTCCATCCATGTCCCTGCAAAGGACATAATCTCATTCTTTTTTATGGCCGCATAGTATTTAGAATGATTTATATTCCTTTGGGTATATACCCAGTAATGAAATTTCTGGGTCTAATAGTATTTCTGTCTTTGGGTCTTTGAGGAAACACCACACTGTTTTCCAAAATGGCTGAACTAATTTACACTCCCACCTGCAGTGTATAAGTGTTCCTCTTTCTCCACAACCTCTCCAGCATCTGTTATTTTTTGACTTTTTAGTAATAGCCACTCTTACTAGTGTGAGATGGTATCTCACTGTGATTTTGATTTGCATTTCTCTAATGATCAGTGATGTTGAGCTTTTTCTCATATGATTGTTGGCCACATGTATTTCTTCTTTTGAAAAATGCCTGTTCGTGTCCTTTGCCCAATTTTTATGGAGTTGTTAGTTTTTGTCTTCTAGTAAATTTCCTTAAGTTCCCTACAGATGCTAGATATTAAACCTTTGTCAGATGCATAGTTGGCAAAAATTTTCTCCCATTCTGTAGAGAGTTTACTCTATTGAGAGTTTCCTATGCTGTGCAGAAGCTCTTTAGTTTAATTAGATCCCATTTGTCAATTTTTGGTTTTGTTGCAATTGCTGTGGCATCTTCATAATGAAATCTCTGCCCCTACCTATGTCCTGAATGGTACCGCCTAGCTTGTCTTCCAGGGATTTTATAGTTTTGAGTTTTACATTTAAGTCTTTAATCCATCTTGAGTTAACTTTTGTGTATGATATAAGGAAGGGGCCCTGTTTCATTCTTCTGCTTGTGGCTAGTTATCTCAGCATCATTTATTAAATAGAGAATTCTTTCCCCTTTGCTTGTTTTTGTTAGGTTTGTTGAAGGTCAGATAGTTGTAGGCCTGTGGTATTATTTCTGGGATCTCTATTCTGTTCCATTAGTCTAGGTGTCTGTTTTTCTATCAGTACCATGCTGTTTTGGTTACTGTAGCCCTATAGTATAGTTTGAAGTCAGGTAGCAACCATGATGTCTCCAGCTTTGTTTTTTTGTTGTTTTCATTTTTTGTTTGTTTTTTGCTTACAATTGCCTTTCTAGTCAGTCTCTTTTGTGGTTCCATATGAATTTTAAGATACTTTTCTCTAGCTCTGTGAAGAATGTAAATGGTAGTTTAATAGCAATAGTACTGAATCTATAAACTGCTTTGGGCAGCATGACCATTTTAACAATATTGATTCTTTCTGTCCATGAGCATGGGATGTTTTTCCACTTGTTTTTATCATCTCTGATTTCTTTGAACAGTGGTTTGTGATGCTCCTTGTAGAGATCTTTCACCTCCCTAGTTAGCTGCATCCTAGGTATTTTATTCTTTTTGTGACAATTGTGAATGTGAGTCCCTTTATGACTTGGCTCTTGGCTTGATTATTGTTGGTGTATAGGAATACCAGTGATTTTTGCATATGATTTTGTATTCTAAGACTTTGCTGAAATTGTTTATCAGTTTAAGACGTATTTGGGATGAGATTGTGGGGTTTCTAGAGATAGTATCATGTTATCTGCAAACACGGATAGTTTGACTTCTTTGGATGCCTTCTTTCTCTTGCCTGATTGCCTTGCTAGAACTTTTAATAGTATGTTGAATAGGAGTGCTGAGAGAGGGCATCCTTATCTAGAGCCACTTTTAAGGAGATTTTCCTCCTGTTTACTCTTTTGCACTGTTCTGATGACAACTTTGCTGTAATTCTTACCTTTTCCTCACTATGTAATGTATCTTCCCCATTCCTGGGCACTTTTAAGATATATTACTTTGGGTTTTGATATATTAGGGGGTCTGTATTAGATTTCCAGGGCTGCCATAACAAAATACCGCAAACTGAGCACTTGATCAACAGAAATGTATTACTTCACAGTTCTGGATAAAATAGAGTTCTGAAATCAAAATGAACAGAGTGGTTCCTCTTGAGGGCTGCGAAAGACAATCTTTTCTCTGCCTTTGCCCTAGCTTCTGGTGGTTTGCTGGCAATCTTTGGCATTTCTTGGCTTATGGATGCATTACCTCAATATTTGCCTTTCTGTTCACATGAAGTTCTTTCTGTGTCTCTGTCACTTTATCTAAACACCTTCTTTTTATAAGAGTGCCATTTATGCTGGAAGTGCAAGACCATATTTCCCTCTCTGATCTAGTATCAAAAGTCTAGCTTTTGGTTTTTGTATCTTGCCCCAAAACATGATGGTCAGCCTAGGTATCATTCCTCATATTCTGCTCTGGCTTCAACCCCTTTCAAATTCTGACACTGTAACTTTTAAGCATATTTATTACAGGATAATAGGAAAGGATACTTATTAGTTTATTTTTTCATATTGCCAATTCTGTGTTTTCAGTCATATACATACAAACATGTACACAATCTTTTTTCTTTTAGTTATGCATTACACAGATTTTCTAGTTATACATTTAAATGATACAGAAAAATTAGACATGTTCTCAGATTTTTGTTTGTAATGATTAAAGAGCTAAGAAATATATCATTATTTATTTATCAAAGATAAATAATATGAAAAACACTTTGAGTCCACACTGTTAGCAAGCATTTTTAAATATCTTCTCACTTCAAATTTATTTTTTGTTTTGTTTTGGTCTTTGAGACAGGGTCTCACTCTGTAGCCCAGGCTGGAGTACAGTGGTGCAATCAGCTCACTGCAACCCCAAACTCCTGGGCTCAAGTCATTCTCCTGCCTTCTCCCAAATAGCTGGGACTGCAAGTGTGCATCATCTTGCTGGCTATTTTTAATTTTTTTTTGTAGAGACGGAGTCTCACTATGTTGCCCAGGCTGGTCTTGAGTTCCTGGCCTCAAGCAGTCCTCCTGCCTTGGCTTCTCAAAACACTGGGATTAGAGGCCTAAGCCACTGCACCTGGCCCAAATTTCTTTACTGTGATTGTGTCTGACTCTCTGGCTTCTGTCCTGTCATTTCTTCACTTTAGTCATTATACACAACTTTTCGGTAGGTCCACATTCCAGCCCCCTATACATATACATAATGTTGGGTCATTTCCCATACTTTGTATCTCAGCCTAAATATAAATTTCACAAAGAAGATGTTCTAACTACCTTACTTAACTACCTTATTTTATACCCCTCCATAAAATTTTCTATTGGAGTACTTTATTTTCTTAAAAGCATGTGTAACAATCTATTTTTACATAGAAAGTTTATTGCAGATTACTGTTAATTGTCTTTCTCTCTTTCTACAATATAAGCTATAGATGTGAACAAAGTCCTTTTCTTTCATACATGCCACTGTATTCCTACCATCTATCATAATGCCTGACACATGAGTACACTGAATTGATATCTATTCATTGGATGAACTGATTTAATGAGAAAGTGAAATAAACGTGTTGTATTGTATCAGAAATACCACCTGTTCAAAGCTATAGAATTTTGGCGTGCAAAATTTAAAACCAGAGACTATCATAGTTTGATTACTTGTTTCATGCTTCTTAATCAATAAATTAAGGCAGATAAATAAATGGCATACCAAAATAATTGTTGTGAAGTATGCTTAACATAAGAAGTATTAAAATAGAAAATATGATAGGAGTAAAAATATTTCAAGTTATTACTTTTGTTTTCACACATAATAATTTTCTTTTTCATGTCTTTTATTTTAGTATCCAGATGCAATAGGTTTGGAGGGATTTTCGGTTATTATAGCTCAACTGCTTGGCATTAATGTAGGATTAACATATGATGACATCACTCAGTGTTTCTGTCTGAGAGCTACATGCATCATGAATCACGAAGCAGTGTAAGATGTTTTCTTAATTAATTTCACTTATATTTTTATAAGGTTGTTTCCAAAATGTGATAATGTTTTTAAACTTTTATATTCGACACCACATCAATGGCTAGAAAGTTATATCATGCTTCTAAAGTTATCACACAAAAATTCTGTATACTTAGGGATATATACTATAGATTGATCTATATCTATGTCTGTGCACACACATACACATCACTGACATCGCATTCATATTCTTTCTTGTCATGCCCAACTTTTAAGCAGAGGTTTCAAAACTTAGTTGCTTTGTACCCATCTTAAACAAAAGTCTTATTTTGTAAACAATATTTTTAATTTTCAGTTGTTGGAAATTATATACTCCAGGTAGAAGATAACTTCTGAGTCCATATCTATTTATATACTAATTTTGTGTGAAGAGATTTTAGTGCTCAGTATTTGTAGCTTTTTGCATAAGAGTGTCTTGCAAAAGTATGGTAATACTTATTCCTATTAAAACAAAGTATTTTGAAATAATAGAGACAATCTGATTAAATAACATTATTCTGTGTAATATTCCTCTTACTTTTTCATATTTGTTCCACAACAAATGGCTGTTAAAATAAGCTAAGGCATTTCTTTTTGCTCTTAAACTTTCAACTCTGAAACTTTAGAAACTATACATTTCTTTCCTTGGAGGCTTAAAGGGCTACCCAGAACCTCTGTCATCTCAGATTTTGCTGTTTAAGTATTGCTATCTGAGACGATTGTCTAACATAGTGCTATAGTGCTGTCTAATACATGACTGTCTACCATGGTGCTGTCCAATAGAAATAAAATGTTGAGTCACATATGTAATTTTAAATTTTCTAGAAGCAATTAAACATAATGAAAATTAAACATAATTTTATGTTTTAATTAAACAATTAAAAACAATTAAAATAATCAGGTGAAATTAATTGTGGTAATATATTTTAATGATATATTTTATGTAACCCAATAGATCCAAAATATTATCACTTTAACAAGTAACCAAAATAAAAATTGTTAATTGGTTATGTTCTATTCTAGTGTGTATGTGTATTTGTGTTGGGTATGGATTGTGAGAGAAAGAACAGAGTCCAGGGTCACACCAGTGCTATCAGCCTTAGCAACTGAAAGAATGGAGTATTCAGCAACTGAGAACAGACATGGTTGTCATAAGTAGTTCAATATCACATACAGTATATTTGAAATGTGTGTTGTGCATCTATTAGACATTTCTCCTAGATATACTAGTGGAAATATACATGTGAACATGTAAATAAAGATCTCCCCGGGACTTATATTTTAGTGTGAAATTTAGGTAATATGAGATGAAATTTTGAAAATAAAAATTAATGAAGCTTATTTTTACATAATGCAAAAGTGCTGTATAGAAAAATATTGAAAGTAGAAGGAGAATGAAGAGGGGGCACAATTTAAGATAGTGTTGTCAAGAAGGATCTCCCTGGAGGGTAACATTTGAGCAGACATCTGACTGAAATGTGAAGGAGTGGCCTGCCCCTCCACACCTGTGGGATATCTCGTCAGGTGGGACGAGAGACTGAGAAAAGAAATAAGACACAGAGACAAAGTATAGAGAAAAACAGTGGGCCCAGGAGACCGGCACTCAGCATACCAAGGACCTGCACCGGCACCGGTCTCTGAGTTCCCTCTGTTTTTATTGATTATTATTTTCATTATCTCAGCAAGAGGAATGCGGTAGGAGAGCAGGGTGATAATAAGGAGAAAGTCAGCAAAAAAAAAAAAAAAAAATCTGAGCAAAAGAATCTATGTCATAATTAAGTTCAAGGAGAGGTACTATGCCTGGATGTGCACGTAGGCCAGATTTATGTTTCTCTCCTCCCAAACATCTCAGTGAAGTAAAGAATAACAAAGCAGCATAGCTGCCAACATGTCTCGCCTCCCGCCATAGGGCGGTTTTTCTCCTATCTCAGAATTGAACAAATGTACAATCGGGTTTTATACCGAGACATTCAGTTCCCAGGGGCAGGCAGGAGACAGTGGCCTTCCTCTATCTCAACTGCAAGAGGCTCTTTTACTAATCCACCTCAGCACAGACCATTTACGGGTGTCAGGCTGGGGGACGGTCAGGTCTTTGTCATCCCACGAGGCCATATTTCAGACTATCACATGGGGAGAAACCTTGGACAATACCCGGCTTTCCAGGGCAGAGGTCCCTGTGGCTTTCCGCAGTGCATTGTGCCCCTGGTTTATTGAGTCTAGAGAATGGCGATGACTTTTACCAAGCATACTGCTTGTAAACATTTTGTTAACAAGGCACGTCCTGCACAGCCCTAGATTCCTTAAACCTTGATTCCATATAGCACATGTTTTTGTGAGCTCAAGGTTGGGGCAAAGTGGCTGGGGCAAAGTTACAAATTAACAACATCTCAGCAAAGCAATTGTTTAAAGTACAGGTCAAAATGGAATTTCTTATGTCTTCTCTTTCTACATAGACAGAGTAACAGTCTGATCTCTCTTTCTATTCCCTACAAAAAGAAGGAAGAAAGCTTGAACTATATAACAGAAGAGCACACTATGTAGAGGGAACAATAGATAGATGGTTAGATATAAAGATATGTAAATGCATACATATAGATACATAGATTTAACCACCATACCTTATTGCATTACTTTGATGAGAAAATAGGTTTTTAATGCAATTTTTTAAGAGAATGTTAAAGATAAGCAATATTAAAATTTAATTATCCTTGGTTGAATCTCTGCTAAAGTATAAATTTTGGGGTGGCCATCTTGTGATTTACATGATTATGTATGGAGTGTTGTTTAGATGTGGTTTTATTAGCAAGGTTTATTTGCCTGAGGAATATTATTTTATTTTAGGAGTGCCAGTGGTAGAAAGATTTTTAGCAACTGCAGCATGCACGACTATAGATATTTTGTTTCAAAATTTGAGACTAAATGCCTTCAGAAGCTTTCAAATTTGCAACCATTACATCAAAATCAACCGGTGTGTGGTAATGGGATTTTGGAATCCAATGAAGAATGTGACTGTGGTAATAAAAATGTGAGTAACAAAGATTGAAACTGGAGCACAATTTTTATGTTTCTGATAAAACATAAGACATGTTTGTCATGGTATATATAAATGATATATGCAACAATGCCATTAATTTATAACCGAAATATGAGAAACAGGATGAGTTAAGATGTATAAATCACATTCCCACAACTCTTAAATGGAGAAGGCGAGTCTGTCATTAACACTAGGTTTGCATAACTGTTGCCAATCATGCCAGCAGATTGATTTTGAATATATTGGCTAAATGAAGTCCTTTTTATTATCCACATCTCAGTTCCTAACTCATTTGGCTTCATTCTCTATTTTCTCTACAAACTTTTACTAAATGTGATCCAAATTTTTCCCTATCTCTTGTTCTTGCAAGAATTGCTAAACATTATAATGAGGTTTTTAAATCCTTCTCAGACATTCCTGCATTTACAAATTTTTGAATGACCAAAATTTGTTTCATTTATTCATTTTAAAATATATGTATACATCTGATTATAATTTCATCAATCAAATGTTCAATGAACATTATTTTCAACAGGTGAGATGACATACTTAATCTATTTTAAATGTTATTATCTTATAATATTTAACAATTTGTCTCTATTTCAATAAAGTTTCTTCATGATTTATCCCCCAACAGTTACATGAATTCCTCCTCCCTACATAAACAGCTGTCACCACGTTTTAATATACCATTAAATTCTCTCAATTCTCTTAAGTCATCCTATATTTCACAAGGTAAAACCTATATGTATGAGGCTGTGTGTATCTCTATATGTGTATATACACACACATATATCACACTTAAATGTATGTAGTACATATATAGTACACACACACATACATGTATATATATATACAAGTTTCCAATTATCTCATATTTTCCCATGCTGTCTTAGTTTTCTGATAAGCTGTACTGTGCTCATCTTGCAGTCTCCTACCCCTAAATATGGTATCTTTTACTGCCAATAAATACTAGCTATTTTTTATGAATCATAAAATAAAGCAACACAATCTGGGGCTAGGTTTTCACATTTTGGGTTTCTACAACTATAGAATGTAGGCAGATTGACACTAAGAGCAGATATAGCCAGTGTCCCATCAGTATCCCCTTTATATTTGCTGTTCCGGCAGTATTTTTGTTTCAAATACCAGAGACATTCTGCTGGAGTGTGCTTCCTGTTACCTCAGTGGTATGTGCATCCATTAGCAGGGTGGGCTCAATGTGCTTGGAAACTAATGACCAGCCATCAGATAATTATGATGGTGAGTACCAGATTCCTTTCTCCTTGTGAGGAAATTCTTGGAGGCATTTTCTATATCATAGTTCTTTAACTGTGGCCAGTTGGTTAAATCCAGCTGCCGCCTGCCTCTTCTTGTAAATGAAGTTTTATTGAAATACAGCCTTGCCCATGTGTTTGAATGTTGTCCGTGCTTCTTTTGTGCTATAATAGCAGAGGTAAATAGTTGCAACAGATACTATATGACAAGCAAGTCTGGAAATAATATTTGATTTTTTACAGAAAACGTTTGTTAATCAAAAGGGAATTTATTGAGTAATTTGAACTATATGAAAGTTAAATGAAATGAAAACCAAGACATTTCAGAAAGATTCTATACAGAATCTGTGATAACACTCCTGACATCAGAGGCCCTGAAACACCATTACAGTTATCACAGATTCTATATTCAGTCACTTTGAAAACCAATTGTAGGCTTTTTGTAAAATCAATAAAGTTATAAATTTCTACTAATAGCAGTGAAGAAAAAATTTCTTATGCAATACTAAGAAATAAAAAGTATCAAATTCAGAAAAGAAGTTAAATTGTCTCTGCAGATGACTTGATCATATATATAGAAAACCCTAGTGTCCAACAAAAATTTACAACTAATAAATAAATTCAGTAAAGTTGCAGGATACAAAATCAATATACAAAAATCAGTAGCTCTTCCTACACTAACAACAAACTGTATGAAAAAGAAATCAAGAACACAGTCTTATTTACAATATCTACAAAAAATAAATACTTGGGAATAAATTTAACCAAGGTGATGAAAGATCTGTATACTGAAAACTATAAAGCATTGTTGCAGGAATGAAAGGAAACAAATTAATGGAAAGATAAACCATGTTCAAGAACTGGAATAGTTAATATTGTTAAAATATCTATAGTGGCTAAAGTGATCTACATATTCAATGTAATCTCTATCAAAATCCCAATAACATTTTGCATGAAAATAGAGAAACAATTTTCAATTTTGAAGGGGTAGCCTCCCCCTCCACACCTGTGGGCGTTTCTTGTCAGGTGGAATGAGAGACTTGAGAAAAGAAAGAGACACAGAGACAAAGTATAGAGAAAGAAAAGTGGACCCAGGGGACTGGTGCTCAGCATACAGAGGACCCGCGCTGGCACCAGTCTCTGAGTTCCCTCAGTATTTATTGATCATTATCAGGCGTTTCTCGGAGAGGGGGATGTGGCAGGACGATAGGGTAAGAGTGGAGAGAGGGTCAGCAGGAAAACATGTGAACAAATGTCTCTGCATCATAAACAAGGTAAAGAAAAAAGTGCTGTGCTTTTGATGTGTATATACATAAACATCTCAATGCCTTAAAGAGCAGTATTGCCGCCAGTATGTCTCACCTCCAGCCCTAAGGCAGTTTTCTCCTATCTCAGTAGATGGAATATACAATCGGGTTTTACACCAAGACATTCCATTGCCCAGGGACAGCAGGAGAGAGATGCCTTTCTCTTATCTCAACTGCAAAAAGGCCTTTCTCTTTTACTAATCCTCCTTAGCACAGACCCTTTATGGGTGTCGGGCTGGGGGATGTTCAGGTCTTTCCCTTCCCACGAGGCCATATTTCAGACTATTACATGGAGAGAAACCTTGGACAATACCTGGCTTTCCTAGGCAGAGGTCCCTGCGGCCTTCCGCAGTGTATTGTGTCTCTGGGTACTTGAGATTACGGAGTGATGACTCTTAACAAGCATGCTGCCTTCAAGCATTTGTTTAACAAAGCACATCCTGCACAGCCCTTAATCCATTTAATCTTGAGTTGACACAGCACGTTTCAGGGAGCACACGGTTGGGGGTAGGGTTACAGATTAACAGCATCTCAAGGCAGAAGAATTTTTCTTAGTACAGAACAAAATGGAGTCTCTTATGTCTACTTCTTTCTACATAGACACAGTAACAGTCTGGTCTTTCTTTTCCCCACAAAATTTATAAGAAACCACATAAGACCTTAAAACCCAAGCAATTCTGAGTGAAAAGAGCAAAGTTGGAGGCATCACAATACCTGACTTCAAAATATACTACAAAGCTATAGTAATCAAAACAGCATGATAATGACATAAAAACACATAGACCAATGAAACAAAGAGCCCAAAAATAAATGGACACATTTATAGTCAATTGATTTGTGACAATAAAGGATGTTTACTAACTGGATATTCACATGTAGAAGAACAAAATTAGACCCTTGTCTCACAAAATATAAAAAACCAATGCAAAATGGACTAAAGACTTAAAACTAAGACCTGAAACTATAAAATTATTAGAAGAAAATATAGGAAAAAGCTCCACAACGTTGGATCTGGCAATGATTCATAAATATGACACCAAAAACACAGACAGCAAAAGCAAAAATATAGAAATGGAATTATATCTAACTAAAAAGCTTCTACACATCAAAGGAAACAGTCAACAAAGTAAAGAGAGAACTTAAGGAATTGGAGGAAATATTTGCAAACTATACATCTGATAAAAGATTAATACAAAAATATATAAAGAACTCCAACCACTCAATAGCGGGAAAACAATCCAGTTAAAAATGGGCAAAGGACCTGAATAGACATTTCTCAAAATAAGACAAACAAATGGACAACAGGTATATGAAAATATGCTCAAAATCACTAATAATCACAGTAATTCAAATTAAAATCAGAAAGAGATATTACTTCACACCTGTCAGAATACGATCATCAAAATAGATGAATGGTAACAGATGTTGGTAAGGGTGTGGAGTAAAGGAAACCTTTGCACACTATGATGGAAACATAAATTAGTACAGCCATTACAAAAACAGTATGGAGGTTCATCAAAAACTTAGAACTTCATATAATCCAGTGATCCCATTACTGGATGTATATTCAAAGGAAATAATAGCAGTATGTTGAAGAGATGTCTGCACTTTCATTTTAATTTCAGCCTTGTGTACAATAGCCAAGGAATCAACCTAAGTGTCTATCAATAAATGAATGGATTAAAAATCTGGTAGAGGTACACAATGGACTACTACTCAGACTTTTTTAAAAGAAAAAATTCCTGTAGTTGGTGACAACATGGATGAACCTGGAGGACATGTTGAGTGAAATAAGGCAGGCATAGAAAGACAAATACATCATCTTCTCACTTATTGTGGAATCTAAAAATGTGAAAGCCATACCAGCAAGGAGTAAAATGGTGCTACCAGGGGCTGGGAGTGGGAAACTGGGGTGATGGTGGTCAAAGGATACAGAATTTAAATGAGATAGGAGGCATAAGTTCATGGTGACTATGGTTAATAAAGATGGATTGTATACTTGAAAATTGCTAAGAAAGTAGATTTTAAGTGTTTTCACCACAAAATAATTAGAAGTTTGTGTGTCAATGCATGTGTTAATTAGCTTGATTTAGCCATTTTAGAATGTATACATGTATCAAAACATCATGCTGTACATCATTAATACATAACATTTTTATTTGTCGATTTTTTAAAAAATGTATTTTTTTAAAAAACAACAATAATGGTCATTAAAGTTGAAATATCACTAAAGATCTATACAGATATTAAAAAATGGTAAGATGATATCATGCACATTATATAAGTAAACAACAATCAGATAAAATTGACAAATTATCCTAAAATTGTATTTATAAACACCAACGAGTCGATATTAAAAAAGTGAATAAATAGCCTTAAAAGAAATCACATCTATAATTTCACAACCTCTCATCAGAGAGAAGTTCATGCCACATGACTCTACAAGTAATTATTTAAAAGTTAAGGAATTCTACTGATTTTAGACTTAGGAAAAAACCTAATATGCCCTAACTTCTTTGAGGATAAAATAATCTTGATGCAAAAATCTGATGAGGATATTTCAAGAATAGTTTTTATGTGTTTTTAATTGATATATCATAGTTGTACATATTTTGGGGGTACATGTTATATTTTGATACATGTATACAATGTGAAATGTTCAAATCAGGGTACCTGGGGTATCTTTTCTTTGTGTTGGGAACATTACAATTCTTTTCTTCTAGCTATTTTAAAATATGCAATAAATAATTTTAAACTATAGTTTACTTATTGTGCTATTGAACACTAGAACTTATGTTTTCTATTTAATTGTATTTCTGTACCCATTAACCAACTTCTATTCATCCCACTTTCCTTCCAAGCCTCTGGTAACAACCATTCTACTCTCTGCCTTCATGAGATCCACTTTATATGCTTCCACACATGATTGAGAACATGTGATATTTGCCTTCTTGTGTCTGACTTATTTCACTTAAGATAATGTCCTCCAGTTACATCCATGCTGCTGCCACTGACAGGATTTCATTCTTTTTTTTTTTTTTTTTTTTTTTTTTTTTGGAGACAGAGTCTTGCTGAGTCACCCAGGCTGGAGTGCAGTGGCGCGATCTCGGCTCACTGCAAGCTCCGCCTCCCGGGTTCACACTATTCTCCTGCCTCAGCCTCCCGAGTAGCTGGATCTCCTGACC
Organism: Pan troglodytes; assembly: GCF_028858775.2. NCBI lineage: Eukaryota > Metazoa > Chordata > Mammalia > Primates > Hominidae > Pan > Pan troglodytes. The sequence continues at coordinate 47,947,670 of NC_072405.2, forward strand.
TCGTGATCCACCCGCCTTGGCCTCCCAAAGTGCTGGGATTACAGGCGTGAGCCACCGCACCTGGCCGATTTCATTGTTTTTATGGCTGAATAATATTCTATTGTGTATATAAACCACGTTTTCTTTTTCCATTCATTTGTTGATGGGCTCAGGTTGATTCCACACCTTGGCTATTGTAAATAGTGCTTGCTGCAATAGACATGAGAGTGCAGGTATCTTTTCAGTATACTGATTTCCTCTCTTTTGGATGTATATCCAGCAGTGGGATTGCTGGATCATGTGGTAGTTCTATTTTTTGTTTGTTGAGGAAGCTTCATACTACTTTCCATAATAACTATAATACTTTAGATTTCCATTAACAGTGTGCAAGCGTTTCCCTTTCTCAGCATCCACATTAGCATTTGTTATTTTCTGTCATTTTGATAATAGCCATTCTGACTAGGATGAGATCATATCTCATTGTGGGTTTGATTTGTATGTCCCTGATGATAACTGATGAACGTTTTCTTCATATATCTGTTGTCATTTGAATGTCTTATTTTGAGAAGTGTAGGGGATTTTTGTCCATTTTTAAATTGGATTATTTGGTTTTTGCTATCCGGTTGTTTGAGTTCCTTATATACTTTTATATATTAAGCTATTATCAAATGTGTAATTGGCAAATATTTTCTCCCATTCTTTAGGTCGTCTCTTCACTCTGTTAATTGTTTCATTTGCTATACAGAAGCTTTTTAGCTTGATGTAATCCTATCCATTTTTACTTTTGTTCCCTCTGCTTTTAGTCTTGCTTAAAAAAAAAAAACTTAGACCAATTTCCCATAGTGTTTCCACAATGTGTTCTTCTGGTAGTTTCATATTTTCAGGTATTACATTTAAGTCTTTAATTCACTTTTAGTTAATTTTTGTAAATGGTGAAAGATGGAGATCTAGTTTCATTCTCTTGCATATAGATATTTCATTTTCCCAGTGCCATTTATTAAAGAGACTGTTCTTTTCCCAGTGTATATTGTTGGATATGTCCATATTTCTCATGAACACAAAATCTTCACTAAATGATTAACAAATTGAAAATAATGATACAACATATACATAAACAGTAACATTATGCTCTATTGTTGGGGATATTGTGGTTTATTTACAGAATGTAAAAAAAGTGATCATCTCAATGGATAGATAATAAATTTTGAGAAAAAAAGGAAAAGAGGGAAACTCACTATATTTTAGAAAGGGTATCTGTAAAATCTACAGTTAACATCATGCATAATAGTTGTTCTCACGGAGGTCAGAAATGAGGCAGTGATATCTGTTGTCATCTTTCACACTTATTATTGAATGTGATAAACTAGCCACCAAAGCAACAAAAAGAAAATGCATAATAGTTGGAAGAGAGGAAATTTAGCTTTCATTATTTATAATCATATCATTGTATGCATGAAAACCCAAAATAATCTAGAAATAAATTATTTGCACGTATGAATGAATTTATCAAGGTCACTCATTACATAGTCAATTCATAAAAATCAAATATTTCTTTATAAATGATGAGAAGAAAAAAATTTAAAACAACAGCATCTACAATAATACCCAGGAACATGAAATACTTAGGAATATATATAATAAAACATGTATAAGACTACTAAATATAAAACTGCAAATCATTAGGAGAAAAATTATGGGACTACTTAATCAATGCAAGGATATGTCATGTTTTAAAATTAGAGGAATTAATATTGCTAAGATGTAATTTTTTGTCCAAATTCATCATCCCCAAGTGCAATTCCAATTCATATGCTAGCAGGAATTGTATTTGCATATGTGTTGGTATATGTAAATAGACAAGCTGATTTTAAAGTTTAAATGGAAACATGAAAGGCACAAAGCTAGCCAAGGTGATCTTGAAAAAAAAAACAAATTTGGTCCACTGAAATTTTCAGAAATCTATTTTCATTATAAAATTATAGTTATTAAAGCAGTATGGTATATGTGCCTGGACAGACACAGACAAATGAAACAGAATGGAATCTAGAATAGACCTACATAAATATAATTACTGTTTTGTGACAAAAAGGACAGAGGAATGCAGTGTAGAAAGGATGCCTTTACAAAAAATGATGCTGGGACAATTCAATGTACATAAGAAATGGTATTTACCTATTTGGTTTATATATAGAACCTAATTTCAGATATATTGTTGATAAATGTGTAAAGCTAAAAAAAACACAAAACAAAGTGTAAAACATAAGCGAATATGTAGTCTAATAATTTTCTCTAAATGTCAATATTACCTAATATTTACAAATTAGATTTTGATAAAATAAAATATCAGATAAGAGATTTAAAGGGTAGATTATACAATAGGAGATTGTTTTCTCCACATAAATGTGACAGGAGATATGTACTCAGATAAAGAATACATATAAATCAGTAAGAAAATGACAGACTTTCAGACAGAAGAATTGACCTAATTCTTAAACAGAAACTTTCAAAGTGGATATACTAATCGCTAATAAATTTGTGAATCGATGCTCAGCATCCCAAAATGCAGATCGAAAGCATAATTTGGAAACAACAAAACACCATGAGAATGGCGGAAAAGAAAAAAATTGGTGAGGATGAGTAGCTATTAGGCACTACTGTTGGTAGTGAAAATTGGCACAAGTGAAAAGTGCTATTTTATTATAAAGTTGAACACATACATAACTGTGATCCAGAATTTCAGTCTCAGGTATATATAAAACATAAAACATTCATATCATAATAGCAAAGAAAAGAAAACAGAGAAATAGCCCAAATATTCTTCTTCAGCAAAATGAAAAGCAAATTGTGTTATAATGATAAAATAAAGTATGCTGCACAAAACAAAGTGGTTGAATTCAATAAACATTATTTTGAGCAAGATAACCAAGGCCAAGAAAATTATAGTAAGTTAAAAAAATAAAACTATTATAGACTGTTAAAAGTCAAGATCACATTTCCTTTTATTGGTTAGTAGTCACTAAAAAGGTTTTTGTTTGTTTGTTTGTTTTTGTTTTTTGAGACAGCCTTGCTTTTATCATCCAGGCTGGAGTGCAGTGGCTTGATGTCAGCTCACTCTAACCTCTGCCTCCCAGGTTCAAGAGATTCTCCTGCCTCAGCCTCCCGAGTAGCTGGGATTACAGGTGCCCGCCACCATGCCTGGCTAGTTTTTTCTTTTCTTTTTGGTACAGATGAGATTTCGCTATTTTGCCCAGGCTGGGTTTGAACTCCTGGCCTCAAGTGATCCACCCGCCTTGGCTTCCCAAAGTTCTGGGATTACAGATGTGAGCCATGGTGCCTGGCCTAGTTACTAAAAAGGGGTTTAAGGGAACATCTCAAGACTTGATGACACTATTCACGTTGTTTTGGGGAAGTGTCAATCTCTTCTAGAAGTGTATTCAACATATAACTTTAGATATGTTCATTTTAAAGGTAAACAGGACATCTAAAAAGTAATATATTGGAAATTGTATTTTGAATGAAAAAGACATGAAAGAACAAAGTCTTTATAGTCTTAAAAATGAGAAGAAAGGAAAAGCAAAACAAAAAACCTATGATACCTCATAAATATTAAAAATATAATGATGTCATAGTAAGAATATAACATGTCAGGAATAGACATAACTGTTAAAAGGTTATATTTTCCTATTAAATGAGAATTATATTGTATTATAAAATATCCAGCTGTATGCTCTTTACATTTCTATATCTACAGTAATCAAAACACATAGGGAATTGTTTTGGGAGTCTTTGAGCTGAGATTACCAGTGGCACTCCTGCTGATGCAAATTAATAATTTGTTGCTTTTTATTAACTGAGTGAAATGAAACATTTATAAATCAAAGAAAAAGAACTTAAAAGAATCTATGGCAAATTCCTTAAATTGTTTTATTAATATAATTGTGGTAGGCAGAATATCGTCCTCTCAAATTTGCCCCCATCTCATCCTTGAACCTGTGTGCATGCTATTTCACATGGCAAAAGGAACTTCGCAGGTGTGATTAAGTTAAAGACCTTGTGATGGAGACAATATACCACATTATTCAGATGCATCCAATTGCTCAGATTTTTTAAAGCAGAAGAAGAAGGAGAAGAAAAGCTGATAGTGATGTGCTATGACAAGAATTTGACTTCCCTTTACTGGCTTTAAAGATAGAGGAAAAAAACATGAGCCAAGGAATTTGAGTGGCCTTCTATGAGCTGAAAAAGGCAGGAAAATAGATTCTACCAGAAAGCTTCCAGAAAAGAATGCAAGCCCACCAACACCTTGATTTTTAGCTCATTGGACTTCTACACTACAGAAGTTTAGATCGTATGTTTGCATGGTTTTAAACCACTAAGTTTGTGGTAACCTGTTAAAGGTTACAGCAGTAAGAGGAAACAAACACAATTATACTAAGTAATAAGTAGGTTGTTTACGCTGGTTTCTTAGTTTACCACTGCTGAGATTTCTTTCCCAGAAATCTAAGTAAAAATAACACTGCACTAGGGAGGGTTGAAAACGGAATAATGCTTCTGGAGAGTACCTTACATGCCTCTCTTCATTGTAACCTGAATGTTGGAGGGCAGATGTGCTATTACAACTTTTCTTATTTGAGTTGTGGAGAGGAGTACTTCCTATATTCTCTAATCAACATTTTAAAATAATATATTTTTCAAAATTGAGAACAAGATGAATAATAAAGGTAAAGAACACTTCACATTTCCAACTTGATCTCTTGCTAGAAAACATTTAAAATAGTTTTGGGGAATGAGAATGTCTAAGTCTTAATATAGAATGCCTTCAGGGAAATTTGAGACAATTATAATGCATGACTGATTTTTAAAATAACTCATGGAATTTTGAAAATTACATATATTCTTTTTTCATTATAAAGTTCCCTTGCTATTAGATTATGCTTTTTAGTGACTGTTGTTATACATTATCTGATAATTGATTAGTTGTTTGATAGCTAAAATAATTGATTGGATTTTTACATGGAAAATTACCTATGAAATCTTAATTTTCAAACATATTTTCTAAGGATCCGCTAGTATTGGAATGAATAATTTAAAAAAAACAAGCAAATACACAAAAAAGCAAGTATGTGTGTGATATATTATGAAAGAAAACCAAATTATAAACATTGAACAGTATATAAGCAATAGCAATTACTAAAAATGTAAAAACTAAGAAGATGGGCAACATAGTGAACTTAATATAATCAATGAGGTGTCTCTGAAATATGTAAAACAAAATATGTGGAATATGCACATATCCATCCATAGAATATGCACCCTGAAATATATAAAACAAAATACATGGACCATGCACGTATCCATAGTTCATAAGGCTTTAATATACCTCTTTCAGGCTATCAAACAACTAATAAATTATCAGATAATTAACAACAGTCACTAAAAAGCATATCTAATAGCAAGGGAACTTTATAATCACAAAAAGAATACACATAATTTTCAAAATTCCATGGGTTATTTTAAAAATCAGTCATGCATTAGATCATGCTGAAAATAATTATAGATACCAAAAAATCTGAAAATAAACGTGTATTCCCACAACATAATAAAGCTGGATATTAACCTAAAACACATTGTCCCTGACAATCCATCTGCAAAGAAAAAGAAATGCTTTATTTTTAAAGACATTTAAACTGGGGGGAGAGGTGAAGTCTTGAGTTTTTGTATGTGACTGAAGTTTTTATCAGTATACAATAATTTATTTTAACTATAAGATATTTTATGTAAGCCTTATGATAACCACAACACAAAAAACTATGGCAGGTGCACAAATGAGAAAGGAAGTAAAACTTAACACAAAAGAAAATCACCAAATCACAAGGATAAACAACAAGAGAAGAAGAAAAGAACAAAAGATCTACAAAACAACCAAATAACAACTAAAAAAATGGCAGTAGTCAATTCTTGCCTATAAATAGTTACTTTGACTATAAATGGATTAGATTATTGAATCAGAAGACACAGAGTGGCTGAATGGATTTTTTAAAAAGATTAAATTATATGCTACATCCGGGAGCCTAGCTTTAGCTTTAAGGACCCACATAGGCTGAAAGTAAAGGAATGCAAGACTATATTTCACGCACATAGTAACCGAAAAAGAACAGGGACAGCTATATTAATAACAGATAAAGTAGACTTCAAGTGGAAAACAGTCACAAGAAACAACAAAATACTTAATGAAAATGGTACAATTCACCAAGAATACATAACAATTATAAATGCACCCAATACTGAAGTACCTAAGTATATAAGGTAAATATTAACAGACATTGAGGGAGAAATAGATGACAATACAATATAATAGGAGAGGATTTTAATACTCCACTTTCAACAATGGACATATCAACCAGACAGAAAATTAACAAGAAAGTACTGGAAAAGCTATTTTAAAAGAATAATATGAAAATTCCAGTCCTGTAATTAGGAAAATATAAAATAAGCATTAAAAAGTAGTAATTCTAATCAATAATAGCAAATGCAAACATTTATAATCTGTGCAATATTAATGCGATATTGTGCAGAAACAGAGTTAACGTACCAACCCTGAAGTTGCCATCTTTAGAAAGACCTGCTTCTAAGGTTGGCCTTCAGTTCAGGTCTGAGAAGTTGAAGTTTTAAATGTTCCATAGGTGATAATGTTGGTTTGCTTTCCCAGACTGTGATGTTGAACAATTTAATTTATGGTAGATACCTGCTTCCTTTTGGGATTCTAGAATTTTGGTTACTGTGATTGATCATTTAAGTACATGATCAGGATGCCTATATGACCATACTCAAAAAAAAAAAACAAAAAAACAAAACTGTTTCTTCTTCTTCTTCTTCTTCTTTTTTTTTTTTTTTGAGGGAGTCTAGCTTTGTCGCCCAGGCTGGAGTGCAGTGGTGCGATATCGGCTCACTGCAGGCTCCGCCTCCTGGGTTCACGCCATTCTCCTGCCTCAGCCTCCCAAGTAGCTGGGACTACAGGCACCCACCACCACACCCAGCAAATTTTTTTTTTTTTTTTTTGTATTTTTGGTAGAGATGGGGTTTCACCGTGTTAGCCAGGATGGTCTCTATCTCCTGACCTCGTGATCCGCCTTCCTCAGCCTCCCAAAGTGCTGAGATTACAGGCGTGAGCCACCATTCCCAGCCTCTCTTTTCTATATTTTTATAATGTTTCTTTGCAGTCTATAATTGGTCTGTTAATGGTGCCTATCAATTTGAGTAATTTGTAATATTCTTGTTCCTTTAGGACTATTGGGTTTTATGTATTGATTATCAAGACCTCCACCATGCCAAGACTATAAAACAGTATCAGTACTTTATTCTTATATTTTATTGCTAATTTTAAGGCTTATAGCTTTACTTTTTGTAAAATGTATCCCTCTATATGCTGTGAAATATTTGTTAAAATATTTATTAGCAGTGATACATGTGAACACAGGTACAAATAAGGAGCATGCAGCCACATTTGTATGGGTGAGTGGGTACAAAACAGAGCTTCCATTTGTGAAAAATGGAGGATATTTATGAAGATACAGGTGTCAATGCCCTTTCGACAAAGACTACCTAGAACATATCCGTAGTGTTACAAATTAGGCTTATTTTATATATATATAAAGGCAACCAGATATCATATAAAATCTGTTTCTGTTATCTAATAGGAACAGGGAAAGAAAAAAGCTCTGCTATGCAAAATGGTCAAAATATATGATTATTTAATTCATAAATAAAATTGCACAAATGCAAATTTATGCACAAACTCACTGGTAATCAGAGAAGTAATAATGAGAGCTTTGAGATCAGTTTTTCCATTCCTTGTTACAAATTAAAATGATTGGTCATAATTAGTACTGCTAAGTATTGTGGTACAGGGAGAGCGTCTTCATTAATTACTAGTGAAAGAATATATACACACACATACATTTATACAGCATTATTTAACTTTGGAAGGTTAAACAGTAAATTATACAATGTGATTATCCCTAGAGAATCTGGAGAATGTAATTACAATTTCAACTTCTGCTCTATATTTTATATATTATTTGATCATATAAGCATACGTCCATTTACATGCATACATATGAAAAAGTGTGAACAAATGGAAATTTCAAAATTAAGAAGAATCCTGCCTTTATATTAAAGGACAAGATCTTTGAAACTAGATCTCTGAGTAAATAAAATTGTTTAATAAAAGAGTTAAGAATATAAAAATATGGTGTAAATGCAGTGTTATTTACATACAAACAATATTTGTTTTTTAAGATTCTTTAAAGTTATAACCTAATTTATTTGTTTATTTATTTGAGATGTAGTCTCACTCTGTCATCCAGGCTGGAGTGCAGTGGCATGACCTTGGCTCACTGCAACCTCTGCCTCCCAGGTTTAAGCGATTCTCTTGCCTCAGCGTCCTGAGTAGCTGGGATTACAGGCACGCACCACCACGCCTGGCTAATTTTTGTATTTTTAGTAAAGGTGGGGTTTCACCATGTTGGCCAGGCTGGTCTTGAACTCCTGACCTCAAGTGATCTGCCCACCTTGGCCTCCCAAAGTGCTGGGATTACAGGCGTGAGCCACCGCGCCCGGCCCCTATTTGAATAATAATTGACTGCCATTTACTTTTTAAAAATAATAGGTATAGTCTTTTTTTGTTTATTTCTATTATAGTAAAACATGGTACAGAAATATATACTAAGTACATTTTTATTCTACTTACTGCCTCACTCTAACTTTATTTACAATTGGAATCCTTAGTAAACAAATCACCCATGAGACCCTTGAGAAAAGTTTGTTTCTCCTAAAAACCACCTTTTCATTCCCCCAAGGATATATTTTGGTGTTGGTAACTTACGAGTTAATTATGAAATATTTTAGCTAATGAATATTGCTGACCAACTGCTATTTTAGATGTTATTTCTGCAGTTCTTACACTTGCATGTACCTGTGGCTATTCTAGAAATAGTAAAATAGGGTCTGGCATGGTGGCTAACTCCTGTAATCCTAGCACTTTGTGAGGCTGAGGCAGGAGGATCGTTTGAACTGAGGAGTTTGAGACCAGCCTGGGCAAGATAGTGACACCTAGTCTTTACAAAAAAAAAAAAAAAAAAAAAAAAAAATATCTGGGCATGATTGCTTACACCTCTGGTCCCAGCTACTCAGGAGGCTGGGGTGGGAGGATCACTTGGATCTCACTGGTTGAGGCTGCAGTGTGTCATGATCACACCACTGCATTCCAGCCTGGGCGACAGAGTGAAATCCTGTCTCAAAAAAAAAAAAAAAAAAAAAAAAAAGAAGAAGAAAAGAAATGGTAAACTAATACAGCTTCATTGGAATTATACAATTATATTGTATAATTACAAGTTTGTACACAACAGAATATTAAATTGAAATTGAGATTAAGAAACAAGAGCTTTTAAGTGGTTAAACTGTAATAATATTTCTTCCTGTAAAATTTTAGGAATGTCAATTTAAGAAGTGCTGTGATTATAACACATGTAAACTGAAGGGCTCAGTAAAATGTGGTTCTGGACCATGTTGTACATCAAAGTGTGAGGTAAGTTACCAACATTCATTAAAAGCAAATTGAACTGTGGTAAGAGACGTCTGTATTAACTGAATCAATGTGCAATTAATAAAAAGAATATATAAGGAATTTAGTGAAATAAAATGTAGAGTGCATGAACAAACACAAGTTTAAAGGAAAATTGCTATAAAATATAAAAGTCATCTCAGACAGGTACGGTTGCAGTTACTATGTGCATGGGCTCCACATACTGAATCACTTAATACGTGCAAACATGAATTAGGTGCATTAGCATGATGCATGTGAGATTTATTCCTGTTGTGTCTATTAGCAAATAATTCCTTTTTGTTGCTGAATAGTATTGCAAATATTGTAAAGATATGCCAGAGTTTATTTTTATTTTTGTTTTTATTCCCTAAACAATACAGTATAACTATTTACATAGCATTTATATTGTATTAGGTAATATAAGTAATACAGAGATAATAAAAATATATGAGAAGATGTGTGTAAGTTATATACAAATGTTACAAGATATTATGTAAAGGACTTGAGTGCCCATAGATTTAATATGCCTGAGGGTTCCTGGAACCAAATGCCCATGGATTCTGAGTGATGATTCTATTCTTTAGTGTTAAAATCACAAAGTTTACCATCTTCTAAATTATCAGATAAAAGGGAGAAAAAACACACATTACTACATCCAAAAAGTTATCAACTCTCAAATAAATTATAAAGTCAAATAAATGATGAATGATTACGGAAAAAATTGTAGCATGAATAGCAGACAAAATATGCAGCATATAGAATGTGTAAAGAACTCTCATTGATAACTGAAATGCAAATCATACACATACAATTGAAATGAACAGTATTTATTGATATTGGAATGATTACATAATTATATATTGTACAAGAGTTAGTAAATATGGACTAAATATTAATGCAGTAATATAGTATTATGTCCAAGACACACATTTGGATAAGAAAACAAGTTCCTTAATAGCAAGATATTTTATTATTCCAATTCTGGTAAATCACCTCTATGTAAATATTCTATGTATTTTTTTTGTTGAATTTAGCTATTAATGTATAATTTAATATACTAAAATTCTGTTAGTGAATATTCCCAAGTGTCAGAAGAAACATATTTAAGCTTATAACTAGCATCATAAAAAGGATAGGTGATGTCATCACTCCTCTCTCACATTTCCCTGTGCCTCTTTATACTCAATCCATGACTCCACCCGCAGCCCCTGGTAACCACTGATCTGTTTTCTGAAGCTGTAATTATGCTTTTGCAAAAATATCACATAAATTGAATCATACAATATGTGCAAATGTGAAGTAGGCATCTTAACATAATGTATTTGAGATACATTCATGTTCTTATGTTTATTAGCAGATCATTCCTTTATAGTGACTGCATATTAGTAGTATTGCAAGGATTGTAAGGATGTACCACAGTTCATTCATCCATTCCCCAGTTGAGGGATATTTTGGCTGTTTTCCATTTTTGGTGATGAAAATATGGCTACTTTAATATTCATAAGCATATTTGTGCATGAACATAGTGTTTCATTTCACTTAGCTAGATACCTAGGAAAGGGATTGCTGGATCATATGGTAAATATGGAACTTTATAGGAAATTGAAAAAGTCTTTCAAAGCAACTGTACTATCTTGAGTTCCCATCAGACACTTATGAGACTTACAGTTGCTTTGTAAATTGAATGTAAACACTAAAACTATAAAATATATGGTTTTGTGTTATCTTTGCTACTGATTTGTTATTTGTACCTTTTAAAAATCATTTAAATCATTGATCCATACAAATTATTGATTATAAATTACTGATTCACCATTGCTTTATGAATCATTAATTAATCAGGCTAATTTCATATTTCATTTCATGTGTAGTGAATAATTCTTATAATAGAACATGATCATATACCATAAAAACAAAATACGTTTTTACTATTTTTGCTGTATAGTCTTTTATCTTTTAGAGTAAATAAAAGAAGAAAAAAAATTAAATGAATTAACATCATTTGTTTCATTTCAGAGGTCTATTTTCTTTTGCAGATTTCTGTTTACTATCATATTTCTTGTACCTGAAGACCTCCCTTTACTATTTCTTGTCATTTATGTCCTCTGAAAATAAATTATCTCAGTTTTTTTTTGTTTGTTTGTTTGAGACAGGGTCTGGCTCTGCTGCCCAGACTGGAGTGCAGTGGCACTATCTCTGCTAGCTGCAACCTCCACCTCCTGGGCTGAAGCCATCCTTCCACCTCAGCCTCCCAAGTAGCTAGGACTACAGGCACACACCACCATGCCCAGCTAATTTTTGTATTTTTTGTAGAGATGGGGTATTCCACCATGTTTCCCAGGCTGTCCTTGAACTTCTGAGCTCAAGCAATCTATCCCCCTAGGCCTCCCAAAATGCTGGGATTACAGATGTTAGCCACCACGCCTGGCTACTCATTTATTTTTTGTCTAGGAAAGTCTTTATATCTCATTCTTTTTTGAAATATATAGTTACAGGGTATGGAATTCTAAGTTGAAAAAGTTGTTTTTAAATTTCATCACTTTTAAGTTACCATTTCTTTTATTTATTATGCATCTTTGTTTCGTTATTGAATATTGTATTAGTTGGTTTTCATGCTGCTGATAAAGGCACACCTGAGACTGGGAAATTTACAAAAGAAAGAAGTTTAATGGACTCGCAGCTCCTCACGGCTGGGAAGGCCTCACAATCATGGTGGAAGGTGAAAGGCACATCTCACACGGCAGCAGACAAGAGAAGAGAGCTTGTGCAGGGAAACTGCTTTTTATAAAACCATCAGCTCTTGTGAGACCTATTCACTATCACGAGAATAACACAGGAAAGACCTGCCCCTGATTGAATTATCTCCCACCAGGTGCCTCCCATCACATGTGGGAATTATGGGAGCTACAATTCAAGATTAGATTTGGGTGGGGACACAGCCAAACTGTATCAAGTATTAATTTCATCAAACTGGATTGTATTTTGTGTGTGTGCGTGTGTGTGTCAACATATATAGCAGGACAGCATTTCAACATGGTGAATTTCACTATGGATGGCAATCTATTAGGTCAGGCCACCACAAAATTTTGGCAATAACTGTACACCTCACCTAAGTGATGCAAGGAGGCCTTTATGCTCTTAGATAATAATAAACATATAAAAATGAGGCCAGCTGTGGTGGCTCAAGGCTGGGCGCGGTGGCTCATGCCTGCAATCCCAGCACTTTGGGAAGCCAAGGTGGGTGGATCACGTGAGGTCAGGAGTTCGAAACCAGCCTGACTAACATGGTGAAACCCTGTCTTTACTAAAAATACAAAAATTAGCCAGGCGTGGTGGCATGTACCTATAATCCTAGCTACTCGGGAGGCTGAGGCAGGAGAATTGCTTGAACCTGGGGGATGGAGGTTGCATTGAACTGAGATCATGCCACTTCACTCCAGCCTGAGCAAAAGAGCGAAACTCCATCTCAAAAAACAAAAAAAAGATGCTGATGTGATGATAGTTATCATATATGCACACTGCACTGCTTACTATGTATTGTTCTAAGAACTTTTTCCATTACTCCTGTTCAATACTAATAAGAACTCTATGAGAATTTGTCTTTTATTCCAAGCTTACAAAAGTAAAACAGATAGATTGTGTTTCTCACCCATACAAATAAGGTAGTAAGAGTCAGAGACTGGGACTGACACCAGGAAGTCTGGCTCCTGAGTTTCTCCAAGAACAAAAAGGTAGAGAGAGTGTTCCTATAGTTCCAAGGAACAGGTATGTTTAATCTGTGTAGTTGTTTTCTAATGCTGTTTGAGTCAGCTTATTTCAAAATGTAGAGCACAAAGGAGGTGAGCAGCTGCAAACTCACTGTCAAAAGGAATTCTTTCACGTCTTTGAGACAGTTTTTTCTGGGCTTCACAATGAATACTGTATTTGATTTTTTTTGGGCAAACTCATGGACTTGGGAACTCTGGTGTTCCCTCAAATATCAATAATTAGAAACATTTTATGTGATAAATCTTTTCACTAAGCAATTGAGAAAAATGATTTACAGAACTTAATTTTATTTTTCCTTTTCCTCCCAGTTGTCAATAGCAGGCACTCCATGTAGAAAGAGTGTTGATCCAGAGTGTGATTTTACAGAGTACTGCAATGGAACCTCTAGTAATTGTGTTCCTGACACTTATGCATTGAATGGCCGTTTGTGCAAGTTGGGAACTGCCTATTGCTATAACGGACAATGTCAAACTACTGATAACCAGTGTGCCAAGATATTTGGAAAAGGTATTGCTCTTTCTTTCGTATTTATTTTACCTTAAATTTGCATCTCTCTGTAGAGTACATTGTGTACCACACAACTCTAGAAGTGGAAGAAACTGAACCACAAGATTAATAAAAATTAAATTTTAGTTAAAGAAGGGTAGTTTTTTAAGAGTATCTGAGGTTTTCCAAGAAAAAGACCATACATTATTTTTATTGTGGTTTGATTTTTGTTTTTGATGATTAGCTAGCTGGGCAAAAATCCATGTTTATAGCTCATCATTTATATAAACATTAAAATCAGTAGATTCTAAAATTTATATAATTTCCTATTACTACCCACATTCATGATTTAATTTTAATGGCATGAAACTTACAAGGCTCAGAGTGAATTTCATTTAAAAATAATCATATTTCCTAATTGAGGAATAACTGCTAAGATAATGGTGGTCTTAAGCCACCTGATCAAAATTCATTTTTATGTTTTGTTTTTCAAACAGCTTTGAGAGTAATTTTAATAAGACTTGTGCATATATTCTTGCTTTTCTGGTGAGCAATTATTCATAATATCCAAATATAATTTTGTATTTTTAGAGAAATTAAAATAATAGAAACAGATCAAAATTACCCAGTGAAATGCATATATATATATAATTATTTTCTAGTTGAGTAAAGGTGGTTTATTTGCCCAGTGGTAAGCTCAGGAATATAATTTGTACCAAATTACATTGTATATGGTCCATCTTGTCTTCCTAATTATTTGAGTAATAAATTTCAGATTAGGAGGCTTAAACGAAATTCAACAAAAGCTGCAGAACTATGATTTCTTAAATCACAAGTCAGTGCTATTTTCTGTGTGCTATTTTTCTAGAATGCTACTTTTTATGTGTGTGTGTTTTTTTTTTTAATACTTATTTCTGTTTGAATAGTATTGTTATTTTTAAGCAGGGTTTAAAATATCTCTTAAAAGTAAAATTAAATAATACTTTCTGTAAGGTTCATTAAGTAGCGTCTACAATATATTCTTTATTTTTTAATTAAAAAAAAACTTCAACCTAGAATTCATTTACTTGACACATGACATCTTTTTTGAGTTCTCTTTTTTTGTTTTTTTAAATTTTATTATTATTATACTCTTTTTTAAAATTTTATTATTATTATACTTTAAGTTTTAGGGTACATGTGCACAACATGCAGGTTTGTTACGTATGTATACATGTGCCATGTTGGTGTGCTGCACCCAGTAACTCATCATTTAGCATTAGGTATATCTCCTAATGCTATCCCTCCCCCCTCCCCCCACCCCACAACAGTCCCCAGTGTGTGATGTTCCCCTTCCTGTGTCCATGTGTTCTCATTGTTCAATTCCCACCTATGAGTGAGAACATGTGGTGTTTGGTTTTTTGTCCTTGCCATAGTTTGCTGAGAATGATGGTTTCCAGTTTCATCCGTGTCCCTACAAAGGACATGAACTCATCATTTTTTATGGCTGCATAGTATTCCACGGTGTATATGTGCCACATTTTCTTAATCCAGTCCATCATTGTTGGACATCTAGGTTGGTTCCAAGTCTTTGCTATTGTGAATAGTGCCACTATAAACATATATGTGCATGTGTCTTTATAGCAGCATGATTTATAATCCTTTGGGTATATACCCAGTAATGGGATGGCTGGGTCAAATGGTATTTCTAGTTCTAGATCCCTGAGGAATCGCCACATTGACTTCCACAATGGTTGAACTAGTTTACAGTCCCACCAACAGTGTAAAAGTGTTCCTATTTCTCCACATCCTCTCCAGCACCTGTTGTTTCCTGACTTTTTAATGATCACCATTCTAACTGGTGCGAGATGGTATCTCATTGTGGTTTTGATTTGCATTTCTCTGATGGCCAGTGATGGTGAGCATTTTTTCATGTGTTTTTTGGCTGCATAAATGTCTTCTTTTGAGAAATGTCTGTTCATATCCTTCACCCACTTTTTGATGGGGTTGTTTGTTTTTTTCTTGTAAATTTGTTTGAGTTCATTGTAGATTCTGGATATTAGCCCTTTGTCAGATGAATTCTGATTGCAACAGGATGTTTAGCAAAATGTGTATTCCTATAATATATGTTCTAGGATCTCCAAAAAACTAATATGAATGCATCAAAAATTTCATCCTCTGATGCAGTGTTTTGTTCATCCCCTAATTCATTCATTTCCCATTTTCTCCTTGATTCATTTACTTAGCTTTTTACTTGCAGGCATTTTTCTTCTGTTACCAAAAACCACAGGTGGTATATTATATGGGACATGTTAACTAACAAGTAGTTACATTAAGTTAGCATTCTTTTATTAAGTAAATTTAAACTTTTAAAGAAATGTTGAAATATAAGTAGATTTGCTTATTCAAAATTATACATCGAGTGTCTAAATGCAAAGAGCCTACAATATTCAACCAGATGGACATTGCCATATGATTATTGTACTCATGGAGCTTAGTGACTAAGAGAAAAAGACAGTAAAACAAAAGAAATTTAAAACCTATAGCTGTGTTCTTTGCATTTAAAACAATAAAAATAGAATGCTAAAAGAAAATCAAGGTAGTGAATAAGGAAAATACCGCCGTCTGTCATCAAGTAGTCTTCAGCTATCAGCTCTTCCAGAATTTGCCTCAACTGCAAAGAGAGCTTTTGCCCAAAGGCACACACTTCTCAAGCCAGCACACATGCAATGATTACGTGAGGTGGGGGTTTTATACAAAAGTCTGCCTCTTTTGGCCCAATCAAACACACACTGGCAGGTTATTTATACCACACAGCTACCTATTAGTCTGTTCAAGAACTTGTTGGGTTTGCATCCCAGTTTGAATTCTCCTGTGCTCCATCCAGCTTCCTTCCCATTTCCAAATATTCTGATCTTTAATAAATAGCCTTCATCATATGCCTCAATTAGATGTCAGCTCCTAGATGTCCCAACTACTAACAATTGGTAATGAGAGTGGAGTGAGTAAATACAGCCTAAAAGATGAGTTTTCAAATCCAAATCACTCTCTGCCAGGCTATCAATGAGCACGTCATCACTGGTGGAAGTTGATAATACACTGTCTCAGCAGATTGGGATAGTATACTTGTGAGAGAGAATACATTAGCTGGTACAATTGAAATTAATGGGGCAAATAGTAACTTTAAGGGTAATGGCATTAAATGGCTATTGCCAAATACCATTGAACTTAGGAAAATATAACAAAAGGGCATGCATTTGAAAGCAAAGCGTGAGTCTAGAGGGCCTCTGCTAACTTATAAAGGGCCCCTCATCTTTTAAAAAAGAGGTTAGAGAGAGATGAGGAAGACTTAATTGAGAAGTTAAACTCTATATAAGTTTGAATTCCTTATCAGGTATATTTTTCAGGTTTGGGGTTCTAATTGGGAGAAGAATGGGACCTACCCTTGGGATGGAGACAATTGAAAATATGACTACCCTAATTTTGAGGCTCCAGGCTTCTTTGAGTCTATTGAACCTATAGAATGGCCTAGATCTGATTCCTCCCCCGTCCCTCTTCATAACACGAAGTGTATTCTCATCAGTATCTTCCCGCTATCCTTCATGGCCACTAGCTGAAAATAGAGAAAAGGCACAGAATAATAGAGACAGGGATGTGATGGACTTTATAAAGCAGTAAGGAAACTATACCCCAAAAAAGATTTGGTCCTAGCCAGCAGTTACTGCTGGCATCAGGGAAGTACACATGGGACTGAGTTCTGAGAACCTGATCATGAGATAGAATAGAGGAACACAACATGGGATGGGGGGTATTTATTGTTTTGGGAACACTCTCCCAAAGTACAGCATTTAACATACTGGCATGGATCTTAGAAGACAGTAAAATCTTTCTACTAGGATGGCTTCCAGCAGCATAGAAAAAACATGATTACTCGCCCTAAGTGAAATTTAAATGACAGAATTGCCATAGCAGATAGTGGAAAAAAGAAGAAAAAGGCTCAGGGAAGTGGGAATACTGTAATCTATGTACTGTGTATTTAAGGCCAAATGATTTGGCCAAACAGGAAAGCCCAAGGCCATAAGGAATGTGCTAGAGAAAGGGATACCATATTCACCATAAATTTCAAAGATGGCTTCCTCTGCAGATCAGAGTGGGAATGCCACTACACTCACCGGTAGCAATGGATATGATAAGATCTGGAAAAATCAAGACCAGATAGCAGTGCTTACCTACCAGAAGCCAGATGAATAATGTTGTTATAAGCAGTAGATACACAGTAGCAGACATGGGTAACTTCCCTACCAAGTGTCAGGGAGAGAGTTAATATAATACGATTTCCCTGTGTTCTGCGAGCAGCCAATGAGGGTACTACTCAATTTGTTTCATTAAAGGAAATGTATAAAAATAGATGACCAGGAGACTGTGGAGAGTTGTCTCAGTAAATATCGCAATGTTAGGTCCACACTCTGAATCTAAACCAATTTTCAGAGCCAGAACTCATTGACTTAAGTGGGAGCAAGGGCCATAGAAGAAAATCCCCATAACACCTTGTTAACTGTTCCTCTAATATGTTCCCATATGGACTTACAACCATTTAATCACGTATCTGTTCACTGGGGAAAAGAAAATATCCAAACATTTTAAAAACTAGTGGACACAGACTGCATTGACATTAATATCCAGAAGCCCAATGTGATCATGGTCTCCCTGTGAGAGTGAGGACTTAGAGACGCCAGGAGTTAAATAGAGTCCTGGCCAAGTTTCAGTTTACAGTGGGTCTGCTAGTTCCACAAATCCATTTGGTTGTTATTTCTCAGACCTAGTGTATATAATTGGAGTTGGCATATTTAATAGTTTGTGCAATTCCCTCAGTGGGGCTTTAATGTGTTTGATGTCTGTAACCGCCTGTTTCAAGAAATTAGTGCTACTTTTAAAGATCTAAAGGATGCAGGGGTGGTTGGCTATATATTACACACATTTAATTATTCAATATGATCCCTGCAGAAACAAGATGATCCTGGAAGATAATATTTAACTACTACAAATGTAATCAGGTAGTAGACTTGATTGCATTCACTGCGCCAGGGTATGTCCATGCTAGAGCAGATTAGCATGGCCTCAAATATGTGTGAGAAGTGTAACCCCTGATTTGGCAAGTGTATTATTATTATTATTATTTATTATACTTTAAGTTCTGGGGTACATGTGCACAACGTGCAGGTTTGATACATAGATATACATGTGCCATGTTGGTTTGCTGCACCCATCAACTCATCATTTACATAGGTATTTCTCCTAATGCTATCCCTCTCCCCACCCCCCACCCCCCAACAAGCCCCAGCATGTGATATTCCCCGCCCTGTGTCCAAGTTATCTCATTGTTCAGTTCCCACCTATGAGTGAGAACATGCAGTGTCTGGTTTTCTGTCCTTGTGATAGTTGGCTGGGAATGATGGTTTCTCTGTCTCTTTCAGTTCTGCTCTGATCTTAGTTGTTTCTTGCCTTCTGCTAGCTTTTGAATTTGTTTACTCTTGCTTCTCTAGTTCTTTTAATTGTGATGTTAAGGTGTCGATTTTAGATCTTTCCTGCTTTCTCTTGTGGGCATTTAGTGCTATAAATTTCCCTCTACACACTGCTTTAAATGTATCCCAGAAATTCTGGTACGTTGTATCTTTGTTCTCATTGGTTTCAAAGAACATCTTTATTTCTGCCTTCATTTTGTTATTTACCCAGTAGTCATTCAGGAGCAAATTGTTCAGTTTCCATGTAGTTGTGCGGTTTTGAGAGAGTTTCTTAATCTTGAGTTCTAGTTTGATTGCACTGTGGTCTGAGAGACAGTTTGTTGTGATTTCTGTTCATTTACATTTGCTGAGGAGTGCTTTACTTCCAATTTTGTGGTCAATTTTAGAATAAGTGAGATGTGGTGCTGAGAAGAATATATATTCTGTTGATTTGGGGTGGAGAGTTCTGTAGATGTCTATTAGTCCTGCTTGTTGCAGAGCTGAGTTCAGGTCCTGGATATTCTTGTTAACCTTCTGTCTCGTTGATCTGTCTAATATTGACAGGGGGGTGTTAAAGTCTCCCATTATTATTGTGTGGGAGTCTAAGTCTCTTTGTAGGTCTCTAAGGACTTGCTTTATGAATCTGGGTGCTCCTGTATTGGGTGCATGTATATATTTAAGATAGTTAGTTCTTCTTGTTGAATTGATCCCTTTACCATTATGTAATGGCCTTCTTTGTCTCTTTTGACCTTGGTTTAAAGTTTGTTTTATCAGATACTAGGATTGCAACCCCTGCTTTTTTTTGCTTTCCATTTGCTTGGTAGATCGTCCCCCATCCCTTTATTTTGAGCCTATGTGTGTCTTTGCATGTGAGATGAGTCTCCTGAATACAGCACGCTGATGGGTCTTGACTCTTTATCCAATTTGCCAGTCTGTGTCTTTTAACTAGGGGCATTTAGCCCATTTACATTTAAGGTTAATATTGTTATGTGTGAATTTGATCCTGTCATTATGATGTTCACTGGTTATTTTTCCCATTAATTGATGCAGTTTCTTCATTATATCAATGGTCTTTACAATTTGGCCTGTTTTTGTAGTGGCTAGTACCAGTTCTTTCTTTCTGTGTTTAGTGCTTCCTTCAGGAGCTCCTGTAAGGCAGGCCTGGTGGAGACAAAATCTCTCAGCATTTGCTTGTCTGTAAAGGATTTTATTTCTCCTTCACTTATGAAGCTTAGTTCGGCTGGATATGAAATTTTGGGTTGAAAATTCTTTTCTTTAAGAATGTTGAATATTGGCCCCCACTCTCTTCTGGCTTGTAGGGTTTCTGCCGAGAGATCCACTGTTAGTCTGATGGGCTTCCCTTTGTAGGTAACCCGAACTTTCTCTCTGGCTGCCCTTAACATTTTCCCTTTCATTTCAACTTTGGTGAATCTGATAATTATGTGTCTTGGGGTTGCTCTTCTCAAGGAGTATCTTTGTGGTGTTCTCTGTATTTCTGAATTTGAATGTTGGCCTGTCTTGTTAGGTTGGGGAAGTTCTCCTGCCTAATATGCTGAAGAGTGTTTTCCAACTTGGTTCCATTCTCCCCATCACTTTCAGGCACACCAATCAAATGTAGATTTGGTCTTTTCACATAGTCCCATATTTCTTGGAGGCTTTGTTCGTTTCTTTTTACTCTTTTTTCTCTAACCTTGTTTTCTTGCTTTATTTCATCAATTTGATCTTCCATCACTGATACCCTTTCTTCCACTTAATAGAATCGGCTATTGATGTTTGTGCATGCCTCACGAAGTTCTCGTGCCATGGTTTTCAGCTCCATCAGGTCATTTAAGGTCCTCTCTACACTGTTTATTCTAGTTAGCCATTCATCTAATCTTTTTTCAAGGTTTTTAGCTTCCTTGTGATGTGTTTTAACATCCTCCTTTAGCTTGGAGAAGTTTGTTATTACCAACCTTCTGAAGCCTACTTCTGTCAACTCATCAAAGTCATTCTCCGTCCAGCTTTGTTCCGTTGCTGGCGAGGAGCTCTGATCCTTTGGAGGAGAAGAGGCACTCTGATTTTTAGAATTTTCAGCTTTTCTGCTCTGGTTTCTTCCCACCTTTGTGGTTTTGTCTACCTTTGGTCTTTGATGTTGGTGACCTACAGATGGGATTTTGGTGTAGATGACCTTTTTGTTGACATTGATGCTATTTCTTTCTGTTTGTTAGTTTTCCTTCTAATGGTCAGGTCCCTCAGCTGCAGGTCTGTTGGAGTTTGTGGGAGGTCCACTCCAGACCCTGTTTCCCTGGGTATCACCAGCGGAGGCTGCAGAACAGCAAATATTGCAGAACAGCAAATATTGCTGCCTGATCCTCCCTCTGGAAGGGTCATCCCAGAGGGGCAGCCGCCTATATGAAGTGTCTGTTGGCCCCTACTGGGAGGTGTCTCCCAGTTAGGCTACATGGGGATCAGGGATCCACTTGAGGAGGCAGTCTGTCCCTTCTCAGAGCTCAAATGTCATGCTGGGAGAACCACTGCTCTCTTCAGAGCTGTCAGACAGGGATGTTTAAGTCTGCAGAAGTTGTCTGCTGTCTTTTGTTCAGCTATGCTCTGCCCACAGAGGTGGAGTCTAGAGGCAGTAGGCTTTGTTGAGCTGCAGTGGACTCTGCCAAGTTTGGGCTTCCTGGACACTTTGTTTACCTACTCAAGCCTCAGCAATGGCTGATACCCCTCCCCCAGCCAGGCTGCCACCTTGCAGATTGATCTCAGACTGCTGCACTAGCAGTGAGCAAGGCTCTGTGGGCATGGGAACTGTCAAGCCAGGCACAGGAGAGAATCATCTTGTCTGCCGATTCTAAGACCTTGGGAAAAGTGCAATATTTGGGTAGGAGTGCCCCATTTTTCCAGGTAGTCTGTCACAGCATCCCTTGGCTAGGAAAGGGAAATCCCTCGACTCCTTGCTCTTCTTGGGTGAGGCAATGCCCCGCCCTGCTTCAGCTCGCCTTCCATGGGCTGTACCCACTGTCCAACCAGTCCGAGTGAGATGAACCAGGTACCTCAGTTGGAAATGCAGAAATCACCCATCTTCTGCATCGATCACGCTGGGAGCTGCAGACTGGAGTTGTTCCTATTCGGCCATTTTGGCAAGTGTATTATTTTCTATTCCTATTTGAAAAGAAGATTAGAAACAGTTTACATTCCCATAGAGT
Organism: Pan troglodytes; assembly: GCF_028858775.2. Taxonomy (NCBI): domain Eukaryota; kingdom Metazoa; phylum Chordata; class Mammalia; order Primates; family Hominidae; genus Pan; species Pan troglodytes. The sequence continues at coordinate 47,970,175 of NC_072405.2, forward strand.
GGATAACAGGATTCATTTAGAATTTTTCTCCAGGGTTAAGTTTACTCTTTTTCCCTCCATCATAATATAGTAGAAGAGATTTGGACTTCCCATAAAATGTAACATTGGTCCAATCCATCAATGATTTTATACTAGTCAGGCAAAATAAGCAAAGTATAGCCAGCATGCTGGAAGGACCAAATAAACACATGTGCTACAAAGGACAGGAGGTAGACTCTGGAAAACTATATAAGTTCCAGAGGTTTCTGTCCATAAGTGACATGCTTCAAATTCCTCATTTCATTAAGAAGAGGAAGTTACAAGGTCAAGCCCAATATTCATTAGACTAAGAAGTATTTGCTCCCACCAGAAAGAGAAACATATTGTTTTAAAAATAATATAACTTATTGCAATAGATATAATCATTTTCTGTGTGTGTAAGATAAGACAATTATTCCTTTCTACTTGCATTGACAGGGTATGCATAGAAACAAAAGCGTGATCAACAAGTACATGATCTTTTTGAAATTAAATTTCCTTAGTCTGTTACTGACAAACATTTAACTCATATTAAGAATGATAATTCAACTGACATGTTTGCATTTTAAGGTGCTCAAGGTGCTCCATTTGCCTGTTTTAAAGAAGTTAATTCTCTGCATGAAAGATCTGAAAACTGTGGTTTTAAAAATTCACAACCATTACCTTGTGAACGGAAGTACGTATGTAGAAAATGATTGCTTCTTTGAATCATAAAAATTATGTATTTTTATCAAGAGACACTAAGTAGTAATGAACACTAAAGTTTTATAACATGGGAATATTTTCAAATACCAATGCATATATTTTTTCTATGAAATTCGGGATTTTCTATTATTTTCCCTTGATATCATCCTAAAAATGAGATTGGATAAAAAAAGGCTAATACTTAGTAACAGAAGAAGAAAATGGACACACACTGCCAGAAATCAGAACTGCTACTCTGTACTGAGAATTCAAATGAAGTTTTGTATTAAGTCTATAAATAGCAACAATCTTAAAGCAAACCTCAAGCTTTGATTTTTAAGACATAGAATTGTTGAGAAGAAGAAAGCTATTTTTGTTTTGGCTAATTGTGTCCAAAACATCAATATGTAAAGCATGGAAGTATCTATTAATAACTAAATTCAGACTATTGGGACATAGTGTTATTATAATCCATGTAATAAAGGGATTAATGAAATCCAATACTTTAATAAAGGAAGTGCCTACCCCGTAATGAATGCTTCCTTAATTTTATCTTCCTTAATTTCATTGAAAATTAAAGAGCCACAGAAATGTGTAACAGAGCCAGATTCACAAAATAAGAGAAAGGGAATAACATAAAAAATTTAGATATAATTAATTCAGGGAGAAGCAGACATTTAGCCAGGAAAAACCATAAAATCCTCAGGTAAGCACCACTATCAGTATTGTTCAAAGCAAGACAGTTCCTTTATTAAGATGAGAAATGGATGAAGAAGGTATCCAGTTGGGTGGGACTAAAGTAGTATCCTCCATCACCCTCCTCCATATGTGAAATTACCATGGATTATGTATGCTGTGGAGAGGATGCAGAACTTCCCACTTGCCCCAGCACAGGAGGATTAGTACATGGAAAGAAGAAAGGTGGAATCACAAAGAAAGTACTGATGAGTGGGGATCTCAGGAGGAGACCCGGCATAATCAGCCACACCTATTGGATATTAATACAGAGCACCAGGGGCCAGCAGTCTGAGTTACACCACAGTGGATCCCAACAAAGACAAGATGGTGGCATGACAACCCCACTTAATCTTCTTCCTGATGTCCAGAGGCACATCTGCTGCCTTTAATTTAAGATTATTCATGAAAAAAAGATAAAAGAAACCTGGAAGAAATTGTGAAAGTTAGCAAACATGACTCCATTGGACTTTGTCTTATGTGATAATAGTACATGAATTTTCCTGAAATAACATCATTAGATGAAACTAAAATTGAGTAGCATACATCGTCTGATCTAAACAGACTGTGATACCTTTTCAGAAAAGAAAAAATAGTTGTAAGAATTTAACCATAAATGCAAATTTTGGGAAAATGGACTTGGAGGAAGAATTTGTACTCGGTAGCCAGACTAGAAGGATACATACATACCATGCAAGTCTGGTTTAGAATATATTCTATAGAAAGAGAGTGGAACCAAAATCAAAAGAAATATCGAGACCTGGGAAAGTAGAAAAGTTACGCTGGAGGGAAGACAAAAGTGGAATGTAATTTAGGTTCTGGCTCTTAATCTCATTTCAATCTTTACTTCTTGATGTAATTAAGCTTATTCTTCTGAAAAAGCCTCAAATGATTCTTTTAGGACAAATGGGTAAAATTCCCTAAGAGGAGCCTTTTGATGAAATAATAATGACATGTTCAACAGAGACAGATCAATGGCTAAAAATGATTATTCTCATTGAGGATGAACTGTGATAATTAGATTTCAATAATTTAAATTACAAAAAGTGACATAGATTATCTTTCAGAGCATAGTCTAGAAATACTCTTAGCCTCATAGAGAAGTCAGTATTTTACCCAATGATAGATTACAAATGGCAAAATACAGCATCCATGGGATAAGATAACCTTTGGTATGTTTGTGGCATAGAGGGGATCTAAAAGTTCTTAAATTTTTAACAGATAAGTTAAATATACTGGAAATATCTGTATGCTGGGAGAAATTGTGGATCAAAATGAAGGTTGTGTATACTGCAGAAATGTACTGTCTAGGTATCATGACAGGAATGATAGGCACAATAAAATGTGCAGAAAGAGAAATGCAATTAGCCACTCTCAGCAAATTTTGTGTAATAAGTGACCAGGCTGGCCAAGCTATATCAAAGTGGGGCAAGTGACTAATTCTCCCAGAGTGCGGTAAAATATGAATGGTCTAAGACAACTAGAACTTAGAGAACAAAACTGGGCTCTATAATGGGAATGAAGTCGTGTCTTCACGCTTAGTTAAGCATATACATTTCAATTCTGCTATTAAGACAGTTGCATTTAGTTGTTGTGCACCATAAAATAATGTTTTAGTCTGGCATTTTTCAGGTGTTATACTATCAATTAACAGTATGTTACCATTATGCAGTACTCACTTGGAACTTGTTATCATTAAGAGATAAACTGATAAGGAACTTTTTGCTTTCCACTTCCAGGGATGTTCTCTGTGGAAAATTAGCTTGTGTTCAGCCACATAAAAATGCTAATAAAAGTGAAGTTCAATCTACAGTTTATTCATATATTCAAGACCATGTATGTGTATCTATAGCCACTGGTTCCTCCATGAGATCAGATGGAACAGACAATGCCTATGTGGCTGATGGCACCATGTGTGGTCCAGAAATGGTAACAAAATGTGATAATTTATATTCAGCTGTGTTAAATTATGTTAGTTATCAGATACGGCAGTCCATGATGACTATCACAATTATATTGAATGGATTTAAACTTGTGCTGGCATTTATTTCTCATGTGATATTTAAATGATAATTAAAACAAGCCTAAGTTATCCAATTACATTGCTTTTTGGATTAAAATATTATCAGTCCTTATGTAAAAAAAAGTACATATATATTTTAAGCACAAGATTTTACTAACTGACATCTGGTAGCTTTAAATTGTAAAATGCTAATACAAAGTTTTCCATTTTCCTGGCTTCACAAAGAGCATTAATTGACTTTACATATTTATTAAATTATTTGATTTGTATCTGATCAAAATATAAGTGTAGAAAAGGTTTGGAACGAAGCAAGAATCTATACTAGGAAACTGCTATAGTGTATATACAGGCTCATGTGTATATACATGCATGAATATATATGAACACTTCTAGCTATGTAGTCATAACATAAAAAGAGAACAAAAAGGCTTTAGAGACTTGGTTAATCTTGTAATATAAGGGCACATGTTCCAGAAAACATGATAATATGTGGCATCTGAAATTTCACATAGCAATTATAGAGTGTTGCACTTAAATGTCATTTGGTGCTTATTTGATGCGTAAAAATAAAACAAAACCTAGAAATGGAGGATGTGTTAGTCAATTGTTATATCTGGTGTCAGCAACCCTAATCCCTTGAGAAACCTCTATGTGGTAATCTGCTCCTGAAGTGATCCCACTTTCTGTCATTCATTCCTTCGTGTAATCCCTTCCTTTGCCTGTGGGCTGCATCTAATGACTTGCTTTTAACAAATAAAACAGGGCAAAAGTTTTGGAATGTCACAAGATTAGAGGCTAGAGACAAGAAAGAAGATGAGAAAAGACAGTGACTTCTGTTTTGCATGGACTCTCTCCCTTGCCTTCTCAGATTGCTTGCTTTGCTGAAGCAAGCTGCCTTCAGGGAAAATCCTACAAGGAAAGCAATTGTGGGACAGTGAAAATCTGAGGCCCTCAGTTCAACAGCCTGTGAGGGACTGAATTCTGCCAAAACCACACAAGCAAGCTATGAAGAGCTTTGCAAGTCGGACCAACAGATGAGACTACAGTCCCAGATAACAGATAACACCTTGATTTCAGCTTGTAAGAAGACTGTGAAGCAGAGAACCCAGATAAGATGTGCTTGAATTTCAGACTCACAGAAGTTGTGATATAATAAATACGTGTTGTTTAATGTCATTAATTTTGATGATAATTTGTTATGCAGCAACAGAAAACTGATGCAGATTTGATACCTGGACATACGGTGCTGCTGTAACAAATACCTTAAAAATTGGGTATGAATATAGAACCAGGAAGTGGGTAGAGACCAGAAGAATGTTGAAGACCAAGATAGAGAAAGCTCATATTGCCTGAAACAGACCTTAAGTACAACTCTGCACTTTGAGGACCTGGCTGGTGAGGGCTCAAGTGGTAGTTAGGAGTGTACTATTGAAAACTGGAGGAAGTAAGGTTCTTTTTATTTAGTGGCAGAAAGCTTAGCATATTGTCTTCTACAGTACGTGGAAAGTAGAATGTGTACATAATAAACTTGGTGATCTAGCTTCTGACCCCTTCTAGCAGCTTATAATATAATAAGAAATGAAAGAAATTGAAGGAACTGTTAAATAAAACATAACCATTGATGATTTTGAAAACTCTTAACTTCTCCAGACAGCAAAAGATGCTAAAACAAAGAAATGGATTCCAAGAACTATTAGGAAAACATGGTCAAGAGTGAGACCGTAAAACATTAGTTAAGAGTAACAAAAGATTAGTCAAGATCAACTCTTAACTAATGTTCTACAGTAAAAGGCTCAGAGTGTTATTCAGTTAGACAAAAGTCCTTTAAAGAAAAAAAGGCTTTCTCACAGATCCTCTACATTTAAAAAAATAAGGCATCTAGAAACTTCAGAGCTTTGTCTTTCAGACATCTCAGCAGAAGCCTAAGGTAGAAAACGGTTCATTTCAAAGATATTTGTGAGCATGTCTTTTGTTTAATGTAATAAATGCCAAAGAGATTCACGGGAGGTTCACAGTTTTTGAGAAACCGCCAGTAAAAAGAATACAAAATGAAAGGAGGCTATCGGACCCCCAAAATTCTACTGAGAGGAGGCAGGCTGAGACAATTGCTCAAAGTCAAATATGTGCTACCTTTCCTGAAAAGGGAAGGAATACTTAGAGAGTCAAATAAGAACTGAGAAGGCAGAACTGAGAGCCAAGAGAGATTTTTCACAGACCTTGAAACCCAAACAAGGAACTCCCAACATGAGCCCTTCTAGATATTTCAGAATTGCTATGGACCAGTAATTTCTTTTTAGTTCTAATCCCCCCCCACACACACTTTGAATTAAAATATCTATAAGTTATTCTATGCCTTTATTACCATTATATATTGATGGGCTTGGGGGCAGATTACTCTCTAGTGTCAAAGATCTACAAATGGAAGAGCTATACTCAAGGAAGTATACCCATGAACCTAATCCACAGCTGGAGCTAACTCAGATGAAGAAATAGGCTTTGAACTGATGCTATAATGAAATGAGAATGTTGGAGAGCTTGACAATTAATGTGGTTTTTATGTGTAAAAGATATGTAACATTAGAAGATAAACTGTGCTACTCAGCTTTTAAAATACCCTCCAATATCTTATCTTCTTCTGTTCACTCCCTTTATAATACACATTCCCTACCAACCAAGTGAGGGATGGACATAGTGACGTGCTTCTAACAAATAGAGTATGGAAAAAATGATGGAATATAACTTGCAACATTAGGATATAACAGACAGTATTTTCCGTTTTGTTCTCCTGCCCCTTCTTCATTGCTTACTTGGATGAAATAAGCTACCATATCGAAGAGTAATACATGGGAAGAAAGTGAATATGGCCTCCATCCAAAAGACCTTGAGGAAAGGAGCATGTTAATACAACAGCCTTCTGACAACCACGTGACAAATTTGGAAGCATATTCATTTTAGTAAAACCTTCAGATGAAATTGGCTGGCATTTTAGTACCAGCCTATGCAAATATCTGAAGCAAAAGACCAAGCTATGCCATTCCCAGAATTCACCACTCACAGAAACTGCGATAATACGTGTATTGTTTCCTTTTCCTAAGATAAACTTCTAAGAGTGCAATTTCTGATTTGCAAGATAAGTATATTTTTGGTTCTATGAGAAACTGCTATAATCTTTGGTCAAGTGGCTATGCCATTTTTCATTTCCACCAGCAGTGTGTAAGTGAGCAAGTTTCTTCATATCCTCAACAGCATTTGGTGTTAGCACTACTTATTATTTACTCATTTTCATATGTGCATAGTGATATTTGCATTCTTTAATGGTTAATTATATTCAGTATTTTCCATGAACTTATATGTCATCAGTGTATCCTCCTGAGTAAAGTATCTGATCACGTCTTTAGCCTATTTTTAATCAGATTGTCTTTTTTAAAAGTTCAATTTAATTGTTCTTTAAATATCCTAAAAGCAAGATGGCAAATATTTTCTCCTACTCTGTAGTTTGTTTTACTTACTTTTTTTGGTTGAATTGTATATTTAGTTTTATTTGACAAACAAAAATCACTTTGCAACACCAAGATGGGAGGATCAGTTGAGCTCAGGAGTTCAAGACCTGCCTGGGAAACATAGCGAGACCTTGTCTCTAAAAAAATAATATTATTTTAAAAAATTAGCCAAGTATGGCGGCACACACCTGTAGTCCCAGCTACTTGGGAGGCTGGAGCAAGAGGATCTCTTGAACTCAGGAGATTGAAGCTTTCACACCACTACACTCCAGTCTGGTCAACAAAGCAAGACCTTATCTCAAAATAAATAAATACATAAAATAAATAGATAAATAAGTAAATAAACAATAAATTGATGAGTGTAGAGATAATTATACATCTGTGAAATGATCACTACCTTCCATGTCATAAGCTATTTATAACTTCCAAAATTTTTTCCCAATCTTTTTATTTATTTATTTATTTATTTATTTATTTATTTATTATTGTTACCTCTCTCATAGAAGCATTTAATATATGGCCTACCCCCTAGGAATTGTTTAAGTATATAATACATTATTGTTAACTATATAAACTGTGACATACAGTCAATCTCTAGGAATTACTTTTCTTGGATAACCAAAATGTTTTAACTGGGGCACGAACTGGGCCCCGAGGGCTCTGGGCAGCCCAATATCAATGGATTTGCTGGTTACAGCCCATGCCACACCTCTCACAGGTTGGAATTGTGTGTCTGGGGCTCTCTTAGGCTAGAGTTGCACGTCAGTGACTCAATCAGCCTGAGGTTGAGGGGGCAGTTCTGTACTCATTGTTGCCCTGGTGGGGGCTGTCTGTGCTGGCCTCACTTTTGCTCCCAGCTCCACTGGGCATTGCCCTAGTATGATGAGAGAAGAGACCACTTCTTATATAGTTTCTTATAATTTCTTGTTTGCTGAAAAGGTAAAAGTTAATAAGCAGAAGTGAAATTCATAGTCAGACAGCCCGGCGCCTCATTTCAGGCCTGGTAGTTAAAATTCAACCCCTGACCTCACCACTGTGTTATCCGTAGATTCTAGACATTGTATGAGGGAGCATTGTGAAACTCCCTGTTCTGTTCTGTTTCACTCTGATTACTGGTTCCTGCAGCCCCCAGTCACGTACCCCTCACTCGCTTAATTAATCACAACCCCCTCACTCTTTAAAGTTGTGAGCCCTTAAAAGGGACAGGAATTATTTATTCAGGGAGCTCAGTTTCTAGTCAGCCGATGCTCCCAGCTGAATGAAGCTCTTTCCTTCCACAATCCAGTGTCTGAGGGATTTTGTCTACAACTCCTCCTGCTACAATGACAGTTCTCTGCCTGTGCTGTGAGGGCATCTGGGGCATCCTTTGAAGTCCAGGTGAAGGCAGCCATGCCTCCACAGCTTGTTCATTCTGGGCCCTTGTAAAGATGGCACCATGGAGACACCCCCAAGGTTGATTTGAATGTGCCATCCAGAAGGACATCTCCTTGGGCCTCATCCCACCTGGGCCCAGTGGAGCCATACCCGATATGGTTGAAGAGCGGTTTGCTACAATGCAGGGAATAGAGACTTGAGGCATCATGAGCAGTAAGTGCCAAAGTCCTGTGGGTGCATGAGGCTCCTCTTTTGACATAGATCTGCTCCTCAGGCCTGGTAACTCTGATCCTGTAATGGGAGTGGCAGCACTGATAATCTGTGAAATGCCTTCAGGGGCATTCTTCCATTGAGTTGGGGAATATCACCTGGTTTCTAAACCTTCTTAATCTCTTTTTCAGAAGGTGGCTTGGTCATATACTTGGTGTTCGCTCCTGAACATGCTTTTTCATTCTTTACAACACAGCTGGGCTAAGAATTTTCCAAATTTTTTAGTTCTGCTTTCCTTTTCATTATAAATTCCGTGTTTAATATTTCTTTCTTTCTTCTCACACTTTACTATAAACTGATTTAAAAAAGCATGTTGCACCCTCCACCATCTGCTAACATATTTCTTCTTCTGTGAAATATCTTATTTCATGGCTCAGAAATCCCACCTTCCACAAAACACTAGGACACAAACACAATTTAGCCAAGTTCTTTGACACTTTATAACAAAGATCGTCTTTCCCTCATTTTCCGGTACCTTGGTCCTCATTTCAATTGAGACCTCATCAAAATGGCTTTCACCATCCATTTTCCTACCAATGCTCTGATCACAACCAGCTAGGTAACCTGTGAGAAAACTGAGGTTTTCTCTAAAGCTGTCCTTTTCTTCTGAGCCCTCACCAGAATCATCCTTAATTCTCCTCTTACAGCAATGCAGGCTTTTTCTAGCAAGCACTTCCAAACCTTTTTCAGCCTCCAGTCAGTAGTGAGTTCCAAAGCCACTTCCACATCTTTAGGTATTTTTTATGGCAACATTCCACCTCTCGGTACCAATTTCTGTCTTAGTGCACTCATGCTGCTATAATGAAATAGCTGAGATTGGGTAATTTACAAACAAAAGGAAGGTACTGCTTAACAGTTTTTGAGGCTGGGAAGTCCAAGATCAAAGTGCCAGCAGATTTAGTGCCTGGTTAGGACTCATTATCTGCTTCAAAGTTGGTACCTTACTGTGTCCTCGCATGACAGAAAGGGTGAACAAGCTCCATTGAACCTCTTTTATTAAGGTGCTAATCTCATTCATGGGGATTCTACCCTCGTGACCTAATCGCCTTCTACGGGATCCACTTCTTAATATGATTGCACTGGAGATTAGGTTTCAACAGGTGAATTTTGGGCAACACAAATATTCCGACCACAGCATGTTAATATCTTGGTTAAAGCGTTTCCTTTTTCATTTCTAAAATGACTATAGCTTGTTTATCTCTTTTGTTCTTAAATGATTACAATTTCTGACATACGAAAAACAACATTAATTAAGAAAAATTATTTTCAGACTCAGATTTTTTTATTCATTATTTGCTTTTAAGAAATGCGTAGGAATCAGAACTCTGTGCAATTGGAAGTTTCTTTGTTGAACTATTAGTTATTGCACATCACTTGCAGTGTATTATGTGACTAAAGGTATGTTTCCATTACTTTGTTTGGTGCATATTCATATGGAGCCAAGAGATCTAAGGGGAATTTGTTGAAAGTTAGCTAAGAGTGCCTTCATCACAGGATGTTGACCACATTGATTTTTTAAAATAGATTCCTATTTTTTTTACTTGAAATATCTTTTGTCCAACTAGACTTCCAGAATGGATTGCAGAAATACAGATACTAAGTGAAACATGTTCAGTTATAATATTAGTATGTATTTTAATATGAAGCTATTTTTCACATGCCCATGTGGCCTTTTGCACCTATATATAGGAAGTTCTTGTGCTACTTAGAATACGATAGAAAATAATCTCAAAAACATTGAAAATATGTCTATGCAATATTCACATAAATTTAGACGCATACTTAAATGGCCATGAATGGCACTTTATTCTGTTTCCTAAAATTATTTACAATGCATAATTTGTCTTCTTCTTATTTTGATCATCAATGTATAACTTTAAATCAAGCTTATGATCCAGTGAGAAATGGTAGTTAACTTAAGAGTTCATCAGTTGATTATTAATTTCTTGTCATCTCCCTTCCTCTTACATACACTGGTCTAAATTAGACAATTTTATTCTATTGTACTGTATTTTAGGTTCAGGAGGCATGTGTACAGATTTGTTACATGGGTAAATTACATGACACTGAGGCTTGGTGTACAAATGATTCCATCACCAAGGTAGTGAGCATAGTACCCAATAAGTAGCCTCCCAACCCAGGCCCCTTTCCCCATCCTCCCATTTCAAGCAGTCCCAGTATCTATTGTTCCATTTTTTTACTGCCATGTGTATTTAATGTTTAGCTCCCACTTATAAGTGAGAACATGCAGTATTTAGTTTTCTGTTCCTGCGTTAGTTTGCTTAGGATAATATCCTCCAGTTGCATCCATGTTGCTGCAGAGGACATTATTTCATTCTTTTTGTGTGGCTGCATAGTATTCCGTGGTGTGTGCGCACCCTGTTTTCTTTATCCAGCCCACCATTAATGGGCGTCTTCATTGATACATGTCTTTGCTATTGTGAATAGTGCTGTAATAAACATATGAATACATGTGTCTTTTTGGTGGAAGGACTTATTTTCCTTTGGATGTATATCAATAGTGGTATTGCTGGGTCAAATTGTTGCTCTGTTTTAAGTTCAAGGAGTAATTTCCAAAGTGCTTTCCACAATGGTTGAACTAATTTACATTTCCACCAGCAGTTAATAAATGTTGCCATTTCTCTGCAGCCTTACTGGCCTGCTATTTTTGGACTTTAACTGATGTGAGATTGTGGTTTTGATTTGCATGTCTCTAATGATTAGTGATGATGAGCATTTTTTTCTATTTCTTCTTTTTAACTTTTATTTTTAAGTTCAGGGGTACATGTGAAGGTTTGTTACATAGCTAAACTTGCGTCATGAGGGTTGTTGTAAAGATTATTTCATCACCCAGGTATTAAGCCTAGTACCCATTAGTTCTTTTTTCTGAACTTCTCCCTCCTCCCAACCTCCACCCTACCAAAGACCCCACTGTGTGTTTTTCCCCTCTATGTGTCCATGTGTTCTCATTATTCAGCTCCCACTTGTAAGTGAGAACATGCAGTATTTAGTTTTCTATTCCTGCATTAGTTTGCTAAGAATAATGACCATCCATGGACATGGACATCCATCCATGTCCCTGCAGAAGACATGACCTCATTTTTTTTATGTCTGCATAGTATTCCATAGTGTATATGTAGCACATTTTCTTTATCCAATCTGTCATTGATGGACATTTAAGTTGATGCCATGTCTTTGTTATTGTGAAGAGTGCTGCAATGAACATACATGTGCCCTTATACTAGACTGATCTATATTCCTTTGGGTATATAACCAGTAATGGGATTGTTCTGTCTTTAAAACTTGGAGGAATCACCACGTTGTCTTCCACAATGATTGAACTAATTTACATTCCTACTAATAGTGTGTAAGCATTCCTTTTTCTCCACAACCTTGACAGCATCTGTTAATTTTTTCACTTTTTAGTAATAGCCTTTCTGACTGGTATGAGATGGTATCTCACTTTGGTTTTGATTTACATTTTCTTAATGCTCGATGATGTTGAGCTTTTTTTCCATGTTTCTTGGCCTCATGTATGTCTTCTTTTGAAAAGTATCTGTTCATGTTCTTTGGCCACTTTTTAATGGCTTTGTTTTCTTGTAACTTTGTTTAAGTTCCTTATAGATGCTGGGTATTATACTTTTGCCATATACATAGTTTGCAAATATTTTCTGCCATTCTGTAGGCTGGTCTGTTTAACTCTGGTTTCTTTTGCTGTGCAGAAGTTCTTTAGTTAAATTAGATCTCATTTGTTAGTTTTTGCTTTTGTTGCAATTGCTTTTGCTATCTGCATCATGAAATCGTTGCCTGCGCCTATGTCTTAAATGGTATTGCCAGGGTTTTTATAGTTTTGGGTTTTACATTTAAATCTTTAATCTGTCTTAAGTTAATTTCCGTGTGTGGTGTAAGGAAGCAGTCCAGTTTCAATATTCTCTATATGGCTAGCCATTTATCCCGGCATCATTTATTGAATAGAATATCCTTTTCCCATTGCTTGTTTTTGTCAGGTTTGTCAAAGATTAGATTGTTGTAAATGTGTGGTCTTGTTTCTGGGTTCTCTGTTCTGTTCCTTTGGTCTCTGTGTCTGTTTTTGAATCAGTACCATGCTGTTTTGGTTACTGTAGCCCTGTAGGATAGTTTGAAGTCAGGTAGCATGATGCTTCCAGCTTTGTTCTCTTTGCATAGGATTGCATTGGCTATTCAGGCTCATTTTTTGTTTTATGTGAAAGTTGAAATAGTAGTTTTTTCTAGTTCTGTGAAGAATCTCAGTGGTGGTTTAATGATAGTGACATTGAACCTAAAAATTGTCCTGGGCAATGTGGCCATTTCAGCTATATTGATTCTTCCTGTCCTTGAGCATGGAATGTGTTTCTGTTTGTTTATGTCATCTGTGATTTCTTTGAGCAGCGTTTTGTAGTTCTCCTTGTAGAGATCTTTCACCTCCCTAGTTCGCTGTATTCCTAGGTATTTTGTGTGTGTGTGTGGCAGTTGTGAATGGGAGTACATTCCTGATTTGACTGTGTTGACTGTTGGCTCATTTGTCTGTTGGTGTATGGGAATGCTAGTGATTTTTGCACATTGATTTTGTATTCTGAGACTTTGCTGAAGTTGTTTATCAGCTTAGGAAGCTTTTGCGCTGAGAGGATGGTCCTTTGAAGTTGAGCTCCATTTGGGCTGGAGTTGCCAAAGTGCTCTCACACTGCTGGCAATACCACTCCATAGGAGATGGTGGAGTCATGGGTTTAGGTGTGCTGGTGGGTGTGGCAGGTGTGCCACTAGGGCAGAGGCACTCCAGCATGTGGCACCATGGGCAGGGGTGCTTAGGAGGGGATTATAGGAGCATGGCAAGTGGAAGGTGTGTGCACTCTAGCAGGGATCACCATGGGCAGTAGGGGTGCTCTGTTGGAGGTCCCATGGGCAGGGGGCACTTCAGCAGCTGTAGTGGGAATGTCATAGGTGGGAGGTGCTACAGTGGGTGGTGCTGCAGGTAGGAGGCCTAATTTGGACAATTTTATAATCTTCATATGGCATATACTATTTTTTTCTTTTTATACTGTGATAAAATATACATAATGTAAATTTACATTTCTACCCATTTTCAAGTGGACAATTCATTAATTACATTTGTATTGTTGTGCAACTGTCACTACCACTTACATACAGCACATTTTTTGTCATCCCAAACTGAAACTCTGTACCCATTAAAAAATAAATGCTTGTTATTCTCTCCCCACCAACCAAATGTTGGTGAGGGTGAAGAGAAAAGGAAACACACACGATTGGTGGGGATGTAAATTAGTTCAGCCACTGTGAAAAGCAGTTTGGAGATTTCTCAAAGAACTTAAAACAATTACCATTTGACCCAACCATCCCACTTCTGGGTATATACTCAAAGGAAAATTATTCACTCTATCAAAGAGACACAAGCATTTGTGTGTTCATTGTGAAACTATTCACAATAGCAAAGACATGGATGGAATCAACCTTGAAGCCCATCAACAGTAGATTGGATTTTTAAAAATGTACACCATGGAATACTATGCAGTCCTAAAAAAGAATGAAATCATGTCCTTTGCAGAAACATGAATGAAGCTAAAGGTTATTACACTAAGGAAATAATGCAAGAACCAGATGATATATATGCATCTCTTACACATATATATTAAATCACTGCTTAATGTTTTTTCTTGTTTTATATGAAACAAGAAAAGTTTATAAGGTACAATGTACCTTATAAATATGTACCATTTGTATATATCAATTAATGTAATTCACTGCACGTATACAATGTATAATGATCATATCTAACTAGCAAGCTCATCACCTGAAACTTTTAAAATACAAAAAGTAACCCATGTTAGCGAGAATGCAGAGAAAGGGTAACTCTTATACACTGTTTGTGACAATGCAAATTAGTACAGCTAATATGGAAAACAGTATGGTGTTTCTTCCAAAACTAAAAATAGAGCTACCATGTGATCCAGCCATCCCACTACTGGGTGTTTATTCAAAGAAAAGGAAATAAGTATATTGAAGAGATAGTTGTGGCAATAAACTCCCATGTTTATTGCCACACTATTCACAATAACCAAACTATGGAATCAACGTAATTGCTCATTAATGGATGAATGGATAAAGAAAATGTGGTACATACACACAACAGAATCATTATTTAGTGATAAACAAAATCATGTTATTTGCAGAACATGGATGAACTTGGAGACCATTGTATTAACTGAATTAAGCCAAACACAGATAAATAAATATCATATATTCTTACTCATACATGGAAGCTAAAAATAGTCTTGGATATCTTTTTATTTTTTGCTGAAATGCTCTGGCTAGAACATCTGATATTTGCTGAATATGAGGGACAAAAGTGAGTTGACATATGCAACTTATAATCTATAAATTGGTTTTATGCTGATTTGAGGAAATAATTAAAAAGCTAATTTTTATTCATGTTTGGTATTGTTATGTTGTGAACGACAAACAGATTTTATGGTGACACTTTGAAATAAAAAAGAAGCTTGCAAAGTCAGAAAAAAATAGAAAAACATAAATGAGGCAAAACACCACATATCTGGGTGATTATTCACCACCATATTACCCATTTTGCCATAATAAAAGTTTTACAAGAAATAAATATTGTTCTTGCCATATTATTCTGAGGAATCTTATAACAAAGATTCAAAATTTATGAATTATACTTAAAACCTAAACAAAATGATTTCTGTTCCAATTTTTGAGAAGACAAGTCATTAACATCTAATCAATTATTCATAACAAAACATTAACATAATATAGAAAACTCATATGATGAGTGTCTCAATCCAATGCAAGCTATAAGTATAAAAACCAAAACTATATGTAACCTTTACATTAACCATGTCAAGGCAAATGCTGTCAGTTTTTTTGCTTGCAATTACTTTGTTGTTTAGATTTTTGTATTTTTGTATTAATAAATTAAGATAATGTTAATCATATTAATATTAGTCATATTAATATTACTAAAAGTCTTTCAACTTAAGCATCTCTTATACATATATATGAAATCATTAATGTTTTTTCTTGTTTTATATGACATTTGTGAATTGTAAAATTTTTGTTTGTTTTGTTTTAGTACTGTGTAAATAAAACCTGCAGAAAAGTTCATTTAATGGGATATAACTGTAATGCCACCACAAAATGCAAAGGGAAAGGGGTAAGTCACTTTTGTATCTGAATTACATGTTATTCTTGTGGGTAATTCAAATAAACATCTGTTTATGAGGATTGAGAGTCTAGGTTGACTTGCCTAGCTCTGGTAGACTAATATAAAGAAAATTAACTGACCTAATTTCAAACTATATAACATATTAAGTGAATTGTACCAGATACGTATTGAACTGTAAGCAGTCACAACTTAGTAATATGTTTAAATAAAAACATTTATTCTTCTTCAACACAAATAAATGCATTTTTACTTATATCATGAACATATTTCTTCTCCCACACACATTTAATAATTAAGGCATATGAGTATACAATATTTTACAGAGTATACTTAAAAACATGTTGACATATCAGGGAATATTTTTTTCTCATGGAGAGACTTCCAATAGGAAATGCAACTTCACGCAAAAAGCTTTTTTTATTTCTTCTGAATTGTCTATTTTAATCTGGAAATTTAAATTTGTTACTTTTATATTGCATTTCCATTTATTAAAATTTATAATTTGAGAGTTTTAAAAAATTATTTTCCTAAAAGAAAATCAGTGTGTGATATAGTCAACATTGTAAGAGTAACCTCAAATTCACCAGAATGCATTAATATTTAATTCTATAATTTCTAAAATAGTTGGATTCAGAGGATATAAAATGCTACTACATTGTCAGTAATTTGCCATCAGTTATTAACAAAGAAAATAGCCACATTTTAATGTTTTGTTTTTTTTTCTGTAATTATAATTTTTGGCTTGAATTTTTTACTTCCTCTGTTACATTTTAGTTCTTCAGCCTTATTATTTTTTACAATATCTCAACACAAAGTTATGCAATATCTCAACACAAAGTTATATGTTTTTTGTATAACTTTATACATATCTGATATGTGTAACTTATATACATTTTTATACATTATCAATTTTTGCTACCATGTTTCATTGGGTTCACAATTGTTTTCTTAATATATTATTATTTACATTCAGTTGTTGTTTTACTTCTACTTTTTAGATTTTTTTGATAAAACCTTTTACTATGAAATATTACATTCATAAAGGAAATACATAAGGTAAAACTTCCATATTTATTTAATTTATATTTCTACATATGTTATATTTTGTAGTTAAAATGTTTAAAAAGAAAAACGACTTAAAAATAATTATATGTAATAGAAATCTTACTGAGTCTAAGCAAATTTGCATAGACTTTCTAATGACAGGTCTCAATAGACAGCTTTATCATTTATCATTCCAGTTCAATTTTATTAGCATGTAGGTGTTCTGAAATACCATTATTCATGAAATGTTGCCAGTTATAATAGTGTCGTTCTCTTTTTATTAATGATATACTTTTCATTAGTTGCCATGAACATTTATAATTTATTACTCTGAAAGTTAGTAATCTAAGCATCAGTATAAAGAAGTTAAGAACATAACAGAATATTAAATTCAGACTTTTATGCATGATTCAATATAAGTGGTGGATATTCTTGCCTTGTCCTTATTGTGAAAGAAAAAATTTCAAGGCTTCACATTTTAGTGTAATATTTGCAGAATATTTTTTATTATAATTTTCAATTAAAATTATTCTTTTATTTCTAGTTTAAGTGTTTTCTATTATGAATAAGTGTTAAATTTTACCAAAGACTTTTTCTGCATCTATTGACTTTACTCTATGATTTTCCCCTTTAATCTGTTAATGTACAAATATATTTATTGATTTTTAAAATAGTAAGCCAACTTTAATTCCCAGAATAAAACCAACCATGACCTGTTTTTAGTTCAATTTTTGAGTATTTTATTTGATATAAATGTTTCTATCTTATGGATTTGATAGTTTTATATCTTGTACTTTATGTTTCTGATTTTGTATCAAGGTTATGCTATTTTGGTGGTGCTTCTTCATTGTGTATTTTCTATAGTAGCTTTAAAAAAATTAGCAGACATTTTTCAGAGCAACATTTGGTTTACATAAAAACAAGCACCAAGTACAGTGAACTACAATATATCTGCTCCCTCTCCCTCCCTGCTTCCCCTATTATTTTACATCTTGCCTTAGAGCGATGCCCTATAATTCCTGTGCTACTAATTATACATTATTATTAACTACAGTCTACAGTTTACATTGAGTTTAATTCTTTGTACATTCTATGGGTCCTAAAAATATATAGGTCTTTCAAAATATGCGTCTTAAAAAATATACGGGTCTTAAAAATATGTTTCCATTATTACAGTATCATACAGAATAGTTTCACTGTGCTAAGAATGCCTGTGATCCACATATTTAGCCCTTCATCCTTTTCCATAAACTCCTAGAAACCCGTGAACTTTTTACTGTTTCTTAGTAATATTTATTTATGATCCCTCCATGTCTTTTCATGGCTTTATGGCTTATTTGCTTTTATTATTGAATAATATTCCACTGTACAGATGTACCACAGTGTGTTTGATCATTCTTCTATTAAAGGACAATGTGGGTTTTTCTTTTTCCATTTTGGGCAATTGTGAATAATGTTGCTATAAACACTCATTTACAGGTTTTGGTGTGGACATAACTTTTTATTTCAGTTGGGTAAATACCAAAGGAGCACAATTACTGAGTCATATAATAGCAGCATGTTTGTTTAGTTTTGTAGGAAATTACTAAATTGTCTTTCAAAGTAGATGTATCATTTTCCGTTCTCACCAACAGTGAATGAGAGTTCTTGTGGCTTGACATACTCACCAGCATTTGGTGTTTTCAGCGATTGGGATTTTAAGCATTCTAATTATTTAGTGGTAACTCAATGTTGTTTTAATTTGCAGCTTTCTAATGACATATGATGTTGAGCATCTTTTATTACACTTATTTGAAATATGTATATCTTCTATGATGAAGCATCTTAATCTTTTGCCTGTTTTTTAAAAAAATATATCCTCCATTATCCCCTTCCCCTAGCCCCTGGTATCCACTATTCTACTTGAGGTTTATATGAATTGACTACTCCAGATACCTCATATAATTGGTATTATACAATATTTGTCCTTTTGTGTCTAGCTTATTTCACTTAGCATGATATTTTCAAGCTCCATCCATGTTGTATCACGTAGCAAAATTTCATTTTTTTAAGCTGAAAACTATATCATTGTATGTGTATACGACATTTTGTTCATCCATTGATTTGTCAGTGGATGTTTAATTTGCCTCTACCTTCTGGCTGTTGTAAATAATATTGCTATGAACATCAGTATACAAGTATCAGTTCAGGTCCCTGTTTTCATTTCAATTATTCCAGGTATATAGCCAGAAGAATTGCTGGAGCATATGGTAATTCTATTTTCAATTTTTTTCAGAATCACCATATTCTTTGCCACAGTCTCATCAACAATGCAAGCACAGGGGTTCCAATTTCTCTACATCCTGCCCAATATTTATTTTTATTTTTTAATAATAACCATCTTAATAGTTGCAAAATGGAATTATCACTGTAGTTTTGATTTCCATTTACCTAGTGATTAGCAAAGTTGAGCTTTATTTCCCTTGTTGTCAATCCATATACCTTTAGATAATTTTCTATTCAAGTCCTTTGCCAATTTTTAAATTGTGCTTCCTTTTTATTATTGAGTTTTAGAATTATATGTTTTGGATATTAATTTCTTATCATATATGTGATTTGCTATTTTTCCATTCTAAATGTTGTCTTTTCACTGTCTTGATCGTATGCTTTTGTGTACAAAAGTTTTTAATTTTGATGATGTTTATTTATTTTTTCTTTTGTTGCCTGGTCTTCTGTTTAATATTAAAGAAATCATCAAATCTAATGTCATGAAGCTTTTCCCTTATGTTTATCTCTAAGAGCTTTAACTTTTTAACTCTTCCTTCAGTTAGATCTTTTATCTATTTTGAGTCAATGTTGGTATATGGTTGAGATAAGAGTCTAACTATATTTTTACATATGGATATACACTTTTCCCAGCATTTGTTGAAACAATTGTCATTTACCCGTTGAATGGTCATGGAAGCCTTGACAGAAATAATTTGACCGTAAATGTTAGGGTTAATTTCTGGGCTCTCTATTCTCCATTTGTCTGTATGTCTGTCTTCATGCCAAACCACATTGTTTTCATTATTGTGACTTTGCAGGAAGTTTTGTCCTCAGGAAGTATAAGTTATTCAACTTTGTTCTTTCTTTTAAAAAACTTTTAAGGCTACTTGAAGTGCCTTGGGATTCCATCTGAACTTTGTGATGCATTTTTCAATTTGTGCAAAAAAGCATCATTGGAATTTTGACCAAGATTGTTATGAATCTGTAGATTGGCTTGGGTAGTATTGTCATCTTGACAATATTAAGTCTTTCAAATCATGAACATGAGATGTTTTTAAATTTATATCTTCTTTAACTTCAGCAATGGTTTGTAATTTTGAGTTTATATGTCTTGTCTCTCCTTGGTTTTAAGTTTGTTCTTAAGTAGTATTCTATTCTTTCTAATAATATTGTAAATGGTATTGTTTTCTCAATTTCCTTTTTGGGTTATGCATTGCTAGCCAGTGTATTAAAATGCAGCTATTTATTGTATGTGTGTTGATTTTGTATCCTGCAACTTTGTTAATTTATTAGTCTAAGATGTTTATGTGGGATTTTTTGGGTTTTCTACATATAAGACTACATTATCTGCAAATATATTTTATGTCATTCTTTCTTTCCAATTTGGTTGTCTTTTCATTTCTTTTTCTTGCCTAATTGCTTTGGCTAAAATTTTGCTGTATAACATAAATTTTTGTATGTTGTGTTTTTATTTACATTTCTCAAAATATTTTCTAATTTTCCTTGTGATTTCTTTCTTGAACGACTGGTTGTTTTAAAAGGTAGTGAATTTTTTCACATCATTTATTTTGTCTTCTATATATTTTAAACATCAGAAACACAATAATTATTGTTTTCTACAGTTAACATTTATTTATTCTTGCTTAATCATATATTTACTCTTTCTATTTCTTGCATTCCTTTCTATATTTCTGTGTTTATTTCTGTTAAAAATTTTCTTCAGCCTGAAAAAAGTATGGTGGCTAAAATTAACATTTTTTTCTGATGAGTGTTTTTTTGAATGTTTTATCTTTAGGTCAGAATTTTCTTTCAGTAGTTTAAAAAATATAATCTGTTTTATATTGACTTACATGATCTCTTCTGAGAAGTCAGATGCATTTTACTTTTGCTTCTTGAGGAACACCTGCTTTTAATGTTTTCTTTTTGACACTGGTGTTCAAGTGTTTGCATATGATTTGCTAAAGTGTAGTTTTCATCATACTCGTAACTTACAGAGCTACTGGATTCTACTAAGGATTATCTTTCTTAAGTTTTGGACATTTTTAAATCATTACTTAATTTTGCTTTTTCTGTATTCTCTATTTAATCCTTTTGGGATTAAATTTACACCAAATTTATGGTTTTGTACTGTGTTCCAAATACATGTTAGATTTTATTCTGAATCTCTCAAGCTTTCATTCTTTGTTCTTCAATCTGGGTGTTTTAAAGCTATTTTCTAGTTCTATTATTATTCTGCCATTTCTAATTTGCTTTTACAGCCTTGTATTGTGTTCCTGACTTACTCATATTATTTTTCCATTTTTAAATTTCTTTACTTTTAATAGATTTCAATTGTGTGGGGAAATTTCATCTTCTCTATTTTTAGAATTTATTAATCAATTTTTCTCATATCTAAGCCATAATTATTTGGCATATTCGTTTTATATCCTTGTAAAGTCTATATAATTTGTAGTGATAACTCCACTTTTTTCCTGGTATTGTTAATTTATGTATTATCTTTTATTGTATTGACACCCAGCTAGTGTCCACTGGAGACCCTTTTGGTGAATTGCTTGGTGTGTGAGAAAATACCCCAACACATCAGGAGTCACAGAAGTGTTGTTTGTTGATTATATTAATTTTCTGCTACCTCTCACAATCGTTTCAATTGCCTGATTTTCTTCTTGATACCTTTCTATTTCCTTACAAACCTCCTTAAATAATTTGCAATGGAATGTTTAACAATGATGGTAAGTTTTACAAGAGAGGCTTTATAGTTTTCTCTTGGCAGAAATAGTGTGGGTCTGATTAGTTTAAATCCATTTATGGATTGAGCTATGTAAATACAAGTTCATAGCTGTATAAATCTAAGACACAGTTTTATAAATCTGTTACACCATTTCAATGGTGTAAGTATCTAAATCTTTCACCTAAAAAACTGCAGCATCTTTATCTCCTCAGCATCAAGAAACTCTAAGAATTACAGCAGTGCTTTAGAGAAATTTTTGAATTAGATTTTAGCTTAAGAATATGGAAATGTGTTTAGGGAGATAATGGCTGTATGATCTAGCCCTTCACAACTCCACTTTCCAACCCCTGCATTTCAAGAAAATGATAATAATTCTGTTGTTTATTTTGTCTCCTAAAAATTGCTTGCCCTCATTACTGTCAAGCTGGAGTTATACTTCTAAATGTGCCAAATTGGTAAGGGCCTCTTTGAAAAGAGGACAATCATTGGTTTGAAATTATCATTCCTTAAAGAACTAACAAGTCTCACTTGTTTTTCATGGTTTTTCAGGTTAGTAATTGCATGTTGAATTATTCTAAAGTTTAATAATGTACATCATATTCTACGTTCATGGAAGCTTCCAGTATTTGCTTAACTTGCTAAAAAATTTAGGAAGAAAGACTTTAATTTTATTGAATTATTTTTTATTATTTAATTATATCATGTGTTTTTTTCCATTAATATCTTACTTGAATGAATCATATTAGTGAATTTCCTAAAGCTGAATGATATTTTAATTTCTAGGATAAACCCTCCCTAGTTTTGGTTTATTATTTTTTAATACACAAGTGAGATGTGTGGTGTTAGTATTATATATGAATTTGTCTTCTTAAATATTCTGTGTGTAGAATTTGGGGGGCTAATACGAGATGTTTTATGATCTTGATATAAAAATAATGCAATACTTATAAATCACAGTTTTTCATCTAATAACTGGACCACATTTATACTGCTGATTGAATACAAGTGTGCCACAAGATATTGAGTCTGATGGCCTGCAGGTGATGAGGTTGTAGAGTAAATATTGTTTCAATGAGAAGGATCTTCAAGGCGTGACAGAGCAGAGCAGAATGTGATAATGGGACCCTATTGCCCCAGGAGGCAGCAATGATGATTAGAAAAATCTTGAAATTTCTGATATTTCCCAATGAGCTGAGGATATCCAAAGAAGTACACAACCACATGTGCAATTTTCTCAGAAATTGGTTGTAGAATGTATGTGAACAAGAGGGACACAAAGATGACAGAGAAATGTATTTTCTGGACACTCAGAGTGCATAGGGTGTAAAACAATGTGAAATGGGGGACTGAATTGGCCAGAATATTCTATCTGTGTGTGATTTATGCCACTTTGATAACATTTAAATTAACTACAATGTGATTTTTCTTAAAGTGCTTGTGTATTCTAGAAATTAAAGTTACAGCATTACTTGGAAAATGGCATTAAAAATTGATTTTTAAGAAAATCACATAATCACTAGAAATTTTAACATCAAATTTATCAACAAATAAAAAAGAATGTTGTTGAAGCTTGAAATGATTTTGTCATGAATTGTAAATGGATGTACAGTAATTTCATTTTTAATTTCTTACTTATGTAAACAGTTTTCTCATTCAGAATTTTATAGAGCTTATCTGCCTTATTGGTATTTCTTGGTCAGGAGATGTATGTGACAAAGTAAACACAAAAATTGATATGAGAATATTCACAAAGCAATTCTCTCACTGAAATTTGAAAAAATGTACATAGAACTTTTAGGTAAATGTAATAGTAAATATGTGTCCTAATGTTTTGCGATTAATCTTTCTTAAACAATTATGAAATCTAATGAAAATTTAATAAAAATAAGTTATCCCAACCTCTTTTTATTTAACTAATTGGGACATTATTAACATTAATTTCTGAGTATAACATGACATGAAAAATTCAGATTATAGAGTGATTTGGGGCACTTTTTATATTTTGTTTCTATGATATTAACAAGGTTAAGTGATGTAAATATATTTGCTTCCAAAATTTTTGCTCAAAACTAATAATGAATTTGGACCTGCTGTTCATATAAGACTTAGAATAATTGATTATATTTTTGACTTTTTTCCCCACCAACTATTGATCCATATAAGTTAAAATTTATGCTAATGTAAGTGTGGTTTATTTGTATTTTATATAAAAATTGGCGATTTTATCCATCTTTTAATTTTTTCTAAAAATATATATTTCTGATATATCTTATTTTTCTTATTCTTATTTTTGATATGCTCATCGTGGTGTATTTTTGCTTGTATTTGCTGATATATGTATTGTTCTATTTCCTAATTTTCACTTTTTAATACATTGTGATAATCTCTGCGTTTTATTAAGATGCTTGTTGTTCCTGACATTATATGCTCCTTATTTCTTATATTTCACATTTAAACGTTTCTTTTCTTTTTTATTTTTTAATTAATTATGAATTAATTTTTAGCTTTCATTTTTAGTTCAAGGGTACATGTGCAAGGATGTGCAGTTTTGTTACATAGGTGAACATGTGTCATGGGAATTTGTGATACAGCTTATTTCGTCACCCAGGTATTAAGCCTAGTATCCATTAGTTATTTCTCCTGACCCACTCTTCCTCCCAATCTCTGCACTCAGGTGGGCCCCACTGTGTGTTGTTCCCCTCTATGTGTCCATGTGTTGTCATCATTTAGTTCCCACTTATAAGTGAGAACGTGTGGTATTTGATTTTCTGTTCCTGTGTTTGTTTGCCAAGGATAATGGCCTCCAGCTCCATCCATGTCCTGGCAAAGGACATGATCTCATACTTTTTATGGGTGCATAGTATTCCATGGTGTATATGTACCACATTTTGTTTATTAAGTCTATCCTTGATGGGCATTTATGTTGATTCCATGTCTTTGCTATTGTGACTAGTGCTGCAATGCACATATGCCTGCATGTGTCTTTATAATAGAATGAGTTACATTCCTTTGGGTATATACCCAGAAATAGGATTGTTGGGTTGAATGGGATTTCTGTCTTTGGGTCTTTGAGGAATCGCCACACTGTTTTCCACAGTGGCTGAACTAATTAACACTCCCACCAACAGTGTATAAGTATTCCTTTTTCTCTACGACCTTGCCAGCATCTGTTATTTTTTGACTTCTTAATAACAGCCATTCTGACTGGCGTGAAATGGTATCTCATTGTGGTCTTGATTTTTATTTCTCTAATGATTAGTGATATTAGGCTTTTTTTTTTTCATATAACTGTTGGCTGCATGTATGTCTTTTTTGAAAAGTTTCTGTTCATGTCACTTGCCCACTTTTTAATGGGTTTTTTTTTTTCTTCTCGTAAATTTAAGTTCCTATCAATGCTGGATGTTAGACCTTTTTCAGATACATAGTTTGCAAATATTTTCTCCCATTCTGTAGGTTGTCTGTTTACTCTGTTGATAGCTTCTTTTGCTGTATGGAAGCTCTTTGATAATATCCCATTTGGCAATTTTTGCTTTTGTTTCAATTGCTTTTGGCATCTGCATCATGAAATCTTTGCCGGTGCCTATGTCCTGAATGATATTGCCTAGGTTGTATTCCAAGGTTTTCATACTTTTGGATTTTAATTTTAAGTCTTTAGTCCATCTTAAGTTGATTTTTGTATATGGTGTAAGGAAGGGGTTCAGTTTCAGTTTTCTGCACATGGCTAGCCAGTTATCTCAGCACCATTTGTTGAATAGAGTATCCATTCCCCATTGTTTGTTTCTGTCAAGTCTGTTGAAGATTAGATAGTTGTTGGTGTGTGATCTTATGTCTGGGTTCTCTGTGCTGTTCCATAGGTCTATGTGTTCTGTCCTTGTACCAGTACTATGCAGTTTTGATTACTGTAGTCCTGTAGTATAGTTTGAAGTCAGGTAGTTTGATGCCTCCAGCTTTGTTCTTTTTGCATAGGATTGCCCTGGCCATTTGGACTCTTTTTTGCCTCCCAGTGAATTTTAAAATAGTTTTCTCTAGTTCTGTGAAGCAAGTCAATGTTAATTTAACAAGAATAGCGTTGAATCTATAAATAGCTTTGGGCAGTGAGGCTGTTTTCACAATATTGATTCTTCTTATCTGTGAGCATGGAATGTTTTTCTATTTATTTGTGTCATCTGTGATTTCTTTGAGCAATGTTTTGTAGTTCTTGTAGAGACCTTTCACCTGCCTAGTTAGCTGTATTCCTAGGTATTTTATTCTTTTTGTGGCAATTGTGAATGGGACTTCATTAGCGATTTGGCTCTCCAGTTGACTGTTGTTGGTGTATCAGAATGCTAGCAATTTTTGTACATTGATTTTGTATCCTGAGATTTTGCTAAAGTTGCTTATCAGCTTAAGAAGCTTTGAGGCTGAGACAATGAGGTTATTTTTAGATATAGGATCATGTCATCCACAAAGTGGAATAATTTAACTTCCTCTCTTTCTATTTTAATGCCTTTATTTCTTTGTCTTGCCTGATTGCCCTGCCCAGAACTTTAAATATTATGTTAAATAGGAGTGGTGAGAGATGGCATCTTAGCTCATGTCAGTTTTTAAGGGGAAATGCTTCCAGCTTTTGCCCATTGATTATGATGTTAGCTGTGGTTTTGTCATACATGGCTCTTATTGTTTTGAGGTATGTTCCTTCAATAGCTAGTTTATTGAGAGTTTTTAACTTGAAGGGATGTTGAATTTTATCAGAAGTCTTTTCTGAAGGAAATTGAGACACACACAAAAACATTCAAAAGATTAACCAATTCAGGAGTTTATTTTTTGAAAAAAATTATAAGATAAATAGACCACTAGCTATACTAACCAAGAAGAAAAAAGAGAATATTCAAATACACACAATCAGAAATGATAAAGGGGATATTACTACTGACTGCACAGAAATACAAACAACCATCAGAGAATATTATAAACACCTCTATGCACATAAACTAGAAAATCTAGAAGAAATGGATAAATTCCTGGACACATACACTCTCCCAAGAATGAACAAAGAAGAAATTGAATCATTGAACAGACCAATAACAAGCTCTGAAATTGGGGCAGTAATAAATAGCCTACCAACCATAAAAAGCCCAGGATGATAGATTCACAGGTGAATTCTACCTGAGGTACAAAGATGAGCTAGTACCATTACTACTGAAACTATTCCATAAAATTGGAAAGGAACCCCTCCCTAATTCATTCTATGAGGACAGTATCATCCTGATACCAAAATCTGGCAGACACACAACAAAAAATTAAAATTTTAGGCCTATATCTTGCATGAACATAGATGCAAAAATCCTCAACAAAATACTGGCCAACCGAATTAAGAAGCACATCAAAAAAGATTGTGCGCCACAATCAAATAGTCTTCATCTCCAGGATGCAAGATTGGTTCAACATATGGAAATCAATAGATGTGATTGATCACATAAACAGAACTAAAGACAAAAAAGTCACAATTATCTCAAAAGATGCAGAAAAGGCTTTTGATAAAATTCAACATATTTTTAAATTTTTTATAAATCATTTTTAATGTTTTATCTTGCCATGACTTGCCCTAATACAAAGTAAATTCTATAATGTGACTTTGTTTTGGCTGGGGGGACCCAGTTACCTGGGAATTTAAACATTTGTTTATTTTTCCTTATTTGTCTATTTCTATGCCCAGCTTAAATAAAACCTATTTCTCCTTGCACGTGCAGTTAAGGAGTGACCATTTTTGCACTTGTACCTACCCTTTACCTTAAACCTCTAACATTTGTGGTTTTTTGGAAATTTTGGACTTGAAGTTCCTGATATTGTAAGGGATTATATGCATTATGTTAATTCTGTTTTTTAAATTATGTTACAGTTAAAAGTATAATATATTTAGATTTGCTATCCTAGATCAAATGTTCTATCATGTCCTTGTACTTTCATTGGAGGGGTGGGGAACTGGAATAACACTTTGTCAAAATATAGAGAAAAATATATATGTGAGAAAAATGCATTCAGAGATATTGATATCAAAATGCAAAAATGATGGTCTTCCATATAAATGACACTTTTGTTGTTTAAGAATTATCATATTTTGGTTTACCTTCAAACTTTGAAACTCTGTTCTACTATACTGTTGCTTTTAGTCTTATCAGGGAAGAGTCTGATGCTATATTTAGTCTCTTTACACTGTACAGAATATTTTAAGGTTATCTTTTGTATGTGTGTGTTCTTAGAATTATTGCCAGGTTTGTGCTTGTTTTTTTTACGTATTCTCCAAAATATCACATTTCCCTTCATTTTTTGTTAAAGTTGCTTTGCTCTGGCTGTTTCTTTTAAAGTTAGCAAAATAAAATAATGAGGTCCTTTGTTGTCTTCAGGTATTTAAATAAATGTAAATTAATTCAGAAGAGGATTACAGTTGTGGAATAAGTTAAAAAGATGCATAAGGCCAGATCACGCCTGTAATCCTAGCAATTTGAGAAGCTGATGCAGGAGGATTACTTGAGCCCAGGAGTTCAAGACCAGCCTGGGCAAAAAAGCAAGACCCCATCTAAAAAAATGCATAAGTGATATTCTGATTCTAATATTAAAATACTGTGCACTAAATATTCAACAACAAAAACATGGATATATAAAATAGAATACTACTTCATGGAATTCAGGGCTATAATTCAAACTCACTTTATTGAAATCTCTTTTGATATGTAGAAAAGAGGTAATCAATTTCAATATACTATATAAACAATTTAGCAAAATGAGTATAAATGGAAGGGACACAATATCTATAGGAAAATTACAGGGAATAGTTACACTACTGAATATTATGAGTCTAATTTTTAAAATGTGCCTGTGATGTCTTTATACATACAGGTATGAGAAGAAGTTCATGGTATATTGTTATGGATATTATTTGGTAAAAATCTATTAATGTGTATGTGTGTTTGTGGATGTGAGTACGTGTATTTATAAATGCATTTGATATATATGAATGAAACACAACATCTTTAGCAGTTGGAAATGGGACTTAAATAGTGGTTGAGGAATTTCAGTTCTATACACTTTTATTATTTGAAATTTACAAAATATGTACTTAATTGTTTTATTTTAAAATGAAAATACTAAACTGTAGAAATATTAATACAAACACATGAATAATACAGAAACATTGTCAAATGTTAACTTCTAGCAATGGAAGCTTATCATAAAGTTGTATTTGATTGTTGATTTATAATATTTGCTTTGCATGTATGTTATTTTATTATGGAAAATATAATTACTTAAAAATAAAATGCACATTATTGACCAATAATGTCAAATGTTGAAAAGGGGCTAGGATAAGGAATTAAAGTGGCCAATCAATTGATGTTTATTTTATCACAATACTTTGTATAGACATTGAAGTGGATGAATAGAAAATGTCCAAATAGTGACAACAAATGTTTCCAAATTACTAAATAAGATAACAGTCATTTAAAAAATTTAACCTCTCTGAATATGTAGACTACAACTTTATTAAATCTTATTTTTTAAAGACAATTGAAGAAGACATTAATGTTCAATGTATAGAGACCAGAAATAAACTTTCATGTAGGTATTTTGCCACCTGGCCATTATGTTGTCAAAATTTTTACGACTTTTTCTAACCTATTTCTCATATTATATAGTCATAATAATCTTAAGAAAAAATAATTATTCTATGAAATTTAGGTATTTATATCAGATACAAAGACCTTATATCAGATACAAAGACTAAGATGACTCCTCAAACTGTTTCTGTATTTTTCTGTTTCAGATATGTAATAATTTTGGTAATTGTCAATGCTTCCCTGGACATAAACCTCCAGATTGTAAATTCCAGTTTGGTTCCCCAGGGGGTAGTATTGATGATGGAAATTTTCAGAAATCTGGTAAGTGGAAATTTGTTTTCTAAAGCAAAATAGAAGGTTGTTTTATATAAAGCTAATTAAACAAATCTAAGTTATCTTGAAAGGTAGCTTCATCTACATTGCAGTAGTCCCTCCTTATTTGTGGGGGATACATTCTAAAACCCTCAGTGGATGCCTGAAACTGTAGATAGTGCCAGCTCTAAATGTACTATGCTTTTTCCTACATGTACATATCTATGATAAAGATTAATTCATTAATCAGGCTCAGTAACAGCAATGATTAACTGTCCTTCCATGTTTTATGCCATGGCGCCTCCTTTGCACTTTCATTGCTGTAGGTTCTACTGGTCTTCTTCCAGAAGACTGTGGCAGTTGATTTTTCATCAGGAGACACAGCCTCTCCAGCAATTTTTCTGTTTTTCAGTCCAAACCTATTCCTGAATCTGTGTAACCATCTCTTACTTGCAATAAATGGCTCACTCATTTCAGGGAATTCCATGCTGAAGTATTTCTACAGGTTCAAATGTCTTCTGGTGCAACACGTTGCTGTTAATCAGAACACATTTTCTGTTCATGTCTTCTACTTAAACATTTAATGTCTTTTCTGTCTTAACTAAGCATTTATCATGCACTACTGCAGTCTTAACTTTTGTAGTTTGAGATACATCAGCAAAACTGGTACAGATTCCTTTCTCCTTCTTTACAATTTTATGGACTGAAGATTTGTTTTAACCATAGATCTTAGCAATGAATAGTTTCCTTATTAAGGAAAATATGTATGTATGTATATTTTGTATGTATATTTTGTCAAATGACATTTGTAAATATAAACATACATGTTTATTTAAATATTAAAATATTTATAAATATACACATACATTTGTAAGTATACATATACATTTTTTCTTACATATATTTGGAATATGTATGTATTAATATATTTTCCTTACGAAGTCAAGAGTATTCACCCTTTTCCTTAAGGAAAGAATTTTTGGCTTCTCTTTGGCATATACAAATTGATGGCGTCACTAATCTTGCCCTTTGGGATCATTATGAAGTAAAATAAGAGTGATTTGAACAAAGCACTGTAACGACATAACAGTCAACCTGATAACCAAGATGGCAAAGTGACTAGTGGACAGGTAGCATATACAGCATGTATTCGTTGGACTTGGGAATGATTCAGGTCCTGGGTGAGACAGAAAGGAATGATGGGAGATTTCATCATGCTACCCAGAACAGCATGCAGTTTAAAACTTACGAATTATTGATTTCTGGAATTTTTCATGTAATATTTTCAGACAGTGGTTGCCCATGGTTGTTACTGTGCAACCAAAACTGTAGATAAGCGGGAGTGACTACTGTAATCTTACACAATATTTATAATCAGATATTCTCAGAGATATTCAGCTTCAATTAACTCAAATAAGTTAGAACACAGTACTAATAAGTTTCAACAAATGTCATTCAACAAAATTTTTAAAATTCACATATAGAATAATAAAAAACTACACAAATGATTTTCATTCCATATTATTACAAACTCTGTAGGCTGTTAAAAAAAAACTGTACCATACAGTATTTATTCTCAATGAACTCTGGAAAAACATGGCAAAATATAAATGCATTTTTTAAAGAAATAATAGTAAATCAATCACATTTTGAGTGATGGCATAACATTTATGCTTTATTTGTTTCTATAAATGAAGGCAATATTGAAGCAGGATATTTCCCTGACCCCTTCTTGGGACCTGCGACAGGGGTGCCTCATTTGCACAACCTGCAGTTCTCACCTCTTTGTAGGAGGGAGCGTGTGAGTGAATGAGGTGGGAACTGGAGTGCATGAGCACTGGAACCAGCTGGCTGCTTCAGTGCCAGCAGTGGCAAACTCCACTCACTGGGACCTGCTGTGTTCCAACCCTTGAAGGAGGGAGAACACAGGCGAGTGGGTGCAGGGGCCCAGGTGAGCGCTTTTGAGCATTGGCAGAAGCAAACTCAGTGCGGGCCCTGCGGCCGCATCTGGAGAGGTTCCAGTGACCCTTGAAGCTCCAGAGGGCATGTTACAGTGCTCCTTTAGCTCTGCCATCTGCTAACAACTGTGAACAGCTCAGTGGGCCCTCTGCCTTTTCATGTGAGGTGGTTGCTCTCTGCCAGCGAGGGCAAAGAGCCAGTGTGACAGCCTTTTGCATCTGCACTCATGGCTCCCGAGCTCTTGTCCAGTGTCCAGGAAAAATGAAGTCATGTGAGCAAATTGAAGTATGGTAAATGCAGGGGATTTTATTGCTGATGAAAGTGGCTCTCAGTGGGAAGGGGAGCCGAAAAGGGGATGGGGTGGGAAGGTAATCTTCCCTTGAAGTCCAGCCATCTCCGGCCAGATTCTTCTCTGAAGTTATGCCATCAAGCTGTCCTTCTGAAATCAAGCCACTTCTCTTCAATGTCAAGCCATAGTCCCTGACGTCCAGCTGCTTCTCCTCTCTGCCAGCTGAGTCTGGGGTCTTTATAGGCACAGGATGGGGGTGGAATAAGACCATGGGTGGTTTAGGAAAAGGCAACATTCAAGTGAGAAAACAGGGATATTAGTTCTCACTTCGGGCCGCAGTCTCAGGCTTTTCAGCTTGAGGTTCAGCCTTAGTTGGGGACCTGCCCTTTTCTGCCTAAAATTTCTCTGCCTCCTGTCTCTGTCAATATCATAGGCTACTTATTGATTCAATTATTCATTCATTCATACATTCCCTCCACAGACATGTTATTGAGTGTCTGGTGAGGCAATAAAATTGAGATTCACATTTTATAAAGTCCACCCAGGCAGCAATGTGGTAAATAGGTTTGGTGATGTGAGTCTTAATGAATGAAAATTGCTGGAAAGCAGTAGCTTTAATTTTAAGGTCCCAAAGTAAATAATAAAAGGAAAAATAAGTTGCTACATAATATCAATTTTTGTGAATAACAATGAATAAAGGCATGATGATCAATGTGTTTTATGTATGCACAGTTATAAAAATTTGCATGAAAATATCAGAGAAAGAACAGAGCATGAAAATAATGTGTTTAAGTTTGGATAGACAGAAGTTTAGTTATCTGTCGGAAAATTAATGTGACAATATCACTGTGTGTTTGATGCTGGTGTCGTTAAGGGTATCAGGGAATGGTCATACTTAGTTTATAGGTTGTTTAGCTAATCAAAGTAACTCATGGGATGATACAATTGTGTAGAGTGAGAAGAGATAAAAACACTGGAGATAACTTCTGTAAGCAACGGTGTTTCAGAAACATCTCTGAGATTATTAATCTCTGAAAAAGGAGATTGAAAGGAACAGCAATAAAGACTTCCTTTTTGGCTGTGACAGAATAATTCTAGAAAATTGTATGAGGTATTTGTCAAAAAGTAAACAATTCTGACATTTGAGAAAGGAAAAATAGATGAATGAGTTACATGTTTCTAAGGCAATATATATTTTTCTTGTATATATTTAATGGGTAATTCAGATAAAAAATGAGAAAGAGAGAATGTACAGAAAAGACATTTGAAAAAATAATGACCCCAAATTTTCTCAACAAGTTGAAGAGAGTCAGTTCTTGTATCCAAGAAGCTAAGTGAATCTCAGGCAACATAAATATATTTACCCTAGACTGATTTCTTACCTTAGACAAGCCTGACCCAACTTCGTCAACATGGTAGTTCAACTAGGAGGAAGCTATATTTGAAAGCCATTAGGTTTGCTGCTTCAGGGTGGGGTGGGAGGAAAAAGGGAATTACTATATTTGTTGGAGTATTGTTGATTACACTGGCAGTTATGTTGTCAGGAGAACATGGAGGACTAACTATCCTGCTAGGCTGATATAACAAATATGTTTAGAACAAGTGACAGACTAGAAAATAACTAGGAATTTAACAAGGAAATTCAAAATTACGTGGATATATGGAAAATTTAGAATGCCATATGCATGATTATTGCAAGATTCATGCTAGAAAATATCAAAGAAGATAATGAGCTGTCACCTGAGGCTAATTCCTAGGCTCAGCGAAAGTCTGGCTCAGTGTAAAAGTAGTGCTCCAGCACAAACTCAGCCTGCACTGAATAGAAGAGTTATTTTGTTTGTGTTTGTTTCCTTTTTTTTTTTGGCTATGTACTTATTATTAGTGTTAAAAATTATCTCCTGTTTTCCAAAAAGTCACTGTCAAAACATTACCTGAACAAAAACTCTGGGAATCAGACTTCAGTGACTACAAAGCCAAAAAATACAGTCTTTGCAAAAATAGCCTGGTAAGTCACTAAACAAATGAACTAATTAAGTCTTCAAAAATCAAGAAACTGGCAAACCTTGAGTAAGGTAGATGAGGAGATAATCAGAGTTTCCTTGTTATAACAGTCAAATAGCCAATTTTCAACAACAATGAAAATTCACAAGGCTTAAAAAGGAAAAGGAAAGCATGACCTATTCATGGGAACAAAATTAATTGACAGAAATCATCCTTGAGGAAGCTCAAAAATCAGACTTACAAAGGCTTTAAAATGTACTCAAACACCTAAAGGAAAACATGGACAAAGAACTAAAGAAAATCAAGAAAAACAGGTATGGACAAAATGAGAATATCAATAGAGATAGAAATTACTAAATGGAACTGAACAAATTCTAGAGCTGAATAGTACAATAACTAAAATTAAAAATTCACTACAAGGGTTTAAAAGTGAATTTGGGCAGAGAGAAAAAAGAAGCAGTAAACTTATAGGCAGAACAATTGAAATGGTTGAATCTGAGGACCAGAAAGCAAAAAGAATGGAGAGATTTGATCAGGGCCCAAGAGACCTGAAGACCACTACCAAGTGGAACAACATTCTCATTTTGTGAGTACCATATGGAGAGAATAATGAAAGAAAGAGAGAGAAGGACTATTTGAAGACATAATGCCCCAAAACTTTTAAAATTTTATGAAAATCATAAATATAAAAATCCAAGAAGCTTAATGAACTGCAAACAGGACAAATTCAGGGCACTGAACACTGGGGCAAGCACTAAAAAATATTAAAAATGAAGTATAACATGGAATAATATAAAATGGTCAATTAAAATCAGAGAAGGCCCCCCCCCCAAAAAAAAACAGTGGAAGATAAAAGATAAGAAAAACAAGGGCAATAAATAGCAAGGGCCAAAACAATAAAACAATAGATATTAATTCAAATATATCAATAATCACGTTCAATGTCAATATCCATCCCATAAACAGAACCAATGACAAAAACCACGATTATCTCAATAGATACAGAAAAGGCCTTCGATAAAATTCAACAGCCCTTCATGCTAAAAACTCTCAATAAACTAGGTACTGATGAAACGTATCTCAAAATAATAAGAGCTATTTATGACAAATCCACAGCCAATATCATACTGAATGGGCAAAAACTGGAAGCGTTCCCTTTGAGAACTGGCACAAGATAAGGATGCCCTCTCTCACCACTCCTATTCAACATAGTGTTGGAAGTTCTGGCCAGGGCAATCAGGCAAGATAAAGAAATAAAGGGTATTCAATTATGGAAAGAGGAAGTCAAATTGTCCCTGTTTGCAGATGACATGATTGTATATTTAGAAAACCCCATCGTCTTCAGCCAAAAATCGCCTTAAGCTGATAAGCAATTTCAGCAAAGTCTCAGGATACAAAATCAATGTGCAAAAATCACAAGCATTCCTATACAATAACAGACAAACAGAGAGCCAAATCATGGTGAACTCCCATTCACAATTGCTTCAAAGAGAATAAAATACCTAGGAATCCAACTTACAAGGGATGGAAAGGGCATCTTCAAGGAGAACTACAAACCACTGCTCAATAAAATAAAAGAGGATACAAAGAAATGGAAGAACAGTCCATGCTCATGGATAGGAAGAATCAGTATCATGAAAATGGCCATACTGCCCAAAGTAATTTATAGATTCAATGCCATCCCCATCAAGCTACCAAGAGTTTCTTGACAGAATTGGAAAAAAACTACTTTAAATTTCATATGGAACCAAAAAAGAGCACACATTGCCAAGACAATCCTAAGCAAAATGAACAAAGCTGGAGGTATCATGCTACCTGACTTCAAACCATACTACAAGGTTACAGTAACCAAAAGAGCATGGTACTGGTACCAAAACAGATATATAGACCAATGGAACACAACAGAAACCTCAGAAATAACACCACACATCTACAACCATCTGATCTTTGACAAACCTGACAAAAACAAGAAATGGGGAAAGGATTCACTATTTAATAAACGGTGCTAGGAAAACTGGCTAGTCACATGTAGAAAGCTGAAACTGGATCCTTTCCTTACACCTTACACAAAGATTAATTCAAAATGGATTAAATACCTAAATGTTAGACCTAAAACCACAAAAACCCTAGAAGAAAACCTAGGCAATACCATTCAGGACATAGGCATGGGCAAGGACTTCATGACTAAAACACCAAAAGCAATGGCAACAAAAGCCAAAATTGTCAAATTGGATCTAATTAAACTAAAGAGCTTCTGCATGGCAAAAGAAACTACCATCCGAGTGAACCTACAGAATGGGAGGAAATTTTTGCAGTCTGCCCTTCTGACAAGTGCTAATATCCAGAATCTACAAAGAACACAAACAAATTTACAAGAAAAAAACAAACAACCCCATCAAAAAGTGGGCAAAAGATATGAACAGACACTTCTCAAAAGAAGACATCTATGCAGCCAACAGACACATGAAAAAATGCTCATCATCACTGGCCATCAGAGAAATGCAAATCAAAACCACAATGAGATATCATCTCACACCAGTTAGAATGGCAATCATTAAAAAGTCAGGAAACAACAGATGCTGGAGAGGATGTGGAGAAATAGTTGGATATAATGTGGAGAAATAGAGGATGTGGAGAAATACACTGTTGGTGGGAGTGTAAATTAGTTCAACCATTGTGGAAGACAGTGTGGTGATTCCTCAAGGATCTAGATCTAGAATTACCATTTGACCCAGCCATCCCATTACTGGGTATATACCCAAAGGATTATAAATCATGCTACTATAAAGACACATGCACACATATGTTTATTGCAGCACTATTCACAATAGCAAAGACTTGGAACCAACCCAAATGTCCATCAATGACAGACTGGATTAAGAAACTGTGGCACATGTATACCATGGAATACTATGCAGCCATAAAAAAGGATGAGTTCATGTCCTTTGCAGGGACATGGATGAAGCTGGAAACCATCATTCTGAGCAAACTATCACAGGACAGACAACCAAGCACCGCATGTTCTCACTCATAGGTGGGAATTGAACAATGAGATCACCTGGACACAGGGCAGGGAACATCACACACCAGGGCCTGTCGGGAGATGGGGGACTGGGTGAGGGATAGCATTAGGAGAAATACCTAATGTAAATGATGAGTTGATGGGTACAGCAAACCAACGTGGCACATGTATACCTATGTATCAAACCTGCACGTTGTGCACATGTACCCTAGAACTCAAAGTATAATAACAATAAAAAAAGACAGAGACTATCAGAGTATATTAGAAGAAATTTAATAAACAAGACCAAACTCTGTTGTCTACAAGAAACACACTTTAAATGTAAAGACACAGGTAAATTAAAAGTAAAAAGTTGGAGAAAGATCTTTGTGTGTGTGTAACACCAGTATCAAAATAAATGAGGCAAAATCTGATAGAACTTCTAGGACAAATAGAAAAATCCGCTATAAGAGTTGACTAGTCTAACTCCCTTCTCTTAGTAATTGACACATCAACATGTAGAAAATCAGTAAGTATAGTAAATCCTCACTTAATTCCATCAAGTTCTTCAAAACTGTGACTTGAAATGAAAGGACATACAATGAAACCATCTTTTCTCATCAATATTATAATGAAACATTGTTGAAAAAACAATTTTTTCTTTGAGGACCTGCTCGTATTGTTTCACTTAAAGTTGCATTTTCCAAGAACTTGCAGACAGACAATGTTAAGTGAGAATTTACTGTATATAATTGACCTTAATACCATGATCAGTCAACTTGATCTAGTTATATTTAGAGAATATTCCATACAATGAGAGCAGAATAAACATTATTCTCAAGACCACACAGAACATTCTCAATTGTAGATCAAATTCTTTGTCTTACAATGTACCTTAACAAGCCTAAGCAATGAAACCCTACTATGTATGTTCTGAGACCAAAATGAAATTGAACTAGAAATAAGTAACAAAAAGAGAACTGTAAAGCCCTAAAATACTTGGAGATTAAGCAACAAACTCACAAATAACACACGGGTTAAAGTAGTCTCAAGAGAAATTTTAAAATAATTTTGAACTAAATAAAAATGAAATACAACCTATCAAAATTTGTGGGACCCATCAAATGCAAAACTTATAGAAAAATGAACAGCATGGAATGCGTATATAATATCTAAAGTCAGAAATTTAAGCTTTCATCTTAGCCAACTAGGGAAAGAAGGTTAAAGTAAATCCAAAATAAACAAAGAAAAGAAAAATCGATACAGTAAAAATTGATAAAATAGAAAAAAAAAGCAAATCAATAAAGGAAAATCGATGAAAGACTGGTTCTTTGAAAACATCAATTACATTGATAAACCTCTGGCCATACCAAGAAAAATGGAAAAAGACATAACTTATTAGTATGAAAATGAAAGAAGGCTAACTGCTGATCAAATGAACATGTAAGCGATAATAGAGAAATATTGCGAATAACCCTATTCTCAAATATTGTATAATCTTTATAAAAGAACAATTCATTGAACGACACAATAAAACAAAACTCACACAGGATGAAACAGATAATTCTAATAGGCCTATACATACTAAAATAATTAAATCAATAATTAAAAACCTTCCATTAAATAAGCTGTGAGGCCCAGATATAGCCACCGGTGAATAAAACCAAACATTTAGGTAACAAATTATGCTAATTCTCTGCAATACCTTTGAGGAAATAGAAGCAAGGGTGTGACTTCCTAACTCATTCGATAATGCCAGCATCACCCCCAGTAGCAAAACCAGAAGACTTTATGAGGAAGGGAAACTACAGACCAATGTCTCTCATCAATTTCTCATAATTTTTCAGATTTTATGTCTCTCCTTTCATTCCTGATTTTATTTATTTGCATTTTTTCTCTCTCTTTTTTCTAAGTAATGTTTTATCAATTTTGTTTGCCATTTTAAAAACACCTCTTAGTTTCACTGATTTTTGTTTGTTTGCTTTTCTGTTTTCTATTTCATTTATTTCTGCTCTAATACTTGCTATTTTTTTTTCTTCTGCTAATTTTGGGCAAAGTTCATTTTTCTCTTTCTAGTTCTTTGAAGGGTAATGTTAGGTTGTTTATTTGAAATCTTTCTCTCTCATTTTTTAAAATGCAAGTGTTAATCACCATGAACCTCCCTATTAGTGCTGCTGTTGCTGCAGCCCATAATTTTTGGCAAGTTGCATATTCATATTCATTTGTCTTGAGGTATTTGTTTCCATTTTGTTTTCTTCTTTGACACAAAGATTGTTCACTAATGTTTTGTTTCATTCCTACATACTGTAAATTTTCAAGTTTTCCTTTTGCTATTGATTTCTACTTTCATCCCCTTGTGATCTGAGAAGATACTTATTCTGATTTCAATCTTCTTAAATTTGTTAACTTTTATTTTTATGATATAACATTTGATCTGTCCTGGAGAAAGAGCTGTGTGAACTTGAGAGCAACACGCATTTTGCTGCTGTTGAGTGGAATATTTCGTGTATGTATGTTAGGTCCATTTGGTGTTTAGTATGATTCAAACTCTCTGTTTTCTTATTGATCTTCTGTTGGGATATTTTATATATTATTGAACATGTGACATTGAAGTCACCTACCATCATTGTATTGATATCTATTTCTCCGTTTAGTTCAGTCACTGTTTTCCTTATATACTTATGTGGTCAGATGTTGGGTGCTCAGATGTCATACCTTTCTAGTGCATTGACTGTTTTATCATAACATAAAGACTTTGTCTATTGTGACACTTTTTGACAGTCTATTTTGTGTGACATAAGTCTGACCACTCATGCTCCATTTTGGCTAGCATTTACATGGAATATTTTTATTTATGTATGTATTTACATGGAATATCTTGTATTTATTTGCTTTGATTCCTCTTTTTTTGTGTGTGAAATTTGTATAGTTGTGTGTGTGTGTTTGTGATTACCTACTTGT
This sequence comes from Pan troglodytes, assembly GCF_028858775.2. Classification (NCBI taxonomy): domain Eukaryota; kingdom Metazoa; phylum Chordata; class Mammalia; order Primates; family Hominidae; genus Pan; species Pan troglodytes. Next base: position 48,010,129 of record NC_072405.2, read on the forward strand.
GGCTCATATAAAGTATCTTATAGTTATAGAGTCCATTTTAAGCCATTCACAATTTAAGCTCAATCACATAAAAAAACTACGCATTTACGCCCTCCTCCACTCTGTGTTATTGTCACAATTCACATCTATTCATATCGTGTACCTTTTAATGTATTTTTAGTTATAGTTATTTTTAATACTTTTGTCCTTTAACTTTTACAGTAAAATTAAAAGTGATTTACTCATCACCATTACAGCAACACTGTATTCTATTTTTGTCTCTATATTTATCTTTGCCAACTAGTTTTATAACTTTTTATCCTATCATTTTGCTGTTTAGCATCTTTTCATTTCAACCAGGAGAACTCCCTCTAGAATTTTTTGGTAAGGTAAATCTATTGGTGATGGATTCCCTTAATTTTGGTATGTTTGAGAAAGTCTTTACAAAAGGATGAGTTGGATTCTTATCTTACACCATACATACAAATGGACTCAAAATGAATTAAAGAAAAACATGACCTATATATGTAAAACTCCTAGAAGAAAACATGAGAGAAAAGATTCATTATATTGATCTTGGCAATGATGTAATTGTGGGACTATATCAAACCATAAAACTCCATACAGCAAATGAAAACAATCAACAGAGTGAAACCTATTGAGTGGGAGAAAATATTTGCAAACCATATATCTGATAAAGAGTTAATATCCAAAATATATAAGAATATATAAGAAATCCCTATGACCTAATAGTAAAAACAAGAACAAAATACCTTATAACTTGTTTAAAAAATGGGTTGATTTGAGTAGACATTGCTTCAAGAAAACACGCAAACCACCAACAGGTATGTGAAAAAATATACAAATAACACTAATCATCAAGGAAATAAAAATCAGAATCATGATGAGATATCACCTCATAGCTGTCAGGATGACTATTATTTTTCAGCAAATAAAGGATGTGAAGAACTTGGGACCCTTGCATACTGTTGGTAAGGATATAAAATGGTGCAGTTGTTAATGAAAAACAGTATGGAGGTTCCTCAAAAATTGAAAATAGAACTGTCATATGATCCAGCCATCCCACTAATGGAGACATATTTAAAGAAATTAAAATTAGCATCTCAAAATTAACAATTTTGTATCCATCATAGCAGTATTCACAATACTCAAGATGTGGAAACTACCTAAATGTCCGTCAATAATGTGTGGATAAAGGAAGTGTGGCACATACATGTAATGAAGGACTATTCAGCCTTTTAAATGAAAATTCTGCAATATGCAGTGACATGAATAAGTCTTGAGTACATGATGCTAAGTGAAATAAGCTGTCAGAGAAAGACAAATGCTCTACAATTCCACATACGTGAAGTACCTAATATAATCCTATTCATATAATTAAAGAATAGAATGGTGGTTATCGGGGTGGTAGTAGGATGGGGTGGAAAATTACAAATTAATGGGCATAAAGTGTCAGTCAAGCAAGACGAGTAAGCTCTAGAGATCTGCTGTACAACATTGTAGCTATAGTCAACAATAAGTACACTTAAACTTTGTTAACAATCTAGATCTCTTGTTAGGTGCTCTTCCTACAACAAAAGAAAATAAAAATTTTCACGCAAAATAGCATCAGAAAATAAAACCCTTGCAAATAAATTTAGCCAGAAAATGTGAGATTGTGCACTGGAAACTCCAAGTCATTACTGAGATAAATTAAAGAAGATTTAAATAAATGGAGAGGCATGCAATTTTCATAGATCAAAAGATTGACTATTGTTAAAAGAGCAGAATTCTCTAAATTTGTTTATCCATATAAGAAAATTTCTGTCAAAATCATCCATCAGGCTCTTTTGCAGAAGGCGATAAGCTGATTGTAAACTTTATTGTAAAACTCAAAGGACCTAGAATAGTTAAAATGACTTTGAAGAAAAAAAATGTTGGAGGAAATACACTGCCCAATATTGAAACTCACTATAAAGCTACAGTTATCAAGTCAGCGTGGTGCTGTCATTAACACAGACATACAGGTCAATAAAATAGAATAAGAAACCAGAAATAGACATACAGATATATGGAAAATGGATTTCTAATAAACGTTCAAAGCAATACAATGGATAAAGTTTAGCTTTTTAAACAAATTGTGCTAGAATAATTATATATTTATATGTAAAAAGATAAACTTAGAGCTGTATTTCACACCATGTTCAAAAATTAACTTAACGTTGATTACAGACCAAAATATAAAACTTCTAGAAGAAAATATAAGAGAAATCCTCAGTGACTTTGAGCACAGATTTTGTAGATATGACACCAAAAATATGACCCCAAAATGTGATAAGTTGGACAACATCAAAAAATTAGGACTTTTGCTATTCAAAAGCTACTGTTAGGGGAATAAAAGGGCAAGCCACTGCCCCTTAACAAATATTTGTAAAATATATACCTGATAAAGTATTTGTATTCAGAATATATAGTGAATCCTTGAAACTTAATTTAAAAAGCCAACTCTATAAAAAAGGGGAGCAAAATAAGTACATGTAAAGATGCCCAACAACATAGGTCATTGGAGAAATGCAAATTAAAATCACAAATAGATGCTACTCATTCCTTTAAAAATTGTTTACATTTAAAAGGGCTGACCACATTAACTTTGGCCAAGATGTGGGGGTAGGAACCATATACTGATATTTAAAACACTGATGTTTAAAACAAAATTTATAGTTTCAGAGATTCTTAAGGAGGTAAATACAAATCACATAAATCAGCTATTATACAATTTACCCAGTAGAATAGAATGCTGATGCCCATACAAAGCCTTGCATATAAATGTATATAGTAACAATTTTTGTAATAGATAAAATCTGGTAACAATGTAAATGTAAGTCAAAATCTATATAGTAACAATTTTTATAATAGATAACATCTGGAAACAATGTAAATATAAATCAACAGATGATGGCTAAACAATGTGTAGTCTCTCAATACAGTGGAATACTATCAAACAATAAAAAGAAACAAACTGTTGTTATATACACCAATATGGATGAATCTCAACATTTATGCTAAATGAAACATGTTAGACTACAAAGAATACATACAGTCTTGTTCTATTTATATATAAGTATAAAAAATGAAAGCTAATTTATAATGAAAGAATGCAGACCAGATTAGTGACTGCCTGTGTGGGGAGTAGCAACGTGGCAAGATCAATGGGCTTGGGAAATGTGTATGGATTATGGATATATGCATTGTTTGTATTTTTATGGTTTCATGGCGGTACACATATAACAAAACCTATCAAATTATGCACTTAAAGTGTGGGCATTTATTTCATGTCAATCATCTCTCAGTAAAGCTGTTAAAATAACAAAATTAAAATAGTTTATAAAAGAATTTACACTATTTTATTGCCAACTCTCAGGCACTAGTTAAACCCATTCTTTATCAAATAAAATATTAGAAACACTTTATATTAAATGAAAAAAACTAACACATCAAAACAAAAAAATATTTAAAATGTTTGCCCCATGGGGTTTACATTTGTGAGATTTCATCCAACTGTACAGTGGTGTTTGCATTTCATTTTATACGAGGAATAACTATGAAAAGAAGAAAAATACCAAATATAAGCAAAAACGAAGACACTCATTTACTACTAATAGGAATATAATGGATACAACCACTTAGGAAAATCACTGGAAATATTTACTAATGTTCAATATGGGAATATGCAAGCATTGACACTTCCCATGTATGCATGTATCTGATTTTCAAACATAATGTTGACCAAAAGACATGCTGTAGAATATTCACAGCAGGACTATTCATAATACCCCAAATTTCAAACTACCCAAATGTCTGTCAGAATATCAGAAATTAATACCTGCTATTTCTATGCAAAGGTATAGTATGCATCAATTAGAATAAACATTTTACAACTGTAAGCAACAACATCTGTGAATTTCCAAAGTCAGTAATAATGAACAAAGTCAGAAAACAATGTGCATGCAGTATAATTCCATTTATATAACATTTAAAGTCTGTCAAAAATGATCCACACTCACCCTATTCAGTAAATGGTGCTGAAAAAGTTGGATAGCCACATGCAGAAGAAAAAATCTATGTATTTCAACATATACAAAAATTAACTCAAGACAGATTAACAACTTAAATGTAAGACTTGAAAGTATAAAAATTCTTACAGAAAACCTCTGAAAACCTTTTCTGGATATTGGTATAGGCAAAGAATTTATGACTCAAAGACCTCAAAAACAAATGCAACGAAAGTAAAAATGGACAAATGGGGCTTCTTAATTAAGCTAAAAAGCATCTGCAAAGAAAAACTAATAATCAACAAAGTAAGCGGACAACCTACAGAATGAGGGAAAATATTTGCAAACTATATATCAACAAAGTACTGTTATCCAGAATCTATAAGGAACTAAAAAAACTCAAAAAGAAAAAATATAAACAACCCCATCAAAAAAATGGCAAAAGACATGAACAGACACTTTACAAAAGAAGACATCCAAGAGGCCAAAAAACATATGAAGAAATGATCAGCATCACCAATCATCAGAGAAATGCAAATTAAAACTACAATGAGTTATGTTATCAGAATGGTTAGTATTCAAAAGTCATAAAACAACAGATGTAGGTGAGGATGTGGAGAAAAGGGAACACTTTTATACTGCTGGTGGAAATGTACATTAGTACTATAACTACGGAAAACAGTATGAAGATTTCTTAAAGAACTAAAAATAGAACTACCACTCAATCCAGGAGTCCTACTACTTGCTAGCTACCCAAAAGAAGAGAAATCATTATACATCATATGTTCATTGCAGAACTAGTCACAATAACAAAGTTATGGAATGAACCTAAGTGTCCATCAATGGAGGACTGGATAAAGAACACATTATATATATATATATATATGCACACACATATATATTTATCATGTAATATATATTGATATCATATATATATCAATGGAGGACTGGATAAAGAACACATGGTGCATATATATTTATTTATATATAAAATATCTTCTCTCATTCTATAAGGTTGTCTGCCTACTTTGTTGGTTATACCGTGTGTGTGTGTGTGTGTGTGTGTGTGTGTGTATATATATATATATATGCCATGTGTTTTTTATTCAGTCGTCCATTGATGAATACATATTTATATTTATATTTCTTTATATATATATCATGGAATACTACTGAGCCATAAAAAAATAAAACCATGTCTTTTGCAGCAACATGGATGGAACTGGAGGCATTAACCTAAGTGAAATAACTCAGAATCAGAAAGCCAAATACTGCATTGGCTCACTTATAAGTGGGAGCTAAACAATGGGTACACATGGACATTCACAGTGGAATAATAGACACTGGGGACTCCAAAACATTGGAAGGTGAAAGAGATATGAAGGGTGAAAAATTACCTGTTGAATACAATGTACACTATTCCGATGATAGGTACACTAAAAGCCTAGACTTCACCACTACACAATATATCCATGCGGCAAAACTGCACTTGTACCTCTTTAATCTATTTTTCAAAGTGTATACAACATGAAAAGATACAAGTATAGTTAATGTGTCTAAATTAACAGCAAGCCAAAATGAAAGGGAAATAAGATTCATGCTCTTAGAGGCAAAATTAGTGATTTTCTTTGGGAAAGATAGTGTCTGGTAAACTAAGTTGGGGAGTTATGAGTTATGTTTCCTAGATCTGTTGCTGGTTACATGGTCTTGTTCAATGTAAATGTCTTTTGAGCGGTACAACTTTATGGCACACATTTTTGTTACTATGTTGTATACATCAATAAATTTCAATAAATAATATTAAACAAACCATGATCATTGTAACGTTTGGAGAGGAGAAAGTATTAGGAAATGCCCTGCAGTGCTTTGGAATTATAACAGGATCCTTTTTGAGATGTGGAGAGTGGGTATGTGCATATTCATTTAGTTAACTCATTGCTGATTTTGCTAATATATTTACATATTGTATACTTCTCAGAATTGTGTGATATCTCAACTTTTTAAGTATTAAAAAAACAAAGGGAATAATATGCTTATAGAATGTCAATGAGTGGAAAGATATACACACATGCACACAGATGCACATGTTATGTATAGATATATAGATATAGATGCAGATACAAGTATAGGTATAAGTATGAATTTTTTTTACATACATAGAATATAAACACTAGATGGAGAGAAATGAGTCATTTATAAATGGTTTTCTCTAAGGAAAAAACTGATTTGGCGAGTGGGATGGTGGTTTCTCAAAGTATACATTTTTTAAAATTGTAACTTAATCCCGATTACTGTATTAACTTGTAAAGTATTGATGTTACAAATAAGCTGAATGCAGCAAACAGCACTCTAAACATGTATACAGCAGATTAATATTAAATAAATATGTGTAAATAAACAGAAAATCTATGAAAAATATAGCACTGTAGTTTGTATTTATGTTCTATTTTTCCTAGTAGTTTGCAATGCATTAAAACTTCATTATGTATACACGTATATGATTAAGGTGAAAAAATATAAATTTATTTAAATATCCACTGAGTCCCCACTAATTTATGATATGATTCATTTCTAGGTGACTTTTATACTGAAAAAGGCTACAATACACACTGGAACAACTGGTTTATTCTGAGTTTCTGCATTTTTCTGCCGTTTTTCATAGTTTTCACCACTGTGATCTTTAAAAGAAATGAAATAAGGAAATCATGCAACAGAGAGAATGCAGAGTATAATCGGTAAGTATGATATAGAATTAATGTATTAGGTTAAATTATCCTAGTCATTAACCAGTGTCATGCATTTTATATAACATTTGTTATATTAATTCTTAAATATACTATTTTAAATCTAATGTAAGTGGTATCTTTATAATTTTGTGTTTCAATAATTTGTTATTATATTGGGGCAAGCCAAAATTCTCAATGTTCTAGAACTTTTCCTGATGAGTATGCTATGCTGTACCAAAGACTTACTAGGTCAGAAAAGAATATAGTTGGTAAATTTTTAAGTGCCCTTCTAGTTAGATCTCATTACACATTGGTGTTGGTTTTACTTACCATTTTAATATCTTTGTTCTTGTAATCCGTTCAGATTTTCTGTTCTTGATTAAGTCATGTTTGGAAGCTTGTGACTTCAAAAATATGTCCCTTTCTTCAAAATTGTATAATTTGTTGCACAAAGTTATTCGTAGTATTTTCTTGTAATCATTTTAATGTCTGTAGGGTCAGTATTGAATTATCGCACTTTATTCCTAATTTTATTTGCATTTTCTTTTTTTTCTTGTTCAGACCCGTTAAAGGTTTGTTAATTTTGCTGATATTTTAAAAGATCCAACTTTTTGTTATAATTATTTTTTGCTAGTGTTATTCAGTTTTGTATTTCATTAATTACAGGTTAATATTTCTTATCTACTTTTTTTTCCTTGCTTGGGGATTGGCTAGTTCTTTTTCTAGTAATTGTAAGGCCAATGCTTACATGATTGTTTTGAGATCTTTGTTCTTCTGATACAGGCATTTAAATCCGTAAATTTTCCCTTAGGCTTAGCTGCATTCTATACATTTTGATAGCATATATTTTCATTTCCATTCAGTTCAAAATATTCTGTTTTTTTCTTGTGAATTCTTCCCTTGGACTCATACATTAGTTAGAAGTATATTGTTTAATTCCCAAATATTTATAGATTTCTCAGGATTTTTGCCTTGTTAATTTTCAACTTAGTTGAGCTCTGGTCACAAAATATACTTCATTTGATTTCAATCATTGTAAATTTAAAATCTTTTTAAATTTTTTGAGAATTTTTAATGGCCTAGTATATAGTCTGTCCTGAAGACTGTTCCAAATACACTTGAATAGAAGGTGTATTTACTATTGTGAATACCCACTGCGTGGGTGGGGAGTTCTATAGAATACAGGTAGGTCAAGGTGGTTGATGGTATCATTTAAGTCTTCTATATCCTTGCTGATTTTTTGTCTAGTTATTCTATCAGTTTTATACCACTTCACGGAAGTATAATTGATATACAAATATGTATACATACTTAATATATACATCTTGATGAGTTTGGAAATAAGTATACCCCTTTAAACCATCATCACCATCAAGGCCATAAATATATCACCTCCCAAAGTTTCCTCCCAAATTCTTTATTATTGTTGTTGTTTTACCAAGGTAAGAACACTTGATATAGATCTACCCTCTTAGCAAATATCAAGTATACAATACAGTATTGTTAGCTATAGGTACTGTGGTGTATAGTAGAGCTCCAGAATTTATCTTGCATAACTGAATCTTTGTACCCTTTAACCACCACCTTCCCATTCTCTGCTCCCATATCTCTTGGCAACCGCTGTTCTACTCTCTGCTTCTATGAATTTGATTATTTTTGAGTCCACATATAGTTAAGATCATGCAACTTTTGTCTGACATATTTCACACAAATTTTGTCTGGCATATTTCACTTGACATAATGTCCTCTACATCTATTCATGAGATAACAAATAAGAGAATTTTCTTCATTGTTAAGGATGAGTAATATTCCATTACATACATTTGGCACATTTTCTTTATCTATTTACCCATGATGGACATTTAGGTTGTTTCCATATCATAGCTATTGTGAACAATGCTACAATGAACATGGAAGTGCGGATATCTCTTCAAGGTCCTGATTTCAAGTCCTTTGAATTCATACCCAGAAGTGAGGTTGTCACATCATATGGTAGTTCTATTTTTCATTTATGAAGAACCGTCATACTGTTTTCCATAATGGCTATACCAATTTACATTTCCACCAACATTGTAGAAGAGTTTCTTTTTCTTCATGTCTTTACCAACCTTGCTCTCTTTTCCCTTTTTTCAATAACAACTGTGTTAACCTAAGATGTAAAGTAAGCCATTCTAAATGGAAAGTAGTATCTCATAGTGGTCTTCATTTATGTTTTCCTGATTATTGGTGATGTTAAGTACCTTTTGATATACCTGTTATTCAATTGTATGTATTCTTGAAGAAATGTCTATTAAGCTTCTTTGACAATTTTTAAATCAGGTTATTTGCTTTCTTGCTATTCACTTTTATGAGATCTACACACACACACACATATTTGTGTGTGTGTGTGTATATATATATAATTTGTAGAGACAGTGTCTCCGTATGTTGCCTAGGCTTGTCTAAACTCTTGAGCGCAAGTGTTCCTCCTGCCTCAGGCTCTCAAAGTACTGGGATTACCGGCATGAGCCATGGTGCCTGGCCACCCATATATATTTTTGATATTATGAAACCCTTTATCAGATATATAGTTTGCAAATACTTTGTCTCATTCTATAGGCTGCCTTTTTATTTCATCGATTGTTTCTTTTGCTATGCAAAAGCTTTTTAGTTTAATGCAATCACTTTATTTCTGCTTCTATCGCATGTGCTTTTGGTGACATACCCAATAAAATCATTGCCCAGACCAATGGCAAGGAGCTTTCTCTCTATTTTCTGCTAGAAGTTTTATAGTTTCAGGTCTTACGTTTAAGTATTTTGTCCATATTTATTTGATTTATGTGTGTGATGTATGATAAAGTTCCAATTTCATATTTTTACATGTGAATATTCAGTTTAATCAACACCATTTATTGAAGAGACTGTCCTTTCCCCATTGTATATTTTTATTCTCCTTGTCAAAAATTAGTGGACCATATATGCAAGGATGTAGTTCAGTGCTCTACTTTGTCCCATTGATGTATGTATCTTTTTTATGCCAGTGCTTTACTATTTTGATTGCTATAGCTTTGTAATGTAATTTGAAATCAAGAGGTGTAATACCTCCAGCTTTGTTTTTTTTGCTTAAGATTGCTTTGGCTTTTTGAGATATTTTATGGTTTCTTCTTAATGTCAGAGTTTTTTCCTATGCCCGTGAAAAATGCCATAGAAATTTTGATAGATATTGCAATAAAACTGTACATCCCTTTGGGTAATATGGATATTTTAACAATCTTAATTTTTTCAATCCTTGAACAGTGTATATGCCTTTTATTTATTTACGTGTATCTTAATGTCTTCATTAATTTTTATGGGCTTTATGTGCCAATTTTTTACTAGATTGGTTAAATTTACACCAAAGTATTTTACTCTTTCTGATGCTATTGTGAATGGGATTGGTTTTTTAATTTCTTTTTCAGATAGTTCATTGTTAGTATATAGAAACACAACTCATTTTTGAATGCTGATTTAGTATCCTGCAACTCTACTAAATTGATTTATCATTTCTAACAGTTTTTTAGTCTAGCCTTTAGGGGTTTCTATACAAAAGATAATGTCATCTGCAAACAGTCAATTTTAATTCTTCCTTTCTAATTTTGATTTTCCTCCCTCCCTCCCTTCCCCTTTTCCTTTCTTTCCTTTCTTCCTTCCCTTCCTTCCCTCCCTTCCTTCCCTTTCCTTCCCCTCTCCCTCCCTCCTTTCCTTCCTTCCTTCCTTCCTTCCTTCCTCCCTTCCTTCCTTCCTCCCTTCCTTCCTTCCTTTCTTCCTCCCCTCCTTCCTTCCTTTTCTTCCTTTCTTTCTTTCCTTCCTTCTTTCTTTCTTCTTTCCTTCTTTTTGCCTAATTGTTTTGGCTACTATTTCCCATACTATGTTTAAGAGAAGTGGCCAAAGTCAGCATCCTTGTCTTGATCCTGACCTTAGTTTTCCACCATTGAGCATAATGTCAGCTGTGTGCTTTCTGTATATGGCCCTTATTATGTACAGGCATATGCATTCTCTACCTAACTTGTTCAGTGTTTTTACTATGAAAGAACATTGAATTTGGCCAAATGCTTTTTCCGCCTCTAGGGAGATGATCATAAAGTGTTTGTGATGCATTTTGTTAGTGTGGTTGATCACATTTACTAATTTGTGTACGTATAATCATCCTTGCATCCAGGAAATAAATCCCACTTGATCATGGAGTATGATCCTGTTAATGTGTTGCTGAATTTGCTTCCCTGATATTTTGTTGAGTGTTTTTGCATCTATATTTATCAGCGTTATTGGCCTATAATTTTATTTTCATGTAGTTTATTTATCTGACTTTGGTATCAGGGTAATGCTCACCTTATAAAATGAATTTGTAGATATTCCCTTCCCTTCAATTATTAGAAAAGAAATGATATTAGTTTTTCTTTAGATGTTTGGTAGAATTCAGCTGTGAAGCAATCAGGTCCTAGGATTTTCTTTTATGGGAGACTGTTACTCCTGATTCAATCTTTTTACTTGTTATTGGTGTGTTCAGATTTTCTATTTCCTCGTGATTTAGCTTGGTGAGTTGTATGTGTCCAGGAATTTATTCATTTCTTTTAGTGTATCCAGTTTGTTGGCATCTAACTGTTCATAGTAGTCTCTTATGATCCTGTCTGTGGTATCAGTTGTAATGTCTCCTCTTTCATTTATAATTGTATTTATTTGAGTCTTCTCTCTTTTTATTCAATCTAGCTTAAGGTTTGACAAGTTTGCTTACTTTTTTTTTCAAAAAATTAACTTGGTTTGGCTACTCTAGGTCACTTAAATTTCCATATAAATTTTAGGATTCACTTGTAAATTTCTATTTAAAAACCACTTGGAATTTTGACAACGACTGCATTCAATCTGTGGATTAATTTGGTAAAAATTGCCATATTTACAACATTAAGTCATCTGATCCATAAGCATGGTGTGCCTTCTTATATATATTTAAATCTTCTTTAGTTTATTTAAAGTAATTTTTTTAGTTTTATGAGTAAAAATCTTAAATTTTGATTACATTTAATCATCACTATTTTATTATTTTGATGTAATTGTAATTGAATTTTTTATTTTATGTTCCAAAAGCTCACTGCTAGTGGATAGCAATAAAAGTGATTTTGTGTATATTGATCTTCCTGCAAAACTGATGAAGTGACATATTAGCTCTCATGGGTTTTTAGAGAATTTTTAAATGATTTTTCTATATACAAGACCATGGCATTTACAAAAAGAGCATTTAACTCTCTCATTCCAATCTGGATGACTTCTTTGGATCCACTTCTTTCTATTGTTTAATTGCTCTGGCTACAATTTCCATACAATGTTGACTAGGAGTGGTGATAGCAAATGTCTTTGTCTTTCTTATTTTAGAAGATCATTCTGTCTGTTACCCTCAAGTATGTTGTTAGCTGTGGGTTTTTTGTAGGTGCGCTTAGTCATGATAAGGATATATTCTTCTGGTCTTAATTTGTTGAATGTTTTAATCATGAAACTGTGTATCATGAAACCAGTTGGTCACTTTGTACAATCTATTTTATGTGTTGCTATAGTTTGGTAATAATTATCTTTGTCTTATTCTGTATAGGGTAATAGTTTCCTCAAAGAATGCATTGTGTAGTATTTCATCTCCTATTATTTGGAAGAGTTTTTGAAGAATTGTTATTAGTTTAATTTTGAGTGCTTCATAGACATCATTCCTGAAGTCAAAGCAGACCTAAGTTTTCCTTTGTGGAAAGGTTCTTCTTTTTACAGTTGTTGTTAATTACATGGTCTCATATTTTTATAGATTTATTTGTGTTTCTATTTATGGGCAATATCTGAAAGTTAGACATGAAGGGAGAGGCCTTAGTTTACAGAGGAGAGGAAATCCAGGGACCCACACTTTAAGCTGGTCATGTTTTTGTTGTCCTCCCACTCCAACTGGTTCCATTTAATAGTTTCTTGCAACATATTTAGTTTATATTATAGTACGTAGTACATGTAAACTTTCACTGGGATCATTCTTCTGAGTTCAGAATTTATGATCACGAAAATGACATCTAAGTGAAGAGTAGGCATGCTAGCATTATAACAGGAAACAAACCTATATTGTGTTTTTGGTCAAATTTGATTACTATTTTTGAACATTTTTCTTAACCCAGCAGTATTTTATACTGTTGACCACCACTCATTTCCTGAAACTATTTTATTCCTTGAGAGGGAGACCTACTGGCAAAAAAATTCCTCAATTTTTGTTTGTATGAGAGAGTGTTTATTTCTCTTTAATTTTCAAAGGACAATTTCACAGGGTGGAGAATTCTGGAGGGGTGTGTGTGTGTGTGTTCTTGGAACACCAAATGTTTTGCCCTACTGTTTTCTTGTTTCCTTGTTGACAGAAGAGAAGTTGGAAGTAATTCTTATAGTTGAGCCTCTATAGGTAAAATGATTTTTCCTTTAGATTCTTTCCAGATTTGTTCTTTGCCTCTGATTTTCTGCAGTTTGAATATGATATATCTAGTTGTTATTTTTTGACATCTAATCTACTTAGTGTTTTCTGAGTTTGCTGAATCTGTGGGTTGGTCTCTGATCAACTTTGTGAAATTATCAGGCATTATTGCTTCAAATAATTCTGCTTTATTTTTCTTCTCCTCTGGTATTACCAGCATGCATATGCTACTCCTTTTGTAGTTGTTCCACAGTTCTTGGAGAGAGATATATATCTCCAAGAGATATATATATATATATATATATATATATATATATATATATATTTATATCTATATATATTTATATATAAATATATATATTTAGATCTAAATATATTTATATATATTTAGATCTAAATATATATATAAATATATATATTTATATATATTTATATATATTTTTAAATTTTGAGATGGAGTCTAACTCTGTTGCCAGGCTGGAGTGCAGTGGTGCCATCTCAGCTCACTGCAACTCTGCCTCCTGGGTGCAAGCGACTACCTTGCCTCCGCCTCTGGAGTATCTAGGACTACAGGCACGTGCCACCCAACCTGGCTAATTTTTTTTTTTCTCGTATTTTAGTGGAGAGGAGATTTTGCCATGTTGGCCAGGATGGTCTCGATCTCCTGACCTCGTGGATCCGCCCACCTCAGCCTCCCAAAGTGCTGAGATTACAGGTGTGAGCCACTGCACCAGGCCAGTTCTTAGATATTTTGTTTCATTTTTTTCAGTATTCTCTTCTTTGATTTTCAGTTTTGGAAGTTTCTATTGACATATCCTCAAGCTCACTGTTTCCTTCCTCAGTTCTGTCCAGCCTACTACTGGTCCCAAGAGAGGCTTCATTTCTATAACAATGTTTTTGAATCCTAACATTTTTTTTTAATTATTTCTTAGATTTTCCATCTTTCTGATGACATTGTCCATTTCTTCTTGCATGCTATCTACTTTTTTCTATTAAAACCCTTTACATATTAATCAAGTTGTTATGAACTTTGAATCTCATAATTCCAACATCTCTACCATGTCTGTATCTGGTTCTGATGCTTACTTTGCCTCTTCAAACTGTGTTTTCGTCTTTTAGTATTGCTTGTAATTTTTTGTTGAAAGCTGGACATGGTATTCTATGTTAAAGAACCTGTGCTAAATAGATATGTTGGAAAGGTGTTGGGCTGGGGGGAAGCATTCTGTAGTCCTATGATTAGGTTTTAGTCTTTTAGTGAACCTTTGTCCTTCACTCCTACTTCTGAGTTTTTCCTACTCCTTTAAATAAGACACAATGACTAGAGTGGGGCTGGAGTTAGAGTTTTCCCTTCTCCCACATGAAAAGCAAGACAGAGCTGCAGTTGAGTATTTCCTTTCCCCCAGGTAAATTACGCTCTGCTAAACCCCAGCAGTTCAGGTCGTGATGGAAGAGTTTCTCTTGAGGGCAGCCCTTGTTAAGAAGAACACAATGCTCTGGACATATTTCAGACTGGCTCCTTTTCCCTTCTAATTCTAGAAGCATAAGAAAAGTTTTCTCTGATTTTCACTGCGAGAACCGGATAGCTTCCTGGGGGTAGACACATAATAGGGGTAGACACGTAATAGTATGGAGACATCTAAAACTAGGGCCCCTGGAGTTGTTTACTCTCAGACTTGTCCACACTGAGCTTCTATCTATTCTTCAGTTATAGTTTAAATTTTTCTACCCTGGTACTGGTTCTCATGGGAGTTTCTGCTCATGAATTTCTGCTCTGGTGAGTTATAATTAGTTATATCCACTTGTCTGTCTCTAGTTTGGGAAATCGCTGTCTTGTGATCTCAATTCTCTAACAGATCTAAGAAGCATTGTTAATTTTCAGTTTCTTCAGATTTTTACTGTTGTTAGAATAGAATGATGAAATGACAACTTCCAAGCTCTGTACATGCTGGACACAGAAACCAAAGTCTGTCTATACTGTACTTTTTAAAAATATAATTATGTACATAGTTGCCTTTACCAAGGTTCTTTGCTTCTTCATGTTGGATTAGAATTACTGTCTTGGGACATTTGCTTCAGTCTGAAGAATATTTTTTTTGTTGTTTCTTGTAAGGTGCGTCTACTAGTAATTCTCCCAAATTCTTAAAAATGTTTCTATTACACAATCATCTTTGAAATATAGTATTGCTGGCTATAAGATTTTTACTTGGCAGTAGCTGTTTTATTTTAACATTTTGGATACCTCACCCCATTGTCTTCTAGCCTCCATGTTCCTGATGGGAGATAAGCTGAGAAAATCTTACTGAAGTTTTTTTGTATGTAATGAATTGCTTTTGTCTTACCGTCCTTATCTTTCAATATTTTGACTAGATATACATATAGATATTTTGCTCCTTTACCTCTCTATTATTTCTGGTACTCCATTAGCTATATACTGATACACTTAATGGTATTCTACATTTATGTAAAGCTCTACTCATATTTTTAAGTAATTTTTCTTTTTTTTCCACTTACATAATATCTATTAATCTATTAATTTAACTGAACTTCTTCCAGCTCAAATATATTGCTGAGTCATTCTATTACCTTTTTAATAATTTCACTTTACTGTTATTCTATATTTGATGAAGCATTGTCATCATTTTTCCTTTTTTTAATCCATGGTTTCCTTTAGTTCTTTGTATTTATAATAGCTGCTTTGAAATCTTTGTCTGCCAAGTCTAACTTAGTCCAAATATTTCTGCAGTTTTTGTTGCCTGATATTTTTGGTGCGTATATGGATTGTACTTTCTGTTTTTTACCTCTGGATTCTAATCCTTCCCAGTGGATTTGTTTGGTAATTTGGCTGGACTATTTTATTGCAATCTGTTTTCCTTGTAATGTGAAACTTTTGATGTTGCTCCTAAAAGGGTACAGGCTTAGGATGTACGTGGTAACCTTGTGATGACAATGACTATAATCAAGGCGCTTTTAAACACCCTTTTTGTTGTTTCTCTCTGTTAAACCATCTGCTTCTGCTATTGTAACACCCAGCTATTAGCTTACACCAATTGCAGGCTGATTGCTAAATTGTTTTCAACATGCCTTGGAGCATAAATTGCTCCATAGTCTGATCAATTAAATCCAAGTGCTTTTGCAAAAATAGTCTTTGAACCTAGCCCTTGAAGCTTATTTCTTCCCTCTAACCCCCAAAGAACCATCCTTAGTGACCTTTCTTTGGTTGTCTTTGTTAAACATCTAGCTGGTGTATAATTTAGTTTTTTTTTTTTAATATCTACCATCTTTTCTTAATTGTTTACCATCACAATCTGCATTGATTTTGACAGCATCCTTAGGCTTAAACTTTCCTACCCTCTGTTGTAATTAAGTTATCTTAAAAGAGGTACAGACCAGAATTTTACTCTTGGACATTTATCTCCAAGAAATGAAAACTGTGTTCTCTCAGAAACTTGAATTCAAATGTTCTTAATACTTTAATTAATAATGAAAAACTAGAAATTTCTTCAATGCATTTCAATGGGTGAATGGTTACCAAAAGCAGAGTAAATCCATACTATGACATATACTAACTAAAACAAAGCCAGTTTCAAAAGCTGACATACTGTGTGATAGGACTTATACAAAGTTATTGAAATATAAAAAAAGTCAGTATGGGAAAAAGATTAATGATTGTCAGGGACTAGGAATTATGGGAGAGTTTGATGTATATGTCTATAAAAGGGGAAGGCATCAAAAAGTCTTGTGTTTATAATATAGTTCTGTATCTTAATGTGATTATAGTTATATGTTACTACACATGTGATCATGTTGCACAGAACTACACACATGCCAGCATAAGATCACTTATACCTGATGAAATATGACAAATCTCTGTGAATTGCATCAATATTAATTTTCTGATTTTCATATTATATTATAGTTAGGCAAAATGTTAACATAAAGAAGGTTCACTAAAGGGTACACAGGACCTTCCTGTGCATTTCTTTGAAATGTCCCATGAATATGAAACTATTTCAAAACAGAAAGTCAAAAAGTTATTTCATGAACATAAATGTAAAGGTAAAGTTATGGAACTTTTTGAAGAAAACAAAACTTTTGGAGACCCAGAACTATACCAAGGGTTATTTTACATGAGAACAAATCATGATCCATGAGGAAAATTTGAACTTCATAAAAATTTAAAAAGCAGTTTTTATAAGGTACTTTCAGCAGAAACAAGGAAATATAATGACATGAAAAAGTGGATTGGTTAACATTAGGTTACTTCAGGTTATTTTTCCCTGCAATGTTAAAGCAGAGGGGACTTTCTGATCACATAAGCTAAAATTGACCTGTGTAAGGATTAGGCTTTAATCTCTCTCCTGATTTCTTGGAAAGTCAGATAAACAACTTAGTTTCAGTTTGGTTACATGGCACCTTAGGGTGAACGGCTCCATTTTAGTTTCTTCTGTTGGAGACTAGTGCAAGAACTCAGCTCAAAAATAACCTCCCATAAATTTTATTTAACAACCATCTTACAAAATCTTTCTAAGATGCAAAATTAACACACACTTAAAACTTTTGAATAATTTAATATTACTTTCATAAAAAGTTTACTTACCCAATTAGCTTAAATCTCAAATGTGACATTCTTTTATCAAAAGTAGTTACTTTTGATAGAGAAAGCTAAATTATTTTAACTGCATTCCCAGAGAAAGTTGTATACATCCTAAAAATGAATTTATAATTTATTTCTAGCTATGACATTTCTTCAATATGTCTAGTTTCCTATTAGCCTCTGACCTACTTGAACACAAGGATGGCATCCCTATATTTTGGAAAGAGCTGCTACAAAGGTCCCTGAAATGTATTCAAGTCCTTTTCCCCATTGTCTTGGATATTAGCACTTGGCTCCTTTTTAGTTATGTTAATATCTCTAGCAAGTGGTTGCTCCACAGCCTACTTGAATTCCTCTCCTTTCAAAGCTTTTTCTTGCTACAAAGCTAGGCTGAAAATTTTTCAAACTGTTATGCTCTGCTTCCTGATTAAATACAAATTTCAACTCTAAATCATTACTTTGCTCCCCCATCTGATTATGGATTGTTAGAAGCAGCCAGGCAACATCTTGAAAACTTTACTGCTTAGAAATTTTCTCTGCCAGATATCCTATATGGTCATCTTTAGTTCAAGCTTCCACAGATCCCTAGGGAATGAACAAAATGCAGCCAAACTCTCTGCCAAGGCGTAACACACATGACCTTTGTTCCAGTTCCCAGAAGTTCCTCATTTCCTTCTGAGACCTTGGCAGCCTGGACTTAACTATCCATATCACTGTCAGCCTTTTGGTCACAGTCATTTTAACTAGTCTCTAGGAAGTTCCAAATGTTCCCTCATCTTCCTGTCTTTATCTGAGCCCTCCGAACTTTCCCAACCCATTACCCAGTTCCAAAACTGCTTCCAGATTTTCAGGTATCTTTATGGCAATGCCCCACTGCTAGTACAAATTTTCTATGTTAGGCCATTCTTGCATTGCTATAAAGAAATATGAGAAATTGAGGTCAATTTATAAAGAAAAGGGACTTAATCGGCTCACAGTTCTGCAGGCTTTACAGGAAGCATGGTGCTGGCTTCTGCTCAGCTTTTAGGGAGGCCTCAGGAAGCTTACAATCATGGCAGAAGGTGAAGGGGCAAAAGGTATGTCACAAGGGAAAAGCAGGAGCAAGCGAGAGAGAGTCAGGTGAGGATGGTACCACACACTTTGAAATGGCCAGATCTTGCAAGAACTCACTATTACCAGGACAGCACCAAACCATGGGAGATTCACCCCCATGATACAAACACCTCCCACCAGGCACCACCTCTAGCACTGGGGATTATAATCCAGCATGAGATTTGGGCAAGGACAAATATCCAAACAATATATTCACATTTTTTTAAAAAAAGCAGCCATCCTAACCAGTCAAAGAAAATTAAGAAATTTAAATAATGAACATGTATTTCCTGTTTTGATTACTTGACTGATGAACAGAGATTTTAATAAAATCATGAGTAACTGTATTATTTATCATGCCTTCAGTGATGTATAATAGACTTCAGAAATGTGTTCAAGTCATAGAGAGTCAGAAAGTCATTATTCTTTAATAGCAACACAATAAATCCTGAGGTATTAATTATTATCAATTATCATGTGAATTAACAAAATATATAAAAATAAAGTCTTTAAGGTGTATAGGACTATTTAAATATGACATACAACATATATCACAACAAAAAGCACATGGTTAAAAAGTAAATACTTCAGTGAAATAAAAATCTTGGCTATTTGGAAGTTATTTTTTTATGTTATTATTGTTTGTAAGTCAAACAAATATTTTATGTTTAGAAGGAAGTGTGGAAAAATGAATTGTAAAAAAGCCAACCTTATTTTGTTTCCTTCTACAAACTGGAGAAGACAATCAATATTTGATTTTGTTTTTAAATATTGCATGAAAGGTATACAAGCAAGAGTATTCCATAGAAGGACAACTTAAGAATGTCTGGCAAAAAAATTGAAATTAGGTAATTCTATTTTTATATTTTTGAGAACTGCCATACTGTGTTCCACAGAAGTTTTACAATTTTTCATTCCCACCAACAGTCCAAAAGGGTTCCAGTTTGCCCATATTCTTGCTAGGATTGTTATTTTCTGCTTTTTTTAAAAAACATATTGGCCATCCTAATGGGTGTGAGGAGATATCTCACTGTGGTTTTGATTTGCATTTCCCTAATGATTAGTGATATTGAGCATATTTTCTTGTGTTTGTGGGCCACAGAGGATGCGAAGTTGTTGTTGAATACATATTATTCAATGAGGAGTTATTCTTTACTGAGCACAGAATTTCACTTTTGCAAGATGAAAATGTTTCTGGAGACAGATGGTGATAGTTTCACAATATGAATGTACTTAGTACCACTGAACTGTACACTAAAAATGGTTAGAATGTGTATTTTACTACACAAAGTATTTTTATAAAGTGAATAAGGAAATTGTGAAAAAATTAAAGTCAGCAACCTGAATATTAACTATAAAATGAAAATTATTTCCATGTTAACTCTATTGTTTTCATGTGTGAACTTCATATTAATGGGGAAAAAAATAAAGACTAACCTTTTATTTTGTCTCCCTAAGCTGTAGGTTTTTCTAAGAAACAAAGTGTATAAAACTGAATAAATGGATTTTGATTGTTTTTACATAGTCATTTCATAGTTTGCCTGGTAAATTATAAATCAATGCTAAGGTACAAAAACATATACATTTATTTTATGTTTAGCTTTTTAATTGGACTCCTTATAATATAGATAAGTTACCTATCATATAGATAAGAACCAAATTTATCTATAATATAGATAATACAACATCTATAATATAGATAACCAAACTTATCTATAATAATCTTTGATTTTTAGCAGTTATAAAGTAGAAATTCAGTAGTAAATAAGGTTTAAAATAGGCAATTGGCTACTACTAAACATATTGTGAATTTCTATTTTTTCTGTTTTTCTTCACTATAGTAATTCGTCCGTTGTATCAGAAAGCCATGACGTGGGACATTAATATTGCACAGAACTTCCATAGCAAATAACCTAAAGGAACAAACGTGCTTTATTTATAACCTTATGTTATCCCCGAATGCATTGTAAATGTCAAACTTTTGGAAAATAAAGCCTGCGTGCCCTCCCACGTGCCTCCTCCAGTGCCTCCTGCTGTGGGTGGGAACCCCCTGACTCCAAGTTCCAAGAGTCTCTGGGATCCACAGACCTGGGTCTGGGCCGTGCCCTCCAGACCCCACCGTTCTTGGGATCCGCTCGGCCTCCCCAGCCCTGGCCAGAAGCAGCCCCCATTCCATGCTCAGCAGCTATCACTGTGGCGAGGCCGCTGGCCACGCAATGCTCTCTTGCTGATCCTCTCAGGGCTGGGCCGGCTGACCTCCGCGGGTGATGGCAAGTGAAGAATTTTTGCTGCGTACGGGGACTGCATTTCAGTGTCCAGAGAGGAAGCATGTGTCACCCTCCCTGTTCCAGTAGCTCAGGCCAAGCTGTGCAGAAGAAACAGAGCTTGTTGCTCCAGAGCCCCAGAGCTTCAAGGCCAGGCGGGCATCATCCTCCTTGGTCTTGAACCTCAGGCCAGGCTGGGGAGGGGCACGGTCAGAGCCTGCCCAGTTTCAGGGCCACTGTGCCATTGGCATCTGGTTGAACCTGCTAGTTGGAGGGCTCAGCCCAGAACTCAGACAGCTGTTCCTCACTTACCTGACTCTGCTCAAGAGGGTGCATTTCCTGGAGAGGTGGGGGAAGGAGGGAGGCTGGATGGGGTTTGACACCTACAGCCCATATTTCCTTTCCCATTCTGGGTTGAGGTCACCAAGACCCAGAGTGTGGGGGATGACTCTGGGTAATACTCCCTCTTCTCTTCTAGGGGAGCCTCTTCCTGGAATTGGACAAAGTCTGGTTTTGTGGGGTGTGTGTGTGTGTGTGTGTATTGGGGCTTGAAAGTATAGTCATGTAAGATGAGCAGACGAGTGAAGAAAGGAAGCTGTGATACACTGGGAATGCTCACATGTTTTTCCTTACTGCAGATTCTGAAACACCATTTCTACAAATTGTATGGCCACAGAATACTAAGAAAGACACCAATAATGTTGATGTATCTATACACATTCATCTGTGAAATTATATTTGTGCTCATATTTACTTTGTTCTTACATTTTGCCTGAGTGAAAATATATGGTTTACTTACTTTTTCTTTCATTATTCTTCAAGTAGTATATGCATACTAGGGAAATAATTCTTAAATATTTAAAAATACAGTCTCAGAAAAAAACAAAAGAAAACATACCAAATTCCTAGCACATAAAAAGGCTAAACAGCCAACTTGAACTTGATTTTAACTAGCTTTATTGAGACGTAACTAACATATCATACAATTCACCCATTTAAAGTATGCAATGAGCCAGGTGTAGTGGCTCACTCCTGTAATCCCAGCACTTTGGGAGGCCAAGGTGGGCGGATCACGAGGTCAGGAGATCGAGACCATCCTGGCTAACACATTGAAACCCCATCTCTACTAAAAATACAAAAAATTAGCTGGGCATGGTGGTGGGTGCCTGTAGTCCCAGCTACTTGGGAGGCTGAGGCAGTAGAATGGCGTGAACCTGGGAGGTGGAGCTTGCAGTGAGCGGAGATCATGCCACTGCACTCCAGCCTGGGCGACAGAGCGAGACTCCGTCTAAAAAAAAAAAAAAGTATGCAATGTAATAGTTTTAGTAAGATCACAGAATTATGCAACCATCACCATAATCAATTTTTGAACATTTCATCACCCAAAAAAGAAGCTCCAGAAACATTAGTAATCACTCCCCATTGTTTTCTCCTACTTTCCTTTACTTCACCTTTACTTCACCTTTACTTCTCCTTTACTTCACCAGCCCCAGGCAATCACTTATCTACCTTCTAGCTCTATATATTTGTTTATTCTGAACCTCAAAAGACAAGAAAAGCAAGAATAGAAAACAAGGGATTACTGTAAACTAAAAAGCTTTGATATAGCAAAAGAAACAATCAATAGAGTGAAGAGACAACCTATATAATAGGAAATATTTGCAAATTATACATCAGGTAAGGGGTTAATATCCAAAATTTGTAGGTGACTAAACTCAATAACAAGAAAACAAATAATATTATTTTGAAATGGGCAAAGGACCTGAATTGACATTTCTCAAAAGAAGCCATCCAAATGGCCAAGAATTGTATGAAAAAATGGTCAGCATCACTATCATCAGGGAAATGCCAGTGAAAATCACATGCAATGTAATGTCACTGCACACCTGTAGAATGGATCCTTTATTGACAAAAAAGTGCACAATTAAACATTTATGCTAAGAGATTTTTTCATACAAATTCTTAGAATTAGAAAATTTAGCAAAAGATACTTGAGCTCTGAAAAATTAATTAATACCATATGTACGATAATGGTTAGAAAGCTGAAAAGTGTTAAAGGAAGTGACACATCCAAGTCTCAATCACTTACTGGCTGTGTTTCAAAACAATTCTAATTTTCTTAACAGTAAAATAGGTAAAATTATACCTAACTTGTGAGTATGCTGTGAGACTTTATGAGATATTTTATAAGGCGTTTAACCATGATACATAAAACTTGTTTTTTACATTTTTTGTTATTATGAGTAAGGTACAGGTAAGTTATGTTGTTGAAATATAGATTTGTGCCTTAAGCAACTGTGTATATTGTGATGCCATTACTTGATATCCAGAATGTAGAAGGCAAAATATATGTCTTTATTCTCAAACAATAGGATAAAAGAGGAAAGCAAAATATTTCATTGGCTTGTTTCCTATACAGTTTGTATCAAATACAGTTATAAGATACATCATGAAGTTCTACATATGAAAACCAATCCATGTAATAGAATGAAAGAAAAAAACCACATGGTCATCCTAAGTGAAGGAGAATAAGCATTTGATAAAATTCAGTATATTTAATGATAAAAAAGCCTCAAGAAGCTAGGAATAGAGGGAAACTATCACAAAATAGTTAAAAGTATATATGATAAACCCACAATGAATATCATATGTAATGGTGAGAGTGAAAACATTTACTCCAAGATCAGGAACAAGGTAATGATGTCCACTTTCACTGCTTCTATTCAACACAGTACTGGAAGATCTACTTAGAGCAATTAAGCAAGACAAAAAGCATCCAAACTGGAAAGACAAAGTAAAATCTCTGTTCTCAGTGGTAGAATCTTATCTATAGAGAACACTACACACAAATACACACACATCCACACACACACACACACACACCATGCTATAACT
The DNA here is from genome assembly GCF_028858775.2 of Pan troglodytes. Taxonomy (NCBI): domain Eukaryota; kingdom Metazoa; phylum Chordata; class Mammalia; order Primates; family Hominidae; genus Pan; species Pan troglodytes. The sequence goes on from NC_072405.2 coordinate 48,034,170, forward strand.
AATAAATTCAGCGCAGTAGCAGGATACCAAATCAACACCCAAAAATTAGTTGCTTTTTCCCAGGCATGTGGTTCACATTTGTGATCTCAGCTACTTGGGAGGCTGAGGCAGGAGGATTGCTTGAGGGAAGAAGTTCAAGACCAACCTGGGCAAAATAGCAAGAAGTCATCTCTAAAATAAATTTTTTAAAAAATTAACTGGCCCTGATGGCACACTTGTAGCTGAAAGGATTGCTTAACCCCAGGAGTTCAGGCCGCAGTGACTTGTGATCATACCACTGCACTCCAGCCTAGGTGACAAAGCAAGACCTCATCTTGGAAAACAAAAGGAAAAAACTGTTGCATTTATTTACACTAACAATAAACAATCTAAAAGGGAAATTAAAAATTAAATATACAATAGCATTAAATAGAATGAAATAATTACAAATAAATTTAACCAAAGAGCTGCTGAAAGATATGTACAATGAAATCTACAAAATATTGTTTAAAGAAAGTAAAGACATAAGAAAATGGAAAGTTATCCCATGTGCATGGATTAGAAGACTTTATATTTAAGATGCCAGTATTATGTAAATTGATCAGATTCAATGCAATTCCAAACAGAATCCTAATTGCTTTCATGCAGGAATAGAAAAACCTATTCTAAAATTTATATGGAATCTCAAAGGATTCTGACTAGCCAAAATAGTTCTGAAAAAGAACAAAGTTGGAGGACTCACACTTTCTCATTTTAAAATTACCTAAAAATCTACAGAAATTAATACAGCTGGATGTAAAGACAGATATATAGACCAAAGTAACAGACTAGAAAGACCAGAAACAAACCTGCAGGAATATAATTAAATGATCTTTAATAAAGTACCCAAGACAAATAGGGAAAGGGCAGTCTTTTAAACAAATCATGTTGGGAAAACTAGATTTCCACAAGCAAAAGGATAAAGTTGGACCCTTACCTAAGGCCACATACAAAAATTAACTCAAACTATATCAAAGACTTACATGTAAGGGTTAAAACTATAGAAGCCTTAGAAAAAAATATAGGCCAAAAGCTTCATGATGTGTAATTTGGGAATAATTTATTGGAGATGATATCAAAGGTACAAATAACAGAAGAAAAAAATAGACAAATCAGACCTTACAAAAATTAAAAACTTTTAAGCAAAAAAAAAAAAAAAATAGTAAAAAGGCAACCAACAGAATGAGAGAAAATATTTATAAATCACAACTTATAATGGATTAATATCCAGAATAGATATACAACTTCTAAAATTCAGCAACTTCTAAAACTCAAAGCAAAAAAACAGTTCAAAAGGACTTGAATAGACATTTTTCCAAAGAAGACAAACAAATGGCCAAATAAGCACATGAAAAGATGTTTAACTCCAGATACATTAAACAAAAAAATACAGAATCCTGAAAATAGCAAAAGACAAATAACTTTGTCACATACAAACAATGCTGAATAAGAATAATAGTTGATTTATCATTAGAAACCATGGAGGCCACAAGAGAGTAAGATGAAATAGTCAAAGTTCTGAAGGAAAGAAATGATCAATCAATAATTCTATATTGAGCAAAACCATCCCTCAAAAATGAAGAAGAAATTAAGACATTCTCAGACAGACAAAAACTGAGAGAATTTGGCACTAGCAGACCTACCCTATAAAAGAACTCAATCCATATGAACAAAAATTAGGCACCATTAAGGGTAACTATGAAGGTAAATATAAAAGACAATATAAGTTTATTTTGGTTGTAATTTTCATATCCTATCTTATTCAAAAGACAGCTACATATAGCAATAACTATGAATCTAATGTGATGGGTACACAATAGTAAGTATGTAATTTGTGACAATAAGACAAAGTATACTGGAGCAGAGGACAGAGCTACATATAAGCTAAGCCTGTATACTATTGAAATTAAATTGGCATTACTTCAAACTACATTGTTATAAATTAAGATATTAATGTAAACCTCAGACCAGTCACTAAGGAGACAATTCAAAAATATATGTTAAAGAAGATAAAATTAAAATAGTAACTCAAAAATATCCATTTAACTCAAAGAAAGCAGTAATGGAGGGAAAAAAGGAAGAGAAAAGACATAAGACACAGAGAAAACCCAGGGTCCTTTCCAAGATGGCCGAATAGGAACAACTCTGGTCTGCAGCTCCCAGTGTGATGGATGCAGAAGACAGGTGATTTCTGCATTTCCAACTAAGGTACCTGGTTCATCTCACTGGGACTGGTTGGAGAGTGGGTGCAGTCCACAGAGGGTGGGCTGAAGCAGGGCAGGGCATCGCCTCACCTAGGAAGCACAAGGGGTTAGGGGATTTTTCCTTTCCTAGCCAAGGCAAGCCATGACATACTGTACCTGGAAAAACGGGACAGTCTCACCCAAATACTGTGCTTTCCCATGGTCTTAGCAACTGGCAGACCAGGAGATTCTTTCCCATGCCTGGCTCGGCAGGTCCCACACCTACGGAGCCTTGCTCACTGCTAGCGCAGCAGTCTGAGATCAACCTACGAGGCTGCAGCCTACACCTACAAAGAAACATAGACTCCTAGACAATAATAGTGGAAAAATTCAACACTCCACAAACAGCATTAGGCAGATCATCAAAGCAGAAAATTAATAGATATTCAGGACCTGAACTCAACATTGGACCAAATGTATCTGTTAGACATCTACAGAACTCTCCACCAGAAAATAACAGAATATACATTCTTCTCATTGCCACATGGCACATACTCTGAAGTCAACCACGTAATTGGACATAAAGCAATTCTTAGCAAATGCAAAAAAAAAAAACCAAATTATACCAAACACACTCTCAGACCACAGTGCAATAAAAATATAAGTCAAGACTAAGAAAATCACTCAAAACCATGCAATTACATGAAAATTAAACATGCTCATGAATGACATTTGGGTAAATAATAAAATTAAGGCAGAAATCAAGAAGTTCTTTGAAACAAATGAGAACAAAGATACAGTGATACGGTTTGGCTGTGCCCCACCCAAATCTTGAATTGTAGCTCCCATAATTCCCAAGCATCATGAGAGGCACCTGGTGAGAGGTAATTGAATCATGGGGGTGGGTATTTCTTGTGCTGTTCTCATGATAGTGAATAAGTCTCACAAGATCTGATGGTTTTATAAAGAGCAGTTCCCCTCCACATGCTCTTTCTTGCCTGCTGCCATGTAAGATATGGCTTTGCTCCTCTTTTGCCTTCTGCCATGATTTTGAGGCTTCCCCAGCCACGTGGAACTGTGAGTCCATTAAACCTCTTTTTCTTTATAAATTACTCAGTCTTCGGTATGTCTTTATTAGCAGCATGAGAACAGACTAATACAGTAAATTGGTACCAGTAGAGAGGGGTGCTGCTGTAAAGATACCCAAAAATGTGAAAGCGTCTTTGGAACTGGGTAACAGGCAGAGGTTGGAACAGTTTGGAGGGCTCAGAAGAAAAGAGGAAAATGTGGGAGAGTCTGGAACTTTCTAGAGACTTGTTGAATGACTGATGAAAATGCTGATAGTGATATGAACAATGAAGTTCAGGTTGATGTGGTCCCAGATGGAGATGAGGAACTTGATGGGAACTGGAGAAAAGGTGACTCTGTGCTTTAGCAAAGAGACTGGTGGCTTTTTGCCCTTGCCCTAGAGATATGTGAAATTTTGAACTTGAGAGAGATGATTTGGAGTATCTGGTGGAAGAAATTTCTAAGCAGCAATGGACTCAAGAGAAAGTAGAGCATAAAAGTTTGAAAATTTTGCAGCTTAATGATGTAATAGAAAAAGAAAAACCCATTTTCTGGGAAAAAGAAAATCAAGCCTGCTGCAGAAATTTGCACAAGTAATGAGAAGCTGAATGTTAATCATGAAGACAATGGGGAAAATGTCTCCAGGCTATGTCAGAGAACTTCTTGGCAGAGTTAGTCAGAGGGTTGTTGTAGTGTAGTTCAGAAAAGTAAATCTCATGTAAGGTGTCTTTGTTTTGTGTTGCTATAAAGGAATATGTGCGACTAGGTACTTTTTTTTTTTTATTATGAAAAGGTTTATTCTGCTCACAATTCTGTTGGATGCAAGATTGATCTCTGGTGAAATCCTCAGGTGCTTCCACTCATGGTGGAAGGTAAATGGGAACAGGCACGTGCAAAGCTCACATGGTGAGAGAGGAAGCGAGACGTAGGGGGAGGTGCCAGGCTCTTATTAACAACCGGCTCTTATAGGAACTAATAAGAGAGAACACACCCGTTACCATGAGGATGGCAGCCAGTAATTCATGAGGGATCTGCCCCCATGACCCAAACACCTCCCATTAGGACCCACTTCTAATACTGGAAATCAAATTTCAACATGACGTTTTGGGTGGACAAACATCCAAACTATAGTATTAGGTCTTAATGTCAATCAATATAACTTACACTTTAAAAGACTACTTTTTTGCAAATAGATTATAGATAGGCAAGGGGAAAAGTGGATGAAACAAGTATGGGGGCTGTAACAATAGTCAAGAAGAGTAACGACGGTGGTTCAAACTAGGAATGGTAAGTGTAGTCAAAGTTTGAATATTTTTTGAAAGTAAACCAATGGAGATAATTGACAAATTGAATGATTACTGTGACATCATTACTTTATAATCCAACAGTTTCACTTCTAGGTAAATATCCAAGAGAAATAGAAACATATGTCCACAAAAAACTGGTACATTAGAGTTCATAGCAGCATTATTCATAATAGAGAAAAAGTGGAAAGAGTCCAAATGTCTGTCAACTGATATATAACAAATAAAAATATAATAATGAATGGATGAAATGTACTTTATTTACAAAATGTGGTGTAACAATGAAATGCTGCATTTTTGGCCAGGTGTGGTGGCTCACACCTGTAATCCCAGCACTTTGGGAGGCTGAGGTGGGTGGATCACCTGAGGTCAGGAGTTTGAAACCAGCCTAGTCAGCATGGTAAACCCCCTCTCTACTAAAAATACAAAAATTAGCCAGGCGTGGTGAGGGGTGCCTGTAATCCCTGCTACTTGGGGGGCTGAGGCAGGAGAATTACTTGAACCTGGGAGACAGAGGTTGCAGTGAGCTGAGATCATGTCACTGCACTCCAGCCTGGGGAAAAGAACAAGACTCTGTATCAAAAAAAAAAAAAAAAAAAAAAAAAAAAAAAAAAAAAAGAAAAGAAAAAAGAAAGAAAGAAAGAAAGAAAAATAAAAATAAAAAGAAAAGAAATGTTGCATTGTCATTTTGACACTGTAACAGCACATTGGAGGATTTGCAACAGAAGCCATGTGACTCATAATGCCAAAAACGTTTATTATCTGGCTCTTTACAGAAAAAAAATGTATGCTAACCACTGGACTAAATACAAGTTATGTGATAACTGATTGAATTAGAAAGCAAGGCCCATATGTATGCCTCTATGATAAGCCTCTTTTAAATATAAAAATTTAGATAGGTCAAAAGTAAAAAGACAAATGTATCAGGCAAACACTAATTAAAGTAGGTCCAGGTACTTATCCTAATTTCAGATAAAATAGATATTCCAACAGACAGTTTTCAGAGAAAAAGGAGACATTACAAATTATAAGGGGAAAATTCTCCAAGAAGACATAACAATACTAAATGTGTATGCTTGACAGAAAACTGACAGATCTGAAAAGAGAAACAGACACGTCCTCAATTATAGTTGTAGATTTCATTATTCCTCTTTCAATATCTGTTAGGAGTGCTGAGAAGAAAATCAGTAAAGATATAGATGATGTGAAGAAAGCCATCAAGCGAATTGATCTAATTGGCATTCAGACACCCAGCATCCGGATACACAATCTTCTCAAGTGCACATGGACCATTCACCAAGATAGATCATATTTTGGACCATAAAATAAATAATTACTACTTTGGAAATTTTCTTGCTGCTTTAACTGCACTGTAAGAAAGTTGCAGAAGAACAATGATCGCAAGTAATTTATAATTAAAAGTTCCTAACCAGTGATGAGAAAGTCAGTGGCGGATTATACAGGGAGGGTAGATTTATTTTACAAATAAACTGGGAGAAGTCTATTCTTATATCTGTGGATGCCTGAATGTTTGGCTGTGACTCTTGACTTAAGTGAGAGAAGGAATATGTATAATTTGCTGTTTAAGGTATAATTCCCTGAAAACCTCCAGGACCAATTGACTTACCTGGAAAACCTGGTTATACAACCTGGATTTTCATTCTATACATAAATGCATAATCTCTCTCATTTCATGAAGAGATTAAGCCATGAGTCTCTGTGTACAGATATTAATAAGAACCCCAGGGACTTTGCACGTGGATGTTTATTGGATCCCTGGGGCTCACCAGCACTCTCTCTTGTGACACCAAATCCTTCATCTTTGAATAGAACATTTAATATGAGTATGCTCTACTGAGGCTTTGAGTCCCATCAAATATCCAATCTTAAATATCTTTATATGGGCCGAATCTGTAAATTATGTTCTCATCTTGAAACATATGAGCCTGAGAGAGATTCTGATACAGATTTTATATTTCAAATGTATTGTAAATTTATAGTGTTCCTTGCTGAGGCAATTACTAATCATATTAAATTATTCCATGTTCTAGTGTTGTTTAGCCTTTATTATCTCTAAGTTCTTAAGACTGTGAAAGATTGCTTAGTACCAAATAAATAGGTAGGGAGGTAGAGATATAGATAGATAGATAGATAGATAGATAGATAGAGATGGTAGATTTAGATAAATACATTATAACTGACACAAAAGTTTCTGAGAAAGGAAGTTTACTTCATACTTCACTTTGCATCTAATGAAGCAGTGCATTTAAAAAGAAAATGAGAATTAAAACTCTGACCACAACCATTTCCTTAATTAAAGTAATGCTCTCTTATTGCCCCGCTGGAATTCTTTATTGCCTAATGTTTGATATTGAGCAGGGCGTGGACCATTCTAAAAGTTCTCATTTAGTATAGCTGCAAAAATTAGTTAAAGGGTAAACTTTAATCAATGTCCTTCCCCGTCCTCCCATGAAAAGGACAATACATCCCATTCACACATAACACCCATACCAATTATATGTTCGGGTAAAAAGAAAGTAACCATGGTGCAGTCTTTAGAATCAAACTTTACTATCTGTAATTTCACATTTCCACTATGGTATTTCCATTTCACTCACATACATCTTAGGTCCTTCTTGTCTCTCGGAGGGATTACGGTAAATTGAGTTCTTGTAGCTAACAGTTCTAAGATAATTTGCATACCAACTCAGGCCACTTTACTCAAACTATTGATTCTGCCCCAAAAAAGGCTGGACCAACATATTTTGGCCTCCCTGTCAGTCTTTTTCAGATTTATGGCTTTAAATTGGTTATTAAATTCAGCTCATTCTTTAACTATTTTCTGTTCTAAATTACAGTCCTCATGATTAGATTTGAACTCCACTGGGCTAGAATAGATAAATTTCATATGCCATTGGTCTATGAGTTGGGGCTGGGGTTGGAGCAGGTCACTTACCTCTCAAATATTGATAAAGTGCTATCAACTTCTTAGTGGAAACTTCATTTATTTCTTTTTTTTAACCACATATTTAAAAGTAATGAAACAATTTCAATCAGTGGGCCTGTTATTATGTCTACTTTATCTTTTCCTTTTTGTATTAAGTCCACTTTTTTTCAATTGACAGATAAAATTGCATGTACTTACCATGTATAACATAATGTTTGGAAACATGTATACATTGTGGAGTGATTAAATGTAACTAACTGATAACTTCATTATCCCAAATAGTTAACATTATTGTGGTGCAAACACAATCTGCTCTCTGTGCTTTTCAATAATAAAATACACCGTCATTGACTATAGTCAGCACGATAGATCTCTTGAGAATATTCCCCCTATTTAACTGTAAATATGTACCCTTGGACCAACATTTCCCCAAACCCCTTTTGTCTTCTAATCACTTCAGCTTCTGGTAACCATCATTCTACTCTCTACTTCTATGAAATCAGTATTTATAGATCCCACATGAGTGAGATGATGTGATATTTGTCTTTCTGTGGCTTCTTTTACTTAACGTCATGGCCTCTAGTTCATAAATGTTGTAGCAAATGAGATAATTTCCTTTTTATGGCTGAATTGTGTATATATGTACTGTATTTTCTTTATCCATTCATTGGTTGATGGACATTTAGCTTGATTCCATATCTTGACCCTATTGTGTGTGCTGCAGTAAACCAGGCAGTGCAGTCATCTATTCAACATACTGATTTTATTTACTTTGAATACATAACCAGTGGTGGGACTGCTGAGTCATACAGTACTTCTATGTTTAATTTTTTGAGGAACCTCCATACTGTTTTCTATAATGATTGTATTAATTTATATTCCCAACAACAGTGTATAAGTGTTCTGTTTTTTCTGCATCCTCATCTGTACTTGTTATCTTTTATCTTTTGATAACAGCCAATCTAACCTTATATCTTATTGTGGTTTTGATTTACATTTTCTGGTGAGTAGTGATATTGAGCATTTTTTAATTTACCTGTTGGCCATTTGTATGTATTCTTTTGAGAAAGTCTACTCCTTTATTGTGTCCATTGTTTAATCAGGCTATTTGTCTTCTTGGTGTTTGAGTTTGTTAATATTTTGAATATTAACTTATTATCAGATGTATAGTTTGCCAATCTTTTCTCTTTTTCTTTAAGCTGTCACCTCACTCTGTTGAGTCTCATTTGCTGTACAGAAGCTTTTTAGTATGGTGCAATTCTATTTGTCTATTTTTGCATTTGTTGTCTGTACTTTGAGGTCATATTCCAAAAAGTCTTTACCCAGACTAAATGTCCTGGAGCTTTTCCCCTATGTTTTTCTTCCCCTATACTTTTACAATTTCAGGTCTTATATTTAAGTCTTTGATTCATTTTGAGATAATTTATGTATATATTGGATCCTATACATCTAAGATATATAGGATCTAATTTCATTCTTCTGCATATAGGTAACCAGTTTTGTCAACATCATTTGTTGAAGAAACTTTTCCTCGTATGTATTCTTGGTGCTTTTGTCGAAAATCAGTTGGCTGTAAATGCACAGATTTATTTCTTGGCTCTCTATTCTGTTCCATTGGTCTACATGTCTGCTTTTATGCCAGTACGATGGTGTTTGCACATTTTGAAGTTAGGTAGTGTGATTTACTTACAAATTACCCAGCCTCAGCCGGGCGTGGTGGCTCACGCCTGTAATCCCAGCACTTTGGGAGGCCAAGGCGGGCGGATCACCTGAGGTCAGGAGTTCAAGACCAGCCTGGCCAACACGGCGAAACCCCATCTCTATTAAACATACACAAATTATTCGGGCGTAGTGGTGTGCACCTGTAGTCCCAGCTAATCGGGAGACTGAGGCAGGAGAATCGCTTGAACCTGGAAGGCAGAGGCTGCAGTGAGCCAAGATCATGCCATTGCACTCCAGCCTAGGCAACAAGGGTGAAATTCCGTCTCAAAAAAAAAAAAAAAAAAAAAAAAATCCAGCCTCAGGTTTTTCTTTATAGCAATGCAAGAATGGCCTAACACTATCTTTAATTTCTTTTAATAGTAATTTGTCATTTTGTATGTATAGGTGTCATAGTTTTCCTAGAATGGTTATTTCCAAGGATTTAATATGTTTAGTGCTAATGTAAATAATATTCTTTTAAATATTCTAGTGTTTACATTTTTATTTTATAGGTAAATGGGATACTTGTGTATTAAATTCACACCCAATGGATTTTTCAGATTCACTTGATAGTTAAAATATTTTATCTATAGATTATCTTGGATTTTCTGTGTTTATATTATAATAAGATTTTCTTTGTATAAAGATTCCTATTTAAAGTTTATTTTTTACTTTTTTGTAGCCATATTTGCTGACTACTATTTCCACAAAGATATATAAGAATGTTAATAGTGAATTTTCTTAACTTCTTCACAATATTAGGAGGAAAGATTAGAAAATTCAATATTAATTATTTTCATTATATAAATGTTTTGTTGATCCCTTTCATCAGATTAAAAAACTTCAAATCTATTTCTAGTACCTTAAAATCTGTGTGTCTTGTGTGTGTATATGCTTATAAATCAGATAATTGAGTCAAATAGTTTGACTATTTTAGATACCTCATATAAATGGAATCATGCAATATTTGCCTTTTTGTGATTAGCTTATTACACTCAGCATAACGTCCTAAAATTTCACCCATGTTACTGCATATAACAAGATTTCCTTCTTTTTTCAGGCTGAATAATCCTTGTCATGTTTTTTTACTAATTTTTGCTGACCTCATGAAAGGAATCAGTATGTGTAGGACTGAAATAATATCCTTTACTTTGAATGTTTATATACTTGAAAATGTATCTTTTTTCAGCAGCATATGGTGAAAAATTTTTCCAAATTTTAGGATCATTGTCTGTGATTGATTTCAGACCATCACACTATAACATAACACATACCATTGCAATTTGAAATATAACAGTGGGTTTTAATCATAGTACCACCTCATTATATTATGATATTTCCTTATACCATGCCCCTACTGACAGAATTAGTGTCTACTAACCAACAGAAATAGTGTGAGATAACTTTAAAAAAACAGAAATTTGTAATGTAAAACTCATTATCATGCATTTTAAAATAAGTAAATTATCTGTGAAATTATACATATATATCATATTTTCTGGTCAAATTAAAATCACAATATGCAGGTTTGAATCCCAGGAAACCAGGTAATGTACATTCTTTTCTTTCCATTTTTTTGTGTCCATCCATCACAGATAATTACTCTAGAAGACTGAATAAATGAAAAAAAGTCACCGTTATCAACAAGTAAATTGAAATGATAGCTAGTTCAACAAATAGCATGCAAGTAACCTTATTGCAAAGTAGACTTATATCATGCAATTTATTTTTAGCCAACATTTTAAATACACAAATGCTAAAGAAGTAAAATTAACTAGAGAAAATAATTAAAAAATAACACTGTAATAAATTTTTAAGTGGAAAATTTCAATATCATTTATAACTTGATCATGTCTATTATAAATTCTGAAAAATATTATAATTCTGAAAAATAGTCTTCAATTTATTTTTATTATATATAGCTATATGACTGTCACTACTTAATATATATTTATTTAATATATTACGTTCTTTCTCTCTCCTACCCCCAACCCCCCCATCCTTAAAATATTTGGAACTCACTCATGTCCTTTGCAGGGACATGGATGAAGCTGGAAGCCATCATTCTCAACAAACACACACAGGAACATGAAACCAAACACCGCATGTTCTCACTTATAAGTGGGAGCTGAATCATGAAAACACATGGACACAGGGAGGGGAACATCACACACCGGAACCTGTCGGGGGTTGGGGGGCAAGGGGAGGAAGAGCATTGGGACCAATACCTAATGCATGTGGGGCTTAAAACCTAGAGGATGGGTTGATAGGTGCAGCAAACCACCATGGCACATGCATACCTATGTAACAAACCTGCACATTCTGCACCTGTGTCCCAGTACTTAAAGTAAAATAAATTTTAAAAAAATGAAAGAAACTCACAGTGATATCATGGCATCTCTGTTGTCCAGACTACCCTTTAGGTTCACTCTCACTTTCAGGTTGCCTGCATATTAAAAATAAAAATAATATTATACTTTCTTCAAGATGATTTTACAAACCTCTGTATTATCTGTCAGTCTTGAAACCGTTCTGAATTTTTACCTAAGAACTGGGTTCACCCATTATTTGAGAATACCCTATCACTGAGAACATCTCTGCCCTGGTAATCAAGACTAATAATGCACATCTTTGCATCAGTGAATATGAAAAAAAAGCACAGTGATATATGTTTACCCGAAAATAAACTTAGATCATTGTTATATTCATAATATTATTGGTTAAGTATCTTTAAACTTTTTGCCATTCATTTTCAACCCTATTAATTTCTATTCATTTTACTAGCTATGTTTTTTTCCCTGAAGATATTTGATATCAGTTATTCCACAATAGTTATCCAATATAAGAAAACCACTTTAGTATATTTAAATAATGACTAAGTTATTACTAGTTTAGGTGCTGTATATTATTTCAGCAATTTCAAATCAACTTTTAAAATATATTCCATTTTCATTTACATTGTCATTTTAAGTATTTTAATGAAATTCCATTCACTTCAAGTAAAATGAAGGACATAGTTATATAACTCCCAGGGAGAAATCATTTGGTAGCATTTTCCTTGAAAATAAATAAACCAGTTTTAATATTTACTTGTATTTTTATAGCACATATTCAGATATTTTTATTTTTAATAAAAGTTATTTGTTTCATATTTTCTGTAGACTAGCTGTGGCTATCATCTAGATTTTTAAGTTTTTTATTACTTATTAACTTTTAATCTTTTTCTACTTCTAACTGCTGTGTTTCAATTTACATTACTACCAAAAAAAAGCTAAATTACTTTCCTGGGTTTTCCTACTACCTTTCATTAAAATAGCATAAAAATTCACTAAGATATAGAAATATTACAAAGTTATTTAAGTATTATTAAGTTAAAATACATATTTAACAAGATCAAATAATAAAAGAAGATAGATAAACTTTAAAGATAAACTTTAAACTTGAATGGACAGCTAAACTTTAGCTAATCTTGCCCCTAAAAAGTCCAGATTCTTATAAGATTAAAATTGCAATTATTATATGTGTATATATGCATGTGTATGTGTGTGTGTGTGTGTGCGTGTGTGTGTGTATATATATATAATTTTTTCTTTTTTGAGTCTCAGTCTCACTCTGTTGCCTAGGCTAGAGTGCAGTGGCACAATCTCAGCTCACTGCAGCCTCTGCCTCCCAGGCTCAAGTGATTCTCCCACCTCAGCCTCCTGAGTAGCTGGGACTATAGGTGCATGCCACCACGCCTGGCTAATTTTTGTATATTTTTGGAGAGATGAGGTTTCACCATGTTGCCCAGGCTGGTCTTGAACTCCTGGCTTTAAGTGATCCACTCACCTTGGCCTCAGAAAGTGGTGGGATGACAGGCGTGAGCCACCACCCCTGGCCATTAGTTATTAATATATGAGTAATTAAATTCCCATATAAAGACAATAATTGAATTTGAATTATTACTCATTACATCTACCACATTGCTATTTATTGACTATGTTCATAAATTATACAAATAACAAATCTTAAATATGAAATCAATATACTCATCGCTTGAATAGTCCTCAGTTCTCCATTTTTTCCTTTGGAAATGAACTTTCACCGTTATAGCAATCAGTACACAGAAAATAATAAAGAAAGGAATGAATAAGAAAAATGGCCATCTCATTGGTTTGGAATGGTAAATGTTCTCAATGTAGCGCCTTTCTAGGAGAAAAAAAAATCAAAGATTTGAAAGCAAGCACCAGAAATATAGTAAAGATATTTCTGTATTTTACTAAGTCTACCAGAATAAAATCTTTGAATAATTTAATAATTTAAAAATTAACATATTTTCTATGAAATAGATAACTTGAAAATATAAATGCCCAAAGTGACTCTTGTAACTCTTTTTAAAATGGATAGCTATATATGGTGGGCTGATACTTTGTTGAGGATTTTTGTATCTATGTTCATGAAGAATTTTTTTTGTGATTTTCTTCTTTGTTGAGTTCCTTGTTTGAATTTGGCATCAGGATTATGTTTTCCTCATACAATGAGTTGACAGGAACTTCCCCACCACTGTTTTCTGAAAATAATATTGCTTTCTTCCAAGAATTTGGTTCAGTTCACCTGTGAAACCATCTATGCCTATAGTTTTTTGTTGTTGTTTATTTTTGTTGGTGCTGACCTAAAAAATCATAAACCCACAGATTAAGAAGTGTGGTTTCTGACTTTTTGTTTATGCCCTTTGGTTTATAATCCAAATAGTCCTTTTCACATCTGACTACCTTTATCAGCCTGTTTCTTGCCTATAGTTGATTGGGGACCAATGAACGTACATGCTACCTTGATCACTTTCAGTCTGAGCTAATATAATTCCTGTGAATTTCTCATGTATCAAATAAAAACACAATCCATTAAACAAAGGCCACACTCGCAAATCTCTTTGACATAAGCCTTTCTCTGTATTGGATCCTGTGAGGCTGTTATGAAATGACCAGTTTAAAATTCTTAGTAGCCTTATTGTTTGAAAGTTTTTATGATGCATTTACATAAAATACTTAGAAGGCCTTTTGTATAGAAGAAAGAGTCTCTAAGATATATCAACTTAAGTTTTTCTGAGATTTTAACAGAGGTGTTTACAGTCAAAGGCCTTGCTTAATTTTGATTTGAGATAAAATTTTATTGCTCTAATCTCAAATTTGGCCTTTCATTGTTTCTTACTTTAAGAAACTTGGGGAGAATGAAAATTAGTTTTACTTTCAAACCAATAAAATCCTTGCTTGGACCAATGTCCCAGAGTGCCTTATTAACATTTTCTTCCAGCAGTTTCATAGTAGGCATGAGTTCAATTTTCCACATTACCAAAGGCAGCAGTGATGCCAAACAATTTACCACTTCATAATAATGGTTTCACTTTCTGCAACATGTTTTTAAACTGTCCTTGAATTGCTCACCAACTTCAACATGTACTAAGACTTCAGTAGTTTCCTGCCTTTCTGTCTTCCATGCACTATCCAATTTCAAAGCTAAGGTCACATTTTATATTTCTATTACACAACATATTGGGAGCTAAATTTTTTTATTATTTATTGCTGTATAAGAAATTACCTCAAGGCTTAGTAACTTAAAACATTAGATTTTGCTCACAATTTTGTTGGTCATGAATTTGAGGAGGGCTTATTAGATGGTTGTATTTTTGTTTCTGAGTGCAATCAAATTTCAAATATTGCTGATAATTTTCAAGAGGTGAATGAGAGAATGAGATTTCAGGGAATGAGAGAAGTAAGGGCTGCAAAATACCTAGCTAGAGTCTGTAGGAAGACCACGAGAGTCCTAGAATGTTAGTTCTTCACATTTTATTGATCAATCATACCACTAAAACCAACCTGGAAAGGAGTGGTCTCCACTGCTCATTGGGAAATGGCATGTGTGTGCATGAATAGAAACAATTAATTGCAGCCAATGGGAAGATAAGCTAATTGTTGCTAGTAAAATGGAAATAGCTTGAAAATACATTAGTTACAAAGTTTTAAACTTACTAATCTATTACTATATAACATTAAATATAATATTTCCAGATACTGGAATTAATAACTACCTATGACTCAAAATCAGAAAAATGGCTCTACTTGTATGTACATTTAGATTTTTATATCAAAGAAAATCTCCTGGTCCTAAGTATTATTGGAAATGCCAGTTAACTTCTGGCTTTCTCTAAAATTCATCTAGGCTTTTCCTCTGCTTTGATCGATATCACAGGGAACCGCACTGCCCAAGTTCCTTGACCTGCTGTCTTCCAGTCAGTTTTGATCACTGGGAGATATTATTCCCCCTTCCTCTCCAGCATCTCCAACAGTGACTGTATATTCTCTATACCTCCAGCTCATGCTGGACAGTAACTCTCCCTGTGGTTTCAATCCTGCTATACATCCCTGACCATAGTTACATATCATGCTAAATGGCCCAGATTCTGATTCTAGTAATACCACCTCTTTTTGTTGTCCCTACAACCCTAAAAAGTGGTAGTCATTTTCTGGGTTGCCTCACCTTTCTCTGATTAATCTTCTCATCTATGCAATTACCAGACGCCTTACACGGCGTTCTTTCTGTTTGAAAGACTAAAGTGATTTCTGTCTTTATGCCTGGGCTCTGACTGATATATCATATTTATAACATATGCTACATATGTTGTAATATATTACTCTCTGGAAGTGGAAGTAAAACATACACATTCATGTGCAGTTTAATGTCTAAACATAGTCTAGATATAAATTGGTAGACAAAATATTATTTGTTATCAAATTTAATAAATTCAAATTATGTTTTAATTATTTTCTGATTTATTATTAATACTTACCGTGGAGTCTGGCTGGTATAGCTACAGGTGGAAAATTGCCACTGTCAATACTCCCACCAGGCCATAGATCTGATTGAACTGAGCAATCTGGAGGTAAATATGAAGCACTACAGTGACAGTGCTTTTTGTTATTGCATACCTAAAAGAAGGAGAAATATCACCTTATAAGATAAGCAACTAGATTTATATGTGTTCAAGTAGAATTATAAAATAAAATGTAGGTCAGATAAGGCCAATTTTCCTATATGTTTTGGTGTGTGTGTGTGTGTGCGTGTGTGTGTGTGTAGCAATGCATTTAGTTTCCTAAAATTAGGCTCAATGATTTCTATTTTCACCTCACAGTACTGCTACTTACACCTCTATTACTGCATTTGTCAGTAGTACAATCATAACCCAAGTATGAAGAACTCACACATCTTTGATTCCTGCAAACCTAAAAAGGATGAGCAAAAATAAGTTAATTGACATGCCATCGAGAGTTGCCATTTGATTAAAAGCATTCCATACCATACCATATTACCATGGACTAATAAAAAGGGTATTGATTTAGCAACAAGAATTAGTATACTAACAATGAATAGTTAATGTATTGAGCTACTATGTTTCCAGCACTAGATGAGACTCTGATTATCTAGGAGTAAACAAAACAATAACGGCTTCTTCCCTGCTTAGACTGGGATAGCAGGGACAAATATGAAATGAGTAAAACACAAATAAGTACGTAATAAATGCTGTAATGAAAAAATTGATTTATGAAGCGTAAAATACAGGAAATGTGTCAAATATTCGAGAAGAGTTAAAACCTTCTCATTGAGCCCTGATGATAGATAGGACTTAATTGGTATAGAAATAAAAGACAGAGTATTATAAAAAAAGAAGTAATATTTAAAATGATTCTACCATGGAAGACCGTATTGAACCTTTGAGAAATCTAAAGGGCAGTGTGGCCATTCAGTCATTCATTAAATAAATATTTGAGTCCTACAAATGTACCTGGCCCCAAGAAGGCATCAGTGAACAACACAAATCTCATCTTGTTCATACCATAACAAAAGAGAGAGAAACAGACAAAAAAACTCGATATTATATGAAAGAAGATATTATTGGCATGATTGTGTATAATCTTATATTCTTCATTAGCAAGTTGGTCAAATATAGCAATTTGCTATATTTACATATTGGAAGAAGGAAAGCTGATAAAAGTAGGTTTTGGAAAAGAGAATGGAAAGGGCAATAGCCTATAGATACAAAGTTAGAATGTCATTGCTGTGGTCCACAAAAATGATAAGCATACAGTGAAATTCAGTGGTAGTGAGGATAGAAACCAGTAGAAGTATTTGAGATAGAAAGTTTAAACCAGCTGAGTTGGAGTAATATGCATAGTAAAAAGAGATGGGTAAAAAGACACCAAGGATTCTGACTTGTTTAATTCTCTTGCTGGTAGTTAAATCAACTGAGATAAAGAAAGTTAAGCATTAAGACAAAGGTTTAGTAATTGTTTTCAGAGCAAATAATACTATGTTTCAAAAGAACAAAAAATGTTTAATGCACTCATACAAATACTCAAAGCGACTAATGGTAAGCCCAAGAACATGTAATTAGAAATATTTTTTATTTTAAAAGTTTGCTAAAGAATATTGGCAATACTTTGGGAGATTTTTCCTCTTATAATATAGGATCATAACACACTAACTTTTAAAGTCAGAGAGTTAACCTGTTCACATAGTTTTTGCCCAACATTATTGAGTATGAAAAAATACATTGTTAATTGTGTTGCATAATTATGGCAATGCATACCTCCGTTTAAGATTTATGGGGAAATGGACTAATGATGAATAGATGGCCAGGTTATTTTGGATGGCTGTGGTAGTAGTATAAAAAGTACTAGCTCTGGATACTGGATACAGATTAGTGCTGCTGTAGTTATAAATCTATCTGTTCTGTTAGCATGCTTCCTTCACACCTAACTACAATTTAAATAGAGTAGTTAGATATATAATTTGCAGAGCTATTGTCCAGAAAAAAGTAAACCTAATTTTCAGAACCATTAAATATATTAATTGTCTAGAGAAACAAAAGCTGAGGAAGGGTTGTTGGTATTACTGGTACCCTTTTTCTGCAATGAAGTGTTTTTGTGGGTTTTTTGGTTTGTTTTTGTTTTTGTCTGGGTTTTGTTTGTTTGTTTGTTTTTGCTTTAACATGCCTGTGGCAGAGTGCTTAACTTCAGTTGCATCATGCAGGAAGCTTTGCTAGGGAAAAGCAGCATCCAAATAAAGAAGCTAGCTAAAAAAATTAAAAATTATTTATAACCATATAGCAATAGTAATATTACATAAAAAAAAACAATTCTTTTTTATTCTTCACCAAACTCTCTAAAACAGATTTATTTTTGTTTTGAGATAAGAATCATAATGCAGCCTCCTTTATTATCATTAGGCAGAATAGGTTCCTACAGAAACCTTGTTATGTAGGAACTAAAATGCTAAATGAAATAAAATCTGTACCTACTCTTTTTTTTTTTTTTTTTTTTTGAGATAGGGTCTCACTCTGTTGCCCAGGCTGGAGTGCAGTGGCTTGGTCTCAGCTCACTGCAGCCTATGCTTCCTGGGTTCAAGCAATTCTCGTGCCTCAGCCTCTCAAGTAACTGGGATTACAGGCTTGTGCCACCACGCCCACTTAATTTTTGTATTTTCAGTAGAGACGGGGCTTCACCATGTTGGCCAGGCTCATACTCTTTTTTTAAAGGCATAGTTGTACCAGAGATAAAAGTCATTTTTAGGTTCAGAAAATGTGAAACAGTGTGATTCCACAAAAGCAACCAAAACTGAAGGCAGCGCTCCTCCAGTGGCCACCAATGACCAAGCATTTTGGATTTAAATGATCATTTGCACCCCCTACAACAGTGGCAGAATTAGAAGCAGGTTATATCAAACTTTCAATAAATAGTCTGGGGAGGTACATCAGAAAAACGGTGATATAGAAAACAAAACAAAATCTGGCTGAAATAACATTATAGGAGCTCTGGAAACAGTCAAAGGTCTACAGCAACCAGTAAAATACTGAAGAACACATTGTCACAGTCAAAATGGTAGAAAATTTTATGGCATTTTTGTCTGAATGAGGCAGCAGCTAAATTCTCAATCCCTTCCCTCAAACTGAAGGATACAGCACAGATTTTATTGGCAATATTCTAACTAGTCTGGTAGCTGCCTTAAGGACTGGTTTCTGATTTGCCTAACTCAAATCTCAGATGGAAAGAAGCAGTATAGACTGCTAGGGAAAGGTGCAGGGAGATTAACATTTGCAGACACCTGGGGCAAAAGATTATGGTGGAGACGTAATTGTAGCTCCCACAATACCCACAGTGTCATGGGAGGGACCTGGTGGGAGGTAATTGAATTATGGCGGCAGGTTTTTCCCATGCTGGTCTCCTGATAGTAAGTCTCATGAGATCTGATGGTTTTATAAAGGGCAGTTCCCTTGCACACACTCTCTTGCCTGCCTCCACGTAAGACATGCCTTTGTTCCTCCTTTGCCTTCTGCCATGATTGTGAGGCCTCCCCAGCCACGCGGAACTGTGAGTCCATTAAATCTTGTTTTCTATATAAATTACCCAGTTTCAGGCATGTCTTGATTAACAGCATGAGAACAGACTAATACAGTAAAATCGGTACCAGGAATGGAGTGCTGCTGTGAAAATACTAAAAAACGTGGAAGCGATTTTGGAACTGGGTAACAGCCAGAGATTGGAATCATTTGGAGGGCTAAGAAGAAGACGGGAAAATGTGGGAAAGTTTGGAAGTTCCTAGAGACTTGTTGAATGGCTTTGATCAAAATGCGCTTAGTGATATGAACAATGAAGTCCAGGCTTAGGTGGTCTCAGATGGAAATGAGGAACTTCTTGGGAACTGGAGAAAAGGTGACTCTTGTTATGTTTTAGCAAGGAGAGTGGCAGCATTTTGCCCCTGCCCTAGAAATCTGTGGAACTCTGAACTTGAGAGAGATGATTTAGGCTACCTGGCAGAAGAAATTTCTAAGCAGCAAAGCATTCAAGAGGAAGCAAAGCATAAAAGTTGGAAAAATTTGCAGCCTGATGATGCAATAGAAAAAAAAAACCCATGTTCTGGGGAAAAATTCAAGTCTGCTGCAGAAATTTGCATAAGTAATGAGGAGTCAAATGTTAGTCATCAAGACAGTGGGGAAAATGTCTCCAAGGCATATCAGAGACTTTCATGGTAGCCCTTCCCATCACAGACACAGAGGCCTAGGAGGGAAAAATGGTTTCCTGGGCAGGGCCCAGGGCCCCCCTGCCCTATACTGCCTCAGGACTTGGCACCCTGCATCCCAGCCACTCTAGCTATGGCTAAAAGGGTCCAAGGTACAGTGCAGCCCACAGCTTTAGAGGGTGCAAGTAATAGTAAATCCACTGGAATAGTAAATCCACCACCTCCTTAAAGCATAAATTTCACAGGACCTATAAAACAACAAAATGCACACACACACACACACACACAAAACAAGGTATTCAGGCAAGAAATAGCATGAAAATGGAGCAATTTAAAAACCTGCCAACTTGCCCAGTGTTTGTAGAATGGCTCTATTCTGTGAAAGTTCTTTACTAATTAATTTAGTATTATCTGAACGTTGGGGTCAACCTGAATATAAAGCTTATGATCATCCCAGGTCCTTTCTGAGCATGCATCTTTCCTAAGCCTGTGTGTGGTTTTTTAGTTTCTCAAATACATGGTTGATTTAAAATGTATTATTTTTCCAACTCATCCCATCCTCGTCCTAGTGTTCTTAGATGGCTACTTGATGGGACATCACTTTTGTCATGAACACTGTGGCAGGGTACTGCCTGTCATATATCCTTCATCCCATTCACTAACTGTGGATATAACCGGAGTTCCAATCAACCATTTTGAAGGCCATGTAAAGGAGGATCACAAACAAGATCTATAGCTAAAAACTGGACTGAGTCTGGGTCATTGATGACATAGTGGCACCCAATAACTGCTCTGGATAGACAACCTCCAAAATTACTTTGTATTATGGGAAAAAAATAACTACCAACCATTTAAGCCACTCTTGGTGGTTCCCATTTCCTGTGCAATTCCTACCTCACATAACATATTTTAGCCTATTTAGAAATAATGGAGAATTTAAAATATAAGATAGTCTTGGGCATTAATTTGGTAAGACATTTTCAAAGTAAATTTAATAAAAGCAAATGTGTCGCACAATTTTTTAAATGACTTACATTTTGTGTGAGAATTTGAATGACAATTTTTTTATTTGTATACACTCTTACTTTCTAATTTTCTAAATGAATATTAGTGAAGTTAGCATAGTTTTCCTTTCCCTCTTTTCTTCAATAAGGGGCTTACTGTATTCTGTTACTTATTAAGCCAGAGAGGCTTTATAATTTAAACATGAGACTAATTTGAGCTTGTACCTCCTTGTGTATATACGTGTTTGTATGTATTTCATATTTCATATAATAAAAAAATCTAGGAAGGCAAAAACTGTTGATATGTATGCATAGGTACCATATTGAATGCAAAGTAAGAAAGATAGATATGTAGACAGATAAATATTCTACAACTCTGTGTGTGTGCATATCTATGAAAAATTGATGGAAGGTTCATAAAAATTAAAAGAGTTATTACATCTCAGATATGTGACTGGATTGATTTTTTCTTTATTCTGTGAGTTTGTTTATTATTTTCATCAGTAAAATGGGCATATATTATTTTAATGGCTATTTTAAAATGATTATATCAAAAGATAATTTATGACATTAGATGTATTCTCTGTGTGATATGAGATATTTAATAAAATACAGTAAATGAACAACGCAGTTCTCAATTCAGTGAATACACATAATTTCAATGAAAAAACTACTAAATAACCAACGAAATATTCATAGCAATGTCATATATGCATGATTGCAAATATTTTATTCTTTTAAAGTTTGTTTTTTTCCTGATTTTCTGTATTGAATATGCACTTAAATTCTGAGAAAAAATACTAATTATGTATCATTTAAGAACAGAGTCTAGGCCAGGTGCAGTGGCTCACGCCTGTAATCCCAGCACTTTAGGAGGCTGAGGTGAGTGGATCACCTGAGGTCAGGAGTTTGAGATCAGCCTGGCCAACACTGTGAAACTCTGTCTCTACTAAAAATACAAAAATTAGCTGGGTGTGGTGGTACCACCTGTAATCCCAGCTACTCAAGAGGCTGAGGCAGGAGAATCACTTGAACCTGGGAGGCAGAGGTTGCAGTGAGCAGAGATCACACCACTGCACTCTAGCCAGGGCAAGAGTGACACTCATCTCAAAAAAGGGCAAAGTCTAAAATATTAGGAAATTATTTGGGAATAAAAGACTACCTACCTTATTTGAACCACAAGAAGTTCCATCTTTTATCCACATCTTTTGGCTGTCTGCATGATCACTGGCAAATTCCACAGCAACGCAGAGATGTCCACTTATGTTGGCATAAATAATAGTGGCTCTTGGAATTTGTAATAAAAATTTACCTACATATTTACATATTAATTTTCCGCACTGCAGATTGCTATAATTTATCCACAAATAAAAATTATTAATTTTAATTTAGAGAAGTACAAGAATATAATTTTTAAAATAGATAGATTTAAATAAAGTATTCAAGATTTGCAAGCTAATATATGCAATTCGTTTTAAAACACCAAAAAAAGAGCCTTGCCTAAATTGCCAATAATAACTGAACATTTTAGTAATTAATTATGAACTAAGGTTGGTGCAAAACTAATAGTGGTTTTTGCCACTTTTTTAATGGCAAAAGCCGCAATCACTTTTGCACCAACCTAATATTCCCTAGTTAGCCTGACAACTTTTTTTGTGATTCCTTCACTTTCCTTTGAATCTGAAACAAAATCAAACCCAAGCTCAAATGAATTTAACATCTGTTCACCTTTTCAGTGATTTTAAAAATGAAGATTTCAAGGTCACTCATATTAATTACAAAAATAACCATTAATTAATACTACAGGGTTATCACTATATATATCACATAAGGTAGTATTTCCTACAGATTAATGTAAGCATTTGCCTACAGTACATGCTACAAACCATAAGATTTTTATTTGGCCCTTGCATCCTGTTTGGAATCTTAAATGCTACCACATGACCATTGCTACATCAGAAGATTCAGGAAACCATGGAGGCAGAGAGACTAACCCTAGATCAACTGCATATGTTGAGATAGACAACATACGTTATCTAAATAGCCTCCTAATCAGCAAAATCTCAGCAGTGATGAAAATCTAAATGTCTTCAAGCAATTTTCTATGGCCTGAACTTTTCTCCCTTTGGCCAAAAGAAGACAACGAAAATGGGCAACCCAGCCCCTGAAGTGGCCAGGAGTCATCGAGGAAGGACTTGGAGTTGATAAAAGCTGTTCTGCACTCATAGTGCACACACCGGTTAAACATTAAGTAATTTCATAGAACATCAACCTTAGGCAAAGCCATTCTGTGATCATGAAAGATTAAGAAAATAAGCAAGCTCACTTCATAGATCATGTCTGAACACAGAGGAGAAACAAACATTGTCCAAGCCACAGTTACTGGACATTCCCACGATTCAACTAATATGTGTGACTATTGCTTCTTTAGCAATTACAACTTTAGCTTCACTTTAGTCTTCCCTCTTCATATATAAGATTAAGATATACAATCATACAATTATTAATATCTCTACTTTAAAACATCTAATTTACAGCAAAAGTCTATTTCCTGAAACCTTCCTAAAATCACCTAACCCAAGTCCAAATCTCTAGAACTGGCATACTCCACAATTTCTCATGATGCACATTCTCACCACTCAACATGTAAAAAAACCCAACTTGCTCAACTACAGCTGCCTTCTTGGTGGTCTTTGGCTGGAAGGCATTGTAGTAAGGTAGAACTGTAATCTGAAACACATATGCTCACACTTTGAAGACACCGGAATGTAACCAGAAAGGAAAGGACTATATAACTGAGCTTTAAGAATGGGAACTGCAGCACCAGATATTCTGTAGATGTGGCTTTGTTTAATAATTTATGAAAGCACATTGAAGATTCTTAGCTTGAATAATCCAAGGACATTATTAAAATACGGGTCTAATGTCAGTTAGTTGACTGGAAACTTAGACTGAGAACTGAAATCTGAATATAAATTTCAGGTTTATATTCAGCCTGAAACCTGGATGACTACTGAACTAATTAAGCTTGTGTGGTGAAGAATCCAGGGAGCACATAAAAGCATCTCCCAGAGGCATAACGAAATGAACAATGTTTTCAGCTCCTGCTCAGAGACAGGTTTGCTTTATAGTTTGAGTCCAGCTATGTTAAATCCCTTCCATTACAAAATTCTAGCCTTCAGAAAAGCAAAAGTGAATGCAATTTCCATTATGTATTAGTCATATTATATGATACAAAGTTAAGAAATATGCTAAACACACATA
Organism: Pan troglodytes; assembly: GCF_028858775.2. Classification (NCBI taxonomy): domain Eukaryota; kingdom Metazoa; phylum Chordata; class Mammalia; order Primates; family Hominidae; genus Pan; species Pan troglodytes. Next base: position 48,058,708 of record NC_072405.2, read on the forward strand.
GAAAAAGTAAAATATAACATAGAGGGCAAATAAATTACTAGATACCAACACCAATACTACACAGACATTTCATTCAGCAGAGAAGCCCTTTAATGCAGCTTATATAAAAAGGATCAATGATGAAAAGGAAAATATAGTCATAATAGCTAGAATTTTCTTTCAGTAAGTATATGCTTTAGCAATTATAAAGCAGATTTCTGTGCATTTGGAACTTGAGTATATGAGGAAGCAACTTGTATACTAAAATGTACTTTATGGCACTTAATTGGAATTAGAATTATCACTAAGTTCATGTCTTAAATTCAGAGATTTACATGAATGAATATGTGATACATGTATGTGCATATATGAAATGCATGTTCTAGCTCCATTGACTGACAGGCTTAAGAGGTAATGAGAAGAATAAAAAAGAAATAAAGGGCCACCGTATCTGAAATTTACTCTCAAATATTTCAGAAAAACAATTATAAAGCAATATATACATATAGTTACAAAACTGTATGTGTTTATAATGTGTATATTTGTATATTTGTGTGTATATTATATGTAATGAAAAAGAGAGACAGAGACAGAGACAAAGAGATAGAAAATGATAAGCCAAATGTGTTAAAATGCTAAAATTTGGAAAATTTGAAGGGTATACAGGAATTATTTGCACTATTATTCTAACTTTTATATGTCTGAAATTGTTTCCAAATAAAAACATTAAAAAATAAAAAGTCAGTAAAAATAAAAAAAATTAAAAAGAAAAAAGAAATAGTAGACATGCACACAGCTGGTGCTTAGGTATTTATTTTCAAATACCATCTTCTAAGAAAAGGAACCAAGGCTCCTTGGATGAATAGCTGAATCCAGAGCAGAAGTAGAAGAAGCTCAATGCAACCTACAACATCTTTTCTTGTGCTAGAAAAATTTGGAAGTTATTAAAAAGTCCTACAGACTTTTGAAAAGGAGACATTAACCAGCTCAAAGGGATTCCCGATAGTCAAAATTAAGAGAATTTGAGAAAGTATCAAAATAATGATAGTAATGTATTTTATCCTATTAAATAAAATAACAATTATTGTGTCTAAACTGATATATATAGATAAGTAAATAAAAATATAGAAGTGACTACTTCTTCCTACAGTACATTTCTAGATAATAAAGGCAAAGTCAATAATACAGTTAGAAAATCACTAATGGATTTTAAAACTAGTTAGTTAAAGTTTGAGGAGAAACAGAATATGCCCAGGGTCTCAATATAACTCCTCCAAAATTACATATTAAACCCAAAAGGAAAATAGTAATTTCACAGTTGAAAGATTTAGAGAATAATGACTTTATCAAAACATTTAACCTAAAAATGTCCAATACTGAAAGAAAATGGCATGTACCTTTAAAAAAATCCAGGGTACAACAACATCACTTCAGTGATAAACATGCCAAAATGTATCACTTACACATAATTATGAAAAATTTCAAAGAAACCTAAATTGTGGGAAAATTCTACAAATTACTTAACCGATAGTATTAAAAAAACTAATAAAAAGAAACACAAATAAAAACAAAAATGTTCCAAATTAAAGAACTCTAAAAATACATTAGGAGTTAATGTAAATATCTGACACTGGGTTTGTTCCTGAACAAGGAAAATAGCCTAAAATTACTCAAAACAATGAATGAAATTTCAATATGAACCACGTTTGATAGCTACAATAAGTTATGTAAGAAAATATCTTTATTTTCAAGATAAACACATGGATATATTGAGGAATAAACAAGCACAGTTTTCAACTTACACTCAAACCGTTCAGAAAAATAATTATGAAGAGAGGAGAGGAGAGAAGAGTTGGAACAACAGAAGGGTAAAGCAACAGGAAAAATGTAAACAACCTGTAAACCTAGGCAAAGGGTATATGGGAATTCCTTGCACTATTCACGAAAACTATAAAGTTTATTACAGAAGTTTTACTTTACTTTTGAAATAATATCAACATAAAATTTTACAACAAAGGAATGGGTATCAGTAACATTCTAGTTCTAATTTATTTATTTATTTTTTATTTTTGAGGTGGAGTCTCGCTCTGTCGCCCAGGCTGGAGTGCAGTGGCGCGATCTCGGCTCACTGCAACCTCTGCCTCCCAGGTTCAAGCGATTCTCCTGCCTCAGCCTCTCGAGTAGCTGGGACTACAGGCAACCGCCATCATGCCTGGCTAATTTTTGCATTTTTAGTAGAGACGGGGATTCACCAGGTTGGCCAGGCTGGTCTCTAACTCCTAACCTCAGGTGATCTGCCCGCCTCAGCCTCCCAAAGTGCTGGGATTACAGGTGTGAGCTACCCCGCCCGGTCTTCTAGTTCTAATTTACAAAATGATAGTAACAGATAATAGTTAGCACTCATATAGAACATACTAATGTATCAGTCACCATTCTAAGTGTTTTTCATACAGCGTCTATGTTTCCCACTGGCACCAAACTGGTGATGTGTTATTAATATTCATATATTACATATTAAAAAAAACTGAAATACCTGCCTGAGGTCACATGAATAGTCAAAGAGTGGGATTAGGATTTAAAACCAAAATGTCTGGCTGTAGAGCACATGTTCTTAAATACCACGCTTTGGCCAGGTGCGGTGGCTCACGCCTGTAATCCCAGCATTTTGGGAGGCCAAGGCAGGTGGATCACGAGGTCAGGAGATCAAGACCATCCTGGCTAACAAGGTGAAACCCCGTCTCTACTGAAAACACAAAAAATTAGACGGGCGTGGTGGCAGGCGCCTGCAGTCGCAGCTACTCGGGAGGCTGAGGCAGGAGAATGGCGTGAACCCGGGAGGCGGAGCTTGCAGTGAGCCGAGATAGTGCCACGGCACTCCAGCCTGGGGGAGAGAGTAAGACTCCTTCAAAAAAAAAAAAAAAAAAAAAAAAAAAAAAAGAAAAACACGTTTTGCTCCTTAAGCAGTAAAAATTCATGTATTTTAACTTCTTTACTATAAGGATTGTCATGCTTTGTAAAAATTAAAGTAATAGCACCACTGCATTCCAGCCTAGGCAACAGAGTGAGACTCCATCTCAAAAAAAAAAAAAAATTAAAGTAATAGCATGCACAATAAAAATGATTACTGATGGGTAATTAATGTACCTGTATGGAAACTAAACACTTTGTGGAAAAGTACAAGGGATAATTTGGTTATAGGAGAGGAGAAATGTGTCTATGATATTTATAATTTGAATAAACATGGTCTTACTTTATGTTCAGGGGATATTTTGCTTACATAAACTTAATTGTTTGATGTTATTTTCAAATATAAGGTGATAAATAGAAGTTCTAAGACAGATTTCTGAAAACATACTCAGCTTCACACTGTGTGTATCCTGAATCACTTATACCACAGTTTCCAGATACATCAGTCTTTGAATTAAGGTGAGAATAACATTCTGAAGGACCAAACTCTACTTCTGAAAAAAAAAGGTGAGGTTAGTCATATTAAACTTATATTAATTAAAAATAAATAACAAATACACTTAAAATTCTGAAAGGGTTTAAGATATTCATTGTACAAAATAAGATCATACTATAACATTCAAAATAAAAACTAGATTTAAGATCACACAAAACTACTTCAATGAAATGTTTAAAAATTGAAAGGACTCTGGTCTGCTATTCAAAGACATATCCTAGACATACTCCAGAGTTAGCCACTGTATTAAGTTTAACCTCTAATCATTGTAAGTCTATAAATGCATATCTATTAGTACGTAGGAAACTTTTTTCACATAATTGACTTATTTGTCAAATAAACAGTTTTAGCATGAATGTCTTTTCAAGTCAAACAACTAACCAATTATCTTGTTTTACATCATAATTTCCTTAGACCAGAAATATATTGGAGTCACAATTGATTCATTCACCCTCCCATCATCCAATCCACATGCATAATCTGTATAATTTTAATTCTCATAAGATCCAACCTACATGGCCGGGCGCGGTGGTTCACGCCTGTAACCCCAGGACTTTGGGAGGCCGAGGCGGGCGGATCACGAGGTAAGGAGATCGAGACCAGCCTGTCTGACACAGTGAAACCCCGTCTCTACTAAAACTACAAAAGAAAATTAGCCGGGCATGGTGGCAGGCGCCCGTAGTCCCAGCTACTTGGGAGGCTGAGGCAGGAGAACAGCGTGAACCCTGGAGGTAGAGCCTGCAGTGAGCCGAGATCGCGCCATTGCACTCCAGCCTGGGCCACAGAGCAAGACTGCGTCTCAAAAGAAAAAAAAAAAAAGCTTCAACCTACTTAAAAAGCAGTTTATTTCTCATAACCTCCAACTGCTCTACTTGATGGACTCAGTCAAAAATCTTTGACAGGGAGACTTGACCACTACATAATGATGCTGCAGCATGAATGCTCACTAACAGAGTGGACAGACTCAGATCTCAGCTGCGACCCACAGATGATGTAGTGAACTGAAAATTAAAAGTTCATTTTGTCCCAGAGGTCATTTGCAAAGCTGGTTATGGGTAAGAAGTCAAAATTTTAACCTTGGCTATGGTAGCAAGCCAATGCTTGTAGACAAAAAATAGGCCAAAACAAAGAAAGAAAGCCGCAATCTACAGATCAAAATGAATTTTAGGTATCCAAGAGAAACTACTGAAAGACAGTGTGATGATACATTTTATGTGTCAACTTGGCTAGATTATAGTCTCAAGTTATTCAATTAAACACTAATCTAGGCATTGCTCTGTAGGGATTTTGTAGGTGTGATGAAGTCTACAATAAGTTTATTTTACTTAAGAAATATTATCCTAGATAATGTGGATGGGCCTGATTCAATTATTAATAGTTGAAAGACCTTTACAGCAGGCTTCCCTGAAAAAGAAAAAAATTCTGCCTGTGGACTTCAATTTATGCTTAAAATTTCTATTCTGCCCTTTTAATTGTCTTGCCCTACAGATTTCAGGCTTGCCTAGCCAGCCCCACAATCTGATCAGCCAATTATTTGCATAGATATATACACAAAATTTTATATACAATAAAATATCTATATATCTATATCTATCTATCTACAGAGAGGAAGAGAGAGTGCAGAATTACATATCCAATGGATTCTGTTTCTCTGGTGTAGTTCTGGTTGATAGAATTGATAAACAAAGGGGTCAGTGATGTTTTAACTTGGGCATATTCTCATTTGTTCTCAGTGTCTCATGACAGATGAAAGCCAGCAGGCTTACAGCTAATGAAGAGGTCACATCTCTGTTGGAGCTCTGTGAAAGCGCTATGCCCAGAGGCAGCCAATAATTTATCTAAATATTTTATCTAAACTTTCCATTCCCTGGAAAAATCTCTGTTACCAGGTGGCTAGGTCTACTTGATTTGATTTAGAGCTCAGTTAAGTGAAAAAAAAAATGAATAAAAAAAATCTTGGCTTTCAGAGTGAGGTAAATTAGATAGGTTGGTCATAGCATCCCTTAAATGAGAGCAAACTTGCAAAATAGATGGCGAGAATAAACCTCCCAACAGTGCAAAAACTGCATCCTGGGATACTGGTTAGAACATCCTGCAGCAAGGAGGTAAAGGAACATAAGGGAAAACACCCAAATTGGTTCAAGTGCAGAAACCCATGATTTGTGTCCTTGGAGTGACCTATGTTCATTATAATAGTAAAAAAGGCACCCTTGGGTGGAGAATTAAAATGCTAATGAGAAATGTGATGCATGTACTGGCATGTACAGCAATAGCACATGTGCATTCAGGAGACCACCCACAACATGCTAAACAACAATGCCCACTCCCACCCTTTTATGAATAATCATGTTAGACTCCAATAAAGGGAATTTCCTCAATGCCAACCGACGCTCTTATTCTTGTGCAGCCTGCTATCAGAGTGTACTTTGCTTTGCAATGAACTTCTTTATTTACTTTCCCTTTGGACTTGCTCTCAAATTCTTTTCGGCAGTGAAGTAAAGAATCTGAACCGGTTCACTGACAACAAAGGCATTACTGAAATAATATAAATCTGCTACCAGCATCACCAGTGCCTAAGGCTGTGATTTCAGTTGAGGCAAACAAGAGCTCACTGGAAATTTTAAAGGAATTCCTGGAGAGTTAGATGACAATATGAAACAGAATAGCTCAAACCTATTGTTCACTCTGGGTCAAATTTATCAGTCACAAAATGATTAGCTGTTTTTCAGTTGCCATCGACCCCCAGGTTGCCAATCAAATAGCCTGAACCTGAGCAGGCTGGAACTGAAGTACTCAATTTGAAATATTCAAATCTAGGAGCATGGAACAAATTAAGAAGCAAAGGGTCGGATGCAGTGGCTCACTTCTATAATTCCAGCACTTTGGGATGCCAAGGCAGGAGGATTACTTAAGACCAGAAGTTTGAGACCAACTTGGGCAACACAGCAAGACCTCACCTCTACAAAAAAAGAAAAAGAAAAAAATAGTGGGCATGGTGACATGCATCTGTAGTCCCTGCTACTTGGGAGGCTGAGGCAAAAAGATCACTTGACCTTGGGAGTTGGAGGCTGCAGTGAGCTGTGATTGCATCACTGTACTACAGTTTGGGCAAGACCCTCACTCCCCTCTTCCCCTCAAAAAAGAAGGGAGGGGAGTCCTGTTTTGTTGCAGTAAAAACTTAAAAGCTGAGGACCTGGCACCGCCTCTTTGCATGACCCAATCAGAGCCTTTCTCATCTCTCTCATAGTTACCATCTGCCTATATAACCTGCCCCCAGACGCCAGCTTAAGGAAACAGATTTGAGCATTGCCTTTTGTCTCCTTGCTGGTGGACCTCACAATAAAGCTTTCTGTTTTCTTGGAAGCTGGTGCTACTAGTGTTGGCCTCTACGCACATCCGGAAGTGAACTCATTGCTTGGTAACAATGTAACTGGATCTAAAATGCTGCACACAGGCCAGGCGCAGTGGCTCAAGCGAGTAATCCCAGCACTTCGGGAGGCCTAGGCAGGCAGATCACCTGTGGTCAGGAGTTCGAGACCAGCCTGGCCAACATGGCAAAACCCTATCTCTACTAAAAAATACAAAAATTAGCCGGGTGTGGTGGTGTGTGCCTCTAATCCCAGCTACTCAGGAGGCTAGGAGGCTGAGGCAGGAGAATCACTGGAACACGGGAGGTGAAGGTTGCAGTGAGCCAAGATCACACCACTGCACTCCAGCCTGAGCAACAGAGCAAGACTCCGGCTCCAATAAATAAATAAATAAATAAATAAATAAATAAATAAATAGCTGCACACATACCTAGAATAGTTCTGAGAACAGAGAGTTTTCTAGTCACTCCTTACTCTATGATGTTTAGGTCCTGAACAAGCAGGAAGTGAAAGCTAAGGCTGTCTTATAAACTGCTTGAAGTTTGAATCTGTCTTCTCACAGAGATACTTTTGGCATAGGGTAGAAAACATATAGCCAAGGCATTAAAGGAAATTGGAAAGACTATTGGCGGCCACTAAATAATACTGATGTAGAGTGCTCCTTAGGAAGCACTCTGGGTCCATATAATTGAGAGAGAAGACTCAAATAAACAAAATCTGAAATGAAACAGAAAACATTACCACTGATACTACAATGATACCTTATGATATGAAGAATATAAGAGACATATATAAATAGAACAACTATATGCCAACAAATTTGATAACAGAAAAAATAGATAAATTCCTGGACACATCCAACTTACGAATATTAAATTATGAAAAAAGTAGAAAATCGGAATACACCAACAATGATTGAGGAAATTAAATCAGTAATTAAAAAGTTTGTCTTTTGCTCTCTCTTCTTTCTTTCTGCCTTTCTGTCTCTTTCTGTCTCTATTTTCCTTCTTTAATCTGAAAATCATCCACATTGTGGTACCAAATTACCCATTTTCCCAGGACAACACTTTTTCATTTTGTAAGTTTCTTTCTTTGCATCTTTGTTTTGTTTTTCTTCAAACCAACAGTCATTCCTAATTGTATGTTCATTTTGGTTATTGATAAGTGCTTTGCAATCCCTTTTTACACAGAAATTAGAGTTAGACTTGCAACTTGTTCCAGTTGAGAATAAAGGTGACCACCTATCTGTTTCTATGAACATCCTAAATATTTCCTCTGTCAATTGTTCCTGATTTTTTCTGACATGGGGATGAAATACTGTTGGCATTGTTGCTGTTTCCATATTATTTAGCAAACAATTTTGTATATAGTTTGCACCATGGTTTTCTTTTTTGTTTTTAACATTGGTGCACATCATCCCTCAATAACTTCAGAGTCCCTGGATTTTCATGAAACTTCCTTATTGTTTCCACAGGTGATTTTGTGCACCTGAATGTGTGTGCCTGCATTAAACGTGGCTTAAACTGTATTTATATGACAACTTATAATTACTTTAATGTCTATAGTCATATTACTTATTCTATATTTACCAAAAAAAGTGATGGATATGAAGTAAAAGTATAGTTTGTGTTCTGTCTACTTTCTTCCTTCTTGAACTCAGAAGTCCCATAGACTTTGAATCTTTCCCTCTATTATTTTGATGAAAGTAATTAATAATGTAATGATTTCACTTTTAATTAATTTTTAATTTCTAGCTACTGATATTTTTTCTGACAGTATTCTCTTTTTTTGTTGTTTTTTTCTTTTGAGGTGGAGTCTCACTCTTTCTCCCAGGCTGGAGTGCAGTGGCGTGATCTCAGCTCACTGCAACCTCAGCCTCCTGAGTAGCTGGGATTACAGGCATGTGCCACCACTTGCAGCTAATTTTTGTATTTTTAGTAGAGACAGGGTTTTGTCATGTTGGCCAGGCTGGTCTCGAACACCTGATCTTGGGTGATCTGCCCGCCTCGGCCTCCCAAAGTGCTGGGATTACATGCGTGAGCCACCGCGCCTGGCTGTATTCTTCTCTTTCTATAATTCTTTAGAATATTTAAACTAAATGTGACATTTTAAAAATCACAATCATGTATCAGCATCTATTTCTGTTCAGTTTCCAGAAAAAACCCATATATAAGAAATCAAATGATAATAAATACCTTTGCCAAATGTGTCCGTACATTGTTTATCCCCACTCATACAAACTCCATTTATACAGATCCATTGATTCAGTCCACACGGATGCCCAGTCTGAACATAGTGGTTTTCTGGGCATGATGCAGATGATCCATTGCAATATTCAGGGAGGTCGCATTCTTCAAAGGAAGGCCTACACATTCTTCCTTTTGACATAAACTGATGGGATGAGGTAAATGATATTGAATTAAGCAGAATGAGAATACATAAGCATAATAATGATAACTACTTATGTAGGTAATATTGAAATTTTTCAAAAAGCTCTTACTAGACAGTTTTCGCAGCATGGTCCTTCAGCACAGTTTGAACCGGCTTTAAATCTACATGTGGCAATATCACAGCATGTTTCTCCAATAAGGGCACAATCCTGTAAGGCAAATCAAATGCTCTGAAGTATTTTCCAACTTGTATTCATATTGGACAGACATGTTCATAAAGACAACATATTATATAACATACACATAGGTGCTTAACTTACATGTTGGCAAACAAAAATAAATAAAACCACTTATTCATTTACTTAACAGACATTTATTAATTACCTACTAATTGCCAGACCATGTGTTGCTCATATTGCTAGAATAGGTTTGGTTACACTGATAAAAGGATTCTCTGAAGCCCTGGGGTCCACCATAGCCACATCACTGAGAAGAGCTCTGGCTCTTGTAGACAGAGATAGTTAAATACAAGACGTAAAATAAACAGAAGTTATAATTTAAAAATTCTATTGCAGTGACTACTTCTTATTAGAGTCTTCTGAATATAATATTTTAACAAGTTTCTGCATTTTGTGGTATATTGTTGATTTATTTCATTTTTAACTCCCTAATTAAGGACTGGAAAATGATATTATTTCTGAGAATGCTGAAGTTGTCACCTTTATATCATTCACTCATATCTTATTATGCCTTGTTTTATGCTTTAGTTCATCTATGCCCAGTGAATATGCTTTTAAAACTTCTATTACTAAAGTTAGTAAAAGCAATAGATAAGAAGGCTAAAAGACAATGCATTCACACACACACACACACACACACACACACACTCACATTTTTTAAATACCCAGAAATTTAAAATAGGGTAAATTGGAAAAAGAAATTTGATAAATCACACAAACATAAATCATGGGTTTAGTAGTCTTCATATGAGTTATAGCAAGATACTTGGAAGCACAGAGTTGTCAGTATTTTTCACAGCTATTCTGTCTAAGAATTGTCACTGTCATTGCTATCTACTGTAATTCTAGAGGGGAAAGTTATATCTCAGTGGTTTAAGCCTCAATTATATAACATTTCGAGAGCTTAGATACATGATTGTCAAATTGAAGAAAAAATTTTCAAGATGTTTCCATTCAAACCCAACCAAGCAAAAACAAGTGGGTGACGAGGAACAATTTTTTAAAAACATATCACACATCTCAGGATCTATAAACACACTTTTAAGGTTGGAAGGCTACATGAGTGACCATTGTAGGGCACAATGAAGTCTACTTAGTCTTTGTGATCCTTTTGAGCCTGTACCATTCACTATGAGTTTCAATATCTCCTCTGCCTTATTTCATTCCCTTTACCTCTGCTCTCCTCACCTCCCTTCAACCCAGGTGCTTTATCTAAGATTTCTGTGGTTTGAGAAAAGTAGCTCTTCTTAATTATGTATGTTACAAATCTTTTTGACTTAAATATCGACCTGGATTAAAATATTCAAAAACCACAAATGTACTCCCTGGGTTTTCTTGCTCCATAGTGAAAGCTTTAAAATATCTCTCTTTCTGAACAACAAAGGAATTTAGGTTAAATACTAGTTTTAAATTTTAGGCTTAAAAACTAGGGAAGTATATACTCAAGAGGAAAAGATTGAACCTACATCAACTCAGCTATGAAATTAGTGGCCTTGAAAATTGCTTATATGAGAGATTAGAATGGTGCTTACCAGGGACTTCAGGGAGTGGAAAATAGGGAGATGATGGTCAAGGGGTATAAAATTTCAGTTCTGCAAGATGAATACGTTCTTAGAGATCAAACATGACTACAGTTAACAATATTGTATCATACACTTGAACTTTGCTAAGAAGGTAGATTCTTAGTGTTCTTGTCAGAAAGGAAAATTTTTGAAAAGCAAAAGAAAAGGAAAAAATAAAATGCTGTGGTGAGATTACAGGTATGTTAGTTATCTAGATTTTTGTAAATAATTCAAAATGTACTTATATACTCAATCATCAAGTTGTATAACTTAAATATATACAATTTAAAATTGTCAGCTATACCTCAAGAAAGCTAGAATAAATAAAGGAAAATTACCTGTATATTCATACAAATCCACGTAGATCCACAAAGCACTGAAGCACTACACCAATATATATAAGTGCACTCATTAGTTGTTATAATACCTACACGCCCTCCTGAATCATTTGCAGAAAATTTAGCTTGATGAATTAAGGAAAATGGCAGTTTCTCACTTGAATTAATAAGTAATTTTTGCTGCAATTTCAGTGCGTAGTCTTCCAAATTAGTACCAACCTGTTCAGTCCCACAGTCACACTCCTCTCCTGCTTCCAGCTTTGCATTACCACACACTGCTTGCTTTTTGAAAAAAGGATCTAAGCGAGGCTGATTGTGAAGACACTGGGACTTCTGCTTTGAAATAAAATGTGCAAAGTCTTCGATGCTGCAGTTACTAAAGATCTTCACACCACTGAAATGACTAAAGACACATCAAACGTCAAATTTTAATGTAAGGGTTTCCATAAACTACCTACCCTTAGAATAAACCTATACAACAGCATTCCACAACAGACCAAATTCCCAAGTCTGTGAGTGTCAATGCTTTCAATCTCTGTGCATGGGAAGTCAACTGTGCAAGAATGTAAATATTTTAGTGGAAGTAAATTACTAATCCATAAAGTTTTATTGGCTCTCCTATGACACTTATTCATGACACTGCTCTCTCTTGTTTAAGCTCCTATTTTCCAAAGTGCCCCATTGCTGTTTCATTTGTGCTCTTTCTTTTTATAACTTCTAAGTGCTGGGACACCCCTGTATTAATAAAGAAAACATGCTTTTTTTTTTTTTTTTTTTTTTTTTTTGAGACGGAGTCTCACTCTGTCACCCAGGCTAGAGTGCAATGGCATGATCTCTGCTCACTGCAATGTCCATCTCCCGGTTCAAGCAATTCTTCTGCCTCAGCCTCCCAAGTAACTGGGATTAGAGGCACACGCCACCATGACCTACTAATTTTTGTATTTTTTTTTTAGTAGAGATGGGGTTTCACCATGTTGGCCAGGCTGGTCTAGAACTCCTGACCTCGTGTTTCGCCCACCTAGGCCTCCCAAAGTGTTGGGATTACAGGCGTGAGCCAACGCGCCCAGCCCAGGCTTTTCTTTTTTTAAGAAATCTATATTTTTTCATAGGTTATTTTATCCATGTCTATAGTTGCAAATAGCGTCTATGCCCAATAGCTCCGATATTTGTTTCTCTGGCATTGTCACCTGAACTCAAGTCCAGAGTCTGATGCTTTATTCAGTGTTTCTTCTTAAGTGTATTTTATTGGCACCTTAAATATAAATTCCCAATACTCTTGATTATTCTTCCCAAAAACACCCCTCACAAAGTATCACACAGTGTTTCAGAATGTGGACTCTGTGGCCAATCAAAACAAATGAGTTAAAGTCTTGGTTTTGCCATTTACAGGTTGTTTGTCCTTGTAAAAGATTTTAAAATTATATGCATTTTAGTTTCCTCCTTGCAATATGAAGATAAATGTTTTATTTATCTCATAAAGTTGTGAGAGTATTATACATGTAAAGTACTAAAAACTGTGCCTATCCATAGTTTGTACTCCTAATAGTTTCAAATTCACTACAGGGAAATTCCAACTGCCTAGTTGCTCAGGACAGAAACCTTGAGGTTATCTTATATTTCTCACAAACCCCTTATCTGCCATGAAATTTTGTCAAATCTGTCTACTTTCTATATATTCAATATGTGTTTTCCATAACAACCACTTACTCACAGACTTTATGGTCTTTCATTACAGATTAATGCAATAGCCTACTAGCTCATCACATGCTTTTCCTCAAAACTCAATCAATTATATTTCCTAAAAAAGTGGCAATTTCATATTACTTCCATGTTTAAATTCACCTATAGTTACTCAATCATTCAGAGCAAAATCAGTGCGATGTATTCACCAACTCCTCTGAGGTCATTCTCCTCATCAACCTCAACTCACTCTGCTCAAATAGGTGGACTTCTTACTGTCCCCTCCGTCAAATATTCTACTATTTCCTCTGCCTGGAAAACTATTCCTTAGTATGCATGCACGGTTCCCTTTCATTCATTTCACATGTCTATACAAAATTTATGCAAACGGATATTTCCAAGCACACGTTAAAAATACCGCTTCCTTACTACCCTTTATTCCCCTTACTGACATTTGTTTTACTTCAGAATATTTACCAACAACTGGAATGTTACTAATTTAATCATTCATTAACTATCTTCTGCTAGTTCTTTTAAAGGAGTGCACTATTGAAACCACTTGCTATAAATAATAAAGTTTAATTGTGTTATAATTTTGATTATTCTAAGTAGTATTAACAATGTTTAAAAAGATTATAATCATGATGGCCTATATTTTGATGGAAGACATTGTTAATAGGAATGTGATGAGTTTTAAGGTAATAAACTTGATGGTATCAAACTCTAGTCATTTGGATTATCACAAGAAAATGTTATTCACTCGAAGACCTCGAATAAATTTAGAATTTTTGAAAAAACTAACAGTGTTGGTATGACTTTTTGTGTGGTCACATCCTGGCTGAACATCCCCTTCAGTTCCATCAACCTTAAATAATGAATTTATTATAAATTGCCAAGAATTCAAATGATTACTATCTAAATACAAGGAACCATATAGAAAAAAACGGATAGAAATTTAATATTACTGAGAACCAGGCAATGCAAGATACATTTACCATGTGTGAACTGGTTTATAGAGTATACACTTTCTGGTAATGAAATTAACATTGTCATTAGAAAGTAAAATATCGGGAGGGATAGCATTAGGAGATATACCTAATGTAAATGACGAGTTAATGAGTGCAGCACACCGAAATGGCGCATGTATACATGTGTAACAAACCGCACGTTGTGCACATGTACCCTAGAACTTAAAAGTATAATAAAAAAAAAGAAAGAGGGGAGAGAGAACGGTAAAAACAAAAGAAAAGAAAGTAAAATATCAAGCATAATTGCATCCGATTAGAGTATTTTTTTGCAGCTTGAATCTTCATGGAGATTTGCTGGATGTTTTCATGCTCTATTCTCTCACTTTTTTTTGATAACGGAGCCTCTGGTTGTTAGTTGAATGCATGACTTCATTGTACAATGTCTAAATTTCTCAGTTTTTAATAAATGAGTGAACATATATAGAAGTCAAATAATTGACCTAAGATGAGCCATAAGTTCAAGTTCTAGGAGGTAATGAGATAGACATGTTTTTGTAAGCTCCTTTATCCTGTTGGTCACTTTAAATTTGGTTAATTGTTGTAATTAAAACTTCCATTAGGGATATGAGATTATTTTGGGAATGGAAGCCACTGTGTAGAAATACAGTGTGAAATTATACTGTGAAACATCACACAATTAATAGAATGGTAATTTCTCAAAATAAACTTTTCTTTGATTGTAGCCATTATTCCTTTGTGTTTTCTGTAACTTGCAGCAAAATCTAAATACAGACTTAATCCCAATATAGATCTCAATCAAAATATTTCTTTATCAACCACATTTCAACCATTCATTTTCTCACCAAAAAATTACAAAGTATTTGCAAAAGAATGAAATGTTCTAGTAACAATACAATACAAAATAAAAGAATGGAGCATCTTTTTCCTTAATCCATAATCAAAACATCAAAACATGTGTCTAATATTTTGTATTTTACAAAAAGTATGATTCGCTAGGAAGAATATTAATATAACCTATATTTAAATATAATTTTGAAGGAATTACTACAGGCATCTTAATTACTAACTAAAAACAGAAAAATAACACCTCAACACATTCTCTCACTTTCTGTTGTACATGATGGAAGGAATCAATTTGAAAAAATGAAAAACAAAGAAAGACAAAACTAAACACAATTATTAAATAAGTCTCATGAAATTCAAAAGATAGACATCTAGAAAGTATATTTTTGGACCATAGCAGATATTAAATCAGATAACAAAAAGATATTTAGGAAATCCACAAATATTTGAAAATCAACTAACCTACATCTAAAATTGCTAGACAAAGAAGAAATCACAAAAAATTGAAAATATTTCAACTAACTGGAAATGAAACACAAAGTATCAAAAATGTGTGGTGTGTAATTGAAGGTCAAGTTCTAGGAACTTGTGATTAGAGAGAAATGCACAGCTTTAAAGGGTTTACACAAAAAGAAGGGAGGTTTAAAATCAGTTATTTGAATTTTTACATTAAAAATCTAGAAAAAAAGATGAATAAACTTACCACAAACTAAGTAGAAATAAAGGAAAACAAAGTAGATAGGCCACAGGAAAGAGTCAATGTCATTAAAATATGATTCTTTAAAAAAATGAATTAATTTGATAAAATCTAAGTTAGAGTGATTATAAAAAGAAACTCAAATGATCAGTACCAGAGATAAAAGAGGGCATATCACAAATTATCCCATTGACTTTTAGAGGAAAATAAATGAAAGCTATAAAAAATTTTATGAAAAATTAATCAATTTTGAGGAAACAAAATACTTATTAGAAAAGGAAAAATAACTAAAATCTAAATATCTCAAAAATGACCAATTAAACACCTTTCCAAAAAGAGTTATCCAGGTCCGGACAGCTTCACTGGTAAATGCTATCAAACAATTTAGAAAGAAATAGTATCAATAGTACAAAATCTCTTTTAGAAAGTTATATGAAGCCAGTGTAACTGTGATACTAAAACCAGTCAAAGGAATTGCAAAAGAATTACTACTAAAGATCTGTATCACTCATTAATATACAGGCAAATATACTTTGCCAATATTAGGGGAAAAAATCCAGCTACAAAAAGGATTAATACATTAAAAGGATAATTCCTCATTCCTTGATGCAGTTTATCTCAGAAAAGCAAGATTATTTAAACAACTAAAAATGAATAAAATGTATTTCAATGTATCAACAGAATAAAGTAGAAGAAACATATGAGCATCTCAATATTTGATAAAATATATTCATAATGAAAACTCTGATAAATGAGGGTTACAAAGCTTTCTCAATCTGATTAAAAGTCTCTCTGTAAAACCTTCAGTTAATGTATTTATTGGTGAAAAGTTACAAGTCTTGCTCATAAATCAGAGTGAAACAAAGACAGCCACACTTCAAACTTTTGTTTTAAATAGTACTCGAGGCCCTAAGCACTGCGATAAGGCAAGATATAGATGTTTTAAAAATATAAACATCGAAAAGGAAGATGTATTTATAATATATAATTACATGTGAATACAATTCTCATGAGACTAAATTAGAAGTTCCAGAATAGAATACGTTAGTGTAGCAAAGCTGCAGGATACAAGCTCAATAAAAATTAATCAATACCATTTCTATATACTTGTCACAAACAATTGCAAATTTCATAGTCTCATAAACATGGTGCAATTAGAAAAACAATAAGAAACCTATTTCCAAAGGAAAAAATAAAAAACAAAACTAAGGAACGGGTTCCAACCGTGATGGGAATAACTTATTAGGCATCCTAACAAAATTACCTATTTCAAAATTGAACAGAGAATACTTTGACATTATCCAAGAGGATGTGGAGGGCCCAAAGAACTTCTTATATTTGTGATTTTCTTATCCTTCCTATCGTTTCTTTACCATTACAACTATTGTAATCATTATAATCAACATTGTAAACAGCTATACTGTGGTTGAAATAAATAAAAGTTTAATGAATAATGCTCAACATTATTAATACAAACTATATAAATGTCATCTGTCTTTGTTTAGATTGGCCAGGAGAAAATACTCTAAAGCATGAACTTGATTGCAGGAATTTTATGTGGGTGGTGATCCTAGGAAGCAGGAATAAGGGTGTAAGGATGAAGAAAGAGAGGGGGAGGAAAGGTTGATATCAGCATGTATTATTGAGATGGCAATAATGACTTCTTTCTGCGGGGCCCACAGGAAAATGTACAGAATATCTTACAGAATTTTCCATAGTTGGTCAGGAATCTGGTGTTTCACTAAAGTGGCTGAAGTTTGCTCCTAGAAAAGGAGTGTGTACATTTCATTTTAAGACTTTTTTTTACAGTGTCCTAGGAAAAAGGCTGGTTGACATTCATAGATGTCAAAGACCTGGTCCTTGAGTGCGTCTTTTGAAGTAAATGCTTTTCTGGTGGAACTTGAAAATAAACATCTGAATGTGTTGTGCCCATTCTAAATAAATCCACATACTTCTTCCCCACACTTTCTTGTCTTTAAATGTCCAGTTTTATAGCATCTAGATCGTTCACCTAGTATCCACGCTATTTGCCACAGCATAGGAATCTGTGTAGATTTCAATCTCTGGCACTTCTCTCATACAAGGTGGAAAACCCGACATATTGTTTACAAATATGTGCATGGGGCATGGGGACATTTACCATCCCCACAGTCTTTAGGTCTAAATCTAATAGGACTCTATATGAAACTGACTTTTAAAAAATACTTCAACTAACATATTAAAATTGGACTGAGGTTTGTTTTTCTCCATCAACCAGTTTTAGAAAATCCCTACAAGGATATTAGTGTATGGTGACTGAGAAATATTGGTACAATAGATGTAGGTGACATGAAGATCTGGGATCCCTGTTCCCTTATTTACTTGTACTATCTGGACCTTCTCTAGCTTGCTCCCAGATTTACCATTTTGGTCATCAGATAGATTGATATGCTCACTTGATCTTATACATATATTTTTGTGGCTCTAAAACACCTATTTTATGATGAAAACAGTAAACTTCAATAACATAGCAACTTACTATTTCCTGGATGCATGCTCAAGGCTGCAAGAGCCCAATAGCCCATTGGAAGCTATAGCAGAACTACAGGTCTGCACTGCAAATCTCCTACTGATACTTGCCAGATATTCCACATGTACGTAATCTACCAGGAATATCCTTAGCATCATTGTATTTAAATAATCACAAGAACCAAAGACAAGGCATCTTGCACCACAGCCTGGACCTGCTGCAGTGCACTTTTCACATTATCTTTTGCCAAAGGTGCCCTTGTTGCTAGCAGATCATGTATTGATGTAGGCCCACAATCCTTTCATAAAGGTTTGTTTTCTAAAGCCACTCTGGGGTAACTATTTTA
The DNA here is from genome assembly GCF_028858775.2 of Pan troglodytes. Lineage (NCBI taxonomy): Eukaryota > Metazoa > Chordata > Mammalia > Primates > Hominidae > Pan > Pan troglodytes. The sequence goes on from NC_072405.2 coordinate 48,077,111, forward strand.
GGACAGGTCCCCCATCCCTGCCACCCCAAAAATCAGAGCCTGAGACAAGAACTTAAGCACAAATATTTTAGGGAGCAGCAGTGTGGGAATGGAGACAGTGAGATGTTTCCTGCTGCAGGCAATGAGGCTTGATTCTCTAACACATCTGAGAAACAAACAATGCCTCCAAGAATATCCATCAGAAAGATAAAAGGCTGGCTCCAGTTACTGCCTGGTTTCCTTAAATCCCCTGGCTATTTGATCGTATTTCTACAAAAATTCATAATGTACTATAAGAATAATGTTGATATCAGCAAAAAAAATTCACTAGATCGTTAAGGCCTGATTAGAATACTGCAAACGACTTTCTCTCATGACAAAGAAAAAGCTGAATGGCAGCATCTCTGAAATCAACAGATGCTGAGACTTCAGGCTGAACCAAGGCAAGTTGAAGGAGACTCATGCAGACAAGTTCATACTAATAAATACTTTTTGTGTAGTGATCTCAAGCTTGCATTTGGCTTATCAAATTATGCATCAAATTGTAAAATTATACAAGTAAACATATTGATAAATGTAGTGTTAGATCACATGTGAGAAAGCCAGTGTGACATTTGATTACAAGTGATATTGAGATAAATATGCATCGTGGGCATTGGAATACACATTTTGGTCCTGGAGTCCTCAGTCACAGCTGATCGCCATTATTATTTAACAACTTAAACTTTCTTCAACTAAATACATTAAAATTACATTAAACTATATATGTAAAGTATAAAAGTCAGAAATCTTACATTGCTTCTGGATTCATAATGCAGACAGCTCCTGAGCACTGGCATTTGTTAATGTCATCATAAGTGATCCCCATACTAAGGCTCAATAATTGAGCTAAAATAACTGCAAGTGATTCCAGACTTATGATTCTGGGGTGCTGAGAAAAAAAAATAGATGTACACGTTTTGGGAGATTATTTTGTTTACTGGGAGAACAATGCAATTATTAAAGATCACATGATAAAATGGAATAGGGGCATCTGTTATCCCAAAAGTGCCATCCTTGTTGGCCTAACTCATTATAAATGTAAGAAAATTATGAAAAATAAAATCTGAAGTTTCATCGGTATGTAAATGGATGACTCATTTGGTGGCCTCAGACAAAGAAAAAAAATTGCCCCAGGAATTTGTTAGCTATGTCTAACAACAATTACAGTCATATTTATATTCACAAAAGATAATATTGAAAGATAAATGCATAGAAAAACATAGTGTCAAATTATGAAATTTGGTCATTACCAGAGGCTGGGAAGGGTAGTACAAAGTGGGGGATAAAGAGGAGATGGTTTAATGAGTAGAGAAACACAATTAAATAGAATAAGGTCTAGTATTTCTAGGACAATAGTGTTACTTCAGTTAACAACACTTACTGTATGTGTTGAAATATGTGAGTGGAATTGAAATGTTCCTAATGCAAAGAAATGATAAAGGCTTGAGGTGATGGTTATTCCAATTATCCTAATTTAATCATTACACATTGTATGCCTGTACCAAAACATCACATCTCCTCCATAAATATATATAACTATTGTGTACCCATAATAAAAATTAAAATTAAAAAAATTGATTCCTCAAAGATAATATTTTATATAGCCATTTCATAAATGTTTTTATAAACTCATAAGTTAACTCACTGAATTAATTAATATTATGGTAATAATGACTGATATAAGAATTCTGACTTTTCAGTTGTTTCAATTTTATTGGGAAAACTAAAATATATAATTTATATTTATATAATTTTAATATATAATTTATATATTAATTATATATATTAATTGTATATATAATTAATATATAATATATATTAATTATATATATTAATTATATATAATTATATTATATAATTAATATATAATATATTAATTATATATTAATTATATATAATTATATTATATAATATATAATTAATATATATATTAATTATATATTAAATTAATAAATAAATAAACATATAATTTAAATTTATAACTTCTCTTTTTGTAAGAGTAAGATGCTTATTATAGCGCATTTTGATCACACTATAACATGAATTTTGGGAAAAATCCACATATCCTGCTACCCCTTCAAATATATCTACTAACATTTTGATGAATATACTTCATGATAGGTTTCTAGGTATACATTTTGATTTCTTCTGTTGCCTCTCTAAGTCAATTTTCCATCATTTTCTACCTTGCCCTCCACCCCAAAAAGATGACACAAATGGATTATGTCAGAGGGATGCTTTGCCCTCGAGTTTTACCTTGATTTTTTCTAATGGAGAGAAGAGAATGAGATGTGAATGAAAGTGAGGTATTTACTACATCATTGCAAGGATGCTTACATCTCTTTGAACCCTTGATGGGACGTCTACCTTCTGTCTGTGACTCTGATAAAATGACTCCCTTCCCTCCATCAACACTTGGTACCAATTAAAGTTCTTTATTACTTGTGTGGAGGTACTGCAAAGGCTCCACATTTTGCATGCACATGGATAAATACTCCATTTATCAAATTTCCACATTTTAAATGTATCATCTGCTTTCAGAGAGACAGTGTTAGGAAGAAGAAGGAGGAGGACGAGGAGGAGGAGAAAGAAGAAAGGAATGAAAAGGAGAAGGAAAAGAAGGAGAAGAAGGGGAAGGAGAAGGAGAGAGAATGATTCTACAGGGAATAAATTGAAGGATTCAGCTGAATTTCAAGAGGCTAAATACTGTAGTAGTATATTAATACTGGTACTGTTATTTTAAACCACCCTATTTTTGAGATATTGTAGAAAAGGCTTGTTGACCAATAAATGCATCTTTATACTTTTCTCTTTTTCTCCTGTTTCCTGTTATCTCTTATAATTCACTAAGATGGAAACAACAAGATCCAGTGATTTCACTTTAGGCATTTGTATAAAAGCAGGGTTTTTTTTTCCCTTCATGTTCAGTTGCTCTTACCTTCCCTGTATTCTTACTAGTACATACATTTTTGATCTTTCCTTTTATTGTATTTCCTTTCAAAGACACTTTCAAATGTCTTTGATCATTATAGGATCAAAATACCAAAGACTTGATGGTTTAATCAAGAGAAATTTATTTCCTTGCAGTTCTGTGAAATTTCGCAGTTCTAGAAGTCCAAGATCAGGGTGCTGGCAGGGTTGGTTGGCATCTGCTGAGACCTTTTTGGCTTGTAATAGGTTGCCTTCTTGCTGGCCTTTCCTCTATGTGCGCATGGAGAGCCTTATCTCTGGTGTCTCTTCCTCCTCTTCTATGGACAGCAGTCCTATTGAATTAGAGCCCCCCACCATGACCTAGTTAACCTTTCAGGTCCAATCTCTGAATATAGTCACATTGGAGGTTAAGGCTTCAACATATGAATTTAGGGGGGACACAGCTCAGTCCAGAGTAGTATAAAAAAATTTTAAAGGTATGGAAAGCAGTAAGAGAATTTCCTACAGGTTCTTGTTATTATTATCTCTGATTTGAAAGGCAAGTGACAATAAAGCACAACTTTATTTAACACTGAATTTAAAAAATATATATTTAGGGACAAAAAATTTCAACAGAGCAGACAATTTTCTTTTGGTGAATATACCTGTTTAGAACCATAGTTTTCAAATAATAACAGCAACAAGCATTTATTAGGCTTCTTATATGCCAATCATCAGACTGAGAAATTTGTAAACAAGTGGGGATTTATTGAGACTTGTTTTTTGCATAACATGTGAGCATTCTCTATAAATGTGCCTGCCATATAAGTTTTTTTAAAAAAACACTCGTCTCTAATTTTATGTATCAACATTCTATCTATGCCTTTTTTTTCTTTAATGAACACATGTTATGTTTTGTTCAACTCATTATTTAGTCAAGGAACTGGTAAGATGTTCACGCCAATTTAAAGAGTGTATTAGTCTTCTCTCATGCTGCGGGTAAAGACATACCCAAGACTGGGTAATTTATAAAGAAAAAGAGGTTTAATAGACTCACAGTTTCACATGGCTGGGGAAGCATCACAGTCATAGTGGAAGAGGAAGGAAGAGCAAAGGCACATCTTACATGGTGGCAGGCCAGAGAACGCGTGCAGGGGATCTCCCCTTTATGAAAGCATCAGGTCTCATAAGACTTATTCACTATCACAAGAACAGCATGGGAAAGACTCACCCCCATGATTCAATACCTCCCACCGGGTCCCTCCCATGACACATGGGAATTATGGGAGCTACAATTCAAGATGACATTTGGGTGGGGACAGAGCCAAACCATATCAAAGAGCATTTGAGAAGCTAGGAGTATATTAATAAACATGTTAGGATAGAATTGTAGGTTTTAGATACAAAACTGATTAGTGTTTTAGAGAATAATAAATAATAATATGTGGGTTATCTCATCCACCAGAGAGAAATTATTTGCATTTCTACCAGACAAAAATCTGCACATTAACCTCTGCCACCCAATAATTGCAAACAGCCCAGTCAATAGAAAGTCAAGTCCAGAATATCATTGAAAGAACACTTAATAATTTATTTTGCCTATATTCACAGCTGTTTCACTGTTTGCATTCTATTTCAGCAGATTTTTAGAATATACCTACATATATGTTCAGGATCATTATACAATGCTACTAAGATTTTGTTTCATCTTAAGTAATAGAAACAAAATACATATGGATTTTTATTTAAAGAATATTTTGCTGCTTTATATTAGTATTGATATATAAATTAGCCTATGGTTGTTATTTTTTGGTCTTTCTCTTACCCTTTAGGGGTTAAAATTCCTGTGATATTACAAATGGGTTTGAAACTTGTAGAGAAAATGCGATCAAATAATCTTTGCCTTTTACAGTTGAAACTAAAACATTGTTATCTCTTTCAATTATTGCCCTTTGGAATTATTATAAAGCTTGTTTTGTGTGGTGCTTTCATACCTTTTCTTTTTTTTTTTTTTTTTTGAGATGGAATCTCGCACTCTCGCCCAGGCTGGAGTGCAGTGGCGCCATCTTGGCTCACTGTAAGTTCCTTTCATACCTTTTAAATAATGTTTCGGATTTGATACAGTTTCATATACATATCAATGTGTGTGTTTATATGTTTATGTGTAGTTATGTACCCATATGTACACATTCATGTATGTATAATTTATGTATACTTATGTGAAAACACATATATACACATGTATTGGGGAAGTGCATACGTGTGTACTTGTGTGTGTGTGCACATGTGTGTGTGTGTCACATGAACCTGTATAACTACTACTTTGTACTAGACACAAAATATTTTCATCACTCAGGAAGTTCTTTTCAGCAAGTTTCCAGGCACTACCTCCACATAAAATAGAATCTTTATTTTGATCTCAGTACAATGGCTTATCTTTACTTGCACTTTAGCTTCATAAAAATGGCACCATTAAGTATTTATTATTTTATTTCTGGCTAGTTTTTCTAAAAATATAGTTTTGGAAATTCATTAATTTTGAGTGTAACTGTACTTCTTTTAATTTCTGTGTAGTGCACTACAGGATATGGATATTCCACAATATGTTTATGAATTTGATGGATAAAATGCCTCAATATTGTTGATACTAATCTCTCTTGATCTAAAGTTTCCATAAAAAGCAATAAAAATCAAACAGTTTTGTTGAAATTGCAAGCTGATTTTAAAATGGAAATGCAGAGGACTTGGAATACCTAAAACAGTCTTGAAGAATAACAGACTAGTAGGGTTTACACTACCATTTTTGATGTTTCACTATCAAGGTAGAGTCCTTATGACAACGTGGTGTTGGTGGAAGGACATACAAAAACACCAATGGTCATAAAAGATTCTGGAAAGAGGCCAGCAATATGGCGACTTGATCTCTATTACAAAGGCACAACTGTATTTATTTGGAGGAAAACTAACCTTTTAAATAAGTTGTTATGAAGCAATTACCTATCCAATGTGAGCTAACTGATTCTGTCCCCTATTTTACACCAAACAAATTTCTTTAATGTGGATTATACATCTACATTGAAAGGCAAATCAATCAAGCTTGTGTTAGAGGATAGAATAGCTTCATGATCTTAGAATGGGCAAACATTTCTTGAAGATGTCTCTTTTTACATTAAGTTTGCTGAGAGTATTCAATCTTGCTTTTTTTTGTCCTAAGTCGGTTCTAAATTTAACAAATGTATCTTCTGTATCTATTTTTTAATAAAGTAGATTATAATGATTGATTTCAAATATAAAATTCATCTTGTATTCCTAGAATAATTTCTATGTGTTCACCATGTCATACTCTTTTGATATATTGCAGAATTCTTTTTGTTAACGTATAGTTAACATAAATCTCAAATCATAAAACAAGGTGAGAATTAGCCCCTCCTTTTGTATTATCTAAAGTAACTTATTACAAGCATTAAATATTTTGGAGCCATTTTTTGGAAATCATGTGGGCCTAGATGTTTTGTTTGTTTTGAAGGAAAGTGTTTTAATTGGAGACTCAACTATGCCAATGGTTCAATGGTGATGCAGATTTACTTTTCTATTTAATTGAGAAAATTTATTATTCATAAAATTTTATCCATATTTATTGCCATTAATTGGTTGAGGATAAGCCGTCTTATATGTGTAATGTCTGTATGATCTGTGGTGATCATGTCCCTTTATTCAACTAATATTTGGATAATTTGTTTTTTCAGCTTTGTTTGAAATAAGATACCCATTTTGGTAGGTTGTTATCACTTGTATATATCTTCAAAAAATTAGTTTGAGCTTTGATGATTTTCTTCATTATATTTTGTATTTCATTGATAGCCAATATTATCCTTAAAACTTATTTCCTACTTTATAGCATCTCTTAGCTTAACTCACCATCTATAATGCTTTTTGGAGATGGAGTTAGATCATCTACATTCAAACTAACCTTATTTTTATTTATACATTAAAGCTATAAATGCACTACCTCTCAGCTCTGCCTTTTTGGGATCCCATAAGTTTAGATACGCTGTATTTTTAATGTCACTTAGCTCAAAATGAGTTATCTCATTATTTTATTTGCAAATCTTTTGAGATTTTTAAGTGATATTTCTATTAGTTGGTTCTCATTTAAATCCACAATGCTCAGACACTTTTCTCTGTAAGATTTCAATCATTTAATATTTATTGATACTGCTTTATTTCTCACCATATTATTTGCTTTGGTAAATACTCTACATTAGCAATGTTGCTCTTTGGTATAAGATTTTAGAAATATATATTTTGATAAAATGAAAAATTACATTGCTGAGGTAGGTTGTTTTTTTCCATTCTTAAATATGATTATGGACCTCTTTTTCCTTTATTCTCTGACATTTGCTCTATATATTTTGAAGCCATGTAATTAGATGCATACAACATTATGATTGCTATCTTCCCCTTCATCATAATTAAATATTCCTCATTATTTCTTCTAGAACATCCTTCCTTTAGACTACTGCTATGGACCAAATTTTCTCCCTCCCACTCCAAATTCTTATGCTGAAACCGTGACCCCTAACATGACTATATCTAAAGACGTATAATTGTCGCATTGTACCCCTTGAATATATATGATGTTTGTCAATTAAATATTTTAAGGCCAGGCACAGTGGCTCATGCCTGTAATCCCGGCACTTTGGGAGGCTGAGGCGGGCAGATCACAAGGTCAGGAGATCAAGACCATCCTGGCTAACACAGTGAAACCCCGTTTCTACTAAAAATACAAACAATTAGCCGGGCATGGTGCTGGGCACCTGTAGTCCCAGCTACTCAGGAGGCTGAGGCAGGAGAATCGCTGGAACCCGGGAGGCAGGGTGAGCCGAGATCGCTCCACCACACTCCAGCCTGGGTGACAGAGCGAGACTCTGTCTCGAAAAGAAAAAAAAAAATTAAGTGAAAAATCATATGCTGATTATTCTTTCTTGTTTGTACTCATCCAAAAACTACTTGTGCTGTGGTTTCACATATAAACTTTTAGGAAGGAGCAGCATTGGAAGGATACAGACTCTAAATTGCAATCTACAGCCCTGCAGGATTAGGTAGAAAGGGTGGTGGGAATTTAAACATCAAAAGACAGAACTTCAACTATTTTCTTCAACATCTTTCTTCTGTGAACATTGTCTATAGCTGATTTTTCCAGTGAAAGGGCAGGCAAAATAACTATGGAGAATAAGAAAGAATACTAGAAAAGCTTTCTTCCAATTGTCATCACTAAAGAGACCATTTTTCTCTGCCCATGAGGCACAAACTGTCCAGTAAATTATGGCATTTTCTTCTTCCTGGAAGCTAGCGTGCCTCTAATTTAAAAATTTTGTTGTGATTGTTGAGACGGGGTCTTGCTCTGATGCCCAGGCTGGAGTGTAGTGGTGCAATCCTGGCTCCCTGTAGCCTTGAACTCCTAGGCTCAAGTGATCCTCCTACCTCAGTTAGGACTACAGGGGCCTTCCACCATGCCTGGCGAATATTTATATTTTTTAAAATTACTGTAGAAATGAGTTCTTACTATGTTGCCCATGCTGGAAGCCCGCCCTATAGAGAAAATCAGTTCTGCTCTCCTCTTTGTTAATCAGTGAAGGCCTTGCACTCTCCATGGGAGAGTCTTATGATTTCTTAGTGTGGCATGTGATGAAATAAACAAGCCAAATTCCAGCATTTGAGACCAGGTAAATCACTTGAGCATAAGTATAAGCCACATTCTCCAAACTTGTTCATAAATATTGAAGATTAATTTTTGTTGAGCATTTTCTTCATATGTTGTTGGCCACTTGTATGTCTTCTTTTGAGAAGTGTCTGTTCATGTCTTTTGCCCATTTTTTAATGGGGTTGTTTGTTTTTTGCTTGTTCAATTGTTTCACCACCTTATAGATTCTGGATATTAGGCCTTTGTCAGATGTATAGTTTGTGCATATTTTCTCCCTTTCTGTAGGTTGTCTGTTTACTCTGTTGATATTTCTTGTTGTGCAGAAGCTCCTTTGTTTAATTAAATCTCACTTGTAAATTTTTGCTTTTGTTGCAATTGTTTTTGAGGACTTAGTCATATATTATTTGGCAATGCCAAAGTCCAGAATGGTGTTTCCTAGGTCTTCTTCTAGAACCCCTTATAGTCTGAGGAGTTACATTTAAATATTTAATCCATCTTGAGTTAATTTTTGCATGTGATGAAAGGAAGGCATCTAGTTTTATTCTTCTGTGTATGGCTAACCAGCTAATCATTAGAGAAATGCAAATCAAAACCACAATGAAACACCATCTCACACCAGTCAGAATGGCTCTTATTACAAAATAAAAAACAACAGATGCTGATGAGGCTATGAGGAAAACAGACTGCTTATACACTGTTAGGGGGACTAGAATTAGTTCAGAAACTGTGGAAAGCAGTTTGGAGAGTTCTCAAATAACTTAAAACAGAACTACCATTCAATCCAGCAATCCTATTACTGGGTATATACTCGAAAGAAAATAAGTCAATCCCAGCACTTTGGGAGACCAAGGCAGGTGGATCACGTGAGGTCAGGAGTTCAAGACGAGCCTGGCCAATGTGGCAAAACTTTGTCTCTACCAAAAATACAAAAATTAGCTGGGCTTGGTGGTGAGTGCCTGTAATCCCAGCTACTTGGGAGACTGAGGCTGGAGAATTGCTTGAACCCAGGGAGGTGGAGGTTGCAGTGAAACGAGATTGTGCTATTGCACTCCAGCCTGGGTTACAGAGACTCTGTCTCAAATAATAAAAAAAAAAGAAAGACAGAAAGAAAACAAATCATTCTACCAAAAAGACACTGGCACTTACATGTTTATCATAGCATTATTTACAATAACAAAGACATGGAATCAGCCTAAGTGTCCGTAAATGGTGGATCGGATAAAGAAGATGTGGTACATATAAACCATGGAATACTATGCAGCCATAAAAAGAATCATATCCTTTGCAGCAACATGGATGCAGCTAGAGACTATTATTCTAAGTGAATTAACTCAGGAACATAAAACCACATACTGCGTGTTCTCACTTATAAGTGGGAGCTAAACATTGGGTCCACTTAGACATTAAGATGGTAACACTAGAAATCAGGAACTACCGGGGGTGGAGGAAGGGTTGAAAAACTAACTAGTGGGTACTATGCTCAGTACCTGGGTGACAAAATCAATCATATCTGAAACCTTAGCATCTCACAATATACCCAGGTGACAAACTTGTATATGTATGCCCTAAATCTAAAATAAAAGTTGAAATTATTTTTATCTCCATTTAATTGATTCATCTCTTTATTGCTTCACTTAGCTTCACTTCATTTGTTCATTGCCTCTAAGAAACTCCTGCAGATATTGTACAAACACTCACACAACAAAAAGGCAAGTTCTGTTTGTCAGAATAGTGATAGTATTATGAAATAACGGCAAAAATATATCAGTTTTGAATACACTAACATTCTCTACTAAGATAATTAATGTCAATTAGGACATTTGGTTCCGTTATTCTTTACTTATACCCTATGAAGCATTTTAAGGCGACTGATACTTTCAAATGTTTTATTTTAATCTGGTTAATAATTATGTTCACTACATAGTTAGGAAAACATATAAAATCTAAGTTTTAGCCGAAATTAATTATTAAATATTAAGATTATGAAAACTTGAAGAGCACTTTACAGTAAGACTAAACTAGTTCACTACCTTAACTTTCTAGAAAGGATATCTTGAACTCATGATAGGAAATTGAAAAATTTTTATACATAGTGAATTGAACAAGTACTTCTTATAGTTTAAACATTTCTATCAGCAACAGTGACAAAGGCGCTTAGAACAATGCAAATTTTAATACACATAAAAATTAAATACGGAAATGTGTAACTGTATACTAATTTACGTAGCATACTTTCTATGCATATACCATACCAGAACAACACCTCCTGCATAGTTTGCATCACACATCTTCCCTTGAAATGTTGCACCAACATAATTTGACTTTTCTCTGTAACTTAAGTTTAAAAAGGGATCATAATCATATAATTTTGTAAAAATTAATATGAATTTTTATAAGACAAATTTTACATTTATGATAATCATTAATATTTCCATCTAACATTAATGTAACATAGCATAAGATGTGACTAAATCTTTCTGCTTCTTTTAAAAACAATAAAATAAATTTTAAAAACAAATAAAGTGTATTTTATATGGATTTCTGTAACATAACAAAGATTCATTTTACGTAGATTTTAAAAAACTAAAACAGAAAAACTGAAGAAAAAACAAAAAATAATAAAAATAAATAAAATTCCTTAGAAGTAAAAAGCTAAGGCAATGCAACTGGTTAATGAGCAGAATCACTCTATGGACTAAAGTCTCTCATTATTCAGACAAAATTAGCCTTCCAGAGACATGAAAAAGGCATGTCATATTTATGGGACAGAAGATAAAAAGTAAAATGTTTAAAACTCCATGCTTAATCTTAAAAACTGTCTCTCTCTATATATATATATATACATATATATACACACATATAATATATATATATTCTGAATATTGATAAAAGAAAAACAGAGTCTATTAAATAGAAAGGAAGGCTAATGTACTAAAACCTTAAGCACAGTGCAGATATATTAGAGATATTAAAACATAGTGTTTCAATTACTTTTCTTACTTTTTAATTTACAACAACAAATCATAAGAAGAAGGCTGAATTACTATATTTATAGAATTCAGATGTTTCTCCAAGTAGATATTGTGAAAATTTTATGTATTGTGTGAGATATTTAATAATGTGGTATATACTCTAGGGAAAGAAGTAATATGGGAACAAGATTGAGGAGTGAGTTTTAACTTCAAACCTATAAATAAATTGATATCAGTAATTCCAATATAAATACCATGTTGTGAAAAATATTTACATGGTGTGTGTAAGAAAAAAATAGATTTTTTTAATACACATTTATCAACAGTCAGATAGTCGGTCAAATTGCATAAATTTTCTTCAGATAAACTTTATATAATGTCAAGATATCCTTACACAAGTAAAAATGCCACATCATGAGGACGTAAAACAAGATAAGATGTTTTCCATCTTAAAAATGTGTGTAATAACTCATTAGCTTCTCCAGTGGTTGCAATTTTATTTTCATCTATCCAAAGCTCCAATGAAGACAGAATAATTGTAATATTAAATGAAACAAAAATCTAAAATAGAAAACATACAAAAATATGTTCAAAAGTCACAGTTTTTAAAAATTAGATATATATGTTTGAAAACAAATTTATGATAAATATTAAACAACTAAACTATAAGTCTGCATTTCATCTTTTAAAGTAGATTAGTAAGTTTAAAATGTTACTAATAATAAAAGTAATACTTGAGATTTTATAATGCTTGCATTTAAGGAAGCCCCATACCCCATGCTTTATATAATTTAAGTCTTACAGTAGCCAAATTACGTGCATACAATTATTATTATTCCCACTTCAGATAAGTAAAATTTAAAATAAAACTTAATTTCCCCTACGCCACACAACATGTGGATTCATGTAGTGTCATAATGAGGTGTAGAAATTGTTTTAGTAACACAAGAAGTGCGAAAGTACTAAGAAGCAAACACTTACAGCATTCGTCAATCCAATCAACTGGAAAATTTTTTGAGCGACAACAGTTGTATCAGACCCCATATGATTATACTGTAAAATATTATTACATTTTAGATGTAAATATATATTGCTTAACATTTAATGATTGTTATTGTTTCATTTAAAATTCAATTTGGTGAAGTAATAAATTATTTAAATTACAAACATATTAGTTTTTAGACATTATTTTCTTATACAAATTATATGTTATATGTTCAGTATAAAAACTGAAAAATATGAATTGAAATTTATATTTTTTCCATAGAAATTTAAAAATTTTAAACATTATAAAAAGGTATAATTCTACTATCAATAAAATAATTATAATAATTATTAAAAGAAAAGTTTAGCTCTAAACCAGAATGTTTAGATGTGTGTAGAGGAGACATAGTACATTTTTGAAGATACAATTCACCTAAAAGTAAAGGAACTTAAAAGATATACCATACAAACAGCACTAATAAGAGAGCTAGGATGTCTATCAGGAAGATATAAAAATTATAAACATGTATGCATCCAAAAACAGAGCCAGAGAATTACACAAGGCAAAAAATAACAGAATTGAAGGGAGAAATAGAAAATTTAACAATCGTATTTAAAGACTTAAGTAAACAGCTTTCAATAATAGAATACCTAGGCAAAAATATCAACAGAGATATTGAAGACTATAACAAAATTATAAGGCAATAGATATCTATAGCACATTTCACTATAAAACAGCAAATATGCATTTTTTTAAGTGCCCATGGATCATGATCCAGAAATAAAGCACAGAAATATGAAAATTATTCAGAATGTCCATAACAATTTTAAATAAGAACAAAGTTGGAGGATTCACATATCTCAATTTCAAAACTAACTATAAACTACAGTAACCAAGACAATTTGTTACTGGCCTTTTATTAGATTTACAGATCAGTGAAATTGAGTGCCCAGAAATAGATTCTAACATTTACAGTCAATTAATATTTGAAGAAGAATCCAAGAAAATCAAATGGAGAAAGATTAAGTTTTCAAAATTAAAAACTTCCTGCTTCAAATGACATCATCAAGAAAACAAAAAGACAACCTTCAGAAATGGTAAAAATATTTGCAAAATATATATCCCATAAAGATCTAGTATATAGAATATATAAAGAATATTTACAACTAACAACAAAAAGGCAACCTAATTAAAACATGTGCAAATAATGTGAATAGACATTTCTCCAAATAAGATATGCAAATGACTAGTACACAAATGCAAATATTCTCAATTTCATTGTGTATTAGGGAAATGTAAATCAAAACCACAAAGAGAAACAAATTCACATCCATTAGAATCACTGTAATTCAAAAGACACACATTGACAAGTGTTGGTGAGGATGTGAAGAAATTGGAATTCTTATGCATGCTGATGGAAATATAAAATGGAGCAACCATTTTTGAAGACAGTTTGTCAAACGTGAAAAGGAGTTATCTTATAATCCAACAATTCACAGTTCTCATTCTTCACACCTATCCAATATGAGTTAAAATCCATGGCCACACAAAAATTTGTACACAAATGTTTATAGTAATGTTATTCATAATAGCTTAAAAGTGGAAAAAGTGAAATGTCCATCAACTAATGAATAGGTAACCAAATTGCGATACAATAGGCTATTTTACAGTAAGAAGAAACGCAGTACTAATCCATGCCATAACATGTATAAACCTGAAAATCACTATGGTAAATGAAAAAATAGTCATAAATCATTACATATTGTATGATACCATTTAAATGAAATGTGCAAAACAGAAAAATCTGTATATTCAAAAAGTAAATTAGTGATTGCTTGGCCTGTGGTACAGGAAAGTAAGGGCAGAGGGATTGGGAGTAATTGCTAATGGATGCAAAGTCTTTTTATAAGGTGATGAATATTCTAAAATTAGATTATTGTTATTATTGTTTGCACAAATCTGTAAATATACTAAAAACCATGGAATTTTACATTTCACATAGTTTAACATCATAAAATATAAATTACATTTCAATAAAGATTTTTAAAAACAACATCAAAAAAGAAGCAGTTAGAACTTCCAAATTTTCTCCTCTTTTCAAGGAGATTAGTGGTACATCTCTCCACTATAAGCAGGTTATAATGAAGGGCCTTTGGAAAGGGAACAACTCCTGAAAAGAGAGAGATTACATGTAATATTTTAATGTCCCCAATTAACACTCCAACCACATGTTTAATTATTAGTGCTTTTCCCCCATGACAAAAATATGAAGATACAGAGCTTACCCAAAGAAAGAGCAGAGTGCTCCCCACTTGAAAATCCCATGCATCTAAACAGTTTTCAACTTTGATTTTAACATCTAAATATTGAAATATAATTATAACACTTACAATTTAAAAAAAAAAGGATGTAAGGCCTCAAATGGGGTGACTTATGCTAAAGTTTCATGTCAATAAACTAAAACCTAAGTTGTTTACTTGAAAGATCTGACCTTTCAAGAATCCAGGGAGAGATAATAGCCAAGCAGGCCAGTTTTAAAAAAAACAGAACATTCTCAGTAACCAATCAAAAGGGGCCCAGTTAATCTAAGTTAGCATGATAAGAATGTCCTCTCTGCTTTAACCCATATAAAGAATGTAGCCTGATGCTAACAAGTCTATTTTTGCACTATTGCTGTTTCCTCATTTCTGATAAATCTGCCTGACACAGCTTATGTCGCCTGGGTGCTGCCTGGTTCATGAATTGTATTGAAAATCAGTTAGATCTTTGAAACTCAGCTTGTTAGGATTCTGCTCACTGACAGTCTTTGAAGACGGTATCTGAAGGAGGCTTGTGGCTATCCCTGTAACCCATTAGGTATGCAGATGAGGTGACTGCTGGCTCCTTTAGACTTCTCTGCCTTCCTCACCAAACCCAGAATTTGTCACTAAGTTCCTCTTGAATTTCAGCTGTACTCTCTTCATTGAGCTCTCTGATACTTTTGGCTTTCCAGTTCAAGGTCCTTTTGTGTTGTAGCAAAGCATATGACCTTTGGGTGTTTTGTGGTGCTCCATTAGACAGACAAAGGCTGAAGCTTTAGAGGTAAAGGATAGCTGTTGCCACATTCACAGGGATTTTGTTTCTCTCCTCCTTGTTTCTTGTCTTATATGCAAAGGTAAAAAAAATCATTGGCTATATTGGTCAAAGGAATCTCAGAGCTGAGCCACAACTTGTCTGATGGGTATGGATCAAACACTTAAAAACTGTTAAAGTGTCTGCCACCTAAAACTAGGATTCCTGTGTTAGGATAAGTTGGTGACAGAATGGGTTAGCTTGACACTAGTGCACTTGCCACTTGCCAGCTTCAAGAAAAATTTCCATTCAGTGAAGAATACTATAAAATATCACACAACACAGCAGTGTAGCACTACCATCTTGGGCTTTTTTTTTTTCTCAGCTCCAAGAAACCCAAGACACAATACAAGAATGGGATCTTTACATTCTAAAGTATCCAGTACTCTATCTTCTGGTATACGTGCTTCTCTTATGTTCAAAATGTATGTTCCTGGAAGCTGTAAATATTTACAAAAAAAAAAAAATGGCAAAACCTTACTAAACATAATTTAGAATTGCAATGGCTTTTATGAGGAATGTTATAATTGCACAAAATCATCCATCTAAGAGGTGCACATGAAAATAAGCACTCCCAAATTAGGCATAGAGAATGGTACATCTATTTGCATTGATATGTAGTAGTTTCTATAAGACCTCAGGATTCTAAAATAGCTTCACTAAAATATTCTTTACAAGAGACTGTAAGACTGATGAAACCCCTATTGTCCCTCTCTTTCCTCCTCTGCTTACTAACATTTTCACTTAGTCGAATTCCCTCCTCAAAGAACAAAATAAAGGTTGATAAATGCCTTGTGAAGTTAGGCCCTCAAATCAATCAGATGTGCTTCTTTAACCACCTTTATATCTTGGTCAAGATCTTGAGCTCAGAGCAGTGGCTAAAGGCATTGCTGGTCTACTAGAAAATCCCAAGAAACCATCCCCAAAGTATTTTGTCCAAAAAAAAAAAAAAAAAAAAAATCGTGAAAGGACTGCAAATCAATTTTATAAATAGAAAAAGAATGAACCAGCCTCTGACTATAAGTTAAGATTAAAAGCACTATTTTTAAAACATTCTGGTCTATGCATGTTGAGCCCATACATAGAAAATGCTTTTTCTGCCGTCCGTGGTAATAGGTTTAACTCTGAATTCAGTAATCTAGTTAAAAAACACAAACTGGGTCGGGAAGACAGTGATATAGCCAAAATATGCCTTTATGGCACAATGACTAACTCTAGTCAGTTATTTTGAGACCTCTTTAGAAGAAAAAGTTGCATAAAATCTCCATGTATAAGGGATCCTCCCTCCCTGCACCAGGATTAAAATCATAGAAACTCTTACTTTGGAGAAAAGGCATTGGCTTAAATCTACATAGCAAGCCTTGCATTTATGTTTGAGATGCTTTTCATGAACATGTTGTCTTAATGGACTTTTACCCCCACCTTATTTATTTCAGCAAATGATAGTATTTAGGTCTGAAGTCTACGTTCTGTGCCTTTTAAGTGTTAATTCTCTACCTTATCATACTTAAATGCCATCCCTTTAGAAATGCAAAATGAGAGCAGCCATCTGTAGATTGTTATTAAGAAATAGAATGAATAAAATGGACCTTAATTGGGTTAAAACAAAAGTTTTAATGTAACATTACCAAGGGATGGATGGACCAAAGGGACACCTTGGCTACTTCCCTAACATTAAAGGGTGTTAAGCAAGTCTGCCCTATTTATCCATTGGGAGAATTTTTTAAGCTAGAAGGCAGAGATTACAATGAGAAACCTGACTTGTAACCACTTGAGGCAATGGTCAGGTAGGTTAATCAAGATCAAGACTGAAAAAAGGACAAGGGTCCTTGGCTCAACTCACTGATAAGGACTCAAAGTCTTTTGCATAAGAGTAGGTAAAATGGTCAGGGCAAAAGAAGTTTCCAGACTCCTTGATATGGGAGCCTCTTGTGCTGTGGTGCCAAAATCTATTGGTAAAGACCTCACTTGGGCTACAATTTGATTGAGAGAACAAAAATATAAGGATTGATAGGTTTCGAACTAGAGAATTTCTATTTGAGGGACATTAACTAAAGTTGCCATGTCACATTTCCTCAGACTAAGGAAAGTCTATACAGCCCATAATGTCCAACAATGGGCAGAAATAGCCTCGTCAGAGAAACAGTTTGATAGAGAAGTGAAATGGAAATTTGGAAGATTTGTTGTCTAAAAAGGAAGAGGGTGACAACAATTGGAAAAGTGACAAAAAAAAATCTTAAAAGTCAGTTTTAGCCATCTGGGTGAATAATCTTGTTCCATTAGCTACAAATATAATTCTGATCCAGATTTGCATGTGTTTTTATGAACTAGTGAGTTTTGTGTGTTACTGTATCAGGCATATGGCTAAAATTTTAGACTAAAAACTGCAAGATCTGCTTCTGTGTATGTTGATGTATGCCTTTTTGTATGTCATATGTACAGAGTATTTTTCTATCTTCAAATGGTATTGCCAACATTAATATATGTTAAGGATCTCTATTTAATTGACTTGAAGAAAATAAGTGTTTATATAAATGAAATATTCCTAAAACTGCTAGAAATATGGGAATGAATTCAAATGCTTTTCATGTACACTTGTTTGTGGATAACTTCAGTGCATGAAAAGTTAGCTAAAGCATGCTGGTTTATTTAAAATAAGGGAGGAGACCACCCCTCATATCGTCTTTTGCTCAATTTCTGCCTCCAAAGAAAGAAAAAGTAAAAACTAAAAGGCAGAAATGAAATCCACAGGCAGACAGCCTGGCGCCGCACCATGGGACTGGTAGTTAAAGATCGACCCCTGACCTAACTGGTTATGTTATCTATAGATTCCAGGCATTGTATGGAAAAGCACTGTGAAAATCCCTATCCTGTTTTGTTCTGATCTAGTTACTGGTGCATGCAGCCCCCAGTCACGTACCCCCTGCTTGCTCAATCAATCATGACCCTCTCATGCACACCCCCTTAGAGTTGTGAGCCCTTAAAAGGGACAGGAATTGCTCACTCAGGGAGCTTGACTCTTGAGACAGGAGTCTTGCCAATGCTCCTGGCTGAATAAACCGCTTCCTTCTTTAACTCGGTGTCTGAGGGGTTTTGTCTGCGGCTTGTCCTGCTACCAAAATAGACAAGTCTTTGGAGTTGTCAGCATTTTCTACCTAGGTTTCCTAATATAATAATTTCATGTTATCTCTATATTATGCAATTCATAAACAAGAAAAATAATTCAATGATGAATAGCTTTGTTTTGTGTTATACTTTATCTACTAAAAAAAATATCTCCCTAAATATCTTTGGTAATTTACACTTTTAAAGTTTTGCTAAGTTAAGTTGAAGAATAGATAATTATGGACTATCTAGATCATTTTCAAATAAGGCAAATGGTGAAACATCAATTTCTGAACATATATGTAAGCTGTAAACACAAAATAAAATTCTAAGGCCACCAATCATCTGAATGACCCCTCCTCTTGGCTATAGCATTCCAAAATTAATCTGAAAAACAAGTTCAGGCCATGATGGGAAGAGGGGTGGGGGTCAGACATGCCTCAGTATACCTCCTGCTTTTTAGAATTCAGGAAAAGACAACAGCACAGACCTTAAGTCTGATAAGAAACATTTACAATCTATTCTCTCTGAAGCCTGCTACCTGGAGGCTTCATCTGCATGATAAAACCTTGGTCTCCACAACCCTTAATTGGAAACCAGACATTTCTTTCTATTGATAACTCCTTCAATCATTTAACAATCAGAAATTTTTAACTCTACCTATGACCTGGAAGAACCTGCTTCAATTTTTACTGCCCTTCCAGACTGAACCAATGTAAATCTTACATATATCATTTGATGTATTATGTCTCCCTAAAATCCATAAAAGCAAGCTGTACCCCAACCACCATGGGCACAAGTCATCAGGACCTCCTAAGACTGTGTTAAGGGCATGTTCTTAACCTTGGCAAAATAAACTTTCTAAATTGATTGGTACCCATCTCAGATATTTTGTGGTTCACAAAGTTTATATACTTTTGGCATCTTGTTTTTATATGGTATAAAGAAGCTAAAAATATTTGGATTTGTAAATAGACATGAAAAATTGTACCATAAAGAAACACGTTTCTCACTGCACTTACATAATAATTAGGCCCAAGTTTAATGAGACTAGATTTATTCTGCAAACCCAATGGTCTTTCTTTGATTATCTTTAGTAGAAACGGGGAAGCTGTAGAGAGAAAAAGAACACGTGTCAGAAATAGAGTATATACACTCATTATTAGATTCTCTTTTTTTTCCCTTTATTTCTTCTTCTAAAAAAAAACAGGATACATGTGCAGAATGTGCAGGTTTATTACATAGGTATATGTGTGCCATGGTGGTTTCCTACACCTATTGACTCATCCTCTAAGTTCCCTCCCCTCAGCCCCCACCCCACAACAGGCCCTGGTATGTGTTGTTCCACTCTCTGTGTCCTTGCATTCTCAATGTTCAGCTCCCACTTATGAGGGAGAACATGCGGTGTTTGGTTTTCTGTTCCTGTGTTAGTTGGCTGAGGATGATGGCTTCCAGCTTCATCCATGTCCCTGCAAAGGACACAGTCTCATTCCTTTTTTAGGTAGCATAGTATTCCATGGTGTATATGTACCACGTTTTCTTTATCCAGTCTATTATTGATGGGCATTTGACTTGGATCCATGTCTTTGCTATTGTAAGTAGTGCTGCAATAAATATACGTGAGCATGTGTCTTTAGGGTAGAATGATTTATATTCCTTTGAGTATATACCCAGTAATGGGATTGCTGGGTCAAATGGTATTTTGGGTTCTAGACCCTTGAGGAATCTCCATACTGTCTTCCACAATAACTGAACTAATTTACATTCCCACCAATAGTGTAAAAGTGTTCCTATTTCTCCACAGCATCTCCAGCATCTATTATTTCCTGACTTTTTAATAATCGCCATTCTGACTTGTGTGACATGGTATCTCATTGTAGTTTTGACTTGAATTTCTCTGATGATTAGTGATGTGGAGCTTTTTTTTCCATATGTTCATTGGCCAGATAAATGTCTTCTTTTGAGAAGTGTCTGTTCATATCCTTTGCCCACTTTTTGATGGGGTTGTTTTTTTTCTTGTAAATATGTTTAAGTTCCTTGTAAATTCTGGATATTAGACTTTTGTCAGATGGGTAGATTGCAAAAATTTTCTCCCACTCTGTACTCCGTAGGTTGCCTGTTCACTCTGATGATAGTTTCTTTTGCTGTGCAGAAGCTCTTTAGTTTAATTAGATCCTATTTGTCAATTCTGGCTTTTGTTGCAATTGCTTTTGGTATTTTTGTCAAGAAGTCTTCACCCATGCCTATTTCCTGAATGGTATTGCCTAGGTTTTCTTCTAGGGTGTTTATGGATTTGGGTTTTACATTTAAGTCTTTAATCCACCTTAAGTTAATTTTTGTATAAGGTGTAAGGAAGGGGTCCAGTTTCAGTTTTCTGCATATGGCTAGCCAGTTTTCCCAGCACCATTTACTGAATCGGAGATCCTTTCCTCATTGCTTGTTTTCGTCAGGATTGTCAAAGACCAGATGGTTGTAGATGTGTAGAGTTATTTATGAGGTCTCTGTTCTGTTCCATTGGTCTCTATGTCTGCTTGGTACCAGTACCATGCTGTTTTGCTTACTGTAGCCTTGTAGTATGGTTTGAAGTCAGGTAGCTTGATGCCTCCAGCTTTGTTGTTTTTGCTTAGGATTTTCTTTGCTATATGGGGTCTTCCTTGATTGCATATGAAATTTAAAATAGTTTTTTCTAATTCTGTGAAGAATGTCAATGGTAGTTTTATGTGAATAGTATTGAATCTATAAATTACTTTGGGCAGTATGGCCATTTTCATGATATTGATTTTTCCTATCAATGAGGATGGAATGTTTTTCCATTTGTTTGTGTCCTCTTTTATTTCCTTGACTTTTATTTCTCTTTGAAGAGGTCCTTCACATCCTTTGTTAGCTGTATTCCTAGGTATTTTATTTTCTTTGTAGCAATTGCAAATGGGAGTTCATTTATGATTTGACTCTCTGTTTGCCTATTGTTGGTGTAAAGGAATGCTTGTGATTTTTGCACATTGATTTTGTATCCTGAGATTTTGCTGAAGTTGTTTATCAGTTGAAGAAGCTTTTGGGCTTAGATGGTGGGATTTTCTAAACATAAAATTATGTCATCTGCAAACAGACAACTTCACTTACTCTCTTTTTATTTGAATACACTTTATTTCTTTCTCTTGCCTGATGGCCCTGGCCAGAACTTCCAATACTATGTTGAATAGGAGTAGTAAGAGAGGGCATCCTTGGCTTGTACAAGTTTTCAAAGGGAATGCTTCCAGTTTTTGCCCATTCAGTATGATATTGGCTGTGGGTTTGTCATAAATAGCTCTTATTATTTTGAGATATATTCCATCAATATCTAGTTTATTGAGGGTTTTTAACATGAAGGGATATTGAATTTTATCAAAGGCCTATTCTGCATCTAGTGAGATAATAATATGGTTTTTGTCTTTGGTTCTGTTTATGTGATGGATTACATTTATTGATTTAGGTATGTTGAACCAGCCTTGCATCCCAGGGATGAAGCTGGCTTGATTTTGGTGGATAAGGTTTTTGATGTGCTGTTAGATTTGGTTTGCCAGTATTTTATTGAGGATTTTTGCATTGATGTTCATCAGGGATATTGGCCTGAAGTTTTCTTTTTTTGTTGTGTCTCTTCCTGGTTTTGGTATCAGGATGATGCTGGCTTCATCAAATGAGTTAGGGAGGAGTCCCTCCTTTTCAATTGTTTGGAATAGTTTCAGAAGTAATGGTACCAGCTCCTCTTTGTATTTCTGGTAGCATTCAGCTGTGAATCTGTCTGGTCCTGGGCTTTTTTTTGGTTGTCAGGCTATTAACTACTGCCTCAATTTCAGAGCTTGTTATTGGTCTATTCAGAGACTCAACATCTTCCTGGTTTAGTCTTGGTAGGGTGTATGCATCTAGGAACTTATCCATTTCTTCTAGACTCTCCAGTTTTTTTTGCATAGAGGTGTTTATACTATTCTCTGATGGTAGCTTGTATTTCCATGGGGTCAGTGGTGATATCCCCTTTATCATTTTTTTATTGTGTCTGGTTCTTCTCTCTTTTCTTCTTTATTAGTCTAATTTGATGGCACTGTGGTCTGAGAAACTGTTATGATTTCAGTTCTTTTGCATTTGCAGAAGAGTGTTTTACTTCCAATTATGTGGTTGATTTTAGAATAAGTTCCATGTGGCACTGCAAAGAATGTATATTCTGTTGATTTAGGGTAGAGAGTTCTGTAGACATCTACTAGGTTCACTTGGTCCAGAGCTAATATCAACTCCTGAATATCCTTGTTAATTTTCTATCTTGTTGATCTGTCTAATACTGACAGTGGGGTGTTAAAGTCTCCCACTATTATTGTGTGGGAGTCCAAGTCTCTTTGTAGATCTCTAAGAACTTGCTTTATGAACCTGGGTGCTCCTGTATTGGGTGCATATATATTCAGAATAGTTAGCTCTTCTTGTCAAATTGTTCCCTTTACCCTTATGTAGTGTCCTTCTTTGTCTTTTCTGATCTTTGTTGGTTTAAAGTCTGTTTTGTCAGAGACTAGGAATACAACCATTTTTTTCTTTCCATTTACTTGGTAAATATTCCCCCATCCCTTTATTTTGAGCCTGTGTGTCTTTGCACGTAAGATGGGTCTCCTGAGTACAGCACACCAATGAGTCCTGACTCCTTATCCAATTTGCCAGCTTGCGTCTTTTAATTGGGACATTTAGCTCATTTACACTTAAGATTACTATTGCTATGTGTGAATGTGATCCTGTCACATGGTGCTATTTGGTTATTTTGCACACTGGTTGATGCAGTTTCTTTGTAGTGCCATTGGTCTTTAAGTTTTGGTGCGTTTTTGCAGTGGCTGCTACTGGTTTTTCCTTTCCATATAATGTGCTTCCTTCAGGAGCTTTTGCAGGACAGACCTGGTAGTAAAGAAATCCCTCAGCATTTGCTTGTCTGGAAAGACTTTTATTTCTTTTTCACTTATGATGCTTAATTTGGCTGGATATTAAATTCTGGATTGAAAATTCTTTTCTTTAAGAATGTTGAATATTGGCTCCCAATTTCTTCTGGCTTGTAGAGTTTCTGCTGAGAGGTCTGCTGTTAGTCTGATGGGCTTCCCTTTGTAGGTGACTTGGTGTTTCTCTCTGGCTGCCCTTAACAGTTTTTCCTTCATTTCAACCTTGGAGAATCTGATGACTATGTGTCTTGGAGTTGATTTTCTCATGGTGTACTTTAACAGTGTTCTCTGTATTTCCTGAATTTGCATGTTGGCCTGTCTTCCTAGGTTAAGGAAGTTCTCCTGGATAATATACTGAAGTGTGTTTTCCAGCTTGCTTCCATTCTCCCCATCTCCTTCTGATACTCCAGTCAATCTTAGGTTTAGTCTTTTTATGAAGTCCCATATTTTTTGAAGGTTTTGTTCATTCCTTTTCATTCTTTTCTCTGTTCTTGTCTGGATGTCTTGTTTCAGTAAGGTGGTCTTCAAACTCTTATATCCTTTCTTCTACTTGGTCAATTCAGCTGTTGATACTTGTGTATGCTTCACGAAGTTCTCGTGCTGTGTTTCTCAGCTCCATCAGATCGTTTATGTTCCTCTCTAAACTGGTTATTCTAGTTAGCAATTCCTCTGACCTTTTATCAAGGTTCTTAGCTTCTTTGCATTAGGTTAGAACATGCTCCTTTAGCTAATCATAGTTTTTTATTAACCATCTTCTGTCAATTACTCCATATGATCCTCTGTGCCAGTTCTGTGCCCTTGATGGAGAGACACTGCAATCATTTGGAGGAGAAGAGGCTCTCTGGGCTTTTGAGTTTTCAGCATTTTTTTCATTGATTATTTCTCATATTTGTGAGTTTGTCTAGTTTTGATCTTTGAGGCTGCTGAACCTTGGATGAGGTTTTTGTGGGGGCCTTTTGTTGTTGATGCTGTTGTTGCCACTTTCGGCTTGTTTTTCTTTCAATAGTCAGGTCCCTCTTCTGTAGGGCTGCTGCAGTTTGCTGGGGGTTCACTTCAGACCCTATTCATCTGATTTGCTCCTGTGCATGGAGACGTCACTCAAGAAGGCTGGAGAGCAGCCAAGATGGGTACCTTCTCCTTCTTCTGGGACCTCTGACCTTGAGGGGCACCTACCTGATCCCAGTAGGATTACTCCTCTATAGGGGGTCTGACAACCCCTCTTGGAAGGTCTCACCCAGTTGGGTGGCATGGGGAGTAGGACTTGTTTAATGAAGGACTTTGTTCCTTGGTGGAGAGGGTGTGTTTTACGAGGGGGAAACCCATTCATCTGGGCTGTTCGGATAACTCAGAACTACCAGGAGGAGAGGCTAATTCTGCTGGTCCACAGAGACTGGGGCCGCCCCTCCCCCTGGGGGCTCAGGCCCAGGGAGATCCGGGTTCTGTCCCTGAGCCTCTGGCTGGAGTTATTGGAGATGCTGCAGGGAAGCCCCACCCACTGAGGAGGATGTGTCAGGATTAGACCTAGAGAGGCACGCTGGCCGCATACTGCCACAGCCAGTGTGTTGGGCAGTGGGAACAAATCTTGGGAACAAGCCATCCAGCCTTCCTGGTTCCAGCAGGGGAAAAGAGCAGCCTGGGACTATAGAAATGGGTGCCGCCCTTCCCCCGCCCAGGGAGCTTAGGCAGTTGCTAGTCCCAGAGCTGGCTGCTGCCCCTCCCCCAAGGAGCTCAAATGGCGTAGACAGCAGGCAGCCTCAGCCAGTGCTGGCTGCCCCTCCCTGGGGAGTTAGGGTAGGCTTAAGCATATTCCAGCTGAGAGGCTGTAAGAATCTGCGTGTTCCATGGTTGAGACACTAGGCCCCAGTGGCGTGGGTTCACAAGTGGGATCCATGGGTTGCACAGTTCCGTGGGAAAAGCAGTTTCCCCAGCTGGGTTGTGTGCTCACTCACTGCCTCCCTTGGCTGGGGGGAGGGGATTCCCCTTCCCCGTGCGGCTCCCAGGTGGGCTGCCACACCGCACTGCTCTTCCTTCTTTCCGTGGGTCATGCCAGCCTTCTAGTCAATTTTGATGAAAGAACCTGGATACCCTGGTTGCCGCTGAAGGATTCACAAGCCTCTTATGGCTTTTTTTCAATGGGAGACTCCGAATGCTGCTGCTTCAAGTCGGCCATCTTGGCCCCCCCACCTCATTATTAGATTCTAGCTCTGTTCATTGTTTTTGAGGTTTTGTTACCCACCTATAAACTGACCTGAATCCTGAATTCTTCTTATTTCCTCCAGTATCTGTGTGTGACCCTTCACACTCACATCTGCAGTTTTCTGCACTTTTCTGACTTGGAATCACTAAAAACGAAAACTACCTTTATTACTGGAGCCCCTACAAACTGGAGCTGGACAACTTGATGTAAATCTTAAGAGAAAACCTTTGTGCCCAATGTGCGAGACACTCAGAGAGTTCACCAAAGCACCTGGTGCTATAACCAGGGACTCCCTAACTGCAAACCAGAAAAAAAATAGGCTTTAAGCTCAGATCTGGAAATATTTTCAACTAACTGCCCTCTGAACTCAGAGAAAAAAAAATCGTTTGTTCTAGCAATCAACTTTTGTTTTTCTTTTGTTATTTTAGTTGATTTGGCTCATGGTGACTTTGAGTCAAAAATTGAACCTCTATAACCAAGAATTATGACCAATTATTGGGTACAATTTTGCTAGTAGTTATTCTAGTAATCTCCGGAGTGCACTGCCTCCTCTCATGAATCTTAATGCTTGCTTGCAGCTATCCCCCACACAACAGTTGATCTAATTCTACAATTAGAACAAGATTGAGAGCAACAGAAAAGATCAACAATGGATCCTGAAATTGTGATTTAAAAATTTCACTCTGAGACTAAATAAAAAACTGCAGCATCATGATGACTGAGAGTGGCACTAATGCCTTAAATTTTGATCAAACCGCTCGGTATCACTGAGTCTGGCAAAAGGTGGAAACTGTTAAAGAAAACATGGCAGGCCCAAAATGAGTCACTCATACTAAAAATCCACATGACCATTTAACTTAAGTTGTTTATTTGTAAGATCTGGCCTTCTGAGAATTCAAGGAAAACATGATAGCCAAATCCCTAAATGGTCCAGTTTTCAAAACAAATAGGGGATTCTCGCAACCAATCCCAAGGTGCCCAGTCAACCTGAGCCAATATAATGACGTTCCCTCTGTTTTATCCCGTACAAGCAGAGTGATCTCATGTTAAACAATCCACTTTTTTTGCGCTGTGCTTCTTCCTTGTTTTTGATAAAGCTGCCTTTAAAAAGGCGACTTTTCTGCTGTGCCTGGAGCTCCTATTTTGAAGACTGGATGATGCCTCGTTCATTAATTGCTGATAAAAGCCAATTCGAACTCTAAAACTCAGTTAGTTGAAATGTCCTTTAGCAAAATTAATTTTGGGGATAGAAATCAGAATCAAAATGAAAATAAGACTAGACTGAAAAGATATTTGGAGTGGTACTGGGATTAGTAAATACCGATGACCCTTTTAAGGAGCGTTATAAGTGAAAGTAAAACATCGACATGTTAGCTGGAGAGAAGGACGATTATCTTTGCTTATTTGTTTTGTTTTGTTTTGTTTTGTTTTTAATATGGAAGAATACTTATTTGCTGATGGCCAAGAACTAATAAGGATTGATGTGGACAAGAATTGTTAGAGCCACATCCTTAAGGAGCTGAGTGTGAATGTGCACATTTGGAATTCTAGTGTTAGACTGGAGCACCATCTCATTCGTGGTAATGGCAAGGAAAACAGAGTACATGATTAAATATCCAGGCTAAGTGTTTGAGAAAGTGACAAGAGTTTGTGGATGTTCTCTTCTGATTTCTTTTATCAGCGAAATATGAGTCAGCAAGGCAAGACAGTGGGGAGCATAATGACGTTTCAGGATTTATGGAACTAAAGTGAGAACATGCCCTATCATTGTGTGCTTTATTGCAGTTGTGAACAAATTATTTGTTGACTTGGATTTAACCAGGTTTGAGGTTTTTCCAGAGAGGCAACTAAAGGGAAAATGGCAAGGGAGTTGCAGGTGTTCGTAGGGAATGACAGTAATCATGAAACCATAGGATATGTGGTTTTCAATGGAAGAACTGAGTACATGGAAAAGGACAATGCAAAAATTGAAGAATTAATGGATAAATGTCTTGGTGGCATAAAATATTAAAGTCTGGAAATGGGAAAGAGAAATATAAGAGGGAGTATTCAAAGATTGAGAGGCTTAAATATAAGAGTAGAGAAGAGTAATGTGATAGCAATCCTGAAGTATAATATATGATGATGAAAGTCAGTGGCTGAGGCAGGTTGATGAACAATACTATTGAAATAGAGAAATCAGGGAATTAAAAAGTAAAGACACTGGAAGAAATAGTTACGTTGACATTAAAATTATAAAAAATTATGATATGAGTATTGTCAAAATATGGGACAGTCATCAAAATGCTAAACACTTCAGTAAAAAATAAGTATGGTAAAGTTTAAAAATAGCTTCATATTTTTGGCTTCTGAATGCATGGTATTTTGCATTCTGGTAAAGTGCATATCTTTACATGTCTTGCTTAAAATACTCTTAAAATACTTGCAGTATCTTAGAGTATACTTCTTCTCTACTCCTTGATGAGATGTGTGGAGTGATCATGATTGTCTTAGTCCATTCAGGCTGCTATAACAAAAATATCACAAGCTGAGTAGCTTATTAAAAAAACATTTATTTCTCACAACTCTGGAGGTTGGAACATTCAAGATCAAGACACTGGTAGATTTGGTGTCTGATGAGGGCTCATTTCCTTATAGATGGTACCTTCTAGCTGTGTCCTCATAGAGTGAAAGGGGCAAACAAACCTTTTTAGACCTGTTTTACAAGGACATCAATCCCATTCATAAGGGCTTTGACCTCATGACCTAATCACCTCTCAAAGATCCCACCTCTTAATACCATCACATTGGGGATTATGTTTTGATAGGGACAGGAGGCAGCCAAATGCCTAGGCAGATAGGCGCAGGTCAAGAAAAGTGACTAGGGGATCTAAAGGTGACTATGACAAGGAGTAGAATGTTTTATTAAAAATATCTAGTTTACAAAGCCAATGAAAAGCAAATTCATAGAAATAAACTTGGAAAATGTAGTGAGACTCCTGAAATGGTAAAAACGATAAGCTCTGCAAATCCTTTGCACAATAAACAAAGATAAAACAAGACAAAATTGTCAAAAATCATTTCAAGATTCTGGAAAATGACCAAAGGAATACAAAACTTTAAGAATAATTTATTAAAGAAAAACTATTAATGCTATGGTAAAAAATAATAATAATAATGGGAATTTGTGGCATTTTAGTTGAGCTGTTCCCATCCTCATAGCTAGCTCTAGCCTGTGGCAATTCTACCATAACAGCTCAAGCCAGGAATCTAATAGCTTCCTTATTAAAGTAGAATGACATGATTTGTAGCTGACAGCAGGGAGACCACATGCTCAGGTACGTTGTCAAAAACAATAGTTATCTGTGGCAAATGAACAGGGAAGGCCAACATCACATCTAAACATAGATTGTGAAACTGGTGATTTTAAGCAACAGACCAGAAGATTAGCCAGAAACCTAGCATGAAATTGTGGACAATGCAACAGCCAAAATGGTCTCGAAAGCACCCATATAGTCACGGTAGTCAGGAATATTCCATATATATATGAAGTAGCATCGCTGCTCAGGGGAAATTGGAAAGGGCCAAGCTATGCACAAGTTCATGGCTGACTCACTAGTAGAGGAGATGGGAGTAAGTCCTGCAGTAAGTAAAACTTGCCTGAGTGAAAACTGCCTGGATATTGAATACTTTTTCCAACACAAAGGTAAACCCATTGGCAAAGAGTGGAAGCCTTATTTTCGCAAGTTGTTGGAACATAGACTCTGACCAGTCAATAAGATATGCCAACCCAAGGACAACCACTAGGAATCCAGGCTCAAAAAATGAAAACGGGAATTGAAAAAAAAATGCAAAGACATCAGTGATGACACACTGCTAGAGAAGCAGAGTCTTCAGAATTGCTCCAGCAAAGCACTAAACAAACAAACAAACAACAGAAGAATAGAAACAACGATTTCAAGATAGGCTTTCAGGATTCAGAATTGCCCAACTATATTATATTAAAAATGTCCTGTTTTCAACAAAGTGTGACACATAATAAAAAAACACAATGTTATATATATTATAAATATTATATTATTTGTAATATTATAAATATCTATTATATATAAATATCTATATATAAAATGCAGGTAATGTAAACTATGTTCTAGTGTTTTATTGGAGGTAAAACTTGTGAGTGATAAAATAGAATATTTAATTGAGAAGATTTCCAAGCAAAATGTTAGAGCATTGAGTGGCATTGTGCCTCCTGACTGCTTACCCTGAAATGCAAAATGATAGAGATAAATTCAAGAGAAACTGTAAAGCAAAGCAGAACCAAAAGTTGAAGATTTGGTGATTTCCTGCCTATCTTTGTTGCAAAGATTGTTCTAAGGAGAACACTAAGGAAATGGCTGCACAATCATTTGACAAAAACTTTATAGGATTATATGAGTGAAAACACTGCCTGTTTTAACTGAAAGGGATAGAGACAGGACACAATGAAGGAGGGCTGCCAGACTTCTTAGATTTGACAGGATGGAACGATACAGCTGAAATGAGCTGAAAATGAGTGCTAATAATAGAGAAGAGGAAAAGATACCCTGAAGGTGATTCAGAGATGATCGGAGCCACTGCCTTAATTTCCACAGTTTGGATGGCCTTTGCCTGTAGCCTTGCTGGCAGGACCACCCAGCGACCCCAGCCATGGAAGTGACACTGCCCTCCCAGTAGACCTGGAAAAGGGGCATCAAGCCAAACAGCATTAATCTTGAGGCTTACAATCTAAATAAATTTGTCTTGCTAGACTTTCGGACTTGCTTGGAAACCATGGCCCTTTGCTTCCTTCCTATTTTTCCCTGTGGAACACAAAGTTCTACTTATCAGGTTTCATAGCTGGAGGGGAATTTTGCCTCAGTATGAATTGTACATCCTGTCTCACCCGTGACAGATTGAGATGATATTTAGATGAGACTTTGGACTTTAAATGTTAGAGTTGGAGCTGTTAGGATGGAATGAACACATTTTGTTTGGGAGAAGGACACGAATATGGGGAAGTGAGGGCTGGAGTTCTATGGAGTAAATTATCTCTCTCCAAAATTTCATATTTTGGAGCCCTGAGCCCCATTGTAACAGTATCTGGAAATGGTATCTTTGGGATATCATAAGGTTTCAATGAGGTCATAGGGGTGGGACCCTCATGATGAGATTAGTGCCCTTATGGGAAGAGATACTAGAGAGTTTGCTTTTTGGTGGCCATCTATAGGCTAGGAAGACAGCCCTCACCAGAATGTAACCATGCTGCTACCCTGGTCTCAGATTTCCAACATCCAGAATAAATATTCTGCACAATATATACAAAGAAAACCTAAGAAAACTGTTAGCAAGCTGAAGCCAGAAATATATAAAAAAGATTATGCATCATGATCAACTGGAACTTTAAATTACTGTAAGACACTTAACTAATATAATGACCAAAAATTCCCATAGTCATCTGAACAGAAACAGAATATACATTTCACAAAACTCAACACCTACTCCTGATAAAAACAGTAACAACGACAACACAGCAGCTAATATTTAATTTATTAGCACATTAAATGGTGAATCTATGGCTTTCCCACAAACACTGAAACTACAACACAAGTCTTCTCTCAACTTACACTTAATCATTGTCCTGGAGGTTCTAGCAAAGACAATAATGCAAGAAAATAAATAAAAAGGCTTCACATTGGAAAGCCTAAAACAAAGTTATGTTTTATCACAAAATGATCGTGTATGCAGAAAGTCCTAAGGAATACACACACACACACACACACACACACACACAATTACAAGTAACAAACATTTTTTGCAAAAATCACAAGATACAAGATCAATTAACTTTTTTTACACTACCAAATGAACAATCAAAATGAAAATATGAAATGTAATCATATTAGAAACAAGATTAGGAAATAGGAATAGATTTAACAAAAAGCAAAGGACTCATATACTGAAAAACTACCAAATATTGCTGAGAGAAATCAAAGAAGATCTAAATAATGGGGTGGATATATGATGATCATGGATTAGAGTATTCCAAATTGTGAAAAAATATCCTTCCCAAATTGATCTATAGAATTAACACAGTCTCTATCAAAATATAATCATCCTATTTGCAGAAATGGATAAGGTGGTCTTAAATGGAAATTCAAAGGACACAGAATTGCTAAACATTTTTTAAAACGTAAGGAAAAAGTTGGCCAGGCGCGGTGGCTCACGCATGTGGT
Source organism: Pan troglodytes (assembly GCF_028858775.2). Classification (NCBI taxonomy): domain Eukaryota; kingdom Metazoa; phylum Chordata; class Mammalia; order Primates; family Hominidae; genus Pan; species Pan troglodytes. The sequence continues at coordinate 48,109,292 of NC_072405.2, forward strand.
CCCAGCACTTTGGGAGGCCGAGGCAGGTGGATCATGAGGTAAAGAGATCGAGACCATCCTGGCCAACATGGTGAAACCCCGTCTCTGCTAAAAATACAAAAATTAGCTGGGTGTGGTGGTGTGTGCCTGTAGTCCCAGTTACTTGTGAGGCTAAGGCAGGAGAATCACTTGAACCCATGAAGTGGAGGTTGCAGTGAGCCGAGATCATGCCATTGCACTCCAGCCTGTGGGACAGAGTGAGACTCCATCTCAAAAAATAAATAAATAAATACATAAAGAAAAATAAACATATTGATCACTTATTTTACCCAAGTTTACAATATTTATCATTAAAATACTTAATCACCACCTTTCATCCCCAGTATAAGCCATTATTTTCCTGTCTACAAAAAAAATGTACAGATGGGAAACTTTTATTTCTTTTTAAATAATATCCAAAATGTCAAGCATTATTTTTAAAATTCAATATAGTTCTAGAATACATACAAGTTTCTATAATAATTCTAAAACTATTTGTAAACTATTATAGAGGTAGCAATTATTTTCTTTACATTGCTATTTATAAAATTAAACACTATATAAAATTTGATTCTCAATTTACTACTGATATTAATAATTTAAAGTGCATTAATGCAGAGCTAAGGCAAAATTATCAATTCTTTTCTGTTAAAAATGTATTCCAAATTATTATTACAATCCCTCATTGCAAATATTAAGGGACATAAATAAATCAGAATATACTTACCAATTGTTTTTCAACTATAACATGCATTTCTATATACTTTGCAAAATCTTGCTGTGGCTGAAAAAATCCACAAATTTTACATCAAAATTACAGAATTACTTAAGTATTTTTAGTGCATGTCACTACTATTAATGAACTAAATATTGAAAAACACAATTTTGCATATAGAAATAAAACCAGATAATATAAGCAACACTAGATATCATAAAATCTTTTTCATCTATTTGTCACTTTTCTGTACCTAATCAATTATTTAATTTACTTGGGAAACAACTTTCCTCTATCTTCCATTCTCCATGTTTTCATTGGTTCCAAGCTATTCATATTATTCTCTCTTTTACCAGGCCTGCCTTACAAGAGCTCCTGAAGGAAGCACTAAACATGGAAAGGAAAAACTGGTACCAGCCACTGCAAAAACATGCCAAATTGTAAAGACCATCAATGCTAGGAAGAAACTGCATCAATTAATGAGCAAAACAACCAGCTAAAATCATAATGACAGGATCAAATTCACACATAACACTATTAACCTTAAATGTAAATGGGCTAAATGCTCCAATTAAAAGACACAGACTGGCAAATTGGATAAAGAGTCAAGACCCATCAGTGTGCTGTATTCAGGAGACCCATCTCATGTGCAGAGACAGACATAAGCTCAAAATAAAGGGATGTAGGAAGACCTACCAAGCAAACGGAAAACAAAAAAAAGCAGGGGTTGCAATCCTAGTCTCTGATAAAACAGACTTTAAACCAACAAAGATCAAAAGAGACAAAGAAGGCCATTACATAATGGTAAAGTGATCAATTCAACAAGAAGAGCTAACTATCCTAAATATATATGAGCCAAATACAGGAGCACCCAGATTCATAAAGCAAGTCCTTAGAGACTACAAAGAGACTTAGACTCCCACACAATAATAATGGGAGACTTTAACACCCCACTGTCAACATTAGACACATCAAAGAGACAGAAAGTTAACAAGGATATTCAGGACTTGAACTCAGCTCTGCACCAAGTGGACCTAATAGACATCTACAGAACTCTCCACCCGAAATCAACAGAATATACATTCTTCTCAGCACCACATCACACTTATTCCAAAATTGACCACATAGTTGGAAGTGAAGCACTCCTCAGCAAATGTAAAAGAACAGAAATTATAACAAACTCTCAGACCACAGTGCAATCAAATTAGAACTCAGGATTAAGAAACTCACTCAAAACCACTCAACTACATGGAAACTGAACAACCTGCTCCTGAATGACTACTGGGTACATAACGAAATGAAGGCAGAAATAAAGATGTTCTTTGAAATCAATGAGAACAAAGACACAACACACCAGAATCTCTGGGACACATTTAAAGCAGTGTGTAGAGGGAAATTTATAGCACTAAATGCCCACAAGAGAAAGCAGGAAAGATCTAAAATTGACACCCTAACATCACCATTAAAAGAACTAGAGAAGCAAGAGCAAACACATTCAAAACCTAGCAGAAGGCAAGAAATAACTAAGATCAGAGCAGAACTGAAGGAGATAGAGACCAAAAAAAAAACCCTTCAAAAAAATCAATGAATCCAGGAGCTGGTTTTTGGAAAAGATCACCAAAATTGATAGACCACTAGCAAGACTAATAAAGAAGAAAAGAGAGAAGAATCAAAAAGACACAATAAAAAATGATAAAGGGGATATCACCACCAATCCCACAGAAATACAAGCTACCATCAGAGAATACTATAAACACCTCTATGAAAATAAACTAGAAAATCTAGAAGAAATGGATAAATTCCTGGACACATACATCCTCCCAAGACTAAACCAAGAAGAAGTTGAATCCCTGAATAGACCAATAACAAGCTCTGAAATTGAGGCAATAATTAACCAAAATAAGTCCAGGACCAGATGGATTCACAGCCGAATTCTACCAGAGGTACAAAGAAGAGCTGGTACCATTCCTTCTGAAACTATTCCAATCAATAGAAAAAGAGGGAATCCTCCCTAACTCATTTTATGAGGCCAGCATCATCCTGATACCAAAGCCTGGGGCAGACACAACAAAAAAAGTAAATTTTAGACCAATATTCCTGAGGAACATCAATGCAAAAATCCTCAATAAAATACTGGCAAACCAAATGCAGCAGCACATCAAAAAGCTTATCCACCACGATCAAGTTGGCTTCATCCCTGGGATGCAGGGCTGGTTCAACATATTGAACCAGCATATAAACAGAACCAAAGACAAAAACCACATGATTATCTCAACAGATGCAGAAAAGGCCTTCGACAAAATTCAACAGCCCTTCAGGCTAAAAACTCTCAATAAACTAGGTATTGATGGGACGTATCTCAAAATAATAAGAGCTATTTATGACAAACCCACAGCCAATGTCATACTGAATGGGCAAAAACTGGAAGCATTCCATTTGAAAACTGGCACAAGACAGGGATGTCCTCTCTCACCACTCCTATTCAACATATTGTTGGAAGTTCTGGCCAGGGCATTCAGGCAAGAGAAAGAAATAAAGCATATTCAATTAGGAAGAGGGGAAGTTAAATTGTCCCTGTTTGCAGATGACATGATTGTATATTTAGAAAACCACATCATCTCAGCCTAAAATCTCCTTAAGCTGATAAGCAACTTCAGCAAAGTCTCAGGATACAAAATCAATGTGCAAAAATCACAAGCATTCCTATACAATAACAGACAAACAGAGAGCCAAATCATGAGTAAACTCCCATTCACAATTGCTTCAAAGAGAATAAAATACCTAGGAATCCAACTTACCAGGGATGTGAAGGACCTCTTCAAGGAGAACTACAAACCACTGCTCAACGAAATAAAAGAGGACACAAACAAATGGAAGAACATTCCATGCTCATGGATAGGAAGAATCAATATTGTGAAAATGACCATACTGCTGAAGGTAATTTATGGATTCAATGCCATCCCCATCAAGCTACTAATGACTTTCTTCACAGAATTGGAAAAAACTACTTTAAAGTTCATATGGAACCAAAAATGAGCCGGCATAGCCAAGACAATCCTAAGCAAAAAGAACAAAGCTGGAGGCATCACACTACCTGACTTCAAACTATACTACAAGGCCACAGTAACCAAAACAGCATGGTACTGGTACCAAAACAGAGATATAGACCAATGGAACAGATCAGAGCCCTCAGAAATAGTACCGCACATCTACAACCATCTGATCTTTGACACACCCGACAAAAACAAGAAATGGGGAAAGGATTCCCTATTTAATAAATGGTGCTGGGAAAACTGGCTAGCCATATGTAGAAAGCTGGAACTGGATCCCTTCCTTACCTTATACAAAAATTAATTCAAGATGGATTAAAGACTTAAATGTTAGACCTAAAACCATAAAAACCCTAGAAGAAAACCTAGGCAATACCATTCAGGACATAGGCATGGGCAAAGACTTCATGACTAAAACACCAAAAGCAATGGCAACAAAAGCCAAAATTGTCAAATGGGACCTAATTAAAAACTAAAGCGCTTCTGCACAGCAAAAGAGACTACCATCAGAGTGAAGAGGCAACCTATAGAATGGGAGAAAAGTTTTACAATCTAACCATCTGACAAAGGGTTAATATCCAGAATCTACAAAGAACTTAAACAAATTTACAAGAAAAAATCAAACAACCCCATCAAAAAGTGGGTGAAGGATATGAACAGACACTTCTCAAAAGAAGACGTTTATGCAGCCAACAGACACATGAAAAAATGCTCATCATCACTGGCCATCAGAGAAATGCAAGTCAAAACTACAATGAGATACCATCTCACACCAGTTAGAATGGTGATCATTAAAAAATCAGGAAACAACAGGTGCTGGAGAGGATGTGGAGAAATAGGAACATTTTTACACTGTTGGTGGGACTATAAACTAGTTCAACACTTGTGGAAGACAGTGTGGCAATTCCTCAAGGATCTAGAACTAGAAATACCATTTGACCCAGCCATCCCATTACTGGGTATATACCCAAAGGATTATAAATCATGCTGCTATAAGGACACATGCACACATATGTTTATTGCAGCACTATTCACAATAGCAAAGACTTGGAACCAACCCAAATGTCCATCAATGACAGACTGGATAAAGAAAATCTGGCACATACACACCATGGAATACTATGTAGCCATAAAAAAGGATGAGTTCATGTCCTTTGTAGGGACATGGATGAAGCTGGAAACCATCATTCTGAGCAAACTATCACAAGGACAGAAAGCCAAACACCACATGTTCTCACTCAGAAGTGGGAATTAAACAATTAGAACACTTGGACGCAAGCTGGGGAACTTCACACAAGAGGGCCTGTTGTGGGGTTGCGGGCGGGGAGGGATAACATTAGGAGATACACCTAATGTAAATGACGAGTTAATGGGTGCAGCACACCAACATGGCACGTGTATACATATGTAAGAAAGCTGCACATTGTGCACATGTACCCTAGAACTTAAAGTATAATGAAAAATAAATAAATAAAATAAATATATGTAAATAAATGTGTGTGTTGAAAAGGTGGGCAGAAAAAAAAAAAAAGAAAAGAAAACTACACAGATGCATGAGAGAATGCCAGGAGCTATGTGTGTTGAAAAGGTGGCCAGATGCCAATTTTAAAAATCCACAGGCCAGGCGTGGTTGCTCACACCTGTAATCCCACACTTTGGGAGGCCGAGGTGGGTGGATCACTTGAGGTCAAGAGTTCAAGACCAGCCTGGCCAACATGGCAAAACCCTGTCTCTACTAAAAATACAAAAAATTAGCTGGGCGTTGTGGCTCACACCTGTAATCACAGCTAGTCAGGAGGCTGAGGCAGGAGAATCGCTTGAACCTGTGAGGCAGAGGTTGCAGTGAGCCAAGATCACACCACTGCACTCCAGTCTGGGTGACAGAGTGAGACTCTGTCTCAGAAAAAAAAAAAAAAAAAATCCGCAAAAGCCAAGCCATTTTATTAAGACAAAGTAGCCCTAAAAGGAGACAAAAGTGCTTACATATATGATGTTGAAAGAGGACTCCAAATTTAGGACAAAGGTTGCCTTGGCCAAATAAAGACTAAGGAATTGGATCTAGTCAGAAACATCAGAGAACTCACAGTATTACACTGATCCACTTGGCAATATGTATGAATTAAATATTCAGATTTAAAAATGTCAAAGGTCCTTGGTTAAGAATATTCAGGAAGTTGGAAGGAAAATGTAGGTGATTGATTTATCCATCAATAAATAGACAGATAGATAGATATGGGGTGTGTGGGTGCGGGTGTCCATGTATGTGTGTTTCAATCGAACAACCAACATGTCCTGTATTGAATTATCAACTCAGGAGAAAATTTGGACTGGGAGTGAATATCTGTAGCTCACAGTAGGTAAAGCCATAGAACTATATATATATATATATATCATATATATATGATATATATGTTATATATATTATATGTGATGATAACAAGCTCAAACATGAGATATAACTGAGCAAATATCAATATTTAAAATGTGAATGTATATGGAAAAGTCAGAAAATGTAAGAAAATGAGAAGCAAGAGACAGCATTATTGCAGAAAATAAGATAACTAGAAAGTTCTAGGGAATTTTTACTTTCACTCTTTAAAAATGTATCTCAATATTTCAAAAAGCCAATTTAACAATGGATCACCACTGATTATTTGTGGAGACAGAAACTGCATTTTTGTGAAATGAATAGTTAATGAGCTGTCAGGATGGATGGTTCCCCTTATTGTAATATAAAGCTGGTATGTGAAGAAATGGAAAGTGCTAGGTATATAATAGATTCTATTTTATTTCATTTATTTTTAAATCTATTTTTAGTATTAAGGAGATATGATTATGTTCATATAATGAAGGAACTGTAGATGATAATTCAAAATATTACACATAATAAAATGATTAATGGAATAAGGTTATAGGATCTTTCTGTTTAGAATTATAAGGATGGAATTCAAGTGAGAGAAAACAATAGACACTGAAATTTAGGAATTAAATTTTTATGTTGGAAGTAGGTGGAGGATAAAATAAGGCTAGCAAATAAAATGAAATAGAATAGGAATACAGATGGTTGAGAACTGTGATTTCCCCATTGCTCTACATTTTCAGATGTTTCTTTGAATATGCTTATTTATTCATGTTTTGTAAGTGAACTTAATAATCAACTTGGCAAGCACTTCCTGGTAGAAGCTTCTTGGTATTTTGGGAAATGGGGCAGGGAATTACATGAAATTTTTAATCAAAACAAATGAATAACTTTATGACCTTTTAAATACAGCAGAAAGAATATTTAAATGATAATAATTTTTATTTCCAAAAGTGAGGACAGCATAAAACAGCATGAGGGAATGAACAGAATGAGAAAAGATATGAATTATTTAAAACAATAATGTGAGTAATAATAGTAGTAGTCCTATGAGGTGTATAATATGTATAAAAATAAAAACATATAATGATAGCACAAACTAGAACTTTTAAAGTTTTAAATCGTTCCACCACAATTAGATATCACTTCACACATAATAGGATGGCTATAATCAAAATGACTGGTAATAAATGTTGAAAAAAAAATGTGGAGGAGGTCAGACGCGGTGGCTCACATCTGTAATCCCAGCAGTTTGGGAGGCTGAGGTGGGTGAATCACCTGAGGTCAGGAGTTCAAGACCAGCCTGGCCAACATGGTGAAACCCCATCTCAACTAAAAATGCAAAAAATTAGCCGAGCGTGGTGGTGTGCACCTCTAATACCAGCTACTCGGGAGGCTGAGGCAGGAGAATCACTTGAACCCGGGAGGTGGAGGTTGCAGTGAGCAGAGATCACACCATTGCACTCCAGCCTGGGCAACAAGAGTGAAACTGCATCTCAAAAAATAAAAAACAATAAATAAATAAATGTGGAGGAATTGGAACCCACAGATGTTGTTTCAGGAGATATAAAATTGTCAGCCACATTGGACAAATAATCTGGCAGCCACTCAAAAGGTGAAACACAGAGTCTGCCTATGACCTAGCAGTTCAAATCTTAGTAATTACCTAGAGAAATAAAAACATATATCCACATAAAACATATATTAATGTTCCTAGCAATATTATAATATTTAAAAAGTAGAAACAACCAATTTGTTCATCAGCTTATGACTATATGACTTACGAGTGGTATATTTATACCCAGGCACATGTTATTCAGCCATAAATATAAAAGAGGTACTGATGAGCTTTGACCACCTTATAAGTGAAAGAAGTCACAAAAGATATTGTAAGATTCCAGTTATATAAAATATCTTGAAAAGGCAAGTCTATATCTATGACAATAGATCTGTAGTTTCCTGGGAAGACAGGAGAATGAAGAATGACTGCCATGGTTATAAAGTTTCTTTGTAGGGCATACAGTCTCTGTCACAACTATTCAAGTTTGCCACCATAATATGAAAGTATACATAAACAATATATAGAATAGCAGTAATAGATGTTATTTATACAAACAGCCTGTGGGCCAGATTTGGCCTGAGGGCCATAGTTTGTCAACTTCTAATTAGACTAGCCACTAAAATTATTATGTTGTAAAAATTGTTTTGTATTCATAGACTATATAAGAGCAAAATATATGAAACAATATATAATGTAAAAGCTCATTAGAGGAGAAAAATAAAAATACTTGATTAATAAAAAAGATGTAACATCATGATTAAATCCTTGAAAAAAATAAATAGATTAGATATAAAAGAAGAAAGAATAAAGGAATAAGGAACATATAAGACAAATAAGAAATGACAAAGTGGTAGATTAAATCTAAATTATGTAAGTGTGTGCATTAAAAGTAGATGCAATAAATAACCTTGGCAACTAGAAAAGTTGAGCTCATAGAAGTAGAGAGTGACATTGTGGTCATGAGAGGATAGGAAGGGTCAGGGGAGGAACGGATGGGGAAAGGTTGGCTATTGGTTACAAAAGTACAGCTAGATAGAAGGAGTAAGTTCTAGTGTTCTGTAGCACCATAGGGTGACTATAGTTAACAATAATTTATTGTATGTTTTCAAGTAGCTTAAAGAGGCAATTTTGAATGTTCCCAACATAAACAAATGATAAATGTTTAAAGTAATAAATAAGCTAATTACCCTGATTTGATCATTACACCTTTTATTCAAGTATCAAAATATCATTTGTATCCCATAAGTGTGATTATTATCTGTCAGTTAAAAATAAAATTGTCAGATGTGATTTAAAATGTTTAAAAACTTAGTAACATGTGCTTTAAAAGAGATACACTTTAATTAAAATATTATTAGCTACTCTGACCACACAAAAAAGAAAATATTTAAATTAATAAAATCAGAAATGAAAAAGAAGATTACTAAAAATCGTACCGATATTTAAAGACCTATAAGGGAGTCCTACAAACAACAATATGCCAAGAAATAAATAGATAAAATAGAAAAACCTCTATAGACACACAAACTACCTAAATTGACTCCAAAAGAAATTAGAAAATTATAATAGACTTGAGAAAAAATTTAATTACTAATAAAAATCCTTCCCTAAAAATGTCCAATCCCAGATGGATTTTACAGATGTTGAAATAATTAAATCAATCCTCCACAAAGTCTTCCAGAATAGAGGAGACAACACTTCCCAACTCATTTCGTGAAGTTTGTAACACCCTGATACCAAAGACAGAGAAAAATATCATATGAAAACAAGTCTGCGCAGCAATATTCTTTATAAATATAAATGAAAAAAATCTTCAAAATTATGCCAGCAAACTGAACCCAGCGATACATAAAAAGAATTATGCACTATAACAAAGAGAGACTGGATACAAGGTTAGTTTAATAATCAAAAGTCAATTAATGCACTACACCACATTAACAAAATAACGATAAAAATGAAATTATTATCTCAACAGACGTTGCAGAACAAAAATATCTGACAAAATCCAACAACCCTTAATGACAAAACAAAAATCATTAACAAACTAACACTGGATGAAACCTTCTTTAACCTGATAAAGGGCACCTGTGAAAAAATTACAAATAACATTATGCTTAAGGGTGACAGACTGAATCTTTTCTCCCTAAGATTGGGAAAAGATGAGAACATCTCTTTTCACCTATTCTATTCAACATTATAATGGAACTAGTAATCAGGACAATTAAGTAAGAAAAAGGAAATTTGAGATATCCTAGTCGGAAAGAAACAAGATAAACTATCTTTATTCAAGATGGCATGACCATGTACATAAAAAGTCATGGAGCTCAATAGAAAACTAATAAACAAGTTTGCCAAGTTCACAGACTACAAAACCAATATGGAAAATTCACTAATTACCAAATACTAATAATGAGAAATCCAAACTGATATAAAATTTAAATAACATCTAAAATAATAACACTTCTATAAATAACAAAAGAATCTTTACTGAAGACTTAGACTTAAATATATAAAACATTGCAGAAATAAATTAAAGAATATCTAAAAAATAAAAGCTACTTACTGCTCATGGATAGAGTTAATATTGTTAATATAGCAACATTCCTCAGGTTTATCTACAGATTCAACACAATCCCGGGTGCCATTTTATGGAAATTAAAAGTAAATAAATTTTAAAATATGTTTGGAAATGCATAGTAGCCAGAATAACCAAAAGAATCTTGGAAAATAAGAATATTGAAGGATGTACACTTACCAATTCCAAATCTTACTACAAAAATACAGTAGTAAAGAAAACATGGTAGTGGCATTAGAGTAGACATAAAGATTAATGGACTATAATTTTAAGTCTGGTAATAATACTTAACATTTATTGTCAACTGATCTTTGAAAAAAATCAAGAATGTTCAATGAGGAAAAAATAATCTCTTCAACAAATGGTGTGAGGACAGCTGGATATTGATATAAAAAAAACCAATTTGAATTTCTACCTCATCCAATACAAAATATTAAAGTGTATCATATATCAAAATGAGATTAAAGAATAAAACATTTAGAAGAAACATAAGAATAAATGATGTGATATTGGTGTGATGATTAATTTTACCTGTAAACTTGGCTGGGCCACTGTGCCCAGATATTAGGTCAAACATTACCCTGGATGCCTCTGTGAAGGTGCCTTTTAGACGAAATTAACATTTAAGTTGGTAAAGCTCTAGTAAAGCACATTACTCTTCATTATGTGGGTGAACCTCATCCAATCAGTTAAAGCCTTTTTTAGAAAACAGAGTATTTCCTAAACAAAAGGGAATTCTGCCAGCAGACTATGTTGGTCTTAAACTGCAAATCTTCCTTGGATAACCAGCCTGCCCACTTACCCTGTAGATTTTGGATTTACCAAGCCTTCACAATCATCTGAGTCAATTCCATAAAATCTCTCTCTCCCTCTCTCTGTATGTACACAAACACACACATGTATATCTCCTGTTGGTTTTCTATTTCTCTGGAGAACCCTGATATAGATGTTGGTACCAGGAATGAGGTACCAAGAAAACAGAATCTTAAGGGGACATCTTCTGAATTGGTGCTGGGGTTTTGGGAATTTGCCTTCTACTTTGATTAGATTTAAAGACAATTCTATAGAGAGAAGATAGTTCATGGCATGATGTAGCAATAAAGACAGGCAAAATATTACCACTGAATACTTCTGATCAAACACTTACGAAGGCAAGGGTCTTGGTGACCATGTATGTGATACTTTTGAATATTTTTGTCAAACTAGCAAATATAATGAGATTGGTTGCTCCTAATGTTGCTGGACAAAGTGGAGAAAGAAGAGAATAAGTTTAAGTATTTGAATTACCATCTCAAGCGATGCATAAATTACCCAAAAGCTTATTTGTGTGTCTTGAAATAAATTTTTATATCCCATAGCCACAGAGCTGAGATTACTGAAAACCAAACCCAGAATCTTATCCTGTCAGTGGATGAATTACAGTGCAAACTGAATTCCTAACCTCCCATGGTACTGCCATCAAAGAGAAAGCATTGAGTGGGAAGCAGTGGGATCCTGAAAACTGGAATGGGAACCTAGAGAAGGACCTTAATGAAGCTGGGGCTATAAAACTCCTAAATGCTGGTGAATCTTGTTTGCTAGTAGAAGCAACCTCTCTCTCACTTTCTGAGGAAATTAAATAACCCTGAATCCCCTGAGAAAAATATAATGACCTCCCCTGAGGCAGTTCCCTTACAAGATAGGGGTGACTCTCCTCAGAACCCTAGATATGTATCTTCATTGTTTATGTGGATGGCATTTGTGTTTGTTACACCAGAATTTTAACATAATGGCTATGGGGAAGGAGTGCATCTGCTGACAATAAAGGTCTAGATTACAGAAAAAGATGCCACTAACAGTTGAAAATGTCATGATTGGAGATCTGGAAAATTACAAAACTAGTTTTAAGGCTTAATGATATAAGTCATGAAGTTTCTGGTACATGTATCCATACATGTGGCTATATGTTTTGGATTTTATGGGTGTGTAAATATGTAATTTATCAACTATAAATTTCAGTGCTTACATTGCTGTATAGTAATAACCATAGAGTTTGTTCAATTAATCACCTACCTCTACGCTTTGTAATTTAAAGGACAGATCTCTTGATTCTGTATCCTTCTCATTATATAAGGAAACATCTGCTTTCTTATGTTTTACTTGGTAAATTACATGTTCAAAGCCAACTGAAGACTCCAGGGGTTTTATTCCATAACTAACATTTTCAAACTGTAGTAAGCCCCTAAAAATTTCAAAAAAAAATTAATAAGTAAAATAACGCCTTGTGGAAAAGCCCATACAATGCCACTTAGCATTATTTTTTCATGGTGTGCAGATTATTTTTACCCTGAATCTAAGGTGATAAAATAGGAGAAAGTCACTGGGTATCCACACACTTACTGAGTGACACCGCATAGTAATGCTATTAGCATTTGCCTAGCTATTAATATTTCATGGCTTCCAAATATATTTAAAAAATCATAATCCTGCATAAGGGCAGGAGCCATCATAAGTATTTCCATACCATGCTTTGTGAGTGGCAGTTTTCCACAATAGTCATGCCACACTTTAGAACCACTGAATATTATGTTAAAATGTTTAAAATAATTTTGAAGTAAATATTTTATTTTGTAATTCATAAAACAGTAAATTACAACCTGAGTCCAGTACATGTGCTAACCATCACCACAGATTTTGGATAACCTTCAATATACCCTTGGTAGTGGCAGAAATTCTGAAAGATAAAATACACATATCTCCATTAGAATGGTTTGTGTTACAGATACAATTTTCAAATATGTAAAACATATATGTGTTTTGTTTTTATGCATCAAACACTCATGTTTCAAAAATGGATTTATAATGTTATCAGATGAGCATATGGCTTGGTTTTCCAAAGTACTCCCCACAGATTTATAAAAAATGAGTATATTTTCATATTTCTATAGGTTTTAAATTAAGCATGACATTCTCAGTTGCTAGAGTGAGGTAAACATCATCAAAACTTATATTTTTCATACTTTTCTGACAATGTTGCATGGTAGATAAGCAAAGTTAATTTTTAATTCCATCAAAATGTTTTCATTTGCAAATTTCACCTGGAATTTGTATTTACTTTTGCTTTATAGTTCATCTTTCTACTGTGATACCTAAAATCTTAGTTTGTACCACTTTCCAAATACCATACTTCATGGACTCAATACACTGTATTTCTATTTCCATCTTATTTAGAAATTTATGTGAAAATATTTGTGCTTTTATTTTTATCACCAATTGGGGTACACTTCATACTTTATATAATGAAGGTAAAAATATCTTGAACATTCCACAGCTTTTATCTTCTTCCTTCCAAATGTGGTTTATAATATCCAGATTGATAACATTTCTAATTCTGTGGAGTATCAGGAAGTTACATCAACCTTAAACACAGGATGACATTGAGAAACTTAGAAATGAAAGAATAAGTCATTTTTAAGTCACATAGGATAAAATTTTCATGGAAGAATCAAAAAGCTTCACTTATTACCCAATATCCTTTCGCAGTTTATTTTTATTTTTTATTTTTATCAGTCAGTTTTGCATCATTTGCCTTCACTCTAATATCTTCTTGTTCAATATTACATTTGCACTTGAAAAGTGTGTGTATACACTTGATATATTTGCTGAATTTCTTTCTACTTCATTTAGAAGTTTACAAAGTTTCTTTCTACTTTATTATTGGAAGAGAAATGTTTAAATCTTCAAATATAAGTATTATTTGTCTATTTCTTTCATTTCCATCAATTATGCCTTCCATAATTTGAGGATTTGAGGTCTGTTTTTGTTTTGTTTTTTGTTTTTTGCTTTTTATGATGGAGTCTTGCTCTGTCGCCAGGCTGGTGTGCAGGGGCGTGATCTTGGCTCACTGCAATCTCCTCCACCTGGGTTCCAGTGATTCTCCTGCCTCAGCCTCCTGAGTAGCTGGGACTACAGGCACATGCTGCCATGCCCAGCTAATTTTTGTATTTTTAGTACAGACGGGGTTTCACCATTTTGGTCAGGATGGTCTCCATCTCTTGACCTCATGATCCGCCCGCGTTGGCCTCCCAAAGTTCTGGGATTACTGGTGTGAGCCACCACACCCGGCCTGAGGTCTGTTTTTATGTGCACACACATTTTAGATTGTTTAAGCATCCTGGTAATTTTACCTTTTAATTATGATGACTATCTGTTTGTCCTGGAGAGATCACAAAATCCAGGACAATGATGAATGGCTTACACTTGTCCTACTCTGGATGCAGGGAACAAACTCTTTCCTGGTTTAGCTGGCTGATTTTTTTTCTTTTGTAGATAAGTCTTTATTTATCAAGATAATATGACTTTAGGAATGGGAATCATGTGTGGACTTAAGAAAAATAAATAATCCAATAAATACACCTGTTCCCAACCGAATTTAATGAGCTTTTTCCTAGGATAGAGGTAGGCCTGCAACCTTGGCAAACACAATTTATTTTCAAGGCAGCATGTTTTTACTACATTTGAGATCAACATGCAACTACTTACCACATTCAGATTGTGATGCTTTGAATGCTTTGTAGCATTCTTGCTTGTTTTTTTTTTTAACTGTACATTTATCTTTCATGGTTACCTCTTGGGAGGTAGGAAGCAGAGTTATGTATGGAAGAATGATACAAAATACAGGTGTGGGATATTGTGATCTCCTGTGCCTCTGTCTTGGATTCTCACTCTATCTTCTGTCCTCTCTCTCATGCATGCAAATACAAACACACATATGCACACACACATATGTATGTGTGTGTATAACACTATGTAACAGTATATTAGTTATATATTTATATAGACTACTCTATAACTGACTCATAGAGTTGTGTACTCTCTTGGGCAAAACTTAAAGCAACTAACCATATCTATTACTTCTTCTGTTGAAATCCTAGCCTCTCTAAAAATGCTTTACTTTCAAAACACTTGATTGAGTCGCTATATAGAAATCAAGAACAACAAATGGAAAACACAACAGCAATTAGTAGAGCAGGGCTGAGGTTAAAAAACGAAAGAACAGAGGCCGGGTGCAGTGACTCACTGCTGTAATCCCAGCACTTTGGGAGGCCAAGGCAGGTGGATCACCTGAGGTCGAGAGTTCGACACCAGCCTGACCAACATGGAGAAACCCTGTCTCTACTAAAAATACAAAATTAGCCGGGCATGGTGACACATGCCTGTAATCCCAGCTACTTGGGAGGCTGAGGCAGGAGAATCACTTGAACCCAGGAGGCGGAGGTTGCGGTGAGCTGAGATCGCGCCATTGCACTCCAGCCTGAGTGAAACTCCATCTCAAAAAAAAAAAAAAAAAAAAAGAACATTTCAGGCATGACCAATCCCGGCAATTTTATTCACTCTTCTTTATTATTTTTATAACAAATTATAGACAACATTAAATTAAGCTCTACATGTTCCAAATAGATGAAAATTTAATATACTCCTAAACGTGTGTGAAACTTCATGTGTACTTATTCGGTCCTTGAACATACTTCAAAGAAGATTAGATTCTTATTTTCTCCTCAGATTTAGCTTTCATGATACAAGTCATGGTTTTTCATTTTACATATTTCACAACATATTTAGTCCCTATCACCTCAGGCACATAAGCCCTTAGCATGTGTCTAAATAGTTTAGAAACACTACAATCATGTCTTTTTAGTTAATCATCTGTTTACTAGGGCTAACTCAGTACATCAGTATACATCATCAACAGGAAAACATTAAACTTATGCCAAGAAGCCATGAGCCAACACTTTAGACTCTAATAACATGTGGACACTAAATAAGGTGATCATAGACACTCACATGACAAAAATAAAAGAGATCATAAAAAACATACCTGAAAATCTTGGTCAAGTGGTTTCATAATTCCTGTGCCACTATAACTGTAAACTCTAAAATTATGGGGTAAAAAGTTTCTGTAACATAAAGATAAAATGGAAAAATTTGATTCTTAAACTTTTGTTTTGAAACATTTATTTTATTAATTATAGACAGGTAGGTTGACACAGAAAGAGCAAGAGAAACAGAGGGATATTTTCTAAATATATGGATTTTGTTCTGAATTTTACTCAAACATCTTAGACTTCACTCACTCTATTGTTACTCTGTCCTCCTAGCTGTTTCCCAAACACAACAGGCAAGCTTGGACCTCAGGATATTTGTACCATTTTGTTGGCCATTCCTGGAAAGTTCTTCAACATAGTTCATTGTTCTCCATCTACTTCAAGTCTTTGCTTATACATCAACTTCCCACTGAGGTTTATCTTGAAAATTTTATTTAAAATGTCAACTTGTTCAATCACCAAAGCATAGGATTTTTAAACCATACTCTAAATTTGCTCTATAGTTTTTGCCCAAGCATATATTACCTTCTCACATTCTTTCTACTCTATTTATTTATTATATAATATTCATCTCATTTGATGATAATATAAACTCAGAGATTTGCATCTATGTTGTTACTAATACTAATGCACCCCAAGCATTAGTATTGTTTGCCAAAGTTACATAAAAAGTTAAGCTAATCTCAGAAGATCAGAGCATTTTTGTTTCAAAATTGATGACACAGTATCAAAAAGCTTTATGTAAATCAAGTAGGATAAAGGGAAATAAAAGTCAGATATAAATATATCATCAAAAGAAAAAAAAAAACTAACAAAAGCCCAGATAAACTTTAAAGATCTTTAAAGTTTCAAGGAAAAAGAATTCTACTTTTGAAGAAACAAATAATTCTTAATAAACCAATTAACAAATAATACAGCTACTTCATCAATAGAAAAGGAAAAAAAAAGTCAGAAAACAATGGAATGATGATTTAAAAGGCAAACGACATCTTTTTCAAAGACATCTTAGAATTTATTCCAGCAAAAATTTATAAGAATATAGTTAAGTTGTTCCATATGAATTTTAGCATTGTTTTTTATTTACATTTCTGTGAAAAATGTCATTAGAATTTTGAGAGGGTTTGCACTGAATCTGTAGATTGCTTTGAGTATTATGGACATTTTAGCAATATTTATTTTTCCAGTTCATGAACATGCTTTATCTTTCTATTTATTTGCTGTTTTCCTTCATTTCTTTTAAGAATGTTTTATAGTTTTCAATGTACAGATCTTTTACCTCCTTCGTTAAATTTGTCTAAATAGCCAAAACGAGCTTGACCAAAATGAACACAGCTAGAGGCATCATACTACTTGACTTCAAACTATACTGTATAGCCATAGTAACCAAAAGAGCATAGTACTGGTATAAAAATAGATATATAGACCAATGGAACAATATAGATATAAGAGAAATAAACAGTCAGTTGGTGTTTGACAAAATTGTCAAGAAGACACAATGGGGAAATCACATAGAGAAAACTGGACACCCACATGCAGAAAAACAAAATTGCATCGTTTCACACACCATATTAAAAAAGCACTCAAGGCCAGGAGCAGTGGCTCACGCCTGTAATCCCAGCACTTTGGAAAGCCGAGGCGGGTAGATCACGAGGTCGGGAGATTGAGACCATCCTGGTTAAAATGGTGAAACCCCGACTCTACTAAAAATGCAAAAAATTAGCCAGGCATGGTGGTGGGCGCCTGTAGTCCCAGCTACTTGGGAGGCTGAGGCAGGAGAATGGCGTGAACCCGGGAGGCAGAGCTTGCAGTGAGCCGAGACAGCGCCACTGCACTCCAGCCTGGGCTACAGAGCGAGAAAAACAAAAACAAAAACAAAAACAAACTCAAAATGGATTAAAACTTAACCATAATAGTTATGATGCTAAAACTACTAGAAGAAAGCATAGAGGAAATGCTTGACATTGGTCTGGGTGATGATTTTTTGGATATGACTACAAAAGCACAGGTAACAAAAACAAAACTAGACAAAAACTAGACAAATGGGAGTACACAAAATTTAGAAGTTTCTGTACAGCAAAGCAAACACCACCACAAAGAGACAACCTAAAGAATGGGAGAAAAGATTTGCCAACTATACATCTAATAAGGGGTCAAAATCCAAAATGTATAGGAACACAAACAACTCAGAAAAAAAAAAAATTGAAAATGAGCAAAATACCTAAATAGACTTTCTCAAAAGAAGACATACATATGGCCAAGAGGTATATGAAAAACTTCTCATTCTCACTAATCATCAGAAAAATGTATATCAAAACCACCATGGGATAACACCTTACTCCTGTTTGATTGGCTATTATCAAAAAGACAGAGGAGAACAAGTGTTGGCAAGGACATAGAGAAAGGGGAATACTTCCACAATGTTGGTGGAAATGTAAATTAGTACAACCATTATGGAAAATAATAAGGAGGTTTCTCAAAATGTTAAAAATAGAACTACTGTATGATTCAGCCGTCCCTTTACTGGGCATATATCCAAAGCAAATAAAATTAGTATGTTGAAGAGATATCTGTAATAAACATCTCCCAGGTTTATTGCAGTAGAACTCACAACAGTCAAGATATGGAATCAAGCTTAAGTTTCCATCAATGGACAAATGGATAAAGAAAATGTAGTATATATGCACAATGGAATACTAGGCAGTCATAAAAACAAAAGAAATTCTTTCATTTGCTACAGGCTGGATGAATCTGGAGGGCATTACATAAAGCAAAATAAGCCAAGTTTAGAAAGAAAAATATTGCCTGATCTCATTTATATGGAGAGTCTAAAAAATTCAAACTCATAGAAGCAGAGAGTAGAATGATGGTTTTTAGGGGCTGAGAGTGGGAAAATGGGAGATGATGGTTAAAGATAAGAAAGTTTCATTTAGAAGGAATAAACTCTGGAGAGCTTTTGTACAACAAGTTGACTGTAGTTAGTAATGTTTTATACTTGAAAATTGCTAAGGGATTAGATCTCAAGTATTCTTAACCTCAAAAAAGGTAAGTATTTGAATTGATGAATATGTTAATTAGCTTAGTCATTTCACAATGTATACATATCTAAAAATATGTTGCAAACTGTTTATATATAATTTTTTCTGTCAATTAGACCTTTATATAGCTGGAAGGGGAAGAATATGATTAAATAAAGATTTAATGACAAATAAAAACATATATAATTTAAAACAAGCAGTCTTATAATAGAAATATATTAAGAATTCCTGAGATATATCAAAATTAGCTCCAGATAGAAGCACAGAAATGTAGGGAGAACTAAAGATCACCAGAATTGGTAAATTTTGGTTAAATTAAAATGAATGCTGACTTTATAAAAAATAGTAATACTTCATGGGGATTTAAAAATATACAGGTTTGTGATGTGTGAAAAAAAATAATGAATGGGAAGCAGAGGGTAAAGGGTGTTAGAGATTTAAGGATCTAAAAACATATGGTAATTGGTAGGAGGACTAATCTGTAATAGATTCAATTACTCAAGAGTTGATATGTTAACGTAGAGAAACTACTAAAAGAAGAGTAAAAGAATGTATAACAAAGAATTTAATTGAGGAATAATGTATAATATAAATTAGTAGATTCAATCGGATAGAGGCAATGAAGAAAAAAGAGGAATATAAAACAAAAGACAAAACAGAAAAAATAATGTTTCCAAAATCATGTGAAAATTTAAACAATCAAGAAGAGTAAGCACACCTTAAAACTGAAGGACAAGTCTGGTTATAAACACCTATTATAAAGTCATAGTAATTAAAACTATGACATTTGGACTGATAAATAGACAGGGTCTAAGAATAAGCATTTAAACAAAGAGAAGAGAACAAAGAATCCAGAGACTTCTTTATATACAGTCATTTAATTTATAAAAAAAGATTACATTACAGTGCAGTGAAGAAATATCATTTTTAAATTGTGCTGGGTCTACTGGATGCTAATTTGAAAGAAAAATAATTGCCAAAACATCTATGATGAGGAAAAAGGTGAAAAGGCTTTATCTTTAGGCTATCAAGATTTATCATAAATAGACAAATAGACCAAAAAGTTTAATCAAGAGCTTGGAAACAGATAAAACCATATATAAATGTATAATATATAACCATCATCACACAGAAGACATGTACAGAAAGATAGAAGATTCAATAAAGCTATTGAAACATTTGAAAAATCATACAGAAAAACTAAATTGGTTGTCTACCTTATAGCATATTCAAAAGCCAATTTCTGTTTCAACAAAGACCTGAATGGGAAAGGCAAAACTAAAAATATTTTGGAGGATTATATAAGATTTAGTCATGGCCTTTGAGTAAGAAAGGGTTTCTTATACAAGATACAAATATAACTTACCATAATGGAAGAATTATCTTTACCAAATACCATAAGTGTGAAAACACAAGGAGAGAAAAGGTCAGATTAGAAATATCTTTTGACAAAGAACAAATGTCTTAAACAGGCACTTCACAGGGGAGAAATTCCATAGGGCTAACTGCTGTATTTAAAAAGTTAGAGAAATTATTTACAGTTGGAGAAATACATATTAAATTACTTACAGTTAGAGAAGTTATTTACAGTTAGAGAAATACATATCAAATCACAGTAGGACATAAGTATATAATTATAAGCATTTAAAACTTAAAACATCTACCACTATTAATAGAATATATAATTCAGAGGAGTGAGTAAATTAGTATAATACTTTGGAGGAAATGTATGGTAATTATGAAAGTGCATGTAACTTAACCCATCAGTATGCTGTTAGTCATATGTCCTATAAAATCTTGTGCATAGGCCCAAAATAATATACATTTTAACATAACCAAACTAGACAGAAACAAAATGTTCAAAATAAGATGAAATAAATTGTTGTATAATCATGAAATTGGATGCTATACAGTAATAAAAATGAATAGCTTGGAATTACTTGCGACAACATTGAAAAACCTCACGAACACTAATTTGAGTGACTAAAACTAGAAAAATCATCATAATTCATTTATTTAGAGTTAGAAAAAAGACAAAAAGAAACCACATTAGCTAGGATAATAAATTCTAAATAAAATCAGAGAAATGGATATCACAACAATCCAGAAAAGTAGTGAGAAGGACTGAGGGGCTATTATAGCAAATGAAAAACAGCACAACTTCTTGAGTGCAGTCAATATATGTGTAAAGTCAGAGAGTTACATAAATATTCACTTCACGACACTTATTTAACTGCATAAACATATTTTATATTTTAATGTATGCCAATTTTATTATGCAATGAACATTTAAAAATTTTGAAGATAATTGACAGTGATTTTTGTGACACAAAGGAGACCTATTTCCCAGTTTCCATCACCACTCTTGATATTGAAATGACAGATGAACAATAATAATTTTCAAATACAGGACTACACTATAAATAATGGGGTAATAAACTGGCCCATAGGTCAAATCCAGCTGATAGATTGTTTTTGAAAATGAAGTGGTATTGCAAAATAACCACACCCATCATTTGCATACTGTTTATGGCTGCTTTTACAACAGCAAGTAGTTGCAAGAGAGTATATAGAGCTTGGAGTCTAAAATATTTACTGTCTTCCCTTTGCCAAAAAATTTCCTGATTTGATTGTATTATAGGGTTAATTGGAATGATCAAAGCAATAGAAACAAAGGCTGGTACCACAGCTGAAAGAGTGAGCAGGTGAAGCTGTGCAAAGTAAGATGGATTCTGGATCAGAATCATACCTTAAGAACAGGTGGTTTAATGTCCTCTGGTCATTAGCATGAGAACACATTATTTACGACAATAGTCGCAAGCATCAGAACACATTGATGTGAGCATTTAAATGAAAGGAATAGAGCTAGAAATTTCCTCTGCAAGTTGCTAATAGAAACGAAAAAAAAATCAATACCTGCTTCTGTCATCTCAGTGTTTGTTTCATCCCAGAATTTATATTTTGAAATCTAATCACCAATGTGATGGTTTTAGGAGGTGATACTTTAGAGAGATGATCAGGCCACAAGGCTGGAACCCTTATGAATGGGATTAGTGTCCTTATGAAAGAGATCTCAGAGAGTTGACCTGCTCCTTCTACTGTATGAGGGCACAGCATGAAGGAGACATTTAAGAACCAGGAAATGAGCCTTCACCAGGCACTGAATCTGCCAGTGCCTCACTCTTGGACTTCCCAGCCTCTAGAACTATAAGAAATAAATCTCTGTTATTTGTAAGCTACCCAGTCTATGGTATTAATATTTTGTTATAGCAGCCCAAACAGACTAAGACACCTGCTGTACAGAGACCCTGGACAAAAGGATGCTACCCAATACTGACTGAGGCAGAAACAGCATCACATGCAGAAATGAAAACTCTAAACTATATCTCAGGCAGATGTGAAATGGATTCCAAGCAGCCCTATTAGTACGGAACCCTGAGCTGATAAAGTGTAAACTTTTGACTCAGCTAATTGTCGTGGCAGGAAACAAGCAAAAGCATCCATAAAACCACCCCCGAAGAGAGGCCTCCACAACACAAAAAAGATTAGAGGATGGTGGAAGATAAAGTTCACTCAAACGAGCTCATCAATGATAGTTCCAAACATATGGAAAAGTCCAAAGCTTGAAAATTGGGAGAAATCATGTAGAAAAATAGCAATAATCAAGTAAACTATGAAACTTAAGAATAAAGAGGTTTTAACGTTGAAATGGATAAAAAACAGAGATAAAAAGCCATAAAAGATTTACAAAGCACAAATGTGTCACTTTGTACAGAAATCCTAACCATGAAAAATATAGTCATTGAAAAATATTCTTGAAGAGTAGATTAGACATACATAAAGAGTAAAATGGAAATCATCCAGAATAAAGCACAAAATCAGGAATAACAGGAAATGTGAATGAGTACATAGAAATATGTGATAGATAAGTGAGTCAAAAATTGCTAACTTGATTCACTAAAATTTATATTAAGAGGCCCCAATTTTAAATATACATTTAAAAGCATCCCAGGGAAGGTTAGCAGAGTGAGAAAAAACAATAATTAAACTTAAAAATTGATAAGAATCTCCATGATTGATGCAAGGATGTTAATTCTCAAATTGAAAATTCAGAGTCCTTAGAGATATAAACAAAAAGAAATCAATGACTACCATGTCATAGACAAACTACAGCATCTTAAAAGATATCAGAAGTACTCATTGGCTTGGTGTTACTCTAAATATCCTACTAATCTGGATCTCTTCTCAGATTTCTTAAGAACACCTTGTACAATGTCATAAAATTGGTTCCTGGCGTCCTTATTTTGTATATTTGAAAGCCCTCAGAGATGGTCATGTTGCCAGGAAAAGGCACAGTTTGGTGCTAGCTCTGCATACAGTCCAGGCCTCGTTGTCTTTTGAAAGTAAATATCGTTATCACCCTGAGTGTCTATAAACTGTTGGCCATGCCTGAAACTAACTAGTTACCAAGATAGCCTGGGTAGGGACTGACAGGGCTTGACATAGACCAATAACAATAGCCACTAAAGGCTTCAGTACTCCACCAGTGTGGGCTACCCAACAACACTTTATGTTGTCCCATCCCATAATATTATACACTTTATTCTCATCTGATGCAGGTAAAATGTAAAAACAATGAAAGCTTTGAATTTTACTTTTATTATACATTTGGTTATTCATTTCTAAAATGTTTGATTTGTAATATTCTATTTCTTACTACTTTATTGATATTTTACAATAATGTTTTGAATGTTTTTGAGCCAAGAGTTTTTTGGCAACTGCTCTTGAATTTACAAATATCTGGTGATTCTCTGATGAAGGCTTTGTAATTACATTCTAATTTTATTGTGCTAGTCACTGAGGATATGGTTACTATTCAAACGATTTTTTTATTTTAGTATGTGATTTTTTTTCTTAAGTACCTTTTCACCGCTTGTGTGCAAGAAAATAACCACATTATTTGTAAGGTATATAGTATGTGATTCATCCATTACATCACCATAAATTGTACTGTATATTCTATACATTTTTTCTAGTAGAAAAAAGAGCTTAAGAAATCAACTGTTATGCTTACATTTTAATTCAGATATTCTATGTCTAATTACACTTTACATATTTTGATCTATATTAAACATTTATAAATACTGTATCTGTGATGCAGAAAGTAATTTCAGAGGATGCTTTACTATTGGTCACTGACTTGCTCTCAGTCTCATCACTTGGCATTCTAAAGTAACAACTGTTGGTGGGATTCTACGTCAGTTTGCTCTATGTATTTCTTGCAGAAGGCAGCACTTTTTTTCTTCAGAAAAAAGTAATTTTGAGTCTTTTTTTAATGTTATTTCTTCAAAGTAGTACCGTCCATCTTATAAATAGAAAACATTTTCCAAAATTTATGGTGTATAAAAAGATTGCAGCTATGAATTCTAGAAATGATATGGATGCATTTTTGATTTTTGTATTGATTTGGTAATTTCACTTGCAGGCTTCTGCTTTTGATAATTTGTAGAAATCTGTTCTTATCGCTAGAAGAATCATTTCGATTTTCACTTTTCTTTATTTCTTAGTATATTGTGCTTGTTTTCCCCAAATTCATCAACTGGCCTGAGATTGAATTTGGCTAATTACAAATTTTATTTAATTTTAACTTAAGTCCTTAATAAGTTGTGATAAAGTATGTAAACTAGTTTAAAATGTGTCATGATTCACGACATCCAGCAATCTGCTATGTTCTTTGAAATATACCTTGAATATAAAAGAACTTAAAAACAAGCCATATATATTTTTATGAGAGATAGAAAATTATCAAAATTCATCCTTTATGAAACCTCTTGGATCACCAAATAAAAATTTGGTGCTACTGGGAACAAGAAGGAGGGGCACATACACTCTGAATTCAAGTTCTAGGTATGTATCATATAGGCTTAAATCATATGATAAGGGACGAATGAATGGCAAGAAGCTAGAAATATTTTCAAATACAAAATAATTACATTCTGGCCAATTTCAAGCAAAAATTATAAGTAGAACAAAGAGAATTGATAAAATAATGGTGATTACCTACTTTTGCATTAAATTCACAGTATATGGTTTCCCTTCAATTACAATTTTGTAGGATGCCTGGCAGGAGAGCACAGTAAAAATACAAAGAAAATGAGAAAAATGTTAGAAGGGATAACCATCATTTTACATTAATGATAATTGCATTCTAAAACACATTCATTTAATAAAAGGAGAAAAATTAGAATTTAATGCTGATTTATTTTAATGGCATTTGATGTTATAACTCTAGATTTCATAATCAAAATAATGAATAAAATAATATATATACTTTATTTGTTTATTTTGAAATGTGTATGTTGATTTTATGACCTACAACTTTATTGAATTCTTCTGTTTGATCTAAGAGATTTATGGTGGAGTCTGGGGTTTTCTATATATGGGATCATGTCATGTGCTAATAAAGATATTTGACTTCCTTCTGATTTTAGATGCTGTTTATATCTTTATCTCTGCCCTTGATAGTATTATCAGTACTATGTTGAGAGTGGGAATCCTTGTCTTGTACCACATCTTAAAGGAAAAGCTCACGCCTATAATCCCAGCACTTTGGGAAGCCAAGGCAGGTGGATCACGAGGTCAAGAGTTCGAGACCAGCCTGACCAACATGGTGAAACCCCATCTCTACTAAAAGATGCAAAAAATTAGCCGGGCATGGGGCGGTTGCCTGTAATCCCAGATACTGGGGAGGCTGAGACAGGAGAATCGCTTGAACCTTGGGAGGCGGAGGTTGCAGTGAGCCAAGATCACACCATTGCACTCCAGCCTGGGCGACAGGGCGAGACTCCGTCAAAAAAAAAAAAAAAAAAAAAAAAAGATTTTAGTGCCTTTCCACTAATTATGATGTTAACTAAGGGTTTTTCATAACTGGCCTTAATTATATTCAGGTACCTTCCTTCTATACCTAAACTGTTAAGAGTTTTTAACCAAGAAAGGATGTTAGACTTTGTGGAATGCTTTTTCTGGATCTCCTGGTGTCTTCATAATCACACGTGTCTATGCTCAGATTCCTTGTTCTTACAAGGACACCAGTCATATGGTATTAGAGCTATTACTTACTATTAATTACTATTCTAGTAAACTCATTTTAATTTAATTATGTCTTTATAGACTCTGCCTCCAAATATGCTTACATTCTGAGGCACCAGGGGTTAGGACTTCAACAAATAAACTCTGCTTTGGATTTGGGACATCTATTCTGAAGATTCGACTTTATAAAGCCATTTCTTATTAAAATATGTTTACTATTACCTCTTCTTCTTTTTTCCCCTATTTCAGGAATGCCAATCACTCTATGCTTAAGCTTCTAATTCTGTCCTTTTAGCCTTTCACATGTTGCATTTCATCTTTTCAGCTGTCTCTGTTCTACTCTAAATTCCTGACTTTTATATTTTCATACTGCATTTCCCACTTTTAGAAGTTACATTCAATTATTTTTAAAAATCTAGTAATTTTAGGCCAGGCGCAGTGGCTCACGCCTGTAATCCCAGCACTTTGGGAGGCTGAGGGGGGTGGATCATGAGGTCAGGAGATCGAGACCATCCTGACTAACGGTGAAACCCTGTCTCTACTAAAAATACGAAAAAATTAGCTGGGCGTGGTGGCAGGCGCCTGTAGTCCCAGCTACTCAGGAGGCTGAGGCAGGAGAATGGTGTGAACCTGGGAGGCGGAGCTTGAAGTGAGCCGAGGTTGCGCCACTGCACTCCAGCCTGGGCAACAGAG